>NC_134186.1:26585494-27832144 GCF_964188355.1 Buteo buteo
TTTCTTTTGGCTGGCGTTCAGCTCTTCAAAACACTCAACTCTTCTTAATAACAGGGGCAGGAGCTATATTTTCTTTTGTGTCCTATGGTGTTGAAAAGAACGCTGGTCCTCAACAAATTAATATTAGTTGCAGGCCAGCTACTGAAGTAGTAGACAAAGCAACATTTTAGTCACTGTTTTCAGAATTGGTATCTCAGCATCACAAATGCCCAGATGTGTTGCTGCAACACTCAGAGCAGATACTGAAGCTCCTAATACTAAGTAAAATTGATGGTCGGAGGCTGAACTGTGAGAAAATCCTTTCCTGGGGAGAGGCGCTTCAAAAACACCATCAAGCACAGTCAGTCTCCTGAAAACATGCTTTCTGGAAACTGTTCTCTTCATCTTGCAAGAGGTTCTAAGCGCCTAACACAACGTAACGTTTTGCTGCTTACATCTACCTAGTAAATTCATAGGGAAAGTTTGCTAGCCCCAGAGAGGGAAGGTGGGGTCACCAAAACCCTCCCTGCAGCATTACATCATGCACTCAGACATGTATTACGCTCTCCGGGAGGGGTTTAACGCCATCCAAGGTCTCTCCCTGGGCGTAAAGTCATTTGCTCCCTTGAACCACTGGAGGGACTTCGAAAAATATGGTCTGGACTTCCTCCATTCTGAGAGAAGCACAGTTTTGACAACGTGGGTAAGGAGCAAGCCATATGGCTTGTGTAGGAGTCAAACCTAAATCAAATCCCATTCAAAAAGTCAAAGTTTCTAGAAAGTCAGAGATGTCTATTCTATACCTGCAGGGGCAACTTGGTTTCTAATTACCCTTCTTCTTTAAATTGTCAACGTTGGCACAAACCTCCCTACTATTTGCAGCACCAAGAACCAGCTAAGGCGAGTCCTGTCTTGTTTGGTTCTCTACAACCTGCTCTCCAAAGAGCCCAGGAATCACCGGTATGAATGGGGGGGACGGGACGGGACAAACAGCAGGGACGAAGAGTCATTTTCCCTAGGTATTATGACAGCTTGTGACAGAGCAGACAATAAGATGCAGCCCAAAAGGCAGCACAAGAACAGGCTATGTTCTTTTACCATCTACTGCTAGTACAGTTAAGGTCCTCTTTTCAGGCAGATTTACGCTGGTTTTTAAATTTATTAATTTAACAGTATTTTGCATTCCATGTCACTCTTCATTCTGGTGGCTTACACTAGTGAGTTAAAAATGGCAACAAGCCTTACAGCAAGGGCCAAAATATACATTTTCACAGTTGGGGAACTCATAACACTTAAAGTTAAAGCCAGACAGCAAATCTTGTCCCAGGGAGTTTTGCCTACTAGCCCAAAGATTTGTACCACCCCCACCCCCTTCAGCTTCAAGGATACTAATAACTTCTCTGGAGCACCTATACCGAGCTGTTAAGTGGTGGTGTTCAATCAGTGGCCCTCTACTGATTAAGGAAGCTTGCTTTCTAGCAAAGTTTAAATGTAAATAACTTTCTGTAGCACACAGCCAGTAACGATGAACATAGTGCCTTAGTTCTCCGTCGCTCTTATCCTCTTAGGTGAGGAGAAAACCTCTGTGTGTGTTCCTGACCCATTTGCATGTCTCCTTGATCTGCTGAGTCGGTGTGGCAACTTGCTAGACAATGGTCAGCATTATGCAAGGCAACTTGCATTAACACTGCAGTCCACAACAGAACTGGTGTTCTGACAGGCACTAACCCAAAGCATAGAGAAGAAAAGAATGGAGAACGTTAGCCATAAAGAAAGATTGAATATAACAAGTCTTCAGCTAATATAGCTTATCTGATAGCTCTTCTCCAGTTCAAGCCAATACCTAGTTTGTTAAAAAAAATAAAAAATAAAAAAAAAAATCCAACCAAAAAAAAAAACCAAAAACAAAACCAACAAAAACCCAACAACCGCAAAACAGGCAGCCGTTCAAAAGAGCGAGGTTTAAAACTTTGACCAAACAAAAGTTGATTTGTTAAGCATCTTGCCCAGTTGTCACGATTATATCAAAAAAGCAGAACTGTGATCCGTTAATGAACGTCAAAGGAGATGCATGACATGGCTGGTTTTATTTGCAGTTGACACAAGGCTTTTAAATGACATAACTGGGGATCATTTATTAATCCATGCCCGGTTTGTTTTCATGCTGTGTCAGGGAATCTAAATGGAAAACGGGTGCTTTGCTTTATCTCTGCAATTCTTTGTTTGGATGTTTGTTTGTTTTCAAAGCTTGCTTGTCTGATTAATAAGGCCAGCGTCATGCAAAATAAAAGAGGGATTGTCACATTAGTTCTTCACACAGTTAAATATCCTCCTGGCTCAGTGACTATTTCTCTGTTTTAGCAATCATTTTCTAATTCGTGTTACTTCCATGCGATAGGGGACAAAAAAGTTGATTCCCATTTGAACAAGCTCAAAAGCCATGTACAATCTGATTCTTTGCTCTATTTAAGCATATAAACCAGGAATAATTCAAGTCAATGTGTTTACACCAAAATAAATTAGGGGAACAAACAGGTATGTAGGATGTAATGAATGCATGAAATTTTTCTAGATGGTCAGACTCCTTGAGCGTAATCACAACTTTATTAAAATCAATGGAAACCTTCACTAATGAAATCAGTGGGCCCTCAATTTCACCGACAAGCTCAGACTCTGAGAAGCCATAGTTGGCACTATAAATAGGCAGACACCAAATTAATGGGGACGCTCCATTTGTACATAATGGTGAAAAAAACCCTAATTGCCCAATTTCAGTATCTTTCTGAATTGTGACAGTCATGTATTTTAGACTTAAAAAAAAGGCTTTGTGTATTAATATGGCAGTGGTGGCAAATGGAAAGAATTATGGCTTGCCAAGTAAGAAGTTCAACGCCATAGAACAAGAGAAAGGATATTGCTCTTGGAGCTCCCTCTTCTTCCAGACACAGCCATGAAGCAAAATTCATGTGTGTGTAAAATTTGACTTAATTACTCAAACCATTTTCCACATTGCTGGTATCTTCTGCAGTACTTTAGCAGTCAAAGGAAGATGAAAGACTAATATGCATTTTTCAATGCTATGCATGGCGGGGGGGATATCTTTCCTGGCTTCCACAATTAAATACTATACCTCCTGTAGTATATTACAATTATAATTGCACAGTAATTGCCAACTGTCATGAAATATATTTCAAGGTGATATGGGTTTCTTTGTTTTTAATCAGCCATCATACCTGGTTTAATAAATGACACGTACTACCTACAAATTATAACTCTTGATTTCATTAATAGGATAAAGGCCAAACAGTGATCATAAGATAAGCTGTAGGAATAATTTACAGGAGCACAAATGAGTCACGTGTTGTCTGCTACAGAATAATAGTTCTTCACTAGCGTTACCAAAGATCAGTAGTTCATTTATGAAACATTTTCATCTTTTTTTAAAAAGAAAATTTACAAGAAAGCTGCATGCAGAGCTGTGAGTCAATACACTTAAGTTTCAAATCATAAAAAGTTTAAGAACTAAAAATACCCCAAGAAAATAGAACGTTGATTTTTCATTAATGAAAACTCATTTTCCACATGAAAAATGAGGAAAACTCAATGTTCCTTTGAAAAAACTTGACAAAGTTTTCCAGCCAGTCCCTGCAGGATAAGAGCAAACTAGATGCTCTTAACAGCTAGCTATCCACTGGCACTCTGAGCTGTAATTAGTCAGCGGGAAATACCTCATGTGCTGGTAAGGGATGCGATACTGGGATTTACAGATGTATTCTCTTAGTAAAATGACACGGCATCTTCTTGATGCAACACCACTTCAGTGTTCTGGTATTTATTTTTTTTTTATTGCAGCACTATCTGCAGGGTTTAGACTATGTTGATATTTGCCCCGTCAGGTGCTTTTACTTCTCAGCCCCCTGCCTTGCTGTAGGAGTGCACGCCTGGCCGGATTACCCCGGTCTAACCAAGCCAACGTCTGGTCTCTAACAGGAGCAAAGAGTGGCTGCCTTCGGGAGAATACAAGCACGCCCCTAGCATTCTCCTATTTTTAACTCCTGCAATTTTCAAAACAATTGCACTTCTTGTAGAAGTGCAATTATTTTTTGATGGAGAGCAGATGACAGGTTTCCTTCAAAATAGAGACTGAAAGCACTGGCACTGTCTTCAGTGTGAAACAAAGCAAACAGTCATCAAACACACCACCATCTGCTAGAGACAAGACAATTCAAAAGAAATAGCCAAGAAGTGCAGGAAGAGCTGAAGCGGTTGCTGACACAGGCTACCGACTAGTAATTTAGTTCTATAAAAGTGTGAACTTTTAAGAACTTTTTTTGAAATTTCAGATTTGGCAATCAAATCTGTCATTCTGGCAGCGATCCTAGTGAGGAAAGCACGTAAGCTTCTGTCCCCGATTCTCTATGCTATTGAGATCCAACAAGGAGTATTTATGGGATTGATTATAAGAAATGTTATTTTGGCCTAGCTGTGTAGTAAAACAGCAAGAATTTGCTGCTCAACTATTCATTTTATGGAATACAATGATCAATGAAGAAAGCGCAGCTTATTTGTCTAAGGATCAGTAAGGTCTGGATCTCAGCTTTAATATAGTTTTTGTGAGTGAGCCAGCTGCCGAGGATAAAGCTAGGATCAGGTGTCTCACAGAGCTGAATACTTCTTTCACAAACACTTAAGGCTACAGTCAGGGATCATACGTATAATACACCCAATCTCATCAAGTTCTGGTTTCCTGACTTGAGCCTACAGACTCATCTGAAGAAGTGAAATACCAAGAAAGATGTCGCAGGAAAAAGACTCGATGTCTGGAAGGGCCTTCGCAGGCAAAGATGTGAACTGTGCAACTTCTATCTTCATCTGCTAGAAGTTATTCTTGCCACGCTTCATCTGCTGTTGCTTTCATAAATTTTCTTTTTCACTGAGCGGGAGGGAGCTGTATAAACAGGATATGCTTCTGAATATATCCTCACATGTATTCAAGGGACCTTCATTGCTCCATTTGTCTCCATTTACTTGGAAAGGAGGAAGGAAAGGGTGTCTGAGTGTGTGTGTGTCAGCGTCTGAGTCTGAGAAACTTCGCAAGTGAAGCATTTTCAGATGCCTGTTTTCAGCCTATGAAAAGAAGTTCTTCTTTCCATCTTCCACATCCACACCCACCTCCATCCTCCCCATTGATCTTGTCTGCCTCTCGGTACACTAATCTGCTTTACGCTGTCTGGGATATTTTCATTTTCAACACACAGGATATCGGCAAGAGATTCTTAGCTACCACAACCTGATCTACACCCTTAGAAAGGCATGACCCAGATTACACATTTGCAGAAATTATATCATAGTCCGGCCCCTCAGTGTAGCCTGTAACTCACTTGTCTCCAAAATATCCACAACCTATTGTGCTTGATTTGAAAACGCTAGTCACTTGGGGTGGAGTTTATGCCTAACATAGACCAGATAAACTCCAGTCATCGCCTCACAATACTTTTTTTTTTTTTATTTAATCTTTAAAAGGACAGGCTGCTGGTTAACTGAGAGTCCCCTGTCTGATTGACAGTATCTGTCAGAGGCAATGAACTCCACTTGAACATTGCCTTTATGTTCCTGTGTAAAGTTGTTCAACTGTGACCCTTCCATCTGTTCCAGCTAATCTGAAAGTCATTTAGGCCCGCTTCTCCATTCATCCTAAACACAGCGCATTCTCCTGTTAACACACATATGCAAAGTTGTCGGGCTGTCAGCTACGTAAGGGCTGGGTGGTTTTTTTTTTTTTCACCCTTTTTTTTTTTTTTTGGAAACTCTCACGACATCTGTGTATACATTTCCTTGTAATGATTGGAATTAAAAAAAAAATAAAATAAGAAACTACTTCAAAACTAGTTAATTACTTTTTATAAACATGCCAGTAAAACTCACAGCATCACTTAGAAAAAATTCAAAATGGTTCTTTAAGGAGAGGTCATCAGGTAGCCGACTTAATGCTCCAATATGCATGTGCAAACCTCCATATTTTAAAGACTGAGACAAATGGTTGCCTTGAAGAAGGTGTAAGATTTTTACCGAAAAAGTGCTTTTAAGATTTTGGAAGATAACTACTCATAAATGGCTGTTCAAGCCAACTTCAAATAACTAACATTATCGTATCCTATTTGATGTGCAATTTGAAAACACATACAAACTTATGAAAAAATCTGAAAATTCAACAATTCGATACTCTCAGTTAATTTGCCCTTTAAATTTAATCTTGCACAGGTCAGAAACTATTCCACTAACAATGTCAGCGCAGTTAGTATTATATTTAGCAGACATCTTAAGAATAACTGGTAAATAATCTTCTCCTTGCACACAAAGTTAACATTGACAATAAAGTTAACTTTAAACTCAGGGGAATAAATGTTCATTGCGGTCTTGCTCTGCTGCAAAACTGTATATTACATCCAACAAGACTACGAGAAGCCCAAGAAGTAATTTCTGAGTTATTCAAGGAAATGTAAGGAGAAGTTTCCTATCCAATCAATTTGTTATAGTGACCCAAGAAAACAATGTAATAATAATAACAACATAAATTTAATCATTCATTATTCATATCTGGTACATCCACACAAGCCAAAGTCTACACAAAACTGATTCACTAAAAAAAAAAAAAAAAAGTATGCCATCTATTGTAAACTACTTTTAGAATAAAGAAAGAACCACTAAAAACTTATCATAGAATGAAAACAAAATACTGATTGGAGGAGAAAAAACATTACTAGTATTATTATGGAATTTGTTGTGTATCTAAAGGGGACCAAAATTGCATGCTGTATACTCTTACACGATTTCTCAAATATTTATTATATGGAACGTATACATCTGGTAGAATCTTGACTTCTTGGTCAATGTTAGCACAAAATGAGTGACACTTGTAGCAAACCTTTGTTTTCATGGGTGATTTCTCTGACAGAAGTTATATAGAAGAATAGAATCAGGAAAAAGAAAAAAAAAAACCACAACAGAAAAAAAGCCCCAAATCTCCCTAGCCTACTGTTCAGCTCTGTCACAGAGAAGTAAAGAAACTAGACTTCCTATTCATGTATTACCCACTCCAGTTGTCATGCAAGCTTTTTGGCCTTTCTCATCGTACTTGAATGGTGGTAAAGTAATAAAGGCAATGGGATGAACTTCAGTGCTGCTCTCTCTTCTCCCCCCACCCCCCCAAAAAAAAAGTAAAAAGTAGTGTTCTTGATGCCTCCTATGATGTGCTGGCAGCTCAACAGCAAAGATGTCTCAGCCTCACAGTCAAGTCTCAATAGTACAAGTTTATGATTGTAATTCAGGCTATGATTATTATTTTTTTTTAAATAAATGAGCATTGAGTTTACATGAATTGTCAACAATAAACTGAAATAATTCTTATGTACCTGTACGCTTTCCTTCTAATTTCACAGGAAAACTTCTTGTTAAACCTCTATGTAACAAAATACAAAGTTGCAGAGTGAATTGCAAAACACTCAAAGATGCACATGTGTCTTTTCACGCATATAGTCTCTCTGCTTAAAATATAGAGTCTCTCTTCATACCTTCATCAGCAGAGAATTTAGGATGAGATTCACTTCATCTAACTTTAGAGGTCTGTAGTACAACAGCTACATCTGAACCAGCCTAGTCTGTGGAAAGAAATAGCCTCTTTTAGGGTATTACTTATCTGATCTGTTTTAAATGTCAACCCCAGGAGGAGATGATGAGTCACATATCTTAGATGTGTTTATTTCTCTTCAACAACTGTAAAGGCAGTTGAGACAGAGAGCTCAGACGTCTACCTTGTTGTTGTTTAGACTGATGAATCCAGCGTTTCATTTGTTGTAAATAACACCATCGGACAAGCTTTGACATTGCTCCCCAGTGCTTCTGCCTCTAGAAACTTGGTGTAGAGATACTCGTGTTTGCTCCGATGTTACACATAAAGTCTTCGTTCATTACTGACAGTCAAATTAATGTTTTAAGTGTCTAATAGTACAAATTTTCTAATTAACACAGAAAGGCCTCATTAATCCTAGAATCATTTAGGCTGGAAAAGACCATTAGGATCACTGAGTCCAACCGTAAACCTAATACTGCCAAGTCCACCCCCAAACCATGTCCCTAAGTCCTCCACGCTTACACATCTTTTAAATACCTCCAGGGATGGTGACTCAACCACTTCCCTGGGCAGCCTGTTCCAATGCCTGACAACCCTTTCAGTGAAGAATTTTTCCTAATATCCAATCTCGACCTCCCCTGGCGCAACTTGAGGCCGTTTCTTCTTGTCCCTTCGCTTGGGAGAAGAGACTGACGCCCACCCTGCTACACCCTCCTGTCAGGTAGTTGTAGAGAGCGATAAGGTCTCCCCTCAGCCTCCTTTTCTCCAGGCTAAACAACCCCAGTTCCCTCAGCCGCTCCTCATAAGACTTGTGCTCTAGACCCTTCACCAGCTTCGTTGCCCTTCTCTGGATGCGCTCCAGCACCTCGATGTCTGTCTTGTAGTGAGGGGCCCAAAACCGAACACGGTATTTGATGTGCAGCCTCACCGGGTTCGATGACTTCCCTGCTCCTTCTGGCCACACTATTTCTGATCCAAGCCAGGATGCCGTTGGCCTTCTTGACCACCTGGGCACACCGCCGGCTCATGTTCGGCTGACTGTTGACCAACACCCCCAGGTCCTTTTCCACCGGGCAGCTTTCCAGCCGCTCTTCCCCAAGCGTGTAGCGTTGCATAATACAGTTAAAATAGCTTCCGAGTATCTACCTCTCCTCCTTCCAATGAAAATCATACTGGGCTAACAAGCATCGCTCTGACAGAGTTAATAAGGTCAGGTTCTGGGTGCTGCCTGGCATGTACTGGGCTTTTGCTTTATCAGCTGGGAAACACCGTTGCTTCCCTTTTACATAGGATAAGGGAAAAGCAAAATGAATTTGCCGTGACACAGAAAGAGGACATGACTTTCCACAGAGAGAAGATGTCACAGAGAAAGAATTAAATTTCCTTAGAGATGGAAGAGAAGGTAGATTTTCAGGAATAAGGGAGCTATGCATAATTAAGAGACCTTTAGGGAGGATCAGGCCTTTGTGCTGTTTCCCCAAGATCTCAGAAGAACAAAAGAACAGTAAAAAAAGCACAACTACTAAAGGACAGTGAGAGGGAAGTTATGGCAAAAGTGGTATCATATGTCCAAGAAGGCTGCAAAGAACAACCAGCTTCTAAGATTCATTGAAAGCTATGGTAAATGTCAAGTTTGATTTTTTTTTTTTTTTTTTTTGAGTATTCATGCCAGGTGATTTTTTGCAAATAGGAACGCTTTGTAACAATATGTAAGGAAAATGCCAGTACTTTGAGTCTGAAAGAAAAATTGATGGATTTACAATGCTGGGGTAGAGGTCCTGAAAGGAAGTTAATAGGGAAAGAAAAAGAGAAAACAGGAAGGTTCAAGCTAATAATAGACCTTATTTGTAGCCATATGTTATGGTATGAGAGTAGCACTCACCAGAGTCCCCGGTATGTTTACAGACCCATTTCTTTAACACGTGAGTGTGAGCATAACACAGTCTTAGGAAAACAGCAGCACCGCTGTAGACAGTACAGGCAACACGGCTTGCTTTCCATCTCGAGCTAGATCTTGGACAAAGCTTCAGCTGAGATTTCTGGGGGAGGTTGTTGCCTGCAGACTGTTTGTGATCACCTCTAAAGACTTTTGAGTCTTTAAATATTTACGTAATATGTGAAGAGTATTTACACAAGCTGGGCTGAAAAACTTCGCTGGTGAAGCCTTGTCACTCTTCCCGCTACCTTGCTTGACGTGCCCAAATCTGCTGATGTCCCACAGAGATGCACAATATGCCAAATACGTAAATAAATATGTGCCTGTACACATATGCAGAACCCCATCCTGGAAGTGGAAGACCTGCGGTCAATAATCAGTGAGTTTGCTGGTAAATACTATGTACGTGGGAATCACACTGGCTCCGTGTCAGTGAAGCTGAAGATGAATGAAGGTTGACAGCCTCAACTATCACAGAGGGGATGGAGCTACACAAGGACCTGGAAAAGCAACCCAGCAAATTATGAGTCCTAACTGATCAGAGAAGCCCTCACTGCGCGTCCCTGCTCTCTCAATTCAAATGTCTGGCGTAAAGACATTTTAATTCACCTATTCTATCTAATGAGTTTGAAAAAATTGTTAATTAGTTATCCTGAACCCCAAGAGACAGCATTTTGTCTTGGGTAGTCTCCAGGAAAGGCTGCTATGTGTGGTTCAGCACAGCAGTGTGCTGAGTAGAGGCCAAAGAGTCATTATGAACAGGGCAACTCGCAGGAAATCCTCATTCCCTCCACCTCTTCTGGTAACCTATTAAATGAAACAGCTTTCCATGGTACCTTTGTTGCTTTTAGCCAAATAAACACTTCTAATGCCAGCCCTTCCACGCAATGCCCATTGATTCCCCCATTTTCGCTATTTGCACATCGCAAAGGCTTTCTTCCATCACAGTGAGAACTATTTCTGTTATTTTCTAGAAGAAAATAAACAATTAAAAAAAAAAAGGCAATTCTTTAGCAACTGTTACAACAAATATTGCAGGGCTTTTCTAATATTTGGTTATTTATCTATATCAGTAGATAAGTACTGAACCTGGGCTGCCTCCCGAGGTGCAAGTCACTGTTTGACTTCCTTTCACTATTCAGTTTGCATCAAATCTTTGCCCAGTCCTCAGTGCAGAAGAAAAGATGATTTTTAAGTAACTGCCCAAATCCTTCTACTATCCTCTGCTACCTTCATCTGAAAACAGAACTGATAAAGTTGTAAGAAAATCTATTTGCAAACATTACTACGTCATCTACTCCGTACTCTCAGTAACTATGAAAATTAGAGACTGGCTTCAAAATTATAAGATTTTAAAAAAAAAAAAAATAACGTAGGAGGTCTTATTATTTGCCTTTTGATATTTACCCTTAAAAGATACCTTCAATAAATCTTTTAAAGATTTCTTTCACATTCAAGAGAGCCAAAAGCAGACATTTAAATGAAAAAAAGAAAGAATGTTGCAACTTCTTTGTAACTATATGACTCCAAGAGCCGAGTGCTAGGAAAAAAATAATAAAAATACAGATTTCTGAGCTGAAACTGCAGACCTTGAAAGGTCAGTTAGTCCATTCCCTTGCCTCAAAGCTTAGTACAGCAACTAATGGAAGGAGATAAAATCATACAGCTCTTTGCATGATACTGCTGTACCTGCAATAGGAAAGGTTTTTGTATTAACTGATGTCTGTCTTTAACAACTAATTGTACATGTCAGAAGTTTTAGAAATAGAAACATATGCTTATCCACCTAGAAGAAGAAAGCAGAAAGTGAATTCTTCACTTTTCATTGCTAATTATCTCATTTTCTGAAGGTTGCAAATAGCGACAGTACAGAAGTATTCTCTATGACACACAGATAATTACAAAAATCTGCTGGGGTTTTCCCATGCTCAGGTTTAGGCACATAATCTTAGCACTCTGAATTACCATTTACACTCTTTTTGCACTGACCATCTCAGGAACTTCTTGCATCTCATCTGCATGCCTGTAGCAAACACTATGAATACCCCTAACAAGGAATAGCTCTACATCTATGTTTGTGTTAATCCTTCATTTTTTTATTTTAGTTTTTTTTTAATTGGTTCAATCCAGAAAGATTTGTAAATAAAGGAAGGCACATCACTTACCCAAGTTTGCCTGCCAATTTACAAAAATCAGCAGATTCAGCTACAATGCTATTTTTGCTACGTATAAACTGAGATCCAGGACACTCCCTGAATTGTTAAGCAGCAAGACAAAAATCATTTTTTTCATTAGCCATATTCAGCTCGAAATTGGAACACAAAACCAGCACTGTAGGAACGTTACAGTCTGAATTCGATAGCTTCACACTAACAACTGCGCTGTATAGCTGACAAAGACATTTTGAGGCACAAAGCAAGCTCTGAAATAAAGACATTAATGTACATGCACCAGAGACAATGGAAATTATTATCCTATCAAACCAGTTTAATCTAAAATCCCAAATTAAGTTTGTTTAAAAAAACCCTGTTTGTCACTTGCAGACTGCCGAGCTGCAAAACAAATGTGGAGGCAAGCGCATCATCTATAGGGCAAGCACGGCCGATTTCAGGATCTCAAAACAAATAGTACTAAAATCTGAGGAAGTGGAAACAGCGACTGAAATGGGATGTAGGAATATTTGCTGCATTACTCACATGCACCATGATCCATCAATACCATCGTCAACGTCCTTCCTGTTAAAACTTTTTTTTTTTCATATGACAAGTTATTTACAATGACATTAAGATAAATTTGGGAACTTGGAAAAACAGATGCCAGATGAAGTACAAGCATGAATTAATTGTACTACTAACCGCAAAGCTTTCAAATGTCATATGCCAATCATTTTTTTTTTCCCCAATCTGCTTTAAAACCTACAATTGATCTTTCATTTGACTTTCAAAATTAAATCTTTCTAGTCATTTAATCCATTTTTCATCTTTTCTCTTGGCTTCCAGGGAAAACTTTTTTTTTTTTTTTTTTTGAAGAAATCTGATATTCTTATGTGATGATATGACTCCAGGAGCTGTGGCTCTGACAAAAACCACCACTTCCAACAAATTATCCACTCCATGAGAATAGCTGGTTATATTGTGTAATAACTGGTAACGCTATCTGTCTCCTTGCATAACTTTACACACAAGTATTTGTAAGCACCAAGGGACTGTTTTAAAACCTAAATGTAAGTTAGAGTTGATAACTGCAGAGAGAGAAGTGAGTTTAATACATGACATTTAGTAAAGGAAATAATAAAAAGAATAAAGATGTAAGGAAAACTTCCATAGTGCTAAAATGACAACCTGGATTTTGTGAAACTGCTATCAGGCTGCCACTTTGCCAACTAGCAAATAGGTGTTACATACTAAGTTGCAATATAGGTCAGCACACAACAGCCTGTGTTACACATCCCTATTTCATTTGCTATTAAGAAATACTGTGTTTGTATATTTGACACGTGGGATTCTTTCCAAGCAGACTGTTTTATTTTGGTGGTATGAATTTTTCCTTTTCTGTGTAAATGACGTTCCTCCATAGATTTTGTAGGCAGAAAGAAAACACAGAAAGCTATGCAACTCTTCAAAAAAAAAAAAAGGGGGGGGGGGGGCAAATAAAACAAAAAAACCCTAACATTTGTTTTAATACCACAATGCTGTCAGTGAACTCATGAAAACATTCCCAGCAATGTACATTGGCGTTATGGACCAGTCACGTGTTTTACTCGCTCTTGAGTTTACTCACATGAGTATTTGCCACTGCTCCTGTAAGGACCATTCATTGCATTTACATACAACAAGGTGGCCTCCTTTCTCCAAGCACAGTGCAGAAGCCTTCTGGGAAGCACCACATGGAGCCAAATACCACTTGTTCATCTCAGGCCATGGCAAACCGGGCTGATTTTTGGAGTTTGAACAAACCGGCTGAAGGGCAGAACTGGCAGAGCAGCAGAGATGCTCAGGGTGGAGCTGACAGCTAGGCAGCACGTTTGGGAGAAAACCCCAATTCCAATAAAGGAATAACATTTTGGAAAAAAAGGGTTTACATGTCTCCCTCCTTAAGAGAGCCTAATGGGAGCCCATCAAACGGGTTTTGGGAGCCCGTTCAACGGGGTTTGGTTCTCCCTTAAGCCCTACGCCTCCCCATTTCTCTTCACTTGCCAGACCTCAACTTTCCAGAGCTTCCCCAGAAGACCCTCTGTCCTTTCATGCAGCATAAATAACGAATTCTCAGACTATCCCTTTGACATTCTTACATAGGTTTATTACTACCTTTTACCAGTTAAGTAGCCAAGGAGCATCTAAGGGTCCGTCCTCAAGTCAGAGCGTGAGCCGGAGGCACTACGAGCACCCAGGTGCCGCAGCAGCGCCGACACCGAGCACAAGCCATAGGCAGAGTCTCACAGTCGGGCTCATCGGAGTGGAAAAACGAACACAACCACGACGTCATCAAACTGAACTAAAAGAACCCAGCCTCCTAAAAATCAGGAGGAAATTATTTCAGCACAATAGGACCATAAAAATAATGAACTCATACCCAGGAACACGCAACTCCACCTTGACTCTCTGCACAGCCCTTCCTCCCACACCCAGCCAAACAAAACAGGAGCAAATTTTATTTCATATTGCCAGAAATTTTTAGTCTCTTAAATCTGTTTTCTTTAGCTAGCCACGGATGGAGCGAGCTTAGTTTTCCAACAGCTCCAGTGGGAGACAGAACAGATTTTTATACTTCTGTGAGGTCCCTCTCCTTCATAAATAAGTCACAGTTATCTGAAAACTCTTTGCTTTGCCCATAAAACTTCCTTTTGTCTGCTGGTGTCTGTGATCATTCCCTTCTCTACTATCTGAAGTTACATTTTGTGCTGGAATATCTGAGCAAGAAACCAAATCCTTCTGGTACTTCCTCTTATATGCGTTTAATTATCATAACAGAATTGATTCTGGAAGCATGCTTGCCCAAGGAACTAAGATACGAACAGATTACAATCTGTTTACAGCTGCCCGGTTTTTGATGCTGTTCAAAAGCTCCAGTTTTGGTGATTTTTGCATTACTTATGCAGTTAGCGCACCAAGATGAGGTCTCGCAGTCTTCGCGTAAACTACTGCTCAACACAAAAAGCCTCAACTCAAAGGAAAATGGAACAGACGACTATTGGGAAGAAAAATAACACAAGTGCTGGTTGCATCTCTCGCTTTCAGATCGTACACGCAGCATGCAGAAGTAAGGGCTGTCTGAACCGCAGTACACCCGCACAGCAGCAGCAGGCGAGTCGCAGAATCACAGCCCAGCCCCGGAATTTGTTCAGGTTTTGAGCTAAACTTTCTCCTTTATGACTTTTTAAATCAAGCTTGTCTAAAAAGTGCAGGCTGCCTAACCTGATATCAATTACCACACACACACACACACACAAAAAAAAAAAAAGAAAAATCTAATTTGTAAAGCTCCATTTATCACATTTTCTTAGAGCTACGTAGTTCAGTGCAGTGATTTCAAGGACTTCTCTTTTTCCAGGCGCAGCCGTGCCTCAGGGAAGGAGCCAGCCAGGTCCTCTGACATCAGTGCTGGGTGGCATGCAGAGCAGACATGCACTGGGCTGGGAAACATTGAACTTCATCCTCAAAAAGTATCAAAAGGCGACTTCATTAAGCCTAAAGATTTTTTGCAGTGAGGTAACAGCTTATAGTGTATTGCGAAGAGATATGAGAAAGGGCAGATTTTTCTTATCTTTTGTTATTGGAATTGACCCTCAGGGTCCTTAGGCCTTGGTGAGAGCTTAAGCAAGCTTAGATCAAGGAAGGATTTTGAAATTGAATTTATTCAGATTAGCAAAACCTTCCATGAGAGGATTTACTCTCAACAAGCTGTTGCCAACTCGGAGCTTAGAAAGTCCCAGCACATTTTACTGATTTACAATCAACTTTTTTTTTTTTTTTAAAAAACAAAACAAAAAAAAAACAAAACCAAGGCTCACCTCATTAAAATGTTTGCAATCAACATTCACACAGTATCAAAGATTCTCTGCCAAATGTTTATTTATAGGCACTTTACTTGGTTGTCCAGATCGTTTTCATTCAGATGACATTTCAGGGTTTTAGGAAAAAAAAACCCAAACCATATTGCAAATAATGATACAGGGGGAAGTACAAGAGGATGAATACAGCTGCAGCAACGAACAAGTGTTCTATTAAAATAAGAGCCACTTCTTAGTCACTACTTCATTTCATAATAAGAAGAGATCCAGACCTCATATAAAAATTAATATGCACTCTGGCACTTCACATACTTATATCTCTGAAAGAGTGAGATACATGTTCCTGCAGACCTGTAACACACACAGAGCTCTCAGTCCCAATCATTTTAATTCAGCAGAGAGCAGTTTTATAAGAGAAACCCAAGCAAAACTCAAATCACTCAGCATTTTGCCATCTGCTTCACTGGATCAGGATTTTACCTCACAGCTCCAAAATAAAATTTGCGTGCTTGAAATTCGTTATATGCTTGCACTGGGAACTTTCTCCCTGCACTTAGGTGGAGGAAGGAGATGCGGCGGAAGATGACTTGCTCAGAGACCGTTTCTTGGTTGACTTTGGCCAACTTGGGTGCCACATCACCCACACGTAGAAGAGAAACGCCTATTTTAGCAGAAAAGGGGTCTGTGCCCACGCCTAAGGGGTCAATGGCATTTCAGAGACCTGCATCAGGGCTACAAATTCCACACCTACTTTGTCCAGAGTCGTACCTCGACCGCTCTGGTGGAAACCTGAAGGACGACAACGGTGACTGCTGCCGGGAGGAATTCACACAGGGACACCTACCTCTCTCGGGGGGGTCGGGGATACAACCGCAGGGAACTAGACTCTTCGGGTCTAGCACATATTTTTGGGCCTCAGACAGTTATTGAACTGTAACAGTCTACCTCATCCAAATGCTGGACAACTTGGGCTAAACAGTAAATATCAGGGTGGTTTTTTTATTAGAGAGCAAATACCAGAGCAATACTAAACCGTTTTTTTCAGTTCCACAATGTTACGATTTCTTTCCTGGCTGAACCTTAGAAGTGTACTTTGTATTTAAATGCTAGCTAAAAATGGATTAACGCACAAATGGTATAGTAATGTAAGATGAAATGGTGCAAGGGACGAAATGCTGCAATACTCACTAAGATTTATTACACTGAATCCATGCAGTAACTGTTTTACACAGGCTTAATTTCCTCAGCCCGCATGAATTTCTTTGCAAGTATCAGTGCTTATTTTATTTCTCCAGTTAAACCTGTTTTTCTCAGCTCAGAACTTTATGGTTTATTGACATAAAAGGAAAAATATAAACTGCAAGTCTGTACCTTTCTTACTGTGGAAGATTTTGCACAGTATTTATCCCGAATAATCTCTCAGTTTTGAAAACCTAGCAGGCATAGTTTTATAAATCCTCCTTACAAAAACCCTTTAATTTCATCCCATAAAATGTTTTCACACCCTTTAAAGAGATTTTATTAACTGAAAATTGTGGGAGAAATATATTTATCAAGGAACATTTCTATATAAACAAAGTTCAACATTTGCAGCAAATTTTCTAATGACTTGATTTTATTTAATAATGCATTGCTTTCACATATTTCTAATTCTGATTGAATTTTGCTCCTTTGAAATGAAAGAATTAACTATGAAGTTTTATCAAATAAACGCTAAAGATCCAGATAACATTTTTTTAAAATGGAAGATGTTAAGAGAAACTACTGCAAAAGACTTGGAAGTCAAGTCTTCCCTACAGCTCCCTTATAACTGGGCTGATAAAGACACCTGTGGACTAGAACAACTAATAAGATGAGGTCTCAGCAACCCTGGTGCCTGCAATACTCATGTTGCCAAAGAACTTTCTTCCTGTGATTGAAAAGCAAGTAAAAGTTCAGTAAAAAACAGATTTTTTTCTTTTTTGCATTACTAAATAAACTCTATTTTTAAAAGGAACAAAACTGAATTTTCACCACAGACAAATGGGAGTGTTTGGGGTTTTTTTTTTTATGAGGCTATCTATTTTGCACTAGCAGCAATTTCTGAGAAATCATCTTCACTGTTGCGTGATGTGTGCTGAATCTGCTTAAGGTGCATGGGATTCCCCTTTGCCCTCTTCCAAAGTGTGCACATGCATATGTTATCAGAGCCAGGTTTGGTAACTCTTGCAAATTCTAATTTTGTATACTTGCCTAACTCTAAGCCCATTGTACGTGGTATTAGGCCCATTTCTTGTCAGAAAGATTACTGTTGTATGTATACTATCTTAAATGGTCTTTTTGTGACCTCGCTCTGTACCCTGAAACAAATGAAGCAGGTTTTTGTTTTGTTTGGGTTTTTTTTTTTTCTCCTGATGGGCGTACTAGGAGTAGGGGGGTGGAAAAAAAAAAAAAAAAATCATCATTACACATGCGGTGCACCAAGGCACACAGACTTCCTTGTGACCGTATTTAAAGAAGCGGGCACAAAGAAATAGTCATTGCAGCTACAATAGGGGAAATCTAGTATGCATTTCCAAGGAATCACATTTTGGGGAGAATTACAGAATAATTACACATATGCTTAGATCACGAGCATTCAATGAAGCGGACAATATTTTGAGGATTTAAGATGTTGGTGTTGTGGTCGTCTCTAAGAAACCAGGATAATTCAGACATTCAAATGCAAAAACGCACCATTTGGAGAGTGTAATGCGGTCTGTTCTGGTCACTGTTACAAATTCGGAAAGGATTCCCTGGCTGCAGACATTAGCCACTTAATACTTAAATCTGTTTCCAAATGTAAAGCATACAACAAAAGTGGTTTGCATTAATGAAATGTATCCTAATGCTAGTGTAGTGACACATTTCATTAATGTGTCACATTACCAATGTAAAATATAATTACAACAAATATGCCTGTCTTACAACTTGATAAGACCCACAGATGAAATATTGTTTAACTAATTATGCAATAAACCGCCATCTCGGTCCCGTCATTTTCTAGCCATAGACTGAGCTAATTTCATGCCAACATACGCAATCGTACTTCTCAGCCTCAGAGCTACGATTACAGACAGCTCAGTCTCGTCAATTTGATTTCTGCTAGGACAACAAGAATATCAGGCCACAATAATTGTCAACTGCTAATGAATTGTTGGGAAGTACCAGCAGATGAGTGCAAATATGTTTTGTTTTTCCCTACCGGTGTCACAACATAAACCATGGCCATTTGTACTGGCTGTGCTTGTAAATACAGAGAGATGCTACCACATACAAATTTAAGAAACTTCACATTGTTCTGTCTAATATTTCATAAAAGCAGAACCACTGAGACACTATTTAGAGTACAGTAGAGAACCAGCATCTAGCTCTATTTCTACCTATCTTCTACTTTCTTAGAGTGTATTTCAACACACAAGGCAGGTTTTGCTTCTCTGCATCTGGTCTCATTATAATTGAAAGCAAAAGAATAGCATCACTGCTATGCAAACTGTTATTACAGCATTACTCATGCACCCCAGGGTATTCTACAGTCATCAGAGGAAGAACAAATGCATTATTATAGCATCTACAATATGCTACAGCCTTTGCAAGTAAGTGAAACAATGGCCATAGCCTGAAAACTCCTACTCAGATGAGCATGCTGTAGTACTTATTGGGGCTGCTGGTATGATGGGACCCTGCTTTGAAAATTAAGAGTCCGAGAGACTTTTTGACTCTGCAAACATTTACTTCTGTAAAGTCTCGATACACTGCTTCTTTATGGCAAGAACAGCCTTCGGACCAGGACACAGCAGCGCGAGAAAACCGAGGGACGATTTTCCATAGCAAGTGCCCCATTCTGCCGTTACCGTTACGGAGGCGGCAGTAAGTTGGCTCAACGTTTGAAGGCTGAGTCACCACAAAATGCAGTGTAAGCAGAATCATTGCCATCCCTTCAGAGCCCCTCTGTTCAGGCAATACAATGAATTTGAGACAATTCCGCTAGTTCTTCTCCCTTCCCCCCAAATCACAATCCCAACATGAAATAATATTGTCTTTTCCAAGTAATTAGGACAGAGTTCCCTTCATTTATATCGTGGTTTGATTAGCCTCTTTGGTCCCCTTTGATTGTGGGCTTTAGCCTTTTTCTGTAGCATTGAGGTTTACCAATTTTGTTTGAAATGAATCTAGTTATACTCATGAAAGTAAAACAAATGAAACTTATTAAATGTATTTTAAAAAAAATCCACAAAACTGTCTTATACTAAAAGTCACTGGATTTGAGAACCTGAAGACCCTGATAAAAATCTCCAGGTTTGATCATTCTAGGCTTGAGGGGGTTTAATAATTTTTAGTGGACTTTTTATATCTCGGTGCTTCTTGGGAGAAGGCAAGAAATTAATAGACCTCACAAAGCTGTTCAAAAAAAACCCAAAACAACAACAACAACCAAAGCCCCCCAAAAACAAAACACACAACTTCATGTTTTACTCAAACACTGCTGGTGTAGTTCTGCTTATCAGGAGATAAAGGACTGACCAAGTCACTTGGCAGCAGTGAGCCATCTTCTTTGCAGTTTTGACGTTTTGGACTTTTTCGAAGTACAGGGATAATACACAAAAAGAAAGGAAAAAGAAACAAAGACAGTAAAGCTGATAATCAGCAACAGGTCTGTAATTCTATGCAACAGAGTATGAAATCATCAACATGCAAAGTTTATTTTCAATCCAGTTCTTAATTCAAATTGCTGAAGTAAGTAAAGTAAGGAATAATTATAAACAGGAATAAAAAAATATAATAATTTTTTAAAAATCCATGTGAGCTGTGGAATTCAAATGAAGGTCACAAAATACATGTGTACAAATAATATCTGTAAAGGTAAGCAATTCATCTGATGTTTTAGCTGCAGAAATCGTAAACGCCTTTAAAAATAATAAACCAATGTCTTTCCATAATAGAACACACAGAAAAACACAGTATAGGATACATTCAGTCCTTGCTACAAAAAGAAAGAAATAGAAGGGAAGTTTCTAAATAAACTAGGAAACAAAGGGCAAACTTCTTAATTAAAAGAAATTTCTAAACACACAGTTGCGTCTTCAGTGTTCTATTACATGAGAATAAAAATCAAGCCGAATTCACCTGACAGATATGTTTGGATCAAAAATGAACGTGGGTCATGGAACAGACATTTACTTTAGTAAAGAGTAACTCTAGTAACTTGCCAGTGCTTTGATTCCCTGCTGATTAGAATATGCCAAAGATCTGGCTGATAAAACCTCCTAATGGATGGAACTCATTTTCCCCAAAAGTTTCCATTTTTCTCTCTGAAATGTAAGACCCAGGGACTTTTTTTGATGGATACATTTTTTATTTGGTTGTATTTTGCTGGCAGCATCTGTTCACATGCATGTCGATTCAGAATAAGATTGTGTTGCTTAAGTCTCTTTATGCATCAGCTTGTGCAACAAGCACATAGAGTATTCCTCGTATTTGTGTCAAACCTGGTTGATAACAGTCAGTCGCGGCTTTACAGCAAACGTTTACAAAGCACTTTTAGAAATGTTCCCACCTGTTGATCTTGGACATCTTCCTTTGCATCCAGTAAGTCCAATACAAGACAAAGGTAAATCTGGTTATATTAGCCTAAAGGGAAATAGCAATCATTTAAGCCTAAAGAGATAGTATTAAATCCTTCCTGTAGTATCTGCACACTTTGAAGCAAAAGATGGCAACAGCTAGTGGAGGTATGTACAATCATCTGTACCAGTTTACTCTTCCTACTGTGCCTAATAGCATTTTGGTTGACATTATTATTAGTAAAGACCCAGAGTAGCTGTCTGGGCAGTTTATGTTTTCCATTAGCATTTTTGCAGTGTGCTGAAAAATTATGGAAAGGGAAGAAACAGGACATGAATCAAGGCTTGGCTGTCAGACTAGAGGAATTAATATGGGAGTCTGATTTAATTTCATTTTCATGGAGAGTAAAACTGCTATGTAATTTGGTAGCTGAATTCTTCCCTTAGGAGACATCTGTTAGGTCCCGCAAAGCTTTCACCTATGCCAGCTTTATGCTTTAGTAACTGCTGACTTGAGTGAAGTTACTACTGATGCACGCTAGCATAGCTGCATAGACAGCCAACTCCATTTGTTCCAGTCTCAACTGAAAGCACTCCATGGGAAGAAATATGTGGCTATCTACCGGCAAACAGAGTAGCGGTTTCTGTCTCATACTTGCTGGGCCTCAGAAAAGCCAGATGCCATTTCTTCCTCTCTTACTCTGAGGAGTCTACCCCTCCGATCGACAGCTAAAAGAATTTCACAGTTCAACCTCGAACTCATTAACTAAATAAAATTGCGGCTGGGAACACCCAATATCCTCACATTTGTTGTTCAACCCATTAAGTTGATGGGATAGCGCAAGTGAAGTCACTTGTACAGCAGTTACAGCATCAGCTGGAACTTGAAAACATAGTCATTGTATCTACAGACTCCCCAACCTAAACTTGTCTGCGTTATTTTAACTGATGTTTCTCATAGCTGAAAGACATCTCCAACATGAAATGCAGAGAACAAACCAGTATTTAGCAAACAAAACTGTAACACATTCTAAAACGGATTTATTGAGGTCTTAATTCAGCTTTGCCATCCTTTGACACAAAAAAGTCAGGTGGCTTGGGAAAGCAACTTTGTATTATCACATCCCCACTGGCAAACAAGGCTCCACAGGCTCACTATGGCTTCCACATTCTCTGTATAAATAGACAGGAAAGCTCTCCAAGCCTGGCTCAGTTTACTCAACATGTCAACCAGCCAGGATACATATTTCATTAAGTACAAGCGCAACGTAATGCACTCCCTTCACAGAGCCACGGGGAAGTGCAATGGCAACTGTGATAGAATCGTCATCACCTCTGTGTCAGAGATCAGCAAAGAAGAAAAGGTGTAACTTTGGTTACAAGAAGTCAGAAGTTTTCCAAGGTCGCTCAGAAACATCCTGTTACTTATTCTGGGTTCAGGTCACGGCCACAACTGTCTGGCGCGTGAAGTCAACATTTTAAAGTAAAGGATGTCGTATCCATCCTAACCCACTTGCCTGTTTGTTAGGATGCTGTTTGCAAACGGTCCAAGTAATGTATTGGAAAAAACTGTAACCTGGAAATATCGGGAGTTACATCTCTGCCTAGCACTAACCAACACAGCACTGCATTCGTTCAAATTGGCTGAAGATCTAGCCTTGCAAATATTTGCATGTGCCTTCCCAAAGCCTTAAACATTGCATTCACATTTAATCCTAATACCCTGAAATCTAATGAACTGCCACTCAGATGCGAACCAGCAAACAGTTAAAATAGAAGAAACCCGTATGAGTTCTAGTTTGTTATAAACATGTAACTAATAAACAACCCAAAACATACAATACAAATTTCTCCACAAGACAATCTTGCTGTGGAACAAAAGACACTGGAGCTCTCTGTAATTTGGCTGGCTTTTCACGCTTTCCCTAGTCTTCTAGTGAAATCTTAAGCCATGAAATTTCTTTTTTGTTAACGCAAAGACATGGTAATGTCAAGCATTCATGACCATAAGCATGGAAAATTGATGAAATTACAGTGTGTTCAGGAAAATAATACGGTGATGAGAGAAAGAATCTCTGCTTGTATCTGCGTCCTGGTGGCAGCTTTTTGAACAGGTGAACATTTTTTCCTCCCTCTGTGCAAAACATCTCTTTGCATGAATACATCAAATAGATGCCCAGGGAGAAGGGTCAAAGGGAAATAGTCACGCAAATAATTAAGATATGAAGAGAGACGCATATTAAGATCATTAATGCTTTCCACTGTCCTGTTCGGTTGAGGTGTGCCTTTTAACTTGAAACAAGATAGCGTATGCGAGACGCTACAAAAATGGAAAACAACTGAGTTGGGCTTATCACTGCCAAAAAAAGAGGAAAGTCAGAGTATGGATAACAGGGTAAGCCTCTCGCAGAGCTCCCCACGGCCTAGCAAGGGCCACCTGGAAGCCTCCCAACCCATGTTCCCCACCTCCTGGGCGCTCCTGGCAGGTCCCAGCTTTGGTCCTGCAGCTACAGCGGGGTCTTCGTGCACATTGCTCCCACATAGTGGCCAGGTGAATGAATAAATAAATACATAAATCCCAAAGTTCATATATAACATCACCTTAGGCAATTCTTGAAAGAATCAAGAATTGCTTGAAAAACGCAGCTGCCATTTTCCTCAGTAGAGGAAGTTATCTTAAGAATTTCATCAGTAAATTGGAAGGCTAAAAGTAAAACGGGAAAACTAAGCAAGAGACGAGGTTAAATGAAACAAGAAAGCAAACTGGAGAGAACGAATACAGGTGAACACCCTGGTATAAAAGCGCATCGGCAGCATCTCAGATCAGGGAGAGCGCTTCTTTAAGTCCGCAGACCCCGCTCTCCTATCGACATGTCAATAAAGGAGCATATACGTCGTTTGTGTGTGAGTACATGTGTGAGCTCCTGACGTTGCAGCGTACTCTTCCTGGGGGCAGATACCTCTCCGATAAGGAGCAAAGCCCACAAACTCTGTCACCTTCTGGCCTGCACCTAGCTTTCAGCATAGACCGGTTGATCTACAGCACTTGGTCGTAAACAGAAATACTACCCCTTCGAGGATGGGATTGCTTTGCTGGAAAGACACTCGTCACACTAATTTCTGACACTTACATAGACAGGATCTCCTCCTCCAAGGGTACCCCGGGAAAATCTGTTCTCTCCTGTTTTCTTTCTTAAATTATTCTTTCGATCAAGGGCACACCCTGTTTTTAAAGGAACAGCTGTAAAGAATCACAATGACCGTGCTGGAAACGTAAAAGCAATCCAATATTAACACAAATTCCAAACTATCTTAAGTCCAGTTTATCGGGGCAGGAAATGCTTCCAACTATTTCTTTGAAGTCCTGGTAATAATTTGTAGTTGCTAATATGTAATTTTTCAATCTTACATGAATTTCAAGCTTTCAGATCGTCTACAAAGGTCTCTTTTCCCCAGGCAGACAGAATACACTCTTATCTTTTACGTGTCCTATCCATGCAGTAGGTATACAAGTATTTAGGAAGGAGCAGTGCAGTAACAGACCTCTCTCCCAGACCCTAGAAAGCTCAGTTGCAGCTAATGAAAACGCAATCAAAGGCAAACCTGCCGCCGTTTGGCTTGTCTTTGGGATTTGAAAGCAAGACTTTCTGTCACTGGAGCTCAAGACCATATTCATTAATGTGAAAGTAAATGCACAACTGTGAATTTCCCTGTGGGTTTAGCTGCTGCAGGCTGACACAAAGCTAAGATTCAGTTTTGGTTTAAGGCAGCAGCTAGTTTGCCATGAGTGTGCTTCTCGTTCAGTCTGTGGCCATGGGCCCTGCGACAAAAGCTGCTCTTTCCTGGCCCAGCTTTCATCACCCCTCCAGAATCAGCCACCTGAGTCTGACGCATCCCGAGGTTTCCACGCTGGGGATATTTTCCTGAAGTTCCTAGCCAAGCAAACATAGGGCTCATTTTCTGGCAGCTGCCATCATGCTACCACGCTTTTAAAATAATAAAACCTTTTTGTTTGCTTTTTAATTAAAAGTCACCTCTTAATGTTTTTCCCCATGGGTCTGAGGACCAGGGCTGTTTTCTTAAAAGCTGAGATTCGTATATATTCAGATGGCTCCAGAAGCAGATGTACCTCACGTCTCAAGGTCTGCCATAAACCTGGGAGAAGCAGCAACACCACTCCAGATCCCAAAGTCTTACACAATCTTTGCACTTGGAAAAAGCGGGAGTGAAACTTTGCCGCGTAACAGAGTCGTGCGTTACCTCCCCCAGGCATTAGGTAGCTCCACAAAGTGCAAGGCAAATGCTGAATAGGGAGAAGTCCTGTCCTAACCTCCTGGCACACAAGCTAAAGGCAAGGCGATCTGCACAAATGCTGCAGGAATCGCGAGTTACGTTTTACATCACCGATTTCTTCCTTAACATCACCTCTTTGTTGTACTCATGCTCATGTTGCCCTCTCGTGGCTGCTTTGATGAAAAAGCGGGACCTACTTCAACCAATTCAGGACTGATCTGTGATTAGAAATGTATTTTTCAAAGTTTAAGACCCAGCATTTTATCCCTAAGAGTGATCCATTATAGGAAGAGGTTTTATGCTGTTAACTCTACCAGCGTCCTTACATCTTTAACTTTAAAGACCTAATCACCATGAAGTCCAATGACACAGAAGGAGACGGTGACGCACAAGCTCCCTGCCCGACACAGCCGTGTCCAGCTCACAGCCTGCAGGCTCCTGGCTGACATTTGAACCTTGCTTTGCTGCCTGCCTCTCTCTTCTGATGGGGGGAGGAGGAGGAGGAGGGGAAGCTGAAGGCCAGATTAATTGTTCAGGCCGTCACAGTCCTCACCAGACATCGTCTCCCCAGCACAGACCAAGCACCACCAAAGCACGACTTGCCCTCCCCACACCATGTGCTTTCCGAGCACCTCTCCCCATCCCAGCCTTCACCTGCTTCCACACACGCACGTACGCGGCACTGTCATTCTTACGCTATATAGCACGGAAAACACGTTTGTATGTATTTTGCGGGTGTGCTCCACCGCTACATCTCAGCAGGAATATTTAAAGGCTTCTCTTACTGATGTCAATAACTTTCCTTAGGTCAAGTCCAAGCACGGGAAGACCCACAAACTCTCGGCTGAAGTTCCTCTTTGCTGTACAAGTGCGAAGCCATTGAAAGTATAGTCAGATGGGAGACCCTGCCGAAGTCAGAACTTCTGATCTGGAGGGGTATGACCAGTTAATGACGACTGCCCGTAACAGCCGGGGCCCCAGGACATATAGTCAGGCAGTGACTGCCACTGTCCCTTGTCCCAAGCCATTCAAGCCCAAGCCCTCAAAGCCCTATAGCTTCCTCTAATGCCCACTGATTTCACCCGCAATTAGCTGGCTTACTAAATACTCTAGAGATAAGCCTTAATCTCCTGGTGATTCAGTGATTAAGCTAGAAAGTGTGGAGAAGCTTTTATAATCAGAAGGTGTTGTAAGGAAGAACACTTAATATACATGAGGCATAGATACTGTATTCAAGAAAAAAATAAACTTAGTTTGAGCAACTAAAAGAGCGTCGGGGTGTAGTGCCCAGGAAAAGAAAAAAAAAAAGAAAAAAGATGCAGTTTCATTTGTGAGGGGTTTTGGTTCTTATTAAAAGCAGCTTAAGTTAATTCAGGAAAACTGATAATTGCTTTAAACTGACAGAGTGCCAGAAAAAGGAGGAGCCAAAAAGCATAACATTGTCAGAACTAGACAAAAAACACTCTCCATCTGTCTTGTGAACCGAGAATATATTGAAACTATTTTCCCCCAACTGCATTTAGAGTGGATGCTGTTGCATTTCAATCTGTACACACAGAGAGAAAATAAGTAAACACTGTTCACAAATAAGCACACAATCCTCCTGTGCCGTGTGACACTTAGCAAGAAAGAAAATGCACATAGAAAACAGGTATGAAAGCACGTTAATTTATATCCCCGCACAAAGCTAATGCGTAACAAAGAAAACCTTCATATAGTTGCTAAAGCAATATTACAGCTTCTACCTCTTAAGCCACTAGGTAGACATCATTTACATTTTGATTCCACCATTTCTTAAAACTTGAAAGACACAGGAAGTTAACTGGAAGAGTTTCCACTTCAAAATCCCCGTTTAAACATTTCTCCCTGTAAAGGTTGTCATTTCTTAGAGCTCTCACTTCTGCCAACATGAGAGAAGACCCAGAGCAGATGCCTGTGGACATTGAACTGGATGAGGTCTCTCTGATCTAGGATGGAAGAGGAATTAGAAAGTGTCTCAATTCTTCCCAGTTTCTCTCAAAAGCAGCTGACGAATTTGTGTGGGGGAAATTAATCTTGTTAATTGGCAGGCCGTAACATACTCAAATGTTCAGGATCACAAGTCCATGGCTTTATCCAAACTCACTGGGAGATGAAAGAGAACTTGTAACAACTGCTCCCTAGAAAACAAGCTTTCCTTTCTGATACTGTGTTGTTACTCTGTGGGCCGATGGATGGTTTTCTTCATGGGTTAGTAATTAAAAACTGAATTACGTCTACCAAGAGTGTCAAGGTAATTCAGTTGGAGGAGGAGCACACTGCAGAACCAAGGGCCACCAGCAGCCAGAAAGCAACCATAAACATGGACTGCCTCGGCAAGCTCCTGTAGGTTCAAGATGATAACCCCACCATAATAAATCACTCAAAGTAGAGATATGGTCTTTCCACTCTTCTTAAGCGTGCGAAGAAAATTGATGAGTTGAGAGTGAGCATGTGGATGTCTTTAATATCACATAGCATAGTCATCATCATGGTAGAACTATTTTCTCCACCCCTGCCAAAACATATGAAATCTGATCTCATAATCTAAAGCAATCACTGGTGGAGAAGTACTGGAGTGTTCATAAAATACATAGGCCAGTTCCCAAACAATGCATTTTATTGATAGGCACTGGAAGTGGGATTTTGTTTCAGGAGCCAAATCCTCCCCACAAGAGGAAACATTCCTTTCCTACATGTTCTGGCAAAAGATACTGTGCATAACACTGCTGAGAAAGCGGCCAGATTTTGTAGGTTCGGGAGGACCAAGAACCACCTTGCACTTTTTTGTCCCTCTAGCAGTAGCTCTCTCTACATCAGGTCATCTGTGGTTGACAGTGCTTTGTAACACTTGCTTTGATTTTGATTTAAAGCTGTCCTCAAAAAACAATTTGAAATCCATTATGAACAACCCCCGGAATACAGTAGTCACTCCCAGCAACTCTACAGCACTTCAGCTGAACTATGGCAAAAACAATTTGTCACAGCAACAGCTGAAACAAGATGTGTCAGCAAGACGAATGTCTTGTTCATCCACACTGCAACGCTGATGGGGACTGGAGGAAAAAAACTCAGTCCGTTTCCAGCATGGGCTAGGCAAGAAGAAATACTAGTAATTTAACTTCAGTGAAGGTGGATAAATGTCTGTATCTCATCGGGTTTCTTAGAATAATCCCTAGCTAAGTAAAGCATAAAACTCCAGATCCAAGTCAAATCTATTCATTCATATTCTCAAGACCATTAAAGAATATTTAGGCAGGCATTCTGCAAACATCCAAAAATCTCCATTGGGGTGGCTACCTCTTTCTAACGTAAGTAATTGGAGGAATTGGACTCTTCAAAAGGCTCACTGAGTATATTTTGGGATTTCATATTGATTTTCTTGCAGTTATTTAGCATCTATTTTAATTGCTAAGTACTAGTCCTACATAGTTTTACAAACCAATCTCGGGTCTCAATAGCCAAATGAGATTGTTCCCATCCTGTGTAGCAGACTTTCAAGTTAAAATGTCACCCCTCGTGCTAAAGTAACTACGGTTCTGTAAAAGCAGAAGACAGAGCATATCTTTTACTTTATGGAAGTTAACGCATACCTCTATTTGCCTCCAAGTATCAGATAAGACCAGAAACAGCTCAATTTCCGCAGCTTTTGGCTCTACTTGCTCAAAACACGCTCAATGAATTCCAGAAAAAACATGTTTTTGGACCTGTACCAAACATCTTGTGGCCAAATGTGAGTGAAAGTAAGTTTTGCTTGGTTTTAAGTTTTGTTTTGAAACATTTGGTCTGATTCTGCAATCCTTAAATTTCCTGTTTTCTCCCCCCAGTGACTACCTTTTGCTAGCAGTATTCTGATAAATTTACTCTTTATGTATATTTAGCTTCGTTATCTTACTACTTTCCACGGTCCATCTGTGTTCCTGGCCAGCACAAACCAAAGATTGATCCAGGGTGCTACTTTCAACTGAGTTTCAAATCATCAAATTTGGACTTGACTGGTATGGAAAAGTGGATGAGGCATACTTCTAGTCTGAAGAGATAACAGACAGAGCAGAGATGTTCCACATGACCTTTGCCATGACTAGAAGGAGGAACCATTGCAACTTCTTGCTCTTGGCTCTGAGGTGCAGAAGAAATTTATGGCTTGCCTTGGACAAGCAGAGGAATAGAGAGAGGCATCTGTTCCAGACAGATTTGTTGTTACTTCTGGATTAATCAATTCAGTAGGATTCTTTTCGCTCTCCTTCATGTTCCTTCTGCCTTTTTGTCCTTTCCTTTGCTATACAGTTTTTCCTTTACAACTCTCAAATACCCCAAACAGAAAAAAGTAAATTGATAGTCTTGGACAAGTCACTCAAGTTTCTCTGTTAGTTCTTAGACCTCACCTATCTATCCATCCCGTATAAACTTCTTTACAAAGTCATGTATTATAAAGCTTTAAATCCATTCTTTCTGCACCAGTGGCATACAAAATTAATATTGAATGCCTTTCTGTTAGCTTTGCCAACTCACAGGTATCGCAACTCTCAAGATTTTTTTTCCTAGCATCTTAATCCTCCATCCTGCGTGACAGATTTAGGAGACTAGGTAACGAGGGCGGCTGCCTTAAACTTCACGTGCTTCTGTATTGTACGACCTTCAATACTGTAAAAACAGCGCGTGCGCACACACCCAGACGCCTGCTCACATTTTGCCTTTTAAAACTTAAGGAGTAAGTTTTGCAAGCTTTATGCAGTATACAAAATACCACACTTCTCGCCCAATCTTTTTGCGTCGCAACTGCTTTCCTACCCAGCTTTGCCCGTTGCATACATGCAGTAAGGATCCCCTAAGTCATTTCCTAGAAATCGCTGCCCCCAGTCCTCAAAGTTGGAGAGGACAGGGTGGGACTGTGCCGCCTCAGACTGTCTCAGTGCTACAGATTTGGGGGAAGTATGTTGGGATCAAAAGGCATTTGCTTAAATTAGCATTGTTATTATATAAAGTCCAAGAAATCTTCAAAAGCAAGGAAGTTTTCCTTGAATTTTTGAGCCTTAGGGGTATTCGAGCCTTAAATGTTTCTAAAATCCTCCTCATAATTGGTTTCATCGTATATATGACATTAAAAATCATCCCCAGTGTATTTGTCCAAAATAAAAAAAGAGAAAAAATCCAACTTTTTGCCCTTTCTGACAGAAATCATTCCATTTTGACCACCTGATGGGCCCTTGGGGTTAATTAGAAAATCCCCATCAAGAGCTCAGAGGCCAATATCAGCTGTCAAAATCCCACATTCCCCTCTTTCACCTCTTTCAAGTGCAAAACAACCTGTGTCTGAAGATGTGCCAGAGAATAAAAGGGCACACCACAACCACTGTGGGCTCTGACTTAGACCTATTCATGGCCTCACTACTATGAATACAGCAAAATCTCAAATGAAAGTTTTAATCTCCCCACTGCATTCAATCCAAAGAGAAAAGGGCTTCCCTTTTAACAATTTCCCCCCTTAAATCTTTTGTGTGGCTGTGCTCCTGAAAAAGCTGAGATTTTGCTCAGCCTCAGCGAGGGCTTTTGGCCATAGAAAGCGCTGCACCTAACCCCTTTGTGCTGACATAAGAGTAAAGGTCTGCTCGGACCAAAAGTAACTAACGCAAAAGGCCTTCGGAAGGTCTAAATGCAAACTGAACAAGATCAGAGTTAAAAGTGCAGGCATCTGATCTCGCCCAACTTGCCTTCCTTGCTCTCTTCTCTTGTTCCCAAAGGTGCACGTTAAATACAAAGATGAGCGGGGCAAAACAAACATTGGGGGAAAAAAAAAAAAAGAGAGACCGGATGTAATAATGCTGGAAGGTGAAGACAGAAAAACCATGTTACACCACGTCCTCTGCCTCTCCACCTCAAACGAGATCTCTCTCATACATACAGGTGCATCTACATGTACACAAATGCCATTAGAAAGCGCAGAACCGTTGCCATCCCCGTGATCGCCAGCTGTTTTCCTCTCCATGTCAGCAGAAGTCGCTTACGGAAAAGTTGCTAACAACTGAATTTCGTATTCAATTTTATGAATGAAGGAAAACGGCAAAGGCTACGATTTCATTAACTAATTGCTAGCCACCTGCAGAGACCTTAACAGCAAGAGCAGGTACAGAACGCCAGAAGACACCGATTACGAAAACGTGCCCAGAAGAATATACATCTTCAGACGTGCTACTCCATCTTTTGGGGGTTGGGGAGCTTTTTTCCTATTTCACTGCAAAACGCTTTTTATCCCCTTTTAACTCAGAGCAGAACGTTTCTTTCCAAGTGCCCCCAGCCTCCGAGAGCACCACCCTGCCTCACCTTTCGTGCCCAGTCCCTCCGACCCAAACGAAGGTGGCACCATTTCATACCCTTAGGAGGGACCGCGCTTCCCCCCCTGCCCAGGACGGCCTTCTCTGCCCTTCAAGTGATTATTGTTTTGGTTTTTTCTCCTCGTGAGCAGTAACACCTACATTGTATGGGGAGAGACAGCGAGCATTCATACCCCTCAGAAAGCCATTCACTTCAAGGCAGCTGGAGAGGCTCAGCGTTCGGCTTGCCCTCTTCACTCTTGGATGAGTTTTGTGCAAAGCTCAGGCTTGGAGTCCTTTCCCTCACAGAGCCAAGCAATTAATGAGAGATGGAAAAAAGGAGAGAAAACGTTTCAGGGGTTTTGTCTCTTTTCGCAGTTTGGGGGCTTTTTTGGTTGGTTTGGTTGTTTGTAGCTAAATTATACTAGCTGGTTGCCCTGGAAGGATAGAAAAGCACCCGTCTTCCTTGGGGAGGAAAAAGGAAATGATGTTTAATGAATTAATATGTCTTTGGGCTTTTTCTTTTATATGAGAGGGCAACTAAGGGTTTGGAAATAGCACCTCCTATTCACCCAGCAGTAACTGGAACTGCCGCTAGCAGAGAGATCACTAGCCAAGCAAGACTTTATGACCGTTTTAATGTAGTATTGCCCTACTTTGGACGGAGGCTCAGCTCTTTTCAGAGGATGTTTTTGCGGAGCAGACAGGGTTCAAAATGTCCCAATGAGCTGTTAACGACTCTTTTGCCCTGAGATTTGTGCCATATTGACCAGGATCAAACTCCAAAGCAGCAGTATGGCCCTTTACACATTAAAGTCTGTAATAAAAAGGCAAAACAATTTAAAAAGTTTAAAAAAAGATTAGCTAAACCCCCTCACAGCTTCACCCATCTTCCTGTCTCCTTTCCGCTTTTTTTGCTGTTAATACAAACCCATTAGATTTTCAGTTGCATTTTATCATCACGCTTTATTTAGAATAGATATGCGCCAAATACTCCTCACCCCCAATATTACATGGGCCACCTTTCACTAGAAAGTTTTAATTTTAATGTTCTCTTCAGTGAACAGGATCCTATAATAAGGGGATAAACAGCGCGGTTTGTTTCTGGCAAGTCAGGCACTAAGATCAGTGAATTGGTTTTATTGCATTGTTACTGATAATATATCATTTGTTTTTAGGAAAACACACAAATGATGTAAAGATTACCATCACCAGTGTAAAATGATGAGATTGATTTAACTTGAGAAATGCCAACTGTGTTAAGACACTGAAATAGCACAGCTGTAATTATACTGTAATGAATGCAATAAGATAGGATCATTTAATGCAAGCATCTATCATGTTGCAGTCATTTTCTACTGGTGGCCAAGGCAACGTGCTTTATACTAGATACAGCCACTGCAAAATAATTTTACTAGAAAATTAGTCAACAGCAAATGCTGCTGTGTTCTATATGATGGCAAAGTATTTTTGGTCTCTCTTTTGCCTTTAATAATACTAAAATAATAATAAAATATAGTGAAATAATGATACCTTTAATAATAAGAAAAAATCCTTTTTAATAATATGAAAACTAATTACTACAGATAATTTTGTCCTGTTATTTTCCATAGTAACGAAGTATTTTACTATTTAATCCTAAAAATGAGGGTAACAAAAGGCAGCTGCTTCTAGCTGATTTAGAAAGCTATGCAGCCTTCACCTGGTTAGCCCTGGGTGGGAATCAGAAATATCACTGCCGGTCAAGAGTAACTGTCAAACATTCAGTAAACACCAGACCACAGAAATCAAAGGAGTTTAAAAAGTCCTTTCATTCCGATTGCACAGGCAAATGGGGGAAAAAAAAGGAAAGAAAGAGGAGTCTGGAGGCTTCAATCAGATAACGGTTCATTGTATCAGGTGCTGTATAAATCTATAGCAAATGGGAGTCGGGGGAGTTTTTAAAAGATGAGTTAACTGCACATGGGAGCCTGGACTCCCCACAAACGGGGAATAGCCATGGAGCCACAGGAACTGCAAATCAATTAACTTGTGCTTGGCAATGAACTATACTAGACAGACAGATCGGAAGGATTTTAAGCCAGGGAGGTAAGCGTATTCTAGCAAATAGTATGGTTTTCAGCATATAATGAAACAGGCCACTCTCCAGGCTTGTATTAAAAGGTGGGTTCCTTCCTCCTGCAGTTATTCTTAGTGACTCAGTCAGCCTTCCCTTGGCCTGAGCAGCAATTACTGGTTTAACACCCTGCAACCACACCAAAATAACTGTTTTTAAATTTATCCTGTGAGCGGCAGCTCTGATGAGTGGCACTTGATGTCGTATAAGTCAGTGCCGGACCTGGCCTCGTGCATTTTAGTCCCATCAACAGTCCTCACTCTTGCAAGTAACAATTTCAGTGCAATACTCTCCAAGAAAGCATTTAATGGACTGTTTGTTCACGGGGGGAGCTTGTGTGTGGGATGAGTTAAAATTGGGGTTTGCTTACTACTGAATGCGGACCCTCGGTCATTCTTGTTTGATCATTTATACTTGGTCAAGATCATTCTCTCACCTACCCTTCTACGGCATGTTTTCTTACAATGTCCTTGTCAATCATGGCCAAAATGGGAGTACTTTAACAGCATCTAAAGCCCACAGTTGAGTGCTATACAGCCTACAGCATGGCCTCTGATGTGCTCTTTGCATAGCAAAGGAGACTGTGATATTAAGACATGAGCACTGAGGATGCAGAACAAGCACATGCACCATGTTTGCCTTGATGGTCAAGACTGGTGGCTAACAGAGGTGGTGGACAGAATACCCCCCAGCACGGTGGTATGCATCGAGCCTGGGTATGTCAAAGAGTGACGCAGAAGGAGAAAGCCTCCTTCGCTTCTTTCTTCATAGCTTGTTTAACTTTGTAAGAACCAAGCAGAAAGTTTCTCTATTCAGTTTGGAGATACGACTTCAGCTTCTCTTTCCATTCTATCTCTTTTCTAGATCCTGAATTTATCAGACACCGTTAAGAATCAACAATTACCTTTAATAGCTGATGTAAGTAGTCCCAGGCTACACTAAGTTGTGTATTGTGATCCTGTTTGTTTTCATTTGCTGTCCTATATCAGCAAGTCTCTGATTGTGTAACAGAGATTCATTAAACTGAACATAAAAAAAAATATCCTCTGAGGCCAGTGTTTATTCACAAAGGTTTTTTTAGGTCTTGGCTTGACAATGATGTTGGTAATTAATGGCTTTGGGAGTTCTGATAGAAACACAGTTGTAATGGGTCACTGGTCACTACAGCTAAGTCAAAACCTAGACCTCCATACAGGTCACATATACCCTAGAAGGAAAGGTATAGTTGGATTGGTTGAGATATGCCCTAGCAAAGGAGCAGTGATGGCTAAAATTACAACGTAGCCTGACCCTATGGTAGGATTTTAACAGATCTCTTGCATTAAAAACCGACTTTTCATCCTGCCAAGAAAAAACCTCGCAGGATGTCTCTACGTGAACACTTTTACCTGATCTCAATAGATGATTTAGATCTCAGTGAAAGAATCACACGCCCATAAAATTTTATTACAGATTTTTCCCAATTAGTTTTGGCCCACAGAAAAGCAGAATTAGTCAACTAACGTGATATGAAGATTAGATCCAGCAGTAGTATTCTAAATATTGCTCCTGTAAGTTCTTTTTTCTAAAGCTTTTGAGCATCTGTCTGCACACGATGTGGGGTCAAACCCAGAAATTTCAGAAGTTTGCATGTAAAAGTCAACAGAGACGTCACAGAGTCCCAAGTAGATGATCCCAGGTAGCAGCAAATCCAGATATCTACATGAATTTCTGGCAGCACCAGAAGGTATGCACACTCTTCTGTGTAAGGAGAACAGCCTAGCTCCACAATGCAACACAAAAATAGGGCAGGGCCTCAGAGAGGGCAACTGCAGACTTCTTTCCCTAAATACACCATCCTGGAGCTTCCTATTGCTACCCCATCCAGCTCACAAGCCGTGAGCATACCACACAATTAGTTTATGCATATATCATATCTTCACACTTATCATCTACCGTCATGCTTGTGAGCACAAAGACTACCAGAAAAAAACAAAGTTCCTGCTCAACTGCACCAGTGCAAAGCTCTGATGTGCTACAAAGATGCAAACTGAGAGCTGCACCTATGGCATTTTCTTGAAAATAGATTCAAATAAGTGCCAATAGAAGTTTACCGGGACGATAACACAGAACGTGCTAGCAACCCAAGTGTGCTACTTGTCAGAAAGTACAGCATGGAAGATACCTAGATGATACTGAGCGTGGAGGATCTTTTTGTCAGCGAGAAGAAAAACTAAAATGAGGTACTGTTCACTGACGAGAGAGGTTTGCACACTGTTTCCTGAACTACTGCCTGATCTTCTCTCAGAAGAGAGTTTGATCAGCTGTGGCAACTTTACTGAAGGCAGGCAGAGAATCAAGAGCATCTTTGACTTGATCAGAGCTACCGAAGATTCTGAAATAAGTATCATGAAATAGCTGTCAACCTGCCGTAGAAGGCGACAAGAAAAGATGGAAAGTATTAGTACCATGTATTAATACCATGTGGTTCAACTGAGAAGCCTAGGATCTACCTAGACCTCAATTAATTAGCTGTAACTACATAAATAACCTGTAATCTATGGCTGTGACTCTAGACTCCCATTTAGCCACAATTTAAAAATCACTGCCAAAACCTCCTCTTTGGACGGATCAGTACAACCCTAACATTCTTTTCTAGTTTCTACATCCTTAAGTGGTGAATGGTACTTCCCTATTTTGTGCACACGAAATATTTCAGAGAAGATCATGCCCCAGGAATGATACAACCTCCGCTCCCTCCCAGAAAGATCCTCTGTCAAATAAAGAGAGTCTAGCGAAAACTCTAAAGCTCTCCATGTCAGCCACAGTGATGAGCGCCGTGCAAAAACGGTAGATAAAGACAAAGTGAACCACGCCTGATCCGACAGGCAAGTACCAGGGCATCTGCCTGTTTGCAAAATGTCTCATGTTTCCATGTGAACATTGCTGAGCGAGCCGATGCCCTTGCTTAGGAATGATTTAATTTATATGCCCTCAGAATGAGGTCATATCAATATCATGCATGATCTCTACCAGCTTTACAGATGCCTTAACCTGAGAACGTTCAAGCTCTTTGAGAGCTATTCATACTTGGCAGATTGATATAGTAACTGACAATTCACCGCCATCCAAGTGTATCTGAGAACACAAAGCTCACATAAATATTGTTGAGCATATCCCATTGTTGGTTATTTACTTCTGCCGTTCAACTTTCTACAGCTCTGAGAGGAAGATCATTTCTCTCCGTGTCATATATCTGACTTACCCAGCAGACACGAAAAGCTCCTTGTTTCCTTTTTACCAGTAATGAACTGTGCTAGAAATGTCAAACACAGGTTTGTTCAACCCCGACCAACAATGTGAAACATAAAAGTACGGGTGGACAGAGATCGGCAAGGAAGCCTGGCTACAAGCTTGGCTTTGTAACTGGCGCTGAAACAGCTTGTCATGGTGTTTCTACATTCAAAAAAGCTCCAGAAGGAAACACAAAGACCTACCTGATACCTTTTCTTCTGCAGTTGCATAAGCTGACCTGCCTGCTTTCCCAACCTAAGCCCTTACCCAAGGCAACTGCGAGCAAACAGCTTGTACAGCGTACAAATAGGATTTTCAGGCAGTCTGTACTCGTGACTTTCCAGTCTAGAAATGCCCACCTGGCCCTTCGCTCTGGATTTATTACACTCACCTTACCCTCTCTCTCTCTCTCTCTGTGTGACAGCTCTGGTGTAGAAAGACCTGAATAGAAGAGTAAAGGATGAGAAAAACAGAAAAAAAGTGTGCAAAACTCATCACTTTCAAACTTAGACTGGACCAAATATTTCTGACTGATAAGTCTGGTTGGAGAAGGTCAGACACACCCCATTCTAACTTTGAAGAGGGATTCTTTCTTATAATTTCCTGACATGCATCTCTCTCGCACCGTAATTTAACTGAAAAGAGGAATCAAATTAAAAATATTTATGTCCCTAGCTGGACTAATTCCTTTTGTTCAACCATAAGCCCCAATTTTTAAAAATTGCCTTTTTTTTTTTTCCTCAACGAACGTCCCGTTGAGTTAGTGAACCGAACTGGTTCACAAAGAGGTCAAACGAGTGCCAGAACTGCCGCAAGTGAAACCACAGGCTCATGTGGTCAAAACAGATAGAAGAGCAACTCTCCCTTCCAGCACCCGCAAGCTGCTAGACAGAGCTCAGCCTCTTTGTCTAACAGCACCCTCTAAGCATCACTTTTAACTTCAGTTCTGCAACCCGGGCAGATAGGTTTATTGTAAACACATGAAACAACTTTGACAAATCGGCAGTGCCCATCCAACAGCTTTCTTTATTATTATTATTTTCACATGTAATATTATTTCACAATTTTAACATGACAGCACGGAACAAAAGAAAAAGATGCCTCTTTTCTTCTCTGCTACTCCCCCTTAACGCAATGTGAGTTACTGGAAGTAAAATCAGTTTGAATCTAAACTGCAAAAATTATATAGCAAGTACCAAAGGTACAACGGAGAAACGAGAAACATTCAAAGATAAAGCTTTCCTTTAAGCTGTAAGCATAAGTAATGTTAATGTATGTTTCTGGTAAAGTATGGAAGAAAAAAAGTAGATCCATGTCTCAATTAAGTCTCAAAAAAACTTCTTGAAGTTAGTACTATGAACTCTATAGCCAGACCTGACGGAAGGAATAAGAGAGGCTCAGTGAAGTTAATTGATTTACATCATTTTACTCTGCAGATGGGACCGTGAAAAGAACCCAGGAGCCTTGGTGCCTTGCACTGTCTTTGGTGTGTTAGGCATCTCTTCCTTCCACTGCATCGAGGTAAATAGAAGTCTTGTATTTGTCTTAAGTACTCACGGCTAATTCGAATGGGTATGTTATCCAGGCCAGTCAGACAAGCACAGAAGCTCCATTTCATTTGCCTTCAGCTTCCCCCAGATTAAACGATCAGACCTACATCAATCATTGGGTGTAAAAGACATGGAGTAATTGGACTAGAAGGTTGTCAACGGTCTGAGGGCTTCTGTTCAGAAAGCAGATGTCTTGGCTTTTTCTTGGTCTTGTTTATTCTTCATAAATACCAGAGCAAGACAGCAGAGTCACTATTATCTCGTAACAACGTTCTGTTAATCAGGCATGTCATTTGCTTGTATGGCCCAACCTTCTGCAGATCCCAGACGTTCCTCTTCCACAAGAATTAACCACAAAAATACTGCAGTGTAGCTGCTTTATGACCATGGCTGGGATCAATTTGTTTTGTGCTTTCAGACGCTGATCTTGCAACAGTGAACGTACAGACACTATCGCAGGGTTTTTTTACATAAATAAGGGGGTTTGACCACCATCTTTCCTTTTTTAATGGCAGTTTGTCAAAATCTTTTTTTACTAATTCCCAGCTCAGAAAAAAGGCTACCTTCCACTAAGGAACAGCAGATCCTTCCCAAATTGCTCTGAAAAGCAATCAACAGGGTGAAAGCTAGGTCAAAATAGTAACTATGTTAGAAGCATAGAATTAGTGGGCTAAACTAAAGGAAAGAAAAGGAAAAAAAAAAAAGAGCAAAACAAACCTCACAATTTAGAAGCAGTAACCAAAGAATTTAAGAAATAAATATGAAGTTACACATTCCAGCCTGAGCTCACATCATGCCTTGCACACAGCAGAAGCTGGTGAACTTGCCACATCCCTGCCACCGCTGCTGGCCCTGTGGTCCTTCCCTCTCCACCGCACGGGCTTTAGCCCTGACGCGGCACCCGGCACTAGGCTAGAGCTTGCTATACCAGCTGAAAACTACTTGGTTTTGTTTCCTCAAGTTAGCTTTCTGACGGCACACCGAGACAGGTTGGCACAGGAACTGTTAAGCACCAGAGGTGACACAGAGAACCCATGGGCTTACGCAGCCAGGAACAAGAAGGGGATGAGGCAGGAGGAACCAGAGCTTCTCCATCCAGCGACAGCGAGCTGCCAAATTGGCTGAAGAGCCCTGATGGGAAACATTCCTATAAGTACAATACCACTGGCATCAAGGAAGCCTCAGCACAAGATCTGACTGGAATTGTGTGTGCTCAAGACATCCACTAAATACTAAAGTTCAGGTGCAACGCTCCTACAAAAACCCATGTCCCTTGTGTGAACATACTTATAGGTGATCTACAAATTACGGTATTCCTGCCTAGAGCATGAACAATTTTTACAGCGTCATTTGCTTTAGCGTAACCATAATCCGCAACATCAATTTGATTCTTCCCAAGTATCTGGATTCAAAGTTTTCATCGGGAATAGCCATTGCGAGCTTTCTCAGCCCTTAACTGAAAAGGGTAGGTGGCAAATCTATCCTCGTTGTTTGTGCTTGAAGTCTTTAGGTATTAACAGAAGCAACCGAACCGAGCGAAACCTTTGGTAGTCTGCAGTAGGGGCATGTTCTCTACAAAAACCTGACATCTTTAATCTTGGCCAATACTTTAAAACTCAAGTGAGTCCAAATAACAGCCCAACTTTTCTGCGAATGCTCAACTAACTCTAGAGAATATGGACCTGGAGGTTCCCACTACACATATGCACGCTGCTCTGCTTAATTAGAGTATGGTTTTTTTCTCACTGGCAAACACCTACAGAATTCAATGAGAGCAGGATTTGGATTATTTTATGAAACTTCTCGCTGCTGTGTTTTGTGAATTGTACACAGTTCTGTCTGCTCAATAGACCCAAACACAATTCACAAAACACGCTCAATACCTGCGCGCAAACACAAAAGCCTTTGCCAAACAGTCAAACACTACAGTCGTGTGGATAGTGAAGAAAAACAACAAAAATCCAAACACAAACCCAAAACCAAACCCTACATAACATTTTATACAGGCACTAGGGATGCAAAGTATTTCACCTAGGAAATTTGGTCAAAAATGGGGTGTGATAGAATAACAGTTTGTGTGACGGCATGCGTGTGGGTGCACACACCCCTGTACGTTGTCTTCTATAAGGGGGTGTGCTTCAGGTGTCATCCTCAAAAGTGAAATGCTGGAAAGTCTTGTTAGGGGGGGGTGAAAAAAAGCACCCTTTTTCTCTTCAAGTCTCTGCTCGGTGACAGCATCGAGACCCACTCACTCTCCTTCCCTTGCCACGCTGTTAAGATGCACGCGGCCAGCAGAACCATGATCTTTCATTCCCCTATAGCAAACGATAACCAGGTTTACACACAAACAGCATTTAAATTTCAAGTGAATTTGGTTCTCCTAGCTCTTTCTCTCCCCACGTAGCTCCGCTGCAGTTCAACGTTTACTCCACCTGCACAGCATGCCTTTTTTATTTCGGCTTCCTTTTTATTAAATATCAAAACTGATTAAGGGTGCCATTGTTCTAATTACTGAAAGCCACACTATTTATATCAAATACAAAAATGTAAGTGTAACTAGACATCAGAACACCATTTTCTTTCAGGACAGTGTCAGACTTCCACATGAACAAGTTTAGCCTTCAGTTTTGCACATCAGGGTCGGGGGGGGGGGGAAGAAATGGCTTCAGGAGCCCTATAGAGGTGCTTTTGCTTCCCTGACTTCTCACACAATATTCTTTCAAATGAATTTAAAGCTTTTCTTGTCCAAATCCCCGCAAAAGTAACCACACTGCAGTTTTTCTACTATTATGCAAATAGATTAATCAGCCAACGCTCCAGTGAGAATTAATTTATATTTGAATCAAATGAGGCCTTAGACTCTTTATAACCCAACCCCCGGGCCAAGGCCTGGGCTAGGTAGCAACCTCGTGTTATTCATTTGACGAAATGTGAACTGACATAAATACCATGGCTAACTTTCAATCCGATTACCCCGTTACCTCACATCAATGCTCTCCCAGCCATCAGACTCTAGCGTCCCTCCTTTCACCAGCGCAGCCAACAACTGACAACTCCTCCCTGATAAACAAGCACCCACGCCGCCACCTCGGACCCCCACTCTTAACCCATCATCCCTGCTCAATGGCCCTTATTCGACAAGGTACTTTATTTTGTTTGTAGGAATCGAGGGACTAAACAGCACAAAAATACTGTTTTGCTGGGGCTGCGATTCAAAGCTGCCCTTTCAGAGCTGCGGAGCACTTGAGGCGCTAACAATAAACATCCAAAAATATAGGAGCATCGTGTCTGTGCGTACATAGAGATATATACAGGCATGCACACATTTAATTTAATACAGTCACCGACATCTGTTATCTTTCATACTCTCCTTAACCCTTAAAAAAAAATAAAAAAATAAAGTAGTAAAACAATGTTTTGGGCTACTATGTCCAAAGGTCAATGTAAAGTGAACCCACATTTTACACAGCACCCTTATACTAAACTCGTGTTGACAACCACTAAATTCTTTCTATTGCCCTGCACAGGAACTTGTTTTTTAAAAAGATTTTTTTTTTCTTTAAAACTGTAAGCATTTAAAAAGCTTGGCTAAACAATCCACCAGGTGTGAGAAAAGCCTTTTCTATGCGAGCAGCTCTGTGTCAGGAAACCTACACTTTGTAATTAGATTAGCAAGCAAGGACTGAATAGCTCTGATCAAAACATCCCCCCCCCCCCATATTGTTTATAGTGCATAACTGATAACTAAGCTTCTCTAGTCATGGTTAAAATCTACTTAAAAATGGGAGTCCTGCGCACTCTGGAATTTAAATGAAGAGGAAAAGAAAACAAAGTGCACATTCTTAAAAAACTATAAGTAATTACTTGCCTGCCTTGCTTAAACAAAGCTTTATTTGAAAATACGTCATAAAACAAACCCTATGATTTAACGGCAGCTCTTCAGGAGAGCACCACTTAAAACGCATCTAAGCTAGAGAGTTAAAGGTGTAATTTTTGCCTTAAGGACATACTTTACAGTCGACAGGCTGGGGAAGGAGGAGGAGGACAACAGTCCTCTTGGCCACACGGCCCCAGCTCCAGGGGACATCCCGGATCCCCGACACGAAAGCTGAGAAGTCCCCAGCCCAGGAGGATGACTTTAGTTGTCTTTGTGGATTTTTTCCGTGTGGCCAGACAGTCACGTTGTGGACTGGAGTCGCTTTCCCAACAGAAAGAGCAAGTTTGAAATGTCCTGGCTTCCTGGAGACACTAAAAGCAGGGTGGAAAGGAGCTGCGGTATGTTAGAGCACATCATTCTCGCCTGCTCCCTCAAGGGAAGAACCTACACGCACATAGGTACGATGCTAAATGGAAAATAAGCCAAGACAAGGTTCTTCCTAAAGCTTTCATACAAAGCCTATGTATTTTTCTCAGAAATAGTGAGACCGTTTCACAGTCCTGCTCCATCTGCCCAGAGAGCAAATAAGTCAGTTTCGAATTTTGATCTCAGCCTAGTCCAGACCAGAGTCAGTCCCATTTTATACCATGGGGGCTGAAAACAGATGCAAACCCTTGTGTCCTGGTTTTGACTGGGATAGAGTTAATTTTCTTCTTAGTAGCTCGTACAGTGTGTTTTGGATTTAGTGTGAGGATAATGTTGATAACACGCTGCTGTTTTAGTTGTTGCTAAGTAGCGCTTATCTTAAGTCAAGGATTTTTCAGTGTCCCATGCTCTGGCAGCAAGCAGGTGTACAAGAAGCTGGGAGGGAGCACGGCCAGGACAGCTGACCCGAACGAGCCCAACGGATATTCCATACCACAGGACGTCATGCCCAGTGTATAAACCGGGGGGAGTTCGCCAGGAGGGGCAGATCGCTGCTGGGGCATCGGTCAGCAGGTGGTGAGCAATTGCACTGCGCGTGACTTGTCATCTTTTTTTTCTTTTTATTATTTTATTATATTCCTTCTGATTACAATTATTATTATTATATTTTTATTATTGTTGTTAGTATTACTTTTTATTTTACTTTAGTTATTAAATCATTGTTACCTCAGCCCATGAGTTTTTCCTTTTTTTTTTTTTCCACGATTCTCCCCATCCCACTGGGAGCAGGGGGAGCAAGCGAGCGGCTGCGTGGTGCCTAGTTGCCGGCTAGGCTTAAACCACGACACCTTGTACGAATCATTTTTTCCAAAGAAAGATAACCAATTACTGGATCCTTCGGCTCAGATCAGTACACCTCATAAATCCCATGCTTATTTCATCCTTCTCGAAACAGTCTTTTCAATATTAGGGCTGGAGCATCAGAACTGAGATCGAAAAGCCTTCTCTTTGGCTAAAGGACACTGTAGAAATAGCAGAAGATAACAAGAGGACATCCTCCATTCTTCCTCTCGCAAATCTGGAGACGCTTGCCGTACACGCAGCTGTGACAGACAGCGGAGAATGAAAACTTTTCCATGCTTCGGTAACCGTCCTACCCCTTCCTGCTTCTGCTATAAGGGCAGGAGCGGGGAAAAGGCCTAGATATTAAGTGCCCCAGGGCAGAAGTCCAGCCTCATTGCTTAAACCTACGCTCAAGAGAGGGTCTGACCCAAGGCCGCAATTTAGTCCCGTCTCTATGCATTCCCCTCAGCCAATTTTATTTTTTTTTTTCTCTGTAGGAGCAGTAAACTCTCAGCAAAAAGGGAGGATAGACAATTTTTTGGTGTGATACTATTAGGGAAAGCTTGATAAAAGTTGATAGGTGAGGGGATAGACTTCCATTTAAGACCTAAGCCAAAACTCTTTAAAAGACACTAGATAACTACCCCTTATCCCAGGACATCCACAGAGCTGGAGGATGCAAAAGTAGCTTAAAGCTACTTTAACCTCCTCTCTCCTGACCTTTCTGGGTCTGACAAGTAGCAGCCAGAGTACGGCTCCTCAGAAAGAGCCATGTCCTGTGCCAGGACGACCTGACCTTACCAGACTTCCTCAAGTCAAATTTTAAATCTGCTAAATCCCATCCAATGCCCCTAAAGACCTTCCTAGAGACACAAGATTTCATGCTCTCCACCCTCTTACGTTTTTTAAAAAGGACAAAATTCATGTCACGATGAGAGCCAAAAATGTGAACACGACCACTAAAATGTGATTTTCATTAAGTAGTTCTCATTTCTGCAGACAAGACAAGAAACCTGAGAAAACTTGTTGCAGACTATGAAGATCCCATTCAAACATCCTGACTGTCTAATTCTAAACTTCAGTCGTCTTTGATATTTCCCCCTGCAGTATCAAAACACTCCTGACAAAGTACTGAAAGGAGACAAGTACATTCAAATTCTTCTAGGGCTTAACCCCACCGCATTGAAATTAGCATGAGTTTTGCCCCTGACTTCAGCCCTGACAGAACGAGCAACATTCTCAAGCCAAAGGCATGGGGAAAAGCTTTTCTACAACTGTCTTTACACGCTTGCACCCTCCTTAGTCCTAGAGATTTCCGTTTGCTTTCAGAAAGCTAAAGGCATAAATGGGCAACGCATTCCACCATGTATCTATCCAATCTCATGGCTGGTGGAAAGCAAGTAAGGCTTTTTTTTTTTCTGTTTGTCAGAAAGAAACACAATTCTCTGAGAAGGAACGTACTTTCTACAGGTTGGGGAAGCTCCCATGAGAAAGGTTCTGGTCTTTGCTATTTCAAGAAAGCTTTACATGTGCAAGGGAAATCAGAGCCCCATCAGTTTTTCCCAGTGGTAAAATGGAAGAGCCCTTCATCTCTGAACATCGTGAAGCTGCACCACTTGCGAAGCAAAGCCCAGAAGAAGGGCAGTCCCGTTTTAGTCTCCACAATGAGCCAAATGTTTTCTAAAGAGAATAACTCTTTCTCACGAGCGGAGATCCAGTGCAAAATCTATTGGCTCTGCAGGGAGCCAGTCATCCTGCATCCAGAGACCTACACTTGAGAACGCTGAAGAGATGTCCATCATGCATAAGACTACGAAGCTATTCATTCCTCAGGCATTATTGCTCCATTCTCCTTGGTTTTCTCTACCTGAAGCACGTCGCTTGATAAAAAGCATCCCCAAAGGACAACAGAAATACAGTTACCTTCTTTCAGCTGACTTTCCAATTTACACAAAGTAGCTGGGAGCAGAGCACATGGGCCAGTGCTTGCCAACTCATATCTCATGGGTTCTGTGAAGGTAAACCCTGAGGGACAAAATTTGTCAGCCCTCTTCTTCTGTCAGAGCTCCAGAAACCAAACGTACTCAGTATCAATAGACTTCTATTTCAGGGGAGAGGGAATAAAATAAAATAAAATAAAATAAAATAAAATAAAATAAAATAAAATAAATTGTTACACCTCCAAAGAAGCCTGCACGTAGTCTTTTCCTCTGTGGATGCACTACAGTTTGCCAGCGACCTACAGACACGAATATAGCCATGATCAGGACATGGTCTGGAACAGAACCATTTAACTGTGAATCCCTTGCCTCAATGGACACCAGTGTAAAGCTTCCAGAGTGAAATCACCAAATGGCCTGGGAATTCAATGATTAAAAAACCCCTAGAACTCACAAATTTTTTAATTTTTTTTTTTTTTTTAAGACATTCCCCCATTTCAATGGCAAGAGCATTGCAGCATCCCAGCAAGGAAATTTTGCACTTTTTTCTTGCTAAGTAACTATTAGAGTATTTGAGTTGCTCTTCTTTCCTTATCATACGGCTTTTGGTCCCACCAAAAGATGGGTGGGTTAATCCCTATCAACAGAACTTTCAGCACCTTCATATAGGACTCAAAGAGAGAAAACCGCAGAGTTTTGAAGAAGATACCTTCAAATCAGGAATAATCTTGCAACAACGAGTTTGTGCCAAGAAGTTAATACCTGCACGCTCAAAGCATTTGCACCAGGAGGGACAGTATGACCTTCCAGACAGGGTGATACAGCACAGTGCATGTGACCGATTCATTGAAACCTCTCTGCCACCTACCTGGACACCCCCATGACAGCCGTTCCCCACCCCAGATCACAGCATCTGAAGGTATTGTCACCCAGAAGGAGCAAAATGACCTACCCAGCCCATCACTACCTTTCTGGCTACTCACCACGAGCACATACGTTAGGGAAGACTTTCCACTGGGGGAAGTGTTTCCAAATACCCGGGCTCTCATCAGCATCTCTCCTCCGAGCCTGCCTCAAACATTTCCAGAGAGGCTTAAGCCCCAGGGAAGTGCAGTGTCAGTTGGTTGGCGTGGTAAAAACCGAGGGATTGAGGGCTAATGGTCTGGCCCTTTTAAGAAAAGATGTAGAAATAAGAGAAGGTCCTGGTTTAATCCTACAGGGTAATTAAATCCTAACTCTTTTCTTCTTTCCCCGAGAGACAGAGGTCCCTACGCACTGCTCCAGCAGGCAGAGGGATGGAGAGCAGCCCCTAAAAGACTGCGTCCGCCCTTGTGGCAGGCACCGACGGAGCACGCGGGCTCAGGGACCTTCAGTTTAAGGTGACAGCAAACCGTCAGGTTTGCCGAAATCTGCCCCAGGAGACATTCATTCTCCCGTTGAATTGCCCCAAGAGTCCCTTCCTCCAAGGAAGGTTGTCCTTCCTGTTGTAACCTGAAGAACGGGGAACAGAAGTGGGGCTTTGAGAGCGGAAAAAGTAACGGGATCCTGAACTCCCAGCACTTAAAACCGCCCACTGCCTAGAGATTTCAGTGACTCGGTGAGCAGGGAAATTTGCCACTTTGATTTGTGGTGAGGCAGTAGGAGTCGATTTAAGACCTGATTGGAAAGACAAAAGGAGTTTTAATTCTTCTTACCTACTGGAGCAAGATGAAAGAAATACATGTTGGAGAAAATACATGGGAAAGTATCGTGTTCTCTCACCCTCCGCGCTTATTCTGCACAGTCGAACTTGGAAACTCTCGGGGCCGAGACCACGACTGAAACAAGCAGGACCTTGGCCTCCGGCATCCGAGAACCCAAACAGCCACTGCCCACCTCCCATCTCGTTTCCACCATGCTAAATAATCATGAAATTGAGGCAACGAATAAACTGCCATATTGCGTTTTGCAAACCCTAGGTCTCCGAAACACGCAAATCCTAGCTCTTGAAAGCGGTTGTTTTTCGGGAGGTCGTATGATTGTTTGTTTGTTAGACAGATCAGCGGAGAAGAAAGAAGGGGGATTGTTCGACGGCAGATTATTTTTTTTTAAAACAAAGGTGGAGGTTGGGGGAAGGATAAAAGGACGAAGTGGACAAAAATAATCAAATTTGGAAGAAAGGATGCAAATTAAACAGGCTTGGAAGGAGTTAGTAAAGCGCAAGCAAGACACAGGGACTAAACTAAAGTTAATTACTTTTGACACGATCAGATCATCTGGTCGCATTTCAGGCTGCGTGCACTCTGGGCTGGCCAGCATGAATGGCGAGGGAAAAGAAAGTAACTCTCCCCTCTAGGTCCCTTTGCCAAGTCTGGGCTGCGCGCTCTGTCCGAGATCCCTCTTTCTTTGCGCAGAGAGAGAGGGGGGGAGAGGAGAGAGAAACACAGTTAACCACCTGTCAGGGCTGAGGACACAATAAGGCAGCCCCCAAAAGAGCTTTTCATGCATGCGTAATATATTTGTTCAGCTATTCACTTAATGAAGCTGATAAATGTGATGCGAAACAATAGTCAAGTTAATCTATTTAGTAAAATGTTTTGAGACTCTCAGGCGATGTTAAGGAGGGTAGTGTGTTCGGGGACATTTTCATTTCAATACGCTCATCTCTCCCCTCTTAGGGGGGTTTCAAGCAACCTATGTGAATATAATTTCTTATAAATGTGTCTTTAATGGGTTTAATTCACCCTTGCCAGCTGTTTTTTTAGCTATTTTGTAAGAGCAAAACAAACGTGCCAGGCTTGGAAAGCTAGTTAAAATTAGTTTCGGTCACTGGGGCCAAGCTATATTTCCTGCAAACCATCTGCTTGATTGGCACAATAGAAGGATTTTCAAGAAAAGGGGGGGATCTAGAAGAGCTTTGAACGAACCAACAGTTACTGTTCCTTGTGCTTGAATTCTAAAGGTGAAGCCTTAGGTGTCTTAATATAGCTTCGCCCCCGCAGCCCCCATTCAAGCTCCCGACGAGGGCGATAAGCAGCGGTTAGGGAGCTTGGGCACGCCGGGGACGGAGCATCCCTCCCGCCGCCCTCCCCGGGAGAAAAAAAAAAAAAAAAAAAAAAAAAAAAAAGGAAAAAAACAACAAACACACGCAAAACTCAAAACAAAATAAAAACAAAAGAGAGAGGGGGAAAAAAAAAAGAAAACACAACAAAACTCGCACACACGCGCGCTTCCTCCGCAGCTTTGGAGAAGGTCGGGGTACGGAGCGGGGGCTCGCAGAGCCTTTCCCGGCTCGGGAAGGGCAAATTGGGCTTTCACCTTGCTGCGGGAAGAGCTGGGGACCGGAGCTGGGAAAAGCCGGGTGGGGGGGTCGTCCCGCGTGGGGCCGTTTCCCCGCGGGCAGAGCCGTGATTGAGACGTTCTTCTCCCGGGGCCGGGGAAAGGAGAGGAGGGGGGGGACGGCGGGGAGAGGGCTGGCTGCTCTCAAGGCTCTGGGGAGGCACCGGCCCAGCCCAGGCGAGCTCTTTGGTCTTCGGATTTGAAGTGCTGGCTCTCCCAATTTCATGCGGATTACCAGCCTCGGACCGGGACACACGCAGGCTTCAAGCCCTGCCTCCCCCCCCTCCACGGCTGCCGGCGGTTTGGGGTGGGGGTCTCACCCCCCACTTTTTTTTTTTTTTTTAACGACAAAGCAAGTGAGTGACTTTTAAGAAATAAATTTGAAGATAACGACATTAAAATGAATGGCAGGAAGCACAAAACGGCGTGAGCATAGGTCAAACGGCATTAGTCACAGGTTTTATCCTGAGACATTAGAATTCCCTTTCTCTTAAATGATCACTGCCTTTGAAAAGAAACTTCCAAAGGAGATCACTTAAAATAAGATCCTTTCGTCTGATTTCTTGGTTTCTTATGGTCTATCTTCCCTTTCAATAGATGTCTAGTCCCTTTTGCCTTGGTGCTTAAGGAATTCTTTATGAGTGTGCTCAGACGCATCACAAGGAACTGGGTCCACGTGTGCCCCAGCATGCGTTTGACCCAACCTTCCAGAAAATGTCAGACCCTCTTTTTTAAACCAGAGAAATTAGCAGCAGTTGGTCTATAGTGAGGCAAAATGCCCCCAATGTATATGTAAAGAAAGGAGTAAATCATCTCAAAGGAAACGTATAATGACTGTAAAAAACTAAGTGTTCTGGGAGCAGCCCGGGCGGAGCTGTGCTGGGAAATGCCGGGATGGAGGTGGGCAGGGGGGGGGAAACTGGGTGGGGGGTGTAAAGCGGGGGGGGGGGGCAGGCACATCTTTTCTCGGGAAAGCCCTCTTCGCTTTTTTTTTTTCCATTCGCTACCGTCCCACCCGCTTGCTAAAGAACACCTTGAGAGCAGCCATGGGTATAAACGGGCTTGAGAGAACCCCGGGGGGGCTCCGGGTGGGGGCCAGAGAAAAGCTAAATCCGGAGGAGGACGGGGCAGCCCCCGCCTTCTCTGCCACCCCCCACCCACCCCCGGCCGCCAGCACCCTCCCGAACCCCTCAGGCTCTGCCAGCTCCTGCCTTCCTTTTTTTTTTTTTCCTGTACCTGCTAAGCATCGAGATTAACAAAACTGGGGGGGGGGACACGACTCCAGCGAGGTTTTATTTCAAAGTGATGCTTTCAGACAGCAGATCTTCCCAGCCAGCCTTCTGCAGATGCTCATCTGCTGGAGGCCGGCGTACAGCACCGGGAAAGCTTGTCAGGATCATACAATTTCGAGGGCTGATTCCGTCCTCTCTAATAAATAACTTTTTGATTTGAATCAAGAGAGAGGTTTAACAGAGTTTCTTTCTTCCCTAATGTGATATAAATCGCAGATGCACTTTTATTGAATGGTTAAAGCATCGACATGGAGATAATCAACACAAAACGTCCGGACAAAAACCATCGAGAGAAATAAAGCTGGTTAATAAGATTTTTGAGAAAGCTTTGTGTTAAAAAGTAAAAAGGGAAAACAGCTGAAGGTGACAGTTAGTTCATGGTTAATAGGATAAAGGCTGCATGGTTGAGCTGCACACTTCTGCTTGCAAAGGTTCAGCCACACCAAAGGACTGAATAGGGTGCTTTTAAAACATAGGACATTTAACACATCTGTTATAGGCTTTAACAGAGAAATCAGGTAAAACCGCTCTCAATAGTTGCTTTCATCACCCAGCTCCAAAGGAAACTAACTGCACTCGCGCCTATTTCCACGTTTGCCACCGCAAACAAATCCCCTCTGCCAGAAAAATCCCTGTTTTCTACTTTTCCGTTAGACGATGCCATTTGCCCCTCGCACCGAAGTTAAGGGACCGGGGGCTCTGCGGCACCAAGAGGAATACACCTCCACAAATCCCGCACGGGCACGCACATAAAAAGGCAGTTCAGGTGAATTTGGCAGTGTCGAGAAGGCTTCCAGCCACCGACACCGGTAAAACCGAGACTAGCTCGGACTGCTTTAGCCAAAAGGATCCAAATGCTACAACGTTGTCTTCGTTTTCACAGTCGGAGGCTAGCGATTTCCACTATTTTTAACGTAGATGAGCTTAAGAGGACCGACAGACTGAGAACCTGAGGGGGCTGCTCTGGTCCCAACAAGCCCTTCAGATTTTTTTCTAAGCTCGGTGTTGAGGTTTTCCCGGAGCAGAGTTCTTCTGGGTTACAACAAGGCTTACGTTTCGGTCCCATACGGGCAAACCGCTCGCCTGAGCGCCCGTACCCAAGACTCTGACGAAGCTCGGATCTTGAAAGTAAAAGTTAACCCCGCAAATTCGCTTTCTACCGCACCTTTGACGTGCAGATACAGAAACAACCCCGACTACCCGCACAAATTTCGCTGCCTGCTGATAGCAGGGGGCAGAACGCCCTCAAATCGCGATGGGATCCGCTCTCCGAATATTTCCCCCCCCCCCAACCTAGCTTCGTTCCACGTTTTCTAATTTGTATTTTCCATTCCACAAACGCCGTGCTTTTCCGAGAGCCCGCAGATAAGTTTATATGAATATTTATTGATTTATTTCCTAAACTCAGCAGGGGAGCGGCAAATAAATTTAGTGCTTTCTTTAAATAATTCCCTTTCTACGAGGCAAGATGTCATTCGAAACTTTTAAATAGGCATTTAATTAGCCTGTGTGTGTTGCCTCTGAACAAAACCCTGCTGGGAGCCTTTGGAGCGCTGTATTCCAAAGAGGCGGTCAATATGCAAAATTGATGACTACACTTTCTTTGTGGCGGGGCCATTGTGCCCCGGTTGCTTATGAAGTCTAATCCAATCATAAATTGCAGCCCCGGACCAATGGAGAAGCCCGGAGCTCGCCCTGAATGAAGCTCAAGTGGAGAACTTTGTTGAACCCCATTGTTGGGGCTGTCACTTTTGAAAGAGCCTCAGCGGGGCTGACCACTATAAAACCCCTCGTCCAGGAGGAAGGGGCAGAGAGAACCCCGCCAGGCTCGCCAGCCGGATCTTTTCCTACACGAGGTTTGCCAAGCAGAAAACAAAAACAAAAAAAAAAAAACAACCGACCCACCCAACCAACCCAGCGGCCCCAGCGATGATGTTCCCCAGCCTCATCGCTCCGCCGGCCGTCTACCCCAGCCTCCTCCGGCCCACTCCCACCCTCACCTTGCCTCAGTCGCTGCAGTCCGCTTTTTCCAGCCATTCCAGCTTCCTGGTGGAAGATTTGATCCGGATCAGCAGGCCCACCGGTTACCTGCCCAGGACTGCCCCCCCGCCCAGCATGTCCCCCCCGACTTCGGCGGCCAGGACGGATTCGGGGACGCCGGAGCTCACCAGCTCCTCCTCTTCCTCCTCCTCCTCCTCCTCCACCGGCTCCAGGAGGATCTGTTCGCCGCAGACTTCCAGCAGCGACTCGACTTTCCTGAAATTTGGAGTCAACGCCATCCTCTCCTCCGCCCCCCGCGCCGGTAAGGCGGCCGCTCCCGGAGCCTCCGCGCCCGCGGAACCCACCGCCTCGCTGCGGAAGGGGGGGTGCGGGGGGGTGGGCAGGAGGGAGACGGTTTGGGAAAGGGAGGGGAAAAACCTGCAGAGCCCTCCGGCACCGCTCGGATTTAGGGGCCGGTCCCGCTCTGCCGGCTCCGGAGCGGCCGCAGGACGGAGGAGCGGAGCCGGGAGGGGGACGAAAGGGGAAGGGGGGGGGGGGGGGGGTGTCCCTACAGACGGGTCTCCTGGCTGACTCTGCCCTCCGGGGTGCAGCTTTGCTGGCAAAACCATCCCGGCAAAAACGTATTTCGAGCTCGCTCTGCCCCCCCCCCTTTTTTTTTTGGAGGGGGGGGGGAATATAGTACCACGACATTGGTCCCCAGACCCAGCCGTCGACTCCAACCGGTGGTAACCCTCTGCTTAATTTCATTTTCTTATTTATTTACTAGAAACTTCCCCTGCGTTGCTTCAGAGCGTCCCTCCAAAGACTTTCTCCTTCCCGTACTTTGAAGGATCCTTCCAGCCCTTTATCAGATCCTCCTATTTCCCAGGTAGGTCTTGAAAAATCTCTCTCTCTCCCCTCCAGCCCCGCTGGCAGGCACAGCCCGGTCATATTTCTCGGTCCCCCCGGGGGGGTGATGCTCTAGTTCAGAGGTTGGCCGGAGTACAACATTCAACCATCAGTCGCGCCAATTTGATGCCCGATTTAGCACGGGCAGTGACTGCTTGACATTCCCTGCCCGCTCCCCCCGCTGATCCGCAAATTAGCCGGGATTGTCCACGGTCCCGAGGCGGGTCCCCCTCCTCCCGACCAAACCCCCCCCCCCCCCAAACCCAACCACCCCAACCCCACCGCCCCGGGACGGCTCCGTGGCTTTCAGCACCACGCGGGGAGCGGTCAGCTCCCGCCGCGCTCCGCACCCGCGCAACCGCGTCCCCCCCTTCCGCGCAGGCGGAGGGAGGCAGCCCCCCCTTCCCCTGTAAAGCAAAGCTCCTCTCTCCGCCCTCTCCATCCCACCCCAATTTTTTTCCGGCCCCCGGCGGGTTGCTGGTGTTTACCGGCGGATCCTGGGGTACAGCGGGCGCGGCTTGACTTCTTCCTCCTCCTCCTCTTCCTCCTGCGCGTACTAACCCTCCCCTCCTTCACCTCGGGTCTCCCACTTCACCCCTTTCTCGTTTAACCCGTCACTGGTTCTTCAGACGGCACGGCCTCGGCCAGAAAGCAGGCTACGGGGGTATGATTCTTACAGCGCTGAAGTATTATGACGCTGAGAGAACAATTAAAAAAAAAATCTAATTACACAAACAAGCTATTAATTTAAAAAGAAAACAGGGAAAGGGAGAGGGAAAAAAAAATAACCCAAGCTCTTCCATTCATCCTCCGGATAATGGAATTTGCTTCCTTTCTCCAGCATCTGAATAGCCTAACAAAAACAACTTGAGCTTTATAAATAGCTTTTCATGTCCATTTAATGAAAATGATTTGGGGAAAGAGACGATTGTGCCATCAGTATTCTCCCGAGGAGCCTGGCATGCCGTTGTGTTTAGTTTGAAAGTGTAAATCTCTTTTGTTCCAATAATATATGGCGTTAGCTGCTTGTCCTCAGTCTTTTTCTGTTAGTTCATTACTACACAATTACCATTCACGCTTCATTAGCATCTCTGTCTCTCTTGGGGAGGTTCCCCCCCCCCCCTTTTTTTTTTTTTTTTAAGGCGAAACTCTGCCCTTTTTATCATACCAATGCCATTGGGAACCAGGCAATGTGCTAATTAGCTGTTACTTTTCATGTCTTCGGATTGAATTCTCCAACTTTGGCGGGGGCGGGGGGGGGAGAAGAGATTAATATAAAAAGATGAATACTGATTGATCAAAACTGCATCAGAAGAGGAGCGGTTTTGTTCGAATCAGAAAAGTCCTCATTTTCATCTCGAGCATAATAAAGCGCCTGAAATGATAAAAGCGCCTGAAAAAATCAAATGCTTCTGAGCAGGAGGGAAAGCTTTTTTATTATACCTCTATCTTAGCCGGTACGCCTCGCTTTGCCTTTTCAGGCCGGAGACCTTTGAATCTCCCAACAAAACCAGCCACTATTGATCCATTTTACACGTCTGAGTTGATAGATCTAATCCCAGCGATCACTGGCTGAAAGGGAAGGGGGGGGGGCTGCTTAGTTAAGCCTAAAGCTCCTTTTCACAGCCCCAGGTTGATGGGTGCCCACCCAAAGGGCAGGGAGGGGGCAGCGGGGGCCAGTTCCCCTCCTCTCAGCTCCTTGTGTCCCCCCCACAGCCGCCTCCACCGTGGTCCCCATCCCCGGCACCTTCTCCTGGCCGCTGGCCGCCCGCGGCAAGCCCCGCCGTGGCATGTTGCGCCGTGCCGTCTTCTCCGACGTGCAGCGCAAGGCGCTGGAGAAGATGTTCCAGAAGCAGAAGTACATCAGCAAACCCGACAGGAAGAAGTTGGCAGCCAAGCTGGGCCTCAAGGACTCGCAGGTGAGAAGGGACACACGGGGTGGGGAGAGCTGGCTCCCCCCCCTCCACCCGTCGGGGCAGCTTGAGGGCAGGGGAGGAAAAGGGGACGGGAGCAGGGAGAACTGCCGACAGCCACGAGAAAGCCCAAAGCAAGTTACACAGCCACGAGCATCAACGGAGCCAAAAAAGAGGCACGATTCCCAGCTGGGCGACTAGGATGGGACAGACAACAGCCTTATTGCCCCCCCCCCGACCCTTCTCCTAGGGTCCCCAAAGGTCAGGGTTTGCGGTTTCTATTAGCTTGGGCAGGAGCAGGGTTTCGAGGGTGCAACCAAAAGGCCTTGCGTGGTCCCTGTTTTACTGAACCATTTCATTTCTGTGTTGCTTTGTCCCCCCCTCAGGTGAAGATCTGGTTCCAGAACAGGAGGATGAAGTGGAGGAACTCCAAAGAAAGAGAGCTTCTCTCTTCTGGTGGCTGCAGAGAACAGACCCTCCCCACCAAGTTCAACCCTCACCCCGACCTCAGTGACGTAGGCAAGAAATGTACAGGAGAGGAGGAGGAGGAAGAAGTTGCCCCCGCGTGCCCACCCAGTCCCCGGCATCCCTTAACCTACCACCAGTCCCCAGAACACCTACACTTGAGGGACAGACTGGACTCCCAGATGTCTCCTTCTCCGTCCCATTCTAGCAGCCCCAGCAAACCTTCAGACTTCTCAGACTCAGAGGAAGAGGATGATGAAGGGGAAGAGGAAGAGGAAGAAATAACAGTCTCTTAGATCACCCTGCCTGCCCCTACCATCACATGGGGACATTGCAAAGATGTAAATAACCCAGAGTGCTATAAATTGAAGAGGTGATGTCCCACCCAAATGTCCACATACTTCTCCAGTGCAGGTTCTTTGTCACATAGCTGCAAGACTGTCTACTTATAGGTATTCCTTCCTCCCCCCCCCCCCCATGTGGAGGTTGTCATATTCATAGCATCTGCTAACCTTTTCATAACTCTCTCTGCTTAACAATCAACATTTGCTCAATTAGCTACCTTCTCCTGAAAGCAAGCAACAGGCAACCTCTTGCTTTATAGCAGGGAGGAAAGTATATAGGGGGAAACTCCCCCCCCCCCCGATAAGAAACAACAAAAACCCAATATAGGTGCTGTGGCCATTTTCACTACTTTTCAAGCAAATTTCCAGCTACTAGTAAGAGTTCAAAACCCTGAAGACTGGTCTGACCTAGCAGCCCTTCTCTCCGAAAGTAAATAACACTGAGGGACACAGACCAAACGCTGCCTCCCTCCTCACCCCAAACAGCACAACAGTTGTGCAACGGATCCTTTGAAATCCCTGGAATGATTTCTAAGGTGTAATGTAAGTGTGCCTTCTTGTGTAATGGAGACCTTATATATTTATATGTTTTTCATTTTAATTTATGCATCAATATTATATTCAAAGCACTGTCTAACCCACCTTTTTGCCCACAGGCTTGTGCTTGTTTTCCACTTTGCTTCTGCTATCCATGGTGTGGACAGAGGAAAGTGGATACGCCTCTTTGATTTTTGACTGAACTTTGCTGTCTTTGCACAGCTTATATGAACTGTACACTATTTTGTACACTTACTCTGTATGGATGTTTTATACCAAGGTTATTGTGAATGAATATAACAATGGCTCAACAAGGTTTCTCTCCTTTTTTTTAATTAAATGACGGCTAAACTACAGACAAATGTAGCTGTTTAATTTTGTAACTTATAAAGAAACGCTTTTATTTTGTATTTTACCATGTACAGACTTTAAATATGTATATATAATAAAGTGAATGATTGTCAAATAAAAAAAAGTAGACTTCCAAGTTTGATCATGTAGTAATACTTGGTTCTGGTTTACAGGTTGTTGTAGGTTGTGTCCTGGGCCAAACGGGGAAAGAAAACTACCTTTTGTCAACAGTGGAGTGATTCAATAAGAACTTAGCAGCTTCAAATTAAATAACCTCACAAGAATATCTACCTGCCTTTTAACTAGGGAGAAACTCAACCAAAGGATTAAAGATTTTCTGCAGTTAAAACGAATACAGGTTCTCCCTCCTTGCATTCAAATGCAATTTAATTTCTGCTGGTGTTACCCTGTGCTCCCCCCTAAAGCCCTTCTGGCTCTCCTCCTTCCTTCAGTTATTGCCCAGGAAGGTCAGGGTGTGGATACTTGCCCTGCAATCACCCTGCTAAGAAAGTTACTACAGTTTGTAGGCTGGGAGCATTTGATTAGAATATTTTATGGGGTAGAGAAACAGAATGGAAGAGATAGGCTTAAAAGAACTCCTCAGCCTTAAGTCCAGTCAAGGATCACTTCTACAAAGCAAGGCAAATCCAGAACTACCTGCACATGTTTTTAGATACAAAAATACACTACAGAAATGTCAATGTTTTCCTCCTTGCATATGGGTATCAGAGACCTGCTGAAACAGAGATTTCATTACAAAGTTAGCTTATTTTCTCTTCCACAGACTCTGACTAATGCACACCACTCACAACACACAAAGCAAAAGAAAAAAACGCAGCAGACACCACTTGAACGCAACTATCCCTGTGTGCTCCGATTCATTACGCCGCCACAGCCACAAGGAAAAGCACAAAAGGGAGAAGGGAATGATTCTGGTTGGAAGGGACCTACAACAGTCATTTAGTCCAACTGCCTGACCACTTCTGGGCTGACCAAAAATTAAAGCATGTTATTTAAGGGCATGGTCCAAAAGCCTCCTAAACACTGCCAGGCATGGGACAGCCAGCACCCCTCTAGGAAGCCTCTTCCAGGTCTTTAACCACTTTCCAATTAGGTAATTGGACACACCTAAGCCAGGACACATCATCAGTTTAATCACCTTCTACCTCTCTGACACCTTACAGCCATTAGCAATTGATAACATACACCTGAGACAGGGCAGAGACTGGGTAAGGCACATATAGTATTTATCCCACAAAACACAGTGAAACAGCATAAGGGTTTGGTTTTGTGGATTTTTTTTAAAAAAAAAAAAAAGCTTTTCCAGAAAAACAGCACATCTCCCAAGCATACCCAAAACATCACACAAATGCACATTAAACATTAACTGGCACAAACTACCCGAGTGCTCATCCAGGACCGAATAAAAGGGCTGTTACATGGATTATCAACAGCATATATACAGGAGGCTATGTTGTTATTAATCTATTGACCCTTTAAGTGGTAGAGCACCCCATGACAAGTACTTATAACTTAAATTTTACTAGTCCAGTAAGCATAAGACCATAGTTAAGTAACTTATAAAAACAGATCTAATTCAAACCACATATTTTCTTGTAAAATTCATAAGCTACTCTAGAGACCACAGATACCATCACACATACCACAATACTCAAAGAAAGAACATGTTCAAAACAAGAACAGGTATCACTTATACATAATCCCTCCTGATTCGGTGTTCAACAGAAGCTACTAATCATCTTACACCCTCTGCTCTTTACAGCTTGCCTGCACTTGTAATGTTCGCAAAAATAATTATTTCAGACTACTTCTTTCAGCATGAGCACTATTACATCTTATTCTGCTAGACAAACAGCCTTACTAAAGGAAAAATAACCTGGAATTGCGACTTAACAGGCAACCCTCACCTGAAATGTAACATTCATTAATCTTTTTCTTTTCCCTTTCGAGGGACTTTTTTTCTAGCAAAAAGAACATTGTATGACCACCAAGCACAACCATTTGAGATTCAGGGATACCTTAACAAGAAATTAAAGAGCTGCTTTTCTTACCTACCAACAGCCGCCAGACTGCATCTGTGGCTTGCAGAAAAAGTTTCCCTCTCCAAGGCTTCCATTTTATACTCTGGTTGGTGAAGCCAGAGTTCACAACTAGGATGTGATGGCTCATGCAGGACAGCTGTGCCAAGAGCGGTCCTGCAGAAGTAGCTACCCTTCCTGAGGTCTTACGTCAGAGGCATTAACTTATTCGTTTACCTCAAATGTGGAGAGATTCCAGTTGCTTTAGGAGGACCTGATGACAATTGGGTTTGTTCCTGCTATGCAGAACACTGGGAGTTCAGCCTGGGTGTATTTGTAAGAGCAAAATGTTTCTTAATTTGCTGTTAATATAAAGACTGTCAGAGGCCACCTCCCCCTATTCCCCAAAACTAGCTAATCTTGGTGAGGCTAATGCAAAACTGCTGGCCCTGGAACTTATTTATTTATTTTTTAAATGCAGCTCTCTGTATGCTTTTGGAAAGGAGGAAAGGTGACAAGAAGAAGCCTTTCCTGGCTCCATGGAGAAGGAAAGATTTCCATATTGACTAGTAGCAGCAACAGTTTTTGAAACTCTGGTACAAAGTAATCCCGTACGTCATGCGCTCCCACAACAACTGCTGTGTTATGATATTAAAGTGCTCTTTTTAAAGACCCAGCGGCCCAGAGTGGGCTTGTATGTCTAGTCTTCCTTCTCACAGCCAGGGTGGAAATATCTGACACTGGGGGACGGGAAAGGCAGAGAGGGGGATTTATCTTTGGTGACCATGAGCTCAGGGCAGCAAATTCTCAATTATTTTATCCCTTAAACCAGCTGGTTCAACATCTGTGCCTGCTGTAACTCTGATCTCCCCCAGTGTGGGAGAGTGGCTTTTGCACAGGGGAAGAAAAGAAAATAAGTCATTTTCTCAGGGAATCTGTGCTGTTGTTACCTGCAGAGCTGTACGGCAGCATCCTCCGCCGGCAGCTCCGGAGCGTGCCCGGGATGCACAGGGCCCCGCTGTGCCCTTCTGGTCCCCCTCCCTGGCTGAAAGGGTGCTCAGCCAGCACCCTGCACAAATCAGGGAGCTGGAAGTATTTTTACCTGTGCCACAGCCAGGGCAGAGAAGGAAGGCAGCCTCCTGCACAGCCCCATACAGGGAGCACTGCGCCAATATTCCTGTATGCCCATTGAAAAAAGACTTATCCATACATGTAGAAATCATCTAATAAGCCACAGATATTAACACCAGATGTGGGAAAGCACGTATATCCCATCTGTATGAAATACTGTCTTTCCTAACAACAGTAAGCAAAAAAATTCTCATCAGCCACCCCGCATCTCAGTACTGCAGAGCTTGAGAATGCCACAGCTGAGCCCAAAAAAAAAAAAAAAAAAAAGGAAAAAAAATTAAATTGCCTCTTTTGAAGAACACCTGTCCTCCAGGAAAGTTTGAACATTACAATCATCTTAAAGAAATAGAGCCCAGGATGCAAGGCCGTCGTTTCCAGAAGCAACCAGGGCACCCTGAGGCTCATGAAAGATTAAACCCCCACCAGTGCTAAATCCCCATCCTAAGGAAAACCAGACTTCTTTGACGACACCCAAGTTCAGTCCTCAAAAACACCGATGGCATTTAAAAATCTTTGCCTGGGAAGTTTAAGGTAGAGTTTGACACAACAGCTACGGGCTCTACCGTTGTCAAGAGGAACAAGGCAGAGTCTCACTCCTGGTTGTGTTTCCTCTTCTCCCCAACCCACGCACACGCATTGGCACATAGCTGGGCCTGAAGTGACCAGTTTGAAGAGCAGAAAACTGATCTGTTTTCTTGATTTGCTTTGATTTCAGCTGCTCTAGCACCTGGAACGTCTTCACTAGTGTGTCAAAAGTGCATGTGGCACAAATGCCCTTCCTGTAGATGGATTCAACATTTGCCCTCTTCCAGCCATCAGGGATATCCCCCGATCTCCACAACTTTTCAAATATTATAGACAGTGGCCTTGTGACAATGATGTCAGACACTTCTCTTAACACCCTGGGTTGGATTCTGCCTGGGCCCACAGATTTATGTGGGCTGAGCCCTTGCAAGAGGATGCAGACCAGCCCTCCCTCCACTACTGGTGGGTCGACACGTATGTCGTTGCAGCTACTTGAGGCTGTGATCTGGAGTCCAGCTACACCAGTAAAGACAGTCTTGAGACCCTCTACCTGGTCAGCATTATTTGTAACTAGTTTCCCTGCCCTGTTTAGCAACGGACCTACGCCTTCCCTCTGCTTCTGCTTACTGCCCATGTAGCTGAAGAGCCTGTTCTTGTTGTTCTTGACATCTTTGGCCAATTTCAGTTCTGGCTGAGCCTGACTACAGCTCTGCATGCCCCAGCAAGGTTCTTGTAGTCCTTGATGGGTGTTTGGCCACCTTCCCATAGCCAGTATGTGTCTTTTTTTTTGTTTTTAAGCACACCCAAAAGCTCATTGCTAAGCCAGGGTGGTCTCGTTCTGCCTTTTCCCCTTCCCGTTGTAGGGGATGGGCTGTTCTTGTGCTTCCAGGAGGCTGTTCTCGAGTAACTCCCAGCACTCACAAGCTCCTTTTCCCTCCACGGGTGCTTCCCACGGACTCTCTCACAGCTGAGCTCTGAGCATACCGAAGTTGGCCCTTCTGAAATCCAAGGTCTTTGTCCTACTGCTGGTCTTCAGTGTGCTTAGCAGGATCTTGAACTCCACAATGTTACGATCGCTATATCCAAGGCTACAAGTTTTACTGGGTTGGGAGCGGTAAATCTAGCAATGTGCTGGTCCTAGTTGGCATGTCCAGCATCTGCAGCAGGAAGAAGATGACTTGTGCACCACTGTGCAGAAGTAGATTCATTTAATAGTCAAGACTGATGGGGGGCCAGGCAGAGAGCGGTAAGCTGAAAATGGTGGAATTACGTTGCCAGAAATACTGTTGTGGATGAGGTTTAGCGGCTCGCACAGACCTGAGCTTATGAGGTTGTTCCTCCCCCACTGGGTTTGGGCTTTGTGTCCTAACGTCTGTTTTACACTGGGTGGTGCTGGTTCATTATGATCCCGGTAAGAAAGGCACTCGGCCTCAGGGCGGTATCAAAGTGCGATTTATTACAGCTAACGCTGTAAGACGAGAATAGCAGAGAGAATCTTGTGTCCCTTTAGATGGTGGGAACCCCGAGTGGTGTTAGCATCAAAGGGGCCTCCAATCTACACACACCGTGCTAGTCACACCCCATCCATATGTGTGGTTATTTGAGCTATTATAGGATTTTTTTTCTTACAAGAAAACAACTCTATTCATCATTTCTGCTGTCAGACAGGAAGGATGTACTCATGAGAACTTCTTGCTGCATGGGTAGATAAAGGCAAGGACGCACGGGTGGCTTAATCCCCAGTACCCAGCAGGAGCTGCCTGCAGGCTCCTCGGTTGGAATGGGCTGGCTGGGTTTATCCTACAAACAAGGAATTTGTGCAGCACAACACAGGTCTGAAGGCCAGGCTGTTCTTGCAGCAAAGCACAGGCCTGGGTTGGGTTAACTGTTAAGTGGATCACCAGCTCCTTGATGTACAATGGTCCTTCTGTCAGGATTACTGCAAGATCTCACTGGAAGCACAACCTTTTCCCATCTATCTGTAGATCCCATCTCATATTAAGGTCCTTCAGACCTCCTAATTGCCCAGTCCCATGTGGGTGAACTTCTTACAGGAGCAGGAGGAGGAATTACCCATGCTTAGCCAGAGCATGGGCTCCATCCCTTGTAACTTGGTCTCCTTGTGTCTCCAGCTGTCGTGGTTTGGGCCCAGCCAGCAACTAAGCACCACACGGCCGCTCACTCACTCCTCCCACCCAGTGGGATGGGGAGACAAAATATAACGAAAGGCTCGTGGGTCCAGACAAGGACGGGGAGAGATCACTCGCCAATTATGGTCATGGGCAAAACTGACTCGACTTGGAGAAATTAGTTTAATTTATTACCAATCAAATCAGAGCAGGGTGATGAGAAATAAAACTCCAAATCTTGAAAACATCTTCCCCACCCCTCCCTTCTTCCTGGGAACAACTCTACTCCCAATTTTCTCTACCTCCTCCCCCCCAGCAGCACAGGGGGATGGGGAATGGGGGTTGGGGTCAGTTGATCACATGTTGTCTCTGCCGCTCCTTCCTCCTCAGGGGCAGGACTCCTCACACTCTGCCCCTGCTCCAGCGTGGGGTCCCTCCCACGGGAGACAGTCCACCACAAACTTGTCCAATGTGGGTCCTTCCCACGGGCTGCAGTTCTCCACGAGCTGCTCCAGCGTGGGTCCCTTCCCCGGGCTGCAGTCCTTCAGGCACAGCCTGCTCCAGCGTGGGTCCCCCACGGGGTCACGAGTCCTGCCAGAAAACCTGCTCCAGCCTGGGCTCCTCTCTCCACCGGTCCTTAGGTCCTGCCAGGACCCTGCTCCAGCGCGGGCTTCCCGCAGGGTCGCAGCCTCCTTTGGGCATCCCCCTGCTCCAGCGTGGGGTCCTCCCCGGGCTGCAGGTGGAGATCTGCTCCCCCGTGGACCTCCCTGGGCTGCAGGGGGACAGCCTGCCTCACCGTGGTCTTCCCCACGGGCTGCAGGGGAATCTCTGCTCTGGCGCCTGGAGCATCTCCTCCCACTCCTTCTGCACTGACCTGGGGGTCTGCAGGGTCGTTTCTTTCTTGTATTCTCACTCCTCTCTTCTGGCTGAAGTTTCTGTTCCGCAGCAACTTCTTTTCCCCTTCTTAAATACGTTATCTGTGAGGCACTACCACCGTCGCTGATGGGCTCGGCCTTGGCCAGCTGCGGGTCCATCTTGGAGCCGGCTGGCCTCGGCTCTGTCAGACACAGGGGAAGCTTCCAGCAGCTTCTCCCAGAAGCCACCACCCCTGTACCCCCCTGCTACACAAACCCAACACACCAGCAAAGGAGCAAATCAAATCACATGTGTCTGAGCAACCTGATCTAGTTGAAGATGTCCCTGCTCATTGCAGGAGGGCTGGAGCAGTTGAGCTTTAAATGTCCCTTCCAACCCAATCCATCTGGTGATTCTCCGAGCAAGGAAGGAGAGAGGAACAGGGATTTCTTTGTGTGACTAAGCAAACAGAGATGTTGATGGGGAAGTATTTGCCTACAGTCAGTCCCGCTGCTGTAGACAGAGATGAGAGTTGTCCTCAGCTGCTGTGCTCTGCTCTACCCCCACCAAAGTCTTCTCCTGATAAACGAGGAGGGGGCAGGAACGACTGTGGGCTTGTACGGTCCACAGGCAGCTGCTCCTCTCCTGCCAACACACTGCAAACGTGTGCTATGGAAAGCAACCTCACATGGGTCCTCCCTGTGCTGAGGGGGGCTATAAACTGTGGAGCTGAGAAAACCAGACCAATTGTCCATATTAAAAGCTAGAAACCAACAAAAAGTAGATGTTTCCATACCACGAGCCCTCGGTTATAACCTAAGAGATGAACACCAGGATCGTCAACGTCAGCGAGGTGGTAAAATGAGGCCGTGCACTGAAAGTGCAGAGGAGAGGATGGGAGCCTGAAGGGTTTCAGGAGGTATTGCCTCACCGGTTCTTGAGGCGACTACTTCAAGATACCAGTGGAGCAGGTCAGAGGAAAGCAAAGGGTGTAAGTACATGTGACTGGCTGCAGAGCGAGTTCTTAAAACGACTCCAGGGAATTTCCCTTTCCATTGCAAAAAGGAAGCCAGCACCGATCCTACTGCACTGAGAAAAGCTGAGGTGGATCTGGGAAAGATATAAAGTAACAAAGCAGCAGGATGTTGGAAACAGAAAAGCAGGGCAATAAAGGTTAAAGAGAAGATGAGGTAAAGGAAAAAAAAGTGAAGATGAGTGTACAAGACAGTGTGCACAGAGCAAAGGACAAGAACACAGGGAAGGGATGGGGCAGCAAAAAAAAGGAAAGAAAGGGAAGAAGAGCTCCTGAGAGATACTAAGCATTTTGATGCCAGTCCAGTATTGATTCAAACATTGTCCAAAATCAGGGCTGGAGCATTTTCCAGGGCCAATTCAAAAACACGCAGTTCTGTGAATCAAAAGAATTTTACAGAACACAGAAAAATCTGCTCGAGCATGTCCAAAACTATTCTGGCTCTGGAGGACTGCTGCAGAGGGACAGATGAAGCCCACATTAGAGAAGATCAGCTCCGAGTTACAGTTTGCTCTGCTGCGTTATTAGAAGACAAGTGAAGTGTATTTTAGATGAAACTAACCTGAATGCAGATCATCAATTTTCAGCAGAATTTTTCCTACCAACATCAGTAGTTCAAATCAGACAGTAGAGGACAAGATAACTACAAGGAACCATCAAAAAAGCAGAAATATGAATAGAAAATAGTCTCCAGGAAAAAAATTAGTACGGTTGAGTATTATCCCTTACACTTTAAGTGCAGAGGGGTTTGGATTTATCCTTTCTGAAAAGAGAGGACTCCCCCCTCCCTCCGCCAAGTTAAGAGTATTTATTTGAAAGAAAGGAGAAGAATAGATCCCTACATGTTTTTCCTGACCAACGTAAATTTATGACTGTGTAATCATAGTGTCTCTATCAAATGGGTGAAGAGGAAATTGTAATGATGTGTGGAACGCATAGGTTGCCCAGAGAGGTGGTGGATGCCCCATCCCTGGAAACATTCAAGGTCAGGCTGGACGGGGCTCTGAGCAACCTGATCTGAAGATGTCCCTGCTCATCGCAGGGTTGGACTAGATGACCTCTAAAGGTCCCTTCCAACCCGACCCATTCTACGAAGTTCATTCTGCAAAGCGTGTTCAGAACAAGCCTAACACACACTGCCACCCGCAGCCCTTGTGACCCACAGGGACTTCTCTGCACACAGAAGCTGGTACCAGGATGTGTCCAGCCTGCTGGCCACGTATTGACTGACTTGGAGCTTTACGCAGAGACACTCTAAATGGATGGACCGGTCTTGCCTTGAGCAGATCTTGATGGATATTCTGTGCCAATACTAGCTATGGGAGAGAATCGTACTGGTGTAGTCCCTCCGCTAAATTTCCTCCTGGACGCGGGTAAGGGCTGTTGGCATCTTTTCACAAGTACTTACAAGAAGCCAATAAAAACAAGAAGCGAACCCCACAATCTTCAAGTAAAAATAGAAAATGTTGACTAAGAAGGGACAAAAAGTTCTGGGAAGCCACAAATCTGAATAAATAAGCATCAATTTTATTGAATCATGAATAATTTAAGACTGGTACAATCATCAGCTTTATTCTCCATGACACAGGGGGCGGGGAAGGGGGAGAAACGGGAGGGTGAGAAAGGGGAGGCATGATCTCAAACAGACCATTCACAAATTCCAATCCTAAATGAGAACTGAAAATTAAATAGGGAGAGGAGCAAATGGAAAACATCATAAACGTACACAAAATACTCAATTCCTAGTTTTTCTCTTTAAAAATGGCTAGAAAAAATTCATCAAAATGCAGCACTTTTAATCAAATATTTACATTTCTATGTTACAATGAAAAAATGTACATCTTATAGAACATATTTCATAAACTGTTCCACTGGAAACGACTAGATCAAAACAGCAACCTTCCATTTAATATCGACAAAGAAAGATTTTTTTGCTTTGTTTTTTGTATTTTTTTTTCTCGAAAGAAAATTGCCACATTTAGACAAGATTTCATACACATAATATCGAAGTTAAGCATCAACAATCAAATATCAGTTTGCTTCTTTCAAAATGTACAAAAAGGTTAACCAACCCCCTCCCTCCCCTTCCCCAAATAAACCACATCTCATTTATGGCCTGTATCATTCTTGGCAGTTCTGAAGGAAAGAAAATGGTTTATACTTTCAATTTATAACTCAACATGAATGTTGCATAGAATCTTGCATTTCTTTCTTGTTGATTTTTTTTTTAAACAAGCCAACTTTGCAAGGAAAAAAAGGTAAAAAAAAAAAAAAAGGAAGCGTTTTGAATAAGCCTTAAAGGAGAACAAAGTCACTTAAAGAAAGACTTAACCTATGAAAAGTCTCGATAAAAACTAAGACGTGTGCACAACAGGTAACCCTGCTTCCCGAAAGTTTCAGAAAAGACACTGAATATTGTGATGCTTAGAACGACTACCCTACTCAAAATTGCCTTTCACTGTAATCCAAGCTAGTGTCAATGAAAAAATAATAGATAACAGAAATTCCTTCCTGAGCTTAAGCACAGGATTAAAAATGAGAAAAAAAAAAAATAATACCCCGTTTCCCACAAATAAAACACCATTTTAAACATGTCTTATAGCACTCAGTTAAAGGTTAACTGAGACATTTTCTAGGATATTAAGTCCATTTAAAGCCCTAGCCCTGCAACTGTTTTATGTTTGTGGTTTTATTTTTTTAATTTTTTAAATTTTTTTTTTTAACAGGCACATGCTCTATCTGCATGGATTCAATTGGGGGATAAGGTACCAAAATTCACAGTAGTAGCAGGTAAAGTCAGTGCTGGGAAGCAGAATTGTCAAGACTACTGGAAAAATTAACCTCTCTCAAACTCGTCATCAGCATGCTATGTATTTGATTCCATACAGATTTATCCCATTTTTTTACAGTACCAAGAGCTGGATTAGGAACATTAGCTGAGTAACCCTTGGTATTTCATTCAGTGAAATAATGAAACAGAGTTCATAAGGTTAAAACAGTAACAACACCAAGCTCTTCCCCCCATCATTAAAATATTTAAATTTTTCTTTTACAATATTTTTCTTAAAAAAAAAAAAAAAAAGTCATCAGCACTTAAAAGTTGTAACAGGAGCAGATTCAAGACCAGCTCAGTAAGACAAAGTACAGTTATATTACAGAAAGTCATGAGGTATAATAAAACGATCCTCTCAAGCTGAGTCATAGAAGCATGAACTTGTCTGTTGTATTACTTTAAACCCACAAGCTCTTAAAAAAGTGTTTGCAGTAAGTTTTCTTTCCGTACATTGAAAAACCAGCATATTCCTGTAATTTATTCATGACAGCATTTATTATAGTTGAAAAGCTTTTTTTTCTCCTGCATGTATAAAACAGCTCTTCAGTGATTTATTAGCTGCAGATTGATATGAACCTGAAAAGTTATCTCATTTCCCTCCTTTTTTGTCACATTTAAACAAATTCTAGTATCTCATACAAACAATATTCACAGCAACTTATGATATTCCAAGAGATGACTTTAGCCCTGTTTCTTTAAATAAAATTCCATAATATACAGCACTAATTTAATCAAACACAATTAGTACAAAATAAGGCATCGCTTTAAAAGTCAGCACCAAAAGACAGCTGGAAAGGCTAGTACAAATCAATATTGAGGAGTGATGTTTTTGCTGAGGTACAGCTGACGTTGTGGTGATGGTGGTGTAAGCATTTGCTGCCGTAAAAAGGAAAGTGCAATTCTTTGGGAGGTGTTCTTGTTCCCCAACAGAAGTACAAGCCTTAACACTGATAGTGTACGTGTGTGCGTTCGGAGAGGAGGAGAAATAAAACCAGGTTCACAGCTCTGCCAAAACTCAAAAGCATGGCCCAGCTAAACTTAAAAGATGCAGTACCTTCCCTCCTTTTTTTTCCAGACCTGAATACTGCTAAAATACTAATTTATTTTTTTTTCAATTAAAAAGAAAAGTTGTGGAAGTAAATGTTGTCACTAGAGTAGCACTGGAACTGTCACAGAGCTGAGTTTTAATTAACCCATTTATGGTTGTGCTGATTGGAACGAAACCTCTGAACAAAACCCCAAGTGTTTAGAAAACGGCTGTAACATTTCATGGCAAGAATTAAAAACCCAAAGTCCGATTAATCCCTTTCCAGGGGTGTAGCTCACCTCCGCGTACAGGGCTCGCAACGCCTGCGCGCTGCCGAAGGTCCTTTGGAGCTGAAGGACTTCACGGGGCACGGCCCTTTCGCTGACTTCTGCAGAGGAGGGAAACTCGCTCTCCTCAGGGTAAATAAATCGGGTGTAACGCCGCTGAAGTCAACCGAGTTGGTCACGTGGATGAAAGTGGGAAGAGAATCAGGCCCTGACTAGCAAAGGGCTACCCGATCTTTCACTTGTAGTAGGATTGATTGTTACACAGTGTTTGAAAAAACCTGACTTGTTCAGACTGTATATATATTTTTATATATTCCTATTTATATATATATCTTTATAAACACACAATGAAAGAAAGCCAAGGTCTCAGACTGGCAAGGAGAGCAGCGCTTTTTCTTTTCTTTTTTTTTCTTTTCTCTTTTTTAATATTTATTCAAACTTCCCTGTTTTGCAGCTTTGCCTTTATTGAGTATTACTACCAAGGCAAACGATATTGTTATAGCACCAGAACTATATGAAGCTGCGTTTAATCCGCAAAGCTGATTGGTAAAAGTCCAGCCCTCACCTAAATGTGTTTGGTCAGAAGCAGCATAGGCAAAAATTCCCTCTCCCCTCTCCTTCCGGACAGTACATGGCACAAAGCTGTTTGCTTCATAGCCGTGAAGTTCCCCCGCCCGCCCCTTCCACTTTTAGTCATGATGATTATTTTTAACATCTTCAGTATCTTAGGCATGAGAGCTTACAGCAACTAAACAGAAGAAAACAAAGGAATAGTGCAGTTCTCATCATCATCAAAAAGAAAAACAATACAAAGGTTGCTTGGGTTGCCTGCACCCAGGTTCAAGACTGACTCCAAGTGTCTTGTTGTTCTTGCAGCTCTAATACTGAGATCCCAGCCCAGCCCAGGAACGTGTTCTTTTCAGGAGTCTGTGATCAGGGTTCTTGCCGAGTGGGAGAGCAATAATGGAGACAACCTCTTTCTAGCCGAGAAAGATCACAGCGTCGACTCCAGAGACGAATCGAGGATGTCGTCGTGATGGCTGTTGCTGTTAGAGTCACTGTCGTAACTCTGGGGACTTGAGTAGTTGGCTGCTTCTTGCAGTCTCATGAGCATGTTCATCTGCAAAGGCACAGAAGTTCACAATTATTTGTAGCCTCAGGTAGGAAGAGTACCAGCGCCATACGAAAGCTACAGTGGCATTCACTTTGGCAGTGGGTAACCAAGGAAAGGAAGAAACAAGCGGGGTAATTAATGTTAAGATACTAATTAATGTTAAGATATTCACTGGGATATTAACTGTAAATCATATTATAGTAGCGAGCCGGTTAGTCACAAAAAGTATGCTTTTCCAGTAACGGTGAAAATGAGAAGACTGAAGGGACTAGTCCACTGCCGTACTCGATAGGATTCTGCAAGCATCCTACCCCTGTCTTCCTCTGACCCATGGAAATACGGACACATCAGTCATAAGAGGCAAATTCGAATGTCCTAATATCTAGCTTGATATTTGCACAGGTATATATGATCATGTAAAAACTGTAACACGCAATCTACACTCCCAGCGGTACAGAAAAACGTACACCTCAACAGAACAGCTTCAGGGCACGCAGTTTGCACAGCAGCTTCGGCAACTGTTTCCCATTGCAAGAAAATGCGTATTTAGTGTTACCTTCAAGCTCAATTTATACATTCTATACATGTTGGCATCTCCCCTATATAATTGTGTGGAATTTCTGATTCATAAATCAGACACCAGTCACGGAGACTATTATTCAGGTATTCTTGCAAAATCTCAATTTTCACCTGGTGTCAATACAGCTCTAAAAGCCACCTGAAGTAAAGCAACAAGCCTATTTTGCGATTGTGGCAAAACAGGCTAAATGAAACAGTTCTGCTGTGTTATTCAAGTATGTGTAACAAGATCACATATTTAATTCCGCAGTATAGAAATTAAGTTTGTTATACACATCCTCAGTCACTCCTCAAAGAACGAATCCTCAAAATATCCTCAACAAATGAATCCGAAAAGCTTCTGCCGCTGTTTCTTGCAAAACCGTACGGGCTTTCTGTGCGAATGCATTCCCCGAGCTGACTTGACGACTCCCCCAGAAACGCTGCCTTCTCGTTCTAAAACACCCAGCTGTCCTTTACTCTTTTAATTCCTGCTTCTGATCCCTAGAAACAAGGGAAAGGAAGCGGTTCTGCTGCTTCCAAAATGACAGCTTACCAAAGGATCTCCTTCGGCATCACTCACTGGGACTTGTTTGCTGGTCGAGCCTTCCCGGGACATCGAGTAGCCGTCAAAGCCCACGTCTTCGGGTCGCAGCTGCAGCAGAGGAGGCCACTCGTGGTGCTGGGGGGTGGCCGCCCAGGGGTACGTGTCCATCACCCATTTGGCAGGATCCTCCCAGGGCGCTCTCCTCCCGTACAACTGCAAACGCATAAAAACAGGTAAAACGTTCCTATTAGCCGACCGTTCCCTAACCAAAAAGAATGTGCCAGGAGTCTTGGGTGGCAGAAGACACTTGCAAGCAGGGCTGAACAAAACCAAGCGAGATTTCCCTTACCCTAATGACATACACAGTTTTACCCATTTTTGATAGCAACTGATTTGGAAGAGGCTGACCACCTCCTCCGAGACCGCAGTGCCCTTCCCTTGGCACCAGTTGAAGAAAGGGAGACCTGAAAATAACCTCGCTTAATAAAGTTAACTTAAATAAAGTCAATACACAAAAGAGGCCCTCAGTGTCGACACCCGGATCGCACCAGCAGCTGCCTTCCTTATCGACGTTTGCCGTCGTCGTCGTGAAACCGCCATCCGTGGAACGCGTAGGAGGAAACGGGAGACCTGTCATCAGGCAGTAACGACGGATGTCATAGCAAAAGGTTTTCAAGTCAGGGGAATTTCTTTGTATTCAACCAAGGAAAAGCGCCAGCAGGATTTGTCTGTGGTCATGTTGCTATTTCAAGTAAGCAAGCTCCATTTCAAAACCTTTTTCTGTTTTGAACAGACTGTGGTACTGAATCCCAACATATTCTTCTTCTTGTATTTAGTTAACATTGCCTTCATTAGACAAGAAATTAATTTTAATGCCACATGACTTTCAAAAGCATTACTACAGCTTGAAGCCACTTGAAAACTTTTACTTCTGCTTTATAAATCTCAGTCTAAATATCCTTCAGCAACTGGAGTTCATTCCCTGCATTTTGAACTCGGAGAACTCTCCTGCACAACACACAGGGGAAAAGCAGTGGTCTAAAAGAAATTCATCAGCTCTCCGACGGATCTATGACTATCTCGCTTTCCTCACCGCTATTTCTTCTTGGTTTTTTTGTGGTTTTATTTTTTGCACGCACAGAGTATTAAATGGCTCCGAATACCAAGATCTGCTTTATTCTGAAGCAGAACAGAGCGAGTCCCAGGGCAGAGCAGAGGCGCCCAGCAGATGGTGCTAGGCAATCTTAAACCTAAAGTCTTAAAGCCTCTCCCACAACCCAAATACTCGGTCACCCTTGAGCTCTATTAGATTATTTTCCCAGCATAATGTCTCCAAGCTGTGATAAACCAGATCTCTTATTTTAATCTCGTGCTCGAATTTACAGCAATACCTGTCAGTTGCTAAGTGGAGAGGATTTTATATTTTTTCACATCTTTGCTATCCAGAAGGTCTGTGTGGATCCTAGCTCACTTCTGGAAATCAGCTAGTAAGAAAAATTCCCATTTCAATATATGAAATCACGTATCTTCGGCAGATGAGACACTGAACGACTAACTCGCTATTCCCTTCCACGGCAACCAGTTCCGTCCATCCCTTTCACATGCACGTTTCCTAGGGAGCAATTACGGGGGCAAGGATGGAACGGGTTGCTTCCCAAAGCACCAAAGAGGAATGACTGGAGTAAGAGTGACGGTGGCAGGAAGCCACAGGGACTCTGGGTCTTTTTTTTTGCTGGTGCTGCATTCTGTATCGATAGACCAAGCAGGAAGAACTGGGGTTTTACGTAACCCTCTAATTTTCACATCCCTGTTTTGAAGAACAAAAAACCTCAGCTCCAATGGGAGCAATTATTGTAAGGATCCATTTGGCTCGCTTCTCTTTGACCCAAAATAGTTCTCTAAATGAGAAACAGAAATATAAAAATAGCTCAGTTTAGATCCGCAGAGATCAGAGTGAAATCAGCAGTCCACCCTTCCTTTCTGGCAGGCAATTTCATGAGAGAAGATGTGTTCTCGGAGGAGCCTTTTGTGGGTGTGGGGGACAGAAAATAGCCCCAAATGACACACACATTTCTAGCATCAGCTTGTTAATTAGCACAACTCTGGCTACTCTTCGAGTACTGAAGTCTCATTCTTAGCCACAGACTCGACAAAAGAGAAATTCTAGACTAAATTGAGAAATTATTTCAATGGAAATGAATTAGTGGAATTTGGGGAAATGAGACTGAAGCGGATACAGAATCTGCAGCACGAAGTGAGAAACCGAAAGCCTTACACTTGGAACGCAAGTCATTCAAATAACCTAAGGAAAGATCCAGATACAGAAGGCAAAACAAGCAAGCAAAAAGATGGTTTTATTAATTGGTGTTCTTTGTCTTCATTTCTGTTACTAATTTTTCAATGCTTTCCAAACCTACTCGTCAGCCGGTAGGAGAGCTTCAAAACACAGTACAAGGAGCCCGAGAGTCACTGTGAGTATCAGTTTTCTCCTTTCCAGGAGGAAACAAAGTCACATGAAATCTTTACACTTGTTTTAGGTCAAAAAGATTATTGGCTCCCATTACCTTCCTTTATAGGAATTTTTATGTTAAACGGGTCTGCTGTTCTATTTCCAGCAAAGCTCCTCTATGTGTGTCGTACTTTAGGCCCTACCGTGTTCCTCATCTTTAAGAGCTCATCACAATCGTCCCAAAGAAAATGAAGCCTCCAGGCACTGACAAATTTCAAATGGCAAACATAGTTTGCACAAATTTTAACCAAACCTTCTTGAAGAATTCATGTATTTCATAGATTTGTGAGAAGCCGTTAGTAAAAGCTGACTTTTCTATGACAGGGTTGTCTTCTCTCTGTTAACATCTATAAATCTCTGCTGTAGAGATAGCAAATGAAACCCAAGGTGGTTGTTAACTGGACAATGTAAAGTCCATGTCCCTGCCCCACTTTTTTTTTTTTTTTTTTTTTTGTTGGAGTACTTCTTCAAGTACACAGGCTGGTGCATTTTCATGACTTCTCCATTCTCTGCAGAGTACTCCATGCAGATGAGAGCTGAACCTCTAATACAGAAAGGGTACCGCAGAGAAAAGAAACGTAACAAACAAGTAAATCAAAACAAACCCCCAGTATTTTCCAAGAGAAGTCTTTCACACTTTTTTTTTTTTTACATATCGTAATGGCGAGGCACCCTGACAAACACTGCAATGGCGAGCCCTAAGCAGTAGCAGAATGGAGAACTGTTGTTCACAACCATGAAGGAAGCATTCTGCAACACAACTGGTTCTCCATGGAGCTCATACTTGCAGTTATTTCATGTTTCGGAAAGACTTCAGACACAGAGACTTATGTGATGAAGAACCTATTACTTCTCTAAGTAAAATTTCATAACCGTTAATTGTTCTTACTAATAACAAGCTGTGTCTTGCTTGTAGTTTGAATTTTTCTAGTCCAAACTTGTCAAACAACCACTAGACTTTTTTTCCTTGCAAGTCTAAAGCAGAAGACTCCCACAGAACAAGTAATATTTTGGCTTCCTCTTGAATAAACTGAATAGTTTGAGCTTCTCATATCTCTCATTCAATAACGCTTCCTGTGTCTCAATGATACCTATTGCTCTTTTCTGAACCCTTTCCACATTTTTATCTTTCTAATGAGTCTTTCTACATACAGAAGTACTACCTTCTTCCTACCTTTATCCGATCTAATTATAGGTTATGCCCTCAAAATGACATTTGTCCTCTTACCAAAACGCAAGCTCCCAACGCATTGCCATAATTTCCTATTCTCCATCTACCTTTAGACCTTTTCTAATCTTCCAGACTCTCACTGTGATCCACCTTTTTATTTCTGTATGTGTGATCTTGTGTTTAGCTCTATGGAAAAAGAAGTGACTTGAAAATCAGCCGTCTGCTAACAGATGCTGCAATGGGAAAGCTTCAGGTTCCCCCACCTATCCTGGCTCTTCGTGTTACCAAAATACAGGGAGAGCTTTCTCACAGAAAAAGCTGTATCAAAAATAATTACTTTCATGTATGCAATGCCCAGAATTTACTGATATTTGATTATGCCGTCTCCAAAACTGTCTTCTAATGCTGCCATGATTATTTTGTGAACAGAGGACTGAAGAATAAAAAAAGGTCATTTTTTTCCATAGTTGCATGGCAAGTCAATAGCAATCCTCTGTGGAGCCCTCCTCCTGATTCCAACAAGCTTTATAGCCGTACAAACACTAAGAATTGCATGGCAATGCATAAAACTATCCAAATTGCTGGAGTATGAATCAGTTACTAAGTACTGGCAATCAATGCTGATTTCACTATGGCCTCTGAAAGAATTATGAAGGACTCTGCTAAAAAATTCATCCTGTAGACTGAGAAGTAATCAAAATGTCACTGATACTGATCCTGTCACTCATTAATACGTTTCTCTCATTAATACATTTCTCTCCATACACAGCTTTGTTCCTCCTCTGTTGAAAGATTGGATTTACAAAGGAAAATCCATTAACGAAGTTAATGACTACAAACACGTTCTTCACATGCACTGTACAATTTTAAGGTGTGCTTCTGGAACAGATTATTGAAGATACTTGGGTGTCTAACTCCCCCCATTGAAAAAATCAGTAGTTTGGCATCTAAACACTTTTCAAAAAACTGATTTGGACTTTCGGTGCCTCCACTCTGTATTTCAAAACGGTTATCACAGTGAAGAGAATAATTCTGCCTGAAATAAGTGACAATTTAGGCTACATTTTCACAGACGTGCAGGTATTCAGCGTGCAAAGTTCTGTCTACAGAAAATGTTGCCGTTATTCAGGTTTGTCCAGTGCTGGGTTGTCTTTTGAATAGATACCATTCAAGACCTATGGTTTTTCACTTTTGCCTGCTCACCTGTAGCCCTTCTCTAACTGCCTCCAGAAGATATGGGATGATGGAGTAGTTCCACAAGTCAGTAAACCAAACTCTAGAACCATCTACATCTATCGGACAGGAGAGGAAGAGCCGTGGACCTGGAAAGGGAAATTCAGATATTACACTCAAATCACAATCATGATATGCATCAAAATAGGATCAAACAAAAACTTCCAGCTCCCTGGAGAAAGAAGCTGAGGATGAGAGAATGTAAGTTGCTACCTGGTGAACTGCTCTTCCTGAGCTCAAAAATCCTCTGAATCTACTTGAAAAACTATAGCCTTCAAGGTGAGAACAATTAACCAGATCTCATAACACAGTTTATATCCAGGACGTAGAAAGAAGTCCTTTTTTCTTACGGGGAAAAAAAAAAAAGTTTAGAAACTTCTTGTACAGTTTGCCTGAGAGTACACTGGCATCTAAAAGTGGGGCTTTAAAGAAACCTTTTTTAGCACAAGGAAATGGACACAGGCGCACCTGCTATATAAGGAAATAAAATACATATATTTACATATGCCTGGGCACTTACCAATAGTAACATCAGAGGAGCTGTGAGCCTCCAAGAATTTGTTCAGATGTTGCCAGACCTTGGGAATCCAATCAATAATTTTAACCAGTTCTGCATTTCTCATCCTGCCGCTGATCTCTGTTTCAATTAGTTTTCTTCTCAAGAAACGGCCAAGAAAGCCTTTGACTGGCTCAGTGTGGTTAGCACATAGCACCCATCTATGGCAGAACAGCAGAAATGTCCATTATTTCTCTTTCATGCTACATAACTATTCTGGACTAAATTTCTCTTATGATTTCTAGATTATCATCATCATGATCAAAACGGGCTATCCCAGTCACATATGTTTCTTAGCAAAAATTATTTTGGAATCATGAATTCACTAGATGAAACAATTTGTGTTGTGTATTGTTTCAGCTTATTTCTCATTCAGTATCTGCTTTGCCTATTACCTTACTTAAAATTTGTTAGAGGATCAAATATCTTAACATTCCTCCGAAAAGGAAAACTTTTATGAACTGCAGCTACTTTAATAACAGCATCATAACAAAGCTGCACATGTTAGGGCAGCAACTACTAGCGAATGGTATTTCTCTTTTAGTTTGCTGTTACAGCTGATAAGAACAATTTCAGATGACTCAGTAGCCATTACTGCTTTGCCAGCCCACAAACATAAACGAGAAACATGAATAAACAGTACCTGAAATTATGGTGAAGTTGAAGATTAGGTGTTGAGGAGGTGGCTTGGTTCATCGTGCCAATAATATACGGACTATTAAAAAAAAAAAAATAATCAAGTAAATAAAACTTGGAAATTTTGAGAAACAACTTTTTAGTAAGATCTCAATGTTAGAAAAGGTTACTCAAACCTCTCTTGTCAAGGAAGTGTTTTGTAGTTACTTATAACCAGATTCTCCACTGAGAACCTGACTTGTGAGAACATCAAATTCTGAAAGCAAAACAGAAATCTCAAAGCAGGATCATTCACTCAAAATGGGGCTTTAGTATTGAAGATCCATTCCATGAAATGAATGCGAATTACCCAAACCCTCTACTACTTTTTTATTACTGATTTCAGAGGAATTGATCATTTTACGAAGAAAAAAACCCTCTGCAGTGCTTTCCATAATGTGGACGGTCTGGCCATCTCGGTCCACTTTACCAAATTAATCTCGAGTTGGGTTTTGCGATCACATTTTGCAACAGCAGTGGTCTGACTGCAGTACTGAAATCTGGAGTGTGTTCTGATATTATTTCTTTACCATTTGTGGTACTTGCAGTTTAGAAGTCCATTAAAGATCTCTCCTAGGGAGCTAACGTGATGCAAATTATCCAAAATGATTACAAGAGGCATATCCACAGCGTTATTTTCACTGTTACACTGGTCTGCTAGGTTGGACAGGTATTGGCGCAGTTCCTGCGAAGCACATATAAAGAAAAGAAAAGAAAAAAAAGGAAAAAAGAATTTTAATCATATTCCTTTAAAATCCAGTGAAGATGAATAAGCTACTGTCTTTGTGACCTAAAGCAAAAGAGCCTGCCATCTTACGAATGCACACATTTTCCACGAGAAAACAGAAGAATATGGTTTTCCTTCCCTTTTGTAGGTTATGCTGAAGATTCAAAGACTATATCAGAAATCCTGTGTGAGAGAAGGGCTTAAATGGGGCTAAGATTTTGCCATTTGGTTTGTGTTTTTTCATTCGCACTGTCCTAATCTGACACTCAGAGGTCTGAAACTTATTTTAATTTCTTTTTGGGAATTTGTTCAACTCTCTGTATATCAAACCAAACTTTGCATTCCAGCTAGGTTTGTTATATCTTCTTGCAACTGTGCTTCTATCAAAATACAGCTGATAAAATTAATCTGGAATAAAGCATCCCTCGGCAGAGCCCAAATTCGGATGCCTTCAGTGATGCTGTGAAAGAAGGATGAGCTTCAGGAAAATGTGCCTAAGGCCATCAAATATACAGCTTTTTTTTTTTTTTTCCCCTTTTTTTTTTTTTCTTTAATCTAGACGTTCACTGGAAGTATATTCAGCAAAACCAGCAGCACATAAAAAAGCAGTGACCTGCCTTACCGGCACAGGAATGTGTCTGGACAACAGTCACTTCAAACGCAGCCTATGCAGATTACAACCGCTGATACTCGCAGCTGCAGAAACTCTCGACAGCCTAGAGATGCATTTGAGGGTTTTTGGAAAAATGCCCACGTGCAATAGGGATTGCTTAAGTTGCTGGGACTTTTATGCAGGTGTTTTAACTTCCTGGGCAATTCTCAGGCTCCTAACCACTTGAAAATCATGACACCTTTAGGTGTTTAAATATACACCTGGAAGCCTGCTATTTCAGGCCCCTAATCAGGTGAATTTGCAGTTCTGAAAACCTTCAATATTATTCCCTTCAGGATTAACATAATGCTCTAAAAAGAAAGGTAAGTTTAACATCAGCTTTTGATGGATTAATAAACGAGGAGTCTCTCATTTTTGGTATACGGTAGCATGAATTGCGCGAGGATGATTTCCGTGTCCTCACCTTACTGGATTTATGGTCCACGTTGAAGGTTGCAATAATGCCATCGGCCAACTCCCTGCCCTCTCTAAGGACCATATACTCAGACAGACGGTTTGCTAGGTATGTTTTACCAGTGCCGCTGGGGCCAGACAAGATAATCCGCCTGTGTTCCATCAGGAGAGAGACATAACGCTGCAGTATAGGCTTTGGGATCAGCGATTCAAACACCAGACCGTCCAAACTGTTCTCGCAGATACCTGCAATAGGAAAAGATTCCTCGGTTAGAGGGATTCCCAGTTTTTACCTGAATTACCTGCATTTTTAAAAGGTTGGGGTTTGGGTTTTTTTTACTAAGTAGTTGCAAAGCAACCTCGTTAGTGGAGTTTGAGCAAATCAAGATTAGTTGAAATGACTGGATAGTCAAAGCGGAGAACTGAAAAATGTGATTTTGTGAATGTACCTGGGCCCAATAATAGCAGGAGAAACCCCCAAAATAACACTTAGAAACAGCAGATTCAGATCCCACCTGACCAAGCTGTTGCTCACTTCAGAGACAAATCCCTTCCCCACCGTGGCATCCCCCGTGGTGGAGAGGAACACACATGAAGCTGGCAAAACAAGTGCAGAAGGGACCCGTGGGCTTAGCCTGGGTCCTCCTTCAGCTTTCGGTTTTCCAAGTACTCAGCTGCATCCTACGGTGTCTAAGGCCCTATGAAAGCTGCCATACTAAATGACTCCAGGCCACGCTTTTCACACACAAACCATCCATTTTGCAGTATTTCGCCGGGTACGGTACGCGTTCATCCAGAATTTACCTGTTTACTTTTGAATCACTCGACAAAAAAAGCAGCTATCATCAACTCCCCCTACTTTCCCAAACGCTTGTAATTAAACTCCTTCTCTGTATGCTGATAGTTATCTCTTCTAACATAAAACTCCTACTGATAAGCATTTACGCAATGTCAGCAGTCACTTTAGGCGGAATTGGCTCAGGGAAAATACACAGTGCTTCAAAATAAACAGCAGAAAGGGAAGTTGGCAGATCACACAGAGAAATGTTTGCACCTCAGTGGTTACTTGGAATATTAAATATTTATATAGGCAGCTTTATAACTCAAAGGTATATGTGATTTTCCATAAATTGATTAAATACACTTCTATTTTATTGAAAACTGTTATCACATATGAACCTTCAAAGTACAAGTCAAGCCAATGCAAGTTAAATATAAAAACAGATTGCAGCTTTATAGATATAGCTAGTCCTTAAGCAATATTTCAAATGAGATTATACTATTGGACAATGTATTCCAAGTAAGCAGAATACCCCGGGTTCACATCAAGCTTCAGTAAATTGAGATATTTCATGGCTTATTTTGTTTGCCTGCCCACTGATTTGCTACCCAAGGTGATTTGATTTTTTGTACCAATATTCAAAAAACAAAATACTTTCGGTCAAATGGCACAGCCAAACTTTGAAGTCGAGCTGCAGAGTGTCTGGCAACACTCTCAAATACTCTACTACTGTATGCAGCTCTATGCTCGAGATTTCACTGGTGTAACCTCGAGCAAACTGATGAACATTCAAAACGCAGCGGTTGAGGATTTTTTCCCTCAAATCTAGTTTCACAGTATTGTTTTCACATAAAAACGGTTCCCTGAGAAACCCAATGAGAAATATGAGCATTAAGTTCTTATCAGTATGATATAATGAAATTGATGAGATTTCTGAAAACCATATGTTTAAAACCCCAGATTTTAAAGTGTCCCATGGATTCTGGGATCCCTCCTTAATGGTGCCTAAGGAGGGACTCTTCAGCAAGACCAACCGAGCAAGTTAAATCAAGAATTTTTTTACTCTGCATGAAAGAAATAACAAGTACAGCTGTTACAAAAAGGTAATGAAATTCTGGGGCTTTATTCATTTGGAAGGTACTTTGCTGTTCAGACAACTCCACTATGTCCCTTGTGGTGTGAGGTCTTCTCCAGGACAACTCCAGGCATCAGTTCAAGAGAAAACTGCTGTGTGTGTAATTATTCCTACCGTTACAGGTTGAAAATTTGCTGAATTTATAGACTTGGCATACTTTAAGTGCTGTCTTTATCAAATGAAAATAGAAGGACTAGTAAATAAAAGGCAGGGGCAGGAAAAAGAAACAACAAAAAGTTTCTACTCCTCTGAGTTTCTCCACACAGCAAGCTTTGATAAAACTGTAATTAGCGAGAACTACAGCAGACAGGTCAAGCGTAATTACCTTTGATAGTAACTGAAATAGTGTTGTTTTCTCCAACCAGATAGCCACAGGGCAACAGCTCAGGTGTCTCCGCACTATTAGTGCGTTTGATTTCTCCAATGCTGTAGCCCAGAACGCTGTCTGAGTTCAGTCCCAGCTGGCTCACGGGATCCACATGAATGATATATTCCTAGGGTGAAAAAGGGACGCGAAAAGTCAGGCAGCACTGAAATCTCTGTGACTTTGTGCTATGGTATAATAGTAGTAATCCCAGCAAGTTAAATACTGCTTGGTGCCATCAAAATCTAATGGAAGAATTCAAGCACACAGCAAATTGTACTCACGAACCTTAAACAAGCGTCTTACGACCCCATCCAGAACATCCCATTTGGTCTTGCCGCTGACTCCGATGCAGCCTATGAGGAAGGTGCGAGGCCTGGAATCCTAAATGCATAGAAATGTGAGTTTAAATTAATAAATAAATCCTAACTGTACCAGACAAGCCTGTTTAATGTAATTAAAATAGCGGCTTTTTTTGTTTGGTTTTTTTTTTTTAAATTATGGTGCATCTTTACCAGTCTATATGGTGAATTCTGAACGCTATATGAAATCCTTGTTTTCTACTGAACATTTTCTACAGTGTTGAGAGTCACAAATCTTAAGTGGTACTGATGTTAAGTAAAAGGTTTTTATTAATCAATCCATGAACAATTCAAAAACCTCTGACAGGATTACAGCTTAGCCAAAAGACAGAAAGACTCTTAGGAAAATTCTAGGCAGAGAAGTTCACGGCTTGTTTGTTTTTCCATGACTTCACAGTCAAATAGGTTGCATTTGCAAGGCTTATCCTATTTACTTCTAGAAATGTTGCTGTGGACATAGAAATCTAAATATATAAATAGAAATTATACATGGTTATATGTATAAATAGTTATATACAGAGAGAGTTTTTTATATATGTATATTTGTATATAACAACTTCTGTGTTATGTTTGGTATATCACAGCATTTTGTTTCTGACTTTGAAGGCAGATAAAAAAAACCAGAACGCACCTCATTTTTCTATTCTATAGCTGCCCTCACTGTGAAACATTCACTGAAAAAAACCAATTTCTGTCATAAAACTTATAGTTCAACTAAAACGTCAGGGAATCATTTCCACACAGTAACTTTATTGACTATGAGCACAGTGGAGTCCAACAGAATTAGCAATTTAGTTTTACTGTTCATTTGCTTAGCCAGGGCTGTAATTATTAATGCAAAATTGGCATTTAATGGAAAGATCTGCTGAGTCAGTTTTACCTCCGATTATTCAAATTTTTGTCCCCCTCTTACAAAAGACATCAAATTATTTCTTAAATACACTTTTACAGATACTCATAACATGAGATAGCGAGGTCAGTGCTTGGTAAAGATTGTGTCGTACATTCATGCACGCATTACACGCATGAGGTGGGCTGCAATTTTACAATATCAGAAATGTATTTGCGTATTTAGGATTCTTTCAATTACTTGTGAACGGAGAACATCTGAAAGACGTTATTCAAAATGGGATAGTTGTATCAGAGAGGACAACTTGAACTAGAATAATAAGGTATAGATCTCCCGGTCTGGATCGATTAAGTTCTTCCAGAATATCGGTGCTTCTAGCACTTCGGTGCACCGTCTATCGACACATTTGATCATCCTCATTATTAGTTAAAATTTTATTGAAGTTTAACAGGAAGGCCCAAGTGCTTTGTGCAACTTTTAAGATACCAGCCTTAAACAGATGCTATACCAAGGTACAGATTAGTCTGCTAAAGTCCTTGACGCCGAAAGAGCAGCCTGGTTTTCAGAAACACTACTGAAAGGCTTGAATCGCAATGTTATCACCTACGCCGCGGACACACGGTCTAGTCTAGCAATCCTGTGTTACTGACATGGTTCACGGCCAGTGCTGATGGCACCGACAAGAAACTGCAAAGTAAAAAGCTACTGCAGGTGAGTCCATGAGACAACCGAACGGGCGGTGTTGGCTCTCGGCAGTTCCAAGGAAGCGGGAGGGAGCCGAGCGCCTCGTCTATCACTAGCGATACACCAGCGAACTATTTTGCTGAGAAAATTTTAAGAAGTCTTTTGCAAATAAGAGCCTCCGAACCAAACTGGATTTGAATTCCCTGGCACATTCCAAAGTGACTTTTATTTCCAAGCTGGGGATGAAACACAACTCACCTCCTTCCATTTCATTTCATCCTGAAAGTTGACAACTATTTTGACGTGCCTGCCTCCTTCTTTCCTGGCAGAGCCATCTCCAGTGTCATCTAACAGCATGTCTGTGAACAGAACACATCAACAGCTTCACAGCTGTATCTTAATAACAATGAAGACTATTCTGGTTCACGCCAACACATTTATTGCAGTCAAACACAACGCATCTGGGCTTCGCATGCCCCGAGGTGAAACACAAGAACCAGGTTTACTGACTTCCCTACCAAGTATCAGTATCGCTCTTAAAAAGAGAAGGTCATTGAAAATTATTAGTCAGTTACTCTGTATTTTCCTTCCTACGATATATCCCCTGGCAAATGTACACCATTAAATGGCTTTAAACATGACTCTTCGCAGCTGAGGTCATAATTGGACAACTCCGATCTAGGGTGTAGCAGACCTATGACGACATTTTAAAAGAAGGCTTTGTGCCAGCTCCTGACATATTTCCACACCTCAACTGTTAATAATTTTCATGCTTTCATTTTTCCATGGCTAACCAAACCAAATCTTCCAAGTGCAGGATAAAACCTGCCCACCGCCTTTCTCATTAAACTCACCGAGACTGGTTGACTCCGTGAGGTTCAAACTGTGTTGAGAGAGACCCACTGAATGTCTTGGAGAGGATGAAATGGAAACCTGAGACTGAGCCCTGCTACAGCTGCCGTGGTTTTCAGATTTCAGCCGATCATTTTCTGCTTTTAATTTTTCAATCTCACTCTTGAAAAGACAAGTGAGGAGTTAGAAGGCACGGTGAAAACACACTTGAAAGACAGCAACATAAGTACCTTAAGAACAAGTAATAGTTTAGCAGAAATGCCATTTTCGTAACTTTTTAATCTCTTTTAATAAATTAATGATTTTAATTATTACAATGTCCCTTCCATGAAACTTTTCAAAGTATCCTAGAAAACACAAATACGTGGGAATTCACGAAACACTGAAATGCAGCTACTTTAAGGCAGAGAGCATGGGAACGTTTTAAGAGGTTGCTGACGGTCAACAAAAATGATCTCTCCATAGGTTTTTAGGGTTGAAACAGAGCTGCAGAGTTGAGGGCAGCAGAATTCATGCGTTCAAGCTGACTTTTAATGAAGGTACAAGGTTTAACACTGGGACAAAACTAAATACAACTTGTAGTAAGCATTCAAAAACTTCAAATTTACCTTCTTTCAGGTCTTTACTGTGTGGCAGGTTGGCCAATCTTTTACACATCAACATAAACTGCAATATTTGGGGTGGTTATTTCTTACCTGCATTCTGTTCATCGCCTCCCGAAGCTGGTCAAGCTGATGAGCAGAGCTAAGGGCTTCCAGACGAATATCGGTCAACTTCATCTCCTTGTCTCTCAGCTCATTTCTTAACTGCATGACCGTTTCAGCTTCACTGTCGGTACATTCAGAAATACTGGAGAAGATGAAAAAACAGACATTGAACGAGACCATTTGTTACTTTTCGGATGGTGCTTCTCCAGCATTTATTAGTAAAGGGGGAATAAAACCCTTTTATTCTGCAGGAAGCAGGCAACAGTGTCGGCTTATTGGATTAGTGATACCATAAATCAGATATTAAATAGGTCATGGAAACATTAGAGAGTAGTGAAATAAATATGTCTGAGGGTTATTTTTCTTTAATCAGCATCTGAAACGGAATTCTGGAAATGACCTACTATTGGATAGTCTTCTTTTTTTTCATGGTAGTTGCCATAAAGGAAAACTTCTAAAGCCAAAATCTAAATAAATTAAGGGGGTGCAGGCAGTAACAGCAGTTGGTTGGAGATTGATGAGTTTACAGACAGATTTAAAGCTCACCAGGTGCGCACAGCTGGGTTTCCCTGAAATGTTCTGGAGGGCTTTGGAACTCTACACCTATTCAAGCGTGATAAATTCCTGCTCGCTTTAAAGCACTCATGCTTAAACAATTTTTGGTGGCGTTTCCTTCCCTCCTCCCACAAAAAAAAGATCCTGGGTGAGTAACATTTCAGCACAGTCATAAGTGTATCTATATAAAGATCAACTACACAGCTGCATGCTTTGAGGGAGATTTCATTTAAAATGTCTCTCCCTAAATCAGGTTAATGAGAGATGTTTTCCCCATCAAAAAGCCAATAAGCCAAAATACACAACTCTTCCTTGTGCTCTAGCCCTCCCTCAGCTCCCATATTTACTCTTTTCTCCAGTTTAGCCTTTTGGCTTTCATGTCAAGATGAGACGTATGCACACAGCATTTTGACTGACGATAGACGGGATCATCATTTGACAATTTTCTGGCCTTAGATTTCTAAAGCACAATTTGCTGTAGTTGCCAGAAACTCACTGAGTGAGGCTCAAGAGACTGAAGGAGCTTTAAAATAAATTCACAGGGGATTATCTTCTGCTACTAACATTTCATCGCTATTATAAGGCTGGAAACTATTGCTATTGTTTTCACCTCTTCATGTGAAAACAAGCTATGGGCAAAACTTCCAAGTCTGGGTACTTACTTAAATGCATCTGATCTAAAATCAGACTGGAAGCTTTGCATGACATCTACAAGGTCGTAAGGCTGTCTGTTAATTATATGTTTCACAATACTGCCTCTTACAACTTTCTGTTATTTATTTATCCTACGCAAGTGACGAAGCTACTCACAGAATTACCATAAAATCTGTTTTACAAAGTTTTCCAAGCACATTCTAGATGTGAGTTGACACTCAAAACAGTGCGGTGAGACAATTACTTACTTCACAGGTGGCCAAAACGAAGCCTCAAGATTGCCTGTTACCTTCCCACGAACGTAAAATAAGTTAAGCAGCAGAGCAGAAGTCCTGACTTTTAAGTCTACATCTCATTCTCACACAAACACAAGCAAAAGGGTATGGTTTGGTCGTACAGATGAGCGTGTACGATAGCTTGCTACTACCCAGAGGAGCACATTTGTTTCTCACTCCTCTTCCCCAGCCTGCTCCGGGCTGTGCTGCTGTCGTGCCCCCACGCTTACGCCGGCTCTGGCACCCAGAGCTGAGCCAACCCAGCAACCTGGGGAAAAAAATTCCCATTCACGTTTCTGTCAAATTATTTTTCACATAATTTAGCGTGCTGCATCGGCTCAGTGGAGTTGCCTGAGAAGTAGCAGAGCTAGTGCAAGGGAAGGCCCAGGTGACTGGGGAGGTAGAGAAGAAAAGAGGAGCAGATCGTCTCCGCTCATCAGGCGCAAGCTGTTAGATGAGTTCAGCTGTACCACTAAACCGTGCTGTCTGATTTCCAGTAAATCCTTACCTTATCTCAATTTGTCAACTTAACTGGGAACTCCTCATGGCGGATTAGTACAGTGTGTACTGCCTTTAGCCAACAGAGCAACGAAATCTCAGGCTTGGCCTGGCTTGTTTCATTAACAGCAAGAGATCCAATTAATACTGCACTCCAAGGTCACTCTGGGTATAGAGACTCTTCACACTCAGCACGGTCTGCTGAGAGAGCACCCCAATGAAATATTAAATTATGCGACAGTAACGACGCAGTGATTTTTGGCTTCCTGGACACTGGAAGGTACTGTGCTGGGAGTCAGTTATATATCTTTAATTCCCTTAACACATAAATTCAACTTCTCAGTCCTCTGCTTGTAATCTCCTCAGACTACAGAAGATTCAAAATAGGCAGTAGGTCAAAGTGTGATCTTTGCTCATTCTTTTGCCGGTATGACAGGGTTAAGGATTTCACCCTACAGGACAATCCTGTTTGGCCCACTGTGTCATCTGCTGTGGCCTCATGGCGAAGAGCTGGTTTCAGCAGCGCACGTAGCTGAATAGCTATGAAGCTCTTGGAGCACTTATACAGATTTGCAGATTCTTAGACAGAGGAACCAAAAGGGACAGGATGGTGTAGGGTACATTTTGCCTCTGCTTGGTTCTGTAAAGCGGCCTAGCATGGAAAACACTGGATCTCTCCAAAGCATGATATTTCTTTTTATCTCTACCAAGGCAGCAAGATGCCTTCTGCTCCATTTTCTATTTAAAAAGTTTAAAAAATCACTTACAGAGAGTTGGAATGGGAAGCTCTAAGCAACGGTGTTGAAACAGTAGAGTTGTGGTGTGGTAGCTTTGGCGAAGAAGGTAACGAAGAATCAGTCATCTCCTCAATATCTGAATGAGAAGATGCTGACTTGGGAGATTTCTTTTTGCCAAAAGCTTGCTTGAAGGAGCTGCGTAGCTGAGAAAACAAGACCACAACAGTAGGCACATCATTAAGAACGAAAGCAGGCAAAAAAAGCCACAGAGTAAAAACTCTCACATGCAAATACTCCAAATGATACAGCCATACTCACATATATTTTAATATGGGTAAAAAAGAATAAAAAAGCTTTTTTTCCCCTTAACTATTGTATGAGATTAATAAGGTCAATAGGACTGGATATCAATGCTTCCTATTTTTAAGATAACTATTTTACAGCAAATTCTGTTCAGTGCAACAAGCTTTACAGCGACGTTGTAACAACTTGCAGCTATAATGTAACGTGGCTCAGACAAGGTTAATGATGCTGAAAGGGTTAGTGATGTAAATGGATGGGTTAGCTTTGTATTTGGTAGTTTAAAGTAGGTCTTCCTTACCTCATTGACCTGCCGGAAGAAGCGCAAGCAAAAGGAAGTGGGGGAAGGAAAAAAGACATGTTTTAACAGATAAAGCCAGTGATAAGGAAAGCTTCGGATTTCTGAGACAAACATGACCAATAATCAACAACGACCAACAGTTACTTTAAAACTGGAACCCTGCATTTTCCAAAACCAGGTGTTTCAAACAACATACGGTCATTTTTTGCGTTACTTCAGGGAGACGCCAGACCCAAAACTCTTTTAACTATTTAAATTATATTTTCTCCTTAGCTCCGACAGAGAGTTTTGCCTAACAGCCAAGTTAATATTATGTTTTTCCTTGCAGGAAAAGGTATTTCACCAGGTGAAAAGACCAAATCTTCTCTACCTACCTGCAACTAAAAGGACCTTTTTTTAATGTGACTGCCATTTTCCAAACAACAAAAAGAAAGAATATGCATGTGACTAAACTGATATTATCCCGAAGTTACAGTTCAACAGTTAGTGTTCAGGAAGCGTTTGGACAATGCTTTTAGATATATGGTTTAACTTTTAGGTTGCCCCGTATGGAGTCAGGGTTTGGCCTTGATGATCCTCACGGGTCCCTTCCAACTCAGGACACTCTGTGAACACCGTCTAACATTATCGCAAATTGCATTTGTAAACTGCCTGGCTTAATATGAGATGAAACTTATTTTTAAACTAGACAAAGACTTCTACAGTGAGAAATATTGAAAGTCTGGCGTTTCAGCTCTGAATGGACCGCTGCATTGTTTCTACATACAACCAATAGATCTTGGCTGAGAACTTCATCAGTATTTGTGGAAGAAACAATGCGTGAATCAGACTCAACTTCTCTTTTCTCACTAAATGACTGATTTAATTTTCAATCTTCATTTTACAGCAATGACGTACTCGTTTTTAATACCAACATAAAAATACTGTCCTGTTTCTTCTACTACAAGGAAACCTTATTTATTTCTCTTTATAATAAGGAGATGTTTCCTTAACCTTCTTTAAAAATAGTCATCTGAGAAGCGTAGGCTGATGTAGGATAATAGCTACTAGGTTAAAATAACAAAGAGAAGCTAAAGCAAAAATTTCAAAAGTGTTTATCTTAACTAAGGCTTAATGATTACAGAAAGTTTGTGTCACAAATTAAGAGTCGCTAGCAATTTAAAACTTACAACAATTTTCTTCGTCTATAACTAATGTATAACCCAGCACAAGAAGGATTTAGAGATGACATTGCTTCCATTCAACCAATTATTTAAGGGGCAGAGTGGAAATACTGCTGTTATGAAGGAGCTGGCAAGATACCAAAATGAAACCACTGGGATAAAAGAGAAATAAAACCAAGAACCTGCTCAGGAAGCTGTTTCTTACAGTTCAGGAGTTTCACAGACATTTCTGAGAGGACATCGTGCAAATACAAATCAAGCTTTTACCAGCTCAAACCACATTTTGTAGCTATACAGATTTTTCTGTAGGCCCAAAAGATCCAGGGAGATTTAGATTCAGTGGGAAGGGAGGGGTGGATTGCTTTACTGGCTACGATAAAGGATCTAGGGACTTTAGTCCAAACTACAATCAGACTAGGTCACTAAGGCAGTTATGGTCTAATTCAAAATGGAGTTTAATATAAAGTACCTTTCCTCCAGTACAGGGTACCTTGTACACAGTACATGATGAGCAAAGAAGGAAAAACGGGAAATTAAAGGTAAGCATTGCAAAATCTTGCAAAATAAATGTCCATCACAATCAATTTTTGAAGACTGGTATATTTTTGTTGTAGAACTCCGCAGTAATGTTCAAAACAGAGTTCTGAAAGTGTTTAATATTAGTGTTCACTTAAAAGAAAGCCCTATGAGCCAAAAAGAAAAAAAAAAGAAGTAAGAATGATCTCTCATTGTGGATTTGTTTTACTTTAATGACAGACGTCGAGTTTTCCCTAAGGGGTTGGACACCATGTTATTTTTAGCCAGAATTGATCTTTGACAGCTATTTCTAATTTAAGAGTGGCCTTTTGGCTGTTAAGCTAAAATTCAATCCTAGGCAGAGTCAACACAAGCATATACATCACTTACGACTCAATTAAGCCTTCAAAAGGGAGTTTACAGAGGATTTAAACAGCGCCTAGTCCTTGTGCTGACCTGTTGCGTGAGGGGAGGAAGGAGGAGCTGAGTGGCTAGATTTCACCGTGCATGTTCTGACAGTTTGATAGAGAACTCACGCAAGCTGTTAAAATACACTCACCCAGTTCTTCCTCTTCTTCTTCTTTGAATCGCTCTCAATGTTGCTTCCCACGCTGGAGTGACTGGTAGCACTGTTTATACTGGAGACGCTGTCTGAAGAGTGCTGCCTTCGGATCCGCAGGTCTGTGGGTTGAGCAGCTCCGGGTCCTGAATACGAACGGAGGTGGCGTTAAAATTACGTACGAAATTTGAGGTAAGTGTAAATTACTGGGATAAGGAAGGGAAGCGACATAAGACAGGACCGCATGCAGACTTTTTGCTGGAAATTACTGAAAACATCAAAGAAAATAAAGCCAAGTGCCTGATAGCTCTGAATCGGGGATCTCTGCTCCCTGCTGCTTCACATCAGTGTCTACATGGGTGAATTACTAAATGCTCATAGTGAATTCAGTGAGCTCACACTGAAGGTGGACAAGCTTTGTGAAAATGCCTTCTCATGTGCCTAACGCATGCACTTACTTCTGTAGAATTTATCACACTATTTACACAGATACCCATTTCATATCCCCACCTGATACCAAACTCGTACCTAGAGCACAGTCACGAGGCCAAGCTGATCTCTGAGGGTTACATCAGCTATTACCGAGAGGACTAAAGTCTCATGAGCACTGCACGGTTGCTACACCTGGTGCTCATTTCTCACCTTTGCAGTTGAGCTCAGGTGTGTTGATGACTCCGTTGATGGCAGCCTGGGCAGCAGCATTTTGCTTCTTCAGTAGTTCAATAGTCTTCCTTAACTCATTCAGTTCTGAGTCCTTGCATAAGAAAAAAACACATGATACATCAGAAAATGCGGATGGTATCTAACTGCTCCGTTTCAATCCATGCATTGGTAGGTGATAGACAATTTATGGAATATATGTATGTACAAGAAGATGAAAAATGAGGTTTCGTATACCTGGGGAAGCACACCCTCAATAGGCGGCAAAATAGCTTGGTTATTACGAGACAAAAAAAAAATGTACATGCTCTGTAGTACAGAAATATGTATATTCAAATTTACTGTTCAAAACTCCAACGTTGCCTGTCTTGCAAGGATTTTACTTGGTATTTCTCTTGGACATGCACACGTGTGGATGCACTGGGAAAAAATTTATTACAAAACTATGCAATACTGAAGACGTGTTCAAAGTAACAATTTATAGGAATAACCTGATCAGTTGTCACAACATCCCAGTGAGGAAAGCGAGTCTTTTATATAAAATTTTTATTACATTTTACTCCATTACCACAATTGAGGAAGCTCAGGCAAATGGTATATGTGATCCTCCCCCCAACTACAGAAGAAGCACAAGCAACGATGCTAGAAACAGAAGTTAAGACTTCCCCAAATACTTGTCAAGCTTGCCTTTTGTTCCGCTGTCATCGTCAGGCTCTGCAGTCTGATGGTCATGTTCCCCAGGCTCTGCTCAAATGCTGCCACCAGGTGAGCCTGAAAGTTAAACCATATAGAAGTAGTTTGTCCTCTCCCCCCAAACAAGAATATTTCTGCAGGTATTTAAACGGAGCACCTAGTGCACGGCATTGTTTGTTGTGTAAATGATATGGAGAAAATAACACTGATTAGAAAAGGTCAAATGAGTAGAGCATACGTTGCTGAAAATGCTTGCAAACAAATTATCAGGAACAATTTAATTGTGGAAAATCAGAAATGCCGAAGGTAACAGATCAATTTCAAAATTTTAGAAAATGACAGCCCTTTCACGTACAACCACAACCAGCAGCACACTATGAAACGATGCAGTTCTAGGCTATAAACCATGCCCTGCTCGGCAGCAGCTGCTACCAAAAGCTTTAGAAAACACAGACGTAGGAGTAATACCGTGACCTGGCACATCAGGAGGAGATTTCCTGGAGGTGGCTCCTCAGTCAGCTGCTACATCCACTTCTTTGATACCAAGATTTCAATAGCCAGGACAGTTATCTCAAACATACTCTAACAGAGCAGCAAACAGGAATTTTTTTTCCAGTTTGGAATTCTCATTTATTCTGTAAAATGGGCAATCCTATGTCCAGAATACTTCGAGAACAAAAACACCTCCCTAGGAATTAAGGTCTTTTGAAGAACCACATCCCAAACTAATCCAGTTCATGGACTTTTCTCAGTTTTTTAAAGCTGCTTGGATTTTGTGATAAATGGAAAACACATTTCGCCACTTTGTTGAAATAGAAAGACATATTAGATTCAATTTTTTTTAAAAACATCTCACAGATTAAATAACTGAGGCTTTTAAAGGACACTTTAGGGAATACACCTTGTCACCTGAAAGTACTCCTGAAACCAAAAAGGCGTGGAAGGACGTCCTTGGTTATCTAGCCAGGTCCCCAAGCTATTGCAAGCAATGACATGAAAAGACCTCCTCTCACAAAATGTAGAGAGGAAAAAGAGACAAATCCATCCATATTTCTAAACATCTCCTGTTGTTCATTTTTGAAATCAGACTTGGTCTTTGAGTTTTGATGTGGCCCATATAAGGTTACTTACTGATAGCTTTCAGGTACCCTCACGCAGTGAAGGTAACTGTCGCCACAAAGCTTTTCACAAAAAGTTTAAATCTTTTCCCAAAGAATATAGAAAACCCCCAAAACGTCACTCCTAAGTTTCAGGAAGATACGCTAAAGAGTAAAATGAAATAGAAAACAGTAAATAAAATACAAGGCAAGTTTTTAGATAGAGGAAAGCCAGGCAGAAACTTCCCTCCCACTAGATCACTCTTTTCCTTGTGGATATTTAAGGCAAAAAGACGCTGGAAGTCACAGAGGTGGAGATTCTCACTGTGCTACCCCAACAGGAGAACTCTGAGAGCCAAGTCAGACAGTTCAGTCCAGAGACGCCTTCTCTGCAGAGAGGGATAAGGATGGAGACAGGACTACTGCAGCATCGTAGCCAGTCTGCCAGATGCTTTATCAGCTGATATATCCCCCTCTAACTCAAAGCCTTCTCCAATATTTGAGTGCACCTTGCTTGCAGCCGAGGTCCCTGTACTAAATATCATCCAAAACCTCCTGGCACTTGGCCAATTACCTTTCTTCTTTTCCTATGAAGCACCGAGACCCCAACGTCAATTATACTAAGGACATCAGCTAGGAATTGAAAATGACTGGGAAGTAACAGGAAGGAAAAGTAGATTGAGAAGATTGAAAGGAACTTGATAAAAGGGCACTATGTTTCTAGTGTCATGACATGGCACTGTGTTATAGATACACATGTATATGTATATGCATGTGCACAAATAACTGAATACAGGCATAGGTCAATATATATTTGTCTCAGCCATAATAATCTACTCTAACCGTAGAAAATAATGTTTTATTTCTCTATTAAAAATAATACTGTACACACAACGGCAAGTAAAGTTGTGCAAAATCTTTCCAAGCGGAAAAGGACATTCTCTCACCTAAATATATACAGAATAGCAAAACCTTTCACAGAGCTGTTCCAGACTTATTCATCGGCAGCACACAGCTGACTTATCCTAAATAACTGTTCTCACATCCGCAATGAAAACAAACATGAGCAGTACAATAACATGGGGATGCACATCTCTCATTCCCATCAGCCCCTATGAAAATAAGCAGAGCTGAGACTGTGAGAAAATAGCAAAAAGTAATTTAAACCCTCAAGCTACACATGTATGAAGATCTAAATATTTATTTTAAAAACACAGACTGCAAAGCTTCTGTTGGGGCAGATGAACAGGGAGCAACAAAACTGATATTCAAGAATCCTCAGCGATACTTTGCAAAAGCAAAAAATAAACAGGCAAGTGGGACCGCATGGATTAATAATGGGACACAAACCCCTAATGCTTTGACCTGAACCTTAAGAAAAAGTTGCTCTTTCAAAACCGGATCAGGCACCTTGACATTATTCCTGTGTGGAAATTGTTCAGTGAGCTATGAAAAGAGTTATCTTCACTTCCTAGTTGGAGCAAAACCTTTCCAAATTCTTGCCCCTGATGGCCTGAGAGTGTGCTGCAGTGTGTATACAAGAAAATTTAAAAAAAAAAAAAAAAAAAAAAAAAGAGATTAATTCAAATTGCCTAAGTTAAAAGGATTTCATCAAAAAATCTTGCGTAGAGGAAATGTCCATAAAGCAGTGTTTTAACAATCAGCATTTATTAGTCTTAACTTTTTGGGGAATAGACCTGGCCTTTTACATGGAAAAAGAGTAAGTTCCCTGAAAAGAGGTGGCTAAAGACTGAAACTTATTACCAGGACAGTTATAGCAACATCTCTGCAGCAGACTGTGGCTGATTTATGGACAAATAAGGGGCAGGTCCAAGTCTAAGAAGTTTAAATAGCATCAATAAAACAACCCTAAAATTTAGCAAAGTGAACGAAGCAAAAATGGAATATTATCAAAAGAAATGATGCTAACTGTTTTTGGGGGAAAAAACCCTACACCAAAACCCACCAAAAAACCAAATGACCCCAAACCATAACGTACAGCAGCAGCATATGTTAAAAACTGTTCTCTGCAAAGACAGCGGTAGTAACCACACACAAATTCTTGGGCCATTTAATGGCAGCTAGGATAGGCACATGGTAGCCTGGGCTACTCATTACTCTTGGAGACACGCTACTGACTCCTGTGTTGAGTAACAGCCTACTGAATCCAAACACCGCGTGAAGAAGAACGCAACAAAACTAAGGCAGAGCTAGATGAGTCACACAGCTGACAAGTTCTCTCTTTGAAGGACACAAGCTGAGTTATTTAACAAAATGATAAAAAAGCATATGCAAGAGAATCTGGTTCTTACTGTCTCACATGAAAAAGAAGCTTCCGGATGAAAACCAACTCATGCACCCAGTCCCCTTTGTATTTGAAAGGCAAACATAAGATTTAGCTTTTGGAAGATTTTTTTGAAGTTTTTCTTTTCTGCTTGGGAAAGCGACCGAGTGGTTACCTGCAGTCAAAGCCCTTTTATTTGACTTCTCTACTAACTGTGTTCTTGGTTTTCCTTTTCCATTTTGCAAGCTGGATGAAGCACTGTGATGCCTGCAGTGAACACCCCAGTAGATTTCCCCCTGAATCCTTCCTGTAGTAGGTGGTACTGCTCAGATGAAAGCTGTCCTTAACTGTGCCAAGTTTCATATTCCACCTATTCAGAAGAGCTGATGGACAGGAATGTCCTCTTCAGTAGCATGTGTTCTGATGTTTATTGATTCCCACAAACTCGGATGTCAGTATGATCCGATTTGCTGACTGTTCATCTGTAGCTTATTTACTCTAGAATGGCTTATTTTTCTAGCAAGCTTCGGTTTTGCAGATTTCTGTTATCTGTGACTACAGCACAGAACACACAAATAAACTTGCTCAGGGTCATACATAGCGTTGCCTCAACACCTCCTGGCTTCCAAATCTTTTTTTCCCCAAGTGTCTTACATTACATATTCATCAAATTCCTCAGAGGAAACAAGCAGAAGTATTGTTACACTAGTTAAAAAACAGGTATGTCTGCTCTTTAGGCATAACTTTAAATTAGTTGTCGGAGCCCCTTAGGCCACTATTACCTATCGTGCCATTAGCCCACATCTTTATGCGATAGCAAAAGATAATGCATTTCAGTCCATGTTTCTACCGATTTTTATTCCTACCAATTATAACCTGTATCATCTGTATCTCATCCCACCCAGGTGTCAAAGCAAGACACTATTTACAAAAAAAGACCCCGTCTTCAATGATTTTCTCAAGATCTGAAGATGGTTTACATATATATAAAGCCAAATGAATATTATAATTCAGTAGGACAGAGGATGTTATTTTTGGAAGGGTCCCACATGCATGCAGTTATTTTTTTAAACACATAGGTAATGTGAACCGAATGTTCGTGACATTGAACTCTTGAATGAAATCTTTCCAACATGAAATCTTTTTGTCACTTATCAAAACTGGGGTGGTAATTGGTGCATTAAATGCATTCCCTGTTAGTGTTTGTTCTCAGAGTTGTACTCACGTTGGCAGTCAACTGAGTTGTCAGAGCTGACACTTTTTCTTGGGATGCATCCAACTCTCTTCGTAGCTTGCGAATCTATATATTTTAAGAGAGCACTTTACTGCACCGTAATACGGAGAAATAAAATAGCAAGACACGGAACGCAGAGTGTCTTGACAGAATATTTATGCCTGTCAAACATGATGTGCTCTTACCTCTGACTGGCACTTCTCTTCAGGCTGTAAAATAAAAATGGAAGAAAATACATGAGGATATTATGACATGACCAGCCTGACAAATTAATAAAACTTTTCTTTTCTTTTTTTTTTTTTTTTTTTGTTTCAAAAACTCTAATGCCAGTTCCTTATTTTGGATTCCCACATCCATATTCAACCCAAGATAATCTCCTTATTTATCTACTCTTCAGGAAAAAGAAAACAGTCTGCTTGTACAGTACTTCTTCCTGCAGGAAGGAATTTGGGCTCCCCTTCCCAGCCTGCCTCCCAGTGCACCTCTGAGTATGAACCATGGAAGGGTGAAGTCCTGGCTCCACGCGTAAGAGACTCCACGAGGCTCCGAAGAGCCAGGACTGTCACAGAACATGGCTGATCCTAGGCAATTCCCTTCCTCCCATGCTCAGCTCTCCATGGGATGGAGATCACATATTTGCATTCCAAAGTGACATGAAAAAAAAATAAAATTACTCCCACTTGGGTGCTGCCTAGGCACCGCGGTGATGAAAAACTGAGGACACACAGTTAGTTATATGGGGATGCAAAGTGGATGTACCGACCATCCGTTGTGGTCTGCATGATAAAATTGTGGCTATTATGGCTTGTTTCTAACCAAAGTGATCAGCTAAAGAGAAGTATATGGGAGGAAGTTACAGACTCCACCATCCTTACGTAAACATGTCCGCTACCAGCCACCATGAAAATTATACCCATCAAACCACGCTATTAAGAGCCACTCGTGCTTGGGCAGCAAACTCATAAACCAGAAGCTTAGACAGCAGCTGCTGAGTACTCTCCTTGTGGCTCTCAGGGTTATAAACAACAACCCAGAGGAAACGGTCTGTTTTCTATCCTTCCAGTATGTTATGTGTTTTGGCTTCATATGGACCTTGCCTGAGGCAAGGTCAATGATGAAAGGCGATATTTTCAATTTATTATCAATGTCTTAAGGCCATGTTACACATGTAGCCTCCTAACAGTGAAACGTGTATGTGAAATAATGCTAAATAACACTATACTGGCTTGACTTCATAGACAGTTATACACAATGCTCCAAGAGCAAGTTCTTCCACGTACTCTTGTAACACATACGCTTGTTTTGGCTGTGAATGTGTGGTAAGCATGAAGATGCACCATATTTGCATAAGAATTTGCAATTGAAGATCCTGTTCAATTAACATGTATTTCAGCAATAATTATTATCCAGTGTTTTTTAAAAGGGTTGTGCTTTAAGAAACCCCCAAAACTGTGATCATAGCATGCCAGGAATACATGAGCCACCTTAATCTGGCTAGCTTGGACATTAACAGCAGTGAAGCCACTGGGAATTAACCATCAGAGCCGAATACTTCTGTACAGTCTCGTGTGGGCTGGAACCAGCTGTGCCCCTGGGTTGCTGCAGCTAATCCCAACTAGCTAGAGAAAAACCAAAACCAGGCTAGACAGGGTCTGCATGTTGCAGCCTCACCTCCCCATTACAGCACAGCTGTAGTCTTAACTTACAAGGTCTTCCATAGTATATGCTTAAATGGAAAATCCTTCGTGAGACTATTAGAAGAAAATAAGCAAATGCAACCTGCACTAAAAATCCCCTGTATTTTCAAACTCCAGTAAGCCTTATTTTAGGATCAGGTACCCTGAATGAATACGTACTTTTGGAGAAAATATTACTGGCATAGTGAACAAATAAATTCTTTAGAATTATTAAAATTTGTGCATTAAAAACCCTTACCTCTTTAGCAGCAAATCATTAATACACAGCTGGAATGACTTTATTCAGCAAATTTTGGGGTACTTTAAGTAATGAAGTTCAAATCTCCTCAGATCTACCGAGGTCCTTTGTAGCAAAACTTATTTAGTGTAGTTGTAAAATACTGACTCAAAAAATAAATCGCTACTTTTAGGCCATTACTGTCTGTGTTTAATGAGGATACTGCTAAATATCCACAGGCATCTTTATGAACATAAACATTTATTTCGTAGCTAGGGTTCAGAACACGATCAAATGAAAAGTGTTTTTTTTCCCCTCCTCCTTGAATGGCAAAAATAATTAGCACAGTAAGACCAGTCAATTCAATAATTTTGATTAGTAAACCCAAATTGTTCATTTTGTTATACTCACTGTTGAGTAAATAGATGATGTACTGGATACCAAAGAGAGGGAAGAACCGTGCACTAAAGGAAAGAAAATAAACACAATGAATACAAATACAGTAACCACACAGTGGAATCATCATAGATCATCCACTGCCAATGACCGGCCTAGTGAAGAAATACTTTCACAAATTTCATCATCCGTCATAAACTTAATTACATTATTGCACCAATAACGTATGGTTTGAAGAATGCATGGCCAGGTAATACAATCCATAAACTTTGACTTGGTAAAGCTGTTTTAACAATTTAATACTACTTGTTTTTTTTGGGAAAATGAGGTGTGGTCAAGAAGATTGAAAAGAAAAGTTTTGATGAAGATTTGTTCAGAAACAAATATTTCTCTGGACAGCTTATCTTAAGACCCTTGCAAAAGGGCTTACTCAAGACAAAAAACCCCAACAAATTAACTGAAATGCAGAAGAGATTACAAAAGTAAATCTAAGTACTTCATCTTCAGTTTTCGATGAGATTGAGGGGACGGGTTTTCTTCTTTAAGCATCAGACCAAGATGGAGATGTCCTGAGAAGACCACGATATGTAACCAGATGCTCCAGGAGAAGATGTGGAGCACCCAGGGAAGAAACCATTCTCTAATTTTGGGGCTCTAAATTGTCCTCTGAATGCAGCTGTATCTTCCTTGGGCTGACTATGAGGGAGCCGTATCACGGGCATCGATGAGCTGAACATTCCCTATTCCCTCCAGGGTTTTTTGGTCTTTCTTTAAAGCAATGACATTTCTTTCTCAAGGCAAAGTTCATTCTCTCATAGAAAAATTACCGGAGTGAAAACATGGCTACAGAACCTTTTCTGGAAAAGAATCCGTTTCAGGCAGTTTTTGCATTTAAACATATATTCAAGTAAAAGATATACATATATAGTGATTCTCAAGGTCGTTACCATCACCCCGATGTTAGGATTTACATATAACATCATTTTATTTTTGATTATACTATTAAAAAAACTACCTGAAGCTATTCTTTCTGCTACTGAAACATGCAAAACTACCTTTCCTTTATTTTTATTTTTAGAAACAAAATACACCTAACTGCAACTTTCATTCAAAATTCAGGTAACTTCATACAAATCATATGAAATTGTGTTAAGTCACTTCTTTCATCTAAATCCTGCAGCCAAAAAAAAAAGTTTAGAAAAGCTGCCATTTTGCTCTAATTACCTACTGCGATTCTCCTACATTCATAATAAATGGGTTCTGCTTTCCCATTGACATTATATCCTAAGGCAAGGCTGGAAAGAGAAGTAAACAAAGTCTAAGTTGGCTTCTGGAGGAATTTAAGACAATTTAAAAAACCCACAAGAAAGTGAAAAAAAAAAAAAAAAGCAACTCACACCCATTCGCTTTTTCTGGTTAATCATATTTTCAATTAAAATGATCTTTATAGTTAGATGTTAAGGACTGTACTGCATTAAGAACATAAAAATAACTAGCGTGAGTCAGACCCAGGGTCTGTCTAATCGCGTGCTCCATCTCTGGCTGCAACCGCAGCGCATGTTTAGGGAAAAGAATGCAAGGAGGAGGCAGATACCCGGTGATTTTTCCCCAGGTACACCTTTGCATCTTCTGGGAATCAGCAGATGGAAATTCCTGACATGGAAACTGCAGTCAGACCATTATTGTTCATAGTCGCTGTGACCTCTCTACCATTAACTTCTCTTCGTATCGCAGATGCTATGCACTTAAGATCTCCTCGTCACTTCTCTTTTTACCTGCATTTTGCCCTTAGGGCCGCCTTTTTCAAGATGGAAAGCCCAAAGCGCAGAAATATTGCACAAGGCCACCAATGGACTCATACAGAGAATATAATATTATTTTCTGGTTTGCCTCTCTATATTCTTCCTTTGTGCAGTTTTTACTAATACAGACGTATTCAAAACACCAACCACACCAACTGGCCAGAGAAGAAAAGGATCTCCTTTCAATGGAATGGGACACGCACATTTTTGACTTAGCATCAGCTGGAATTTTTAAGATCACCCTGGGGCTTTACCGGAGGAAAGAAGACTCAAAACAAAAAAGGGGAAAGAACATATCACTCTGGGAATCATACTCCTGCCTTGTAAAACAGCGCCACTGCATTGTTTGATTGTGTATATAATTTGAGATTTCTACTTTCAAGGACAACTAAGGAGTTAATATTTTTGCGCAATTTCTTTTTAAAGTATCTGCAGATGGCTACTTTAAGGCTATTTAATTAGGAGCCTGAAGGCAGTTATGCTCTTGATGTGATTCCTGGTTTTTGCAGTTAACATGCATCTGCACGCAGGCTACAAACCCAAATTGTTTTGGAGCTATTATTTTAAAGCGCTATAAATGCATATGCAAGCATGTATCATTTTTAATGTTAGAAGAGAAACGGTCTAGCTGTGATCAGCTGTCCGAAGAGTGGAAAAACCACCATGTATTGCAGGCAGTAGCGCAAAAAGGAATCAAAATTTATATCCCCATGACAATGAATTTAATTCCTTTCTCTCTAGGAGGTTGAAGTGTCAGGGTGGAGCCACCGGCAGCAGAGCTCCCGGGGAAGACTGACGGCCAGGCAAGTGGGGAAACTGGAGAGCCAAGGGACCACTTCAGTTTTCGGCTGTGTTTTTTCCCCCTGAAGTTCTGGATAGTTTGGAGGCTGTTTCTGCTGGCACCTCCCCAGTCCTGAAACCCTTCCTGTCAAAAGAATTATGTTCTGCAAGGCTGACTAACATTTCGACCTACATGCTGTGCTGTGAGGGAACATGACTGTACTTCACACTATGGAGACAAAAGAAAAAAAGGCTTTTAAGAATAAATCCCGGCCCTGCTGCAGTTAATAAGAATAAAATGCTGGTAATCTTATGTGCTAATAAATAATTGAGAAGCAGATTTGTAAGCTTTATGTAAGACCTGGATTTATGCTTCATTGACACTGATTGTATAAAATCAATTTGTTCATTAACCACAAATTTTATTTCTGGAATACTTTTTGATCTATTCTCTTAAGGTGAAGGTGAATGATGTATTCATACTTTTTCATCTATCCTCTCATTCTGTGAAGATGAACTAGATCCACAGGTTTGAAAGCACAGGACAAGACATAAGCTGTATTCAGAACCACTTGCTCACTTGTACCTTGTGATTCCCTGAGAACTAAGCAGGAGCTAATAATAAGCAGGCTATCCCTGCCTTCTGTACAGCCAGAGAAGTGACAGAAGACCTTTAACCTGAAGACAAAAATACAGAGACTGCACCTAAACATTCAGCCCATCTGGTAAACTATTATTACCCTTTTAGGTGCCAAAAATTTAGGAAAATCTGAAAGGGACTTCTTCAGCATGCCCATTGTAGTGTCAAATTCCTTCCTCGCACATGAAAGCGATCTTTTCCCACTGCTTCCAAGTCCACAACTTGGTAGAGTTTTCTTGGACTTCATTTTTATGACTTTTTTTTAACTGGGTGAAAAGTACATTGTAGAACATTTCACCTAACTCTTCCTTTTTCCTTTTTTTTTTAAATGGTTCGTCCTTAAACATGTAATACTTATTAAATATTCTTCCAAACTAGACTCTCTCCTGGACAAGAATTTCTGAATTATGAGAGATAGCGTAACCTCCAACATGCCAAAATGGATTTGCTGCAATCTTAAGCACACTTGAAAGACTAAGGTCATGATTTTTTTGAGGATGTCTTCAAAAAAAACCTGAGAAAGATCTGCTTTCAGTAAATCAACTAAGTGCAACGCAGATGCAGTGATTTAAAGTCCTTCACAGATTGTATTACGGAACTCTTTAGTAAGAGCAGGACTGTTCGTCACAGAATGGAATTCAACTGACTAAGTATCTGGCAATCTTTGACCGTTCATGACCACCTAGCTTTCTGAGAGCATGGCACAAACAATGGTTAATTCCTGCAATGACAGTCTTCAGCCCTACAGTGTTCTTCTAATAATTTTCAACTCCCAATGAAGACCCTCAGCCACTGGCCTCTAAAATACAATTAAACGTAACGGAGTTAGATTGGCTAAATTCAATAATGAATTAGCCCTGAATCTTTCCGGAGCCATATCCAATATGAATTTTCTACCTCTTCCAATGGCAGAAAATGGATGGGATAACCAGTACCTCCAGGAAGGCACCCTGTGGCTCCTAAAAGCCCCTACAAGCACTTAAGTGTGGCTCCCACGCATGTCTGGCTCCAGGGGAGCAGCGAAACCAGGGCACTGGTATTAATGCTGCGGAGTAAGCGCAAGTGCAGGTCTTCAGCGGTGGAGGAAGCAAGCCAGCAAAGGCTTGTGTGACCTGTAGGGATAAAGTACTTCGCAGCCAACCAAGCTCCCAAAGCTTGCCAGAAAGGAGATTTAAGACTCAAAGAGCTAATGCTGAAAGAGCTTCCTACGACCTTCCCATGAATCACTCCCAGAGCTCACCCCACGCTTGACTTCTCCAAGTGCAACACTTGAGGGTTTTAACGCGTGCTCATAGCTACTGCTGCTACAGCCGTACGGTTGCTTGATCAGCAGCAACCAAACTAATTATTTATTTATAAGTAGATTACTTTTTCTATTGACATGGGCTTCTTTTATCAGGTACGATTACATATTTGAAAAGATGACAAGGAATTAAAAAGAAGAGCCTAGATGTTTTGCAGAATTACTCGGGTCCCTTTGTGGAAGTGGTGTGATATCAAGTTAGGATGTTCAGCAGAAATGAAAAGTAAAGACAATTTGAATACAGATTAAATGCTGGAAAAATTGACTGGGATAGAAACAACAGCGTGGCTGACATCAGTTATCTATACTACAAACAGAAGTGTGGAAGCCCAGGTTCAGGAGAATAGCCCTCGTCGAGCAAACACTTTAATATGCTAAATCCAAGCATGAACTAGAGCCATTTTGAAATCACTAAAAATGAAGCACAGGATGTGTTTAGACAATTTCTTGGAGAGTGATGGCCTAGGTACAACCCTTACATGCTTTCCCATGTCCCGCCAGAAAGATCACTGAACGAGTATCATGAAAACAACGACGACGAGGACTGAAGTTTTGTCTACCACTGAGAAAACTGTGCTCTGGAATGACCCCTACGCTGAACTGAAAAGCACCAAATTTATACTTGGTTTATGGGAGAATGTCATCTTCTAATCATTTCCAGCACCATCATATACTTTACTGACCTTCTTCAAAGCCATCGCGGAAAGAGCCAGACCGGCTCATTGTTCTGCTTTTCTCGTCCAGGGACATGGAGCTGTTCCTGAAGCGCGTATCGCTATAGGGGTCATAAGGACCATCTGCGTTGGAAAGGCTGTGGGTCCGTAGCATGGTTGGATTTGACAGGCTCATCTGGGCTGCAGTGGTTGGGCTCGCTATAAAGTGAAGAATAAAAACCAATTTATTTGCGCAACCACAAATCTTCATACCTAATTTTTGTGCAGCTACCAAAAAAACTTTTTTTTTTCTTTAAGACACAAATTTTTGATGTCATCCTCTCCAGGCTTCATTATTTTTCTAAATTCAATGAATTCAAATAAGAGGTATGCAAATCAAGCTAGCGAATGAGAAAACCCAAGTAAATAAGGTCATTTTGAACACTGGTTGATATGTCTATGCTTCTACAGACAAGCTCAGTCAACTCACTAACACCTTGCAGGCATGAACTAATTAACCCTCATTTAATTCAGAACAGTCCTTCCTCAAAAAGGACTAAAATGCCTGAAGGAATTTAAACTAGTATTTTGCCTATATGGAACAGGCCTTACGAACTATCTCCTTCAAAGCCTTCAAGTTCCCAGAAGATGACATTTTTCTCTGTATTTAAGTCACAGATTTTAAGAGCTTTTGTTTCCTAATAGCTGTATATTTCAGAATTGTTTCTTTCCCCTATGAGGTCCTAAGAATTACAAAATACCCATTTTGCCTCAAAAGCCAATGGTCTCCCATCCAGTGTTTAGAGTACAAAACGTCTATTCCAGTTTCACTTTTTTTTTAAAGAACTTTTGTGCTAAAATTATACCTGCTATTTACTAAGAACTAGTTGATTTGTGGAAATAAGAGAACAACAAAATTGCTGTTCAACTGGCAGGTTCCTCTTGGTGTGCTGCCATTGCCTGTTTCTATATACATCATCAGCTGATACAGACTATTGTAGGAGATACAATAATTCAGTTTAAACGTGCTCAACTTTCATTATGAACATTTGCTATTAAATTGAATGCAGTGTCCTCTCTTGACTCTGGTATCTCCAAGCCCTTTTCTCAAGAACACAGAAAAATACCTTGGGTTTTTTTGTTCATTGCTTGTGGTCAAATAGCTTTTGAAGCTTATAAATGTAAATAATCTTCAATATTCTCCATAAAGAGTTAACTTTCTGGGCCTAAAACTACACCTTTTTTTTTTTTTTTGACCATTAAGGTACTTTCATGAACTTTCATGAGTTTGTTAGCTGTTGGCAATATAATTACACTGTGTATGTTCAGCTGAAATTTTGTTAAGTGTCAGTTTATTTAAAGCTGTTTATTTAATCTGTTTCTTTTCAGCGCACTCAAAGAAAGGCTCTAAAACGTCACTGCTGCAACTCAAAACCGCACTAGAAATAAGTGACCGCGTACGCTGCTGCAAATTCACACAACGCAAGAAGTTCACAAGTATAGGCTTAACTATTTTGCATATTACTTCTGTACCGTTCTAAAAAAGATGGAGGGGCTTCTGAAAGTCAAAAAGAAACAGAAAATGTCTGTTCGACATAGTATTTTCCAAATGTCACTTAACTTAAAGACTATATATATATATATATACACACACACACTGTTAGGATTGATTTACATACCTAAACAAATTGCAAAGGCAACTAAGTAACGCTTAATCTTCACGCCAGAGATGAGCACTGCTACTAGCACTTTAAATTAGTTTATTTCAACTGCTGATACGGTCAACTAAAATCTGCAATGCTTTATGGGTCCTGGCAATCAACTTTTATTGTTTCCTTCATTTAAAAAGTGTTTACTTTTATCAACGTAATTAAGTGAATGAATGGCATTTTTTTCTGACTTAAAATTTTTCTGACTTCTATATATTATTTCAGATGGAGCTTTGTGCACTGTTCCAACAAACCACTTGAAAAATACATACAAAGATAAAATATCTTAGACTGCACATGTAGTAAGTAATATGCTTGGATTTTAAAGCAATATTACTAAACAGGTAGGCAATGTCTCAAGTCCTTTAAACACACCAACGTGTGATATTAACAAACAGCTCTGCTGAATAGCTCACAATTTAAATTCAGGCATCTGATTACTCCCAGAGAAGTATTTTCAGAAGAGTTACTGCAAGTATGCCACCTTTGGGCATACAAGATAATAATGCTAATTAGTCACACTCATTTCAGTGAAAGTGCTTCCTGAGGTTGAACCTGGGACTCAGAGCTGCTGAAAGAAAATTATATTGTGTAATACGCTATTTTCAAGACACACGATGTATTGCTGTGATTATCCAAACAGATAATTATTCACCAAGCTGTGAGAAGTTAAATCTAGTTCCAGAGGGTGATGTTATGCTGGATCCAGATGAAAATGGAGAATTGCCAGCAGTATCCTGAAGTCCTCCTGCTGAATGGGATCGTAGCCATTCTTTTGCATCTTCTTGATTACGGAGTTGGGAGGATGGAGTATACCTGCAAAAACAAAGAGTTCTTCCAAAATGAACTTTAACATTTATTTAAAATTAAAAAACAACCACCATGAAATGTCACAAGACTTGGGGAGGGAGAGAGGGAAAGAAAGATAGAAGAACTCTCATATGAAATTTAAGGATTAAAATGATATAAACCCAATATAATTCTGAATTAAGGAGCTATTTCAAGCTGTCCTAAGCTGTTCCTAATTCATTCCACTTGTGTTTGGGAAAAAAAAGCCCAAACCTCCTTTCCTAGGGCTTCAGTAGTAACCAAACTAGCAGCAAACAAAAACCTACAGATAGAAGTTGTGTACTGCAGAATAAAATATAGCGTGTGTTACCTATGTATGACTGAAAAATAAAACCGCGATTTGGAAATCCTTTCCTTTCTTTAGGTTATGCCAAATTTCTATCACTATTTTAATATTCTGGTGCATCGCTAAGCTTATCTGGCTTTTTGTCATATTACAACCAAATTCAAGTCAACAAAGCCATTATCAGATTTTTAAACAAGTTGTGACCCAATAATTCATATTCCAGAGATTAATATAAAGGTCTGTGGAGGTGTATCCCACTTAGTTGAAAACTAATAGCATTAAATCATCATAAAGGAGACTATGTTCAGCCTTTTTGTAAGGCAAAGAAAATAACGGAGACGTTGTCTAAGCCAACATCAACGGCAAAACACCCGCTGGCTTCAGCTTAAAGTTTTAAATCTGCTTCTGTATGTGCCTGAAAAATAGGTATGTTACCACGGGTGTTACGTGAAATACGTGACAGGGTACAGGTATCGACAGAAAGAGCATCACGGAAACACTTGTCTGCTGATGGATTTCAGTGTCTGTCTATGCTATGCCATCTGCTCTTGAGAAATACGTATGAGTTACTAGCTTTCCTTCCAAAAACTAAACACTCAGAGCCTATTATTAATCGATATTATCTATTTAATTAATTAGATTCCCTCCAACTTAATACTCTACAGTAAAATATCACTTATTAAGACTATTTTTTCAAGCAATGTGAACGCTACAATAAACACTGCAAAAACCCAAACTACTTTCAAAAAACACTTTCATTCTCCTGCTTATGCCTCAACTTTTAAGTAACAGTGCCTGACTATCCGCATCTCTTAAACTTTGCACATATATCAGTTTATTAAGAAAGGGACTTTAAACAATCATTTTACTTGATTTACTTGTACACACTAAGGACTTTTTTTTTTTTTAGCATTAATACCTACCTCTTCAGCACTCAAATGTCTCAGTCTTAAAAGAGAGTCTTTATTAGAGACATACTTGAGAACCACAGAAACATTTTAAACAAACTGCCATTTTAAGAAAGGCTTTTAGCACTCGACTTCATGTGACAAAGCTGCTGTGAAGAGCAATGCGTACAGGACAGAATAAATTGCAGCTGCAATTTCAAGGCATCAACTCAGTGATCCCTGAAGCTGCATTAAGCAATTCTGAAGCCTTTTTGTCTAAGGTATCTTCTGGAAATTCTGAAACACTTAAAGCATTTAATTAATACAGCTAATGTTGATTATCTTGCTAGAATTGCTTGTACCAATGGAAAAATCTTTTTGGGTGCAGTTTTTTTATGTTATAAAAATCACGACCTTACAGCTCTACAAAATACGTGAGAAGACAATTGCCAAAAGTTTGTTTGGGGACTTTTTTGTTCTTTTCTAGAAAAGCAGAAGTTATCTCTAAGAGCCCTATATATTTAGGTATTCTGAGGCAAATATTTTTTGTAAATCAATATGTCCAATCTCATCCTAAAAGGTTTGCCATGGTATTGAAAATCTTTTCTATTTGTATATCAACACCAAGGTTCTCTGGGTGAAAATGATCTCAATTCATTCCATGTAATAGCCACAGAAGCTGCAAAATTATTGTTTTCAAGCCAAGCCCAGTGATGGTTTACGAGATGCTTTTCAGCAATTCAGCCAGCAAAAGCCACAGTTCTTGCTCAAGCGGAGAAGCCACTGGATGAAAAAAAGCACAGTGGTCAATGGCCGCCTTTGAGGATTAAAGAAAGAAAGAAAAAGAAAGAGAGAAAAAGAAAGAAGGAATATTGTTGCCACCTCTTGCAAACTGCGACTATCACCACCAGCCACAACAGAAACACAAAGCAAACTCCAAAGCCACAACAAAAGCTGTTAAACCGTGTGGAAACACCAATACCTGAGTCCCTTCTTAGGCAAAGTGTTCCTATCAAGATGTGGGTCGCTGCAGAAAAGTTAAAAGAAAAGAACTTCAGAGAAGAACAAAAGGGAAGGAATAAGATCAGGACGAAGGACGGACAAACATCTGCATCACCTTTTCAGAGGAAAAGGTGCTGGGGCCTTCCTACAGAAACATGCAAAAACCTCTTTACCCAGGTGTGGATTTGCACAAACATGCATCTGGTACCATGCCAATGAATCTCATCTCTTCACAACGTGATTTTGTTATTTCTCCTACCCACAATGAACAAAAATGGCTCTTCAAACGTCAAATGGATGCTTCTTTCAGCAGACACCATTTAGGGAATGCAGCTAATTACTGTTACGCAGCTGCAATGTATAGCAGTAAAAAGGATTGAGCTTAGACTCTTTGAATTTTCAAATCTTAGCTTAAATTCCATTAGCGAAGTAAAATGAATCTATTAGTCCTCCAAAATGCAAATATTTAAGTTTATGTTTTTACAACTGATGAACTTGTGACCGAGCAGAGTCTGTTAATTTGTTTTTAAAGAAAATATCCATGTGCTTAAATGAATAAATTCAACGACAATCCTTAAAGCTAAATTACACCATGGGAGTGATTAAAATTAGAGCAATGAGCAAAAGTGAGCTAGAATGTTTAGATATGGGTCATCTTTTCCGAACTTTAGCATTCGTCTTTAGAAAGATGAACGTACCCAAGTCCCTGAAAAACACTCATGAGCCAAACTGCAATAAAAGACTGACGACACTGAATGACACGGGGACTTCACGACAAAAAGGACAGGCCTGAAAGGCAGTGAGAAAAGCAGCATGCCAGAGGAATGCTGAAATGCTAGTGAGAGTTCAGATTGGCAGAAAAAAAAAAAACGGCAAGATTTTCAAATTGCCTTTGGCAAAGAAATGAGGGGGAGGCGGCGGGGAAACACCCCCACAAACCAAAAGATGTTCCCAGTAACAAGAGCAACACCAAAAACACGCCGACTCTGCCGTATGCCATTCTCCAGATTGATTTGGGTAGATAGACGGGGTGTTTGAGGGGACTCTCACTGGCATGTCTTTGTGTCAGTTCACACCTGAACGATGAACACAGCAGAGGACTCAACTGAGCACAGTCTGTCACAAAACAATTTGCTTCACCGAGATGGGCAACAAAACCTACAGCCTTGTGCGTACTCCTGTCCTGAGACAGCATTACCTGTCCTGTCTCCGGGGCAAAGTATTTCGGCAGAATTTGGGGCTAGCAGCAGGGGAAGAAAGAGGGCTGGAAGAATCAGTCCAACAAGACAGAAAACAAGAGAAGGAACATTAGAATGAAAAGAGGAGAGAACAGAAAGGAGTTATAATAAAACACAAACAGAAACCCAAACTGTCAGAACATTACAGTCAGCGGTAATCTTCTCCATGGAGATGCAACTACAAAAATTTTGCGACCTGACTACATAATTACACGTCAGGATATAGCTGATTTCCATTGCTTGCAGGGCTACTACCGCCTTCTACAACAGGTCTCTCAGAGGGCACGCGTTGCAAGTGATTGTGTGCTTTATCCCGACGTTAGCTCAACGTGCTGTTAATACAGCTCTGACGCCGAAAAAGCAGCCCCGCTCCCTCCTCCCTGCTCAGTCTGTTCCCAGCTCCTGCTCTGTGTCCACACGGATACTGATGAAGCTCATCGTGTAAGGAGCTGGGGAACTGGTCAGTCTGAAATACAATTCAGGTGATCATTTTTCAGTTGGATCCATCTCCCAGTCGGGTTCCCTAAGCATTCGCACGAATTCCTGTACGGAAACATTGTAGGGAGCAGCTGGAGATGGGACGGGGCAGCAGGGAGAGGCCGAGAAGGGATCAAGTGACTAAGCAGACAGGGACTTCTCTTTTCAGCATTTCTTTCGGTTTGAAAGCTTGTCAAATATGATAAACAAGAATTTTAATAAGGAACAGTTGGCTTCTCAAATCAAAATGATAATAACGATGGAGGTTTTTTTGAATATCACTATCGGATCAACTAACAGGAGATCTTTGGAAGGACAATATATGATGCAGAATTCAAATATTAGGTATAATGTGGTAGCAAGCAAAGTTGTCACATTGGCTACCACAGCAAATTAAAAACCTCACCAGAACCCATCCCTCTTGCCCTGAACTGGGCTCCTTGCCTGGAATGGCTTCTTTCTATGTTCTAGTAATACCATTCAGTATTATCTTCTAAGAAACACAGCTTGATTTGTACCTGCAGTGTTGGCTCCTGCTGCCAGGACTTCATTTACATTTGAGATACACACAAACTTAATGGAAACGAGTGAAAAAACCACTAACCTTTCAGACAACGTAGTCTTAACGCTGTTGGTTCGGACAAAGGGAGTCAGAGAATCATCTTTAGAGGCTGGAATCAAGCCACTGGAGGAATTATGGCTCAGCCCACCTCCACTGCTCAGAGAGATATCAATGGATTCACAGCTGGTATGAAGACTGCTGACCGACTGATATCCAATGCCATCCTTGCTAACAGCAGAAGAGCTACTTGCGTTGGTACCCCATGTTAAACTGTTGGAAGGAGCTGAATGTGCTGAACTGGGACTAGAAGCTAGTGGAGATTGGTTCATATCTGTGTTTTTACTATACAGAGGACTGCTGCCCCCACTGCTCAGCATACCACTGCCAGATGGTGAATCGAGATTACCCTGCTGGTTCATAGTAGCGTGAGGATTGGAGATGACTACCGAGTTTTTCATATTTTCAGCTGTTGTGATGGGAACTTGTTTACTAGGCTTGCCGCCGAAAAGTCTGTAAAAAAAGACAATGTGAAAAATACATACAATGGAATATTAAATGCAAGGGCATTTTATATCTAGACCATATATCTTCTTAGCTTCAGAAAACCAATATTAAGTAAATGATCCTAAGTTGGACATATGCAACTATAAATTTATGAATAACCTTGTGTTCACTCTGCCTTCAATAAAGCCCGGAGACAATTACAATAGCTTCAAATCTATCTTAGGTGTGTCTTCTCCAAATCATCAAATACTACTTTCACAAAGCTAAAATACAGCTTCACAGAACTAAAATACAGCCATATTGTCTTCTGCTCCTCAAGGAACAAGGGTACCAGAGAAACACAGCATTGATTCATCTCAAATGTGGAATATTAGAGGTTGAAAGCTTGTTGTCCAGGTAAATACTGTGCAAATCCCCAAATACTCTGCACAGAAGCAGCATTTTCTGGGATTAACAGGAAAGATATTTACTGATACCGAATGTAGGTTTGTCTCATTTCAGGAGCCAAGCTGGCTAGAAACTATTTTTTTTTGTGTACAATGAGATTTTACCTGCTTCGGCACCCAGAACTGGCTCAGTAAAAGACTAGCTGAGTGCCAGAACCAGTGCAAGGGAGGGGATACAAAAGCGTGGTTGGAGGAGGACGACTGCAGCATCTCTAGTTTGCATCGGTGTTGCCTGTGATGCAACTGCACTGCCAATGAAGAAGAAACTTCACTTCCCTCATTAACAGTCAACGGGAAAGTTCTCAGAAGTGCAAAAGTGGCTTAGAAGTAAACGTGCTTAAGACTAGCTTATCAACCATTGTAAAACTGATCCTCAAAGTTATGAAGGAAGCGTATCTTTTGACTCTAGCTTCGAACATCCACTCCAAAACGTTGCTTCTGTTTCTGCCACTTAGCTCCTGCAACTGCCTTTGGAACCTTAGTTTGCCTCACACCTATCTATACGGATTTGCTTTTTTCTTATCAAGTGTGGAATGTTGGGGATGAAATCTTTCAAAGTGGTTATCTATCGGACTGTAGTCCTCAGAGTAGAGGACTACAGCACTTCTACACAAGAGCTCCTAAAGACTTACGCTGAGTAGAATTTTCTCTGCTTTTGAGCATGCCTGGGTTGTTTGTACAGCACATGCACACTAAATCACTTTGTCCAACGCTTCCCAGAAACCCAGGCTGTGTAATATAGCGTGGCACCCAACAGCACATGTGCAGTAAGCCCAGTGATGCCCAGAAGCACTGTACTTACTGCTCGGGTGCTACCTGCAGCTCCAGCGTACCTGCGCAAGACGCCCGGAACACATCTCAACTTGGATGGCTGCTGTTGCATACTTGCCACAAAGCACCTGGACAACACTGCTGGATCAGGCTAAGATGCCCACCTACACCTATCTCATAATCCATCACTGCTCTGTGATCCTCTCGGCACCTGATGTAGACAGACATTCGCAAACCAGCACGGATCTGGCAAACTTGGTTCACCTGGACACCACATTACACCTCACTGATTAGGAGACCCTGACTTAGACGAGTCAGTCTGAATGATAAAACCCATTCCTACGGGGATTTAGAGACTATTTAGAGTTGATGTTATTAAAGCGAGTATGAAGAAAAATGTCAAATCATACTGCAATGACATACGGCCTTCAGCAGCAGTACCAGCACAGGGTATTCCTGCTACTACGCCATCGCGTACCACCTCTTCAGGTGTACTGGGGGAACCGTACTCTTGGATGTAGGACCCTAGAGCTTAAAAAAACCCCAACCACCCACACAACAGTTTCACAAGCTGTTTTCAAGCTACGTAGTCTTCCCCAAACTGTTTCACAGCACCCTAATACAACTGAGAGGATGCTGCAGGGTGGCACAAACAGAACCACGTTGCTGCTAAAGGCAGTGTCTGGTTGAACCCCAACCTCCTAACAAATGCCTTCAGACGAGGATGGGGTCTGAGGAGCATTCCTTTCAGTCCAGAGAAAATCCAACCCAGCAAGACAGTCACATCAATACAGAGATTAACTCTGGAAGGACATACCCTACAAGGAAGGACATCTCTTTACTCCTATCTACCAAGAGATTGACATATCCGAGCTGGTTCTTGGGTCACACATGTCTCCCATCAACAGAGAAGCAGTGTCTTATATACTGCTAAACATGAAGGCCCAATTTAATAATAAAATATATCAAGATAAATGATGGTTTCACTTAAGGGACGGACATGCCAGATACATAATACCGGAGCTAAAGGGAATACTGAGAAAACAGAGACAGGGATGGCCCTCATAGCAGAATTATAGAATTTCACTGTTTATGACAGGATAGAAGTTATGTATACTCACAGACTTACAGGTAGATCTATATCATTACAAAGGTATGGATTCTAATTTATCGCATAATATTAAAAATTTACAGGGCCAAGAGAAAATATGCGAAAAAATGTGCTACTCGTCTCAACTGACTATGAAAATTAAGCTCAAAATCTTCTTTATTGTCATTCTAGAAACCAGTAATAAGCAGATGAGGCCCAATTCAACTCTGATGCATTTCGATACATGACAATTTAAACAGTCTGGTGAAAATTCAAGACTGGAATTGTAAATCAAATGAGGGAATAGTTAAATTGAGCCTCAGTGTCTTCTCTTTGAAGTTTCATGTATTTCTAATGTAGTATTTCAATTACATAGCTAGTGATGTGGCTTTCCAGTAATCAAAAAAAAATTTCCAATCAAATTTCAAGATTAATGTGCCTGAGGCTTGCAACACCAAAAATCTGCATTTCTCAAGGGGTATGCTACAGAAATGAAAGGTCTATTGGAGCTTTTCTTTTTGAGCAGCCATTGATGAAAATGAAATGTTCTAAAGGACATGGCTTATCTAATGAAAACCGGGAATAAAAGGAAGTGTCTTGAATTATCCTCACATAGGCTCTTCAAATCAAACCACCCATCTAAAAAGAAACAGTTTACAACTCTTTACAAGTGTTAGCCTAAACTGCCATCACAGCCATTATGCTTGCGCTGGTGCTTCAGATGGAATGTGGCTTTCTCACATCACTGGAAGCAGGATGATGTAGCATAACTGTATGGGTATTATGGGCGTCAAGACAAAATGAAATGCAAAACACTGCAACTTGAAAGAGACAAGCTACTCAATGTCAAATTAAATTGAAAAATAATATTAACGGAACCTTTCACCAATAATCAAGGCTTTGATGCACGCTGCATCAACAAATTAATTCCTTAATGTTAAAATAACGTGTGGGGTAGTTGGGGAGAAATAGAAGACAGATAAGATTTTTGTTTAAAAAAATATTATTAAAATAAGAAAATTCAACCCAGCTTAGACAGTAACTTCACTTTGGGTTCTTCTACACAGGTGAATAACCTGACGCTGAGTCTCGCAACACACTGGCCTCATCGACACAACTGAAAAATTGGTTCCAGTTAGGCATGTGAATCTAGGCACGGCAGGCCAAATTATGCCATTGTCATCATGAAAATCTGAAGTAACTCTCTTGTTGTCAATTTATAATTTGATCCACCATTGGAGTATTTCCAGGTTTGTTACATATACATTGGTGCGAGAACTCTTCCGTAACCTTCAGGTAAGAAAACGCTTAGTCCTGCGATATCTGCACAGATAAAGTCTTCAGGTATCATTTTTTGTAACAGAGACTGGTATCACAATTGCCAAACTTTCTGCCAGACAGGTTTTTTTTTCCCAAACGTGAAATTTTTGCTGCTGTCACGTGATGTACTGAGTATTTACAACGCTGGCCAACCAATGTGAAATTAAATGTAGATACAAAGACCTTGACGTAGGACACTAAATAGTAAGTGCTCCATAAAACACAGCCAGGCCTGGCTCGAAGAGTCCTGATCATTCAGCTCCGACTAACATCATTGCACAATCAACGAATTTATTGCCTACCTGCGCAAAGTGGGAGAGGCCACATCGGGGTACTTGGCTCCTTGCTGGTGAGTACTCTGAGCTCCGCTAGAAGCAGTCTGTGATGCAGGGTTCACTTTAACAGAATTACATGAGGCCACGCTTTCGTTGTCAGACGAAATCCCTTTCTCTTTATCAGTCTGATTGACTAATCCTGGCAGAGAGTTTCCAAGGATTACCTTGGCAGGCTCTCTCATTTTAGGGACAGGCAACCCAGCTGACTTGCTGCTTATGTTGGAGTCTATGCTACTCGTGCTAGATCTATTCCCAGCTCCACTTCTGCTACTGGATTTACTGGGCCGGGGTAAACTACGATACTGAAGATTAGTTCGGGCACTAAGCGCTAAGTAGCCATCATCCTGGTTCTGTGAGCCATCGACACTAGTCTTCCGACCAGTGGTCCTACCCATGAGTCCAGATGACTTTGGGATTTTTCCCAGGGTAGCCGATCTACTGGTGATAGTTGCCCCACTGGCAGTGATTATAGTCATGCCTACGGCTGACCCACTCTGTTTCTTAAATCCAAATGTATTAGCATTAGCAGCAGTTGTTCTAGAGTTACTCGTGGGAAGCTTTTTGGATTCATCACCACTGCTGCGTCCTGCATCTGATGGGGAACGTTTAACATGTCCAGCTTTAGGAGATAGTCTACCCTTTTCTGATACCTTGGCGTCATCAGTTTTCCCTACAAAAATAGAAAAAGAATTCTAATATTTAATGACTTGAAAACATCGAGCAAATGATGAAACTCAAAGCAGCATGAAAAGCAAAAGCGTGTTAGCCACCAGAGTGTGGTTAAAAGTTATGATCTAGTCTGCACTGCACTTACATGCCACTCGAGTGAGTTACACATGCAGACTTGCCAGAGAAAAGTATGCGGTGTGTTTGCCCTCAAGAATGCGAGAAGCAGACCAGTCTTATGTAATAGTGACAGATAAGAGAAAAAATGTTTCCCTCTGTAGCTACCACAGATTGGTCCCTTTTTATCATTAGACAGAAGTAGTGTTAGGCCATTAGTATAATTTTCCTAACAGGCATTGTTCAAGAAAGTATCTCACTTCAACTTTTTCATGTACAATTGTGTACACGACCAAATAAAAGGAAAGGTATTGACTTATATTACTTGATTATGCAAATTCAATCATTTTCATTCACACATCTGCAAGTGCTAAAATCACTAATACATTTATAAGAAAATCCAGAACTAAATAGCGTTTAGTATAAATTAACATGCTGGTTTAGTATGGGGGGGGGGGAAATCTCCTCAACCACACATGCTGTAAGTTCTTAAAAGTTAACTGCGACTTCAAAAGCTGAAATTACATTATTTGGTCTTCATACAGCAATACTGTGCCCAGTAAATAGCTTGGCTTAAGTCTAGAGTTGTCATGAAAACAACTTTTGTAGTGTACTAATCCAAAACAGGCATTTTCAAATGAACAGAAATAGAAAAAGTGGACACACGAGATACTGCATAGGTCAAAACAATACCTAAAAATAAAGACAGGATTACCTGAAGTTCAGGTTCTGCCTCTGGAAAGTATTTAAACTGTTTTCATACCGAACACACTTTCTGGCTTGTTTATATCTTACACCTTTTCTCACCTGTTCCAGGTGTCTTTAATGTGCCTGAGGTGGTTGAAGGTTTAGTCCTTGGTGTGGTAATGCCAACCTGAGCCGACATGCCCCGTCGCCAGGAGCCCGTCTGTGAAATAACAGTGTTCTTCCTACCAGAAGTGCTTTTATCGGATTCATCTGACACATCAGAGGGATTCCGCCTCCATTTAGATCCCGGCTCCATTTTTATGCCGCTATCAGATCCTCCATCTGATTTCTTGACTTCATCACCGGACCATAAGGAATTCCGTTCAACCTGGGAATGCTTTTCTGCATCAGTCTAGGACAGATAAGGAATTGCAATACAACCTTCAGAGCAAGCCTTTCTTTTAAGAAGCTTCATAAATGAGAACCATCAAACTGATTAGCCAACTCAGCAGTCATCTCTAAGTACCGACAAACCTAACACGCCTTTGATAAAGGAATGTCATAGCAAGAAATGAACCCCAGCAATGACATATTTTTTTAATACGCTAAGGAAAAAAATACACGAAACCCAAGAGCCATGCCCCTTAGAATAAATAAATTTAAAAAAACAACGAAAAAAACCCTCACTTGATTTATAAAGGACACATTCAGCTCCATGACATTTATAATCCTCCATCTCAAATTTCTGACAAACCCTTTTACTGCAATGCCAAAAAAACATTTCAAACCTGTGCCGCCAGCTTTCCTTTGTTCCTGCTGCTTTCCTATCTCTTGTCTGGCAATCTGATCTCCAGAGCATGAGGAGGCAGCTTTTTGAACAGATCTGAAGCTGTGGAATGCTGTTCATTCTAATCTAACATAGTAGAAGGACACCCAAGAACTGATGAAAAATGAATCCCCAACAACTTTCTAAAAATACTCAAGACTGACTTAAATACATAACTTACCTTAGCTTTTAATTTATCTTCAACCTATACAAACTGGTTTTTTTCCCTATTCTTTGCACAGACTGATTGTGCTACCAGTCTTTTATGGAGAATTCTGCAAAGCTCAACATCAAATATACAATCTTCTCATTAGCAAGCCTTTGCCAAATTCTCAGAAATGCTTAAATTACATCCATTACCCTATATATATATGTATATATAATATATTCCCCATACATTAGCATTTTCTATGGCTAATGATTACCCTTGCCGAATTCTACTTCTCCTGTCAAATGCTGTTGATTAATTTGGGCAAATTTTGTAACACCACAACCGACCATTTTGTGATCAGGCACAAATGACGAATATCCACACATTTGGCCCTGATCTGGATAAAAAAATCACAGATGAAGCATTCTCCAACCATCACAGTACCATGAAACTCAACATTTGATCACGAAGCTCCCAGGTAAGAGCTGGTGAATTCTGGTAAGGTGTTGAGTGCCATTTCTTCCCCGCAGCCTCAGCAGAAGAGGAATGTGCTCAGCACTGTGCAGTACTCAAATGGTAATCTCACTTAAAAGGAAATTATTTTACATACCCCAAAGCATTAGAAAGCCCACAACCTTTTACTCTCTTTGGATAATCAGAAAAGCACAGCACAGGAAAGGACGCATGATCATTTACCACGCTTCCAGCAAAACACTGTATTTTATTTCTAAGTTCCTAAAGTATGTTTCAAGTTTATGACTTTTCCTACCAGATCACACCATTAATATTAAAGAATCTAGGGGAGTTGTGATTTAATTTCCTCTGCTTTTTATGGTAATTACTTTTCTTTTTTTTTTTTAGAGCCTGAAAAACTAGTCTAAGCGATCAGTATGTGAAAGCTGACACCACACATCACAATGGTCTTCCTTCAGTCATGTGAAATAGTTAGGGCCTGGGTTATTTGTCTGCATATTGAGCCATCAGACTAACAAGCATTCACTGAATTATGCATTTAGATATTATTTTCTTGTACTTTTCTCGTGCTACGCAAATGCCTGGAAAGGTTCCCTGCCTTTCCATTTGAAGAGAGCAACTCAGCATAGGCTTGAATGCAACACTGCTTTCTAGCTTCCTTCTTTTCACATGGCTGCAAGCTTAGGGGGTGGCTACCTTTCTATTTATGACCATTGCTTGGTGTGCAATAAATTCACCATGTGACTGCTTCTATGTCCCGTGTTTCTCTAAAATCATCGTTTCATGCAAACGTCTCCTCCGTTTACAGATCGTGGAAGAGAGCACAGGCAAGAAGTAACAAATAATTGACCAACAAAACCACCTCAACATCATTGCTCACATGCTCTCATTAGTATCTTGCTTCAAGTACCTTGTCTGGAATTGCGTATTTACACCGTTAGCGTTCCAGAGCAAGAAATACAGCTACTTGCTAGCAAAGGGCTTATTCTACTTTTGGTTGACTATGAAATATTCCTGGACCTTGTAGTTCCCCTCCTTTTCGTCTCTCAAATAACACATTCTCAACAGAGAGAACAGCATTACAAGAAGTCCTCTCATCTTTGCTCTCTTCCATTTCATTCCACTACCACGCTCACAACCAAAGTTTTTCCGTAGCCTTTGAAAAGCTGCACATCCACCCTTGAAGCCCTCTGGCCAGAGAGATGTTTCTGTTTAACGGTAAACACTGAGAACAGCACGAGAAACATGACTAAGGAATCAAAACCAAAACACGGTGAAACCTGGCTTCGGGATTGCAGCTGAAACTCCACCTGCCTGAAAGGCCTGGAGTGGGTGAAAGTGGAAATACTGTTTGCTGGAGGTCACGGCAAGACATAACGAGCACGAGCTGGGAGCAAAGCCTGCCGCCCGACTGAGCTGGGAGTAGCGGTAACCACCAGGATTTCTCAACTTATTCCTAGCTTTGTATATCTATTTACGAAGCTGTGACAAGACCAAAGCTATCTTTGCTCCAGCGAAACCGAGAAGTTGTCTTGATCCAACAGCTTAAAGATGCTGCTGTTTTCTATTTAAAGGAATCGTTTTCTTTCCGTCTTCTGATCTTTTTAGCGTTACATGAACAAGTTCATTAGTTGATCTCTTCCTTTCTTCCGTCTTATTTCAGTTAAATAAGTTATTTTCAAATGCCCACCAGATCTTAATCTCTCCTTAAAATACGTGTATGATGTGACTGTAAAGGCATACTATATGCAGTGCCGTGTAAAATGTAACTTATCTAAGTCTGTGCAATATAAGGGAAAAATATTAGGGGCCCAAAAGTTGTATGGCTACATGAAGTGGTTTGGTACTTGGCATAACCAGAGCAAGACACAGGAACATGGTAAGGCAAGTTCTGGTTCCAATCACTAGCTTGTTCAGATCCAACTTGCGAACATCTTCATAGCATTGTTACAAAAAGAGGCTACAACTATGAATGTCTATGAAGATGGAGTTAATATCATCTTTAAGTCCTGCTTCTCAAAGATGGAGAAACTACAGCTTCTGGAGTATGGGGTACTCAGCAGCTGAAAATCAGTTTCTTAGCAGAGACTTTTTTCCTACTGCAACCACATCTTCTTCCTTTGCAGAGATGATTCCGCATAAGCTACTGATTTTATCGGCAGACGCTGACATGTTAGGGCTCTCTCCCTTTGATGTTGCTGTATTATTTGTCTGGACTCCCAGCTGCACATGTACTAGCTTCAAGCTCCCTCTTTAATTACCTGAAATTCAGCTTCTGTACCATCTTGAAAAGATGTGGCAGAACCGCAGCAGCTTAAGAGTTAAGTGCCTGCTATTTAGGAGAACCAAGGCAGGGGACACCCCGAGAAGAGAAGTCCACATCCCTCTGCAGATGTTTGCCCAGTCCTTTGTGGCTCACCGCACCCAGGGGAACGCAAACCTGGGCACAGGCCATCATACAGTACTCCACATAAGACAGAAAAGGGATATATGCAGCATTCACTGCGTCATGAGCTCTGGGCAGCAAAAAATCAACCCTGCAAGCTACGCCTGGTTCCATCACTCTGAGTTATTTTCCTTCTCTTGGATGACAAGATTAGGATATTCTGTTCAAATGAAAACGAAGTATTTTATGGACAATAATTTGCAGGTAAGAGTAATACCTAGAATAAATATTCTCAGCCATGAAAACCGAGGAGAGAAGCAGGTCACGGACGCACATCCAAAAACTGCAAACACAACTTGTACGTCTTGGCTCCCAGCTTCCTTTGCTAACAACTACGCTCCACTGCCTGTACAAGAGTCAGTTGCTTTTCTTCTGGTGTATCTCTGCTCTCTCTTGGATGCTGTAATAGTTGTGGAGGGGGAAGAGGAGTTCGTCAACACAGATTTTGATCTCTCAGAGGTGCTTCCAAGAACCTGATTCCATCGGAAGATAGAAGTCAAATGAGTTTCTATTTTTTTTCCCTTAGGTTAACGTTTAGTCACGTCTCCCTTCTTCTTCCTTTTTTTCCAACAGTATTACAACGCTGAGACAGTAACAATTGTCAAAAAATACTTCCAGTTGTCTATGTTGCTCTCTCTGTTACGTACTGAAAAACACACTTGATAGATCTTAACTCCTCTCAACTTGTATGGGACTTGTATTAGCAGTTTCAAGCACACATGCAGTCGCTGATACACAACCAGAGGCTAACTGGAAATCTTTAATGTAGGCTCAAATATGCACTTCGTGGCAAGGGAACAAAGACTAATATATGCTTGCACCACCGTCTTGCAGGCAGAGTAACACTTCACAGCAACCACAAGTCTAGATTAAAACTGATATTTAAACACAGATTGAGGGTCCAGTCATGAAAAGGACTGGAGAAGAATAAAGAGGAAAGAAACAGAGGAGAAGGTCGTACCTACATCCCTCTCCTCTACCTGCCGCAATGCCAAGTCACTGCATCCCGGTTGCTTTGACACCCAACACCCGAGTCCCTTGAGCAGGCGGGTGTACAAAAAGCAAAGCTGGACTTCTTAGTCCGGCACTTTTCCAAACCAAATTCTATATAACCGGGGGAAAAAGCAGTTCATATTACTGCAAACCTCTGTATTATGTAGTCTAACTGATGAATGAAAAACTGTTGGATACCTTCACTTGTTTTATCCTCTTTGGATGTGTGGTGTCTGAGCACAAAATGTACACTTATGCTGCCGATGGATGTAAAATTTATCCTCCTATGAAATGCTGCCAAAAATAGAAAGCCTGCAGTAACACGCAGCCCCGGAAGTTTAAAATAATCTATTTCATTTGCCTAGGACGCTTACATTTCCGATGGAAGTGTAAATAATCTTCAAACTTTCATGTTGACTTAATTAAATTCTATTATTTAAGAAAAAACATAATACCTTTTCTAGAGCTAAAAAAAAAATAATAAAATATCCCACCCACTGATGCATGTTTTCTGTACAGCACTGTGGCTAGGAAGGCAGAAGCCATTTGTTGCCACACCACCGCAGCAGAGATGCCACGGATTCCACGCAGAGAGGAAATATTCCTAATTGCCACATACGATAAGGCGGTTACTACTGCTCGACATTGCCTTTTCAGTGATACTGTCCGTAACGAAGGCTCTCTGTGTGTTCAAGTTCATCCAACTTAAAACAATTATACCTATTGCACAGAGAAAATAATAAATATCAACGTTGCTTGTCTAAGCCAGAAATCTTACCTGTGCATCTAAGTTTTTGCGGGAGGAGGCAGGTGTGTTGGCATAGGAGCTGATAGAGGAGCTAGTGTTAATGTCATCGGTACTGAGATTATCTATGGTGTCACTGATCCCACTGCTGACAGAGCTGCTGTCATCCCAGCTGGAGAAAAAGCACAACAAAGGTAGAAAACAAGGGTCAGAAGACAGAACATCATTCAAAAGGAAAAGTATTATTTCTACATGCCTTGTCCTACTTGCAGTTGCCAAATGAAAATGGTCTGCTCGTTTCCCTAAGTTATCTTCTTTGCACTTCAAGTCTAAATTCATACAGCTCATCCACTATACGGTTGCCACAAAGCCTAACGTATACCATCCTTAAGCCAATAGCACCAATGATGCAACTCTTCCTGACTCAACCGAAAGTCTGTACGAGTAGACAAACTTTCGAGTGGCCCTTGAAATTTATCCCTGCAGTTCCAGAGCCCGGGAAGGTGGTGGTACGGCGGCATCTCCAGGTAGGCATGGCACTGACTCGCTAAGCAGAGATGGAGCTTAAACGCAAGGAAAAAATTCACCTTGAAGCAATCTTGCATACCTGGTTGTTACATAGACCTGGGCAATGACCTGGATCTACCATCAACAGCATCACCGGTCTCAGAAATTTCTAGTAATTGAAAGTTTAGTTGTTCGGAGGGTACATAACCCTCCTGAGCTCTACCACACATCCTTTTCAAGGAGATCTGTTAACAGCTTGCTGTTCAGGACTACCTTCTTCCAGCATGTGAGAGCTTCAACATTTTCTAGTAAATGAGAAACGCGTAACTGGAGGTTTAGGACACAGAAAGCACCAACAAAAAACGTCCACGCCTGAAGCGATTTGAGTGTTAGAACAGACAGAATCAAAACGATCCAAAAGTCAAGCCAGATGCTCCACTCCTAAAACACCTGTAAAAATAAGCTGCTTAAGGAAGAGATTTATAAACCGGTTTACAAGGGCTCCATCTCCAAGAACAATAAAGCTGGGATTGAAACACTGTCCTCTAAGTAGCTCTGTGAAGACATTTCAGTCCACTGATGGATAACTGCTGCTGGAAATGCATAAATACGTATTTCACAGACCATTTGCGAAAGCTAATGGTGAGAGCTTATCTCCTGGCAGTTCTCTAGCTATTTACAACCACAGCCTCAGATTTTGGGAGCTCCAGACTCTCTTCCCTATTGCATTTCTGTTTGCTTTACAAACTTGTAACAAAGAGATTGCAGGTAGTTTTTTGATCAGAGAGTGAAAGCCATTCACAAATTGATATACCGATCATTTGATATATGCATTTAAAATGGAACTGCGTGTTGTGTAATTGAACTATGTGAAGAAAGGCAATTTAGGTCTGGTTTCTCGAATTTTATTCATAGCTTCACCACTGACTTACTATATAGCCTCACTGTATAACCTTTGGCAACTTTGAAATGAAAAGCATTTCTTTTTTCTTGCTTAGCACTACAAAACAGCTACCTGTACGGGTTTTAATGATGCTTTCATAATTTTTAATTGCTTTTTGCTTACTTGGGAGTATTTTGTTCACCCGCCTCTACCTAAGGCCTTCCAGGGAACTGAGCACAGCTAAACCCAGCAGCACCATTTGCGGAACCGCAGGAGCAGCAGTGGCCACGGGGAAACACTCCTCTGCGCGCCCGCAGAAAGGGTTATCGCTCGCAGCCGCTCTTTGCTGCTGCTTTGTTCCCACTTACGGTCCTCATCAATCTGCCAGCACCGTCATTTGTGCCAATTCTCCCCATGACAATTCTCCCCGTATCGCTGCAGACGAGGCCAGCTAGGAAGCTCGGATCAACGGTTTCCGCGCGCCGGATTAATTTTGCCTTCGGGAAATTTGGGAGAGCTCAGCCAGGCTGCTCTGCTGGCAGAGGATGAGGAGGGAGAGGGACAGACACCGGGACCAACCGCTGGCCCCTGCTGCAGTCTGCGATTCAGGGAGCCTTGAGGTGGCCCTTCGTCCGGTGTCCTCTTTTTGTCCTCCAAAACACACTCCTGCCAGTTCTGATTGACTTCCAGGAGCGTCCCGGTTACAGGCAGGGCCCTGGCTTTGCAGAAAGATTTTCCAAACACTATTTGATAAATTCACAGACACTCCAGCTCTCCTGATATAGCTATAGCCCACAGTGGTGGTGATGCTACAATTTAAAGGAAAGATGTAATTTTTTTTCCCTAGATTTGCCTTCACCTGGATATTTTTAAAGAGGAATCCGCTGTAATACAAAACAGAAGTACATGTTAAAATGAAACCCCCTACACAATGCGAGACCCACTGAGTCTGAGCAAGCCAGCCAGCCAGATTCAACACAACAGTTTTCTTTGCTATTTTCCAAAGTCTTCCTCAGCATAACTGAATGAAAGATGTGCTGACCATACAAAGAAATCCATGGGATGTAACTGGCAGGGGAAAATATCCCCCGCCCCGCCCCCCCCAGTGCCTAGTATGGAGAAATTGAAAACTTGGAAAAGAACTGAAAGACTTCTCTGAAGCACTTTTTTTTTTTAGAGTAGGCAGTTAAATATTATAATGCAAAATATTGAAAGTTATATTACTTCTAAATTCCAGTTTTTAAAAACAGGCCCTATAACTGATATTTACTTCTATTTCAAAATGTGTAACAGAAATCGATTACAATTCCTAGATTTTATAAGTCTATAAATAAGGTTACAAAACAATTATTAAAATAACTGCATAAAAGAATACGCTCCTGATTTTCCAAAGTTCTGTGTAGCAACTAACATATTTTCTATTTCTGAACCTATAATAAAATCCCACTAAAAATAATATCAGCAATGCCAATGTTGTCCATGTTTCACAGTTTAATTTCCTTCTTATGGAGATATGGCAACGCCCACCCCCCAGTGCAATAATCTTCTTCTGTGGGACTCGGTTCCATCTGTAATGTACAGAAACATTCCCCTTCCAACCATTAGCCATTCTTAAACTGTCACAGGCCCCAGTTCATCAGCATGTAAAGAATGCATCTAATGTTAATCATAAGTAGTTTTACTGGCATCAGCCAGTCCTGTTGACTTCAGTTGGGCAATCTAAGGCATTATGGAAACATTTGAGTGCCCTTCTGAACTGGGACACGTGCCTGAGGACAAAGGTAGAAACATGCACCTGAATACATTGATAGCTGTGGCTTCCCCTTAAATATATCCCGGCCTTTTAGTCTTTTAAGTTCTGATGGAAAGTATGAGCAACACAAACTCTGTATTTTCAGGTTTACTAATCTGTTACTCAATTAAAATAGATTAGCTATTCTGAGGTCCAAAGATAGAGGTCTAGCATTTTGGCTGCCAGAAGCTAAGCAACACAGCTCTTGTGGGCGCGCTGATGACACCAAGCCATGGTACCGATGCGCACGGCTGTTCTGACAAGGTAAGGTGCTGTGTCAGCTAAAACTAGACATCTCAGGTTTAGCTTTATTTAGAAAAACCACTTTGGTAGCAGGGTGGGAGTGGTCAGTCTCTAGCTAGAAGAACAATAGGATGTAAGAGAACAAGAAAACACAACATCTTAAGAAATTGAAAATAATTTTGAAAACCTACATAAACCATTATTGACGCTGTTGTTTGGAGTGACGCTAGGGACAGTTTTAATGGAAGTGAGATGCCTGTAGAATTCACTGAAGTCTGTAACTTAGATGCCAGTGCAAGCAATTTTAAAAGCATACAACATAGTCTGCTAAAAAAGTAATGCAATTAAAGCACATATACTGTTTACCCTGCTGTCAATGATGCATTACACTAAAAGCTCTTCCCCCCAAGAAGCCCACGACACCGTATTTGGTGTAATATCCAGCAATATAGGACACGCCACTCCGTGTCCGTATCTGCACGTGGGTGAAGACTGCAGCTTCTCGAGAGGACAGCATCTGTTAACAAATTGAGGTATCTCTGTTTCACATTGCTCTTGAAACAACCCCAAGCCCTCCACATAAATTAGTTCACTTTTACCTTGATCCAATGCCTCGATGGTTCAAGTCAAAAGCAAGGAAGCAGAATGGGGAATCTAACAGCCCTAATTACACTGTTCTTGGCTCCCAGAGCCAAGATAACATCTTTGTAATTTAGCTGGTGCAATTAATAATTTCTGATGTCAGCAAAAGTCTACTCAACCATAACCTGAAGCTGAAATGTTTGGGCTTTCCTTTCTCTATTTGATCAATCACCTGAAACTTTACTTTGATTACTGAAAATTACAAAAAAAAATGTTAAAAGTGTATTCTATATGAAAACTACACAACCACCCACTTAAAACCCATCACCGCCATCACTTAAAAACTCCCACAAAGCTGCCTCCTGCTCTCTATGAAACCGAGCACCCGAAGCACCCTCCTCTCCCTCCCCATCTCAGCCCGCTCGCCCTAACGCGACTAACGATGTTGCTACTCTAGATCGCCCACATACAGCACCAGGTCAACTCCTCAAAGCTGCTTTTTGAAACAGGTTTGCAAAGCGGTTAGGCTCAGACTTGTATTTTTCCACAGTCTATCAGCACTTTTCCATCTTGCATAATCATCATCAACGGAATTGGCTCTTCTTTGTCAACTTGGACAGCACAGCACACGAAACCATCCTGCAAACCCCAGGACAGCCCCCCTCGCTGCAGAAATCTTCCCCCTTTTCAAGTCCAAAGCAAAGAAGTCATTAAACCACTACTAAATAAAGCCATTGTTAAAGCGGAAAATGCACCCTTCTCTACGGATGGGTGTGGATTTTAACTTTGCTGGATCTTCAGTCAAAACCAAAATTACAATGAGCTGCTGAAAAATACATTTGTCCAAGACAGGACCTTGGGGCTCTACAATAGTTCAAGTGGAAACATGGTAATTATCCTCTTCTACCTAAAAATTTAACTATTTATGAGTTGATAGGAGAACAAATAAAACCCAACAAAAAAAAAAAAGTCAAGGTGTAAAATGATTGAAACTTCACAGCATCTTCAAAGAATTAAATAGAAAAATAAAAAAGCCAGAAAAATGTAAATGTGCTATAAAGCGAGATACGAAATACTGTGATTTCCACTGTTTTCTTCTGGGATTTCCTACAATACTGACATCACTGTGTCAGAAATCCAAAAACCATTTACAGACCCTTGCATGGTTTCCCTTTCAAATTGTTACAAAAGGTGACAAATAACTGTTTGCAAAAGAATGGCTGGAAATCTACTTCGAGAGAAGTGAATTTAATTAATGTGTTTTACGTGGTTATTAATCACCACCCCCCCATGTCTTCAGTTACTCTCTTCTTATTAGATCTCATCACAGATATTTCAAAATAAACCACTTTGTTTCTAACCAAAAGGTGGAGCCCAGGGACAGGACCGTTACCTTGAAACACTTTGTAAAGCCAGACCATGAAAAAGTAAAAAGTAAACCAGGCAAAATGAATACAGACCATTTCCAGCTGTTCTTTCTGGAGCAGAATCTAATCCTTTTAATAACATTTTTTTGGTGCAGAGTTAAACTGCTGTAAGTGTGCTGTGAGCTATTCAGACCGTTTTCATGTTCAGTGACTATTCGGTTTACCGCCAACAAGCTGAAATGCAGCTCTCTGTCAAACTCTGTTTAGAATTCATCCAAGATAAGGTTTCAGGATTTACATTTAAAATACCTATTTGTAAAAGAGAATAACTCACAGAAGAAAAGTATCAACTAGTGTTGAAAAACGGGGGGTAAGGAAAGATTTGTAGAAGCTAAGAAACTGCACATGCTCTTCTCATTTAATCTTTTTATATCGGTGCTAATAACCTTATAAAAATAACACTGGATTTTATTTTGTCCCTTAAAATCTGACCAGGCATTTGACCAAGCCATTGTCAAACTTGAAGTGAACACAGCTGAGCACGCACATGTAGGAGCTGCTAAACCCAGCTAATCTCAGGCAGTTTACCCTTTGAAACACTCTAAAGCTTCATGAACGCAATCGGACTTTCTACGGAACTCATCGTCTCCTGCTCTAAAGCAGAAATTCCAATGGCACCTTCTCCACCTGCACACAGAGACCCTTCAGTCCTTCGCTGCCTAGAGTCACTAAATGCAGCAGCCGGCACAACTCTATTCAGTTGCAAAAAGGTTGACTGGTGGAACTCGTTTTTTTGGCCATTGTTCACGACAATGGTTCCTCTGGCATTGCACAGCCTCGGGGGGGGGGGGGAGGCGAGAAACCAGAGCAAGGCATCGCCTTTGACCCAAGTGCTGGAAGAACGCGAACTCCCAGCTAGGTCTGAAAAATTTAGTGTAGAGTGCTCCAACCAGCTACAAACCCCTTTTTCCTGGACTCACGACCTAGAAACCGTATTTTTGGTGTTCCCCATCTACTGTTCTGTCTGAAGACTTACTGAGTTTATAAAGCAGTTTCTAGACCTGCCCTACACTGGGTGCACAGAGGACCCCCGCGGCCAGTGGCACCCTCGCCTCCCTGCTTTGAAGGCCACGGGATCGATACTCATCCCTGATCGCCTCGGTGTGACTCCATTGACTCCAACTGATTTGCACCAGTGAAAGCTGGAAAGAAAATCAGTGTCTTCATATCGCTATAAGGCCAGCGTTAAATCTTAGTTGTTACTAGGTAAAAAAAGATGCTTTGTTTGTTATGCCTTTGTTTCCAAGACAGTAAGAAGCGCTGAGAAAAGTCTTCTAGTGCAAGTCAGAAATCCTTGTTTACGTACAAGGTGCTCTCCAGAAAATAAATCCCCGTAAACCGTACAGCCTGCATGTGACACCGATGGGACTGAACAAATCCACCGAGGTCGAGCCAAAGCTGCTGGGGATGCTGCAACAGACTGTCCCAGCTCCCTGCGCCCGCCCTGGAGCGAGGGACCGGGGAGGAGTTCCCTGGCAAGGATGGAGATGTGGATCACCACTGCCATATGCCTTCTCCTCCCTCTTGGCCAAGCCCCAGCCCAAACACCTCCCTCCTCCAGGCAGGCGGAGAAGGTGCCCTGCCCGGGGGATGGAGAGTTATGACAACCAAACACCAAATTGTGCCTCTTTCTTTCCCCTGCCTTACTTCCCAGTTTATACTTTCTTCTCCCCCAAAAGCAGAGACCTTTGGGATCACGTCACCTCCTCGTACAAAGGCACTATTTAAAGTTACGACTTAAAGAAGGGGCGGCGCTCACTGAAAACACTGACATGGTTTCTGACACCCATCTCCTACCTGCACGCTCCTCCAGCACTGGACTGAACTGGTGAGAGCTCAGCAGCTCACCAGCACTTACTGGTACCTGGCAGCCTGCTTCACCAAAGGCTCCAATACACAATAAAAACGGGCTTAAACACAAGAAAAAGAATAGATGAGCTAAATTCTTACAGGACTGACGTAACTAAAACACGGAAGGAAAGGAACGAAGGGTAGCGTGGAAACAACACTATGCAAGATGCATTGAAATTCCCTGCTGCTGGGGGTGCTTTTGAAAGATTGGCGGGGCTGGACCCACCTGCCCCTGCGGCCGCTTGCCCCACGGCCAGGGCCACTTGCCCACCCGCTCCCCCAGCACAAACGGTCAACTGGGACCACTGGGCAGCCTCGCCCAGGGAAACACACCCACAGAGCCCAAACTTCCAGCAGCTGGCAGGTAGAATACGGCTCCTTCGCTTCCCAGTCTGGTTTTAATCCCTCCTGACACCGTAACTCCACTAGTGACACCAATGCAAAACTTTTAAGGTCTGCGGGCTGTAACCCCAAGCAAGAAACATGCAGGCACAAAATGAAGAAGTGATATATATGCCTGAAGAATTGAAGCCATTCTCAGTCACCGTTGAAGTTCTTCCTCACTCAGAATACACTGTAAAGCTTCTACATAAAGTGATCAAGGCAAAAACCTGTGCACAGCAAAACACAGATTTCACACATGACAACTGCTCCTCTCTCACACAGCAGTATCAGCTGCAGCTAAGGACACGGAGACAAAGATAATGCATACGCTTGCACACTCTTCTCCCAGCAGAAAAAAAAAATGGAGAAACCCACAAAATTTGTCTTCCCGAACGCATTACAGCCTGCTGACATATGTCTTAAAATAAAGCTGAACTTGGCAATAAAAGGTGTTAATTTGATCGCAGGGCACAGCACTGTCCCTCAGGAAGCCAAACCACTGAAAAACACCCACCGTTATCATGCCGGTGATTTATAGAACAGACAGAAACATAATCAAGTGAAATACTTTATTCTTTGTGATATGGGGATGTGTGGAAGATGTCAGCTACTACCACTTCTGAAAGCTGTTTTTTTCCTAACAAAACTGCAATATCCTAAGTAGTACCTGTAACTCCTGGTTTATGCCAGCCTTTAAAATTAGGCTTATTTGAAAGAAACTGTAAAAGGAAAAAGATCTTCTAACTTTACACAGACAAATTTGCACAGCAGTGAGAATAAGAACTTGCGTATTATGTCCTAAAAAGCAAGTGCACTCCGGGCTGTGATTTGGCCTGAAAGCCTCACGCACGCCTTTGTTTCCCTTCACAGTGAGCTCATTCCCATAGAGGTTCCTCCTTTGCACAGAAAGCAAACTTAGAGTGCTAAAATAGAACAAAGCCTCACAGTTTTCTGAGGCGAAAAGCCCGTAACACTAGTGGAAAGATAAGCGCTTCGATTGCAACCTATGAGACGCTAGTAATTATCGATAAACCTCCCAGAATCCTGAAGTTCAGCCAGAAAAAACAAATACAGTAATAGCTGTCAGTTCTCACGTGGGGAATTTCCTATTATGTTAGTCAAATATCTGTAATCTGCTAAAAATATATTGATTTCATGTAGCATACAGCGATTCAAATGAAATAGTGCAGGGAGAAAACTTCCCAGATTTACTCCATCATCTGAGGTGTTTCCGTTGCTGCCAGCATTTACAAAGCTAAACCTGCTCACACAAAGGCATAACGCAACGTACTTCCACGCTTTCAAAAGTGCAGAAAATCTCTTACCTTGCAATATTCCCAGGCCAAAGCACTTCTCCACCTTGCTGCCCATGAAGAATTCCAGCAAAGGGGCTTAGATTTATTTTGCAGGTTGATACCTTCATTAGGCTACCATCCAACACCCCCCTAAATAAAACAGCTTCTAACTTGACTATCTAGGAAGAGAGTTGAAAAAAAATTGGAGCAAGGCTGTTTTCCAACAGAGCCCTCAACGTTCAGCAGCTCTGAAAGACACTGGAAAGTAAAGCCTAGCTGGAAGGTGATCATCAGAAACTTCCCCTAGAAAGAAATCTGATCCCTCAACAAAATTAACCTCTGAAGTGCTGAAAAAGTGAGAGGTCAAGACTTTCTGCTGGGACTAGGTCATCTGTGAAAAGCTGTAACCTGATGGCAGTGAAGCAGGCAGACCGGGTGCCTCCAGATCACATACCGTGTCGTGTGAAGTAAAAGCTCATGTCAGCAACCCTGTACTTGAAGGTACTAAATGACAGTATTTGATCTCAGCTAAAAGACTACAATCTCTAAAAGCGCATTTCCTACTCTGCTTTTATAGAGGGATTCAACAACGTGACTGCTGAAACGACTAAAGTTTTATGAGAATGTAGCAGGAGACATAGCCCAAATGTTTTAATATAAAATATTTGGAATACCTGTAAAATACAAAATTCTTTTTTTGTGGGGGGGTAGAAAAACATTTTCAATACAAATGGTACTGAAAATAGCAATTTATCCACTGGTATCCCCAATAAAGACCTTATGAAACCGGGACAAGATATGTAAGATTTATCCAAGTAGGGATTAAACACATTAATCCTTATTTACAGTTGTAAAGTAAGGGGCTTATTACTTCCCTTATTTCAAGTAGAACAGAAATGGGTATTTATACGTATTTGGTTGATAAAAATTTATGGTGGTCAGCATTCAAAACTCCTATTTTAGCCTAATATAAATATTTTCTGACAGGATTCTTCCCAGATCTCTGCATTCTGCTGTACACGTGAGATTTTTTTTTTTATTCTAATATGTGAAATGACACCAGCTCTCTTTACGGTGGGTAGCGGTGCTTAGAGGCACTAATTACCTTTACGCTAGCTGCTGCACGAACATAACCTGTAAACATTAGAAAACCTCTAAGACAGTGAGAACTGGAAAGCTGGTCCCTTGTAGCCCACACGGAATCATCACTCATGGAGCATCCTGTGTGCTAATGAGCACAGAGCAGGAAACGATACAAGAACCCCCCAAAAAGAGAAATACAACAGGAATGGTAGTGATAACATAGACAATGGAAAACACAGCGGTGTGGGATAGCCATGACTAGCTGGGCACGGAAGGCAGCACCGGAGCTTGGACTAGAAGATTATTGTGAGAGGTCAGGCTGCCCACGGGTGGATGAAGAACCAAGAGACTGGTTCAAGGTCACTGTGAGCAGGACGGAGCCGGTGGGAGAAAAGCTACGAGTAGATGCGTGAAGAGTCTGGGGACAAGGAGTTGGAATGGGGAAACTGAGGTCGGGGGTGAGGTCTGTCTGGGAGGGTGTTCTGAGGCTGCAGACAGACTTCTATCAGATGTGAAGCCACGGTGAGGAAATAAGATGAACTTGACAAACAGTTGGAAGTCAGGGAATTGGACCGCAAAATGGAGAAAACGGATCGGGAAAAGAAGTCTGAGCTCATGAAAGTACAGTAAAACACAAAAGGAGAAGGGATTAAATTCAAGATAGAGCCTATAGTATTTATCTCATTTTGTTATTTAAATGGGGACACACAAAACACTGAGTCTTGCTGTAGCTGACACAGTCACCAGCATTGACCAACACACTGCCTTCCAGCCAAGTGGGAATACGCAAGTCCATTCCCATTATTACAGAGAGATTTGTTCACTAAGCAAGAAACTACATTTACAACCCAACCGGGGTAGATTTCCCTGGTTGTCCAGGCTACGGATGAGGGATCCCGTCATGAAAAGGAGATGGGCAGCCTTTCAGATGGACAAAGTGGAGAAGACAATACTGCGCTGTCGTCTTAGCCTCACCTCAAGAAAACCATCGATCGTTCGGCCCAAAACCAAAGAGAAGAGAAGGAAAGAGTAGTCCAAAGTCAACTATACCCATGTATTTATTAACTCTGTTCGGCTTGGGTACCCTATCTGAAATAAAACACATCTTTTCACACAACACCGTATTTTTGGTTTAAAGAGTTAAAATGCAGTATTCAAAGGTTATAAAAGAAAGACTTTGTGGAGCTATTCTGCTGCCAAAACCTTCAAATAAATGAGTCGCAGTCTGAGCTTGCCTTTCTACGCCGGAGTCTATATTTTAGCGGCCACGGTGTTACTATAGCAACACAGAGGACTGGTAATTTAGAGGCTGGTGGATGTGACAACTTGCAATTTAGAACAATACTAATAATAAAAGCGGCTTGGGGAAAGCATCATTTAACACAAATGTTTGTGTTTTAAAATGAAAAGAGGCCGGTTTTTTGGTTTTTTTTTTTTTTTTTTTTTTTTGCAACTGGATGGTTATCTATACTAAGTTAGTCTGGTGGTGAATAAAAGATAGAAACACGACTCTTCTGCTTTTCGGTATGTCTGCACCCTAGAGTGCAGTCAACCCACCCCCTTCGCGCTGTGCATGTGTATAAATCCAAAGCTGCAGATGTCATTACCTTTGCTGGAGATTAGACAAGAATCACACAGCTTTCTAAAAACAAAAGTGTGCATTATCCTTAACGAAAGTGAGGGTGAAGATACCCAAGGACTATTATTAATCCCTTCTTGCCTCTGCTGAGTTTAACTGGTATCCTTTATTAACAAATCCCGTAAACTGCTCCTCATTCATTACTTTAATCACCGAACAGTTACTAGAGATAACTCTCAGATATTACAGATACTTAAAAGAATTACAACTGGAACAGCAAAGCTTCCTCTAATCTCTAACATCCTTCCTGTCTTCATCAAAATAGCTCCTACAAACATGATGTTTCTTAATTATCTGCTCACAGAGCTGTATAGGAAATTCGCGACTGACTTGTAACTTAATGGTAAATAAGAACAGCCAGAAATATTCTAATTCCAAGAATAATCAAATCTGAAATTGTAACCTAGGGAAAAAAAAAGGATCTGAGGATCCCATCTGTTGAATCACCAGCTCCAAATAAAACCAAAATCACAAGCTTAAGGTACAGCATTACTCCCTGCACACCAATCTACAGCCCCATTGTCCTTCGCTTTCCTGGCAGCCCTTACACTGCAAAGGAGGAGGGATTTTGCAACATAATACCCATAACACTAAATACAGAGGGATATTTCCAGATGAATTTTACATGTAGCAATAATCATAGTTTTATGGGTCAGGAAGTTCAGAAGATTAGTGTGTTATGGCTGCAGTTTATAAAAGCGTTTGTGTTAGAAGTTTCGCATAGCAATCGGGTGAGATAAGCTACAAACAGCTTTACATTAAGTTCTTTTATGGTAGTTTAAGTTGGGGAGAAGTAAAAAGACCCCAGGTATTAATTTACCTAAAGAACAGCTGCTTAGAAAAGGCTGCAAAGTGTCCTAATACTCGGCGTAATAAAATCATTGCACCTCCAATAGCTTGTTCTTTCTCCCCACACTCGTGTGCTATTCCCATTAACCTTAGTAAGAATCACGTTCGTGGTCTGAACTCAGCTAAAACTGTAGGCAACAAAAAAAGACTTATCAAAGAAATGTGCGGTTTGATTCTTATTTGAAAAGGCCCAAAACCATAATTACAGGTTTGCATTCTAGGTTAAAGCAGCACAAGTCTTGCTGCATTTCAAACTCTCCCTTAGAGAACACCAAAATGCCTGAAAAGTGGGGGTTTACGGCAATACGTTAATTTCCTTTGTATTTTTTTTTTTCTCATTAGCTCAGATACATCAGTTAGGAGCTTATAAAACGTCTGCATTTGATGACGGCAATGATTATAAAAGTAAGACAAGCAGCACAGACTGTACAGACACTGCGCTTCCCAGTCTGTGTAAGCTGGTTTATAACGTGCGGTATGAAGTGTCTGCCACATTTCACCCGGGAAGAGACTCCACTACAACTGGGTAAACTGGTGTCTTAAAATAATCTCAACAGTAATTTCTTAAGCCCTCTTTTTCTTTCTTTCCTCCTAAAGAACACTAAGTTTAATTAATTGAGGAAAAAATAGATTTGTAAAGCCAAAACACACTCTGAGCAGACTCAAACATGCTTTTGAACACACTTCTATGCTTTTAACTTGAGCACATTAAACAAAAATATACATTTTTAAAGTACTTTTATTGATTAAATATATGCATGAGAAAATAAAAGCAGAAACACAGCAACACTGCTGCACCATTACAACTATTATGGATCACACTATAGGGCTACAATTCCGTGTATCAACCTAAACAAACTATGTTTTGTGTTAAAGTAAATTTAAAAAAAAAAAATAAAAAAAAATCCAACGTCTTGTATTCATATGTAATTGCCAATCCTGGGAAGGTATTTCTAATTAAATCCAGAGGAACACTGGAAGCAATATAAACCCACAATTAGGAGAAATGGTAGCAAATAGACCCTAGCTGCTACAACCCTGTGAAGTTGTGGCTTTTCACTGTGGTTCCAAAGGGAGCTTGGGAACCAGCAGAAGCGGGTCTGGAAAAATGAAGATCCGTTTTTTAATTCCCCTCAATCTGCTGAACGCAAGAGGCACTAAGTTTGCAGACTGATGAGGGATACGTGCTGTGAAATACTCTTCTTCGCACTCTTAAACCTCGAGGGTAAGAGTCCTCTCTTGCCTTCGAGACTTCCCTGAGAGCAAACAATTATATTATGGTGGTGCTGTCTGGATTTACTGATTTTTAGAAGTGAATGCATGAAGCGTAGAAAACTTTAGGATTTTGTTAAAATTACTCATATAGGTAATATCGCACAGAAGAAAGTAAAAGGGAATCATCAGTATGCGCTCCTGCATGGATCCATATGCAAGGCACAGGAACTGACCGCTCACGGATTTAGGGAAAGATGGTGAGATTTTGCTAGTCCCCTGGCAAGTCCCTTGCCGCTTAAGTCAATGGCAAAATTTCACCTGACTTGAAGAGTAGGGATTTCAGCCCTGAAAAGACTGTGCATACGCAGAAAAGCCAAATATGGGATAAGATTAATGATTTGGAATAAGATTCACGATTATTGCATTGATAATGCGTTAGGAAAATAGCATGAGACAGACTTAGCATCTAACTCCTAGGAATTTCTTTTCATTGACCGACCGTTAAAGAAAACCACAGCTTCCTCTGACAAGGTGACATGCATGCCTGATGGAGAAGAACAGACTATTTATGTATGTGTAATATATGATAAAAAATGGTTTTATAACATTTTGTATGTGCTTCAAAGATTGTTTGAAAAATGCCACTAGGCTACATGGAGCACTTGTGTTGACACAAGTGTGAGGCATACTTTTCACTAGACCCACTTCAAATGAATAAGCATATCAGAGTGAATAAACACAAACGGCTCCTTTCTAGTGGCAGTGGAGAAAGAAAAAGGCAGGCAACTGGAGATAATCCAATAAAAACGGAGGATGCTGAGCAGCAATGCAGATCGCACGCTATTATCCGAGAGGAATTCCAAATGAACGCTAAATCCAGGGGTTATACTCGGATGATCCAAACATTTGTTTCTAAATTTAAACACATTACCAAGTCTCAAACTCCTTCAGTGAGAAATGCTGTCAATGTATTTACTACATACACATGTATATGCTTTCATATCTATGTTTTCTATGCTATCTAATTTTTTCCAGATACAGCAAATAATCAAACAAAAATATATATAACAGGGCAAATAGCTTGTTGGTAAGAACAGTCTATACAAAATGGAAGAAATCTGATCTTAAAATCCAAACAGTTAATGTAGTGAAACACAGGAATGAAATATCATTCCCGTTGTTTTAAATGCAGTTTTCTTTGTGTCCTTCTCCAAACCATAAAAACCAGTCTTCTTTCCAAGGGATGTAACACTGCCAATCACAGATTTTGACACACACACCACTGACCAAGGAGAAAAATTTAATTCTTCCCATCTAAACTGCTGAATAGAATAACAGATTACTTCTACATTGTTATAAGACTTTCTTGTCTTCTGCAACCATAAAGATTTTGATCACAGCTTGATCCCTAACATACGAAGTTATAAAAATAGCGTAGCTGGCACAATTGCTTTCTTCTCAGGACCCTGAAAAAATGCTTTGGGATGAATATATGACAGATGTCCATGTATGATTTACAGTTTGTTTTCGGAGCTTTCCAACACATCTTTGTCAACAAGCAATATAGTAGAGAACGGAAACATCAGATATGAAAAAAGCTATACAAATCTAGAGTCGAGGAGCAAAGTTCTTTATGGCCAATGAGGTAGAGAACAGCTCAGAAAGAGATAAAATTTGAATTACAGATTCTGTTTCAGCCAGCAGGACCAGGGGACTACGTCACAGGACACATTCAGGCCCAAGAAGGACATGCCAAGCGTAGTATCTACAGAACTACACATATAGATACTTCTGGTTGAATAAGCAGCTCTACTGGTAATTGTAGTATGGTTTTGAAAAGTCCTATAGAACTTGATTTACCCTCCCACGCACCCCCAACAAAATACTAAAATCATTAGTGCTTAATCAATAGCCGTCATCAATCGTCTCATTGCAGTCGTTAATCATCCTCATGGCACCCACTGTAAAAGCACTGCTGTCAACTACATGTATCTTAGTCAAACCCGGTTCAGTTATGATCAATAGAGTTTGCCCATCTTAATTGCTTCGGCCTCCCCCTAATCAGATATATCTCTGCGTTTACTGTTGTTTATTGTTGCTGTGGCTGTTAAAAAGCTAATACATCCCACTAGAAAAGTAAGCTCATTTATCCTAATTAACGCAGAACTATTAAATCGAGCTAGCATCATTATAGCTTGATCTTTAATGTTTGCAAATCCTCTGTATTACTGAGTCTATAAACATTCAAACCACACAAACACTTCAACTGAGTAATGAGCAAAGAACAAAGATGCAAACTCTCAACTTCAACAAAAATTAATTTTCCTTTATTTTGAGACTCCATCTGCATTTTTCTAATAAAACAAAGGGATCTACTTCACCCTTACAACACAAGGATGTTCCAAAGATTGTATCCGAGCCAAAAGACATGCCTCCCTCAGATTACCTTGCAAAATCTTTCCACCCTTTCGAGCACGCTTTCCCACGTGAATTGCTTTTTTCTTATTCTTACTGGTACTGTCTGTCAAATAGACTAATTTGCCATTTCCAAATTCACAGTAGACAGTTAATGCAATATAGAACTTCAGACATTTCTCCTCCCTGCCACTGTTACCTATGCCTGGTTAAGAAAACCACTAAGTTTTCTTTAAATTTACAATCTTCCTAACACAAAAGGTAATGGAACCAAACCGCTTATCTACAAGACAGCTAGTGTGTATTTTTAAACAAAAAATCTTTCTTGGCTCTACGTTTTATATTTTTGTGAATAATGCCCGCAACTCTTACGGACTCAGTATTTTTTGCTCATTTAGAGGTAGAAATTCTTAATTAAGCAGTAAGAAAACCCCAAGCTTGTCAGATAAAACACTGAATTTAAACTAGTACTTGAAAATTGCGGCTGATGAGAAGTATGCCCTCCATGAAACTCCTTATCTCGCGAACACTTGTGGCAATCCCAACTTGCCCACTTGAACTTCTGACCTTCACTAGCCCTAATAAAATTGTATCTGTAGATCACCTGAAAAGACTGATGATCCTCCGGATTAGAGTATTGCAGCATGCATTTCAGGTAGCTAACATATCAGCTTTATGGAAGCTTGACAGGAGGAAATTTCAGCCGGCAGACTTGCTCTTACCAAAAGGTCAACATTTTATCTGCAACGTCAGTAAACCGAAAACTTATTTTCCATTGCTCAAAAATTATTCACCTAGAGGGAAAACACCCTTCCTTCCTTACAAACCCAGAAAGCCTCTAAGGGTGAAATGTTCTGCTTTTATTCGACCAGAAGGACAAGATGGCAGTCGACACGTCGTTTAGACTCTGCAAGGTACCAATTGGCTTTGCCATGGCTGCCCGTGCTCCTCAACAACGGCTCTGGTAGCTCAACGCTACCCAAATCTGTCCTTTCACAGATGCTCGGCAGAAGCTACCTCAGAACAACGGTAGGGACCATGAGCCCACCGGTGAGGAACATAAGGCTTCCTCCCCACAGCAAGCTACTCGAAGCAGAGATTGCAACTAGTACACGACGGGGCAAATCCAGTTCACGGTTTCCACACCAGGGAGGAAGGTTAACGTAAACACGGTGGATTGCTGCAATTCCAGTGCAGAAGAGCGTGTGGCTTGGGAAGCAGAGGGTCTGCAGAAGGAACAGCAAAGTTTAGTGGGTGCATAACAACCGAATATTGATGTGGTGAGCTATTGCATTTAACAGTTATTTTCTTTTGAAACTGAACTACTAATTCCAAACATCTGTGCCTTCTAGGGCCCAGATTATCTGATATCCAATATCGTTATCTGATACCTGAAAAATTAATCTGGTAATAACTTGTAAATTATATTCTTACAGTTTCCTAACAGGTAAATATTTCTATTATAAACCTTATGAACTATGTTAAATATTTAGTCTGGAATGCCAGATAACAACTCTTAGATCTTTTCCCAAGATACTATGGGCTTGGGTTTTTTTTTTTTTTTATTTCATTGTAAGTAATAAGCTGAAAGCAGAGCTCAGTGGTGTCAAAATCCTATCAGAAAAAATCAGTACAGCTATAAATACAGAAGGCATAGCTACACGGGGTTACGAAACATGGTTCAGAGATTCCTGAACTGGTGCTGCATTATGCTTTACAGATGCACGTCTGAAGATACTAAAGCGGGTCTGGATGCAATGCAGATTCAGCATGACACAACCTCAGCTGTCACATCATTACGTTTTATAGGGCGTCACTCATTTCTACCGCCAGGCACTCTCATCCAATGGGCCAATTTCTACTCGTCGTACTCATTTAAGTTAGTAGGTCAGGAGGACAAGTGGGAACTTTCTATTCGACATAATGAAATGAGAAACGCTAGGCATCCAGAAAATGCGTGGGAAAGGGGGGAAGAGACAAAAGAATACGTGGAGATGCCCTTCAGAGCCAGCTCACCAAAAGCCCAGTCTTCCTACTGGTCAGAAATACCACGGTCGCAAGATGCAAAGCACAGATCTAATATAAACGTGGCTCTGATTCGGGTGTTCGAAAACTTTTCAGGGAGTAACTCTCCCCACGCTCTTCTACCTCTCCCCAGAGCCAGGTCTCACCCGTCCTCCCCCAGGTGGCATGAAGTCAGTATAAAACCACTAAACTTTGTGCTAAGGCACAGCAATATGCACCAGCATGCACCCAGTAATTAGCCAACACGGGGTTAATTATTATCACGCATCATTGCATTATCATGCATTCGCGCGCCCTTTTGTTTCATGTTATTTTCATTATAATCAGGTGCGAGGACAGATGTTGTCAGTGCCAGAAGTGACACTAATCCCGGGCTTCTTCCCTACGCGTGTCTCTGGTATGCGTGGTTATCTTCAGGGTCTATCAAGGTCGGTATGCTGCTCTTCATTGTATTAGCTATTTATTTGCACTCCAAAACTTTGCAATATTCATTAACGTGATGCATCCTTTTACAAATGAAAGTGCTAAGGACAAAACCCAAGATGTGCATTATTGGCTGTGTGCACAGTGTAATTAACATGCATATGATCCGTATGCAAATCATGTTATTGAAAATAGTGACTATTAGCATAACAAGTGCTTATTATTTATTGAGATGCAACTCAAGCAGGCATCCTGCTGGGGTCTAAACATCCTTCCTTTAAACAGCACCATCTTTTCTTTCTTCCTTTACACATTCTTCTCTCCTCTTGATGATTAACAGCACAGAAAACAGGGAGACTCCCTTCTGTGCCTTTGTTTAAAGGGGGAAATCTTGTGTGTTTAATTGCCCTCAAGCATCTGATCCAGTTCAAAGCTCAGCGGAGCCTCTCCTATGGTGCTACATTCCCCTCCCACCCCCATCATTACTGAACTGCAGGCTGTTTAAATGATCTGTTAATATATGCAACCTCACCTACATTATCTCTCTCTAATTCTTAACTGATAACAAGTTAAAAGCAGATAGGCTGCTTTTTTTTTTTTTTTAAAGGAATAAAATGGGAATAAAGTGGGAGACAACAAAAGCTCAACTGGGGCAGTCATAAACCTTTGAAAAGTCATGCCATCCTTGTCAGATGAATTTAACCTTTTAATCATTCCAGCCATGAAATGTAACAGGAAAGCACAATTTTACCTTTTTTTCCTCGCTAGATCTGTCTGAGCAAAGCTTTCTCGCTGGATGAGTTCTGTTAGCCCTGTCTGCTGCGAGGTCTGTATCGCTGGTGCTGGCACTTGTTTCCTCGCTCCACTCCCTACCCTGCAGAAGTCTTGAGGTCCCAGGGTCTCTGCAAGACTCTTTAACCTTTCCTAGCATTTTTGTTAAGAGCAAAAACTTGCAAAACTCTTCCTTGCCCAGTAATTCCTTCCCCAGCCCCAGCCCTGCTGGGTTTTGTGCCGCATCTTTGTTCTCTCTGAGGCTACACCCTCGGCTTCAGAGATGGCTGCGTTACAGTAATGAAATAATTAGCAAGGGGAATGATTTCAATTATTTATCATTTTGCCAAAATTGAGCTGTTTGGCCTGAAGTTTTCCAAGCTGCATGCCAACCTAAGGATAGACTTTGGTCCCAGTTAAAAATAGCACAACAACTTCTGAGTATCATTAGACAATATACATGATTTTACTATTAAATTATATCGATCTTCCCTGGGAAACCTTGCCTTGCAATATAAATTTTTTATTTGGTTCTGGAGGGCCCTGAAGAACAGGGGCAATAAGTCTAGAAGGGAAGCTGAGACTGTATGCGGAGAGCAAGTGGAAAAAAAAGAAAAGGAAAGGGAAAACAAATTTAGGTGGAAACTTTGAAGTCGAAGGCTGGGACCTGCTGCACAAAAGCAACAGAACTGGTTCAAGAAGCCTCAGGTGGGCCTAGAGGAGGAAAAAATTGGTGTGGGACAAATTGGAAGGCAAATATCAGAACTGAATTTGTCTGTAAATACACATTTTGATACATCCTGGCATGACGGGATTTTTTTTTTCTTTTTATGACTCCTATTTGACTGCAGGAGACAGATCTGCTGCAGAGGGGGATCACTGCTCTGCCACGATGATGGCTGGTACTTGGGGAACTCCTTCTGTTAATGCCATTTTTCATATGTAATACACGTATCGGCCCAACTTGTTCGCTACCACTCATTCTTTCTTTGAGACCCTGAGAACTTAGTAGGCCTACCTTCTAACCAAACACAACACCTTCACACCACAGCGGTGACACAAAAGCAGCTTAAAAGCAGTAACGGGAATCCAGTCAGAAATTTATTTTGTTAAAAAGAGATTTCAAGGCACTCTCTCCCCCGCTCTCCTCTGGCAACCTTTAGATAAACCTCTCAAACTGCCAGTTCTACTACTGCTACAGCAATGGTTTAGAGGTGGTTTGGAATTTTTTGATTAAATATCATTACATATCCTGTTGGTTTATTAAAAAAGTAACTCTTCACAACAGTAAGAAGACTCCCTTGGACCCTTTGTTAATTTTTATAGTTAAATCATCTGGGGGGGATGTGGGAGTTCAAGGACTTCAACCTTCATTCTTTCCATCCCACTTCCGTGACCTGATAGCTCCACAATAGCCAAGAGTCCAATTAACACCTTTCAGTATCTTGTGTTGATATTATTTCCAGCAAATAATTTGGCAGGAGAGACAGAGAGAAATATTCTTAAAGAAACAACCCAAACAGGGCAGGCCAAAACTGAGATCCCTGCTCCAGTCAGGCAGAGCAGAGACCTCAACTTGACTTTTTACATTAGAATGTTAATCACTGCATCACTACTCTGTAAGAGAAAAACAAGAACAAACCCCAAACCCTTATTTTCTGTTTTATCCCAGTGTAATAATGAAATGAAAATAATTTTAAACCAGCCTCTCCTCTCTCTGTCCTATTTCAACGTTGGCAGAATGCGGCCATCTTGTTAAGGCTGAGCTGTGAAACGGTGTCTCACTTGGCTATCAGAGACTTAGCATAAAGTAGTACTGATAAAGACAGCTCTATTTCAGTGAATTCCTCTGGAATTAAGGAGCGGTCATTGGATATCTTTGTTTAGAGACTTTAATGAAGTGAACTTCACAAGGGATGATAGGACGAAAGGATCAAAATCGCTAGACGTATCCCCCCTCCCGAAAAGAAAACAAAAAACCAAAACAGATTACTAGTTAGATTAATGCAAGCATTCATATTTTGCATCCTAACAGGCACACCTAACAAACTACGAGGAAAGTCCTTGCCTTCAGTACTAATGATGAAATAAACAAAGACTTATCTGGAAAACCCCTCTTTAGTTATTCTCACCACTTTCCCTCTAATGCGTGATTGTGCTTTGGTTCGTACAGATTTTTAAAGACACAAAGGACAGACTTCCCAGAGACTAGTTTACAAGTCAGCAAGTGCCAGAGAGATCTTGCTTATAATCACTCTATGTTTTCCTTGTCTCCCTTGAATCCATTCTACTTAAGTTATAGCTACAATTCACTACTATTCCTGAACATGTCCAAAGAAAATTTTGTTCTCCTCCCATGATCTCACCCACCCTTGCTTAGCCAAGTTGTAAGTTACCCTTGGCTCTCATTTTTCTCTTTCTAAAATAACCCCTTGTTCCTAAATGATTCGATAACATATACACTGCCATAATAAACTTAACCGCATCGCCATGTATTGCAAGCTCCCTCATTCCAACAGTGTGAAAATCTAAAAGTGAAATCAGAGACTGATGTCATTAAATAAGAGGAGAATGTATCCAACGTGGGGAGCGACTTGAAGATTCAAACATGTTTCCTGGACAAAGTCGGGTTTCAGTAAGTCGTTAAGGACACAGGTAGACACAATGAAAGCCACCGCTGAAAGCACAACGTGTTGCTTGGAATGAGAAGAATGGCTGCAAGAGAAAACAACTTGGTAACACAGAGGGGATGATGTAGGACAGATAAAATAACTGGGTCAAGTATGACTGGAATTGTGGTGGTGGAGGGAGGGGAAAACGTGTTGTATGACTCACAGGAAAGAATGATTATTTTACTAGTCACATGTTTAGCTCATTCCAGCTAACCTAAGTTCAGCCCATAAAAACATGGTGAGAGAGAGAGAAGCAGAATGTCGCTAAAATCAAGAATCAGTCAGAAGCTATTGCAGAAAGGGACCCAAACTCTAAGCCACAGCATGGAAGACACCTCTGATTCTACCCTCTGGATGTTGGTGTTGGAGGCCAAACCACCAGCACGCTTTGACCAAAAGGAATGACAAGCAACTTCATGCTGCCGTATGGCATATTTGCTTTTAATCTATATTAATAAAAAAAAATGGCTTAGTGGTTATCGTTAGAAGCCAACAAAGAATTTCAAGAGAAATTAGAGCACAGAACTCATACCCCGACTTCCGTTCAAAATCACAATCTTCTGATTTCAAAAAGTTTCTGTCCTTCTTTTGCATACACGTTTAAGACATTAGATATGTATAAATGCAGATTCTTGCCACCACCTGATCCAACGCATGAGTCCTTTGGTTCAGAAATGCTCTCAAGGCACAGATGGATAAATTCTCTATCAAGGAGTAGACAAAGAATACACACAGTCCCAAAATAAGAATTAAGTGCAATATAAGGCTTTCCTGGATGAACACAACCTCTGTGAACTTCAGCTGGCACAGGATATTCTTATTTTTTTCCCACAGGCTCACGTTGGTGACGCCGCCTTCTTCTTTTCCCTCTCCTCTTTTTCCATAGAGATATACAGTTGTCTACAAATACATCTCTAGCTATTTCCTGATAATATTCTGTTCATCCCTTCTGCATTCAAAACAGTTCCAGTTTTGCAAATGCAACATTATGTTTCAGTCATCTCTGAAAATAAAAATTAAATCTTTGCATAAAAATGCAAATGAAACATAAAACTATGCATGTGCACATCAGATAGTATCAAATAACATCAATAGTTTCAAAGAGATGTTTAAGGCATTAAGTCATGTTATGGAGAGTATTTCTAGCTGCAAGTTTCATAACAAGAATAAATCAATCTTGACAATGAACATGAAAGAGGGAATAAAACCTTTTTGAACACTCAAGGTGGTTTGCTCATTTCCCCCCAACCAAAATGAATGAATTAGTTGATATATATGAAAATTAACTTAAACTAACAACATAATCAGAGAAGATAAACTTTAAAGTTAAAATTAGATTAAAAAGATAAAAATATTACTTGGGGCTGATGAGAGCACATGGTAACTCCACAGTAGGTGCTGAGCCGAGCCTTTGTCAGTTAAGAAACAATAAAAAAAAAATATCTTATAGTTAAAAAGAGCTGACCTCAGCCCTTGGACTTTGCTCAAGCACTAATCAGACTTCCAACATTTAGCACTGATCCTCTGGCTACTTATTGACCATATATACCTGGACACACATAAACGTAGCCTCTAGCAGTGTGGTAGTTACTCAGACTCCCTGTGCTAACTCCGCACACAGGTTTCACACTCTTCCCATGCCACTTACGTCAAATTAATTAGTCTCAAATTGCAGCAATCAGTGTTAGTAAAATTAGATGTTTTATTTTTAGTAGAGAATATAAAAAACTTTTACTAATAAAAACAAATTACACACGTTCTCACAAGACTGCTGTAACAGCACAATGTAGCTCCAAGAGTTTCCACTGTAGAGTGTGCAATTATTTGTCCTGGCCAAATGTATATTTAACTGTATATACTTAAGCAACATAAGACTATCACGTGAAAGTCTTAATGCCTGTTTATAGAATAGCAGAGCGTTTTTAAGCCCCATGGAGCTGCGTTAACACTGGGCCGTTTAAGCCTCGGGATGTCGGGGCTCAACTCGGAAAGATCAGGAGCAAAGCGACTACTTGTTCTGTGGAGTCTCAACTTCACTGTGAATCCTGTTAGCTGCCACAAAAAGGTCACAAAGTCACCTTATCATACTGCTGGAAAATCCCTATACCATGAGGAAGCTGAGGAATGGAGAAGAGCAGAGTAAGACTTAGAGCCACTCCACTCCCTCAGCACCCCTACTGCAAAATGCAGCACAGCTGCTCTCCACAGCTGGAAAGTCCTTCCAGTGGGGACAGATGTTCATTCTACACGGTCCATAGCCCCGACTTCTGCACTTCTGCCTGTTTAGACATACACGGGAAACGTGACATTCCCTTCTTTATGAAAACCCAGTTGTAGTTGGTAGATAAGGTCCGTGAGAGGAGGGAAGAGAGCGCACCTCTTTCGGAAGTGCATGGAAACAGGGAGTGAACCTTCATTTTATTTGAACATAACTTCTGCCTCGATGAGCGCCAGGTCAGGGACACTTTCATTTCTTTTGACATCAGTCAGCCCAAAAGTATCCCTCTTACTTCATTACCTTCTTAACACAGGAGGTTCCATTTGGGACAGTTGAAGGAGATGACTGCTTATGGAATACATAGCATTTTAAATATGAGCTCAAAGTTGTGGATACCTTACAGCTTTTCCTGCTATGCTGCAGATGTGGACGTGTACTGGACATACAGGGCTATTAGCACCATCTAGCTTTAAACATTTTAGTTAGCCATCCAGATTAGGAGTCTCATTTCCCTGTAGAGGCAATGGATCAAAGCATCCGGATATCCTGAATTCCTTGGAGGGTTCTCACTGATGATATGGAAGGTGACCCCTCACGCCATCTGCAGTACCGTGTTTGAAAGTTTTTCACTGGAGGGGACGAGACTGGGAATAAATGACTGAATATTCAATTAACATCATCAATAGAGTAAAGAAAAAGAAACAAAAAACTCCAGCAAAGCTCAGAAGAGCATGCGGGAAGACACGTGCATCTTATATTTGGACTCAGAAGTTTGATATCGTTTTCAAAACAATACAATTACAGGAAACGTTCGGCCACTAAACAGAAAGCTTAGATCCTGGCTATTAATATTCCTATTAACATGTAAGCTAATACTAATAGGATATTATTATAATCAAGAAAGAATACATAGCTGTAGAACAGAAGCAAAAAAAAACTAATGAAAAATTCTAATGAAATGTACAATTATCGACAACTCCAAAGCCCCAACAAACTAAGCAGGGCAAACAAAGACCAAAGGGAGAATCTTTAGGTTTTCTGGTAATGAGACATTTAATAATACACACAATATTTGAAAAAAATAATCTGTCTTGAAATTTGCTTTACAGCCACAATGAGCTTCCACGCCCGTCAAACAGCCCCAAACTGGGATTCTTCTTTTGGAGTCTGACAGCTGTCTGCTATTAGTTTTATCTATTCAATCTCCAAATCCCAAACTCAGAGGTTACTGGTGTAGGTCAGTTGTGAGACTATGTTGACTCTCTTGCCATTCGACATGGAAAACCAAATAACAAAGTCTGCACTATGTCAGCAAGCATTTCACATTCTTCGGTTTGTCATGCAAAGCACAAAGACCCTGATACAGTTCAAAATGGTCTTTGTATCTGCAATCTTGTTTACCCTTGGAATACAAGCTTAATTTCCCACATGCCTAAAGTGTTTTAAAAGCCACTTCATACAACAGAAGAGACAGCGCTAATCTCTGGCAATGGAACCAGAAATATTGAAGGTTTCAGAAGAGCCTCCCAGTCGGCAGTTAGATCAACTTTATACTCATACGCACAAAGGGGATGTGTATGAAAGGAAATGGCACTTCAGAAAAACCCAGTTCCAGTGGTGTAGGATCATGATTTTGCCATCCCTAGATGCAAATTATTCAGCTGCTTAAATCAGGCCGTTTTTCCTATTTCTACAGGAAAATCAGTATCCACCACTCCGGAAAAGGTGGGGTCCCTCAGCTGCACACACGCAGCAGTGCAACCTTCTAGGGGAAGGGACAAACTGTCTGTAGTGGAATATATGGGCAAAAAGAAGGTCCTAATTTAGCCATGATGAGTTGCTTCCTTGAGGCACCTGCCACCTCCCATTAGCTTTGTAGTGAACTTCAGCTCCTGGCTTAAGCATTTTAATTAGATGCTAGAGCAGAGGTATAAACACCCCCTAAAATATAAAGGAATGCAGAATCAGAATCACAGCAACAAAAGCAAGGGGCATGACACGAGGAAAAAAGTTTCAACAAGAAATGCAGTTCCTAAAGCCAAGATCCAGCCTATCCCTTCAGTGTTTACATCCAAGCAAAACAGCAATTCTGAAGGCTCAGTTTGAAACTAGTGACAGTCAAGCACGTAAAGATTGCCTGATTTACTAATTTTGGAGGGAACAGCTTGCAGTTGTGGGGTGTTTTGGTTGGTCGGTTGGTTTGTTTTTAGTGTCAAGTGGTAGAGCTCTACCTCCTCCTTGGAAGGCAGTTCTTGAAAAAGGCAAAGAACTGCTCTCAACTGCCTTGTCAGCCTGTGGAGCTACGAAACCAGGTATTAGTTAGAAGAGAAGAATAGGGTAATTCTTGGCTTCTTGGATGCACATAGGTCCTAAATGCAGTAAAATCTGCTTTTTTTGGTGGCCATGGATACATGGGAAAGGGACTCTCCCATAAGAAAACAAACTGTGTTTTTACAAAAAGTCAGTTAACTAACAGGCACAAAACTGCTTCAACTACCACCCCAGCCCCCCATCAATCATACATCCACTATTGCTACCTGACGTGATAATCTAGAGCCTGGATAGAAACTTTTAAACAAATACAATCTCTGCTGAAAAAAGATCTACTTCCTTAAGTCATACCCTCCTCAAAACTCTTTCTAGCCTTCAAAGAGCTCCCAGCCTCACTACGTTAATTGTTGGAAGCAAACTCTTTGCTGACCATCATGCAATGAGTAAAATTAGACCAAGCCTGAGAAACAAACAAAACTTTCCAACCTATCTCCATTCGATCATGCCTCTCTAAACAGAATTGACACTGTCACCAAATCCTGCATAAGTACTTCCCAGAATGTAGTACACTTCATCCAGCGTACCATATGCATCCCCAAAAGTATGTGCGTGGAAAAACCAACGAAACAAAAGCATTGCTGCACCCACTGAATGAATTCACACGCGAGCCATGTAGTTAAGAACTTGGTTACCCAAGGGGGGCAATTCTCACAGTCACTTCATCTCTGACCTCTTCCTTCTCATCTTCAAGGGAGTTCTATAAAGCATCTTCAAAGAATAAACCAGAGTATTACAATAATAACTCTGCTGGCTATTAAAAACCATAGATTCAATAAAGAGACAGCCTTTACAGCCTGTAATAATTTTCTCCCTCTCCCCAGTTAACCCCTCCACATTACACAGGTGATAAATCATCCATCTCTCTTTTCTACAGCACACAAACATCGTAACATGCCTTTCCTTGCTAAATCCTCCTTTGCTTCATAGGTATTGTTGGTCTTAAGAGTTAGTCTAAACTACTAATACATCCTGGTAAATTTAGAGCAACTGTTCTTCAACTTGTATTTAGTAAAGAAAATCCTTGCTTCTGTTTTAGACCTGAAGAAAAGCTTACATGGCCAGCAGTCTGTCATCTTTAGCCCACCGAAACGGATCTGACAAAAGACCTTGCTTCCCTTGACTAACCTTGCCTTGTTTGAAAGTAAAAATGTCTTTTTTTTTTTTTTTTTTTTTTTTTTTTTTGGTACTGCTAATTTCAGCCCTCAGGTATAGCTACTATACCTTTGCTTTCAACTACTATTTGTTGCTTAACTTTGCAATTACTTTATGTAACCTAAAACCACTTTGGATTATAGCTTGTAAAAAGATCCCTTGGAAAATAAAAGTATATGGTATTGTGATTCTAATCAGCAGATCCCAAGGCCATAAACTTCAAAGAATCTTTGCAATGTGAATTTCCCTGTTTCTGCGAGTCAGTTTTCAACATCAATGTGGGATTTTTCAAAGACAGAGAGATAGGTATCTATAGGCAACCAAGGTACAACTTGCATATTTAGAAGCAGTAGTATTTTTTCTAACTTAGTGATAAAATCCAAACAGATGGTCAAGCAGAGTGGAAGATCTGTTAGGCACGAACAATTGCGCCAGTCCTGTGACTTTGCTGTTGAGCAACTATATACGGGCATATATTTACAAATTGCAGTGACTCGCAGCACAGATATGGGGAGCAATGAATGCTCGGGTGTTGGCACTTACTTTTTGATCTATATTATCTTAAAACAAATTAGAGACTTCTAAATTATTTTCTGGAAAACTATGCTTATTTGGTATACAGGATCCTTATATAAGGGTGTTCCACTGTCCTAGTAAAGAAAAAAAATGGGAAAGGTAGAATTTATAAATTATTTTAATCGTAACAGCTGAATGCAAGTACAATTGCCAGGGCCTTCTGGAAGTGAAGGAATTGTGAACTGATGGCCTGAAATCTTCGTGGTAGAGTGGTAACAGCTTGGCTGCAACTCTCTTAGCTGAGATCTCCTGAGGTCTGTGGATGATTTCAATGGATACAGTCACTCCTCCTCCTGACAGAAAGGACATTCTCCCTCCACAAACCCGTTCACCCAAAACACCAGATGAATCGCCCCGCAAGTTCATTTACTGTGAAACTCCACAAACACTTATGTCAACACTCCTGAGGGAGCATTGCAGGAGCAGGAGATGCTGTGGGGGAAGGAGATGATGGGAATTCCACTGCCATTACAATGCAGGAATATCTATTTCTATGCATTTTTACAACTGTTGCATCCATCTGAAGTTTTAGATACCACCCAGTCATGTTTTAATATTTAAAGAGAAAGACTATCCAGCCTATGTGTCTGTACGTGTCTATTCCAGACACATTTTCTCTGTTTTTCCCCTTTTCTTATGCATCATGCTACCACTGCTAGAGTAGCAAAACTACAGTAATGATAAGATGGGTAGTAATGGAGTAGCATTGCTAACGGATATTCTCTGTGAGCGGAGGACTTAACTCCTCATCTGCAGAACCAGGAACTGCAGACCCCTTCACTTCATTTTAGCTGCATTGTGTCAGTTAAGAAGAAAAACTGAAAATACACGCTCAGGACTTAAAGCTGTGTTAACCTACTACAAAACTACATGAAGAGTATCTTCACAAAAACTTGCCTTTTTTTTTTTGTTATATTGTAACATTTTTCCATTGTCTACAATAAAGTAGCACCTAAAAAGAAGAAAATTTGATGCAGCTTCTTATGCGATACCCATCAGCACCCTGTCTGTAATTCTGCTGTCAGTGGAATTTGCCTTCTTCCAAAAGCAGTGACATCTTCTCTCCCTACTTTTCAGAACAGGCCAATATTGCCCCCAACTTGATGACTTGCTTCAACTTGCTTTTCAGCTCTTCTGAAGTGTGATCCAAGTTCCCATGGTTATGAAGGCAGCCCAACAATCTCCCTCCAGCACTGAACACTAACCCGTCTTTTCAGTAATCTATCACTGTAGCAGGATTCAAGAAATTAAATTGCAGTTAGTGAATTTAAACTCCAGTCAAAGGGTTTTACTCCACGAATGAACGTGAAGTGTTGTCTACTACCTGAGCCAAGAGACACATAAATAACCTTAATCTGTTTTTATAAAATGCAAAATAACAGCAAAACACTACTCTTCAGCTATTTTTGAAAGCTGTGATTTTTACCATTTGTAGAAATTACTATAAATCATAGCACCTGAAAAAAATCTGTACTCGATAACATTCTTATTAACAGTGACAAATCCCTGTTCTGCATGGCATGTCCTCTGGCTTTCTGCTCCGTTTCTGCTTCACTTCCAATCCTTCTTTCCTGTCCACCTCCTCTCAGATTATCCAAAAATCTTGCCAAAAGCAGGAAACGCTCCTGAATGCCAGGAGCCAGCTTCGGTCACAAGTCCTTCTAAGAGTTAAACTGAATACGGTCTCGTTTTTAACTAAGAGCATGACGAGACTGTCATTCTAGTCATCATAGATCTGAACCATGATACAGGAACACTCTTGAAGAGCATTCTCCACACCTGAGCCGTGTTTTACCTACAGCCGACCAATGCCAAAGCTGTTGGAAGTACCAAGGATACGTAACCTGCTCTCTGAGGAGATGGGTCCTTATAGTCAGAAGCTGGGAAGACCTTTTTAAGCCTTACACCCTTATGCGAAGACATGTAATTCACGCAACCTCAAATTAAATTGTAGAAGTGAAACAATCCAAGTTAATCATGCTTGGAAGTAGTTATTTAAGCACTGCATCACTGAGGATTTTTTTAAAAGTCATATTGATATTTCCATAACAACATCATTAAAGTTACTCTTGACAAGCTCACTTTCATCAACATAGTCTCCCGTCCTATTCACAAGAATATAGTAAATCAGCACAGGCCTGAATTATCTTCTCTAAATAATAGGTTATAACAAGTAAGCAATTACAGAAACATTTACTCAAATCTAAGTTTTGAATTTCTTCCCTCTTACCTATATGTATTCATAAATGCAAGTTACATATATGAAAGTAAGGGCAGAATTTAGTGTCAGACCAAGCAGCTGCGCCTGACAATGTGAAATCAACTGAAATAACCAGATGGTACACACCAAGTCCATATATATAGAAGAGACAAAACCATAGGTGGCTAATTTGCAACCTTAAAAAAAAAAAATCACAAACTAAATAAAAAGGCATTTTTAATGCCTTTTTTCATTAAAAATGCCTTTGTTCTATGCAAACGCAAATTGTCTTGAAGTGCATAAATAAGCTCAGCTGTGTTGTGCAATGATTCCATTAACCTTGCAATCAAGCATTAAATTAAATTGCCTTGTTTGGATTTTCCTGCTGCAGGGGAAAATGTACCTTCTAAGGTCTGTGCTTTACGTTACGAGAGCCAACGAGTAAAAGCTTCACGACTAAACTTCTACAGTTAATAACACAAGAAACCAAACAAGTAAGCATATTGCAAAAATGCCTCTGATAACTTTTTAATGATTAACCTTGTACTCAAAGGTTCATAGCCTTTCATGCTCATTCTGCCATGCATTCAGCCAACATCTGCTTTGAACGAGTTAAATGTAATCTTCATACGTTTTCTAGGTGTACCAATAAAGCAACTCAGCACTCTTGCTTGCTGCCTCCGTTCACAGAATGAAGAAAGCGATTCATTACGGCACTGTTTTATTTAACTCCTTTTCCTTATGCCAACTTTCACCCTGGAAAACTGCTGCTCAAACCAAGATTAATTTTTTGTTTAAACTGCACATCACGATCACCCAGCAACCAAAGAGGAGCTATTTTTAAGTCACTGCCCTATTGTTAGAGAAGTCTGATCTCCTGCGTAAGGTGAGTAGGCTCACATTCGAAATAGAAAAGACTAAATCAAAACAACACATAATAATGTCACCAACTCTGAGACCACGGGTAATTCTTCTGTGATCCCGTGTTGCAGCTAAATGGCCAGCCATACAGAGTCTTTATTGTGTGTAAAGTCCGTCCCCTCCATGTGAACTGAAAGAATGATTTTTCAAAGCTGAAACAATTGACATAACCTAAGGATTGCATTTCAGTGTGTCACAATCCCATTCTAAGTGGAATATATTTGAACACACAAATAATCTCTCTTGTCGAACGTACGTAATTGCTCCTGATGTGTGGTGTCTTCAGGGAAGGAGCTTAGCAAATAAAATGAGAGAATAATTTACATACCAAGGAAAAGTGTTGCAAGCACAGAAAATATTGGACGGCGGGAAGGAATCAATGACGAGGAATGCATCACTAGCTCTCCAGAAGGCTGACTCATTACTTAAACAATAATATAATTTATATTAGACCACTTCTGTGTTGTAAATAGATAGCTTTTACTAATGTGGCAATGTTCAGAAGCCACAGGAACGGATGAGGGTGATACTCGATTAGTCTTCAGTCGCATCACCAGGCGGCAATGCCTTCACCCGCAGTCAACCAGGAGCAAGTGCTGTTGGCCGAGTACGGGTTTCAAGTTGCAAATTTCAGAAAGAGATACAAGCTCCTGAAAAATCCAGGCATATTTTACAGCTGGCAAGCATATGTTGACTTAGTAATTGAAACTGAGCTGAGATTCTCTGAGAGGTTTTAGTTCTTTTGTTTAGACTTACCATCCTGCTCTTTACTAATATCAAGAGAACACCAAAGCAAATTTAGTATGGCTTTCTTTGAAAACAAGGCTAGATTCTCCATCACTTGTATTTCCTTAGTAATCCATTCATCGCTATCAAGAAAATAACAGTCATATCAAACTCATTCAACTGTGTTATGTCCCAGCAAAGACTTATCAATAACAAAACAAAAAGAGAAGAAACCTTTAGTTCAGAAATGGCTTCAAACCTGTAACTCAAAATCTGTGTTTTATACTTAGAGGCCCCTCCTGGAAGAAAAAGGATATGGTTCACTTCCTACATCAACAGTAACACTTACCAGGCTTTGGGTTTAGAAGGGAAAGAAGCAGCTATAGGCTGACGCCATTAAAAGCAAAAGTATTTAACCCATTTATCTCAGCTCTAACAGAATGTAAGTCTCATTCCTGTCCACCTCCCCAGCTTCCTTTATGATCGCACTCCCATAAATTATGGAATTTTAGTCCTCTAATTCCTGATCTTTGGCCCTGATCGTTTACACTGAATCACTGGACTTGGAAGAATCAGTGAAAATCAGAAGAGAATTAGGTCTTTTTTATTTCAAACACTATGAAAATAGAAGTTTTACATTTTCTTGTGTTGTGTCCTGTCCGCAAAAACCCAGGTGAGATTTCAGCAAAGCAATCAGAAGGCATAAAGTCAGTATTTATCCTGACACCTCTGTGAACATAAACCCTAAAATACTCTGGAGAAGCTGATATCCACGTGTTCAGTATCTGAATTCCCAAAGCGATTTAATTTTAGAGATCCCATATGCATTAGATAGACCGTGAATCAAATGCACCACTACGTGTGAGCATTTGTTGGATGAGACTTTACCTGTCAGCATCTCCGAGTCCCAGTGAAGTATTACGCTGCATCGTCTCCCGCACCGCAGCCATGCCATCAGGCAGCCGGTTTAGCCTTCGAGTGTAGAGGCCCAGACCACCATCGGTCATATACCTTTAAAACAGCAAAACAAAACGTCACGTTTAGTAAAACAATAAGACTTTTAGCTATTGTAGCTCCTCTCATTTGCATGTTTTTAACTGTATATTGCAATTTCCCCACTTTCAAGTTACGAATATTACTCAGAATATGAGGCAAAGAAAACTTTATTCTGGATTAGATCAAAGATATTTTTTGCCTCTCATTGTTCTCCATCACATCTTGCACTCTCTCTCATCAACAAGAATTGAATTTCAGTGTAACTGTGACAAAGGAATACTACTTAAATTTCATTAAGGATGCCTAGATAGAAGTAATTTAATATTTGTGAATGCTATCATTAATGATCCTTTCCTGTCCAAAAAATGCACAGTTTATATCATCTTGAACTATTTTGTGTGGGCTAAACCAACACAACTGAAATCTCAAACCTTTTGCAAGTTAACTGCACAAATCACAATGAATTCATCCTAGATTTTGTCAGTGATCCACGAACAATGAGTATACCAAGATTTACTGCGAGAAATCAAAGTTGCAGCATGAATGAAAAGTTTTTTCAACCTTATTTTGGCTCCTACACTGTACGCTGTCTGCAACTGTGACCTAGGGACATCTGCATTTAGAAAGTAATACTATTCTTGGATTTTAATAAGTGCCAGGCATATATATGATGCTTCACAAATTACTAAGATAGCACATTTCTTACTGTCTAGTTTAGACAAATAAAAAATGAATCTTAAATTGAACAGAAATGACACATGGTGGACAAGAATGGATAGAAGTTGTTGATCACCAGGAACAACTCCTCACGATAATGCAGGTTGCGTCATCCAGCATTTATGCTGAAGTCTGTACTGATACAGACAGCAATAGCCATCACGTAATGTAACTTCAGGATGCGGGGGTAACCGAAAAAGAAAGTTCTAAAAACTTTACAACTACCCAGCACTTTGGCTTAGTTTATGAATAAAATCTTTTAATATATTAATGCTGAAATTAAGAAGTCACTCCAGTCTTCCCTTCTTGAATAGCTTCTCAACAAGCTGCCCTACATCAATATATCAATAATGTTTTACAATATTTTGTGGCATTTCATGACAGTAGTAGGTAAACAAGTTCCAAGCGTCAAAATAAAACAGGAGAATTTGTCTCTTGGTTTAGCTTCGTTTCTTAAAGTATTTCTGACTACAGGTATATACGAGCTAGCTTGAAACCAGAAAGGCAAGTCCCATTCGCCTCTCAAGACGCTGGCACGGAGCGAGCTCTGTGCTACCACCACCAGTTCATCAGCCCACGTATGCGAGCAGCACCGACAGTTGTGTAAACATGCCATAAAGTTTTTCACACACCTGAGACTGAAATAACTTTAACAACTCCAGCAATACGGCCGCTGTCTCTGGCGCACCGCTGGACGTGTAACGTACCTCGCCGAGTTCGGAGTTGGTGGGGTTGTATCCTCTCAATCCTTTAGCCACTCTTAGCAAATCGACAGCAGCCCACAGAATAATATCCAGATACACAGGACACCTTCCTCTTGCTTAAGAAGGCACAGAGCTTTTTCCCTAACAGCGAGGCACCCTCATCCGCAGCGAGAGAGGACAGATGCTCCTGGCTGCAGCCAGCAATGCCTCTGCTGGCGAGGCAGTACTGCAGCAGATGTACTTTACCCAAGTCAAATTTGATCGCTACTTTTATAAAAATGGGATGGTAAAGAGTCAAGAAGCCTTGCACAATCTGCTGGTTAGCTTTTCAGTTAGATGGATAAATCTGTACGGGGCCTTCCCAGGAAGGACCGAGGAGTCTCTCTGGGGAGTCTAACAAAGAGGTTGCTAAGCCCGTCAGGTCAGACACAAGCGTATTCTCCGTTCAGCAAATCTGCGGGGACACGATTCTCCAAACTCGTAAACAAAGACTGCAAAAAGCACGAGAGGAGCGGTTGCACTGTAGCCCACGTGGGATTCGCCTTAGGTCTAGCATTCTAACTTTTGTTTGACATAGTTTATAAATATTTTATCGTGGAAGAATATTTTTTTCCTTAAGCTACTAAAATAAAAGAAAGGGAAGGAAAAGAAAAGTGGAGCTTAAGACCATATTGTTATTCAAACATGCAAACAGCATTTTGCAAAAACATCTAATGTACATACGCTAATTGGTTTATTGCAGATACTTGTCTGCACACGAAACGTGTTTCTGTATGAATACCCATTGCACACGTACTGGAAAATGCAGCTTTGGGCTTTGCCGTCAGATTTCTGGCATATGACTAGTCCTTTGATAAAAAAGATCATCTACAGCTCAAATAGATTGTTCTCCATGCTTATTACGGAGAATATGTGAAATGAAATGTATTACACTTAAGAGTCAGCCATGCTGAAATCAATGGTAAGCCTTTTCACTAGCATCAACAGATTCCACCCTCTACGTAGAAGCTCAGCAAGCTGATAGATTAGAATAATTCTGCAGTTGCATCTAACTGAAAACTAACGGTCAGATTTTCATTGGTTTTCAGCACTCATAAATCTTAGAGAAGTCAACGGAAGCCGGATGCCTTTGGCACCTTTGGCAACTAGATCGTGAGTTTTTCTAACCAAGACCCCGTAAAAAAGCACAGACATAGACGACGACTTTTACCCGCTATACCAATAGGACAAGTTTCTTACATGCCAGAACAACACAAGATGGATTTTTGTATTTTGAAACAGGTTTGTGTAATCACAGATTGAAAGGTTTATATCTTATTTTTATTACACGCCATGTCCTCTCCCCAGGAATGTTTATTTCCAAAAAGGTGCCAAAACCAATGATGCCTGAAGTCCTGCATGCAACAGTGAGGTGAAAAGAAGAAGGAAAGGTACTAGTTTCTAAATTCTGTGGAGAAAAAAACCACATCTACAACAAATACACTTTAAAATAAACGAACAAAAAAAAATTCTCTACTATCCATTGGTTAGTACAGAGGAGATGAAAAGTGACTGGTGCCACAAACCTCCCGCCGTTCCTTTCTTTTCATTCCTTTCCATCCCTTCAAACTGCCTTGCCTCTCAGAAACCATCTTGCCTTTATAAATACAACATCATTATTGCTGCAGATTTTTGCTTTATGAGAAAGGAGAATATAATGAAGGTATATTTTTCTAAAGACAATCTTATAAGCTTTTACTCAGGGAGGAATAAAACCAGGAAATATTATCCTGCCTGTGTATAATTCTAACAGTACTCAACGCTATCTGAATTTATCGCCCTATGGTAGATCTACACAATGCGGAATGCCAGTATACTAGCCTCTCTTCTACAACGACCCATTGCAGTCCAAACTATCGTATTAGGCCAGTTATTGATGAGGTATAATTTTGTTGACTTTCTTATTAAAAAACCTGACAAATTTGTACTAGATGCCTTGCTAGATTCATGAATCGTAAGAACTCTGCAAGCACATTCAGTGCAAACCTAAGCACTTTGAAGTATTTTTCTACCTGCCCCAAAATAAGAAAAAGTTTAAACGTATCATCTGGGAAAAAGCGTAGTATCCAGGCTCTGTGACTTTCATACAGATGGGTAAATTCTACATGTTCAAAAAATTTAATAGCTCGGATGCTTTAGGAATGGTACCAACAGCCAACGGGGAATGACTGCCTTTAATGAATTCGAACGTAGTAACACATAATGAATGGACAGCGATGACATTGGTTAAAAGGTGTTTCTAATCTTTTCGGAAATTAATGCTCAATATTAATCTCTATAGTTTTACTCTTCATCAGCAAGGAAACAAAATTAACCAAACTTCTTTGAATGTGAAAAGGCTCAGGTTAAACAAGAGCAGTATTATGTACTTCTAACACACAACTGGAACTTACAGCCCACTTTCTAAGTGGCACTTTTTTTCTATAAGAAAGTGGCTCCCTGCCCTGTATTACAGGCATAAAGTAATTTGCTTTGGAGTTCCCTGGACAACCAGGACCTTGAAATGTCTCTTTTCTTTAGCCAAATACACCCTTTCTGTGCCTCTGAAATTCTGGATACCGTAATAAGTCCTTCCAAGTGCAGTATTTTTAGGGTATTTCTGATGCTGAAGTGATTTATTTCCCTTTCCTGAAAGGCACGCTGAGGAAACAGGAACGGGTTATGCCAAGGATCAGTAAAATCCAGCAGTCTGAGTCACTTGACTTCTGTCCACACTCCCTACTTACCCACGTATACAGCCAGCCAACAGCACACCTACTTTTATGGTCTGACAACTCTACCACTTCATATATATTCATTTCACTCCTTAATGTATGAATATGAATTTTCCAATTTTGAAAAGAGATAGCCGAAGGACAGGCATTCTTAAGTATCAGGAAAAGGAGGAGCAGCAGGTAAATCAGCAGCGCACAACAGACCGGGCAAGCCTACCTGACCTGCTCAACATCGCGTGGCTCCGGAATCCCAAAACCCACAAGCAGGAGAGCAGCAACGTGCCCCAAGCCCGGAGCTGACTCTGGCATCCCAGGTGCTCCCGCCTTCCTCTTGGCGCTTTGGATTCAAGCTTAGTTTGGAAATAGCTGCCCAGGTGCCTCCTGGCAGAAGACTTGCCCAGCAACCCAAGTGCTTGAAACTTGAAGAAATAAAAAGCTTGTAGGAATTACAGCTTTTGGATTATTCCGTGCATCAACATCCTCTTTGATACACAAAGGCGTTCTCTTGTAGCCGCAGCAATAACACTGTTATCCTTAATGTTTTCCTTTAAATGTTTATTTTCATAGGCTTTACCTGCCTCGTCATTACAGTCAGTTAAATGAGATCAAGAGGCTTAACCAGCTTTGAGTTTCAAAGGACTCTAACTTTGCCAGTCGCTAAAAAACAACGGCAGAAAATTCTCCACTGTTCTTTCTGAAATATGATAAATGTAATCGAAAGGATCCTATTACTGCAACCAGGAATATGTTCTAAATCCGACTTAAAAAGAAATGCTAGCCTAACGGCAGGATGATGACAACCCCAAATTTCTCAGTTTAGCATGAATCTGGTCTGCATTTTCCATCATGACATTGGAATTAGACCATATGATCTTTCCCCGTGTTTTCCCCCAAAAAGTCTTTCATCCATTACTCTTGCCTGACCACTCTCTGTTACAATGCCCACCGCATCGGCACAGTACTTGGTATCTCTATAACCAAAAAGTTATATAGACCAGCGTCTACCCTGTCTACAAGCCTGTGGCTGGTTTAAATGCCATTCTCTGACCCACACGAATTTCAACAAAGGCGTTCAGGAACAGGATTAGGTCCCGAGCTTTCAGGTTGGGACTGCTAATACAATGCCCAAACCCCTAACATTAGACCAAATATTACGTTTCAGGTTCATAGAAGCACGAACCTATTGCTCATTTCATTTAAAATTTAATTTTATATTTAAGGCAGCCTACAGTTTAGAAATTAATAGACTTTTACTAATAATCAGTGACTATTTGCAATTAACATACTGATGAATGAACTATGAATTGGTTTGAAGATGCTCAAACCCAAACAAGGAGTAAACCCCCAAAACCAATAAATGACTTGCAGTCTCAAAAATCCTAATCACTGCTGGGAAGAAGGAGATGCCTGTTCCACTAATGGGTAAGACAGGAAAAATGAGATTATGCAAAACTTAATAAGGATATTTTAGTTTCATAGTTTACTTGGAGAAACTGCTCACCTGTAAATCACTAATAACGTGAATGGTAGCTGCTTATTCACACAGTCCAAACTAGTCTAGAGGCAAAACAAGTTCACCCCCGTTAACTACTTAATCCCCAGACCTTTTTCTGGGGAAAAAAGAAGAAATCTACAGAAAGAAGTGGCTTCTGTGAAATCAGTACTTTTCTATTTGGAGATGTAATTACACTGCCTGGCACATAAGTCATTCAGGAGCCATCAGATAGCAATTTTCGGGCACTGCTGCTCAGGGCTGAATTTATTTCTACCTGTCTTCTCAGCTGGGTCTCCCTTCCAAGAAGTCTGCAGGCTTGTTACTATAAAACTTGCATTTGCTAAGGGAAGGAATTCCAAGAACAGCATAGCCAGGAAGGGACTTGAGAGGTTGCTGCCACTACGAGTCAGATCTCATACCTGCCCCCACATCTGCTCCTTCCAGGACAATGGTTTCTCATCGACTGTCTGAAGAAACTGGTTTCCTGTGGAATTAGCAGTCTTAGATGTAGTTTAAGAGAAACCGTCAGTACGTAAGAGAAGAATATTAGATCGAAAGAAAGCATCTCTCGCATCACTGCATCCATTGCTGTTCCAGAGGAGACTTTTCTAGTATACGATCCTCTTTCCAACACTCACTCAGCCTGTCTGCCAAGTGCTCCTTAAGCTTAAAATCACCTTCCTCTCAGGGAAAAGGCTTGCTCCGCCATCGCTTTTAAATTCTTTTACAAATCTAATCAGCCCATTCAAGATGACGACACGGATTAGGCACTGAAAAGCATCCACTTAAGGCAACTGGACTTTCAAAAGCTAGGGTTAGTAGAATAAGATTATATTGATATTTTTACTTTAAATATAAATATTATTTTATGTTCTCCTTGCTTGCCTCAATTTCTCTCCCTTTCTTTAGGCTGTTAATGAGAAGAAAGGACAGGTTAAAACTTTACTTATTCCTCTTCATCTTTCTTGGAGCTGAATGGCCCTTCAGAAATGAATGAAGCGCTGCATCTTGAAAGAGAACTCTGGCTACGGCAATGAGACTTCAAATGCCAATATTAACTATTAACAGTCCCCAAAGCAGGCTTCAAAGAAGCCAGGTGATTAACATATGTACGAGAAGATAGCAAGACCTGAGAAAACTCATGGGAAGAGACTAGGACAGATCCTCCCCAGATTTCACCGAGGAATTTGGGCAGTGACTCTTCAATGACTTTGCTAAGAGACGCGAGGTCTTCATTAGAGCATTAGGACTTCATTAGGATTAGAAGAATTCTCCCCCTTGTAACCAAACGACCAGTAAAAGCTTAATTATTTTTAAGATGCAATTTCACTTAACTATATTTATTGACATTTCCCACATTATTCCCAAATTATATCTTTGAACTAAACCTGCTCAGAAATCATCTGGTGAGAACATTAGATTAACTTAGAAGTTAATCCTAAATTGTGTGATTTAGAGGCCTTGGCTCAGAGCTGCGAGCATTGCCTGTATGCAGGAGTCAGGCCATAGCAGATGTTAAGTCTGGGGTCTACGGCAAAGCCACTCTAGCCCCAGTCTATGTCCAGCATATCCACATTAAAGGTACAAAAGCACAAAAGGGTAATTAACAACCACAAAAAAATTGCTCCCTTCTCTGAGAGGATTAAAATCTCACAGAAGACTGTCTGACAGCCAGACTAAATGCTCTGCAGAGGGTGGAAAAGGGCATCAGGCATCCAACTTGCTGAAGCTGGGCCAGTGGGCAGTGAAACCCAAATGGGTCACTATGCTGGAAGGGTCACCCGTATGAAGGAGAGTAAATCACGGCACAGCCATTATGGCACTTGGAAGGAGGAAGGATTAAGCCCTGGGGTTCCAATTCCCAGATGGTTTCTGATGTTTACCCTGTCATTCGCTAACATAAAATGGATGACCCATCCTGGGACAGGTGACCACAGATGGTAACCTGTCAAAATGAGGTAGACAGGACTGGAAAACACCCAAGAGGTCAATCCTCTCAGGTGTGCAAATGTCACTCTGGACCCCAGAGGTAGAAACTAATTACTTAAGGGAGGACAACGATGACACCCACCAAGCACGGGCGGCCAGGCTGGAGCAAGTTGAAGATCCACCAGAATCAGGCTGCTGTTCAACAGGGTTTTGCATATACCAAGTTTGATTTCAATGCCTAAATCCTTTCTCAGAATCTGTTTCAATGAAAAATCATAGAAATAAGCTATAGAATAAGCGATCCGTTTCGCGTCGTCCTCTTCAATTTTGTTAGGGAGAGGAACGACGCGGGACGAAGGAGTAGTAACGAGGGAGTGCTGCTTCTCCACAGGTTCTCAGCAAGGTCAGCAGCGGAGGAAGATTTACTCCACAGAGACTTTCGACTCCCTCATGCCTACTCCTTTCCTGCAGATGATCCACATCGACAAAGTGTGTATGATCACATCTCCCTCTACTGGCTAGCCCCAGAGCAGGACCATATTTTGTCCTTCAGAGGCTGTCCTTTTGCTCAAATTACAAAAACCTGTTGGCACTGAAACAGCAGTTCAAACCCTGTGGAGGTGTTTATTACAGAAAAAAGCCCAGAGTGGGATAATGACTATTAAATGGTATTTTGGTAGTCACTGACAGTACATACAAGCACGCAAAAAATACAACACACCACAACTTGTGAGTTCGTTTTACTGTCAAACACTACGTATGACCCAATGTGGCCCTTTTTAGCAGTATACTGAATAAAAAGCTTGATTCCACCTGACCTCTAAGGTTATGACTTATAGGCCTCCAATGTCTCCCTATACTGAATCCTACACTGCAAGAAAACTTCTATGAGAGCATGTTATCTGAGATTTCATTTATGATAAATGATCAAAAATTGTTTTATTGATGGAGCTGACACCAGAACTATTCCTGAACTGGGTGCAATATTTAAGAATATTTTAAATAACATACAACATTAATAATATTGAAAATGCTTATGTAATATTCTAATCATGTCTCCTGTAAAGATCTTTAAGTACAGTTCTTGGAACAAGAATATTGTTTTATTTTAAACACTGCCATCATTTTTTCTTTCCATTCTCACAGCAGCAGGACATCTATGACTTTAAATCCAAAAGCTAGTTCTGAACCAGTTTCAACATCGTTTACTAAGAAGTCGGGTTAAGGTTTCCTAATACCTCTTCATAAAAGTCAAAATTTTGAGTTTGCTTGCCTGACCCCTTAGTTATTTGTGTTAATTATCTATTTACCATATATAGTTACTATTCTGCAACGTTCAAAAGATCAAAATGTAAGAATCCAGTCCTAGCAAGACAAAAGGCAGTTCAAACAAACACTCTGCTCAAACAGAGAAGAAAAATAAAATAAACCTCCAAAAGATTCTTAGTCATGTTGAAGTGTTATAGCCATATAAGGAATGCAGTTTTACCCATCCACTGTATTTAGATGGAATCTTATCACTAAAATCATACCATTTAAAGAGCACTGACCAGCAAAATGACTAACCCACTGTAACTCAAAGCGTACAGAAAAAATACAGTGGTAATCACCATGGCAAAAAACAGGTCGGAAAAGACTATAGCTACCATTGAAGCAATGTACAGGGTGAACAGGTTCTCATTCAGACCATGATTAGCTCAGCCACTCTTGATTTCTAGCTAGCCATGCGCTACCTGTCGCCGACAGCTTAGAAGGAAATGGTTTCTCTTTACTACTGTTACCAAGAACAAATTCTCATTAGCAGCAAACTGCACAGTCCTCCTTTTCTTTCTCTAAAACCTCAGACCAAGTGAAGGTCTGTTATGCCACATATGAGCCTTACATCTGAAAAAGATGCATCGCTGTCTGATAAATAGAACAAAATCAAGCAGCTGAGCAGCAAGAATCCTACAAATATCACTGACGCTTCAACATTCGGTGAAATCAGTCCTCAATTTCAGCTCTTCATATCAAACTCTTCTTTGCCTCCAAACAGATTTAACTCCTAGATTTCAGCCTACAAGAGAACTGTATTTCAACGATGGTTTTGGTCCATGTTACTCAAGGGTAGACAGGCCTCCGCGCCACAAAGATGATTTCTACCTAGGGCACAATGCTTTTGTGTGGGTTTGATCGACCAGAGCAGAACCAGAGGGTAAAGACTAAGCCTGATTCCCCAGCTCAGAGTGACCTGCTCTCCCTTTTCGCATCCCTTCATCCGTGTTCCCAATTCACCTGCTCGTAGAAAGATCCCTGGGGAGCACAAAGGCTTGAATAAACAAGCAGGAATCAATCCCATGAGCATCGCGCATACAGACACATTAAGATGTTGTGAAAACAGAGATCTGGAACGGGAATGTATCATCCCCAAAGCATCAAATAAATGGGGAGGTTAATAAAATGGTAAAAAGTCTCCCCCTGCCCCATTTTAGCATAGGGCCCCTGAACATGGTATGCAGGCTGAGCCCTTCTGTCCTCATCTAATAGCTGAGGGAGCAGTTCACTGCTAGGCTGGCTAATTGAGGTACGAGAGAGTCACTAGGTAACTTCTCTTAATGAGATACTCTCAAAAGAACGAGCTGGGCATGCCCCAAAGCCCAGCCTGGCACGCAGCACACCATGGTCCACGCACGGGGCCACTCGCATCTGCCCTGCCACGAAGTTCAGGCTCTAGGGTGGCTGAGCTGTCAAATCATCAAATCTACATTTTGTTGGAACATAGCTGGAAAAAGCCGTGCTTCTGCAAGGAATTGTTTTGACAAGCTGTGTTTGTGGACCCAAAGCCGTTTCCTGAGAAAATTTGTGACGCGCACTAATCGGTATATCCACGCTGTTAATTCTGCATAGAAAGCCGAAAGCACTAGGGTAATGAAAACAGGGGCAGAGGATTAATTAAATTAAAAGAAAAGAATTTTAAGAGGCCTTTCTGACCAACAGCTCTGGCGCTCCATTCCAAGGACAGATAGAAAGGAAATTTAGGAATGTGTACGCTAGTAGCTCGAGGGAGACTGAAGCAGACAAAACCTTCCGAACAAACCGAAAAAAGCCAGGAGAGTTAACGTCCCCACCTGGGACAATCTTTGGGGTGGATGGGTGAGACAATTCTGGGCTTTGAGGTGCCACTTTCTGAGGAGGCTCTGGACCTCAGCCGGCCGCCCCGGGAGGTAGTTGGGTTGGGTGCGAGGGTCCCCACCTCGCACAAATCCTGGTCCTGCTGCTTGGTCGTTCGGTTGATGTTTTAGCTCCCACAATAAGACAACTTCTTACCTTTGATCCGCCCCCGGAGACTTTCTTAGTTTAAGAGATATTTTCTGCCCGTTTGGAAAAGATACTCCTTCTAACCCTATGAAAGCAGTCCTGGTGTCTGCCAGAGCTCTGCTTGAACAGACTTACTAAAGAAGGCCAAACGAAACTTCCCATGACCCAGTACATTTCAGAGAAAGCATCAGGATCACAGGGCTAAAAGAGTTTATCTTGGCTATTGGATTTATTTTGGCTGTAACAAATATTTTGGCTTCCTTCCCTATCAGTTTGCCAACAAAAACACAGATCCAAGGTTTTCAGACTGCAGGATTGTAGCAATTCTGAAAAATGACAAAGTGAAACACATACCAGCTAATAAAGAGCTATTCATGCTATAAATGCCCTCTTGTGCTGCTTTCCACATACTGTAACTCAGCTTCTGGAGACATCAGGCCTGTTCGCCCTAACACTGGTCTCGGAGAGCTGTTCTGCAGCAAGTCACACGGATGCTTTATTTATGTGCAACCTGTCCGATTTCTAAGCAGTGTATTATTCCTCTCCCACAAAGACACAATGCTATCCTATTTTTTTTATCATTGGGAATAAACCGACATCGGGGACGATAACTTATGAAACAGGCTACCAAAACATCTGTTCATACTGGAGATGGTAATCCAGCATTATTAGGTGTCAGTGAGATTCACCAAAGGCAACACCCTCATTTTTTTATCTCTCTTCATTATATCCAATGCTGTTATTGCAATTCGATACTGCAATACTCCCTTCTCGGGGAATCCACACGCACGATTCGTCTCCACAGACTATGTAACCCCAACACTGTGGGGCTGCTTCCAGGAATGCTCCCTCCAAATGCCCACCGACGCAGCAAACGAGAAGACGTTCAAACCGCCCAACCTCCAACCCCTGCCCACAACCTGGAAACGGAGCGGGATCTTTCTGACGATGGATTGACCTACAATACACATTCTGCCCTTCCAACTTCACCAATGACTACACAGTGCTACATAAATCAATAAACCGGCTCACATCACTTAGCAAAATAGGCTTCTGTAGCTAAAGGCAAAAGATGCGGAAAAGAAAAAGACATTTGTTCACATAATTCTTCTTGTCCTAAGAACTTTAAATTGAGATCTCATTTCTCAATCTGTGGCTGGTTATATGAGTAAAAAACTGAAAGTTACCTCCTTCCTTTAAAAACTAGTAGGAAATAAGAGCCAGGTACTCAGTTAAAGATGTTCTAACACCCAAGACTAGGAGTGAGGTGTTGTGGAGCGTATGACTTTTCTGCTGAATGTTACGTTCACCATTCTTGGTACATAACTCACTGCTTTGGTGACAGAAGTACCAACTGGCAACAACATTTTATTACACTATTAGTCCCTTAGACCCAGAATCCAAAGACCACTTTTGTATTTTCAGACTATGGAGACTTCCATTTTTTATCCTACAGGATGACCAGATAGACACAGAAAAGGAAAAGATACACAGAGATGAGTGAAGGCACAGATTTCTCCGGAAATACTATTCAAAAACTCAACAGCTTTCTTACTCTTTCCTTTTCCTCAGCCTGGAATCTGAACTTTATTCACTAAGTAAAGATCTGCAAAGACTGGGGCTCCTCTAGGATATGAGCAGCAGAAGCCTGAACTGACACAATTCTGCCAGCGATGCTTCTCAGCTCATACTCCAGGTGTTTTATAAAAACCATGATGCTACTCAGAATTTATTTTCCTCAATTCTAGACCAAAATTACAGCCACGAGTCTGCATAAAAGTCATAGTCCAGAGGAAAAGCAATAACTGTTACTACAACAAACATTGCAAAACTCAAGTGTAAGTTGATTTATTTGAGGAAAACACAAGGCACTTTAGTGATATGATATGCATTATTGATGCAGCAACAGTTACTGGTGCTTTATCTGAAATAAAATTTTATGCTGGCTTTTGCATAAGCTTCTTTACTATATGCTTCCCTAACAAAGAATTAAAAAATAAAGTGTCTGGTTTTACAAAAAAGACTGTGAAAACATCCAAATATTCACAGCAGACAGAATTAATGGACATTTCCAGGCTGCGTAACTTAACTGGTTAAGTTAGTGAAAAAGCAGCAGCTGGATTCCAAGCTTTCTATTTCAGTAAGAGACACTAAATCTTCCAAATGAGCCAATGCTACAAGAAATGTCACTTATAAAAAAATTACAGAAAAGCAAAGGATGTAAGACAGCCTGACAGGGAAAAGGCTGCCACAAAAATAAATATGCCACTTACATCTCAAAGATCAGTTTTAACATCAATCTAACGCTGATGTACTTGAGCTAAGAAAAAAAAAGACTGTACTTTCTAGAAGGAATTGAAAAGAGACATATTGAATTGAACACTGACTTTGGAGCAAAGAACAAATGCTTGTTCCAATCAAGGCAGAGGCAAAACATTGATATAAAACCTTGTTAATAATTGTCTATCAGTTCATATTTCTGCACACTAACTTGTTCTTTAGACTTTATTTTGCCTGTACAACTACTTTACCCTACACAGCGATGTACACTCATTTCCTTCCCGTGAACTGTCCCTAAAAGTTCAGACAGCAAAAGGCTTTACTAAAAGTACAGAAAATGCCTCACTTTCTCCATCTTGTGGGCATAGATGAAAGTTGCAGCATGTGTTTGACTCGACCACAATGAACCCTGACTCGGGAAAACATTTAATCACGTGCAAGGGTGTGTTCATATATTGGAATATTTTCTTAACGTGCACTTAAAACTGAAATCACGTGCCTGAATTCCACCGACTAAATTAACTGTGATAACGAGCTGTCCCTCCAAATGCTCATTAAAACTAGCAGAATATCTTTGGGGTTTTTGTCTTTCTCCAGAATAATCACGGGAACACAGCATCATTAAATACAACCGACGAATCACATATAGTATTTAAGAAGAAAAGACACGCACCCGCTCGTGATGTCATCCGCTCTGATGTTCTTGCCCAGCACATCCCCATCGCTCATATAGCCAGTGGCATCCATGGCGATGCCTTCCAGATCGATTTCATCGCTTCCCTTGTCCGAGATGTCCACGTGGCAGACGCTGCTACCGCGAGACGCTAGCTGCCTCCGCAAAGGTGCCGAATACATGTAACGTCCTGCCTCCGCGTTGATGAAGCGGCTGGCGTTCCCCCGCGGAGGATACCCGTTGCCCATCGACGGAGCGTCGCCTGCCTGCAGGCGAGGGCTGGACTGCCCCAGTCTCCACGACAAGGGGGTCGGGCGTCCCGTCAAGCTGAGGATGCTGCGGCCGCTTATCTCGGTAGTGACGTTGGTGTCAAACGTAGTTTCCAATGTGCTTCAAAAAAGAAATGCGTTTGATTAAGCGTGGCCTGCTCTAGGGAGCGCCGTGAGATTTCAGGTGATTGCAAGACCCTACACCCTGAACACTCACCAAGTTACACACTGTAAGTAACAGCGTTAACAGAATTTACCAGCTACAACGCCTTGAGAGCGTTAGGTCCATTCCTCCAACACTGTTCTTAAATAACGATACTCTTGCACCCAGGCCAAGAGTTCAACATACACGTGAGAAGACTTACGTAGAAACTTTTTAATGGATTATCCACAGTATCAAAGCATAACCTTTCCATCTTCAGTCATATATAACTCTATTATAGTATGGTTTTGCCACTCCAGGCAAGGGAGTGGGATATTAAGCTGACTAAAGGAAAACCAGCTGAAGTACCATTTTTCTGATGCATTTTCTTTTTTGGCTGCATTCATGAAAAGTCCTAATGCTCTGGAGACGTGTCCAGCACCAAGGCGGTAGCTATTTCTACACTGAGGAAAGGATTAAATGAAAAAACAAGAAGAAAGGCAAAACAAATTTGTTTTTCAAAATATATTTTGTATATTCATGAATTGAATATTTTTTTCAAAATATTGATAATATTTATACAGAGCTCTGGTTACAAAAGCATTTTAGGTCACAGCCTCAAAATACAGTTTTTGAGAAGCATCAGCTGTATGAAAGCTTCCATTTCCCGCGACTGAACGTGTGAATACGTTGCATCCCTTCCAACGGTAACGCTAATATGGTCTGCCTATGGTCTGAGAACTCTGTGACCGCTTATCTCGGCAGTGACATTGGTGTCAAAAGTAGTTTCCAATGTCCTTAAAAAAAATAAATGCATTTGATTAAATGTCGACTGCTATATGGAACCTTAAAAACGGGACTGCTACGCCATGAGATTTCAGGTGATGCGCATCGATTGCAAGACTACACCCTGAACGCTCGCAGCTTAGTTGCAGGTAATTTATTTGCAGCTAATCCGTAGCTGCGACTCCTCTAACCCACATGAGCTCCTCTTTTCCTTTCCTGCTCAACTGACTTAGTGTTGTTTGGTTTTTTTTTGTTGTGGATATTTGTTAAAATAAGCAGCATTGTACTATTTGCAATATAATGTTATATATACGCTGCAAAAACCTTTGTATCCTCCGGTTATAGTAATCAAATCATAATGAGCTGTCACATTAATTGAAATTTGAAAAGAAAAAGAGCATGGGGAGTTCATCTTTGCAAGCTCTGCCTCAGTTTAGATACAAAGCCAAAACACAAAGTGTTCCCTCAATGAACTCATTTAGGGCTGAAGTCTGTAAAGCGCTGAGCTCTAAGTAGGACCCCGACCTCATTAGGGGCCAAACAGCTTATTCTCTCGAGCCTCCCGTTCAACACTGAAAAGATCTGAGTCACAGAATGTTTAAATGTAATAACAGCCTTTGTTTATTTAGAGCATATTTTAAATACTGAAGATTTCCAAATGCTGCTTTACAAAGAAAAAGCAGTTATATACATGGATGACTAATACTATTAGAAAAATTTGTTTGTCCAAAGATTGGTCAGGAATTCAAGTTATGCACTTGATAAAGTGGGTCAGGCACAGTTCACCTGCTCATTTTAACAAAATGTTACACATGGGGAGAGGGGTGTAATGCACTGAAGTTGTTCAAGAGTAAGATGAAGAAACATTTTAAACTGTAACCTATATTCAAACATCACCTAACACATTTAACAAGCACTGATTATTCTCCACCTTTGATTCTATATACAACCTGCCACCACCAATTACTCATCCTACAGCTCGATAAACACTGAACATTATTCAGAATCTGTGCTTTAGAGACAAAAAGTACAGGATCAGTATCTTCCACTGTCAGCGTTAGCCATTTTTCAAGGATGCAACCCAGCCAGATCTGAGAGATGTAAAGTAAGAGCACCGTGATTTCCATGTTCTCATAAACAAAGTCATGCCATTACCTGTGAGTGACCTGGGTTCCCCGTAAACTGGACATCGTTTCCTCTAAGTTCTGTCGAAGATCGGCAATGTTTTTCACAGTTCGTAACCGCCGAGTTTCTGGATCCTCTCCTACAGGGAAAATCAACCATGAGAAAGGATAAGGCGGGAAACAGCACAAAACTGAGCTATTACCTCTGCCTGAATCTGACTCAAACACATTTTTTTCCTGACTTTCTGTTATTTAACACCCTAAACTGATTACGATGGAGATACCGTTCCCCTGTGGCAGGCACTTGCCGTTGCCGCAGCCGGACTGAGAACGAGCTCTGCACTGTTAACTTTATTTCACAGACTGCCTCTGCACCAGATGTTTCTGTATTGTCATTTCCCTATATGACCCAATTTAAATTCTGGTTAACTTTCAACCTCATTAGAAGACACACTCCATCAATACCACCCTTTCCATCTCATATATCGACACAATTAACATCAACCCGACACAGCCAATTTCTCCAACGCTGTATTTTCACTAGATCTTCTTTTTACTATTTTAAATAGATCTCATTCTACAACAGCAGCTTTCCAGTAAACTAAATTGTGTTGACTGGGTGCTCCATGCTGAGTGATATTTTAGGTAAAATAGCAGAAGTTCTTGCTTGTCAACATCACAACACAGTTACCGTTACTTAAATGTGCTACGTGACACGAAGTTGGGGGATGACTTTTAGTTTCCCTGGCATTTCGAAATCCTTTTCTTTAAATACTCTGTTCTAAAACACATTTATGTCCTGTTCTTTAACTCTAAAAGTAGAGCTTATATAAATAAAAAAAGTCCTCCTAGTGCCTCAGCATAATTTATTTTTATATAATTAATAATTTAATTAGCGCCTCAGCATAATTTATGTACTTGCCTTCAGCTGTCCATTAAGAAATGCTTTGGTTGCTAACTCAGCTGAGCTTTATATGATTAAACCTTCTAAGAGGTTGAAGAGAAGTGAATTTCTAGTAGGGCCAACATATTCTTTGTAAGCTGAATGCTGAAACAGAAAACCTCCAAAAAGCCATCACAAAGCTTCTGTTGGGCACAGAAGGAAATGATTTCACTCTAAAGGGTTTACAACTCATGAGAAAAGGAAATACTACAGCAAATTTACAACTTTTAAAATTTTGTATCTGCCTCCTCTGCGCAGGTGATGCATTCTCAAGCTGCCAGGATACTATTCATCCGTATGACTGCTAGTTTAAATGGCTATCTGTATATTACGCAAATCAGAAGCGTTAAGGACCAGATAAATAAGCTGCTGTTGGAACTTTCCACATTCTTTGCTTTAAACGTCATGTTTCTGAAAGATGCCAGGTTGGTGGCACGGAAAACCCAAGCCACATACTCTTGCCTGCAAAGCAGCAGTAGCACAAACTACTCGCCAAAGTGCTGGGGCCCCAACTATGGGGGAACTATCTAGGGAGGGGAAGATAGTAATTAATGTTTATACAATCATTAGCCCTTCTGAGAGAAACAACAGTGGCTAAGGTAGTGTCCACATTAGCAGTTTTTCATTAATGGGTCTCTAGTCCCTGGGAAATAATCTCCCCGAGACACAATTCACTTAGGCCAAATGGTCAAACAGCGATGATCTGGCTGGACTGGAAGTAGCCGCCTAACAAGACTAATTCCTTCAGCCAACGGGTCTCTGGGACAGAAAACATTTTCTACACTCATGGCTCTACAAATTTTTGCAGTAAAGAACATAAAATATTTATAGACCTTTAGCCTAACAAAGGTCGCAGTGCTCTTTTACAGATCATTTGTCTCATAGGTACTGAGGCAAACGGTCGGTAACTTCTTAAGAAAACATACATGAGACAAGCTAGACCAATTTCTGTTGAGATCACTCTTATGCCTAAATTGATACCAAATTTTTATTTGGATGACACTCAATTGCTGAAATTATAAGCACACTTAAAAGACAGACATTGCATAGTGCCACTAGAACTTAATTATTAAATCACTTAGCTCTTCATGAACAGGTAGTATCATTAAACTATTCAGCTCCCAGTTTTCTCTGCCTGTGCTCTCTTTTGTTTTGTATGTGTTTTTTCAATTAAAAGCATCGATAGCTGCTATGTAGGGAGGGAAGAAATCTGTCCCTTATTTCTTCTCATTTATTTGGGTTGAGGGACCGTTTTGTTTTGGTTGCTCCTTTTCCCTTAAGAGCCCTTTATGGACTGCTGCTGCCTGTGGGGTTTGGCTGCACACAGCTGGGTTTTGCATCTCCATTGTTTGAGGCTGTCAGCTGTCTTCCATTTTTGGATCCTCAAACTTACATATTCTACTGGAATAATAGTTGGTATTTACATAACATCTGTCATTAAAGACTAAAGACCTTTTGTGGTCTACAAACACTTCTCAGTTTACAGGCTGAAATACATCCAGGCTAGGCGATACGACGATTAAGAGGTAATACTGAAAAAGTTCAAGCAGCTGGACACTCTGCATTTCTTACTTTGAACTGGCTCTCATATTTAAATATGAACCCCAAAACGTTCTTAAGGATTTTATCCCTCGTGCCATTTATTTGCCTTTTAAATATTTAATCCACCTATACATAAACCATACACACAGATACGCTCATTTATGCATTCCTGCAGCCCTTTTCCTACCCAATGACTCTGCCTCTTGCCTTTGCCATCAATTCACGTGCACACAGGTATAAACGCAGCATTGACAGAATTTGTAACGCGGTATGAAATTAATCCAATTGTGCAACTTTTAGCCACATGATTTTTCCAAGCAGGACAATCAGTTTCAAAACTCACATTAAGCTGCAAGACACCAAGACTAAGTAGATGAAGAAAACCTGAGGTATCCTACTGACGAGATATACTGCAACAGCATGCGGTAAGCAAAGTCACAGACATTGCTGCAATTGGAATAGGAAGAGACTTGACTGTGACTTTAAAAACACAGTTTAGATCTTTAGTACAATATGCTTGCTAAAAATTGCTTTGTTATATTGATAAGTTTAAAAATTATTGCTAATTATCATACACTTCTTACAGTAGCAGGAATTCTAGATAAACATATAAAGTACTTTCTAATTTAGACTGCTAGTATTCTAATTACAATCAGTTTCAGCTTCTGCGTGCTGGACATAGTAAACTGTAGTGGGATTTTGGTCTCCTATTGCTGCAAAGATCACTTCTCAAATTGATCAGATTCACATGAGTGAATACGGAGCTTCCTCCAAACCTATAAATGAACCAAAACACCATGGAAATTAACTTCATCTCTTCTGTAAGCTCTGAAGCAAACTTTTAAAAAGTAAAAAATAAATATCAAATGCCTGGGAACACTTAGGATCCTTACAATAGCTTAATCCTAAAAGATGCTGCACATCTCCTAGAAAAACATTAAGTACCCAGCATTCCTAATGATTTCAAGAAATTGGGGGGCACACCGTTGTGCAGAACTTGAGCATCTAGTATTCAGATTATTGACACCTGGTTTCCATTGCTGAAGAGCTGAAAGAAATACCCTAAGTAATAAGAACTAAAGCATTAGGAATAAAACCAAATTAAATCCCCTCCTAAAGAGGGAGCTCCTGACTTCAAACTTGCTTTAGCCCATTCTTCCTTAACCAGACCGCAGTCAGTAGGTCACGTTGCAAGACATACCTGAGAGGTCTTCGAGAGCAGGCTGTCCAGTTTTGACATAAAGAGCAGAATCCATGCTGACCCCTCCTGTGCTGGCCTCAGCTGTTACATTCCCTTCATTGTCTGTCTGTGATCTGGAAGGCAAAACAAAACAGAGATGTGCAGTCACTCCCCATCAAAAGTATCTCAAGTATAACAACGAGACAACTGCACCTGCCGTCAGCCACTCTGTCCCTCTCTCCAGAACAGACCAGCAGACTGATTTTACATAATTCATTACTCCCATGTTGAATTATGTCATAGAAATGGAAACAAGCACTCAGCTGTAAAAAATAAAAAATTCATAGTCAAAAATAGGCTTCAGACAGGGTCTTAAGACACTTGGGTTTCCAGCTACATTCTAATTATCAATAACATCAGTTGTGGCTAGTCTGATCCTCTCTAATGAAGTCTGTATTGGATGAACATAAAGCAGGTATTACGTGATGGCATGTTACGCTCCTGCTACTTTCCCTTCAATAACTACCAATGTCTCTCATTTGTATTTTAAAATGAATGACTGGGTAAAACCAACTTCAAACTCCAATTTATTGTCTGACATTGTGGCTGTCAGGTAATGAAAGGTGATGTTGTAAGAATCTATTGTCAGATTTGAGTAACATTTCTTGACTCATTTCATTTTACTACTTGCACTATGTTTTGCCCCTAGAGCCACATCAACAAGCATCTGGAAGTTCTCCTGACCAAAGGGTAAGTGCTGTACAAAAGTGAAGACGCAGCAGGGAATTACTATTGCAATATTCTTAATTTCAGTTGACCCTATGTGAAATGTAGAACAGTTTCTCATGTCTTTTACTTTTAAAAAAAAAACCCAACAAACAAAAAGTAAGTCTACAGGCAGCTGAAAAGTTTAGAATAAAGTAACCTTAACTGATAGCAGAAAAAACCTGAAACTACTCCTGCAATGCATTAACAAGTGCATTTTGCAGATTCAAAACGTGTCTGGATAGTAAATTTATAATAATGCTCTATGTTTGCCTTGCAATCAATACAATTTGACTTTTCTCCTTCCTTTTAAAGCCAGCAAGATTACACAGTTTGGCCATTTTTCCTCCAATGATGGAAAGTAAACATTATTTTTTCAATTTCTCAGCATTTTCTCCAGCTGCCAATAGGTAGTTTCCTTACTGTTTTTTGTAAAAAGCCAAATACATAGTGCCTAGAGTTTCCCAGTATGCTTAGACTATAGGAAATGTATGGATTGCATCTACTTTTACACTTTAGATGATGATATCTATGTTCAAACTAAGACGAACACCAAGTAGAGTGCTTTTTACTTTATCTTTTGACAGGACACTGTAGTAATAAACCTAACAACCCAAAGCATCATGAACACATTTTTGGAGGTTATAAGGGATAAGCAATAAAGCAATCAGTTTGCAATCACAATTTTCTACTTAATTATGGATTAAAATAGTACAAACTGCACACTGACAATTTTTCACTAAAAACAAATCTCCAAAAATCCCACCTTCAGTAGATTCTGCCTTCAGCCAAAGATGCAACAATAATGCTGATGTAGGCAGATAAATGCAACAGCAAGGGAAATCAAGAACATGTACTATTAACCCAAGTTTTAGTCAGATGAATTTTTCCCAGTTGGCTCCTTCTCATGTGACCGCATCCCAGAAGGACACTTGGCATTTTATTCCATACACACAGGGAGAACACTCAAGGGGTCAGAAGACTCAAGGGTCGCTCTTCCTATTTTGCATTCCTACATAGGCCTTTGGCATCCCTCTCCTTCAGGTCGACTCCATTTACATTCACTTTCATTTAAAATATGTGGCCAACCATTTCTTACACTACATCTGCCAAGAGATCAAAGGTAAAAATGCCTATAGTGGAACTGAAAAAATGATGGGAAAGGGCGACAAAGATGATCAAAGCTTATGAACAGCATCTCTACAAATGAAACCTAAACAGGCTATGACACCTTAGCCTAGAAAAGACACATCTTATGGGAGGGAAGGATATGATAGAGATCTCAAATCATGAGCAGAAAGAAGATGATGAAGACAGACCAACCGCTTGCGTCCTCTTCCTATGAAAGAAGTAAGCGGTGTCAAAGAAAACTAGGAGATGGCCATCAAAGCCAAAAATCCCACCATCTGACTGAGGAATTTCTTGCATCACAGTCAGGCTGAGGAGCATGTCCTTAGGAAGCTTTGTTATCGATTTCCCTCTCGTTACTCTTCCCTACGTATCCTCTACTGCCATTGTAAACAGAAGATGCTGGACTATATGGAGGTTAGTTGAGACCCCATATGGCTGCTCTTTGGCTTATCTCATTCAGGGTTAAAGCACAGAACGGCAGACTTTGTGCCTGGCCTTACCTATACTAAGGGATTTTTAGTTTTATTTTATTTTTTTAAGATTTCCCATTACCGCTTATAGCGAGGCAGCTCCACTGCTGTTAGCCACACTGAAGAAAATGAGCGCATCTATGTCGTAAGTTGGCACCGCCACAACTTTTAAAGCTACGATGCACAAACCAAACCTAATCCACACGGTACAAAACCAAGTGAGAGTAGTACCTGCTCAAGAAGGTGTGAGCATTCTCATCTTAATTGTTAGCAGGGTCGGGTACAAGAACTACCCACCCTCCTATCTACCACAACTTCTTACACATCTTAGCCTGACGGCCTTCGTCAACAGTTTTTGCGTAAATGTATAAATTGTCTACTCTCTTAAAGCAAGAAACTTTTACGGGACGTGGCATCCACCTCGCTGCCTCACCCCGCTGAAGGAGCGTCCAAAACGAAGCTTCCTATCTAAGCGTCACGTTCAAAACGGTCCGTTGGAGAAGTTGACCATACCTGTACATGAAGGGAGCTACCGTGGCCGTGTTCGGGTGGCTGTATTGCTGTTGGGGATGAGGTAGCTGAACACTCACAGTATTGCTCCCTGTGGTGTGGGTCGTGGCGGCAGGTCCGTTGACAGCTTGGCTGCTGCTGCTGCTGTTGAGGCCTCCTACGCCTTTTCCTTCTGAAGAGGCCAGGCTGGACGAGGAGCTGGAATGCCTGCTGTCCAGCTGAGACTTCTGATGAGAGAGCCCCGAGCCGGCTTTCCCGCTGCGGCTTCTCTCGCCTTCCTTTGCAGCAACGGGGGCACTTGAGGATTTCCCTGTGGTGTTTTTCATTCCTGGTTTTGGTATTCCACTGTGCGAAGGGGCAGAGGCCTCCTTCTTGGCACTATTCAGCTTTCCTCCTTTAGGGATAAAGCTTGCGATCTTGGAGGACTTTTTTGGCATCTCTGTTGTTGCTAGTGCTGTCTGTTCTTCTTTTGGTTCCTCTTTCGGGTCCAGCTTTTCAGTGATAGATGTTCTCTTCGCGATGTCTTTGCTTTTATCCTTTTCTTTCTCCTTCTGTTTCTCTTTATCCTTCTCATTACCCTTTGGAGAACTTTTCTTATTAGTTAGTGCCCGGCTAAAAGTCCTTTGTGCAATTCCCTTGAGTGCAATTTTGGGACTACTGGACAACGATCCCGGATTGTTCACATTCTGATTCGCGGTATCAATCTCTTCGCTCTCCTCAAAGCTGAGAAGCGTCTCCAGCTTTTCACAACTGTTGTCCCGAGACCCCGGACACTCGAGCGTTGTCCCTCCTGCTTTGGAGCCTCCTTTGCTATTGAAGAGTTTTAATTTTTCAAGCATGGATTTTTGACCGTTGGGAGTTGTTTTGGCAATTTCCGAGGGTGGCTTTGGAGGCTCCGATATAGGCTGCTTTACGGATAACATGGAAGACGTAGCTGTGTGCTTAGCACTAAGAGACTTGCTGCGCCAAGGTTTAATAGCAGAGCTGGGCTGAGGGATGGCTGAGGAGTTATTGCAACTAACGGTACTGCTGCAGCTTTGAACTGAGGATGAGACATTTTCATTCATTCCTGTGGGCTGGGAGGCTGTACTGTCTGTGGGCTCTGGAAAAAAAAAACAAACAACAACAAAAAAAACAAACCCAAAAAACCAACACAGTAGTACCTGATATTATAGCTAGTCCAAGATTCTTTCTGTAATGAAACATAAGGAACTTTACACTAATAACATTAAAAAGATAGGCACATATTAGTGTTTTCAACATCCGTATCACTGAAAGAAAATAAAAGCCAGTTTTCTTTTCCTACCCAGCAGAACAGCAATGAGCTTCTACTATGTAATTTACATTAACTTGCCGTTTCAAGAAAAAAAAAAAAAGAATCTCCTCCAATTCAAACCAAAATGTGTTTTGCAATGTGTTCTCCCTTATTAAGTTCATAATACTTTTTCACTAGCAAAAACACAGCACTATTTTCTAACTAAGGGTTCCCTCTGCTTTTGGCAAAATACTTGCTGTCCAAGTTCGATTCTTAGAAAAACCTCAAACGTATTAAAAAAATGTAGGAGTAAGGAAAAAATTAAAACTTAAGTCCTTTCAGTTATTGGGGGCATGTGTGAGATCTTCATATACAAAAGGTAGAAGAAAACTCCATGTACAAAAATAAAACCAATTGTGTCCTTACGCAATGAGCCTAAATTAAGCATTACCGCATATCTTAATCCAGCTGTAAGAGCAACTAGTGGCAGTAACTGTACAACCCTCCCCCCTCAGAGAAAGCAAATCTTTTATTTAGTTAGTTCCTTCTTATGTTATTTGTTCTTGTTAAGAAATTAGTTCAGAGCTTAGAGAGAGCTTGAAAAATCACACTCACCTACCAGTGGCCACTTCTCCTCTGAAGTTTCTCTTTGCAGAGTTTCCTTTCTGGAGACGTTACTCTCTCAATTATCACAAATATGTTTTCTGTTAAACTGCTCATGTTTCCAATTAACTTTTGTCATCTATGTCTGTTCGCCTGCCCAGCAGCCTGCTGGGGATTAACGGCTCTTACCTATATTTCCCTGCCCTCCAGCAATAAAGTAAACTGTGTATAGAGCTGCATTTTTTTAATTCAAAAATCAACAGCGGTTGAGAGCGTGCGTTTTCGGCAGCAGGAGCAGCCCTGTGAATTCAGCCCTGTAAATCATGAGCCGCTGCAACCACACAGGGACTGTTTTCCTTCACTTTCAGCTGCTCAGGGAAGATACGGCTCTGTTAACTTCCCTCCTCTGATCCAAACCAGATCTACTAAAGATTTAAAGCACATACATCTTCCTGACTGAGCCTAGAATCGGGTTTCTAAGAGTATTAGAGACTCCTTAATAACAAACTGAGTCATTTCACGTGGTTATGGACAGAATGGGGTAGCAAGAATTAATGATACTTTTAAAAGTATTACTGAAGTCAGGAGATTTCCAGGACTCTGTTATTAACCAATAACTATTATGCTGGCCGGTTTTGCCAGTCCTTTTCTTATGGCAAACTACCCAGATGGGCTGGAAGGAAGCAAGAGCTGGATTAGAGACACAGAAAGGAATCGTACTTCTTTTAAGCTAGTGCCAGTCTGCTGACTTCCAGGGCATTACTCCCGTTTTACTCTAGTACAGAAGGAAAATCAAGCCACCAAATGTCCCAAACACCAATGCCACCTGATCCTCTCGTTGCTCTGTTCAAGCCTGCTAAATTCAATCTGATGGGTTAAGGGGGACTGAAGAAGCGATAGCGTAGGAGTCGCAGTGACCCCCCACCACAGCACCCTGCCTACAGACAGCAGAGAGGAGCGAAGGTCACAACTCCTTCAGAAGCTGCTGGAAACGTTACTCCCTCTGCTCTCCAAAGCTCTGCACCATTGCTTTGTCCTTCACGCCTCTTCCCATACGCCGCTGCTTTGTTATTGTTTTTATTTCCTGAAGTCCTCCTACCCATCAAAGTCCACTTCCCATTGCAACACTGCACCATGCTCCTTTTGTAAACTCAGAACAAGCAAGCCTTTGTCTCAGCCCACCTTCCACAGAAGACGCCCAACAATGTAATGAAAGCTTCACGAAAATCCCAACTGTGCATCATTTACGATTAATCTGTATAGCTTCCTTTAAAAAAAAATAAAATTGCCCATCTCAATATCGGGATACTTCTACAGAAACCGGAGATTCACGGTACTTTCAACACTAAGTTCCTAATCCAAACGCATTCTGGCCTAATCACGCTAAACAGATCTCAACACAAAGGGTACCCATGCCCATAAATCATCAGAACTGCCCGTGTGTGATTCATGAACATGCCTAGGATGAATTTACAGCTGGGTCCAGGGATGAACCTAACGTACTAATCGATATGGGCAGGGAACCCTTTACTTCCTTAGAAAAAACAAGTTGCAAGGAGTACCGGGACCGCGACAATATAAGGGTGACAAAATGGAAAATTACTGGTACGGGATGCAGCTGCAAAGCAGAAGAGCTGGTTGCGCACTCGGTTAGTACAACACATGCAGCAACATAAACCCAGCTCGGGGTGAAGCGGCATTCACTCTGAGCACGCGGCCAACGGAACAGTCTTGGAAAAGAAATCTGCGTTCTTCTCCAACAGGTTCTTAATACAGGCAACGCGCGTATCGGTATGAACAAAGCCATCCTGCATTCACCAGAACTCGGAGCCTACGCAGAGTCCTCGCGCGAGCTGTGACCCGCGGGCCGAGGCACACGCCAGAGACAAGAGTTAGCCGAGGACCGGGCTGCGGTCCATAACCTAGCCGTAAATTCTGACTCCATCTTGCTGAGCTGGCTGTTAACACTGCAGGTCACCTGTGGGAGCGGAAACGGGAGGCAACCCACGTCAAAACAGGGTTCCTACCAGCTCTACAATGTTTTCCTGGAAGTGAATGGCAAGTGTTGGTTCATTTGGGACGTCAACTACCTCCTAACAGCCCGGGTGAGTGCTCCAGTCCACGGTGTTTTGGGGAAAAGGCTTGGCTTAGATCAAGTGAAATGGCTTGTTTTCCAAACCCAAAAGCATTGCTCAAAATTTCTTTCCCGTAAAAATCCAGAACTTTTTCATTTCTCCTTTCTTTGAATGTTTTCAGGATTTTTTTTTTTCTCAATTGTTTGGGCACGGAACAAAACACACTTTTTTCAGTTTGTTTGTTTTTAAACACAGCGTTCGCTTTATCCCCAACTGTCCCACATACACCCTCCTGTTTGCAACTTAGTTGTGCTTCCGTTGCCAGTGGTGTAGGATGAGTACAATGTAACTCCATTTACAGAGTTGCTCCTCGTTTACGGATATGTTAGAGAAATCAGAATTAGGACAACAATACTATGACTGTGACATTTAAACAAATCAATATATTGGGAAGCTAATGTAATTTTCAGAGTCTCTACCTAACATTTTCCAAGAAGTGAATTCTGTGAACATTGGATGCTACACATCCGAACTGAGTGAAAAATTTAAAAACTCTTAAATATACATGTTAAGCAGCTACACTTTGTGAAAGGACAGAAGATATTTTCCTACATGAGTGCAGTGGATTTTGATTCACACTCGGGTCAAATACAGTGAAACTGGAAATTCAAAGTCCTCAAATCTGTTGTTACATTGCACCATGCAAAATTAAGAAAAGAAATAAAAGGTTTCACACTCATGAAAAATGTCTTCAGCTTAAGAAAACCTCAGACTTCAGATTCTCCTTTTTTCTTACAAACAAGTCTGCTGGCTCTTTTACTCCTCAGACCAATCTTGGTAAACGAAAAGGGTTCTGCTGCCAGAATGTAGATTCAAATGCTAGGTTTCCTAATGAAGCAGTAACATCAATACGTGGATAACACATCAGCATGCAAAGGGGAAAGTTTTATTCAGCATAGCATAGGCCCGTCTTTCATGAAAAGGAGAGCAGGTTTCATGCATCCGATTAATAAGCTTATTATTTCCCATGTGTTCCTTTGTGAGGGAGATATTTTCTTTCTTCAGCAACCTCCATTAACTAAAACTGACCATAAAAGAAATGTTTTCAAACCCAAGCTACAGTCTACAATAAATAATGATCGCTTTCCTCTTTTCAAAGTCAAATCTTGGCCTGAAATCTATTTTGTTCGTAGCGTTCCTGTTAAAAAAGATGTTGGTGGTCTAGTTCCAATGCCAATACGCACTGTAGCATGGGTAAATCTGATTTCAGCTGCTCCTGCAAAGTCTTAACTGCATCTGCAAACCTACCCATTTGTGATGAAAAAAAAAAGAGTCTGAAGGCTTATGATTTAATTCTTCCACTGAAGTCTTTGAGAGCTTACTTTATAATAAGGTCAGGAGAAAATATATGCAATTTCCCATCATTTGTCATGTTCACTCTAAGCAAGCGGACTTTGATTTGCTATAACTGAAAACTTTCAAAAACAATCATTATAAGCATGAAAGGCAACACAAAGACAAAGGATGTTCTCATAGTTACTTCTCCTTAGGAGGGTCAAGAACTTAACAGCATTTTTATTCATTTTAGAATGAACAAGCTGTCATTTTTTTATTTCACAGCTATGGGAAAAATAAGAAGTTCTCATGAAGAGGGATATCTTTTAGTCCAGCCCACAGATTAGATAACTGAGTTTAAAGCAAATCCCCAACCAAATTCTAATTTAGGAAGTAAAAGCAGATCTGCTCTATGACATTATAGTGTCAGAACTGCAGAAACCACTGTGGCAGTTTCATCATTTCCCATCTAGAGGAATAACTGGTGAGTCTTGACCCTTCCTATCTACCCACCAGAAGACTCTTTCAAAGCACTACAAATAAGAGTCCTACTGGTCTGGGTTTGTGACCACGACACCTACAGAGGAAAGCTTTTTAGCCGAACTATTCTCCTCTTCAGTAATGACTTAACACGCTCAGCAAACCCCTGAAGTACGGAAATGTCTGCATTTCTGCCAGGAGCTAACTACAAAAACCACAATCTTTCCATAACCCAAACCACGAGCAGGTAGAACAGAACATTCCCAACAAGAGCAACCTGGCACACAGCCCCTCCTCACAATAAGCACAACTCTTCCAGCCCCCAGAAGTTGGTATTTCAATTGTAACACTGTTGACCGGAGAGAACTACGGCTGAGTGGAAGAGACTGGCTCAGGGTGGGCAAGGGGCATGGCCTCCACCTGCAGAACTACTGAAGCTTCGTGTTGTCTCTTCTACTCTAGACCACAACAAAAAGCACCAAAAACGTTTTCTTAAAGCAGAGATTGCCAGATAGGGAAATTCTGCATAACCTGAGAAAAACCCGGAGAGGAAACTTTTTGCTTTGCCGAGGACAAAAACTTCACCAAGCTGAGCAGAATTGGCTCCTTCAGCTTTTGTCCACTGGCTTTCCCTTTAAGGGTGATTTAATTTATTATAACACGAGACAGAAATTACCTTTACTCCTTGGTATGTTTCTTTCCTTCCATTATATCTACTTCTTCAATCCCAGTGTTGTAAACTTTGTAGCTTCACTAGCAGTTCCGTGTACTCACAGAAATGCGTTGTACCTCTGAAAACCTGCACTGAAGCCTGTGGATATGTCAGTAATTCAACTTCCACACTGCTGTAAAGTCGCCTTCGTTCACACGGAGCTCCAGTACGTGAAACAACAGTTCTGCTGTTGACTGGTTTACGTCGCCAAGACTCAGCATTTTTGCTGAGGTGAAGGGAAATAGAACTGGAGCACAGGCGATCCCTTTCTCATTGTCTTGACATAACCGACTAAGACACTTGAATTCCTTGTTGTTTTTGTTTAGTTACTGTAAAATTCAGAATGCTGTCCACATGACTGCCTAAGAAAGAGGTTGGAGGGACCTCTATCGACCACATACCGGTTAGATGATCATATAAATAATGAAACCAAGTTTACTGTGCCATTCAAAACAAGTCGCACTCTCCATTTAATACTAGACAATGTACCATTCTTGTTCATTGCTCTCCATTTTCTTCTCATTATTTGTACAATCAAATCCCCCAAGATTTCTCATAACAGAGTTATTCAAAAGCATTAATGAATTCCAGGCAGGGAGCTGTTAGGAGTCTTTCATTAGATTTTATACGTAGCCGGAGTGGACAATACGTACACTTAGCAGCCTTGATCTGACACATCTCTCCCACAGGCAGGTTATATGAAAGAGGCCATATACACCTAAATGGTCTGAGAACTGCACTTCGGGAATATTGTCCATTGGCCTACTTTGACTATTAGTAGTGGCTCCAATCGGGGCTTGGAACGGCCACGGAGATAGAAATGGAGGCAGATTTTTAACAGAGAGAAGGGACAGGCAATAGGAAAAAATATCTGAGAAAACTCCCACCAATCAGTCAATATGCCAAGCTAAACTACATTTTAACTCAGAAATGTCTTACTCTGCTCAGTGAGAAGTCATACAACTGCCCAGCTGTACACAGTGGTGAATACCAATGCACTCTCAAACATGGATATTCCATGTTTAAACAGCAGAGTCAAACCAAACCGTACAGAAATACCAAGACCTTACCATCATCTATATTTACACCTATGTATGGACATATATAAATATGCAGACATCTGTTACATTTTTATATCAAAACCAGCTGACAGACACATACTACTGTTCAGACTGGGGTCTTCTTCAGTTCCTCTCTCTGGTCAATGAAACTACTCTACAATCTGTAGCGGTAGATCTTTCAAACCAGGCCAACACAGGTAACGGTCTACAACAGTAACGAAGGGGTGGGCCACGGCTTTATGCTCATCAGCCACCTCAGAGGCAAAAAGCTCAGCAGAGAAGCCACCCAGGGAGGCTGGACGATGCTCTTACCCTGGTAAAGGAGGCTCCTACAGATGTGGTAGAAACATGCTGGCACTTACAGAAGTCTGGGACGTAGCACCAGTGCCGTTTGCTTTCCTATGATTTAATAGTGAACTTTCGTTTCCATGGCTGCTCTTCTGGCACAATTCACTCAGCAATAAATTTACAAGAAATTGTAAATATTTATTTTAAAAGGAAACATCCAGGAACTGTAAAGGCCATGAAACGCTGAGCCAGATCTTCAGCTGGTATAAATTAACATGGTTCCACTGTCTCCAATGCAGCTATGCAGATGTACACTGGGCAAGAAGCTGCTTCTCAAGGTTACACTTTACTTCAAAGCTCAGGATTTTTATCCTCATGAACCGTATAGTTAGGAACGTGTCATTTGCTATTTTTTTTAAGTTGTTTGTTTTTTCCAAAACATTATTTAAATACATTTTTGGCTTGTTTTAGATGTTCCTAAAGCTTACACCAACTATGGCAAAGTTCTGTGGTCTTGTAAAGCTCCGCTTCAGCCATGATTAAGACTTCAGCCAGCCTTCGTTTAGGTAAAAGAGGACATATTTTTAAATGCCAAGTTCAGCCAGTGGAACAGTTGTAAAATTAAGCACAAATATGATTTACTGCATACTTGTATCTTGTCCTATAAACGTGCCATACTGCTGCTTGTATTCTGACAGTTTTTAAGCTGTTTTACGGGCACATACCCAACATGAATACGTCGCTAAAGATTCACTAAGATGAGCCTATCTTTCAAAAAATGTATTTGATTAGAAAAGTGGAAGGATGCAAGCAATATCCCAGCATCTCTCTCTCTCTCTCAGTTGCCTGAAGATGAGTATTTTGTTTGATGCTAATGACGTTCATGAGGGTCATCTTATGACATAAGCCAGTAATCTTATGTCTGGGGAATACAGAGGCATTAATACATTTGGTAAATTGGAGAAATAGACTGAGTCAATAAGATTACATTCACTGAAGTTGGCTGAAAAGTTCTGTGCTTAGAAAGGAGAAATTGAATGCCTAAATATAAAAGGTCAAACAATCAGCTATGCAACTGTACTGCAGAAAAGAAATAGGAGTTACAGTAGACCACAACTGCACACCTCTCTAGTGTGACACTAAGGAAAAATTAACGTCATTCGGGAATGCATTACGAGTATCATATATAAGACAGAGAATGTAATTATCCTACTCAGCGCTAGAGTAAGGCATCAGGTGGAGCGCTGTGTCTAGCCCCAGCACCCCTCTAAAAGAGACTGACAGACTGGAAAAAGGCCAGGCAAGATCATCAAGATGTATATGCGATTTATCACAAAGAACCTGTGAGAAGGTGGTTGAAATAGTTGAGATTGTTTAGTCTAGAGGAAAGAAGACTGAGGGGAGACATTGTAAGCCTTCAAATATATGAAGACTATTATAAACAGGACAGCGATCAAGGAAGAACAGCAGCAATGTGCTTAATTTTTAGCCAAGCAAAATCCTGGGGTTATATTTTTTTTGAAATAGCTAGCTTTAAGACCAAAGGGACACTGGAAGGGATACACTTACGGAGATCGTCAAGTCCCTGTCAGGAGACGTTTCATAGCAGACTAGCAAACACCTCTCAGGTATAGGTACAGTTGATTTCCCTTCAGAGTTGGAGCACAGACTCCCCAGGTTATTTACAGATGCAATTCTATAAATGTATAACGTATGCTGCAAACTTGTCATAACTTTAAGCACAGTTCTTTAAACAGAGGTAAAACCAGAAGGCATATCTACACTGCAAAGTTATGACTCAAATTTGTGTAAGGACATCAAAAGTAGTTGTAGACTCAGGGACAAGCAAAAGCCTAGAGATTCTGCCGGGAAGAACAAAACAAACCACCAGGTTTCTCAGGGTATCCTTCTGATTACCCCACACTCCTTCCTTTCTCTCTCTGGTTTTTTTTTTTTCTCTTGGTTACATCAAATTCATGATCACTGGACTATATTCAAGGCAAAATAAATCACACTGAATATTTGGTAAATCTCTTCAATGCAAGTTATATTTAGAAAACTGGATAGGGTTATTCCAGCATCTGCTTTTTGGTAGGGCATACAGCAGAACAATAGAAAATACCAACTACTCTGGTTATGGATTTGTCAAGACAAATTATGTAAACTTATTTTATCATCAGTCTGACTTACAGTGAAAGCCCTCAGTCAGTAAAAACAGATTTTTACTGCCAGCACAGATGAGCACAGAGGCAGCATCCGAAACACTGAGCAGAACATGCTGTTTGCTTCATACCTGACCTAGGTGAAACACTTGTACATTTTTTTTTTTTTTTTAAAGGGTGGAATGACTGAAATTTGTTAAATTATCATATTCTCAGTTTGTTGAGCCAGTCACATTTATTTCCCAGGGAAAATCTGAAAGTGTGGGTAAAATGGTTTCAAACTTTATAGACTTAGGCCTCTCTAAAAAATAAAACCTTTTCCACTTTTGCAGTCCTTTTGATCGTAGTGACCTTTGCACAGTCTTACCAAGTCAACACTTCAAAAGTAAACATTAGAGTCATTCCATTTTCTAAAGAAAGACAAACCTAAAAAGAAAACTAAACCCGAGATGAATATAGAACAGGAGTGAAAGTAACTACTCCAAAAAGTCAAATTAAGGAATTTTTTTCTAAATCTTATACGGACACAATTTTCAGTCATGAAGAAAGTTATAACTGCCCCAAAAAATTAAAAAAAAACCCCAAACCCAAAAAACTTCAACTTATTGCTATCTGTTGCATGAGCCAACTGTTTCATTCTATAAAATCACTTCCCAGCTTTCTGACATCCATACACTCTTCATCGATATGGAGAGGAATCTTTCCATCTCAGGAACTCCGTTTATTTTTCCCAGTGCCTACTAAACTATTAAATCTTTCTGCTGCTCCTCAAAAGCCTTCCTCACCCACCTCTCCCCCACTCTCTCTCAGCAGCCTCACAGAACTGGGCACAGCTCTAGTCTCCATCGGCACAGTTAAATCCGATTTCAGTAACGAGCCGGCAGCTTGTACCAAAAGGGTCGATGCCTTTTCAATATCAACTTTAGTATATCAGAGTCCTCAGTCAGAAGCCACAGCCTATAAAGGACATTGGTCGAGATACCAGGCTTAATATTTCACATTTCTGCCTTATTTAACAACACGTCTGTGTGCCACCAGATGCTGCAGTGACTGACTCAACAGAACGCACCATAAAACCAGGGAGTCCTCCCCATCGCAAATTAACTTTGTGGGCTTGCACCAACTCTCTCTTCTAGAAGATACCACGCACCTGAACGCTTCAGGACTTTTCAGTCTTTGATTAGTAAACAATGTCATTCAAAATGCTGAGATTTTTAACTGTTATAGACACATATATAATTATATCATATATATAACAACTGTTATATGTTGTTATAACATATATATACACTATATATAATATATATTATTTTTTTATATATATATATATATAAAAAAATATGTTGTTTTATTGTTGGTAGCTTCTATTAGCTACCAGCACGACAATGACTTTTTAAACAAACCAGGAGAACATCACGAGTGGTTTTCAGATTGGTTTAAAGACAGGGTCCCTACCGGGCTCTCCAAAAACCATCCCTTTGTTACTTCAAGCTAGTTTCTGCACATGACAGCAATCGACCACAGACCCTGATGAACCTTGAAAACTGGAGTTATTCAGTACATCGCCAACAAAAGAACTTTCCTCGATGCTTAAAACCAAAAAGTTGACCGGCACAGGCTCTGCAGTAAGCCACCTGTAAGACCAAATCTAGAGGTCTTGCTTTTATTTTAACTCTTCTTATTCAGCCAAACAATCCTGCCTAATGATTCCTCTACCCTGATGACTAAAACGGACAAAACCACAGAGGACAACTGCTATTGTAGGCCCAAAGAGATCGATTTACCAACACTGGAGTGTTATTATTGCCTCCTATGGTTGAATGAATAATTTTAGAAGGTGGTTATGAGCTGTAGATAATCCAGCTGGTATCAACTGGGGACAATAAAATTTATTTAAACTTTTTTCTTCCAGAGGACAACAGTCATTTGACGTGAGTTCACATCAGCCCAGGTTGGTCATCACCACGTCCAGCTCTGAAACATTCACACCGGAGCTGACAACTCCATCATCACCGAACAGAAACAGCCAGTGGTTTTGTTTGCTTTAAATATAACACTTGTTATCCCCATCACCTCAACCATTACCTAGGGAAAGGAATGGCTTTTTCTTTGGCCAGGAAAAGGGGGAGACAAGGTGGCGCTGAGCGCTGGAACAGGCTGGCCATATATATATAGCTTCCACTTGGAAGAGACGGTTCAGCCATCCCAGTAACTTTTTGCCAGCCCCAAGTCAAGCTGGCTCCATGCCACAGGAATGGAATCCGATGTCCCAGGTCCCGGGCCATAGCTGTCATGAGAGATATCCCTCTACCTGCAGCCCGAAAAAGCCTTCGCTTTCACGTTCAGGCTTCTATGCTGAATGCTACTATAAATGGGTAAAAAAAATTAAAACGTTAACTCTCTAACAGGAATTTCTATCATGCTTTACAAGTCTCGGATCTCTTTTATCACCACTTTTTAAAAAATTCTTATGTTATTATTTGGCACAAAGGCAAAAGCCTGGGTTTCGTCTCTGTTTATTATTATTAATGTATTTGGAGTGGAAAAACTGCATGAGGTTAAAAAGAACATACGGGTTCCAAGTGAGGAAGCTTGTGCAACATCACTTGACCATCCTGTACTCGGTACAGGAGCCAAACCCAGTCATGCAGAACATCAAATATTTCATCTGATTTTATGTGCAGCTACAGAAGAGGGCTTGCCCTCCAATTTCATGTGTTTAAATGAAAGATTTTTCATTCAACAAAACTACCAGGATCATCTGAGTTGATCTTAAAGATAATATGGTTCAAGAAATTTAACTCAGTAATTTTTGAGCCAAAACTGTAACCTCTGTCTGAACATCAGCTCTGGGCAAATATTAAATTTTGACTCATTATGACCGATTTAATCTCTTGCCATGGCTAATCATACTCATTCTTAAAATTTCTATCCAGCTTGTGGTCTGAATTGGGCTAATTTCAAATTCCAAACAAATGGATACTATCTACCGAGGTAATAAAGAATCCTTATTACTATAAATGTCACTACCTACAGGTATCTTGCAGATAACAAGGAAGTAACCTTTCTTTTAGCAAAGAACATAAATTAACCTTTTAAATACCTAACTGCAAAGGAGTTTTTCCAAACCTCTAATTATGCAGTGCTCTTCTGTATGTTTTATCAAAGTCCCTCTTTTTCAGATCCCATCTGAATACTGCTGAAAATTTTAGCGTTCAAGATATTACCCACGAGAACTCCGAGTTCTGATCTCATTATGCACGTTTCTTGCCTTGCTCCTCCCTAAGGACAAGAGTTTTCCCCTCTATTTCTGAAGTAGCATTTTTAAATTGAACCTGAGAGTTTGACATAATCCAAATCTGCCACTTCTAAATCACCTTAAGCGACACTTAGCTCAAGACAAACTCAGTATCACATAAAACCAAGCCATAAGAGTGTATTCCCACGTACTTTTTTTATTAATGCAGGAGTTAATATGAAACATTTCAGTCATTAGGAGGAGAAATTTCAAGTGGTTCGGTTCCAGAATTAGGATTTTCTACTCTTTACACAAGTGGACATTTAAATAAACAAATATGGATTTCACAGTAAAGCTGACGTGAAAAACTATGGTTTCTATCAACTTCAGTAAAATAAAAGATTACCTTGTGACCAACTCTGGACAAATACAACTACTGTCTTTTTTTTTTTTTTTTTTTTAATTGGTGTCTGCTATCTAATTCAGACAACAGGTAAGTACAAGCACCCTAGAGAATCCCCCGGCGGTCTTCTGAGCAGTGCACCTCCAGGAATCAGCACCACGTGGATTCCCATACGTCTAGTGTAAAAATCTCACTGCAGCTATATAGATTTAACTTGGAAGAGTCGTTCCTACCAAAGCTGTGACAAGATATGCCATGTCCTCTTGAACTGTACTGATAAATATAACTGCCTACATATAAAGCGCACACATTTTTAGCACGCATTTGGCATACGTAACCATACACCAATAAGGCTGATTTGCTCGGCGGAGTGGAGGTTACATTTCCTTGCTAACATTTTACTAACTTGGTAGTCGGTCCTATTTTGGTAACACAAAGTTAAAAAGTTATAGGAAAGAAATTCCTTGGCTGTCCTTTGAAATGCCTTAATATCTCTTCCTATTTAACTACTTTATACTTAATAAAATTTTTAAAAGGAAATAATATTTAAAGGTTTCTAAACGTGGTAATTTTATACCTGCCAGAGCTCAGAGCTGGACTCAAGTAATATCAGCCTCTTACTGCTGGCTCCATACAGGTCTGACCCATGCAAAATTGTCATTGCAATGAGACCCTGTCTCTTTGGGATCTGCAGGTCCCCGTACTTCCCTCTGTCTCTATTCCACCCTTTGTACTGGAAGTATTTTAGCTGTGTCAGTAGGGTAAATATGTCTGTAATGGGTATAACGCAGACTGGTTTGAGTATCACTGCACCACAGAGCAATATGCACACCTTTGCACACCAACAGACCAGAACTGAGCATCAACATAAAGGGAAAACATGGAACATGTACGTGAGGCAGGCATGTAGGACACTTACAAAGTATTAGAGCTTCTTCTAAACAGGTAGAACTATCAGTCCCGAAGCACACTTCAATTTTTCTTTGCCTCCCCCAACCCCCCTCAGCAAGTCCCTTAAATAAATCACTGATAATAGTCAATGTCCAGTATATTTTTAACACTCTAAGAAACTAACCAAACATTTAAATTGTAGAAATCATAGAACAGTCGAGGTTGGATGAAACCTCTGGAGGTCATTCCTTCCAACCTTTGGTTGAAAGCAGGGCCTTCAATGAGGTTGTCCTGGGCTCTGTCAAGGCAAGTCCTGAATACCTCCAGCAAGGGAGATCCCACCACTTCTCTGGAAAAACTTCTCCAATGTTTAATCCTTCTCATAGTGAAGAATTTTACTCTATTGCCTGACAGAAATTCCCCTAAAGGAATGTGCGCCTCTTGTTCTGTCACCATGCATCCTTGTGAATATAGTGACTACCTTTTACACGTTAGAAGACAATGATTAAATATACACTGTGTTCCAAGTTAAAAGGGTTTACCCAAGATTTGAAAGAAATAAAAGAAAAGGAGTATCAACCAGAGGAGCACATGTTTTTCTTACTCTCCTGCCCGTATAGTATATTCACACCTGAAAATCGAGACATGCAGAGCTAAGATTATAGCTGAGTCAGCAGGATCTGGTTTCAGAACCCTCTCACGAGACTTGTATCAAGTAAGGTTGCAAGAATGCTGCTATTAGAACAGTCATTTATTTCATCCGAGTGCATGAATCTGTATACATATATTTTTTTTTCTTTTTTTCTAATACTACCTATTTAAGTGAAAGTTGACATCATTAGCATTGCCTTCTTCATAAATCTGAATAATAAACATTTCCTTTGATCTCGTGTGGAAATGGTCAAAGCCTGGTAGGGCTTTTTTTCTACTGACATTTTACCTAACATTCAATCCAAAGGAAAAGGTCATTTTTCCCACAGACTTCTACTGCCCTCTGTAGGATTATTTTAAATAAAATATTAGGAACAAAGCGGAAATAAAAACTAAAAAGAAGGCATGTAAGCCTGTCATTACTATATCACTTCATAAATATACTGTAGATGCCATGTTAAGTTGATATTTCCTACAGCTTCATAAGTTCAGGGGTTTTATAGACCGTGGATACAAATCAGGAAGTAATAAGCAGTATATTCCCATACAATGTTACCAGACTTTTGAGACTGCAAAATGAAAACAGAGTGCCTGAAGATCAGTGAAGATAGTGCATATATGAGGGTGTTCAGAGCTAATCAAAAATACCCACCATTTTGCAGAACCGCAGACTGCTTTCAAAGCATGTCTCAAAAGACTCTCCATTGTGTGTGGCTAAGCAAAACACTGAAAGAAATTGATGAGAAAATCTACTGTATCAAAGTCTTTACTGAAGTTGTATGCTCCAGTATTTAAGTTTCATTCTTCATACTACCTAGGGCACAGTTCTGCTCCTTCTTGCCATGGACAAAAAGTAGATTTCTTTATTCTAAATTGCACGCGCAAATAAAGTTTTGGCTATTTTTTATTTGGTGATCATATTGGGCAATGAGAAGGACATGGTAACGTGGAGCCTCAAGATAACCAGTAACTAATAATTTCCATACAGGCATAGAAATGCAAAGTTCATTTGCCACTTCACATTCCTTAGAAATGTTTTTGATAATTTAGACGAGGTCAGTAGAGACCTTGGGAGACAGCTGATAACTCTTCATGCTGTAGCACACTTGTGGTGTTAAAGGATATTAAAGGACAAGAAAGTAAACCAAAGGTATACACACTTACATGTGCATGGACTAAATAACTGACAATTCAGAAGTGAATTAAAAAGCTCCAATTGTATGAAGGGATTATGATGACATAAAAAAATCACAAGCCTGAGTGGCTCATTATTTCCCCACAATCCAAAAATGCAATTAGATTTTAATTGCATTTTTCTTAAGAAAAAAAGCCTGTAACAGCAATTACACACATTAAAATACCCTGCCTAGAACGCTACTGCAATTATAAATGGCTAATCACTGTGACAATAAATAAAAAACTGTACCACAGTGCATTACCATTTTATGACGTGAGGAATGCGGACACCGAAATTTCTCTAAGTTTGAAGGGAATCTCGCATATAAACTGTAGGGCTAAGTCCAAAAAGCAGGTTAAAACTATCATGTTCTAACCTCAAAGAAGGTGTCATAGGACTGAACTCGGTATCTAAGCCACCCAAACTAGAGAAGACGTATCTCTTCTCCACATCTTGAAACTGGTTTCAGACAGCACGCGAAGACTGAGAAAGCAAAATAAAAAGCTGAAGACACAATGTAAGCTTGTGGGGAAGTAAGACTCGCATCTTTTCATGTGTGCTCCTTTGCTAAGAGCACGTACGTATCTCACAACAAACGTGCACGCATCCAAGAATCTCTTCTTTTTATGCAACAGTGTAAGCGTTTTTGATGTTACATAAATCCTTTTCCCAAGATTTCTAGAAAACCAGTGGTCACATCATTAATTGATTAATGGAATCTTTCAAAAAATCTAGGTTATTTATTTTCCAGTAGCTAGCTATTCCTCCATGCTCCATTTACTGTCCTTTTCATTTCTGATGTATTCTGTTTCAATTAATGCACTTTCATTGCCACAAGACACAGACGATTGACTAACAAGACAATTTACATTTGGAAGGAGAGGCCGCAGATTAATAAAAGCTGAAAATTACAACCTACTTTTGTAAGAAATTATGCAAACATAATACACTGAAGGCTACCTTCCATCACAAAGTGACCACTCGCGCCAAAACAGTCTGCCAAAACAGGCAGATTTCTCTTTCTCCCGTTTCCTTCTCCAAAAACACGCAACGGAGCTAGTACTGGGTGAAGAGATGAAAACTTACCAAGACTGGCACACAACATGGTCATGTAAGTCTCATTTCCTTCGGCAAAATACAGGATATGGGTCAGAAAACTTGAATTGTCTTAGCACTTTGACAATAAACTTTGTCTGGCGACGTTACAATTAACTTAAAATAAGCCAAAAATTTGTCAGACCAACTGCTTTTGTTTCTCATGGATGCAGACCAACTTTGTGTCATGATTATATTTTTAAGTTCAAGTTCAACTTACAAAAGCCTTCATTATTTTTTTTTTTTTTTGAAGACCGTAATTTATGACTGGAAATTTTGACCAGAGCAAAAATCTGAGTATTTAATGCAACTTATGTGGGCTGTCAACCTAAAAACCAACCTTGTTTCTTTCAGTCATTTGTAATATTCATAGGAAGCAGATAATCTTGTATGCTTCTTCAGCGACCAGTTTATCTTTCTGAAGAGACGGATTACAATGAGGAATGAGGGTTCACGGAACTGTCTGCCTAAAAGCAGTTGGTATTTAAGTTACTCAGTTGACAAATGACTGCTATTTCCCTGTATGTGAGAGGACTTTTTTTTTTTGTCTTTCCCTTTTTTTTTTTTTTTTTTTTTTAAGACTGAAACCAGTACTTGACTTTCCTTCTTTAGTAATCTTGGTAAACTGAGAAAAAGCCAAGACAGTTCAAGTTCTCTCTTCACTGCAGCCTAACAGCACACCACCCACCCGCGGGAAGGGATCATCTACCCAACCAGCACGTGCTTCAGGACGAGACACGTCCCACACCGCCTCTCCCCAGTCCAGTAGTTCTGGGACATGAGCACAAGAGGAGAGTATGGACAAGGAGGAGACAGAGGGAGACTGGGAGGTGCTACACAGGAAAACAAAGTTTCATCAGTTCTACTGCTCATGCCATAACTTGTCAGCTCAGATTGAGAGACGACTATTACACGCCGACGTTACAGTTAAATCATTACTGTTTACATAGTGTACCTTCTAAAATAGTAAGCATGGATTTAAGAAGGTAGAATGTTGCTAATTTATTAGCATATTATGCCAAAGCATAATATAATTATAATAATTATATTATTCAGCGGCGAATTTAATTTTCTTCTTATACAAGGTCTGACCAGGGTGATTCAGAAAGTCCCTGGAGGATGCTGAGGACCCTCCGCTGCCATCATCACAAGATGAGGTTTTGGGCTGTAATGGCTAGATGGGGTAACATTCCAAAAACTAATGACATGCAGTCGTAGGACAACAGTTTCTAGAGAAGGAAAAACACAATTTCCTGAAAAGAAACAAGCATGAGAACCACAGCCAAGTTGAACCAGACCAGGACTTTTCCCTCAAGCAAAATCCTCATTACTGTTAACAGAAGTTATGCACGGACAACAAGGAGACTTGAGCCTAAAGGGTGCGACTGCCAAGTCACTGCAAGAAGATCGCACTGAAACCCAACGCTGACCTATCTTCGTAAGCGCAATGACTTTATTAAGGATACAGAATTAGCTGCCAGCCCATGCCAACAATTTGACCGTATCAGACTCGAGCGATTCGCTCAGTTCTCACCAGCCGCATCCCCCCAAACTCCACTGGTAAATGCCGCATTAGAGAGCTCAGAGCTGCAAACTCAAGCTAATGAATGCTGTCAGATTATTAGCTTAGTAAACGGACACAAAGTCAGTAAATGTCATTCAAAAAAGCACTGCTTCAGACAGAACACGGTGCTTGACATTTCTGATGCACTGCCACAGACACAGTTTCACTGCAACATTTATAAAATTATAACATGTTCCTGCCTTCAAACCCTACGCTATACGATTGTTGAGCTTAGATTTAAATCATATACTTTTGTAACTGAAAAGATCTTCCAAAATAGTGGAGGAGAGGAAAGCAAATGGTACTATTTATCATATAAAAACACAGACAAAATCTTTAGTGGTCATTTCCCATCCCTGTCAAACTACCCATCAAAATGTCTTGGTTTTTGATTAATTCATTCCCCCTTATCTGTGTTCGAAGCAAAATGAAAAAACATGTTTCACCAGTGCCAGCTTTTCTTGAAGCTATTTTTTTTGCATGTACCTCCAGGACAGCAAGTCACAACTTCAGTTATATTCAAGGAGGACTACACCTTTTTCAAGGAAAGCCAGCTGGTTTTTGGATTGTAAATGTCATGTTTACAACATCCAGCTTGGAGACAGCCTTACAACTTCTGGAGCTTAATGGAAAATTCAATTTCCCCCGAACGAAGCCAGTATGAAGAAAAATCTGAGGATGCCAAAATCTCAAGTGCTTACCTTTGTCATTGCTACTTGTTGGTGTTGGAGGGGGAAGTCCAGGCTTAGATTTGTCATAATTGTTAAAGCTCTGGCTGCGACGATTGTTGGCACTAAGAGAACCACGAGCTTTGGCCTCACTGCCTGCAGCGGACACCCTCGTGGTGGGGCCTGGAAGTCTGATGAAAGAATTACAATTCGATTAAATATATTCAAAAAGCAGTCTGGAAAAGAAACTATGGAATACCATGCATAAGCTGAAAAAGAAAAAAAAAAAGGATCAATACCACAAGTATATACTCATAAGGGTCCTTGTTCTTTTATAAGAACAAATCAAAAAATCATCCTAGATGAAAAATACACACCACAGAAGCTACAGTCTGAATTGTTTTACATCAGAAAAAAAACCCTGAACTGAAATTAATGGTCACTTGCTATAAATCTTGTGAATCAGAAATAGTTGCAAGTAAATTTGGTGGAGCAATACCACCGGTACAAGGTTAAGACTAAGTAAGACATTACTGTTCTTAAACTAGATTGCTGGACACTTTATTATATGCTGGCCACATAAGAGCTACCCTTATTTTGGAAATTACAATGAGACAGAACACAGCTGCCTTTTCCCTTGTAGAGAAGCACACCACGTCTCTGCTCTGAAAGCTACAAAGCCTAGCAGCCAAGCCCAGTGAAACTTAAACTTGGCTTAATTATTTGAGCCTATAAACATCACACAAAGCTTAAGTCCCCCCTCTTAGGGCAACCACATCATCAGTGAGCTGGTATAAGCCTCTGGTTTAAACTGGGTCAATCTCTTCCAGCATTTCTTTACCGTAGCCTGTATTTACAAGATTTAGCTGTTTACCTAGAAAAAAAAACGTAGTTAGGATTCTGGAGTAAGTAGACAGGGAGGGATATTACTTTCATGCTTTTCAGGCAAAAGAGGAGGGGGAAGACTTTTCTAAAAAGCTTGACAGATTTAGGAAAGCCACTGGCATTGCATCTCAGAACAATATGTGTGCTTGAGTCCTTCAAAGTCAAAGTTCACACATAAAGTTTCCATGTTTGTACTATACTCCGTGCACTAATGAGCACATATTTCTACATTCCAAATAGATGAAATATTAAAAATTGAAAGATCCGGTAGTTGCTCAAAATGCATACTGAAGAGAATTAGGGAAACAGCTCACTGTTTTGAAAAGCAAGGACATCACATTAAAGACTCAAAGACAGAACCAGTTCACGTCACCTACAGTAGCACTGAAAGGGACCGCTCTTTGCCGTCCTTCCGTTTTCTGTATGGTAGAATAGCTTTAAAACTTCTTTATATAAACCACAAAACCCTAACCGTCTTAAATAAGTTGTGCCAATAACAGGCTAAAGTGAAGAAGACCCAGTTGTCAGAGGGAATGGGGATGCAAGCGACCAAATCACTGTTGTGCCTCGGGGAAGGAAGAGAAGCCAAGGAGGAGTCTGGCAGGGCGTCCTAAATAAACTGACTTCTCCAAGACTAGTGAAGAAATAGGAAATATGAAAAGAAACATGAAGGAAAAGAGCAAAAATGTCAGCAGCTGCATGCACATGCTTTCAAAGCTCAAACAAGGATAAGACATAAGGGCATCATTCAAATACAAAACCAAAAATTAATTTACAAGCTCAAACCACCACAGATCTGGCAGCAGCACATCATGGTTCTGAGGTTGACTTTGCTGAAGCCTTTTAGACAAACCCCTCAATTTATCCAGCCTTTTTCAACACTGGGGGGTGCTAAGAAGTTGTATGTACTCATCGCTGCAGCAAGGTGTAACTGAGATCATCCCAGAGATGCTTCATCCGCTGTAGGGGAGACTACACGGGAAGAAGCGGAGGCAAACCGGGACAAAAACTGGTCTTGAGAACTTGGAAGTCACCAAGACAAGAAAGCTCATTAAGAGTTTGTTTTGCTTAATAGGAAATGAGCTAGGTTTCTTCCAGGTGGGACGGACGCACAAGATACCTCAGCTGAAAGTTTCTACCCAGTGATAAAAGATCGTGAGTATGGGCCAACCACCCCAGGAGGGCTACCAGAGCCCCCAGTACTGGGAGGGGAGTTTTCTAGCAGCGTCTGGCAGGAGGGAAGGGATAATGTTCTTGTACCGATGGGTAAGAAAAGGCTCTCCACACATGCCCACATGGGTTTTGCAAATCTGTCACATTTTAAAGTAAATAAAGCTACTCAAACCATGTGACCACTCAAGAAGTGACAAGTTCTCAATTCAAGTCAGTGTTGTCACTGCCAATAAAAACATACAGAGAATAAAAAAACAGAGGTGCTAAAAACACTCTTGAAGAAGATATCATTTCTCTTAGACTTTTTTTTTTCCCCCCTCTAGTTTAACTGACTGATTTTAAGCCCCTGCTTTTGGCATTAGGTCAAGATATTTCACAGCAGTGCCTGTGAAATCTAGGGGAAAAAAAAATTAGGTTCAGGGAGACGTTTCTAGCTTCTTGGTGTTAGAGACAAGGTACTGAGCTCGGAGAATGCTCTCCATTACTGCACTTCAGCACCTCTTCTAGGCAAATACGAACTGTCAAGCCATAATTATGATCAAGAGAGAACATGAAAAGGAAACATGGGACATTTTAACAGGGGTTATACTGCAGACCTTCACTGTTGTCATAAAAGAAATAAGATGGGGGAAATAAATCCAAATTATACAGCAGAACTAACAATCTATATACACACTTGCCAAGCTGAATAAAAATCCTAATAGCTCACAAGTCTAGCAAAAATGGTACAGTATAGTTTACCAACGTATAACTATATAAAAATTGCTAGTAAAACATTTTAACATATAATACTAGTAGAAGTAAACATGATTAATAACCGCATTAATAGCACAGCAACCCTTATGATCGCTGAGACGAGATGGTCATATGAGCTGTCATGCAAGTCATGCTGGGATTCAGGAAAAAAAAATAGACTGAAATACCTATTAATCATTTTTAGGGAGATTAGATGTGCTCAGCTTCAGAGCACTGGGGAATGCAGGAGCTCTGATGAGACAGACCCACACGGTGCTGTTTGGGCTTGCATGGTTCACATGACGTTCCCCTTACTAGCTAAGGCAATAGCCTGATACTAGTCGTTTGAATAATGCAGATCTAAATACAACTAATACAGATGTGTACAGTGGGGAGAGAACTCCCAGAACCATGTTTTGTTCTCAAAAGCAAAAGCTCAAAAGGACAAAAAAACCAAATTATTTTCTTGCGGGCCAGAATGCATTCCACACCTTGAAAAAAAAAAAAAAAAAAATTAAAATCCATCTCGCACTTCCAGGTTTCAGCTCTTTGTAAAATGCCTAGTTACAAACTATTTTCAACAGGAACCCTAAACATGCATCGAGAAATATTGCAAAAGGATTATTCATGCTTTGCAGAAGATGAAGATATGCTAACCTAGAAGACTTTTTCTGACCAAGAGTGAATCGGATGATTTTGCTTTGAGATGAGTCCCTGGGAGATGCACTGTATGACAGGAAAGAAAAAGCCGAAGACAACATTGAACAAAGGAACTTTTTGTTTTTTAAGCCACCAAACTTAGTAACTAGTTTTAGGGAGGAAAGAGTTTTTATGAATTCCATGGGGAAAAAAAAAGAGCTTCTTGCCTAGACTATAACTTTATGTCAAAATTCCCAAAATCTGAAATGAATTAATTTTTATAGAATTATGAACATGCAATTCTACATGCAAACCCCAACTTTTTTACTCTTTTCTTTCTCAACCTTTTATTATATGCCTTTTTCTGCAGAGGCTGAGCAATTTCACTTTAGTATATACTAGGAAAACATGACATTTAAGACCTTCAGGTCAGATATTTTTAAATTATTTGAAAGCCAGCACAATCCACACAATGGACTGAAAATATCAAAGCAATATTCAAATGGTCCCATGCATCTCTGCATGTTTTTGACAGAAAAGCCGCAGAAATACGTTCAAATACATCTTTGTTTTACAGTAATTATTTTCTGTAGAAGTTTATACATGCCGTAGCAACACTATGTTTTTCAACTATATGAAAATATTGTTTACACCCAAAATGAGCATGATTCATGAAGACAGACATAAGCAAAAACCAAATAACCTCTCAGTAGCCTCACTTGGAAGGCCTCATCTAAACTGTCTATACCCCTCATAAAGCAACGCTTAAGCTAGCTTTCACCTTAATATGCGTTATTTTAACACAAATAAGCCCTAACCAAATTTGACATATTTATTAAAAAAAAAAAAGCCTTCAAACTTTAGTAATTATGCAAATATGGCCTCAGCCTTTAATCTTGCCCACTTATTCCTACTAAACCTCTCACTCTCTTAGCAGTGGAAGGGTCAGACAAGCAGAAGGCTGCACATGTATTCACGGCGGTACTGCCTTCATAAATTGCTTTTATTCTAACGTGGAAAGAGCACCCCTAGGATTAAAGACATTCGAGGGACAAAGACTCCCTCTGCTTCTCTGTATTCTGGCCTAGGAGCGCTAACAAACACCAATCGTGAAAATTATTTTTCATGTAAGCCAGGAGCATATTATTTTTGACCGATAAGCCTAGATTTGATTGTGACTGTCACCAGCCGTGATGAGCTCTATTTCTTTAACCGCTGTCAGAGCCTTCCACTTTTTAGGACTGAAATTCTTGTAAACTGAGAACTGAAGTTGGTTTTCACATGCCCAGAGTATATATTCTGTAATGGCAACAATATACACGCTTTGCGAGTAGAAAGAAGCAAAAGGAATACTGAGAAAAACAGCCTTATAAAATACTGTAGTTATTTGGTTTAGCAGGTATTTGACATCCCTTGGACTGCATATTTCCAGCACTGAGAACATATTTAAGCACATCTGTTTTGATTTCCAAAGGCGTGAAGTTAATTGCTACCTAGCATTCCATTTCCAACACACTCTTTATTCTACAGTAGAACTAAAGAAAGAAGATTCTTTGGCTTTTGAAGACCTTTAACAAGAAGAAAAAAAGAAATTAACAATGAAAAAAACCCCAAAACAACCAACTTAAAGGAAATTTCCCCACCTGGACTGCATTTCTGGTTGTGCTTTGAACTGATGCGGCGCAGCTTGCGGGGGCTGTTGGCACAGAGTCTGGAGCGAAGCCGGTACCTGCTGCTGCGGTACCCCGACCTGGCACTGGGACGGAGGCCCTGCTTGCTGGGATACTGGGGGAGGTTGCTGGGATGGATGGTGTTGCGGTTGCTGTTTCTGTGGCTGCTGTTGCTGCTGCTTGTATCGAGATAAACTGAAGAAAAGGCCCAAGATGGCCTTTAGATTCCCATTCCTGATTTCTGTAAGGCAAGGTGCAGAAGTCACTGGTCAGCCACAAGTCATTTCTCTCCAACAGTACAGCGCTCTTCGTAACGCCATCCGAACTCAGTTCCTTTAGGATATGACAGGCTTTCTGCACAGCTAATCGGCATTACTGCTGATTACCAGTGAGCACCACCTACAAATAAATAACTAATTTCTCCCCTACGGTGACTGCACGACGTCTCGCTTTTTTACCATAGTATGCGTTAACGCCAATGTGCTTAAAAGGATAGTTCCTTCAAACCAAGGTAACCAAAAAAACCAAAACAACAACCCCACAACAACAAGTGTATTAAAACCAGCACACTGTAAATGATTTCTCAATCCTAAATTGACGTGAGGAGGAGAAACTACTTGGTTATCACACGGTATTAGGTCATTTCTGGAATATCAGACTAATTACTGCCACTGAGAAAATCTGATGGAAGTTTTGCACTAGAAAATATGATTGTTGGGTGAAATAGCTGTATTAGAACAGATAATTACTAGTTTGATACTATCACAAGCCGATACAGAATGGATACCCAAAGTACCTAAAGACAGCTTGACAGTGAACGAATAAACGTTTCAATTCCTAAAAGTCATCCTGTTCTTCTATGCAATATCAAACGTGAAAATGTAAAAACAAACAGAAATACAAAGATAAAGACATGTATCAGGACATGCAGTTAACTGCTGTATCATAATTAATATGCAAGAACGCCAATTCAGTCTTGCAGACAACCTTAATAACGTGCCATAACTTAATTGTTTAGCATGTTTAATTTACTAAATTAAAAAAGCGAATTAAAAAAGCTACACTACATCAAACCGCTGAACTTTTGCATGCACTACATAGACCACTTGAATTAATAAAACTTACTGTTGTCCTATGCTTTTAAATCCCTCTACGTGGATTAGTGCGAGGAGGGGAAAAAAAGGACACGTGGCAAGACAGTGGCCAAGCACAAAGGTGAGAACCAGAATTTTCTGTTCCCAGTTCTGACTGAAAGGTTGCTCTGATTTTGTAATGGGCCTGGCTCTATCCTTTATTCCCTCTCCCAGCCACGTTTCTGCTCACATTGCTCATCTTTGCTGTGTAAAAAGCTTCTGTTCTTAACCTCAAGCCCTTTACCCAGCAATTGTCGGGCTCACGGCTTAGAAATTCACTCCCCTTTCTACGCCAGCTTCCAGCTTTAGTCTCCTCGTCTACCAGCGCCTCAGTCTACCTTTTCTTCCTAGCCACTAATCTACTTTACTTTCTTCCTTAATTTTGTTTTGGCCCATGCCCATCTCCTCAGAGACTCCTAGACCTTATCTAAGCAGTCCTGGTCATCACCCAGACACAGAATATTCCTTTCCCTTTCCCCTCTCCCTTTTCCTTTCCTACTTCTTGACTGAGTTCCCTTACCCATTTTTTCTTCCCTGCAGCCTGGCCCCTCCACCAGCGCTCTCTCCCATCACTGTCCCCATTCCCTCATTTAGATGATTATCTTTCCCAGGGCCCTTAAGCAGCCATTTTCTGTCTTCCTTTGTCCTCTCAGCCAATTTTAGTCTCTTCCCAGACTGTGGGGTCCCGATGAATCCTGCCTGTTTCCCCTTTTCCCGGTCCGCTCCTGCTCCCGCGCAGCGTCAGGCCACAGACTCAGCCTTCTCCCGCTGCCGTCAGCATCTCCATCAGGCAGGTTCCTTCTCTAATCTGCCCGTGTTTTGCGAGGGAGAACAGGGACGGAAACGGACAATAAAGTAAAACAGACACAAAAGACACTAACGCACAGTAAAGGATCTCCTTTTCTTCGGTAGAGAACTCAAATTACTCATGGGAATTGTAAGGAAAGTAGCACTTAATCACAGGCCGAAGCATAACTAAACAGTCCCAGAGGCACTGGGAAGCTTAACTGCACAAATACGCGCCAGAAGATAAAAGAAATTACCGTGGGTCTGCATGTTTAAACTTCGCAAAGCTATACAAAATTGGAAATGGAGACTTGATTGCCTTCTGAAGCGAGAGGCGAGTGTAACAATAACCCACCTAAAACCTGTTGCTTTCTATGGCTGGCTGGCTTCTGCTGTATTTATCAGAAGAGTAACCTGCTTTTGGCATTTTTCTAAGGTGACCAAAAAGTGTTAATCAGATGAACAACAGCTTTGATGAGTTTCAAAAGCAGCAGTCTCTCTCCCTCTGGATTTTCAGCAAAATATTTCAAACGGGACTTTCAGAGGTAGTTCTGCTTCTCTTATCTTAAAGATAGACTGAGGTAATTTGCTTGGCAGTTTGCCCCCGCACTTTGTACAAAAAGAGTATTTCAGAGTACTTCAACCTCACTGCGCTCTGCCCATCACTGCAATCTCAACTGCTTCCTGCTTTAAGTCCCCTCCAGCCCATGCGTCAGCTTAAATATACATATTAACTTAGATACGGACAAGCATGTCACCCACCCATTTTAAATTTGGAGCCAAAAATGACTCATCCTGTATATTTGAAACAAACACTCTAGATGTTTGAGAAGAAACTTGAATTTGGTTTTGAGAGAATCCCCACAAATCTACCCTTTGGAAATTTCCATCCTGCAATATCTCCCTTGCTGCTTGTTTCCCCTACAGCTGGAACTTCTACCGCTGGAGCTTGCCAATCATCCTGCTCTGTCTTCACAAAAATACAAAGGACTCAGTGGAAATTAAAAAAAAAAATAAAAAAATCACACCAAACAGCAAAACAGTTCAGGACAAAGAAACGGTAAAGAAAAGAAAGGTCTGCTGGATAGATTAGTATAGAAATATCATTATCTGACTCCTTTAACACTTGTGAATGAAATTTCTGCAAATCATAAACTACTCATTGTGTACAGGATACAGATTAAAGCAAACTGATGAAGAAGAAGAGTAGTCTATCACCATTACTTAGTCAAGTTTGTTTGCATCTGTTTCTGTAAAGCACGTGGGACTAGCAAAAACAGAACTAGTTCACGTGGACTAGACTGGTTAGCCAAACTGGCTAGCTGGAGTACAAATGAAGAATCACTGCACATTCCCTAGCTTGCACCTATCCTGCCAGAAAATCGGGCTGTCATACGTAGGTACTATTCACCCCAAAAGATAGCGGGTGTCTGCTTCTGTCGCTTTGCACTAGCCTCTTTGGGTTGACCACTGAGGGATTCTGCACGCAGTCCCCGTCAACCCTTCTTAGTTCAATTATAAGGTGAGGCAAGAGGGTCTGCTGAACAGAACAAAATGAAAAAAAAGCAGGAAATTTTGTCCACAGTGAATGATGGGAGAGGAGAGAAAGGGCCAAAATAACCACAGGCAGATCTGAATTTAAGACAAAATGTTGAAGAGTAGAAATACTTCACATTTGATGCAGAACACATCACGAACTACAGCCAGACTCAACCTCAGACAGCACACGCTCTAGGCTGACAGGGCTCTAAGCTGACTTTAGGGATCCAAAGCTACAAAACCAGCTCTGGGATGAACTTTGTAGACTCTACTGAGGAATGTGGTCTGAATAGGAATAATACTGGGAATTTCACAGAAACAAGGAATGGAAGTGCAAGAAGGAATTAATTCCCACCACAGACACTAGATCTGCAGGCATTTTTTGATAATTAAAGAGTAATTTCTTGAAGACTGTACGTAACTGTACTCAGTGTGGTATCATCAAAATCTGGCAGCACGGTAAGCGCCCTACTCGGGTATGCTTAAACTAGCGCTGTGGGATATTTGTGCTGCAGGAACAGAAATTCCACCTTAGCACTGGAAAGGACCTAAAGGACCTAAAACGGATGAACTGCAGTACTGCAGAGCGCGTACGCTGAAATTCATTTACCTACAGAAATTCATTTACCTACAGAAGTGTGAATGTCATTTCAGAGGCAAAAGTCTAAACGGAATTGCCGTTGTTCCAAAGTCTAGCTGGATTTGTTCAGCTGATCATTATCCAGCTAATCTGTTACCCAGAAGAGGTGCAGCTGCTATCTCTGACATCAATTTGAGTTTCTGCTTCACATTTACGTCCTTCATAACCTTCAAAATCTTGGAGGGAGGAGATATCGTGTGAAGGAGGGCAAGCTTAGCTGGGCAGCTGCGATTCCAGGAATCTAAACCCCAGCTCGGTGTGGAAACAAGTTTAAGAGCGTGGGTACGGAGAGACAGCTCAAAGCGATGGACAATAAAAAACTGCAGCAAGAAGAGAAAAGAATTTTCCAGCATCCCCATAGTTTTCTTTAATAACTACAAATGGAGATTTTAGGAGTTCAAAATGTTTGAGAAGGGAATGCCTTTTTGGCTCCATGTTGTTGGGGAAGGGGGCTTGTCTCTAGCATAGTAGGGCCATAACCAGTGATTGCAGATCCTTAGCATCTGCACTGCACAAATCCCTAAAAAAAGCCTATGTCTAAGTGGCACGCACCTATCAAAGCGGGATTTTTTAACACTGGAAGGATATGACACATGAAGTCCCAAATTATTTCAACCTTTAGGAGTCATCCAAATTCCAGTTTTGAATCATTAACTTTCCTTCACACTAAAACTGCACTATCGAAAAAGACGTGGTCTCAAGCAACCCAAGAGAGACTTCAACGTTTATTCCCATTTGGAAGCAATCACAATCTTCTCTTTCCTCCTAGATGAGGATCTGCCAGTGAAGTAAACAAAGTTATTTGCAGTTGACCTAGCAGGTCTTGGCAACTTGCGCAGAAACACTGGCTTGTTTGGTTACAGCACTCTTCATTTAAGTGATTCTGTGTTCTCTCCTGTTCATTCTCCTCCTCCTTCCTCAGCACAGTTAAGGAGTGACTAAGAACAGCAATTGAATTTATTGTTTAATTCAAGTCTTTTAACTTCATTTTATAAAAAAAAAGTTCCTTCCCTCCCCCTCTCTAGCTGTCACTCTTTTCCTTCAATGCTAGCGGTGGAGCCAGTAAATGTTCGTAAGTTGGCAGCAAACATTACTGGTCTCTTCTTGGCTTCCATATGATTTAATATGTTCATTCCTAGAGAGTGTAAAAGAAAGGAAGGAATGCAAAATCAGTGAAGCCATGGGATAACCCATATCCTGCTGAGGCTGACTTGTGATATGGCGGGAGAGCAACGAACATCAATCACGCGGTCCCTTCCCCGGCGTGAACAACACTACGCTGCCAACTCTGCACACCCAGACACTCTTCTCATCAACTAATCTGCTATTTTTCCTAGATTTTGCGTTGTATCAAGACAGGCAAATCATGTGAAATTTATTATATGTTCACCATATTTACATATCATGTCAAGGTTGAAATTGGCTTTTCCAACAGACTCAGTTGCATTTTCTTTTTAACCATTTCCTGGTAAACAAACTTTCTGCTGTCAGAAGTTTTAGCTCATGCTTTCTTTTCTTGACATGAGAATTCTTCTGATTATACCTGAGCTACTGAAGCATATAATGCAGGCAGTACTTGGGCTGACCATATTAAAGCTTCTTTTTGGAGGAAAATATTTGTTATTAGTGTTCTAACCCAGCTTAAGGATACACCACAGAAAGACAGCTAACCTTCAGCCTCCTCTTCTCCCACGAGTTGTGGCATATTCAGGTTAGAACAACATGTACTAAATATCTGCTACTTTGATTTCCACGCTTAACAAACCACCTCAAAATTAGTGAAATGACATTTCAAATACACATTTTTTTAAGTGGCTTCTAAGGTCTCATAGACTAGGAGGAGGTAGGAGGCTTCCTTTTGAGGACAGCATGGAATTCTTCAAGCTATTTTCCAAATTGTCAAAATGTAATTTTAAATTGGAATTTTTAATAACAGTTTTGAAAAACTAATAGCCTTAATTTTATAGTAATTTTATAAAAGTTCTTATATTTTTGTAATTTTTTTTAATGCAACGTACATATATAAAACCTGCGTACATGATGGTTTCACCATAAAGTTCGCCCACAGGGGTTATCTGGCATACATTTCACAAACACCATTTACCATCAATAAGGGAAAGTATGTTTCAGCTAAGACTTCAAGTCATGATCGCAAAGCGTGTGGTGCTGGGTACTGGATTTGTGACTGAAGCAGTGCTGATAAGGCACCAGTTTTTTTGGCTATTGCCGAGCAACACTTGCACAGCATCAAGGTTTTCTCTTTTTCCCCCACTGCCTTCCCCCTGTGTGCAGGCGGGGGGTAGGCGAGAAGCTGGGAGAGGACACGACCTGGACAGCTGACCTCAGCTGACCGAAGGGATATCAGGTGCCATATGACATCAAGCTCAGAAATAAAAATTGAGCTGGGTGGTGGGAGGGTGCTGGGGAGGTAGCTATTGCTCGGAAACTGGCTGGGCATCTGTTTACTTGTGGGAGGTGGTGAGTGATCGCCTTTGCATCGCTTGCTTTGGTTTTTTCTTTCTCTTCCCTTCACTCTTTAGACTCTCTATCTCGATCCATGTGTTTTTGCGCTTTTGCTCTTCCTATTCCCTCCCCTATCCTGCTAGGAGCGAGCGAGGAGCTGTGTGGCGCTTAGCTGCCGGCCGGGAAGAGCCCCGCACCTACACATCCTTTCTTGCCTTCCTTGTCTGAGCTACAGGATTCCTCCAGAGGAAGAAAATGTGGTTTTAAACATACAGGCAATTAAGTTATCCACACACAAGTAACAGTACATGTGTGATTTGATGCTATAACCTTCTCCTCAAAACTAAGTTTGCAAAGAGACGTAGTCACCAAATCTAACTTGAAGCCTCGCCTGATGCCACACATTCATTTATTTGTTCTGCGAAGCACTGAAGGAGATGTCATGTAATATATTAAAAGTTTGCCTTAGCAGCTACCAAACCCAACTGCTTTTGCAGCCTATTTAAATGAAAATAAGTGAAAGCTGGTGCTGAGGATGACAGAAATCTGTTTGATCTCTTAATAAGACAACAGTTAAACAGCTGCTGAGCCAACAGGTACCATACATCCTGACAGATATCATGCATCGGCATAAAAAAAATATAGTATGCTGAGTCATGTTTGGGTTTCAGAAAAATTCTGGTGCTCTTCAATAGCAGAGTGATTAATTAGAGGTCAAAATGTGTTTTTCTTTTTTGTTTTGGTTCAAAACATTCGGATTTTATTGTTTTGTGCATTTGGAAACGAACTTTAAAAACAACAATCTTTCTTTAAAAAAAGAAAAGAAAGCAGGCTATTTCTTCAGGTAAGAGAATAATTGAAGAATGAGGAAATAAATTTCTCCCTCAAAAGGCAAACAACCACCAGCAGTCCACTTTAAATATCTGATCAATGTGCCAATTATAGAACTTAGATGAGAAATTTCTGGGGTTTAACAGAAAGAAACAAAGAAGTGGCTGAAGTCTAATGTGGTCTCATTGATTATTGTTACAAGTCAGCTGTGTGGAGATGAGCTATCTATGTTACCTACCTTTCATGCTGAGATGGGAGGAAAAGGGAAGTAAAGACTGTCAAAATTTAAATTATCCATATTAATCTTCCATTACACTCTGTATTCTAGTTACAATCACAAGCACTAATTCAGGTTCCTCATTTAAAATGAAACTTTAAGCAATCAATTGACTCACCTTCTGCTGACAGCCCCTGTATGTTAATTCCTTTAGCAGCCAAGAAACTCAGGCACGCATCTATGTTTTCAATCTGTTCAAGAACAAACAAACAAAAGAGAGACACAAAAAGAAAATGCATTGTAATAATTGTTTACTTTCATCTCCCGTCACCCTTTATCGCACTTGTCTCCGTATCACATAAAAAGTCTCTTTGCTCATTATGTGGAAACCATAATATGAAATGTCCTCAGTTACTAAGGTCCTAAATTGACTATTACGTGAATCAGGACTTGCCGTTATTTGCACTTGCATGAAGCAAGTTAGTTAATACTCTAACCACAAACAGCGATCACTATGTATCTTACTAAAGGGTCAAGGATGTTATACCAGCATTTTTAACCTACAATAAGTATAACAAACATGAAACCGAAAATAAATGCAGAGGCCACACTTGCTTCAGAAGGCAGATTGCCACTTGCTCTTAAGTTGACAGCTGGCAAAAGTTTCCAGCCACAAAAGCAGTCAAATATAAAAACTGTAACTGGAAACCCCAGCTGGAATCCAAAAAATGTTCACTTGCGACATTCTCCACGTGTCAGAAATGACAGGCAACTCCGGTCGCTCACTGCGGGGCAAATCCAGCCCTTCAGAGAGATGGTACAACGGCAATAAATTGCACGGGAGAAAATTGATTTTGACCAGCTAGGGTCTTCTGCACAACAGGTCTGACTACAGCTGCTATATACAGACTGCACTGAAATCCTACCTAACAAAGTCAACTCCAAAAAGGTTGGACAAGTTAGGTGTTTTTACCACTGTATCTCAACATCAGAATAGAAATCCTGCAGTAGCCTCACACTGACTTTCCCACCAAGCCACCATCGAAACTCTGCTGTCATATTCAGAAGATGCAGAGATGCCAGCGCCCCCGCCCCAACCAAATCACTTCTACGCAAAAGCCTAAGCTTAGACACCTCAAGATGCTGCAAGGAAAAACATTTTAGGAAATACCATGTTTCGTGTGCGGTTACACATTAGACTTCTGGATCACCATTGAGCAATTTGTTATTTCATCATGGTAATGAGTAAGTGATAAAATAGGGTCTCCACGTTTTAACACCTTGCAAACATTAATTTATTAATTCCCAAAACATCGCAACCAAACACTGTTTCCACGTTATAGATAAGGAAGGAGATAGACACCAAGCCCACACTTGCTCTCGTGTAACTACCTTTCTTCTGTGAAGTTTGGAGACACCAAAAGGGAACGTGAAAGATCCAGCTTCCCTGTCGGCTCCTGCCTGCCCTTGAAAAAATACACAAGAGAGGGCTGTGTGGCATTCTGGAGGCTGAGCTCCCAGCACCTGACCTGCGCTTCCTATCCTTCTCAGAGTAATATAAAAAGTACAAGCGAAGCTGCCAGAAAACCTTCAGCATGGATTTCTCTCAAGGCACCGTCAATTATTGTCTATAAATATAACAATAAAACCATTCTCTTCTATCAGTGAAAAAAGTTCTTGGCGTTATCTGTGATTTCAACAATTATGAACACTGATATACTCAAAACTTTTAACAACCTCATACTTTGAGATACACTATATCAAAGTACACAAGGTATATCGTATACTTCTGGTATACTATATAGTTCCAAACAGATACCAAAGAATACATTTCCTGTAATGTTCAGACTGTAAAGCCTGTAGCAGGGTACAGTTCAAAGGTTCATATATCCACAATTCAATACGATACGACAGTCAATCTCTACCCATTTCCTTCCTCAGTGCTCAACAACCCTTTCAAGTTTTCAACACGGCTCTTTTATTGAGGTGATTTGGGACTTTGCCGGAAAGCCAAGGTTCACCTTTTCAAGAATAACCACCACATAAAAGCCTCAATCCACTTCTACTACCTGCACTTAACAAGCTGCATCATTCCAAGAACATTTCGTCTTGCACAGCTGTGGGTAGATGCCTCCTCTCCTAATCAGGAGGATTCCTCAGGTTAGCGAGTAAAAATAAGCAATACCTCATCCCCACTCCAGATTCACAGTTGTAGAAACTCAAAGTAGCTCTTTCAGTCCTGCTTTGCTTCGCTTCCCAGGTCGCTCATCTTTGCTCAAACTCTCTTTTAGGACAGAGCGACCACAGGATTAAGATTTACTTTTGGGTAGCAAGTTCCTCATTTGTGCCCTCATTCTTGGCGCTACGTAGTACTCACTCCTTGCTGACTTCCTAACCTCACGCTCATTGCCGATCCGATTCAGATTCAAGGAGCCCCCTTGAAAATCACTACCACTTCTTCCCTGGGACAAAGCCCCAGGTTTTTTGACTGAGTATTTTAGCCACTTCATTAAGACATACCGCTCCCACCCCCAGACTGATGGATGACCCTCCCATCACAGCACTAATGCTTGAGGTGTTTATTTAAACCTCAAAAGTTGAGTGACCTGGACCTTGCTGCCATAAAAAAGGACAGTCGGGCTACCTTGTCACACCAGTTGTAATGCCTGGCTAAAGGCTGTGAGAAACAGGGGCTTTTTGGTGCTATACTGGTATGGAAAAAGAACAAAGAAAAAAAAAAAAGAGCAATGCAAAAAGCAGAAAAAAGATACAGGATGTGGACTGTCAAAAGTCTATGGTGCATTACAGTCAAGAACGCATAAGAATCAAAACATTATAGAAACAGGAAAATATCCTATTTCAGTACTTAAAACCAAACACAATGAAATAAAGCGGTAATATAACAGACGCTTGCAAAAGCAAACCTCTTAGGTTCAGAAAATAAAATACTACGATAAGATCTTACGGGGATGTACAGCATTGCACGTACAAGGAATTTGCTAAAAAAACATAACTGAAGGATAAAAACACATCAATGATTCTGTCAGCATTTACACAGTGTCTGTGATAATAACAATGTAACATGGCAGAACGACATGAGTGGGAGTAATTTGTTGATTCTGAAAGAAAAACAGAGCCTGAAAAGGAGAAGAGAAAGGAATTTGGGGAAATTCAAGAAGAAAGTGAAACACAGAATGCAGGTCTATAGCCAAAATGATTAAAATTTAGGGTTGGTAGGAATTCACGGTGCTTCCCACGCAATGACTGGCTGGTGGCCCACATCGAAGTGATTTGTGACTGCTGTCCAGCCCCAGTGGCAACGGGCTCACGCTCACTTGGCACTCTGGAGTCTCAGAAGAGGCAAAAGCCCTGAATGCTCGACCAGGAGCTGCCTCCTACCCCGCCGAGGTGCCGAGAATGAAAACAGCGATGTTGGGATGCACGAGGGAAGCAATCGCTCATTTTTCCTATTGTAAAAACCGAAGATCAGAAAGCTACTGAAACCTTTGTATGTCAAACAGCTTAAGCTGTGAATACTATTTTGTGGCCGCTGGCCTGAGTGAAGAACCCTCAGCTTGGCTGATTTAGTCTAATGCATCAGAAATGGTGTTGCTTGTTTAAAAAGAAGTCTTTCCAACAGTGTAACATTTAACGAATTTCTTCTATAAAAGCTCTGAAGGAGGATTCTGACTCTAGCCCCTGCTGTATTCACATAAGAACTAACCATTTATAATCTGCAAATATTGTTTAATGGAGAAAGATCCCCCAGTGCATACAGGGTTGGCGATCGCAAGCTATTCTGGTGTAGTAGCATGGTAATTAGACCATTTAGATGCATGTACCTAGGATAGAAGGGAAGTTCCTGGATAGATCTAAACTAAACAAAAACCTAATGACCCTGCGTCGTGGTGACTTTCAACACAAAGTATGGCCGCCTCCTTGAAATTACAGTATTCAGCAGCACATTCGCACCGAGACTCTACAGGCCCTTTCTTGGCCAAGTCCTCGTATTGCTTAAACCCTTTAAGCAGATGCGAAAAGACTGGATTTGCCAGAGGGGAGCGTGTATTTTCTTTTTCACTGTGAGCTACAATTGTTTTTTGGCTGACAATTCTGATTTCTCATTCGTATTGCCAGCAACGTTTAACACAGCAGAAGCAAAGCAGGAAAGATGGCAGTTGGATGCTCTCATTTCCCGCCTACCCAAAATAGGGGAAAGCTGTGCAAAAGGAGAAGGAAAACCAAGGACAGACATCCACAGCGATTATCTTACTCGGACACGTTACGGGGAGTGTCCAAAACGCTTGCCTTGCCTTGATAGACTTCTTGGCCAAAAGCATCAAATGAATTTGCAATTTTGAACCATTGTATATAAGCTGTTTCAGATATAGTCAAGTTAACTATTGAAGTGCATTATCGGTCCCACACCCCATACGATGATAGGTATTTATTCTGAAATGTCCCTAAACGCCAACCAAGGACTGCTGAAGCCCATACTTGAGGGTCTGCCTGCCTCCAGGGGCTCCTCCTCCATTCTTATAATCAGATTATACGAAAAATAAACCCCCTTAGGATTAAACTTCTATTCAGACATAACATCAAGCGTCACAACTCCCCTTCTCACACTCACAGAAGCAAAAAGCCCGTTTCAGTCAGCTACCTGAAAACTTCCTTTTAACATCACTCTCTGGGTGGCATTTGCTACCTGGCAAGATGGGAACGGAAGGCATCATGGCTAAGAAACATTGAACATCCATAACTGTCAAACACCACACCACCAGCAGCCAGTAAGACCATCAGCCTCTTGCTCGGAAAGCAGGATTAAAAGCTAGTGGTCATACATATTTACTGATTTCTAAATACGCCTGTGCAGGACAGCATTGCATATCGTTGTTTTCATTCCCACCAGACCTGCACACTCCTCGTTCCTTCCTAGCTTCTACGCATAGGAAACTCAAATACACAAAAATTTAACAACTTCATTAAATTCCTATGTGTGGATGAGAACACATTTACTTAATTCTCAGTCTGCTATTACTTTGCCAGGTATATTACTCAGATGCCCCTCTATTCACATACGTACCTTACAGCAATTATGCATTTCCAACACCACCGGCCACCAGACCCACGCAAGTTTTTGCGCTTGTCGTATAATAGCGATTTCAATTTCTATTCTTGTCAGTGCTAGAAAGAAAAGGAGCTAGGAAACATGCCCTGGCCTGTATGAGCAGAATAGGACACAGCAGAAAAAAACCAAACCCAAAACAAATATCCTCGGCCTGTAAATGGAAACCCATATGTGGGCACCAATATGTTGAAAGTTGACTATAATAGACAAAGACTTGAATATGGAAACTGTCTACAGCCAAAGCTGCACATCCAGCTCTGCCAAGTCAAATACACAGGGTAAATCGTAACTAGTGCTGCCCTTGGGACAGATACAGATGTTTTTCTCAAACAAAAATCGGAATTAAACTTACAGTAGGTTCCTTCACTTAGAAACCATGGGAAGTTTCTCACGTTATAATGCCAGACCTCTGCTGCCAACTTTTACAGTGATAGCTGTGGTGTTTTTATAAGCTTCTCCAGAAAACCCACTACTTAGATTGAAACCAGTGCTTTGCATTTAACTTGAGGCTCCACATTATGGACAGTATATTAGTTTTCAAAGTAGGTGTGAAAAAGAAGATTGATTTCATGCGAAACTTTTTAAAGTTCCACAAAGACTTATGCAATATTCCAGCAGACTTCACATACAATGTATAAACAAGGAAAGAGCCTAACACAAGCTGTTTTCTGCAAGCTGTTTCTTAAGGCAAAATGTATTCCTTGTATTTTCAGATCAAGCTTTTACACTCAATATTTTTGTATCATAAAGTTTAGGAAGAGCTTTAAAATCTTAAGTCATTACATTGACAATCCTTAAAAGCCTGGAGGAGTTTTGGGGGAGAGGGTTCTTCCCTCAAATAATGTCTCATTTGCACTATTTCCTAATCATAATTATACATAAGAAACACCAAGGCAAAATCGCAAATTCCATTTTCCCTAGAAGGTTATAAATACTACCTATTATTGCTTTGTTTAAATTACATCTTCATTAGTAGTTGTCCCAATCAAAGTTTATCTTTATTTTTTTTTAAATAATAATATGTTGCTCCAAGTATGCATATGCTGCTCCTGACTATTTGGATAAAAATGTGTCTCAAAATTAAGACTCAGGTTTTTGACAGAACTTGGGTGGATATCTTAGAAATGAAATAACAGATATGACATAAGGGCAAAGGAAGCTAATCCATATTCTGAAGCCAGGTTGTAACAAATGTAGCCACAGAAACAAAAATCTATGATCACAGGTACACTGTTTTCACATCTATGTGAAGAGTTGACCCTCTCTGCTGCAACTGCATTATTTTGATTCTTTTTTAAAGAAAAGGACAGTTTGGGCACTAACCTAAGGCTGGAGAACTAGCCTGAGCCTCATCTCTTGCATCCTCTTCTCTGTGACCCTGGGTAAAACCTTAGCTTTCCTGTGCCTCAGCTTTTCCTCTGGAAATAATGGGACAAACAGCATTTCTCTACTTTACAGTATGCCGTTAATATTCTATATTGACTCACAACATGCCCAATATAAACAGAAATAGGGGCAGTAAGCACCACAGAGAAAGCTCCCATTCACAATGGCCAAGATTTCTAATCACATTAAAGAGCATCCAAAGGGCATTCTTCTATCGTGAATGGTTTCAGGCAATCCTGTGCGACTCTCGAGGCTTATCAAAGCTAATCTGGTCTGCGAGAGGCAGATGGAAGGGTTGTAGAATTTTTCCTAATTTATTTTGAAATTCAGCTTTTCAGGGTTTTTTCAGGTTTGTTTATTCAAAACTGAAACTTTCCTATGGAGGAGAAAAAAAAAAGTAAAAGGCCAATTCCTCTGAAAATTATCCCTGGAGATATTATTTTTGGATCAGCTTTTCAGGATCAGGCCTTAAATATATTTGAAAAGTTGAAGTGGGTAATTTGCGCATAATTTGAAATCTTGACACATCCTAAATTACAGTTTGTTAAGCAACAACAAGTTCAACTTTGAAAACAAATATCAACAGAGTATCCTGCCTCTGGAGAATCATTAATTTAGGATATACATGAAAATCCTTGCTGGTCTCAGCAGACACTCGACTGGATTTTAGTATATACCACACTAACTGTACATTATTGGCACTAAATCTCTGCTTATGTATAACGGAAGACAGGAACAGATGGGGAAAAACCATGCCTGTGCTCAGTTCACGATAGGTTCACGATATCTAGTGAAGATGGACTTCTTCCCAAAACATGCTTGGATTGTACATAAAACAGAATTTTTAAGAGAGCATAAACATTTAAAAGGAAGGACTGACACTAAAACCGCTCAATGCAGTAAGTGCTGACTCTTGAACGCTGTTGTATTTCCCCAAATACTAGCTCAAGTGTTGAAGGCTCTGTGTATCATTAACTTGAACATGCAGTGGGAATTTAACAACACTCATGTAGAAAGAACTACACAGAACATTTTATCACAAACAGCTTTTAGCTCAGAAAAAAGTTTTGCGTGAATAGTGCTACGCTCTATTAAATGATTAATTATAAAAGTAAAACAACCTACCAATCAAAAATTTATTTTAGGTACTGCAAGTAAACTACAGATTCTCAATTACTGCAAGTGAGATGACGGTACACCACCAAGTGATCTGGCTTCATTTATTGAAATACACACAAGTAAAGTAGTAGTAATGGTCATCTCATGGCTGTACCATGTGAAGGACCTCTTGCAACACAGTCCATGACAGTTGTTCGTTCCTAAAAGAGACACTGGGAAGGGAGCCACCGCTGCAGCCCGTTCCCAGGCGCAGCGTACCCGCTCCGTCTTGGCTGACGGGCGTACTTGTGTCTCGAAGCCTGAGGGTCACAGCTTCACCTGTTCCCAACAGATTTATCCTGGTGGCTAGAGGGACACCAACACGTACGTGCCTCCTCCTTCCCTGCACCTGGATCCTGGATAACATCTCCTACTGAAAAATTCTCCTGCGTAATTGATCAGGACAAGCACAACGGTACTGTTTAAATATATAAAAATAATCCCACATAAAAACCAAAAGAACAAATTTTTCTGGATACGTATTACCTTCACAGAGTAATTAATTAAAATAGCCATTATCCCATAGCTACAGGGTATAAGCAATGGCTGGAAATCAAAGATTTACAACAAGACACATGGGCAAAAAGTTTATTTCTATGAGCTGCATAATCCTTTGTAAAAGCTATGATGTGTTTCAAAAATTCAAGAGTGAAGAGCTTAGTACTACGTATTCTATAAAAAGAAACAAAGACCTAGACACCAGAAGAAATTGCCAAACAGCTTTAACTCTTCCATCACAAACCTGACAGAGAAATTTGTCATATTCTTGTTCAATATATAGTTTCACTCCATAAACAGTTAAACAGTGCAACAGACAGTGAGGTTTCTGTTGAGAAAGCAAAGCAACAATACACAACTCGGAAACAGAATTAAACTATGTAAGCATGAGCAGATACCTTTTGTTATCAACTTAAGCTTTAAACTCAGGTTGCTGTGATTTTGCTGTCATTTTGGAAGACTACAAAGTTTTCTTCACAGCCAGGGCTCAGAAAAAAAAATTAATCTCCCAGAAAGGAGAAGAATAATTGAATTATTACTTCCACCTGTCCTTGAATCAACTTAACCTTTTTTCCTTCATTAGAAAAAGCTCAGGTAACGTTAAACCTGGATAAACCCCATAGTTTATCCCTGACAGACTCCACACAAAATTTAGTCTGAGCTCAATTTTTGCTCATCGTACCCAACTCAACACCAACAGAATCTCGGTGAAGCTAATCCAATCCGCTGCACCTCGTATGGCCTCACCGAGAAGGCGGTTTCATACGTTGCATATGCCCTAACACGCAGGCACGGGAAGTTAAAGACTGTCTTCCATGATTTTCCATTTTTCCCCATTTATGCAAAACACAGCAAGAAGCTATGTGTTTGCAGAGTATTGCATAAAAGGTATATTTATGTAATAATTTTACATGAATAACAGGCACGGCAAAAAGAATTCTTTTTCTAGACTTTGGTGCAGGTGTAAATACTAAATGAAAGATACAGAGATCTCCACATGCTTACGTGGAATGACCCTGGCCTGTTAACGCATTTGCTGTTTCACGTATTTAGTCCATATGGAGGATAGAACCATAGGTATTTAAAAAGTGTTAATTCAGCTTAAATTAACAGTGAAATAAATGATCAAATAGAATCTAATTCTGTCTTTATATTTAAGCTCACATCTTCCAGTTTTTCCACAGAAATTACTTTTAAAGTCCGTTCTCTTTTGCTCTTTATCGAACCTCACGCTGTTTCAGGAATAGGTGACGTCTAAGTTCTTGCATGGCTGTATAGGGCAAGGAATTGGAGCACACCGTCGGGGACCACGAAGACGATCCCTTATGGAAATGACAGACTGTCAGCAGCAGCATCTCCCAAAGGTACCGCATACCCAACGGGCAGAACAGCGTCCACATACCGCCTTATCTCTTACCTCCTCCCACAGAAGGGTTTTGGAAGCCTTTCCCTCCAGAAATTAAACAAATATCCGTTTAGTGACATTTTATTATGCTTCGTGGCAGGGAGATGTATATATTGGCTTTTCCCAATCCAGCCTAGCTCTATTTATCATCTTATTTTCTATGTAGGATGATGGCAGGGGTGAGAGGGCGGCTTGTGGTTTTATTTAGACTGCAAGCTCTGCAACACAGAAACCAATGATCCTACCACGCCTGTCCCGCTGATAACAATACACAAATGGTAAGAATAATAGCATAACAACAGTCTGGATCTCTGGAAAAAAAATAGAGACAGTAAAATGAATCTAACCTAGGAGCAACAGTCATTATAAAGTGAGGAAGAAGGACATCTAAGTATAAGCAACCTGGCAGATCACCTCTGAAGTAAATCATTCTTGTCTACATGACAACACGGGTTCATACATGATCAACAGAAACCCAGGAAGCCTAGAGAAAATGCTTTAAACATTCCTAAACTCAATATTTGGCCAAGTGCCTCCACAGGCGGTTGAAGGAGCTAAGCTGGTGTCTGCCACTGGCCAGCCTGGCCCAGCTCCGGATAACGTCTTCCCCTCCAGCCAACCTTCAGCTGCGAGGAAACATACCCCGGGTTAGGGCCAAAAGATACCCATTCGTTACTACAGATAGAATTTCTAAACATATACTGACAGCAAGATACAAACTGCCCAAGCAAAGCAGGGGGGAAGCCCACCAGAAGACGGAAAAGTTCCCTTCACTACATTGCTCAGAACAATCTTGGAGTAGGATTACTTGAAACTACACGGCTATATTTAACCACCGGGATACGATTCCAAAAAACCTACGCTAGGAATTTGCGGAGGAAAAACATGCTTGTGATGCTTTTGATCTTTCTGGCGGAGCTGCTTCCCTGAATTAGCAGCACATGCCGGGGCGGCAGAGTCCTCCTCGGCTTTGGGGAACGGGCAGCAGATTGACCAGACTTCAGCCCCACCAACCTGGTGGGGGTTGGAGCAACAGCCTTGCAGATTTATTGCACCAAGCTATGGCAACATTTAGGCAACACTGGGTGTATAAAAATGCTCAAAATGTTTAGGGGAGCGGGTTAAAGTGGATGCCTGCTCTTGAAGACCAAAGACAGAATTATTTTCTGGAAGAAAAATACAAGCATCTAAGAAGAGTTTAATTTTTTATTTTATTTTAAAATACAGCAACCTTTTTTAGTTATTTGGACAAAAAACATCAGCTCACCCACTTAGTGGATATTACACACGCATAGCTAGCTGCTCAGGTGATGCAGATGCTTTCAGCTTGTATTACACCTGCCAACCAACTCATTAATATGTACCCAGCTATACCCTTTAAAAAGACTGGCCATATCACACCAGCATTTGTATTTATCATTTCAATTTATTAAAGTGCTCTTTGAGACAAAGAACAAAGAAATACGTATGGCATGTACCATACACATAAACCGTAACGAAGATTTCAATGTCTCGTGGTTTTTTTGCCAGTAAAAAAAAAGATTCATAGAGCAGAGGGTGGAGCTGGCGAGGATCACACTCAGGAGGGAAGTGGACACCTGGCTTTAACAACCGAATTAAAACTCCCGGTGCTGCTCGCTTCAAATCCAGGGTCCCTACCAGGCTGGAAAATTTCCATACAAACTGTTCTTTGACTTTGGGTGTCACATACATTACAGAACAGCTCGCTTTCAGAATACAAGAAATCAGTCAAATATTAAAATAATAGTCAAATTGCCATCACTGGAGTAAGGTTTCCTTGTAAAGGAAGTCATCACATTGAAAACCTGGCCTTCATCTCGACTTTCATAAAGTCCCTGGGAAGAAATGCAGGCTCTGACCCACGTTGCAGTACAAGCTTCTTTATATTTGCAAGACGAACAGTAGTAGAAAACCTGAGAAGTATTATTTTACTAGTACAGCTTGGTATCTGCATCAGAAAGAGATGATTCTTGAAAAACTTCTGGTCAACACACACGAAAAAACCCTCCCTCCTTTTTTTGTTATTTGAGAACACAGATACTTATATACGCAAAGTGATCATCCTCAAAAATAATAAAACCCAACCACAAACCCACATGAGAACCACAGTTATTTCCTCCTCTATTTATAGGCAGGAACTGTGGTGTCGGTTCAGCCCACGTGCCTTTCTGTTGCTCCAAATTCTCGTATTGGTTGTCCCACAACTTCCCCAGGCTTAGCATGGAAAGATGAAAGAGTCCGCTGTGTCCTCCGACAAGATTCCCCCATCCTCTTCCCTTCAGCACCGACGGCTTTGCTACCGCTTCACTCCTCCAGGCTTCAGTAACAAGGGTAACACACTATCCCTTTTCAGACTTACACACCCAACATTCTAGTTTTCTAGTGTATCATAATCCGTGATTTTTTTTTTACTTTACTTTGAACCTTGGAAATCAAATTGATTCTCTCATTAGTTTCTTCTCATACTTTTTTCTTAAGTACACATAGAGAAAATGTCTTATGTCTTTCCAATGCCACATTCAGTATTTTTTACCTTTATGTTCAAGGTGGCAAACTCCCTCTACCTCTCCTAGAAAACACTTTTCTCCTACTTCTTTTATCCCTTCTCCTAGTCCCATCTTCAGCTGTGTTTCAACTGTCGCCTGTGTCTGCCAACGTATCCCTTCACTGGCAAGCATCTCCTCTCTTCCTTGTCTTCAAATCTACATTTTCAAAATTAACTTTCTTTACTTGTCTCTCTCCCCAGTTGCTTCTAGTCTAGCTGATATGGATCTTCTCTTTCCTTCACCTCGCTCTCCACCTTAATGCTTCGATCTTTCAAACATCTTGTGCTTTGCCTTTTTCTTGTATCATCTAATCTTTACCATTATCTCACCTGCTACGATTTATCACTTGCACATAACAGGTAACACAACAACCTCCGTCCCTCTCCCTCCTTGCTGTGCTATGCAAAAAAGATAGATTAATATACAAGATAATAAAATGCTCAGCTATGACACTGCGCCAAAACATCGCTGTGAAACTTCCCTCAAAACCTGTGAGCGTTTTACACAACATATTTCCTCACAGACAGAACACAGCCCCTGTAGAGCAAGACTTCCACGGGCTGCCCTTACAGCCAGACTCAATATATAACATATTGCATATAACAACTCACTTAGGTACTCTATTTTTTGTTTACTTGATCATTTTACAAATATAAGTAGTATGAACCCTTTTATAATAGGTAATGTCCAGCATTTGCAAAGATACCCACATCAATAAGAATAATCCACGGTACCTAGAAGGGCAAGTACTAAGTGGTACCTCCTAATGTAGTCCAGATCCTGGAGGATGCCAAATGTTGAGCTCTAATACCATTCCCAAAACAACAGGTAGATTGAAAAAAGAAAAAAAAAAAAAGAAAAATACCTCTGTTCTATAACCAAACAATATTAGCAGAGACAGCCCTACTCGGGTTTAGTGACCTCAGTCTTTTTTTCCCAAAGCGTGGAGGAGAGGAAACTGGTCTTGTTTTACCCTCTTTCGCCCAGTTATCAAGAACTATGCCAGTATTTTCTGGGGCTTCATTCTAGAAACCCAAATGGAGTTGTGGTGACCATCTCCAAATCTTCTCGGTCCCAGAGCCTGTGCTCCATACAACTACATCCTCTATTAACCACAGGATTTTCTGCGTGCCAGCTGGAACTAACCATCGCAGTTACAGGGTTTTGTTTAAAGGAGTATCTACAGTACAAAAATACAGAGGTTTGGAAAAAAAAACCCCACCCTGAAACAGGTCTTATGCAGAGGACAAATTATAGAATGGTCTATAATAGATGATATAAAAGTCAGCCAAATCTTATCTGGAGCAAAGGAAGACAGGGATACTCCCCACAGCAGAGAAACCCAGAGGAGATGACGAGAGGGGATGGGTTCTCACCTAAGTGATTTTTCATAGAGCTGGGGGAAGTGGTCCTTTCCATGTCATTTCTGGCATTGGGACTAGGTTGATAAGCCCTGATGGTCCCAAATGGTTCTGCAGTACTAAACTTAATTTGACAAGGCTTATTAGCACTGGCTTTGAGCCTGACAAACCCAAGCTGTCTCTAACACTCAATTTGGGCAAATATGTACGATGCTCTCCAGCACTGTAGCAATGGGAACAACAACGCAAAGAGACCTGATCTAGCTCTGTGTTGAGCTCGCTAAGGTTTGGCGAGCTTTACTGGCTTAGGACCGTGCCACATGGAAGCAAATGTACTTGCTTTCACACCCCCTTTAATGGGCTTGGAAGACAGAGATTTGCTCCAGCTTTCTAAGCCGATACATCTGGCTGGACACGAGCTGGCTTTTCACAATTCAGCTCACGTGTGTCTCTCCTCATTGCGTTGCGACTCTACAAACAAGATAACTGCCCACAGGGGGAAAGATGATGGTAAAAGGCTTCCCTCTAAGCTCTGTCATATTTTTATTTAATGAGCAAAGTTAAATCTTCATTTATGGTACCTACACCCCCCTCCCCAATCTACTCATCTGTGGTGCCCACCCTACAGACACTACACTATAGATATGGACACCTGTAACTGGAAGATACATTTGAAAAAATAAGACTAGATACCACCTGGCTGAGCGTTTGAACTGACTGGATAGCCTTGCCTCTGCCACCTCTCTGAGCCAGAATTACCAAGCACCAGTTCCCACACTCTGGAGAATGGTTGTGAGCTGTAGTAAGAGGAAAGTGCTAAAACGCAATGGACGGAGACTGCCGTATCTTCAAAAGAAAAAAAAAAACCACACCCCAAAACAAAAAAACAAACAAAAAAAGACACCCCCCCCCCCCCCAAAAAAAAAACCCAAAACCAGAACACTGTAACATAAGCATTTTTCCTAGAATACAGGGGACCTGGAGAAGGCTCGTCTCCTTAAACACTGCAAGCAATTGTGTGAACACCACCTCTATGAAGATACTTAAGTTCTTGCCTTAGTATCTTTATTGTAAGATGATACAGAGCTCTGCAAGCATGCACACTCAATAAAAGCAGGCCGTAAGCATAATCCTTATTTTTCTCATATGAGAAAAACCGCTAGGGATGCCTAGCCATGAGCGATGCACTAGGTCTCATGAACGGGGGACACAGTCCCACTCACTCCACTGTCCCGAACGAGCAACTGGAATAAAAGGAGAGCTTCAGGGGAGGAATCGCAGAGCAAACGCTTCTTTCCAGCACTCTTCACAACTCCTGACACAGCACATGCCCCCTGCATGCCTCTGGTTATAAACAGATCTGACTTCATTAAGCAACCTACAGCGTGCACGCGACTATCCAACAGAACGACGCTGTTCCTTCATTGAGAATAATGACTTAAACTGACTTTTAGCTACAGTGTCCTGGAATTTGTTACAGACTCCAGTCCTGAATGAAATTCAGTTCTTATGATGCACTTGCGGAACATTAAATTATAGTAATTGTGAAAACTTCCTCAATTATTTATACTCTAGACAGCTGCTGTGGCTACAGCGAGAATAGCAACCAACCTCTTCAAAGCAGTAAAAAGTAGCAATGAAAAACCTTTTACATGGCTCGCTTCTTACAGAGCGCCTGCTCCATGGGTTTAAGCGAGATTGATAACTTCCAAGAAACAACAAAAAGCCAAAACAGAATAGCAGAACGCAGTGTGGTTTCTGACTCAAGATGGCAAACTCTCATCAAATCTTTAATCTTTCACTTAACTACGTGAGTGGTTGTGTTCAAGTTGCAGTTGTGGAGGTAGGGGCAGTTGGGAACAGAGTCACAAAAAAGAAAAATATTAAAATACCTTCACACACAGAACAGATATTCATGTATCGAAGCGAGCATTTGCAATGCAAGGGGGAGATTTTAGAATTTATATTGTAAAATGCGGGTTTTTTCAAGATACAGAAGGAAATAACCTTCTTCAAAGTAGCATAAATTTTAAACACTCCTCTCCTAGTATGCATTTTAAAAATCAGTTTCCTACTATTTCTGTTCTCAATAAAGTTCTGCCTATAATTTTAGCTTCACCAATACTCATAGCAGACATACTCTTGAGGTACTACATGCTTTTAATTTTTGGTTCTTCAGTTTTAAATATTATATATAAGCAGGATACAGAACAACTTCTTCTACAAATTAAAAATTATCAATCAAAACCAAGTTGCATACATAAAACTCCTTGAAGTTTGCAGTTTGAAATTTTTTCATTTAGTGCATTTTGCTCATTTATTTTGTTTCTTTTCAAAGGATATAGGAACTCTTAATCCAACTTTAAAATAACTATCTAATTCTGCTTTTGCAATACTACTGTCTATACAGAAACAACATTTTATTTTTTTACATTCGTGTTTAACAATGTGATATTTCAGAAATGTAAAACACCAATGCAAGAATAATATCGATTGTAATTATGTGATAAATGACAAGGCCTAATTCAACTACTGTGGAGTACAACAGGGCAAAACCTGTAATATTAATGTTCTTCAGATTATACCTTTGCTCTCACTACTGTGAAAAACTAATTAAAAATTGTTATTAAAAGTCTCAGACATTGAAGTCACACACTCTTGCTCAATACTCAACCACGTACACACAAACAACAGACCACTTTACTACTTACCATTTGAGACCTATTTTTTGGGCAGCCATTGATGTCTTCAATCTTTTCATTTGCTGAAAAGCAAAAAAGAGGAAATGAAGCAAAAAACTATACCAAGGACTTGTATTCCAATTATTTCCAGAGCACTTGCTGCTAGCTAAATAAAGGGGTTTCAGATCGTAGTTGTCCAGTCAAAGTGAATGTGTTAAACACTGAGACCCATCAAAAAAAAAAAAAAAAAAAAAAGGCAGCTAGAGTTTTCTAGTGGGTCGTGCCTCCAGAGACAGCTGGGCGCAGAAAACAGCTGGTCTGACAATATCTTGTACAGTGACGGGTAACTCCTTTGAACTACAAAAAGATTTAAATTCTGGAAACTGAATCACTGTTAGGTGGAAAAGTGAACACTACATATGTATAGATGTTTGCATGTCAATTGAATTGCTTGCAGAGTAAATATGGGTTTTAAATCTAGATTGGAAATTTATGATCAATAAGTCTCATATTTTTATTATTTTTTTTTTTAATAGCACAAATCACGAGACTACTTTTCAAGCTTCTTGTCCATAGCTTACATGCAACCCTACTTGCAGAAAAAGATACAGTTTCAATCTTTAAAGTCCCAAGTGAAATAATTAAGTTGTTGAGGTGGTTAGACGTTTGCCTTAGAGCCTTAGTTTGCTCAGTGTCACGTTTCAGTACTGGACCTTGAATTAAATGCCTTTTTTGTGCTAGACTGAAGAACCACTTATAATCAAAGTTCAGTTTCCCACATCTTTTTCACTGTAATAAAGGTGGATGTTCACATCCCATTTGATGAATTGAACAGATTCACCTCCCATCAATTCTTGTATTAAAAGCTGTATTTTCTACCAGTCCCATGTTCTCAGGACGTCACTCAGAAATCCATCTCATTTCTCAATCATTTAAGAATTGATGCTACTATGAAAAAGACTGCAGCTAAATCCACCGTACTGGTCTCTAGAGTGATCTATCAGCCTTTTACCTGTTAATTTTCCTCAAAAAAGACTAGTTCTTCCCCAGTAGTCCTCTAGAACCCCTGGAATATTACACGATGTATTTAAAACCAGTGGTAGCAAACCATAAAGCTTGTTACCTGGCTCTTTTTAAGCTCCTGTATGCAAACTACCTAGACTCACCTACTTGAAACTGCCTAAACTGTGCGTAACTTGTTCCCAAGGTTCTGCTGCAATACAGCATGCGACTTTTTCTGAGGGTTTTTTTAGTATGCAAATGTAGAACCAAAATATTTACTCAACACTTCTACACTTTAAGTATTACTACAGGCTTGGAGTGCAAGCTTGGTTCTAGAGCTGTACACTAAAGGTTAACCTCATAAACCCTATAAACAACTACATTGTTCTGTAACATGGGAAAATTAATGGCAAACCAAGACAGAAAAATAGAAGGTGGTTTACATCAGGAGAAATTTACATCCAACACACCAACTATTTGGGATGTTACCTCTTTATCCGCTTCCTCTTTACACTGAGGTTAATAATATTACTATTCTCATCTAGAAATCATTCTTTGTCGTCATACTTTTCCATCAGTTTACAAGATATCATCAGCTATCCTTGTACTCTTCTGATCAACTGATTTGTAGCTGCTTTATTTCATTACTATCAGTTTCTTCAATTTCTTGTGCTCTACTTTTTTCTTTTTTTTTTCTTTTTTTCTTCTTGTTTTGTTTTTAAACAGTTGCTTTTACTTCTTCTGAAAAACTACGTTAAACCAAGGCAACTTCCCCTCCCACTTGTGAACCTGCAGTTTTTTGTCTACCAGCTGATGATTCTTCATCGGTTCCCAACTACTCATCACTTCCCTTTATGCTGTTGGCCTTCTCTGCTACAGGTGATTTAGGATGTAGATGACCAGAAATAGTTGGTGGTAATCAGAAGAGTAACAAGAACTGGAGTTTCTGGTCCATCAGGTGCTATTTCTGCTTACCCCCAGGCAATCACCTTTCCCTGGGGCAGGTTTATGCCCTACCTTCACACCTTCTAACCCACTCCCAACTCACCTACGGCTCTTGGTTACTCCTTTCAGTAGATTAATGCAATTATCATCCCTTCCCTGCTGCTGCAGGCGCTATGAAAAGCAGGTGGAATAGAGAGCAACCAGAAAAGCTGGTGGTGGGGCAAACTGGCAGCCGGGTTGAACTTCAACTCATCCCTCTCTATTGAACCCAGCAGGGCAAGACGTCAGATATTCAACCTAAGCTGGGGAGATGCATCAAAGCAGCCCACAGGCATATTTGGCACTTTGCAGGAAACTGCCTAATTCACCAGGGAATCGTTTTGATGCTCCCATTCCTCGGCCGTAAGCCCGACCCTTTCTTTGACCCTTGCCCCAAGCTCCAAGGACCAGCGCTCGCAGCAGGTCCGAGGCAAGTTGCCTGTCTGGTGGAGATGACTGGAAAGAAAGAGACAGCAGTGGATGAGATAACGACGTGGCGCGCCCACAGGCGGCGTGACGGTACAGTTCACAGCACGGGTCACTAAATGCTCGGGGACCTTGGAAACGTGTCCAATTTCACAGCTGCGAAAGCACAGCTTTCTGGCTGAGATAAATGGGCAACTCACAGCTACTGTTGCTATTTGCCACATAAGTATACTACATCATTTGGCATAAACTGGAAGTTACAGGCAATCATAAAGGCTTTAAATTGTATCTAAGCCTGGAGCGAGATGTCAATTCACAACCACAAAAGTGTGAAATGCAGGGGATTTTTCCCAAACTGAGAGTCCGCAGAGCTTCCCCCCACCACCTGTTTTTTTTCCCTTCACTGTAAATACAGTGAATTTGGCTCAAATGCTTTCAAGTGCTTGTAAACTTTTCCCATTTATACGCAGATTGAGGGCTGTACTAAGGTAGACGGTAGAAACCAGCTGTGCTCTATAATGAAAGCAGCAACGAGTGACGCTGCGCTTTCAATTAGATGGATCTGAATCAAAGCTTGGAAAACGGTACCTAAAAGATTAGTTGGGTTTATGTATTTTGACAGGAGGCATATTATGAAACTGCAAGCCAAAATTATATGAAAACACAGGTGAAAAGGAAACTCCAGCATCAAAAATTTGCAAAGAATTCCTTAAATCTATTGGCCAGTCAGCTGTCAGTGTCCCATTGACATAGGTACAGGTACACATTCCTGGTAAAAGAAAAAAATCTTCAGCCAATGACATTCCATCGAGTGTGTGAAAAATTATTATTAGAACAAATCAGAAGTGTTTCAATAAGCATTACACAGAACAAAACTGGCTATGTACGGGTGGTTTAACCATCCATAAAGTAAGTCCATGCACTTAATAACGAATTAAGCCCTCTGTTACAACCTTAGCAGCTATTCTGCATTATTCAGTACTTTAGGCATACCCTTGGACATTAGAGTACTACTTCTTGAACATATGAATGAATATCGCTCCATGTAATTCCTACATCTGCGTAGCAATTATCACCTGCAGCTTTTAACTGAACAGCCCCTCAAATATCAGTAAAATGAACCTTTGTGTAATGTCTCACCCAAAACATGATAGGAGTTATCACTAGAGAGTACTGCTAGGCTCGATCCCAAGATTCTGGTTTGAAACATAAACCTGTAACCTTCCACTGCAAGTGTAACAGTATAATTTTCATAACAGCAGACAAAAGCTATACTGAGATAAGTCACAGTATGACTTTGAACTGCAATAGTTATCTGGAATAATTGCAGATGACTTTTAAAATTAAAGCAAAGTTCTATTCTGTTTAAGTCGGTGCAATTAATTTCAATCAGAACACAAGTTACCCAGAATATTTAAGTATACCTGTAAGACTATCTTGGCATATCCAGAGCAGCTACACTAAACAATGTGCCCGTCACCTCCTGTAACGGTGTACTGATTGCCCAACACAACACTGATGTGTACATTTTATTTCTTACTGAAACTATTTTTATGTAGCTGAATAAATATCTAACATTAACACAACAACTGCATCCCTGTTGATGAAGCCACAGCTTTTGTATCTGATCTGACTTTGGTTGTATCTGATCGATTAAACTATTCCACAAAATATCGTCCGCATCAGTAGGAAAAGTCCTATTGGACTGAGTTAAAGTTTAATTTTAACATAGATTCTAAGTCTTGAAAATTGAAGGTTCTCACAGAGAACCAGCTGATAATTTGATGTATCACCAATTATCAGTGCATGCACAGACCCAGTATACCAGCACTTGTGAATTTAAATATAGCTACTATGTTTACATGGCATTACTAAGGCATGTATTACTTACATATGCTTTTATAGACTCATAAATTTTGAGCTGAAATAAACCAGAACGCTATGAATGCATTTTAATTGACTTGCAAATAGAAAAAAATTGTCATCATATAACGCTTCTATATTATCATTAGTGATTTTGAAGTCTGAAGACTATATCCTCTAAAGTCAAACACAGCGATGCTTGGTTTCATGTCTTTTTAGATTTGCTCCTTGTCTGGTAAGGTAAAAGAACTACCTAGTTCTTACTGATTTTAACATTTTCTTTTCCTAAATATATAGCTATTTCAGTTCAGAAAGGTGTAAGCAGAAAGGATTGCAATCACTGCCTCTGTAGAATCATTAGCTCTTATGGAGTATTCAGTTAAAAAAAACAAAGCAAAACCAAAAACCCCTTCTATTCTTTTTCCAGTTTTGGATATTAAGTAGTATGTCAAGATTCAACATCTGTGATGTAAATCTCAGATGGTGAACACAAGAAAAATTGTATCACTAATAATTAAACCTGAATCATTTTCAATGACTTTGGATAATCTCCAGATACTCCAGGCACATGACAAAAAGGAGGAAGGATCCTTATGGCTGCTTTTACACGTAGCACACCGTAACATAAAAAGAAAAACCTCTCCGACGCTGCATATAGAAGCTTTCTTAGTATGCAGTCTTGTCTGTTAGAAAAAAAGCTTGTATTTTGCAGGCTACAGCGAAAGCTGCTTCTAGGTGTGAAAGTTATCACCAGCTTTGTGACAATGAGATGCAGCGTGCCTAAGGCCATACACAGCAGATACGAATTACTTACTCTTCACTGTTAATTTGGAGAATTAAACTGAGAACGTTTAAATATGAACTTACTTTCACATGGAAAACATTCTCTGAAAATTAAATCCTTCACTTGTATTTTAACTTTTGAAAGCTTGCAGCCATAATCTTATATATTAGCCAAAAGGCAGCTCTAATAATGGCTAAAAAAACCCACAAAGGTGAATCAAAGCAAAATACAGTAAGCAATATTATTTCTGCGTACTTTAGAGGGAGTAATTTCATTCCATAACAGTTTTCAGAAGTCAACACTCAAACAACTACGTTAAAATATTTGGTACAACCAGGTTCTCACACAGAAGTTTTCTACAACAGCGTTAACACAGTGTAGCTAGGTATGTAGGAAAGGAATCAAGAGCTAACTGTTCCTGGGTTTCCAAACTTTTTGCCCTGTTAAACACACATAAGGAAATAGATACAGGATGAAATGTGCTTCATAGTGAATACCTGTCGACACACAATCAATTCACGGCCTGTTTTTATACATCTGTAGCTGCATGGTGGGTCTGTAGAATGTCACCGAGATAGAACGTTGCTCTGCAACACAGAGACAAAATCTGTTTTGATGTGTTCCAGTGCAACTCTAGTGCAGCCTTTGGAACGATGCCTCACAATTTCAGCCGAGAACACGACTTGCAGATTTGTACCTTAAATCAAGGAACTAGCTCGTTTACAGCATCTAAACACATATAAATATGCACACACTGATGTCTTGTCACTTCACTGCCGTCGTCTTAATTTGCATCTCAAATCTGTCAGTTTGCTTCTGACAATAGTTGTCCTAATTCCCATTAGCAGGCTTTCCGATTCCATCAATCTCCGTTGGCCCATGCATGTGTTTTGTGGCACCCCAAGTACCAGATGGATGAGCCTCTGAAGGAACTAATGAAGGATCCAGGCCCAAGGGAAGAGGGAGAATGCGGAGCTTTACATGGGGCCAATGCAGAAAATTGTTCAGAACCTTCATTATCTACAAATACCAGTGCAAATTGAGGGAACTAAAGGCTTTGTAGAACTGAGCCTATATTTGAGATTTGTCCTAATGATAAATGATTTTCCTAATTTGAAAACTCATTACGAAAGATTTTTTCCTGCCACATAAAAATTATACCCCTTCTCCTTTCCTAGCTGCACATATGGATTTTTCAAATCCAACTGAAAGCAGGAGGCTCAACACAGTAGGCCAGTATCACTGTGAATTATGTTCAGGCCAATCCCCAAAACGTATCAGAAAGATAGTGAAGGCTAACGGCGTCCTAGCAGAAAAAAAATCCCTCCTCAGTTGCTTTTTTAACATTCAGCTGTGCAGAATGATATTGCTGTGTCAGGAGATCTTATCAACAACATGAAATATTTTTCCACTATGCTTTAAGACAAGGCTTTATCAAATTAATTAGCAAAGTCTCTGAAGGAAAATTATCTACATAATTCCATGCAGTTTGATGTATTTCCCCCCCCCGCCCCGTGTTTATGTAGAACATAAAGACGGTGAATTTCTGAGTGAGCTGGTGGATACCTGGTACAGAAAGTCACTCACCTACAACCTGGATTATTTCAGCTAATAAGACTCCATCAGTCACATCTTGCTGTAGATCCTTTATCAATCTCTTGTGACCAGATTTTGCTAGATAGTGATTAGCCCAATCCGTATAAATCTGTAAGTAGAAAGATAAACAAAAAGAAATTGTTAGTTATAACATCAACCTTCAAAATGAGAGGTCTTTGTTTCTCTCAGTATCCGAGAGGCTGATTTAAGATCACTGCTTTTTTGCTCTTCGAAACAAGTCAACAACATTCAAATACAAGGCACTGTGCAGATCAAGTATTCAGCTTACTACAGCATGGCTTTTCCTTTTTTTCAGAAATCTGACATGAAAACTCGCAGGAGATGACAGTAAACTCCTGAACATGTTACAGTTTGAATGGATCAGTGGGCGGTCAACTAAATGTTCTACAGCAGTAACAAGTGTGTAGAAGAGATTTCAATTTCCACCCAAGTATTTTTTTGCATTTTCCCTTTGAGATTTCTTCTTTATATCTGTTATTGAGAAATTCTAAAGATTCTTGTCCAAGAATCACTTCTGGTAGGTATCAGCCATATAGCAATTTCATTCTGAGGAAACTCCTGTGTTATATTACTCAACAAGCCTTCAAAGGTCTTAAAAATCTACCAATTCTAATAAATTCCATCTCACAGGTTAAATAGACCTATTAAATTGATTTCAACCTCTCATGCAAACTTCTAACTGTTGGGGTTTATTTTAAAACGTATTCTCTGAAAACTAAGCAAACAAAGCAGTCAAAAATCTCTCTTTAATATGCATTAAGTACTGCTCACCACATGCTAGCACAACTTATCCAAGATAACCAGAAAACTTATAAAATCTTTTCATGCTAGGTTATCAAAAAGAAGGAAAAATACTTGATTAGGAATTTCTGCTTATGAATTAAATAACATTTCTTGTTCTTCGTATAGGACCAAATTTAAGGGAAGACTTTTTTTTTTAATGATCTATTTATATTCCAAAGAAATAAAGTAAAAACAACTAAGTAACAGGATTTTACCTTTTAGCAGACAAATATTAAGGTTCATCCATGCTTTCAAGAGCGTCTAACATATTAGAAATACATTCATCCCAATTCAGCCTATCAGTAAGCAGGAGTAGACTCAACGTGCTTTTGGCACAACCCATGCCAATCCTCCACAGTCCCTACAAACCACCGTGTACTGAGATTGGGTTTTTTTCTTTTTTAAATTAAAGCACTACGCTGGTGACGAATGCCTCACACAAGTGGGTGAATCACTGACCTGGAGGGAAATGTCTGCACAAGAGTATTCAAGTCCCCAGAAGCCCAGGGAAAGCTCTCCCAGAAACTACAGTCTTCCTTCACACCTACTGACAGCCAGAAGAAAAAAAAAGGACAAGGAGAGGGGCCGAGCCCTCAGGGCTGCGATTGCTGGGCTATGGTGTCCTTCTCCTTCATGGGAGTCAAAAGCCAACCGCTAAGTGTAAGAGTCAAGTATTTGCCACACGGGACGGAGGAACCTGGAACTAATACAGGGATTGTTATTTCACGGTCCTCCTGCACTTGCCAATTCCACGTTAATATGATAAAATGAAGAACAGATATTTTGACTAGAGTTATTTTGGTTATAAAGTCTTCATTTGTATTTTTTTTTTTTAAACCTGTATAACACTACTGGTAGCAGCAATGAGCAAATTGCCCAAATCTGAAACATATGTCCCTATTTTCCATCATTTATCCTCTACTTCCATCTTCAGAGCAGCGGGATGTGCCCTTCCTATGTCAACAGCGTCACGGACTTGAACAGAAAAACACGCTGGAACACCTCCATGAAAAAAACCAGAGCTGAAAAACATCTCAATGAAATAAACGCTGAGTACACGCGAGTGATTTCCCTAGCTGACCGAAAAAAGAAAAGGGGGAAAAAAAAAAATACACCCCACACTTTGCACAAATCAGACATTGTGTTCCTTAGCTCCTTTTACAAGAAAACATTTTCCATAACAGGAAGATATTTTTAAAGATCCAATAACTTCAAGGAACTAGGATTGACTTCACTTATTTTTCTGCCACGCGGTTCTAGCTTGCTTATCTACAAGAAAAGACATATCAGGAAACAGGTTGAAAACTACTTACTTCACACGCACCCGTACACCGTTACTGCGATTTAGCTGACAAGCAACTTATCAAACACAACAGCTAAGTTCATTTTAATGGGAGGGCTGTGATGAACGTTCTAGTTGATCACAGAAGGACTTTCAGCAAATACAAGATTATACTTCGATGCATCAGTTCCAGCCTGGCTTATTTCCATGATGCAGATCGTCATGCAATCAAGCAAATACTTGGACCAGCCCTAGAGTTAAGACAACGTAGAAGAGAGGACAAAGCAGAGCAGACCCCTCCTGGCAGAACCTGAAATTACAGCATCAGCAAGACCTTGAGAGCTAGTTCGGATTGATTTTTAAGTCAAATACCAGCGTGAGAATGCATGGCTGGCGTTGCAAAACTGTTCCTTCATAGTGGTTTCCTATGGCACTAATTCCTACCGCATCCAGGAACACGAGATCTTACATGCATACCCTGGAAAAAATAACAGAACTGCATCAAAGCAGCCCCTAACTCCCTTAACAAATCCTCCTGCTGAAGGAGACAACTTGAAACGCTCCCAAATACCCGCTGTCCGAGTCACTGTCTCCAACAACACATAAAGAAACTCTCTCTGTTGGCAAATTATTCTTGTAGCCCCTAGTTCGTGCGCTAAAGTCGGTGCCTGTGTTTGGTATCCAAGCTGCAAGGAGAGCTTTTATGCTCATTATAAAATATTCCATTAAATGCATCAATAATGCATAGCAGTATGGAGAAAATATTTGTTTCTGGGGTATTTAAAGGTGTGGAATATGATTACATTCAACCACCTGATTAGGAAAGTCTTTTGCAGGAAGATACATATATAACCAATCTGTGCTTCGCTTAAAAACTTTATTATACCACATTATTTTGCAATATGCATAACATGCAATATTTTTTTTTCTTTTAAACTGACTGGGCTGTACATTTACGAGCTGTGAAGCATTCTTATGCATGCAGTATTATCCAGGCTTATTGTAGTAGCTCTTTATGGTCACTGCTCATTTTTATGGCATATATTAAGCTAATTATGGAAACTTTCCAGGATGTTTTCAAAACCTGTTTGTTGCGAGTCTTTGTAATGTACTACACAAATACGATTCCTAATGTTTCTTTTCCTTTTCCACACAAACAAGTGAAAAAATACGTGTACAATGGTTGCTATTTCTAGACACATGAAAAATATTTCAAAGCACATAGTGTTTTCAAATGTACAAAACCAGGTAAATAATTGGGAAAACAATAATAAAAGAACAAGGAAAACACTGCTGAGAAACTTTCCATTCATACACGCCGATGTCTGCACATGAATTTTAAGTGTTCCTCAGGTATTTTCAGCAAACAGGTTACTAAGTCACATGTTTGAATATTCACATGAAAATTACCTGAACAGTCGCCTAATTAAAAAATACAAAATCTCGCAATATGAAGTATTTGACCCACTACAACCAAACAGATACTGCCTTATTATATATACCAGTATGGGCTATTAAAACTTTACAGCAATTTCACACAGTATGAAAATCATTGGAGGCAGCTTCATTATTTTATTTAACAAAATCGGGCAAACAACATGATGTGGGTATTATCACCGTAAGCAGGTCTTTGTGCCTGAGACCACTCAGTTGAATGTTTAACTCAGGTCCAAGTTCTGGCTTTTGTTAAAGGTGGACTCAGCTGCCCGGTAGGTTTTTTTTTGTCTGTAGTCTATGATCTTAGGAATCCAACTATCTGGGAACTAATTGAAAACAAATGTGAAAGATTTTTTTTCTTCTCTCTCTCCCCCCCTCCCCCCCCTTCAATCCATCAGGTTTGAATTAAGAGTGTTACAGGTAAATATTGATTTTGGAAATACTCAGCACATCATGAGTCATAGCTAAAACACTATTGCTCAAAGTAGGAAGGTTTTGAGCAAAACGCCTCAAATCCCAAAGCTTTTCCAAGTTGTCTGTAGAGAAAAAGGCCTGAAGATCAGTAAGTCCCCAATCAGCAAGAACACTGCATTTTGAAATTCAGCGGGGTTTCTCCCCCCTCCCCTTTCCTTAGCATTATACCTGCTTGTTTAAAGCACGTTTCAGATGAAATAAAGGTCTGAACGGCAGAAAATCTTGCTTTCCAGCTAGAAGACTTCTGCGCTTTCCCGTCACTTTGAGTCTCGAGTAACATTTCTGACTGTACTAAGAGCACATCTGTCACATCCAGAGCACACCTCAGACCACTTGCACCATATCTGAATATCGAAGCAGTAGAAAATGTGCCTTTTGCAGAACAGATTGTTTCTTCGAGACCACATAGCTACCGCTAAGCACTTGGGGAGGGCTGGGGAATACGCTGACCGGTAAAGAGCAAAAACCCTGAAGCTTCTGTCTGCTTAAAAGTGATTCATACGGTCTTTTTAACCTGGAAAAAGTCAACCAAAAAGACAAATAAACTAGAGTTTGCCCAGCTAGCCATAACAGTCTGAAGTTGGCATCTCAAATCACAGTATTCCTTTCTCCAGATACCGTTTTGGAGGCAATAGGCTGATGTCTGGGTGCTCAGACATGCCGATGGGCAGGTTCTTCTTGGTCTGCTGGCAGATAGGGCCAAACACAGCATCTGTAGGACTCTATTCCCCCGATCCCGTAGTCAGTCAAACCCAGGAAACCGAGTGTGAATAAAGTCACGAGAGCAATGAATCCAGGAAGACCCTTTAGAGATCATAAAGGAGACCCAATATATCCATGGACCTGCAATTAGATTAAGGGGCCAGGTATTATCACGTACTCCAGGGTCTCCTTTAAGTGGAATTCAGTCCCATTTAAATGGGAACCAAGAACCACCCAAGGTTTTTTGCCTCCCCATTGGTATTCTGAAATACACTCATTATGAAAAGGAAAGGGTTCACACAAAACTACTTGAAAAGAATTTCCCTCTTCTATGCAAGCAGAAAACACGCCTGAACCTTTTCCTTGTTACTCATTTCTACAAAAAAAAAATCTGATTATAATAAATGCCCAAGTACATTGTCAAACCTTTCTTTCCCTCCCTCACCATGACAGTTCCTAACTAATCAGACTCTGATTGTTTTCTTCCAATAATTATTGTGAATCAGGCTCTCGTGAATTTGGTAACAGCTGAAGAGTATCTTTTTGACATCATGTAGCATAATTAGAGCAGAGCGAGGCTTTTCTCAGGATTGAATAGCAGGGTTAGTCACATCGATGAACTCCATCAGAACACCCATTACAATGCAACGCCTGTGTTGCTGCTAACCAAACCACACTGCCTACTGAAGTTCACAGGGGAAAAAAATCCCTGAAACCTAAAAATAGACACAACATATTAAGATGATCATAATGGGAACACCTGCAGTGGTTACAATGCTATGGGGGGACGAAAGCCCATCAGATATTCATTGCTGCCCCATATAACGGGGTTTACACATGGAGTCACGAAATCACATTTTTTGACTGGTAACATTAATTGCAGTCTCATGCTGATCTGTGCTACACTCCAATACAACGATCTTATTAACAGATATCACACTGCAAAGCCCAGAGGTAAATAGCTAAAGCCAAGGGCTTAGCTGGAAAACTCATCCCTTAGAAGCGTCTCTGGCTCCAAGGGAGCACCCTGAGGATAACAGCTATTTTAAAGGAGCACAGATATTATGGCCCTGACAATACCATGGCTGGTATTTCGCCGAGTTACTGGCAAAAGGACAACTAAGCAGCACATGGTAAAAAAAACCAACAAACAAACCTATGAAGTTTAACAGCATTTGTCACAGACCTTTTATCAGAGATTTCCTACAATTTGTGGCCTTACTTGCCCCCATGCACTTCCTAAATCCTGTGGGAAGTCTGTATCTGCACCGTGACACAAATCCCACTAAAAGGACAGTACTGGCTCTTCGAGAATGAGTAAAGCTTTGTGCTGCTATCCAAAAGATTGTTCGGGTTTGGTTTTTTTTTCCCCCCAATGTAAGCTCTTGCAAGGGAGGAGGGGAAAAAAAAAAAAAGATGCTGAAAAAGCAGGGCACGGAATTCCATATATTGTGTGCCCACATTTTTCCATATTAAATAAAAGGTATTAGTGGGCTTTGAGGAAAGAGCTCTATCTGCTCCTTCTCTTTAAGAACACTGCTTAAGTTTTGCAGAGAGTAGAATACGAAGCAAAAATAAAAAGACGCCATCCGTAGGCAAGCCCACGAGTCCCCAGCGATCCGCAGGTCGGAGAGGGGGACGCAGCACACGGGGCAGGCAGTCAGCGGGTACGTCGGTGCGGACACACCGGCCTTCGGCCGCATCTGTCTCCTCACTGCTCAGAGATACTGGAAGAACCTTGAAAATCAGGATGGGAGCCTGGGGACTTGTTTACTTCATCCTACCAGAACCTTGGCATCAATACTAGCAAAAAAGGAGGAAACCACCAGAAACTCCAAGTCTGAGGCGATGATGATGATGGACCAGATTGCAGGTGGACTCCTGATAGGCAGGTGAGACAGTAAAATGACCTTCCTGAAAGGAACGCATACATTTGCACACCCCTAAAAATAGTTGTCACAGTAATTAGCTACTAATTAGTATCTAATATGGTACCCGTAACATACCATCAATTATCTAAAGTGCTGGAACTTTCCAAGCATCCTCAACTATTGGGAACACAGCTGTAACAAACTGAGGTCTTGGTTCCCACTTCTCTGGGGACAGAGGTACTCTGCTTTTTTAATTATTTATTAAGTGGAACTAAACCAAATGATTTATTCTCCTCACACGTGCAAGTGTTTGTTGGAACAGCTTTAAATTATTAGTCAGTTGGTGGGAGGTATTCCGCTGAATATTACATTTTACTGGACACTTACGTACATTAACTACCCTTTGGAAGTTAAATAGAGAAATGGGTAATTTAAACAAACACCACCGGGACTATTTATTTCTCTCTCTTTAAAGCCTTATTCTCGACTGGGGAGAGCTATTCTCATGCATATGACTGCTATTCAAAAGCAATGGGCTGACTCACAGCACATACAGCCAAGCATGTGTGTAAATTTTAGCATGCTCGCAAGCCTTTCCAGTAATAGAGCCTCAGATTGTCCACACCTCAGGGCAGGCACTGCTGCCCCCCAATTTGTGTAAAGCAAATCCTCGGTGGATGCTAAACAAGTAATACGCTTTAAATTGCCTAGCCAACACCGCCTTTCATACTCTTACCCTACTGAATATTTTACTACATTTAATATAAAAGAGGAGAAAAGGGATATTTTCCTTTTCTCCCCCCAATCGCACCGTTTCTGAACCCTGTTACTGACAGGCGCTGCCTATACAGAGGGGTAAGGATTTCATACCAAAGCAACGTTTTCCTACACACCAGTTAGAAGGTGAAACAAGGCCGGCAATCGCGCTGGTATCCGCCAAGCTCTGCTCTCAATGCTCCCATTATACACGTTTGCCGTATACAAATCCCTCGCAAGCTGGAACCACACACTAAGCCAAGCAGGTGGCCACTCTCTTATTCCCCCTTGCAAAACATTTTAAGTCCTGAATAGAAATGAGATTACATTCGCACCTGCATCAATTCCTTTGCATATCCAAAAGTGAAATAGAGTTTAGTTCGCTGAGGTGATCGGCAAAACCCATTCCAAATCATATTTGGCCACAGTGAATCAACTGATTTGATCTCACGCCAACAAAATATAATTGACCTCAGAGAACAAGAGAAGCAAATGTACTATTTTTTTTCCCAGCGTTTTCTAAGAAGTTACCTAAAGTGCACACCAAATCATTTTCAAATATCACAGTTCTCATACAAGAAATAAACCCATTTACATCCACTGTCACACATGAATAGCAACAGAAAAGGGCTTATCTGAAAACGTGATACATTTCTACTCCGAAGAGAAACCACCGAGAATCTTAAGAAGCTGCAAGCTGCAGAAGAAAGGGAAAAAAACCAACCAAAGTTCTGAGGCTGACGTTAGTTACTGTTCAACAGCACCGCTGCCATTATCAAGGAGCCAAGAGCCGCTTACTGTTTTATAATGGTCACAGGAAAATTTACTTCTCCCACGAGCGGGGACCTGAAAAGTCATACTACTTATTGGCATATTTAACATGAACATATACTGCTCGAGTCCAGCTTGCTCTTCCTTCTCAAGGGGTCTACAGTTAAATGATGATATATACGCTGGCATGTGAAGCTTGGGTGGTTAATTTTAGCTGAAGACACGCATGCACGGTGCTCAGATTTCTTACAGTCACATTTTACAACTCCCACCTCCTGCAGCTCTTCCCTTACACCCCCACTGCTCCCTTCTCATACTACTTACTGTCTCTAACACAAAGTTTCAATGTTTGACATTTATTTTAAATAGGATAAATATATTTTATATACACGCTCTTATAAAATGAAACTGTTTGCAGCAAGCATAAATTTGGCAAGCCTTTTGTGTTAGACGCTGTAAGCATTAAAAGACAAGTCCTAAAAAATTGTTGTGGTTTTTTGTTGTTTTGGTTTTTTTTACACAGTCAGAAAACTTTCTACCCACTAGAGAGACAACCCCCTTCATCTAAATGTTCCCAATGTCTGTGGAGATTTATGCTCTGAACAGAAATCCAAAATTCTGCATGCCACAAAAAACCAGATATATCCTTTTTTTGACATTTGGAGCATTCACAATATCGATCGAACGTTGGAAAGTTGTATCTAACGCAAATGCAAGCTAAAAAGCATAAGGCTGAATTAGACCTCAAGTGGACGCCCACACAACCTGCCTATTTTCCAGAGCACGGCCTGGTACCGACAGCAAGGGCTCCCTGCCCTCTGGCAGGACCCCACCACATGCAAGTCACCCCAAATCCCACGGTCTGATCGTGTTGCTGACATCCCTTAAAAATACAGAGAATTGGCCCTCGTAAGCTGCTTTGCTTGAATTTTTAACGTTAAAAAACTAACGTTGCCAGTGTTGACAAGGTGAGAAGCGATGACTGCTCCACCTCCGCTCTTGCCAAGTTGAAGGATAGATGTGTGACATTTTACCTGTTTATTTTTCAAAAGGCACACTTCTGCCAGAGTAAAATCTATACGGGTCTTTTAACTGCTCCGTGAAAAGTAAACAACTTGGTAGCCACACTGTCTCCACATCAGCTCTCCCCTCCAGCAAAGCCCACTCACCGCCTGCAGAGGTGTGTGTTTGTTTTGGGGAGGTGGGGGACGAACAGGGCTTTGATGGAGTTTGAAGAGAACACGACGTACCACGACCATCCAAGACACGAAGTAGCTGCTTTACCTACGTAGCACCAAGTGCTGCACCTCCAACGGGCCCAGGAACACCCCACTGTGCCACGAGCGACAACTCTGCTAATGCAAAGACAGGCAACGGATCGGAGTGCGAGAAATGGGGAGGTTTGCACGTGTTCCCCCCGCAAAAACCCTGACCATTGAAGAAGAAAGAGAGATCTAGCTTCAGGCAACTACACTCTTAAAGACAGCTTTCTGCTGGAAGCATCCAATACTACGATGCTCAACGCGGTCAGTTCCCAAAACTCAGCGTAATTTTGGCACGCTTGGCCTGTGATAGCAAATATATCTTCTAAACTTTTCTAATGAAGGCAGGACTCATTTTCTCTATTTGGGAAAGGTGTAACAGACCATTCCAAACAGCTGCTGTAATTTCATTGGTGTTTTTCACCTGGTGTCACAAATCCGTACGGCTTCAGTATCCTCTCCTCTGGGCAGAGAGCCACGGCCGCATGCAGGATCAAAACAATCACTGCCGTATCCAACTCTGAGAAAGAAAGGGTAAGGAAAAGACTCCAAAAGATAATAACACCAATCTGAAGAGGGCTGGAAATGAAACCTGACTTGCCACGTAGCATCTTAAGCACAAACTCACTCCTCTAATCCATTTTCTCTTGATTGCTTAGAGGATTAATTCACCAAAACGTTCACAGTTGTGAAGCAACTCCAAATGAAAGCAAAATTGGTCTCAAAGGCACATGACTCTAAACCATTTCAACTCCTAGCTATGTGTGTTGATGAAAGTTACCTGATCCAAATAGTGAGGCCAAAAATGTTGCAAAGGCTTTTCTTAATTTTTAACAAAATCAGTTTGCTGAGGGGATTAGGGAATTACAGAAATTGGCCTTTGTCTCGCCCGAGAGACCAAAACCTAGCCCTCTTTTAGCCAAGAAGGACAACACAGCATTCCCTTTTGGGTCTGCTTAGTGCTTGATTGAAAAAATTGAGTCTTCAAAACCAGGGGCTGGGTAGGTTCACTCCGTGCCAACGCTCTGAAGTCACCGGTAAACTATCCTCCGCTCCCGTGAACAGGATGTCCAACGCCACTCAAAACCCAATGAATCATCTGCACTGCTTTTCTCACTCTGTAAAATGTGATTTAGTTCAGTGTCCAACATTTTTCACAAGAGGTAATCCTTCTGAAGTTGCCAAAAGGTAGTGCTTTCTAACACTTGGAAGGACATAAAGCAAACCGTAACCGAGGCATGGATGAAAAAATCAGTGCAGCTGAGTTACAAAGGCCAACAACCTATTCACTGCTGTATCTGCCAGGCAAGATGAATGCAAAAATCCGGAGATGGAAGGAACAAAAGAAGGAGGAAACAAGACCCAAACTTGAGGAAGCACTTGACCACACACTTGCTTCAAGCATGTACTCAAGCCTCAACTACTTAGCACACATTTAACTCTTCTGAACAGGAATGCTGTACTGAAGTCGGCCATTAGGTAATTACATATTAAGTCCATTATTTGTGAAGATTATTGATGGTAAGAGTAAGAATGAGAAGGGGCCAATTCTCTTTCTAGAAAGTTTTTGTATATTCTACCCATGCTTCTATTTCTAACGCTCCTGCTCTTGGGCACTGTCAGAAGTGGGACAGTTGGCTAGACAAATCTTAGGTGTGACCTACTTTTGAAAGACCTATTTTTATTTTAAGCTGCATTTTTAAGATAGTGAAAAATACTTTGTGACAGCTGAGCATTAATTTGTGTGGCAAAGACTCGATCCCAAAGATGCAGAAAAAGACTAAGAGTCTTAGAAGGGTTCAGCACCCCAATTAGAGACAGCTTATCACAACAGCTCAGCTTCTACATAGCCATCAAAATCAGACAAATTTTCAGACACTTTTTTAAAATCTAAAAAAGCACTCGATTTCCAGAACTTTAAATTCTGATCTTCACTTTTGATGAGGAAGAGAGAAAAAGGAATAGATACGTGTATATATCTGCATCAACTGACAGATGGGGGGACACAGCCCACACCCTAAATGTTTTGCTAATGTGATCTTGAGATAAAATTCTTGCATTTGAAACTACTAACAACCATTCACCCATACGTGGCAGCATTTCTGGTGGTGTTGTGTCATTTACTATATTGAGACACATACTAGAAATCAGGCTACAGCACACGGCTTTCTGCATACCCAGGGATCACCAGGGTTTTGCCATATTTTACACGAATAAGGTGGTCTCCGTAAATTGTTCCTGCTAAGCAGTTACCAAATCATCCAAGTTGTGTTTTTTTTCTTCCCCAAAACAAACAAAAAAATGAAGTGCTGAATTAATTTCCACAAACATAACAAACCTAATCTAATCATCTTGCAGTTGGCCATCTGTTTCACAAACACGAATCTAACTGTATCTTCTACTAACTGATAACTTTCTAAATTAAATTGCCTACGCTGACCCTGCTTTCAGCTTAGTTCCTCCTGCTACCATTTAAAGGGTTTGGAGTGTTTTCTATATAATGATCTATATGCCAATTATACAGTTAGAAGACAATTGGTTAGAAGACATTTGGCACCAGATCAAACAAAAGTGCAGAGAAGGGCACTGTGCCGGTCTGGGATGCAGACCAAGGGAATATATAGGATAAAGAAGTTCTAGAGTACAGAAATTATAGTGACAACTCATTAGCTCCCCTTTCTCCACTACAATCTGTGTCACAAAACCAAAGACCTTTTCAGTCAAATTTATTTGTATACCTATGAAGAATTTAAGAAACAACCCTCCTAAGAGGAAACAGCTAGCCTAAGTTATTAATTTATGGCTATATTAAAGGATGAGTATTTTTTTAATCCCTAAAGGTCGTTTACAGACATACCGGCCAAGACCCCAGTTACCGATTCACTGTCTTTGGGATGAAGAATGATCCTCTGCGCTTTATAAGATGAAAATTCTGCTTCTTCAGCCCCGGCTGACCTTCTGCATTACTGGGAAGGAGGGAGAGGGGGGAGGCAGCCGTCCATCACAGCCAGCACAGCCAGCGTGGGCACTGCTGGAGGCAGAACGCTGGACTCATAGACTCAGTAGACCATCAGCCTGATCCGCGATGGCAAATCCTATGCTCCTAATTAGAGAGGTTCACTGAAGTGACACCAGCCTATGCTTTCATTGATCTGGCAATTAAAATCAATACTGTAGGGTTTTACTGAAATTTCTGATGCTGAACCTCTAACATAACCTTCTACAAAAGGGGGGAAAAAAAAAAATCCGGTAAAGTAAAATTTATAGCAGGCTACTGATTAATAATTTAAAACAATATTTTATGGCTGATCAAGAAATGCAAGTACAGGCACAATTCCCACAAGCGTAAGAGGTTCAGGCATCTCCTCTCGAGAGCTTCCTTGCATAGCTAGCGGCCACTTAAAGGCCTTCTGCACCTTCCTGAAAAAATCATTCAAGCAGAGGGAACAGTTTTTGCGCTGCTTCTGAGGCTTTATTCAGAAATATAGAGAGAGAACAGTCCTTTAATAGTACTGTCATGAGGCAGATCAACTGTAGATTTCATCTATTTTCAGCACAAAGGGTTTTAACATAAAGATACGTAGTGGGAATTGCTGTGTCTTGAACAGCACGACCTACCACGCTAGGACTTCATTATTTTACTTCCTTACGATCTCTGTTGATACGTACCTTTTTACCATGCGGATGGTTTAAATATTTCTATTGCTATTAATAGTCTTTTAACAATTATATGGCAGCAAGGAGCTCGATCAAAAGACCTGCAGGCTCTGGGAATTCGGGAAGCACAATGCAGTGACAGCAGACTATCCTAGCAGGGGCCTCCATCACTCCAATTCCTATGTAATTTTATGCACACCTACATAATCCCTTTCTCTGTTTGAGATCCTGCTTTTAGTTTCCTACGTTAAGTCCTGCTTCTGCCTGAACACCTACGCCTAGGAAAGTATTACTCCAGCAAACTTATGTTCTTAAATTAGCTGAGTAACAGGTTTAATGAAAAGAAAAAATAATATGGAATTTACAGGGAATAAACCCCTGTAACTAATCCATTGTGGTCATTTTACTGGGGTCCACAGACATTAAACATTTGACTTTTTTTTTTTTTTCCCCAATTTGTAAACTCTCAGGATGTAGGTGAAAGTACATCTATGTATGAAACTGAGTATGGTTTAAAGTAACATCAAATAAGAACACTGCCATAGCTGCAGATAAAATCAGAGCAATTTACTGGTAATCATTTGGAAGGACAGAGCCTACCGGCATAGAAACAGGGCTTCTGGACATCAGCAAAATCAGTTTTTCTTTTTTGCCTAGAGCAAGGGTTGGAGCAATGTAGAACAACGAGCATGCAGCTAGGGGGTTTTTTTGAGAGAGCAAGAGAAAGAAAAAAATAAGGGCATATGCATACATCTATCCTAAAATCTTAATTCAGAAATTAACCACAGAGATACCAATACTCGAAGGAAAAAAACCAACACCACCTAAACTATCAAGACTGGTTGTCTATTTTTCTGCTCAAACACAACGAATATTTATAGCATTACTTTCTCCAGTTCTTTGTCAACTACAGGCCCATCTGCATAATCGTAAAGCTTTAGAAATAGCCCCCCCCCCCCCCCCCCCCCCGAAAAAAAGAAAGAAAAAATATTTACAATAGCTGTTGTAGTACAACGTGGAGATTTTAGGTTACGGGCAATTTTTTTCAAAAGGCAGGCTAAGACCAGTGTCTAAAACTTGGAATTGTAGCAAATGAATTCAGCTACAGGCGGACGGTCAAGTTGTGAATGAAATCTAAAATTACTATTAAAACAACCTAAAAGAAAAAGGCAGCTCATTATTTTTTGGTACTGTTTAAAAAAAAAAACAAACAGTGGCAATTCTACCACAGAATTCCTTCGTACTATCATTTTCGCAGTGTTGTTTTTAACACCTTTGGCAACACTTTTGTGTGAGTTTTGTTTGTGCAATCTCTTAATCGCTAGGATGCTATGGATTATCCATTTTTATCTCTACAAATAACTTCCCAGACCTCTCTTGCAGGTTTTCTCCTGAGCCATCACTGTTGGATTCTCCAAGAGCAAGACTGCTGGGCATCAGACTTCCACTCGCGATCGCATTTATCGCTGTAACACGTACGGCAGCCTCAGCAAAACGACAAATACATTTCAAGGAATAAAAGCTGGTGACACCCTGTGAGAATCAGAAGGATAGATTCAAGGAACTGACAATTAGTTTGTGGTTCTGGGCCAGTTCCGTTGCAGCTCAGACATGAACATCGTTTTAAGGACCTCCTCGAGGTGAGTGACACTTATAGGGATGCATTAAAGGAGGGCATGCTTGTCTCCATCAGAGCGATTCTGACACAAAGACTAATAAAGAAAAAAACCCTACTGAACTATATGAGAGCTGACAAAGGCAGCAGCTGCTCTGCTCCACAGGGCAAATTTATATTTAGAGTAGGAGTTGGGGAAAATGGATCCTTACAGAAATTAGTTTCAGTTAATCCACTGTGGCCGCAACACCATCTAGGAGACCCAAAGATTCTAGGAGAAACCTTAAGTAAATCAGAGCACAATTTCATTTTTGAAACATGAGAAGGATCTAAATTCAACAGGATTCTCACTGATTTCATTTACATAATGAAAAAATAGATTGGCCAAACTTTTTTTTTTAAAGTTACATTATAAGGAATCTTCAAGCTTCAGACCACAAGGTCATCACGAAGTGACCATGGCCATAAAAAAAACTTTCTTAAGGAAATCTGATTTTAAGATGTTGATGGGTGTTATCAGCTTCAACAATAATTCCATTTAAGATATAAAGCAGCAAATCAATATAAGTTTTATGTTAAGTGCTCTCAAAAATTCACGAAACCACCAACCTTTCGGTTTAGTGCCATAACACCAGGAGCGGCTGGAGCACAACTTCATGCTCACTCGATGTTCTAGTTCTCGGGCGAAAGTGTCGTCTTCTACAGGGTGATCAGGAAAATTAGCCTATGCCGTTCCAATTTAAAAGGTACACCAAACAGCTCATTTGCAGTGATGACAATGACCATGCCAGACACTACCCCCAAAGGACTGTTCTTCTGCACTTAAAAAATACGTTCACGTTTAAGTCCATGGACACATCCAGCGGAGTCATGCAGAGATAGTTCTGATGAGCATGCAGGAACAGCAGAAACTAACATTTCCCAACACACACCGTAAAGAATACTGCTAACCTGGTACAGTAATGCCTGCAAAAGAAACAGAGCTCTCTGCTACGGTTCAGAAGTTCCTAGAGGTTTTGAAGGATGGATGCAGGTTTGGGCATATGCCATTAAGTCCTTAAACCTCATTTTGCTAATGCATAAGGCAAAAATTTACTACTGCTACAACACAGTTGACCTACGAAATAATTATCGAATGTGAACTATCTTAGGCAATAACTGCTAAGAATTGGGATTACTTTAAAATCAAGCAATCTTCGATGTTGAGACTGTAGCCAGAACATGAAAACAAAACTAAACAAACAAAAACACCCCCAAGAGCATATGTGGCATAAAACAAGGCATGGCATTATGCTGATGCTGGGTACCCTAAAGCAGATTTAACCCATCTCCATCAACTCATTAGCAAAAAGCCAAGCCACAGTCCAAAGGAGAAGTTGTTAGCACCTGCCTGTCGTACAACGGGCAAAGACTGTGCAGTTTTATATGCTGACAATTCATCCAGTGCTTTGCAAACCAGTAATGCAGAAAATAAGCTCTTAGCAATACAATTCTGAGTGAAACATTTACACGTAATATAACTGCCTTTAGCACATCTGTTTCTGTATTTCTACATTATCGATTTTTCCATTTTTAGTATAACTACTAGTAAATGGCACATTATTCTGACAATCTGAATGAGTTAGTCTGTGTAGTGTTCTAAACACTTTACATTTTCTCTTTATAAACTAGGACGTCACAAAGTTCGGGTAAAGCATAAGGATAAGGGAGGGCTTTGCAAATGCTTCAGGGACACCTGCTTCACGCTGCTGACATTTTATTTTCCCAACTCTCTGCAGATGCTTGTCTCAAAAAGCAAATAACCCAAAGATCAGATTAGCAGACTGATATTTCCATGGGCACAGCTAAGACTAACAGACCTCATAGAAGTACTTACTAGCCCTGGGACCAGCCTCCACCCCCACAGAAGGCTTAAACGCAATTAGCATCAGTTGTGTCTAACCAGTAAAGCAGATGTCTAACAAAGTAATAAACCTATAATTTTTACATGGGGTTAAAAATTTCCCTTTCCTTTCCAATATTTAGCAAATGATCCGTGGGGCCCCACATGTATTGCATACTGCTTTATGCTATCTCGAGACTCCCTTATTCTCTAATGAGTCAATTCATCAGCAATCACTTGTCAGCAAAAAAAAAAAACCAACAACAAACCCACAGCAAAAAAGCATGTTGAGCAAATGTCAGAGAACATTAAATTAACCAGTGGAAGATCAGCAATGAACAGCTGACACCAAATTGAACCCAACACATGGCCCCATTCACATTATTGTTAAACACATGTAGCCAATCCTCCAATTGCTCCAGCTTCAAAATGACACTAAAGATCTTTACTTTAGAAAACAAACAAAAAAATTGCTTGAAAATGGATAGTAACCATAGTATTAAGTATTATCATAAAAACTAAGTGACTGCTTTCATGCAGTTTGGATTCCAGATACTGTTTTACCTCTGAGTACAAAAACTAAATTTATTACGCATTTTCTCTTTAGCTCAAAGTGACCCTCAATATATTTCTGCGTACTTCTATTTGCGTACAAAACGTATAATCTTACAGGAAGGCCTCCCAAGCACCCACTCAAGTCTGTATTAAATTTCCTGCTTGCTTCATAGAGCCAGGTTGGCATTCTTCAGCCTGGCCGTGGACCTCAGCGGAAACAGGATTGGGCCCAGCAACGGAGGACTGCGGAGCAGAAAACCCGAGTACCATACAATATAAATGCATTAAAAAAAGCCAGAAGCCTGATGGCTTTCTCTCCTGGCAGCAAAGGCCATTCAGTGCCGTAGCTGTTAATCAGTTAACGACAGGTTATCTGGGGACAGAGAGGTCCAGTTGCATGTTGATGTGGGGGCAGGGTACCTAATTACATACATTCGTTCTCTCTCAACAACGGAAAAAGCCAACCAGGCAGTATTTTCAATATTTTAAACATAGGTTGTTGAAATGACAGGAAAAGAACCGTATCTGCATGAGACTGAGGTGCCCAGAATGGCAGGTGTATTTCCTCCTCGTCTTCCTTGAAAATAAAGTTTTCAGCCCTGAATAAATCTCTTTACTGCTCTATACGCCTGACACCCCTCCACCCCTTGTCTGTCTTATTGAGATAATACTTTTTAGACATATTTATACTGCACCCCTCCAGGACAAGAGCTGCCAATTTATGTTTCAGTAGCACCTCATACAACATGGTTGTGTTCTCAGTAAACAAATCTAGGCAATGTCAGGATTTAAATAATGTTTTCCTAAAGGCCAAAAATTTGCCTCCAAAATCCACAGTTAGTCATGAAAATAAAATGTTTTTACAGAAGGTCAGAACAGACTAAGTCTTCCCTAGTCACCTCTTCCTTAAAAATCCTGGTCTCCTACATTGTGGATCCTCTCCTAACGTATATTTTCCACTAGAATGTCTTAAACCAAAATCAAACACCAAATATTTGTACCTTCTAAATCCTAAACCACATATCACACCTCAGGAGAACAAGGTTGCACCTGCATGGATTTGGAAGCCTCTGCCAAAACCAAGCCAGAATTCAGGTAAGTCTTTGAAAGTGGTGATCTTTTCACGTACCCTGTACTGAATCCAATGGTAGTCTAATTCTGAGCCCAGGTTATTTACGTGCATTTTGGTCATTTAAAAAAAAAACCCAACAAACAAACAACTTCTAAAGATTTCCCGGGGGGGGGGGGGGGGGGTAACAGCCCTTATGGCAAATCTCTGAATGCAAAGCACAGAGGAAAAAATCAACTTGCTTTACAATGCCCAACTGTTTCACTGGTGACTATCAATCACATCACCATGTAGGCATGATGGTAAGATACTAAAACAGTGATAGCACTCAACTAATTGAAATTGGATACTCAGGAGTGCTCTTGAAGTTCTGTAGTACTTCATTTAAAAAGACACTGATAAAAAAAGATATACAACTACTTCTTAGTTCAGAAGCCTCTCTAAAGTACAATGCCCTTCCACACCAAAATCATCTTTCTTCCTCCACTTTCACAGTAATTACCCTGAAGAAATATTTAACAGAAGTTATGTAGGATCATTTTCCTTAGACAACAAGATTAGGATCATTATAATAAAATCTAGTAACTGCCCAGATGATCTATAAGGACTTCATGTTTGTCAACTAAAACTGTGCACATTTCAAAATGAAAAAGCGGATCTATTATGCCAGTAAACAAGCATATCGAAAGGGAATGGTGAATATTTGAAGCAAGACTTCTCAGACAGAAAGGCATCATGGAAAACATCTGAGCCGTCACAGCCTCACCATAGTGACCCTAGTCATGAACTATCTGCTAATAAAAAAATGCAAGTACTGGTTGGCTGAGAGACTGAACGCTTACTCACACGTAAAATTTTTATGAAAATTAAGACTTATTAAAGACCTTGTACAATGCCCCGGTAAGACTTCACCTGAAAAATCTCGTAAAGTTCTTGTCACCTGTGTTCAAGGAGGAGGAATTCAGACTAGAAATGGTACAGAAAAGGACTTGGGAAATTAAGAAACTGTTTTGCGAAAGAAAACTCTTAAGGATTTGGTTTATTTAAACTTCACAGAGTAAGATGTCCTTTGCCTAGGAACATCAGGGAAGAAGAGCAGAACAGCTAAGAGACATGCTGGCAACCCCCCCTCAAATGCATATGAACAGGCTACGCGGACATCAAAGCAGATGAAGCCGGAGGAAAATTTGGGGCCAGCCTTCCACAGAGTAAGAGAATGCAAGCTAATTAGTTTTAAGATTTTTATACCCACGAACATGGTGATATCGTTATGTTAATCAGTACATTGTCAGCCAAGTCTGACACTGATTAAAAAAAAATTCCCTCTATCTCACATGCTATTAAATATCCACCATCTGCACCTATCCCTCTGTGCTCTAGAATAAAGAAGAGTTAGCACAAAACCACATGCCATTGGCAGTAAAAGAAATAATAAGGTTTTTAGAACAGTGTATCTAATTTTTAATCTTCCCTCAGTGTCCTGTGAGGGACAGAAGTAAATAAACTAAAATCAAGCTACACTCCCAAAAGGCATCCTGTACCACAAGAGGAATGCTCTTTGAAGAATAGCCTACCTCAAATCCCTTTCCAGTCTGTTTACTGCCATAATCACAGAACAGAATTGAATGAGGCTCAAATCTCTACACCTGAATTCTAAATTAAGGCAGACAAACAGATTAATCTGGAATATTTCAGAAAGCATAAAAGAAGCAACATATAACAACTACATACATTTTTAGATTTGCACTTCTGAAGTTCCTTATATAAGTAGTATTTTTTTTTAATGATATCTGCACTGAAATGTGACAGCTTGTAACATAAGAGTTATAATATGGTGTTTATTTCCATGGAGATATAAACAACTGAATATTCACATTAAAGCATTTACACGTTACTAATATTGTTTTCTAGTTTCTTTGATTTTTGTAATGACGTCAACTCCTCAATTAAAGAACTCTGCCTAATACGATTTTAGATATTTAACATTCATACAATATTTCAATAGCTCTATATTGTGCCAAACACATACGCACTGTGGTGGGTTGACCCTGGCCAGCAGCTAGGCACGTGGGTTGCTATAAAGAAAGTGAACTCCATCCCAGCCAGTCCCAGTACATGCACACACATTCCAGTTATCGAAGCCAGAGCTCCTGGAGTTAAACAGGAACACAGCCTGGAAAGTACCTGTATATCTGGCAGTTTAACTAACTATGTGACACAACTGCTGTCATAAATTGATCAAAGTCTCTCCTAAAAGGTCTGTTGAAGTTTCCCTCTTTGAAAGAGAGCCTGTTGCAGTACCTGCCCACGCTGATTAGAAAAGCTCTGCTGTGTTTTGATGTCTTTACAGAGAATATTCATATGCCCACATTATCCTTGTTTTCCTGGTTCTAAGAGTCAAGGAAACAGATTTTTCTCTCTTGGTCAACCCAACAGCCCTCGTTTCCTTTGAACTGATCTTTCATAAAGGATACCACAACTGTATAGAATATTCTGTACGAGGTTTCTCCAGCCTCCTGGTAGTTTCACTGCATTCATATTTCCTTATCTCTACCGAAGGCACCTTTCCTGACACCTCTTAGGAACAAATTTGCCCTTTTCGGAGACTTATGACACTGCAGTTCACAGCTGTGTTGTCCTTTCTTGACTGATGCTCCTCAGGAAAAAGACACGTGCGTCCTTTTAACGCACTGTATGCTCGCAGGCTTCTGGGTCAAAAGAACATTTCCTTAACTGTGATTAAATAGAAAGGTGGGAAATGTACGATGATGTACAACACTGTTGTTCAGAAACATCCTAACCTACGAAATACTGAATTGCACTTTGCTATTCATTATCATCTTTGTAGAGTGCCAGCGCCTAAGCCTTCAATCTAGACATCTAACAACTGGCTGAGGTTCCAAAGTTTACGGCTTGGAAGAGCTCTGTAATGGTCTGTGATCCGATTCCAACATCAAGTCAATTATCAGCTGCAAGATAATGCTATGATGATTCAAATAAACGGCTTATAAGTCACTAATATAGATAGCAAAAGCTTAGGGAACGGTGGCGATTCCTTCCCTTACTTACTGAAAAGTATAGTTAAGTCAGTTAGCAAAAATAGTCTATCAAACCATAACTTTCCAAACCTCTTATCATCCCAGTCAATTCTTCTGTTGCAGTTTTTAAGTTAAGCACTTGAAAAATCTCTTCCAGAACGAAGTGTTTCTTCCAAATAAGTATGTTTTCTTTGCTGTATGCTACACATTAGTCCAGAAGGCACATTGAGATAAGAGCATTAAAGGGAAATGTTTAATAAAAGCAGCCATGTGTAAACCAGGACAGAAATCTTATACATGCTGATAAATCTTTTAACACTCTCTTCACAGGGAAAATTCTGAATTAACTCACAATTTTACAAGAACAACTTTTTTTTCTTATTTTTATAAGAACGTTTTCTAAAAATCCAGTGGTTTACCCAACTTATGGCCCATTAACTTCTGCAAAACTCAGGTACTGGTCTAGTTGGCACCATTTACCTCCTGGGACACATTCGGGGTGGTGCTAAGCTACGTTGTACGAGCAGGAGACATCATTCCTTCTTACGTAGCCCATATGGAGCAGCATTTTCCACCAGCCACAGGGGTCTGGGAGGAAGACGTTGGCCCAACTCCTTCCTCGACCCTCAGCAGGAGCAAGTCTCCCTACTCCCTGCAGCTCAGGGTCTTTTATGGTGCAAGGGCAAGGATGGGAAAAGCATCCTTGCTCGAAACCTCCCTCCCCTCAGCCCTCATGCTTGAGCAAATGCAAGTGCAAATAGTCCTCGCTGCGGTATCTTCGCAATAAGGGTGAGATTCTGGCTGGCTGTACGCTAAGGTGTACCTACACCACGAGTCTGTTGGCTGCGATGAAAATGAGAATCTGGTCCTATTTGTAAGTTACAGGTGTCTTTTTATATAAAGTGCTTAGGCAAAGACACACACATTTCTTTTCTCTCATTTTATTCAACATGTTAAAATCTAAACAGAAAAGAATTATGGGGAGAGAAAAATCAAAACAGAACTCTATCTGCTTAGTAAGTACCATTTAAGGTTTATAGACTGAAAATAGAAAGAATAGAGGTGAACAGGGAAAGCTGAGCAGCCTTCTGTTCAATTTTCTCCAGCTCTTATATCCCATAAACCTAATCCCAACTGAGAAAAGACAAAAGCTACTTCCTTCCTAGAAAGGAAAAAAAAAAAGTTACAAATAAAACTACATTAAATAAAATCCTAACAAGCTCAAATGTTTGTGCATCTGAAAACTGGTTTTGAAACACTGTTGTTTATGGTACCTTTCACAATAAAATGCTAGCTCCTGCCGACACTAATGTGGCTCTTCAATCAAGTTTCTTTTATTCTATCTAAAGAAACAAAAACTTTTAATATGGGCTTATCTTGGGGTCATTTATTATTCCACATCAGACCCAGAATATGTCTTGTCGAGAAGACTTACATACCATTTTCATTCATTAGCTGCCTGCAGGCTCAAAAAACCCCTAACCCCAAACACAAAACAAAACCCTGGAAAGGTTATCTATTGCCAGTTATATCCAGATAGGTTAGTTACCATGTTTCTGCTGATAACAGTAGTAGGGAAAATCTTGTAAAAGGCTGGAACATTCTCACACTTCGTAGTTGTATACACATGTTACAAGGCTGGGGGCTGCTCAAAACCAGGACAATTTAAACCTTGCATAAATAAATAAAAGGATCACATGCTTTTTTACAACCACCTTCAATCATGACAAAAACAATATATTACCCCTTGCAAATTCTCAAAGCCATAAAACAGTGAGCGGGAAAGATCCTTGCTTTGATTACATTAAAAAACAGGTGTTTGCGTAAGGTGTGTAGCTGACTCATAACAGTTAAACAAAAAAAAAAAGAGAGGAAGGTTTTACACTGTATGTTGAAATTTTGTTCTGCTATCTCAAATGTAAAACAGAAAGAGAATTAGAATTAAACAGTTGTTTTTAAAAGCCCAGGAATAAGGAATTCTGGTGTCAAACTAGGTAGGTTAACACCCTTGCACAAGTCACTTACCATGAAAAGGAGCAGGAGACCTAAATTCAAACTCTTTCTCCTGAGAGCTGGCAATACCTGAGAAGGTAGGCACAGTCTATTCAGCAAAAAAGCGATCTTGGTTACTCTGTCTGGCCACTCCTCTGAACACCCAGGAATAATATCGATATGCTCTGGAACAGCTGGCGAGAAGCCTGTCACGGTTGCCCAGGAAATACATCCAGCAATAAAAGCAACCTTGTGTTACGCAGGGAATTCAAGGTGACGAACAGATTTGTACAAACATTTTGTCGGGGTCTTTCCCACCCTCCCAAACAGATGATTAACACAAACCCTAATATTTTCAAAGTTTTCCAGAATCAATTCTGGAATGTTTTAGGAACTAGATGCCAGTTCTTGCTAGGTTTAAAGCAATGCAAGCGAGCGGGGAAAACTGCCAGGGGGAGAGGGAGCCCAGTTTGTTCCACCTCTGGAACCCAAGAGGAGAAGGTGGGAGCCTCTGGTCCCTGTCTTCAAACATCTAGGGAGGGTGGTTGAAGACGGTTGCACAGCAAGAAACGAGCAAGCGTCACGGGTTGAATCGAGGGTAATTCTGGGGAGATTTAGGGATAAAAATTCTCCCAGTGGAAGTGATGAAACACTAGGATAGAAGCCGTGCGTTTCTGGAGCTTGGCAAAATGAATTGGCCCACAGCAGCCTGATGTTTTGTTGAAGCGAGCTCTACTTTGAGCAAGGGGTTGGCCTAGATCACTTACAGAGGTCCCTCCCAAGCTAAATTATTTTGTGACTCTATTTATTAAAAAAGCTGGGATAAAGTTACTCTTAAGGACTCTGTATGGATCAGACAGTCATCTCCAGATCCTGGTTATGCTTCTTTTCCTTAACAAAAAACACAATTTGCCTTCTGTGTCTGTCTTTCAGAAGATGTCATCAAGTCATCAAGTCGGTTCCCAAGCTAAATTAACAGATAAGATGTCTGAATTTAAAATCTGGCTGTGAAGATGACACTATTCACATACAGCCTTATGTCTGCTTGGTTTACCCTCAACTCAATAGTGTACAATGCCACATTCAACATAGCAATGATTTTCAAATATTTCTGAAACACTTGTTTCCAAATATTTAAAATTATTTTCTTAAGCGTTAAGGAGTGGCACGATACATACCTAACAGAAAAGCAGTGAAGTGGTAGAAAGTCTAACACAAGCATCAACAACCAAAGCATCAACTCTCAAGACAAATGTACTAAACGAATGGCATCACTCCAGAATAAGACGGAAAAACACTCGTATAGATGCTGCAGTGCAGTGTTGTATTACACAAACCAACCCCTCCAAAAACAAAAAGGGTCAAAGGCTTAAGGCAGCAGCTCAGCAAAGGACTCTTGCAGAAGTCACCCATAACCTCTTCATTCTCTCTTTTTTATACTGTTGTATTCAGAATCTATTTCTACACCCACAGAAGTAGCAAGCCCAATTTTTCAATAACCTAATCAGGAGTTGGACCTGTAGCAGACTTGCTAATCCTCTACATCCATATTCCCACCTAGTTTATTGTAAGTCCCCTTGGCTGCAAGTTAGGAAGACATGCCTCAAACACCAGAATCCCCCTGATATATTTTTCATAAAGCGAAAGAAAACGCACAAATAAAATGGGTGCTAAATGGATTGTAAAGTGGTATGCGATAGAAATTAGGCTACCATGCCCCCAAATTATTCAAGAGCAATATTTTGGAAGAGGAACTACCAACACTGAGTTTCAAGCTGAGTTAGACACCTCTTTTTGCATTGTGCTCTTACAGCAACATCCCAATTTTTACCCAATTAACTAAGTCTTGCAGGATTTGGTATTTGGGCACTCTGTGGTAATAGCAGGCAAAGGCATTTATCACTAGCTGCCTAAAAAGCCCTATATTACAAATCAGAAAAAACCCTAAGCTTTCCCACTCTGAACCTCATGCTTTCAACCACAGAAGCGATTCTTGCCACCACCACCCAGAACTCTCAACACTATGCGTTTGGTTATTTTTGGTATACCAGCCATAATCAGCTCACCCTAAGCGAACGCTGACAAGCATTTTCTCTTTCTTTCTTCCACAGAAACCTCACTGGACCAAAAGAAGGAAGAGGGAGAGAAAGCAAAAGGGAATCCATAGGGCACGGTGCTTTGCGGGCATCCTTCGGGCCCTTTAAGTCCTCCCCAGCTCCAGCGATAGCACCACCACCCTCCATCGCTAATTCCAACCCAGCGCAATGTTGATTCAGTTCCTGCCCTCCGCTATTGCAAAAGCCCTGCTGCCCGCTCCTGAATGTTGACCGAGCCTGTACCTGCCTTTCAGGAGTAAGGTAAGGAGTCATGACGTCTTTCTCGCTCGTAGGGATCCAGCGGAAATTATTTTAAGACTCTGTGAACTGCTGGGGAAGTGCTTTGAAATCCTTTGAAAAGTTACGCCAAAGAACCAGGGATAACTGTAAGAAATTCTGTATTCAATAAATTTATGTCGGGTAAAACTTCATGGCCAGAGAAAGAACAGAAAAGTACACCTTCACTGGTTGTTATAAAAGGCACGTTTTCATTTGCAGCTAAATACCATGACAAACAGCTGAGGACGTCTCATTCCATCTTCTTTCCTGCAAGATATGTGGTTATTTATTTTATGTTTTATTTATTTCAAAGATTTTATTCTGGTCTTCAGTTCTTTTTAGTTGTTGCCAATTAAAAAACTTTTTTATTTTGTTTATTCAGATGCCTAAGACATTTTCATTGGGCGTCGTCTGGTCTATTTACTTTGATAGTCACTTATCTGAGGATTCTAATTATTATTTATTATTATAAAGCTGGCTTCCTTTGATCCATTTTATGACTACAGACCAGCCAAAGCCTATGGAAGAGCTCCACCCAAGGCTCAGCTCATCCGAGCACCCTGGGCAGAGCCTTGCCAGGCCCCCGAGACCGAGGAGCACCCACAACTCTCCCTGCCCCAGCACCCAGCAAACCACCGCCGCGCAGGAGGCAGCCCCGCAGGAGCCATCTCTACAATCCCCTAATTACAGGAGGCAATAAACCTCTGCTGGTTTACTGGGAGAGGGAGTCGGGAATAAGGCACGGCATGAAGGTTTTTATACTTCTCTCCTCCTGCCAAAGGAGCTGGTGGTAAATCCAGCACTTTGCTAGCACTCTGAGCGTCACTTGGTTAAATTTTTTTGTGCCTTGAATAGTAGCAGCTATTTTATTTCTCAGCTCACATCTGCTTTTCTCTGCTTGATTCACTACGCTCAGTTCTCTACAGGTGCTTATTCTGTTTGTAAAGTCCCTTTGCGGCTGGTTTAAAAGCCAATGCATATGCAAAGACTTTTTAATACACCTGTGTACACAGCTCGCCCTGCTTCCTAAAGAGATCTTTCTCTGCATATGAAAAGGGAGAGAGGGCTCGCTTTAACCTCCCTTTCCAAAATACTTGGCTTCAGCTGGAACCATGCTTGGGCAACCCCCACACTAAGCTGCACATTTTCACCGCCAGCTCACAAATTCATTATTCCAGTGGCTACTCATGCATGAAATATCCCAAACTATCTGACCCCACGTGAAGAGCTGCTTTTCTATCTAGCACAGACTACTCCTTCACTAACATGTGTTATCACCTCATTCCTTGCAAGGGAAGTATGTGAAAACAGAGATTGTTAAATTACTAGATGCACTATAAATTTCTGTGATCACAGAGCCCGATACAAAGAGGTGCTGGGTACCTTTGACTCCCACATGGATTTCAACAGAGTTTGCACATATAAAGGCTAAAGGATTAGACCTGTAGCAAGTCCTTGGTTTTGACCATAAATTTCTCAGGAAAAGAAATCTTTCATACAAAAACTGCATAGAAATATAATTTTCTTTGTTTAAGTAATCTGCCAGAGAAACAGAAAAAAAACAAATTTAAAGCTATCTCAGACAGCCACTGCCTTGATATTCTTTACATCAAATAGCTTTAGAAAAAAAAACTGCTCATGGGAAGTCTCTCTAAGTTTTGACCAGAGTTTAAATCTTGGTATGGACAGTAATTCAAAGAGACAGGCAGATACATGGGTTTCCTGATCTCATTTATGCTGGAGGAATGAAGCAGCCACACACTTTCTACTTACAGGGAACAGTGGGGTTGTTTTTACTTTCCTAGGAAGGAGAAAAAAAAAAAGGGGGGGGGGGGGGGGTTAAAACCGAACTGTTGAGCAAACAAACCCCCAAAATGCTCCCAGCTGCCAAAATTATTCCAGCAGGACTGAAAGAGAGAAAACTGTTTCCCAAAAGAAAAAGTGAAAGAGACAACAAATAAAGGAAGGTGAGAGCTATACACATCGTTTCTATTCTGACTTTAAATGAGCTTAACCACAGAGCTCAAACCCCACACAAAACAACCTCAAACAGTCCGAAAGATGAACTAATGAGTAACAGATCCGCCTGCGACTATTGCAAAACAGCATTCCACTCGGAGAGAACATCCTTTCAGCATCAGCCCTTCCAGCCCACCTATTTCACTATTTATTAGGTATTTCTTTACCTCCTCCGGACAAAAGCTCCCGTTTGCTAACGAGAAACGCGCGGGGAAAACAAACTGCCGCGCGAACGCCTTTTTCACCGGTCAGTCCGACCAGGCTTCCCAAGGTTTTGTTTCCGAAACCCTTACCAGCTTCATGGTGGTGTTGTTCTGTTCCCACCGCCACAGCATCACGCTCATCGTCCCCGCCGAGCACCTGCCGGAGGAGCCGCGACCAGGCGGTGCTACAAACCCTTTACTACCCCGTCTTCACCGCCCCGACGTCCCCTCCCTGGTGGCCGCTCATCCTTGGGTCGCTCTCCTCGGATGAGCTACATGGCTCACGTTGGGGGGGAAGAGAAACGCCAAGAAGGTTACGGCAGGATCTCCCGCGTCATCCCAAAGTCCGGCAGGCGCGGGGATGGCAGGGACTGGGAGGCAGCGGGCGGCCGGCCAGTCTCTCCTCCTCCTCCTCCCACGGCAAGCCGCCAGCTCTTGGAGGAGGATCGCCTTTAACCCCTTCGAGGAGGAGGGTTCCCTCTGCTCCGGCTGGACCGAGCAAGAAAAAAACGGGAGTTTGGTGGGGTTTGTGTTGGTTTTGTTGTTATTTTTTGTTGTTTTGTTTTTTTTTTTAAAAAGGTTGGGGGGAAATAGGGAATTAAGCACACAGTGAAGGTGAAAGGGACTATTTTGCAAAGAAATATTTGGAAATAGAAATGAACAGAGTTCCAACTGAGCTACGGTTTAGGAAGATGCCTAAGGGTATCAGGCACATTTTAGAGCAAACCAGTAAATTTACAGCAGGTTTCTCCCGAGTTTGACAACTTGACGCTGTTAAGAGCTCAGATTCTAAAGCTGGCTGGTTTTATCAGCATTTAGTGCAATCTAGGCTGCTTCACTCAGCCTTTCATTTATACTTAAGCCTGCTGGATGGGAAAGGACTAGACTTTTCCCTTAGCAAAAAGGAAAGGGGAAAACAGAAAAGAATATACTGCCTTAAAAATACTTCAACACACGGAACATGACAGATCAGCTTCAGGAGCATAAACTTTGCATTTCCAGAGATTAGTAAGAGTATTTAGAATATCCACAACAGCTGTATTTAATGGCAATAAGTATCAGTTTGCCACACGGTCTGTATTTAAGATACAGCTATTAAAGATGTATGCAAATGCCAGGCTGTTCCACAGCTTCTCTCTTGCATCCTTCCGAAATCTCTCTTCTGCTCCCCTGAAGCATCTCGCCCTGCCTAGCAGTCCAAAAAGATACTCAACTGCGGAAAAATTCGTGTCTGATCTTGCCCTGCATCCTATGAAATCACCAGCGGGGAAAGGAGCCTCACGCCACGCACTTGGCCGTTGCTCCTCACCCTTCTGCTCTGGAGAAGATGACGAGGGGTCCGTGGGGGGACCGGAGACCACGGCGGCTCCAGCAGCAGCTCCACGCACCCCAAACGCGTCCCCAGCCAGCGCTCGCCGAGCCTGGGTTTGGGAAGTGGTTTCGTTCGTGGCTTTCGTTTTGCCAGGCCACAAATGAATGATGGAGGACTCTGGAAAAAAAAAATACCTGTGTTTGAAGTAATTGCCCAGGCTGCCCTTTTCCCACCCTTTCTCCAAATATAAATTGAGGCACATAAAGAGAACTTTGCTGGCTGCGGGAGGGGAGGCAAGAAATGACCACAGGCATAACTTAGGGTTAACGGACCGGGAGCCCAGGAGCAGCTCCTGTCAGCTTGCCATCATTTTTTAAGTGTTAACCACTTTAATGTTCCCAGAAAAAGATACAATCCTTACAGAAAAGCACCCAGGACTCATTCTGCCACCGAAGCATTGGAGGTCTCAGCCTTCAAGTGGCTGCTGCTTAGCTAAAGCGCTTGAGCCTCTTTTTGAGGACGCGCTTTACGCCTGCAAAACTTGAACCCATGATCCTGTACTTGGAATGGCCCTTCTTAAGGCCCACAGCTGGCTTCAGTGGCCAAAAGGAGTAAATATAACAAATTTGTTCTCACAGTACAGCTAAGACATTTAAAAAAAAAAAAAAAAGGACCAAATTATACCCAAACCGATCACTTTCTTAGCTAAAAGTTCCCCTATTGTATGATTTTACTGGCTAGGCTGTTTCATGTACCCATTCAGTATGTTCCTGAAGAAATACTGCAATAAATCAGTAAATAAGCATTTGAAACTCTGCATATACACATTTCCATAAGAAAAAAAATGCACGCATCTCCTTACTGAAGTCTCTTCCCTAACAGTTATGCTTCTATGACTTGGATTTCATTCCTTAAGTCTGCAATTGTTATCATGTTCTATTTTTTTTTTTAAGTGATAAGGTAGGAGGGATAATTATTGAAACAAACAATAATCCTTTTCCTTCACTGTAAGAAGAATTCCCCTACCAATTTTGGTAGCTTGAATAACTATGCATAGAGAAAGAGCTGAATGTTGAAAACATTTAAAAACTTTATGCATACAGGTTACAGTTGAACCGTAGAAGTAAAAATTGAATCCCTTCCTGAGAATAAAGAACCCTTGTTCTTTCACTTCAGTCCAACATGGACCAAAGCCCTAGCACAGCCAAATCTTCCCGGTCAGCCCTCTACATAAGCAAGTACCCTGCTGAAAAGTCATTCCTACAACATTCAGAAGAGGAGAAGGTCACAGCCCATTTGAGGGCTTGAACATAAAGATGTATGGTCTTCAGGAGGGTCGCAGGCAGACACAATAACCTGCTGACAGAGCCAGCGATGGATGACCGCGTGCACGCTCTCGGAGCGGGTGTGATGCCAAAAGGATTTTGTAAGAGCATCTTACCAGCACCTCAGAGGAGCTGCCAGTGCCTGTAGTGCGTGCTCCTCGCCGAGCTTAAATCTGTCCCTTCCCCGCTGCTGACACGGTGGAAACATCCCAAGGCCTCCCCATCGACGTGCTGGCATCTGGCTAAATATCATGACTCAAAGATTGCGCTCTGCTTCCAAAAACCACACCAACTTCAGACAAAAAAAAACCCAAAACCCAAGGGAGCTGAGACACAAGGAGCTTTGCACTGGCAGGATTATGGCCCGTACAAAAGGCCAAGACAACCCACAGCACAAGTCAGGGTAGCCTCAGACATCTCCTAAGCCTCTTAAAAGGTTGTTGATGATCTGCTCTGCCAGTTCGAGCAGCCAAATGTTTTCATTCAACCCCAAACCTGGCACAAAAACCAGGGCTTGTGAGAAGGAAAGAAGAGGTCTCAGAAAATGCCAGGTTCTTGTCTACCATCCCAGGGGAAAACTCGATCTTTGGGACTTTTCTGTGCTGCTTTCGTGCCCAGGGAACAGGGTAGAGCCAAACCTGCCCCTCGGAGAGGGACCCAGCTACAAACGGGCAGATTGAAAGACCAGATATGGGTGGAAGGACTCAGGCTTTAATTAATCTTCAGCCAACCAGTCTTGTTTCTTTGCATACAGTTTGCCGTCTGTTTTTACATTAACTGAAGTGTGGCTCAGATTTGGACTGCTTTCTCATTTTACCCCTTACGGGCCAACTGAGGGTGCTGAACACGGACAGAGAAGCTCGCACGTAATCAGTCTGAAACTTTAATGAAGCAAAGCTCCTGAGGTTAAAGTGTAAGTTCTGTGCTTCCCAATCACTTCTTGAATTAATTAATAGCCTTAATTAAAAATCTGTGTTGCTTTTAGACACTTTTATTTAATGGATTTTCATAAGCCAGCCTTGATTTGGGATGAAGATCCCCTGAGTTCTGATAGCGTTGCCAGGTGTAAACGGAATTTATTTCTTCCATTAAGAAGTAAGACTTTGGAGCTGCCTTTCATCCTCCTATCTCACTTTTAGACTGCCTCAACAGAGCGAAAATAGATAAGATTGGGATTGAAGTTGGTAAAATCCGTGCGTGACCTCTTGCCCTCGGCAGCATCGCGGCGGGAGTTCTTCCCCGATTGCTGTGCCCCGGCTTTGCCGACAGATCCGGGAGATGCCTTTCGCATACAATGCCCAATTTCAAAAGAGAGCAAGGGTGGGATATTTGCTTGTATTTGAATTCTTCACCACTAAAGCATTAGGAGCTCTTTAGAAAGCTTTATCGTGAACTTTGACAACATCTACCTGATGACATGGAGATGATATTAAGTTGAACCTTCAGAAAAGGACATTATTTACAGCTCTAATGGGCACCTAAACATCCCTATTAAAGTGCTAAACAATACGCTTGTTATTCAGTAGCGAGTCTTCAATGACAGAGAAACACGTGTCCCCAGCATACCCCGCACTCTAATGAGACATCGTTTCAGTTCCCAACACTTTCCAAATAAAACTGTTGGAAAAAACAGGAGGAAACAGGTGTTGGAGACATTATGAATGAACCCAGTGTATACAGTCATTGTCTGTGCAACATTTACTATAAAGAAAGCCTGGGGAAATCCGTTCACTAATAATCCATTGTTTGCCTATGAAAAATACGTGTGCTAACCGCCTGCTCTGCAATCATTAAACAAAGTCACACTCTCGTACTTACCCATTACTTTTGCTTTTTAATCACATAACACTTTGTTATGGTTTTTATTTGGAAAAGGGAGCATATTATTAGAAAATTTTATTGCTGCTCTTCAATGCATTTGGGTCAAAAACACAAATATTTTCTATTCACTGAAAGCTGGGGTTTTATTTATTTTTACTAAATGCCAACAACCGCTTAGGTTTTTCTTTCATGCTTTCCAAAATGGAAACATCTACAAAATTAAAATACCGGTTAAAAATCTTGAAGTTGTCAACAATGATATTTTGCTATGCATGATGTGGGAGTGAAGGGGAGACTAGCTCACAGAATCATAACAGGTGCTAAACAATAATTTTCATTCAAAAAAAGCTCTTAAAACGGTGTTGAACAGCAGCCTCTGAACTAAACATTCTCTAAGCCAGCAGGTAAGACACCTTGTATTGAGTAGCGTTAGGGGACCCAACCAAGGAGCTACCCAAATGGTTAATCTTAATTTTCAGCAGTTGTTGGGAGGTTCGGGAGGACAGACAGACAGCTCGTGCTGGGTACCAGCGTTCAAAGAGTGAGAATGAGATGGCCTTGATAGCCACGGGCCTATCAGATCCCACCAGTCCCAGACAGAAGTACAAAATGAGGGAGAGAAACTCAATTAATCAACAGCTGAAGCTGATAGTATTATTACTGGCAAATGAGCAGCCCTCTCTGGAAAATGTGCCTTGTTAAACCGGTATTTTCTGCTGAGTTTACAGAAGCTTACGAAAGCGATAACACAGCTGTGGTTCTGCAAGGAGGCTCTTGCCTTCACATCTCCTGACACGTTGAAAACCAGCACAACAACAAATCAACCTGGCATACATCAGCTGGACTGAAAATGAGCTAACTGGTTTAAAAATACGTGATAAACGGGAAATTACCCTTAAGAAAATAAGCAGCTTGACTGTTTTTCACAGGACTCATTTTCAGCCCTACTTTTCTGAGCAAGCCCTAGAAGGGGGCATGAAACAGTTATGAAATTTGCAGGTGACTCATCGGTAATGGGAGAAGTAAATGATAAAAAAGAATAAGAGCAAAGCTAAAGAAGCTCTTATATGCTGACTAGAACCATGAAAAGGTGTTTCAATACAGCAAATACAATCTTGTAACAATGAGAAACTAAGAATATCACAGAGCAAAGGACTCTCCGTGAATTCGGTGGCTCTGAAAGGACTCGGGGATCGGGAAAGAGCATCGCTGACGCGCCATCACGATACCGGGGGTTGTGCTGTGGTTATAGGGGTCATCCAATTCTTGTCCATAAGAACTGGCGGTTATCAAATATGAATGGGCTTTATCACCTGCTGGTTTTAATGCTAGTTTGGGTGCAACAGTTCAACAGGTTTATTAACCTTCGGAGGGGCTTCAGAGAAGAGCCACAAGAGTGACTTCAGGACTGGAAAATGCATATCATAGGACAAGATTCAAAAGCTCCGTTTCATTTGTCGGAGAAGAGTAAGGGCCAATATGAGATCATAACATGAACTAAATAAAAAATGAAAGTAATTCAGGAGAAGCCATGTGGACAATTTTATGGAGGAAGTCATTGAATTATCACATTTATTGTCGTCTTACTTTATCAAAGGCTATTTCTAAATTCCCCATGGAAGCATATCAGTTAGCTACAGATCTGTTCCTGCCAAACTTTACACATATTTGTATCTAACAGGTTTCAGAAAGACTCAAGGAAGTAAGAGTAAGCAAAAACAGCGTGACAGCAATAAGCCTTACTGGCCGAAGAAACCACTGACCCCATGATCAGTTAAGACTGAGATTGCTTCTGAGAGGGAACACACAATGCAACAACCTACCCGGCAGCCCAGTCTCTGATATGAGAATACGTTTCCAGGTAAATTTTAAGCGTCTTGAGGAACAGGATGCTTATAAAGAAAGCACTGCTACGACCATAACTCTTGCAGAGAAGGGAAGCCAGACCAAAAGGATGCACTGCTCTATACTCCTTTAACAAACTCTGGAATAAATCACACACACCTTCCCACCATCCCCCCAAAGAAAAATATTTTTAAATCACCAATTAAGTTAGCTTTTGATGTCTGCTTGATAATTCTACACTATTAGGGCCAGATCACTAAATGTTTTCAACGCACTTTGGCCTCTCTTCCTCCCACGCATGTGCCAACACAAGTTAAAGCAGCGTAAACACTGCTAGACTCTATACTATCACCTGGCTCCGGCCAGCATCCCGATGTAACATGCAGCAGCCTTCAAGGATTAAAAAGAACATAAAAGCAGTGGAAAGCTGCTCGTGCTCCATCCCAAGTTCCAGCCTGGTTGTACTCAACAGCTCACCAGCACACCAAGAAATAGGTCGGGTTTGTGGGTTTGGTTTTTTTTAACATTAATTTCTCAATTCGGTACACAATGTGATGGAAAAAACTGCTAAATAAAGTAACAAAAATAACAGTACACTGAAGAACCACTGGTTAAGCAATGCTGACATTATTAACTGGGCTGCCCGGTGATGGAGAGCAGTAAATTCCCACCGCGGTCGGAGGGAACCGAGTGCCACAGCCACCACAAATGAGTCAGTGACTGAACGGAGCCTCGTCCAACCATCCCCGCCTCAGGGCCCTGGTTCTCCACGTTCCCCTCGCTTCTGCTCGCTACCCAAGAGCACAAGTGAAGACATGGTCTCTGCAATATCACTCACTCAGCTGAATCTCAGTGAGCATCCAGTGGGGCCCAGCCCCGCAGCTGGGGAGATAAATAAGCAATTCAGTTTTACCCACTGTGGTCCGGTATGTGAGAGCAAAGGAGAAAACCTCTTACTTGAACACTAATATCACCAAACACGTTATGCTGTTTCTACAAATGTTAACAAATCCCCAAGGCCACTCGCTATTCACCCTTTATGGGTTATTCCCTTTAATCAAGGCAGGTATTTGTTTCCTCACTACAGCCAAAGAAGAAAAAAAAAAGTGAGAAGTGAAAACAGGTAGCTTTCTTGCTAGCTTTTGCCATAACACAACACTGCTAGAGAAGCATAGCAACTGCAAATAAAGTCATTAGAAACTGATCTCATAATGGACTGAAGAGAGCAATAATCCAGGGGTCAGCTTTGCCAAGGAAACCTCCTACAGATCCTACTCCAAAAAATCTCTTAGGGCACCGCTGTCTTTGGATTATGATTTTCTGAATGTAATCCCAGCTCACGCTGGGACCTGATGTGCCCTGTACCCAGCTTCCCAACACGTAAAAGCACAGAATAATTACAAAGATTTAGAGATTTGGTGAGCTTTCAACTATGGAAGGAACAGCATGCTGAAGAACGCCATTGACAGGCAGCTCGTCCCAAAGACATGGTTCTACAGGTGATATAATGCACCAAAGATGTTTAGATCTCAACTTCCACATGTTTTCATGAGCCGTATACACCATACATCCATACACACAGCCCTATTCTGCTGGCCAAAAGAAAGAGGCCAAGAAGTTTTCTTCCTCCTTTAGCAACTCTCTGTGGTTGCCTCCAAAGGCTAGAGACCTGGCTATAAAAGGATGGGTTAGTTACAGAGGATTAAAAAACTTCAAATATTTTGTGCAGCCACTTGACCTAAGAGAGATACAGAACTAAAACTCATCAGTGAAGCTGTATTTATGAAAGAATATGGGCAGAGCTAACCATCATCTACTCTAAAAAAGATGAGTGAGAAATCAGAGTACTAGTGAAGCACGACATTGTCCAAGCTTTTTGCCATTTCACAGATGCAATAAAACCTCTGCTTTTCTTCTCGGATCAGTGAGGGCCGAGGAAAAGAATAAAAAGATATTCTCAAAGATACTGATAGCATTTGTGAAGAGAGCCTTGTCCAGCTGCATAGACAGAGCCACCATCTGCTTTCTGCGCAGTCACTTCCATAATAGATCATTCTACATACTATCAAAAGCTATATATACCATAAATGCTACAGTGCACAGAAAGTCATTTAGCAACTAAGCACTTTCTTCAATCCAGCTTTTTTTCCCAGGAGATGGCACTCAATAAAACTTGCATGAAAGTACCCCTGTTACGGATCCCCTTTTTAAAAAAAACTATCGGTAAACATTTCCGTAGGAAAAAAAAACCCTTAATGATATGAAACAAAAAATAGATTGACTTACTGTATTTAAGACTAATTCTTGATTCAGGTAATTTCAATAGAAAAATTAAAATACCGCCAAAAAAGGATTATTTGCTCTGTTTCTGCTGAGTTTTTGCCAAGTGCCCTTAACACCAACAATAATTTCAAATTAACTAAGCAATTCTTCTCAAGCAGATGCACAACAGTATGAGAAAGTATTTAAATTACCGCCTGTAGATAAGGCTGCTCAGTATTAACAAAGCATCCCTCATGAAAACTTCTGAAACCTGTCCCATGAAAGAATGCGCACTAAAATTTAATTAAAAAATAGCTGTTACTGCAAGCCTTGATTAGCTACCTGGAACACTTGATAATAACTGGCATCCACTAGTTCCTCGTGCCAAAATCTCTCCCTTTATACTATCCATGAACTTAAATGAAGCAGTTGCCAACTCAAGAGCACAAAATTCTGTGAACGAAACGGCCTATATGGTAGATTTGCGCAGAAATGTATATTCTGAATTATGTATGTGTACATACATGGAAAAATATATGTGTAGTGACTTGCACTAAACTAAAAGGCTGCATTTAGACTCGAATCCATACAGCAGTTTCCCTGTAAGTGTTGTAGTCAACTTACTATTGATGAAAGTGCCATAACCACAGTCTTCCCAACTGATTTGATTTCAAAGAAGCATTTCTGGTGTCCATTCAGCAGCCCAACCAAACAAGTTCCTATAAGCTTTCTGTACCCTCGGTGAACCTTTTACTTGAGCTAAGAAATTAGACTATATAGTGAGAAACTGCGAAACACTTGGGTATTTTAATACGGCAATACTGTTGTGAAAAACACAGCTATAATCACATGCAGCAGGAACAATTTCTTCTTCCTCCGCGTACCCAGAGCATTCAGAATTAAATGCACCGATTCTTTCTCTTTACAAAGAGAAATACGAGTTGTGCCTGTCATGGTGGTATGGCAGGCTGCAGTCCCAAGAGCACCGATTTGACGTTACAAAACAAAGATACAAGGAATTAAATAATTAGAGCCTTAATGACAGAGCACAATGCATGTCTGCTTTGATAATCTCTTGAACTCTAAACATAAAAGCAGTGTTGAAACCTGCATACAAGATGTGCAGTAACTGAAAGTTTCAAAGCGTAGTGAAACACATTACAGTTCCATAGTATTTCAACATCTTCAAAGATCAGTCTGCTAAAGCACAAACTTCTCTCTCTAGTCGTCTGGGCTACTTCTGCTCTTTCGTGTCTCCTTTCCAGCTGTTTTTCTCTCGCCTCCTCTGCCAGCCTCCCCTTGGCTTACTGCACTTCTGGGTGGTTGGAATTTTCCTCGCTGTACTACTCCTCATGCAGAGAAGCAGTTAGATAATAGCAGATGTAACAAGGAATTAGGACTTACCACATGTTTTTCCCTACACTTCAAGTTCATTTTTTGAGATTTTTTTTTTTTATACTTCATAGATTAAGTCCAATGACTGGAAAACAAATTTTGCGCAACAATTTCCACACTTCTCTCTCTTTTTTTTAGAATATTTGAAATTCATCCTCGTCACTGGCTTTCAACTTCTGTCTCAAGTTTCATCCTGCCATATCATCAATCTTGTCAACTAAGAAAACATCAAGACAGCTCCAAGCTCGAAAGAGTTTGCAGCGGACTACAAATCAACTGAAGACATGACTTAGCTGCCGTGGCTCTGTAGGCTGAAAGGCGTACACGCAAGGAACGGTATTGAGGACAGAAGCAGAAATGCTAATGACAAAGAAAGAAACAAAGATGATGATATTTCTCATGAAAGAGTGCTCTAGGCTACATCAAATAGAAATGCAAATTGTAATTCATGATGCTGCATACACACATCCAAATCTCAACATATTCTTAGTACTTTAAAAGAGGGAGATTTCGCTAAAGGGTAAACAAAATGATGAGCTGCCTAGGTGGGGGTCCTGAAAACACCTTGTATCTAAGCAAAGCTTTTCTAGTCACTGAAGTTGATGCTGAATTAATGCTTCTAGTCTTCTAAAGGGATTATCACTTGCTTGAAAATAAACATAAAAAATTCTACTCTAAAAGTTAATCAACTTGTTTTATGGTTTGGTGGATTATTAAAATAGCACAGAGCTATGAATATAAGTTTTAAATATAATCTTATTTTCCCATCTATTACCATCATTAAGGATTACTCCCATGGCTTCCTGGCATTGTTATTTTCCTGTATCTCAAAATACAATAAAGCAAATAAATATGAAGAATCTACAGCACACCCCATTGTACATAACTAAAGCATTTTGCTAAGTTCACTTTATACTGCACTAGTGAACAAAGCACAGCTTGACCCATGAATGTCAAAAGCAGTTTTACTACTGTTTTCAGCCTACTTCAAATCACTCTAAAATGAGTTGGTCTACGTTGACATGACAGTGGCAAAAAAAGTGCTAATTACTTCAATCCGCCCCCACATTGGCCAAATCTGGACTACGATTTGCAGCCTAGTCTAATTTGAATAAAGTAATTAGCATTTACTAAGATAACTTATTTATCAACACCAAATTGAGATGCCTTTCCAAGAACATAACATCAGCATTTTGTCTGGGGTTCACTTAAACAGTTAATGGGGTTTTAGTTATAAAGCCATATTGGAATACAAGGAAATTCCCCCCACCCAGTTGCACCATTTCACATTGCTTGCATGTCTAATTAGCTATATACCTTAATACCAAAATTATTACTGCTCTGTTCTGAACATACCTTAATATGATGATTAAAAAGAAGAAAAAAATCCAATTAAGATATATTGGATCTGACTCTTCTTTGCCTTGAAGTTTGACCATGCAACTTAGCATTTGACCTTCATATTCAACTTGTGTAACTAGCAATGACATAAGCTACAAGGCAGAGAAGAATCAGACCTTCTTTATTACATAAAATTAAACATTTCTTATTTTTATTAAACATTCTTTCACAGATGTCAAGCCATGCCCTAAGGAGGAGATTCTAATACTAAGTTTAAGCTATTTAACAGATTTTAAAACAGTGTCAAACTATGCTTTGAATATCCTAAAATGTGCTAGTTGTGACCACAATGTTATTTTTTAAAGTTATTTTTAGTGTCAGATAAATAATAAACCTTAGGCTCATTGCCTGGTAAGCTTTGCATGCTACAGTGGTATTTATTGTGAGAGGAAGCAAGAAACAGATCTCAAGGTTTACACCAAGCAAACGTGTCTATCCAAAAACCACTCTATTATGCCAGCGAAAGACTTGGCAAGACAACAAGGAACGCGCCCGCAGATTCAAACACCACGTTGGACCTAATTTCTGTAGTCATCTCTGCCTCAGTTAGAGGATGTGTCTCTGACTCAGTGTTTTTTCCCTAAATTTTTCATCCAGCAAAGCTCTGTTTTCCTTACAACGTGAATCTTTCACCTTCCCTGAAAGACTAAGTAGAAGTACATATAAACTCTATGTAGAAACCACAAGATGACCTCGGGTTCTCCACTCATCAAGCCTGCTTTTACTGTTGGGCACTCTTGAATAGACAGCCAGAGGGACCTTGACAAGTTTGAAAGGTGAGCCCATGCGAACCTCACAAAGTTCAACGAGGCCAAGTGCAAGGTCCTGCACGTGGGTCGGGGCAATCCCAAGCACCAATACAGGCTGGCCGATGAGTGGACCGAGAGCAGCCCTAAGGAGAAGGACTTGGGAGTGTCGGCTGGCGAGAAGCTCAACATGACCCAGCAATGTGCATTTGCAGCCCAGAAAGCCAACCGTATCCTGGGCCGCATCAAAAGAAGCGTGACCAGCAGGTCGAGGGAAGGAATTCTCCCCCTCTGCTCCGCTCTGGTGCAGTTTTGCGTCCAGCTCTGGGGCCCCCAACGTAAGAAGGACATGGACCTGTTGGAGCGAGTCCAGAGGAGGGCCACAAAGATGATCAGAGGGCTGGAGCACCTCTCCTATCAAGACAGGCTGAGAGGGTTGGGGTTGTTCAGCCTGGAGAAGAGAAGGCTCCGGGGACACCTTACAGCAGCCTGCCAGTACCTAAAGGGGGCCTGCAGGAAAGCCGGAGAGGGACTTCTTTTTCCAAGGGCCTGTAGTGATAGGACAAAGGGTAATGGCTTTAAACTGAGAGAGGGTAGATTTCGACGAGATGTAAGGAAGAAGTTCTTCCCTGTGAGAGGGGTGAGGCCCTGGAACAGGTTGCCCAGAGAAGCTGTGGATGCCCCATCCCTGGCAGTGCTCAAGGGCAGGTTGGATGGGGCTTTGGGCAACCTGGTCTAGTGGAAGGTGTCCCTGCCCATGGCAGGGGGGTTGGAACTGGCTGATCTTTAAGGTCCCTTCCAACCCAACCCATTCTATGATTCTATGACAGAAACAAGGATGAAATTGTATGCAAGGAACCCAGTAAGCAGAAAACAAATCATGGATGAAATTTGTTCCTGCAAAGACAAAATTCTAAGGCCTCATCAGTAGTGTTTTGTATTTCCAACAGGAGGTGGCTTCATGTGATTGATGAATTAACTTTTAATAGGCCAGGTCCCTGTTCTGATATTGAAAATGAATAAAAAGCTTTAGCTCCCAAATTGAAGGCAACACATAGCTTTTTGGAGGTGTCTCAACATTATCTTTGCACTCTTTTTTTTTTTTTTTCTGTTGACACCACACCCGAGAACTTTGAAGGATCTCAATACAAATGTCTAAATGAAAATAACCCAGATGAAACCAGACTGCCTAACAGGAATATTCTCACTGAAATCAGTTGTCTGAGTCTGACATTATTAAGACAGGATTTACATCGATGTTAGTGGTGCCACTCAATGTTGCTGATAAAAATATACCTTCATAAAGCGCTCAGACACATTCCTCTTCTCTGCTACACTTCTTGTCAATAAACCCATTATAGTGATGGTACAGAATCTGGCCACCAATGAGGTATAAAACAGTCTAATTATTTGTTTGTTTGGTTAACTTTTTAAACTCCCTTAGCCCTTCATGAAGTTCACATCAGCATTTACATTTTGTACCTCTCTCTCTGAAAAGGTCACCTATGGAAATAAAACAAAGCAAATATTTTACCCAGTCCTATGGGGTATGTCCCGAATTGCACAATCCTCATGCCAGTAAAAATACGACTGCAGCAGTTGGCTCTGAAAGCTATCTTTATTACCAGAAGGGCTGGAAACATATTTTCCTTTCAGGTTTACTTCAGAGGGGAATATCAACCTGCCCAGAATGAACTTCACAAAGCTCTGTGTGCTTGTGATCTTGAGCCTGTGATTCAGAGTGACCAGATTTTCATAAGTGACCACATAACAAGGCAGAAACAAAACACAACTGATGAGTTTTCCAGTGCTGTATAACAGTACCTAAAATATTAGAAAGTACTAAGTCATAGGTCTGATTTTATGAGTGAGGTTAGAAATACATATTTTGTGCCTGCTTTATCCCTAATCCTTTACCCTGTTTATGCTTGAGAAAAGCTTTTTCCTCTGTATTTCTTCCCAGCAAAGCAAGAGGAACATCTGTACTTGGGACAAAGGCTAGACATTGGCAAGACAGCAGAATTCTCACCCCGAAAGTGCTGGCGGGAAGGTGCCAAGCAGTCCACTCACAAGACACAGCGGGTTAGTTCACAAACTGAGCAGAAGTAACTCCTATTTGTGCATTAACATCTCACAGAAGCGAGACAAACCACATCAACGCGTACTTCTCGTCGTGCTATAAGTTAGCGTGCTTCCTTTGCACAAGCTAGGAGCAGGCCACCAGTCCCTGCAAACAAGATTCATTTCCAACCCTCAGTGGAGCTACACAGAGTTCAAATTGTGGACCAACAAAAAAAATAGGAAGACTTGTTACTGCTACTGTTACAGCACTTCACCAGCGTGACTAGAAAGAATAAATAAACCTGAGAACGAGCTATTATTAGTTTCCCTCTGCAGATAAATATTATTAGTGTTGCTTGGTTTACTCTCCAAGTACTTAGCCCAAAAGAAGCAGCATTCCACAGACCCTTGCTCTGCAATGCAAACAACCAGCATAGAGACCTTCTCCGGCACGATACAGCACAGGTCTCCCAAACCCACAGCTACGTGGGAAGCATTCTCGCAAACCGCACCACAGCACTACCAAGGTTTTGGAAACCATGAGTTTTGGTCCATCCAAGTCTAAGAACTGGAAGGAGAGGGGTAGGGAAAAGAGCTAGGTAAAAAGGGACATCTGCCACAGGATGCCTCCCCAAAATCACGTGTTCTACTCTTATGGTTTGGAAACACGTTGTACTTCTCTCATAGAAACGGAGCGTTCGTGGACAATAAAAAGTTAGGGTCCTCTTTGGCTAAATTGAAACATGCAGGTAAGATTATACGGGCTAGGGAATCAAGGCTTTGTCATTGCGTCACCTCCAGTCTCCATTTGAAACATTCCAGTCAGATATTATTCCCTTAAGAAGGTTTCTTTGAGTGGTTTTAAATCTAAAGGGCGAGCACGCCAAAAGTGTCTTTAAGTAAATTCGTTTCAATCTACTTTTACCCATTACTAACGGACAGCTCAGCTGAACACTTCACCTTGGGCTTTCAGCATCCTCTGAGCATTGCCTAATAGCACCAGGACAACTCTTACTTGCCCTGGGGTGCCCGTACTCCCCTCGTTGCCTGCCTTTCAGCTGAGAAGCCAGACACTCACAGGGGTGATGACAACCACCTAAAAACCTGTGCTGCACCCAGGTCCAGCAGCCACCTTCGTGCCACCACCTTCCGCTGCTGCATCCAGCGGGAGCAGAACCCGGGATGAAGGGAGCGAGAGGGTGTTCACGGGAGGGCTGGGAAGGACCATGCTCTTCAAAGGCCCTCTGGTGTGCTAGCAGAACCACATAAAAGACTAGAAATGTTCAGTTACAAACAAAAATCTTTGCTAAAGACACCTCAAATTCAATATATTTGATTTTGTCCATTTTCACTGCACATTACAATCTAGGATCGCTGTAAGCAGCGTGCGTTGTACCGCTGCGATCCAATTCATTTTCCAAGTACTGCAGGGATTAGGCATACACGAACGAGAAAAAAAAACCCAAACACCATCACACATGTGAAATAAGGTCTAGCTTCTATTTCAGGGAATATTAATAACTGAAATTGTTAACAACTGATGGACAAAAAGACTGTTCTGCTTCCTGCTGGTTTAACTGCTTCTAGGCAAAACTATGATTATTGCTAATAAACCTAGAAATCAAATAAGCCTTAGTAACAATACAGAACAGCAAGTTACAAAATAACTACGCTTTCTAGTCAGAATGGTCTCCTGCAGCCTAAAATACAGCAGGAAGGTCGCTTGAAAGAGCCAAGTGAAATCTGCATTTGACATTTGTGAGGCGAGTGACTTTGTAGATAAGGCAAACTGTTTAGATGTATTTCAGGTCCCGTAAAATCAGCTCACTGCCTTATTAACGCTATTGGTAAACACAAACGGGGAAAGGACTTGGATAACGGGAAAAGAAAAGTCAAAATTACTTCAAGTGGCCCATGTAACTGTCTTCGGAGTCTATACATTAAGTCCAAGTCCTTATATCTGGTTTGCTGCCAGCGCAGATTTGCTCAGTCGCTCCTGGGCAGTGCTCTGTTGCGGTCCCATGGGCCGTTCATTTGGTACTCTTGATTCTGACAGCCTTATGGGACCTGATGCCTCTGAAACACCGAGAGGCCTGGGATGCTTCTTTGGAAGCCCAAAGGTGATACAAGGACAGTATAGCTGCTTCAGATGAATCTCCCCCCCTTAAAATTATTTTCTTTCACTCTGAAAGATCTATCAACGTATTGAATTTCTCAGCCAAAATCCCAAGGAAATACTTACAACTTCATTTTTCCCCGAAATAGAGATTTTGTGGCATAGTACAGAGCGGCTACAACAGAGGGAAGGAAACATTTAGGTCAGGTCAGACCCCTGCCATAAGTCAGACCAAATTTCCATACACAACAAAGCGCTGTCTGAAAGACTCATAGCAAGTAACCTATGCTAGTACTTCACCGGAAAACATTACAAAGCTCTGAAATACTCCAGCAGATGCAGATGTTTTGTAGAGACAGAGCATCTACAGATTAAGCTACAGAGCGTGGCTTTGTCACTGGACAGGAGGGGTTGAACAGGGATCTCCTTTTTTCTTGGTTACTACAACTTAATCTGTATTCCCCTACTAAAAGGATTGCAGTAAAATTCTATATAATGAAAGGACAATTAAGTCACTTAGGTTAAGTGCAAAAAGTAATAATTTGATAATGATCCACTAATTTCAGCAAAATAAGACACTAATCACTTACGGAAATCAAATTTGCACTGCTAATGCAGTGACTGGACCGTGCTGAAGCAATTCCGAGATGTTCATTAACTCTGCTTCCATATGCCACTAAATCACAGCGTGTTTCTGACAGAGATGCTCTGAGGCTGGGAGGACATCGCGTTATCTCCTGTTTGATTTCTGTCATCTCACCCTGTACCAGGAAAGGCAGATTCCGGATTCACAAATCATACTTATTTTATGGGTTTCCAGCCAGACAAGTACTTGTCTCTGGCAATTGAAAGGAAATCAGGTTATTTTCTGAAGCTAACCACCGGTGCTGAACCTGATACAATTAAGTATGAGGATCAATTAAGAGAAATTAAAATGTTAACCACTGGCTGGCTCAGCTGCACCAGAGTGACAGCTGCTATACATGCCATACATTACCCAACACAGGTGAAAACCTATGGACTTGTAACTACCACCCAGCCCGCTCAGAGCAAATTCTTTCCGCACAAACAAGGCAGAGCTTCCCCTACCAAATACCAACTCAGGCAGTTCGTTTCCTACCAGGAGCAGGTACTCCCGGCTGTTCTTTTTTCCTCCTTCTCCAAAGGGCTTGCCTGCACAAATCGCCTCTCACACATTGCAACCAGCTCCCCCAAAACTTGCCGTTATTCAGAGTCTGATGATGCTCAGAGAAAGGTTCAAATTTTTCATTTTTTTTAACAACATTGTCGACACCCAAAATAAACGTTGGCCATAAAGTACGGTGGATTTTGTTTGTCTTCACTGAAAGAATGACCTGTGGGTATCTACAATAATTCTAATTGATACCCAATAGCTTCTTAATCCCATGCAACTAATCCGAGGAAAAAATGAGGTTTTGTTCGGTTTTGTTCAACACCACCAGGTGGCAATAGCAGCCCAGCTAACCCATCCAACAGCAAGGCAGCTGCGGGAACTGCTTATTACCCTTTTTCACCCAGCCCTCTCCTAAACTTTTTTAATTTGCTAGTAAATTCAGCATCGCGCTAACCATCTATAATAAAAAGAACACCCGCAGCTATTCCCATTTAATGAGAGAGTCCAAAGATTGGGTCAAACCTAAGTAGTTCCCAAGAATCGATGAATGATCGCTTCCAACCTTGCAAATCCTGCTCTTTCTGCGCAGAAGGCGTAGCTGCCTCATGCAGGCTATCCATCACATACACTTATTTCCGCAAACCCACCCTCCTTTGGTGTATTTTGGTGCAGAGAGGGAACCATGTGGCCCTAAATCTCCCATTACCTTTAGGTCACTTGATTTTCTGCTATGGCAGCACATCATTACCTCGGTTTTGTAACTTCATAGAACTGCCTTGTGAAAAAATGCTATGTACTTTCACGTAATAGCAGGCAACAGACTACTAATTCGCTATCCAAAACCTTCATATGTGCCCCAAAACACATGACATTTGAAAAAGCAGAAGGAGAAGATGCTTTTTGATGACCTGAGAGCGATAGAAATACACCAGGCCTGTACTTAGACAGAAAGGGTGCTTATGTTCCGCAGTTTTCTATATAAGTGAGTTAGGACCTGATGGTCTTATTTTACCAATTATTTTATTTTAAGTTCGATCAAGAGGCAGAGGTGGCTTGGCGTATGAAAATTAATTCCCATTGCAAACACAAGTATAGTTGCAGGCATCACGCTGGATTATGACGCTGTAAATCAAAAAACAATCTGGCCTCATCCAGTATCCCGGGACTACAGTTTCTAAACTTAGGCAGTTTAGTAAACAAATCTGTGGGTTGTTTTTTTTTTTTAAACTGAGTTGGAGGAAGGATATATTCCTAGGTAAATTCACATATAGTTACATCTCTGATCTGACCTCACCAGTATCCCATTTGGAATTACAGTAAAGTAGGCAAAAAAATCATAGTCATTGATCTACATCTGCTTTTCAGACTTACCTACAGGCTGATCCCGAGTGCTGGATGACTTCAGACTGCCAGTGACTTCCACCTCCAGCCCCCCAACGCTCAGCAGTGCAGTCTCTCCCCAGCAGCCATGCTTCTGGCCCGCATGGCTTAACTCACTGACCGTGTCAAAAACCATTTCACATGATCCTAGAGCAGACCTTGAATAATTTGTATTGTGACCACCGTTCTCTACTAAGATTTTTCTGTTAAAAATGAGCTGGATTCACACCCGTACCTCTTTCCACACCAGCTACTGAAGAGATGGCACGAACGCCCAGGTCTCCATTAGCTCAAGAAGGACTGATAACCGCCGAGTTAGAAAAGGGGTTTTAACCAAACACGAACGACTGATTATTTGAAACCAGCTATCTGACGTAGACAATCTCTCACCCACGTCTTGTTTCACCTACAAGATATTAACCAATGTAGATGCACGTGATAAACCATAAAACCCGGCCAGTTCTATACACCACAATGATCTAGAAGAGAAATCGGACCTCGGCACCCCTCCGGAAGGAACGCCTACCTGAAGGCTCCCACTTTTTCCAGCACAAACCCATGCTCTTCACGGACTTTCCCTGCTCCGGAGATGCACTGGGAAGCAGCAGGGAGGCACCCAGCTCCCATGTGCAGCTTCTTAAGGCTGATTAGCAACAGCAGCCAGTCCCACCCAGTTTAATCAGGAAGAGCTGAGTGAGCTGACTGGGAGGGAAAGAGAAGCAGCCAGCTGCAAAACATTAAGGCATGTCCACTAACTAGGGGAGGGGTTGAAGCATTAACACTTTTTATCAAAGTCTTATTCCGTGACCAGGCAAGGAAACATGACTGAAGACAACAGAAGGTGGTGGAAGAAAAGAAGGAAAGGGAATTATGTTTTCTTGGTTTCCACCCATCACTGTAGACTTCTAGAACTGAGCGCGTTCATCCTTAGGATGTAAAGGATTTATCTTCTGGTAGGCAAAACCCGTTGCCATCTTCCTGTCAGAGGAAGAGCTGTTCAAACGCGAATTACGCACCAGGCCTTTTTGTGCCAAGTTGCTTTGGTCTTTAAAACCAGATCCAGTATTGTCTGCAATTTTATTCATAAAGCTAAATTACGACTTGAACTGCAAGATATATTCTAGCTCCTTCAGAATTTAAAACAAAAAAGACAGAATATGAAATTACCCACTGACTCCAGCTGCGATATGCTTCTTATTTCACACTTTCACCCGCGCTCATTGGAAATTCAGTTCAAATATGACAATTTGAAAATTGGGTTTGATTACAACTAATACATGGAGGCTTTTTCCCCCCTCTTTTTGTTCCTTACATCTGGTAAGCACCGAAAACAACGATGTTTGGTGTGGCAGAAAGCGAGTCGAATACCTCCTGAAGATACTCCAGAGCACCGCGCATCCCAGCGAAAGGCGTCAAGCTGTGCAAAACAAAACCAGATACCAAGAAATCCAAAACACACTTTAATCTGAACTATTCTTCTGGGCATTCGGCCTCAGGCCTAACGCTGCAGCTATTCACAGCACCCACTAATACTTCTGCTATTTCTAAGCCAGAGTACTAACATTTTCCTTTCAGTCTCTTGACTGGAAGCGATGCAATGCAGTACAACCGGCCGGACCTCCGCATAAAAAGACCACATAAACAGGGTTTCGCTCCGTGTTCAAACTGGTAAAATTTGCAAAGCTAAACACAAAGTCAACCTGCCGCACGCAGCAATACGGTAGCTCTAGTTCTCCAGAAAAGAAGCTATTTTTAAACCACAGTAGCAATGTGAACTGCATAAATTAGCATAATTTCAGCCTCCACAGATAGTTCTCAGTTGACTGTGTTACATGCTACGAATTAACACTCTGCAAACTCCTTGCTTCTACTGACACGGCCAGTCCTGCAATTCACGAGGCTTAAAATCCCCTTTTTTAGTCCTCCAAAATCTCAACGGCCTTTTTTACACTTCTCTTGTCCTTTTCAGAGCAGTACTATCAAAGCCTTGGGTTTCATTACAAATCTCACAAGGTCTTCATGTGTAACTGGTGGTTACGTGGCTTCGTAATTGCAGGACATCCCACTATTTTCTCCCCTGGTGCTTTTCTCCTTGTGGGCAGATGGCATCGAAGTGCCGTGCAGATGGTAACCCACAGCCCACAAACTCCTCATTATAATGGGAAATAGCGTGTGCGGCTCTTCAATTCTTATCTTCTCTTTAAATTATTTTCAGCTTGAAAGGATAAATTGCTGTTTTCAGAAGGAGCAGCCAAAAGTAATGATATCTGTTAATAGTTGAGAACCTTCTCCTAACAAAGAAGTAATGATGTGCCTTCTATTTTCACAAGTTTTATTAAAATCCATAAATCATTAGTGGAGAGGATCTGAAATCAAGTATCTCTTGCTTTGACTCCAGTATTACCTTAAGAAAAAAAATCAATAAGGAAAAAGCAGATCACACTAAAGCACGAAGGCTTAAGAGTCACACAGTTAGCTATTTAAGGTAATTTCATGGCTCCAGGTATCACTTTACCTGAGCCGCTTGGAATTATAACGGATTTATCTCTGCAGAACACCTGTGAGATAAGGGAGTTGCTGCTGACAAACTGCAGCAGGCAGCAACAAGGTGACTCATCTGAAGCTGTGCGATGGCCTGTGGGTCTTCAGGACTGCCACGCTCGCCGCTGCATCTTCCCTGCCCTTTAAGGACTGAAACCCTTCCTGGCAAAAAGGCGCAGCTCAAAAGGAAGGTGCCATAAAAACTAGTTTTATCATTTTTTTAAGCTTTTTCACAGCATGTCCAGTCTGGCGGAACTGGCTTTCCTAACCCTTTGACCAGTTGGAAAAGTCCTAAAAACAGCGAGCTAAAAATATCTGTGGTGGAAAATAGCAAGGAATGAAATAATAAGCATTAGAGGTTAAGCCTGGATCCCTGAAAAGTTTGTATTAACCAATGGAAAAGCATTAAAAGAAATAAACTTATCCCTTAGTTATAAAAAGAAAACAATACTTAAAACACCCCAAGTGACACGGTTGATGAGGATTTACTAACTCACAGTCAGCTCTCACACACAGCATAAATGAAAAGTTGGCTAATTTGCTCCCGTTCCAGAAGCCTAGAGTCACACTTGATAATCACAAACAGCATCATTTGTTGGAAGTTTTGACCTGGTGCCTGACAACCAATTACTAAACCACACTATTCTACCTCAGCTATAACGGAACCTTCTAAACTGTCTCACAAAATGGTTTCTCTCTGTTTAAAGGGTGGATACATGTTGCTTAACTAAATTTAAAGCCTTTAACAGTAACCGTTAGCAAGCCTTTTCCTCAACTGGCTGAAATTATTTGCGTATTATACATCAAAAACATTCAGATGTTCAACTGAGTTATGGTATACATACACTACGACATAAATAATTTGACTATATAATACAGGGCTGTAATCTTCCATAGCATGCATGCATGCTAATGATCTTACACATGGACAACATGAGATGAAACAATGAAGTATTTCATCACTGAGGGCAATTTGTCTTGTCTACGTTCACGAAAGAAGATTATAGGACGTCATCTTCTTAGCGGTTTCCCTTTCACAACAAAAAAGACAATAATCAGTTTTCATTAGGGAACACTTGTCCTTTCTGTTGTACCGACGTGACTTTGATGTCCCAAGCACCAAATACAGCACTGATGTCAACTGAATAACTACATGGTATCTTCTAACACAAAGCTTTATAAAGGGTAATAGAAACGCTTAAACTTCAGATGCAACTTTGAAGGATTTACACATGCTAAAAGAACCTAATAGATATGTTTTCTCTCCGGTTTAATGACTTGTGCTTGAAACTAATAAGGGTCTTCAGAACTGACCATCTGAAACCATGGTTCCATGAGACAACTCAGCTCAAGTCGTGACTTGAGGGAACAAAAAAATTTCCGGAGGAAGAGAAAGTTCCATCATAAGTGCCTTAGGGAAGCCTTGACTTTGTAAAGTCCATCTTCATCGCACAATATCTCACAGTTCATCCAAAGGCGCGTTCGGAGCTCTTTGGCATGAGAGGCCCATTGCCCATGGAAAGGCAAGAGAATTTTGGCAGAGGATGAAACACTGCACCAGCATTTCTGATGCAGTAAGAGCGACTCTATCACACATCTGTTCCCCTGCGAGAAGCTGAAACTGCCTGTGACAAGGTCAATTTTGAGAAGGGTTGGTATTAAAAGATTATGCTCCCTCCATCCTCTCGCTGAGGCTGTGCTAATTATTTCAGGGGAGCAAAGGAATTCTTTGATCCTCCAACTCTTCCTTCCCTCGCAAGGTGACTCCGGTTGCTGGCACAGCACCCAGAGGAATGGCAAGCCATGTCCTAATTCCATAATTGTGGAATTAGCCGTTTTCAACCTTGAAATCTAACCCTAAGAAATTGAGTATGCAGTAATCCACATAATCCAGGCCTCTACACCTGTCCCTCTTTCAACTAATCTCGCCATCCTTCATCATGTCACATCTTAATTTAGAGTCCTATCTGCTAAGGTCAGTGTAAGTGGATGCTCAGGAAGTCGCAACAAGTATTTGTCACACGGTGGGACCAGTTATTTCCTTTGAGAACTCTGCGAAATACAGAAATATCAACAGAGAGCAAAGCCCTTCCCCTGCAACGCAGCAATGATCTCTACAAATGTTCTGGGAAGCGGCGAAGAGGCGGAATAAATAAATAAATAACTGTAGCGTAGCCCGGGATAATGCGATCTGTTGGTATTAAGTTTTCTCCTGAAGGAGTTAAGTATATACCAGCTGCTCTACATTAAACCGAGCTGGCATTTTAAATCATGCAAATTAGCTGAGCTACCATCCATTTCAGCCCAGCGTTTAACAGCATTGCTATAAATGATGCAAAGTACTGGCCAAACCAAGCCCTGCCATTTCAGCTGCTGTCAGAGAAGAAAGGAGGAGGGAGGGCAACAGCACTGAGTGATGCTGCAGCTATTCACAAGATGGTTTACAAGAGATTCCTTCCACCACAGGTATTGTTCACATGACTGAAACGTGCACACGTGCGTGGAAAGCCTGAGGCTTTTATTCGTTGAAAATCCCTTTACAGAAGCTGCTAAGAACCACTGCAAAAATTATCCAAAATTAAATGATTTGCCCGTGGAACACCGACATTTCGAATCTCTCTTTGCTTAATGCTGCATAATAAACGCTGAGTGGATCTGACGGGCCATCAGCTCAGAAATGCTGACACAGCAGCCTACGGGGAGCCCGGGGTGGCATCAGTCCCCACCATAATGTCTCACACCAATGGACATTTCTCAGACTATGAAGCTAATAGATAAAAATTTGCGTTTGTTCAATGCAACCCCCTTTTCTGCTGAATTTCAGAGAGCTCAGGAGGCAATAAAGAGGACTAAATCTTATCCAGTTCACATGGTTGTGGCCAAGAAATTAAGTTTCAGCACAAATCTGAAACTGCGATAGGAGAGTGAAGGATCAGCTATTAAGTAGTCTAGGAGCTTTGTAGACTGTTTCAGCTTCTTTCATATACTTTGCTTTTTTTTCCCCTTCTTTCTTTCTTCCTTTCTTTCTTTCTCCCTTTCTTTCTTTCTTTCTCCTTTTTGCAAGTGCCTACTGCAGCAAGTAACCTGCTCAACAAGGGGAAGCTGGAATTGATTCTTGTATTAAAAATAAGGTACAGCCGCCTTGCTATCCAACCCGATAAACCAAACCAAACCACCGGTGGGTATGACCCACAGGAATTACATCCCACCGCACAACAGTGCGTATGCACCACAAATCACTCCATGTGGCCCAAACCCTACCAGGTAAAAGGCCGAAAAGCTATTCTCACAGGCAACCAAAAGGAAAAATCTTAATTGCTGCAGTGAGAGAAGTTTGTATCTGACTGCTTAGAAACGGGATCCTAGGCAACCGCTGCTCTTCCCTCTTGAAAAGCAAAAAGTGGTTTTGTTTTGTAAATTAAAGCAAATTCATTAGAATTCCCCTGGCGAGGTTGTGTAGGGATAAATAGGACGCTGCTGCTTCCCCTTTCCAGCTCCACGCTAGAGGACAGGCACCTTTTTGCCAGCTTTCCTTGGCAGTGCTCGTTTGGCACACTACCCCGGAGGATTGGACCCCTGTGTGCTCCAGAGCCCATCCCGGAGGAGTAAGATGTAGCAATGCCAAAAATACTCCTTCCCAAAATAATCCGTCCCAGTTAAGCTACAGACAAGTCTGGAATACATATGGCTGTCCTGAGAAGCAGACTGACCCGTGGCTATCAAGCAAGGAAAGAGAAACCTGTTTCTAAGCTATTGCTTCAAACGGCCAATGCACATTTGATCTTGAAACACACATGACATTTTTAAAATTAGTTTTGAAGACTTAAATATCCGTAAGACTCCTTGAAATGAAGAATAATTTATAATCGAATCAAATTTGTCTTACCAGACCAATCCATTGGTTGTTGGCTCCACCAGCTATAATCAAAGTTGCACACTGATCTTTGTGGGTGCAAATGTCCCCTCCACATCTGTTCCAGGTCTTTAGCCTCCAACACACACATACAGATACTGTTCTCAGACCAAATTTCTCTAAGAAAATAAAACTTTTCATCAAGCTACACTGGCGTAAGGAGGATTTCTGGCTCTAGAAGACATGACACAAATCTTTGTATCTGCTTGACCTTACGATACCATGCCTGATAGCTGTCTATCTGCCAAAGGAAGCAAATTTGCTAGACCCCTTGTACAAGGTGATTAGAAATGACTTCCTGGTAATTAATGTCATAATCTGAGAAACTGCCAAAATAGCTATGACATAGAAAGATAGCTGTTACAGTCTTTTAGAAATACTTGTACAAAACCAGTATTTAGCTTATCGGTATTAAAGTTACGTATAGTTTCTAACAGTGGACATGGCTCAAGTGGATGTGGCTAAAGTAAAAGGAATCTGCTTCTAAGTATTTGTTTCAAGATATACAAGTGTAACAAAGTCTCAGTATCCATGTTCCCCATAAAATGTCACACAAGCTAGATCAGCAACATGAAATCCCACTAGGGTATTCATTTTGTTCTACCAATAGGCAAGTACATAGAATTAATAGATGGCAGAAAAATATAATGTAAAAATAATTTGTGGTCAGCACTTTCAGCAGAAGATAGGTGATCCTATCAGGGAAGATTCGCTGCATCACGTGAAACAAAAAGGTATCACTACAACGGTCTTTGCAACTGAGAACGTCTCTCCATCGTCCCAACGGCAGATCCATCAAATGGGTTACAAGGAGGCTGAGTGCCAGGAAACGTGACAGATCCTCAGGTGTTGTGGCAATGAGACTACCACGCTCAAAATCCTCTAGGTTTGAAGAACAGCCTCCGAAGAGCTCCGTGACAGACATAAAATACATAAAATTACAATTTCAGCCTGTCGTACACCTCTTCCACTTCTCCCAAGAGCAAAGCATGGGTGTAGTCTGACAGCCATCCTAGCAGATTTTCTTCCTATACTACTCTCAAAAATGTAGTTGCCTATTAGCAAAAAGGCGTTGTCAGCTTCTACCGCGTTATTAGGGAGGCGAAGAGGAACACGGAAATGATTGAGGAAGTGAGTTGAGTCCTTCCATTTGGAGAAAGCATAACCAAATCAACAAGATCCCAGCACTCTGAGCAGTTACTTCTGCAGCCATATAGTAAGTCAGACCATCAAGGGTTGTTTGGGGTTTTTTTTTTTGCTTGTTTTTTTTTTTTTTGTTTATATATTTAACGAGAAAGCCTGGATTTGTATAACTAGGTAACTTTGTTGTCAGGGAGGTGAGACAAACATCTCCGGGTTTCTCCAAGAAGGTTTTACGGCCCAGTTCTCTACACGTCTGGGACCATCATGTCTAAGGACCCATCCTTCCCCACCCAAGGTGGGGAGGGAACAGCACGTCAAGTACCTTGGCCTTCACTCCTGCGAGCTCCCAGAGCTTGAAGGAAGTGCTAACAGTATTTACAACTCTTCTGAACGGGCAGACTTCCCCTTTCAAAGAAAATGCTGATGAATCCATCAACTTACTGCCCAAGCATTCATGTTTCACAGATCTGACCATGCTTTCTTGTCAAGTGTAGCACTACCGCTACCAAACCAATACCTGCTGATCCCTAGTTCCTTGGTCTCTACAGTCCATACGTTTTCCTTCTTGCTTGTATAAAATAAAACCTCAACGACTACTATTGGAAAGTAGCCCACGGGACTCTCTTTACAGTTACTCCAATATGGCCTTGCTACTGTCTGCTACCTACAGGCCAGTTCTGAAGTCTACATCGTAAACACGAACTCACCGCTACACACTTGGATATACCATGGTGGTCGTTACGTAAAGGACAAGACAGAAGAAATGGACCAATATTAGTGACAGGACAGGTAAAATAAGGAGATTCAGGGACTCTTTCCAACTAGGAAAGAGGGCATATGGCAACTTCAAGCTGTAGCTGTAGAGAAAAAACCCACACAAGCTGAGAATAGGAAGAGTACTTGAAGAAAGATTCAAGACAAGGGACGGACACAAGGTAAAACAAAAGAAGAGGCCATGGGAGTAAACAAGACATTGTCAAAATATGGTGATATTACAGTCCAAAACTGAACACGCATAGGGGAAAAAGTCCTGGTAAAAGTGTATCTTGAAATCCAGAAGTTAGATATTTTTTCCTTTCATGTATTGTTTTCCCACACATTGCTTCCAATTCTAAAATAACCCAAAAGTAAAATGAAAAATAATCCAAGGATAACACACCTAAAAATACTTTCAAGAAGAAAAAAAAAAGGTGGAATCAGAGTAAAACTCCATATCTCAGCCTGTTTTAAAATAAGAAGTGACCTGTTTTCTCAATTATTTATTTTAATAAATGGTTTATTTGTTTTATGTTTTAGCAGTTATTTCCATGCCCATGCTTTGCAAAACTGAAGAAACTGAGAATGTTTCCACAAACTATTTCAGAAAAAACAATTTACAGATAAAATTAGAGGCATACAAGTAAGTGCCAAGTGTTTGACTGAATTCCAGTTCTTGGTGAATGGAAAACCAGCAGCTTCCTGTTACAAAATGTACCAACAGTTCATGACTAATAATACACATAAAATCTGACCATTTATATACTTCAAATATAGATGTTTCTAAAAATAATATTCAAGCAGGGTATTTTTAGCCAGGTGAACTTCTCAGGAGAATGAGATTCTACAGTTTGCTGTAAGGAAAAAATAAATTAATGGGTTAAAATTTAAGAGCATCTCTTGATTTATACCAGCATAAAAGAAGAAAGTTTAGCCCCAAAGCTTAAATAAGCAAAAAGCAAATGGGGGAAAAAAAAGGAAGAATAAACCAGATATCGTTCCATTAAAAGCCCAGCTACCACTTTATTCAAAACTGTATCTTCTTAAACAGCACTTCTAATAATATTTATTCTGTGTTGCAAGTTTGGGAAGTTCAAACAAAATAATTATTGATTTAAGTCCCTCCTTAGTTTCTTCCACTCTGGTAGAAAAAAAGGACTTGGAGGCTAAAAGCATTAACGTACTCTACAAATTAAACAGAGATTTAAATCTTGTGGTGAGATAATCTGGAAACTGAAATTACAGAGCAGACAATGTTTCTCAAAGGACTCTTCAAAGGAAATCAAAAATAGCCAAAACCAGCCCTGAATTTCCAAAACCAAGAACTGAATCCACCCTTCCTATCTCAATAAAATAAAGGCTTTCTTTTCTGATACCCTCCGGATAGGAAGAAAGAGCACAGGTAGTGTTGGTCTCATAATTTTCTTTCATTTTGGTACTTCTCAGATACTTGAAACTTGGGAAAGGTTCATGTTTTGTTTACCAGACCTCTTCTTTATAATTTGATTTGGGTTTTTTTTCCTTCTTTTTCCCTTTTGAGAAGTAAAGCTCAAGTTTAGTGCCAGGAGTTTTAAAAAGCAGTATCTGTTGTTCTCCTCTACTGATATCCTTGTACCTCTCTGCAACTCCAGGAGATTCCTTTAGGACAAGTTTCATATTTCATACCACCTGATTTTTGATGAGAGTATTTTGCAGAAGGCTGAAGAACGTGACTTTATGAAGAGCTCCATAAAGCAACCAGCATTGTTTTCAGCCACTAAGAACACTTGTACAGCTCAAGTGGTGCCTGTGCTGGGTCTATGATACACACAGATGCTTTTGTCTTTCAGTTTCCTCACGTTACGCTTGCTCGTCAAATTACAATTATTTTATCCATATTTGACCATTAACAAATTAGATATATCAGCTAGCAGTTGGATAGGTAGAAAGACTTAACCCTTCTCTGTTGAAGCCAATTTCAGTTCAAACAAGCCTCCAGCAGTCTAACAGAACTGAAATACAACACACACATCCAGAAGTTGTTCTGTGGAACGCACAATGAAGAAACAACCTAGGAAAAGTAAGAAGCAAAACTCTAAAAGCTGTCAAAGAAATTCACCAATGCAGCTAGGGAGGCAAAGGTGGGCAGGGAGAAAGAGAGCAAGGAAAAAAAAAATTTTTTTAAAAAAATTAACCCGTTTCTGGTTAGAGGACAGCTGGACCAAAGTGATCTGCTTGGGCACTGCCGTACTTGGAGTGTCAGAGCAGAAGGTGATAAAAATTACTTGATAGAACAGGGACAAAGAAAGTGAGAGTGTTCGCTTCAGAAATACAATTTTACGGAGTAAACTAACAGTTTCAAGGACAGAGGGAGAACACATGGACACCATATGCATAAGCATTTTGAACTGATTAACAAGTAGCAGCAAAGGAGAAAGATAATCTAATAGTCAGGGGACAAGCTAGTAATTTTCTATAGCACTGCAGACTTTATGACCTTGGGTAAATTTCTTCGTGCCTTGGCCTTTCATTTCTAAAATAAGAACACTATCCCTACCTCTAAGGAGTGCTCTTGAGTATATTAAAATTTGGAAGCCCCTTAGAGATAACCTATTAGCAGAGATCAGAGAAATAGCATTAAAAAAAAAAAAAAGAAATCAGAAGCAGGAAAAAAGATCATATTAAATGAGTGTTTCAAAAACACTGCCATGGACCGTAAAAACTTGAGTGAATTCAACAGCAGCGTTATTAGCTCAACAATAAATATCTCTGGAAATCCCATCTTGGGCAATTCGACAGTAAAGGTACTGAACTTGGGAAGGAACAGTACACGATGACCAAACGCTTTTTTACTCAAGAACTGTCACAATTAAACTGAAATCAGAGCAAAAAACATTTTCATTCATTATCCAGTACAATTAAAAACAGAATGGAACTTTGAATCCAAGCAACCCTTTGTGTATTCTAGATGAAAGCCCAATGATGAAAGAACATCCTGAGTTTATAGTGCAATCTTACATCTTTTGTTCAGATGCCGGGCATTAAAAAAGGGTAGGTCTTTATATTAAGAGACAGATCACTGAAAACTCCATGTTAATAATCACAATAATCCAACTTCCGAATTGTTTTCTTGTTTCCTATCTGGTAACGTGTCACTTGGAACAACTCCCTGACAACTTAATATTTACCAGTATGTATCTATGAACATATTCTCAAACCCACTGCGATCATAAATAGAAGAATTTAGCTACTTAACAGCTTCAGATTGCTTACACCCTGTCAAAAAAAAAAAAAAAATCCATCAGCAAGATACAGCAAGGTTTTGTTTGTAGGAATGTGCTTAGGTGCATAACTATAATTATATAAGCAACCTCATTAATGCTAATCTAAAATTATTTTTGTGGTTATATATTTTGATAGCCTGAATTGATAGTTTTTCTTAGATTTTCCCAGCTCTTCAGTAAAATTTCTCCTTTGTACACATCCTAAACGTGACCTCATTTGGTTTCTTCCAACATTGCAAAAAGCTATCTTTTATGGTTAAGTTATCAGCATTACTGACCACATTTCTCATAATTTCTTTTATAATTAGCTCAGCAGTTGTAGTGAGACCAAATTTTGCACCACTGAGGCAGCTCACATAATGGCACTGAAACGAGTTGATGTACATCTGACTTTAAATCGGGTGCAGATAAAGATTTGCTTGATTCCTATCCCTTCTGCAAGACGATTCTGTAGTCAAGCTGTAAAGCCCGGCATCATGCATAAGAACGGCTAATGCATGTGAGAAAGGAAGGCATAATTTCTCTGCAATATGCTTTATTAATCTTTCTCTCTATGAAGCTTCACATTAGCAAGACATACAGATACGGAAGTATAAACGGCTTCTGATAAAGTTAATTAAAATATAGAAAAGTAATTACTAATATCTGAACTATATGGCTTCATTGGGATTGCTAATGGCATGGGAACAGGGGGAGCGAGGCAGAGAAGACTAACCAATAGCCAACAGATTGCAAGTCACACGTGGCTCATCAAACAGTCGATGCGAGCCTAAATCGGAAGCGTGGAAAAATACTGGAGCAACCTATTAAGTAATCAATTTGTGAGCAGCTAGAGTACTTCAAGGCAGCGCACAACTGATTGAAACTCCCTGAAATTTGTCAGTAGTGAGCCATCAACCTGGGAATGGCTATCCAATAGATTTTTTGCAGGGACCTGTAATGGAGCTTCTCTACCAATTCCATACCATTGTCATCGACTTGGACTACCGAATGGCTAACGAGAAAAAAACACAGGGATGTTTCTAATGTCGATGGGTATTGCAAATGTTTTTAGAGCACACCGCAGATCTAGAACACCCCAGATGTAGACAGATCTTCACAAGTTGGGAAAGAAGAACTAAATCACTAGAACAAATATCTAGGGTAACACTAGAAAACAGGGAGATCTAGAACACCCCGGATCTAGAACGCCCAACGCAAAATGATCTTCACAAATTGGGAAAGCACTGTGAAGAAAAATCTAGCCAAGCAAGGCACTTTCATTGCACACAATGATACCTATCCAGTTTTGAACTGAATTCTTAAAAAAGAGGTCTAGGCAAACCGGAAAGAGTTCAGTAGATAACATGAAGAGTTGTAAGAGTTCTAGAAATCCTGAAAGAAAAGGTTAAAAGAATTAGGTTTGCCTAGTGTAGAGAAAGAGAAAAGTGAGGGAGAACATGGTTAACACCTCGTGAGCATCTGCCTTCCACGTCCACCAGGAGAGGATAACCGCCTAACTTTCAGCAAATGAATATTGCAGAGAAGTTTGCAAAGAAATAACAAGTCCCACCCCTCCCTGCCAAACATTAAGGACAGTTATTGCTGAATACACATACTTTAATATCAGGTTAAATAGATGCCTGTCAACTTGAAGTGTTTTAGAGGAAGGGTGGGACCAATGGCTTAGTAAGGTCCCGGTGCTTTTAGGACGGCTACAGTTACTTAAGATACAAACAGTAATTATTTTTTAGGTTCTCCAGAGAATGGAAATCAAGAAGCTAGAGAATACAACACAGCAGCAATAAACACAGTAATTAACTCCATGATCTCCTTCGGTGGCTTTCACATCAACATGGCAACAGGCTGTATTCCTGGAACGGTATCTTCCTTCTCGCATCCTGCACGAACAATTTCACCATGCCCACGGACTTCTAATTGGCAGTGACTTCTGTCTTAAATAACTAATGCAAATTTAGTAGCCAAATACATACGACTTTTTCAGAATAACTAATAAATACCATTTTGTATATGAGAGATCATTATCTTGCTATCCACTTGACAGAAGTTTCTCTGGTAACAAAGTTAAATATTTCCAAAACAATACTCTCTAAATATGGCTACAATTTATTGGCGGTGTTTTCAAATTAGACAAAATAAGCACCAGTGCAACGGTAGGATACTGTTGTGCACAACACAGGGAATTTAATATGGAAAAATGAATAGAGTGTGTATATCAGTAACAATAAAATAGGAATGATACTGCCATGATTCACTGACCTCAGGTTTCCGACTAGCATTTAAAATGGGCTTGATGCTAAAACCCTCAGACCTTTCTTTGGAAAGTGCCTCTGAAATACTCTGAAGAATGCTTTTTATAAATTGCACAGCATTTTAAATCACACGTTGCCCTTATATGGCCTTAGGGCACAAAACTTCCAGTTACTATAAAATCTAGCTTACACATGCAAAACCATATCAAGAACAACAACAACCAAAAAAAAAATACAATTGAGAAGTTTCCACTGACACCACATTTCTCAAGTGGGACACCTTGATTTTCAGCAGTTTTTAAAAAATGAGTACTTTAATGAATACCACCTGCAGTGCCCACGTTCTTTGAAGAATCAGGCTCAAGATAGGTACCACCTGGCACCAAAAAAAAGCTCACGAACCTACCACTGGCGTGCAAGTGGCTTGAAACACGCTAAAACAGTATTAGAACATGGTCTAGTATCTTCACACTGGGACTTCTGGTCTATGCCCTAGGCACAGCCTCTCTGCCAGTATAATCAGTAAACTAAGTGCAGGGTAAAGGGCATACAGAAGTTCAAAGTGGAAGTATATATATATGCCATGACGGGAGAGAAAAATTCGTATGCACAAATAGTTAAAGGTATCCCAGCTATCTGCTTCATCCCTCCCATCACCTCTTTCCCTATAAGCAGATGTCCTAAACGCGAGGTCACGTCGCTCTCTGTCCTTACTCCGTACACGCAACTGAATTCTGCATGATGTAGTGCAAAGAGGACCAACTTCAACGGGATTAAGAGCAACTCCCTAAAATACTCCCAGAACATCCTGTGGCTCGTTGATTATGAAACCCTTCAAAGATACGATAGGAGCTCGAACGCCCTCGTGTTGAAATAGAAACTGAACTCAGATAGCCCGCTCTCTGAGCGAATGCTCGAACCGCTCAGCAGTTGTATGAAAGCAAATGCTTCTCTGCCACTTGTGTTGAAAGTGGCCTGATAGCACCTTGGGTTTTGACAGAAATAGCTTGCGCCTCTAACTCCGAGAGAGGGTTTGGGGCTGCAGATTCCAAGTTCAGCCTCGGCAAGGGATAACAGCGCAAGTTAAATAGGTTTCGGTCATTTTGTATTTCTTCTCTTCGGTTTTTGAACCAAGTGTCGCCATCTCTCTTTAATCCTCCCTCCACCCCCACAGGAGGATACTATGTCCTTCCCCGTGGGCTGCAAACTCTACATGGGGACCAAGATCTACAAAAGCTAGGTGCCAAAACATTCAGTATCGGTCCAATTTGTGGATCTCAACTCAAAATGCCACGATAAGAATGTAACTTCCCTCCCTCGCAGGGGATGCCAGGTGCCCGCACCGTAAAATGCCGAGGACCACGTTGGTGCTTAAGAGAAAGTATCCGGAGAAGCAAGGGATCACCCCCACAGGTCAACTCTATGATTCTTGAGATATTTAGTCCTAGTGCAGTGTTTAAGACTAAACCTTACTAGGCTTATTATCAGAAAGCACTTCTACACCTGAATGTAGCTGAAGGTTTTCCAAGGAAAAAATGCTTCAGCTGCTGACATACCATCTGGCAGCTGTCCATCCATCCTGCTCCTCCTCCCCTGGGAGGGAGGGACAGGGGAAAAAGAAAAGAACAGTGCCCTTGATACAACTGATCTGGAAAAATCTCCCTTTAGATATAGACCGACGTTCCAAAATACTACCTTGAATGGCAAAGACCTGCATGCTTATGTGGGCAGAGGGATCAAAGTGGGATCAATAAGAATAACAAAAAAGGACTGTGTTTATGCGAGATAATGGATAGTAAAACAAACCTCGCTGGTTCACACCTTAAAAGGTGCTGGTCATCTGCTAAGACTGCCACCCAAATGAGGTTACTGAGAATGACAAAGCTTAGGATTTCTCCCCCCGCTGAAGTTATTCAAAATGCAAAATTATCTGAAATCCCTTTGGCCAAAATCACCCTCTGTTTAAATACAACAAGTTAGCATGAAGACCCTTTCATCATCAGGATATAAAAAAATGGGGTTTGTTCCACGTCTGTGTAAGGGTTAAAAACACCATAGTATTCCCCTTACTGCTGCAAATGCCTACCACTGGCAGGATCTCTCTGATTATAACCTGTTATAAGATCAGAAAGTATTTATGAATAACAATCACTTTTGCAGGAATGCAAATTTCTATGCAGAAACCCAAGGCGTGTCTGAGAGAGCTGCATATAATGAGATTTTGCTGACATTTCATAATCACAAGGACAGACTCTAGCACAAGGAAAAAAGAGTACTTGTTTCTCTCTTAAGAACAAGATGTGATGCGCAGGTCGGTCTGTCTGCTGCCACCACCCTGCCACCAATACTTGTCCGTCTCCTTTTCCTGCTCTCAGTCCCCCAGGAACCAGTTTTGCCTGGCCGGAGCAGCCCGATACGTCACCCTGCCTACCGGCGACAAAAGTGCAGCGTATCCTAAAATTCAGGGCACGGGGCCAAACATGCCCCATCAGTAGTCGCGCTTGTCTTAAGAGAATAGGGTTACGAGGCCACGGATGTCAAAATCTAGATGGTAGGGATGATCCATTATTCCTTGAGGAAGGAAGAGAAAAACAAAAGATAAGTATCCGTTATCATTTCCCTACCCCAGTATAACGCTATCACCTTCTCTTGGGCTCAGATATTGGTGGAAGCAGCTTGTAACGTATATGACTGTTGCCAAAATACCTCACGCCGCTATACGGCAATCTCTATATACCGTTCATCAATTCCGCTTGCTGCAGCAGACCATCTGCTTCGCTCAGCCCGTAGTACGCTAACACATACTATCTGCTTACACTGCTGTTGAGCACACTGGGGCATCAGTGTACAAGGCAATCCGAGCCAGGCTGAAAACGTTACTACGCTGACAAAAATTAAACGAGCTGAAGAACCTACATTTCTCCTCCCTATACAGGAAGCTGCATGCACAAAAATAGGTTAGAAAACTGACACACGTTAAAGGGAAATCTCAAAAATGCCTATTGATAATGCGCTGCATCTCTGATGTCACGCACATATAGCATTAAACCAGACAATTCCACTTCAGTATTCATTTCCTACATAATCTATTTAATTTAGCTGCACTGAGAATGACATGCGTGTTGCAATTTAACATCAAGCACTGCCTCCCATTCACTCCCCACACAACTACAAATACAAAACGTTCACACGACTAATGCTCCAGTACAGTACAGTACATGAGCAAACACAAAACACATCGATGTCAACCAGCAATCTTTCCCCATCCCAGGCACACAACCCAGCCATTACAATTAGCACCTTCAGAAAGAACACAAAGAACACACGCCACAAACACCACCTCTACCATCTCCCTTCCGTAAAATCCCCCAAGTTCAAGCAAAGGCAACAGAGGCAGCAACAGAGGCAAAGAGCCCGCACAGCACCATCCCTCGCCACCCCACCATCAGCTCCACCGTGCTGACAAAATTACAGAATCGTCCCTCGGTAACGCGTGCCACTATGCGGAACATAAAACATCCCACCGCTGTAGACAGATATTATTACTCACACACACATATACCCCCCCCCTTCCCTTACTGCTTTTCACACCACTGTCTACCTCCAAAAACCTGCTGCACACATTCGATACAGAAATAAATCGCCCATACACCTCCCCAACATTTGGTGCCTTCTAACCTGTGTGTCAAATCCATTCTCTACCGAGCTACTCTTCCTTGGTGGGAGTCCGTCTCCTGCGTTTTCTTGTCCATTAGGAGATTTGAGAGGAATCTGGCTGGAATACAATGGCTTCGTCACCTCCACCTTGTTCCCAAACTTCAGGTAACAGGGCTGTGGGATGGTCCTGGCCGTTGGGACATGCAGGATTGGAGCGGCGCTGTGTACGGGTTTAGGTAGTCCCGATTTCATTTTGGAGGCTACCAGGATGGCTGGCATTTTCTCTTTCTGCTTTCCTAACACGTTTCTGTCAGCAGCAGCAGCAACAGCAGAGACAGCAGGCAGGGAGAGAGAAAAGGACACGCTGGGGAAGCTGCTCTACACTAAACCAGCCTGCTCTACTGCAGGGATCTCCAAAACCAGCTTAGAATTTAAACCCAACAATAAACTGACCAATAAAAAAAAAGGAAAAAAAAAAAAGGAAAAAAAAAAAAGCCCACACCACTTTCAGCCTAAAATATCTCCCAGCTCTTTATGCCAGCCTTCCACCTGTTTCCTCTAATTTTATTTTCAGTTCTTCACCACTGTCCTCCTTCCTATTTCTGCTGTTATTTAACTTGCTCCTTCCTTTCTCTGGCTGACTCCTGTAATTTTCTTCCTCGGAAATGGGAGACTTTCACTCCATTATCTTGTCACTGCATCTCCAAAGTGAGGCAGCCTTTTGGAATTAAAAAAAAAAAGGAACCTGCTGCTGCATATGCTTCCCCTTCCGTATGCACTAGAGAGCGAGCGAGTGAGCAAGCAAGCAGGATTTCCAGCTTAAGATGTCTTTCTTCAGTCTTAGCCAAGAAGCAGATGTAGCTCAGTGTGTTAATGACTGATGCCCTTGGATACGAGCCTTAGAGAATCAAGCTTCTTAAGCCTTAATAGCTGTGAACAGGACAAACGATGCTGGAGCAGAAGGAGAAACGTCCGCTGACAGCAGTTTTAAAGAAAAATACGCCAGTGGCCACAAAATTTCCCGGCTCCCCTAGTGCCAATCGTGAAAACCTGGAGGAAGGGGGGAAAAAAAAAATAAAATAAAAATAATAATAATAATAATAAAAAAATCATTCAGCTGTCAGACGGCAGGGAAAGCAGCCGCCACCTCATTTTCCCCCACCGCAGTGGAGCGGGTTCCCAGCCGGCGCTGCTCAGCGCATCCTGCGCCGCTGCTGGGCTGCCTGCCGCGGGGGCGGCGGGGAAAGGGGGGGCCAGGCCGGGGAAAGGAGGGGGAAACAGGCCGGGGAAGGAGGGGGGCAGGCTGGGGAAGGGAAGGGGGGACAGGCCGGGGAAGGCGGGCAAGGCGGTGGTTGTGGGGAGGAGGCGGCTGCTGCCTCGCCGAGCGCTGTGCAGGCAGGGATTGGTCCTGCTGGCTGGAAGCAGGAACAAAAAAAAGAAGAAAAGAAAAAAAAAAAAAAAAAACCACTACCAACCCAACCCCCCCAAAAATCCCAACGCCAACCAACCAGCACTAAAAAAAATAAATAAATAAAAAAAAAAATCTCTTCTCCGCAGGAGGAGGAGTGGCTTCAAGTCCTGCAGGGAACTCCGCGGCAAAGCGGGGCGGTGGGGAGATGGGTGTTCCGTGGGAGCTTCGTACCGGTTTCTTTTTCAAATTTAAAAAAAAAAAAAAAAAAAAGAAAAAAGGGAGCTTTCAAATAAAACCACCTGGAGATGACTCATTGTTCGTTGCTATTCGGGAAAACTCCCGCTGCCAGCGTCAACAGGAATTTGAATAAGCACAGTGAGTAATCCAGCCCTATTATAGAAACCCTTGGCACTTTGCTTTTCGGAGTCTTTCTTTCAGTGTCACAGGTTCCTCCTCATGCTGCTCTGCAGATGCCATGATCCGTTACAGCCCCCAGACCCCTCGTTCCTGCTAAGCATCACACATTTCAGCTGCACAGATCCCTCTTTCTGCCCACAGAGCATCATCCTGGACAGCGCAGGATTACCAGCGTGGAAACTCAAGGCACTGAGAGATGCCTTCAGACTCGTAAGGGGGGTCTTAGCACCAGGATATATATCTATATATATATAGATATATATATATATAGATATATATATATATATATATATACAGTGCCACAATGCCCAATTTTCAGGTAGCCCGTAATAACAGCCAAAGGCTTTGAGCTCCCACATAGGCTTCTCACATGATATGCAGTGAGGGGAGGGTGCCTCGGAATCATAGTCACAAAGCCAATGCGAGACATGGAAGAGAAAGGTGCCTTTAAATCACGTCCTCTTCACAGCCCCAGGTATCAGATTATTTCCCAAGGAGGGCCAGTTCCTCCCACTCCTTATTCTCACCTCACCCGCTGCCTGAAGACCGAAACCCTCAACCACCGCCTGGGTGGCAGGGACAAGAGCGATCCCAGTAAGCAGAGAGAAATAACAAATCTACCCTCGAAATATCTGAAATACACACTGAGCGAGCGTCCAATCCACGGAGCTACTCGGCAGGGCAGAGGAAGCACAGCCCCACTGCCCTGCGCCGTCTCGAAGAAAGGTGAAGCCCACTCTGCGACCCATTTCAAGCGGAGCTCGGTCCTGCTGAGTTCCCATCCTGACTTTTGGAAAAGTTTGAAATGTGCAAACCCCAGGTTTTTACACCTGAGACTCCTTCAGATAGAAAAAAACAAGGCATTGCTGGATTGTAGGTGTCTCCAGGATTAGGCAGCAGGATTAGGATAGCATTTTAGGAAATGGAAATCAGATGAGACCTGCATGCTGGATCCTTCCGTGGATGTCATCTTACATGACTTATCCGGGGTTATGTAGTGAGCAAGTGGCAAAACTGGAAATCAAAGTCACAACTTGTCTTCTCTTCATTATAAAGTACCATTCTTCCTCAACACTGCAACGTAAACCAGTCTGTTCTCCATTACCAGAACACAGTTTCAAAAGACATTAGCTGTACTACGTGGGGGTTTTTTGTTGTTGTTACTGGTTTGGGTTTGTTTGCCTTTTTTTTTTTTTTGGAGATCTCTCACATTAACTAGATTATTTAAAACCAGAAGCAAAGCCTGGACACGCTATCACTGCAATCTGCCATCTCCCTTGCTTAGCGCTGCCCCCTGATCGCGTAATTCAAGTTCCCACAGTACACATGAAGCTCACGTGTTAACTAGAGTTTTGGTGGTTGCTGGGATTTTCCAGCACATCTGCTTTCACATGCACTAACTCTGCAGGCTGGTTTGTATTAACTCGAAGAGGGTGATTTTTTGTTGTTGTTTTCACGAGTAACTGCTTTCACCCTCGTCTCATATCCACTAATCTCAGGTTGGAAACTGCACATCTCTGTTCATCCATCTCACTGAGACGCATCTTCTAATGTTTACTCCCCTGTCATAACACCAAGCACGGTGTCAGCTTAAACACGGCTATAAAGAAAATTTCAAAGCCCAACGACCCGATGAAGAAAGTCAGATTTACCATATGAAAGGACTGGTAGTTATGGAGCAGAAATGTGTCAAATGCTCCAACACCATTTCCATTGTTCAGTGCTGAAAACTCAGCCTTGCTAGCTAAAAGAAGGTTGGGCTGAAGTATGACAAACTTGAAAAAGATCCAAGTCTGAAAACAAGGCTAATTTTAGGTCTGTAATAAAATATAGTAATGTTTAAAAGCTATTAGAAGATCTAATTGACAGCTTTATGTTCTGTTCTTCACTTACACATTTTATGAGGTTCAGGCCACCAATCCCAGATGCACAGAACTTGCCAGTTTTTGTTGTTCTGTTTTCATCTTGGAAAACTGGCGAGGTTACAGGATACCAAAACAGACACAAAGTTAATTTGAGCAAAAGAAAAGGATTCCTTTCATTGCTCCTTTAACAATTATTGAATCTAATCCTTTGATGACGGTGGCTTAAATATTCCAGAGCCAGAGGAAACTACTTTACTTCTTGCTGTGCAGTCCTGCCTACTGAAGTGATGTCTTCTGAATACACTCAATCTATGCTCCTGACAGTTCTTTTGCCAAATCAGTAACACGGACCCCTTCTTTACCAAAGCTTAATGTGAATTCCTGGTAACACATTTGAAGAGTGGCCTAGAGTTACTGCTTCTTTGATGGGTTCAGTAAAAAACAGCAACTCACAAGAAAAGTTTGAATTAATAATCCATTGCCATCTAGTACCTGGGGGGAGTTATATCATGCATATTTCGCTTTATATATCCAAACACTACAGCATAATGCCACTGAAATGCAACATACTGTATCCAGTGGCAGTGCAGCCATACCATAAGGTTGTAAGTTGTAAACACATCCCATCACAGGCTGTAGCTGCAAAGATGGGCAACATCAATTTTGGTCTATCTTTGGAAGTGGCTAGGTGTGTTCGTTTTTGGTTGGTTTTTTTTTATTATTATTATTATTTTACCTGTTTTTAAGGTTAGGATTTTTAAAAGAAACTACTTCTCTTGGACAGTCGATGGGATCTGGGAACATATCTTCCTTATCTTCTTTGCCAAGCCCAACCAATGTTCCCTTCCCCTGTGTTGAATCACCCAAATTTCTGTATCTAAGCTATAAGATGAGTAAGTGATACTAAAAAGCAGGCAAGTTATCTAAACAAAAAGCAAGACCTTCATTCTTTCCTACCACAAATGTCAGATGAGCCACTAACTAGGGGAACACTCCCTTGCAGCTTTGAGTTTGATGAGTATCTTTGCCTGAGTAATCACAACATCTCCCCTTATCTGCCCGTAGTCAGCGAGCATCCACCCACTTCCCAAATGGGGGAATATAGAGGGAGAAATGATATAAAGAAGCACTTTACTTCCCTGTTAGGAAAAAAAAACAAAAAAACCCACAAACCCCCCCACAAAAGCCTAGTGACTCGACTTATAGGACTGATTTTTAAGCTCAGGAGATGCCATCGCTCAGGATTCAAGCTCTGGCTACTCAGCACCATGTAGCGTCACGTCAAGTGCCAAGACTCCGGTGTCGAGAACTGGCTTAATATTCTCAACATTTTAGTGAGCAGACTCATGGGAACTGGAGACCTTAACACACCAGTGGCAACTATTTGAATACTCTGTAGTTCAAGAGCTTGTAGGCAAGTCAGCACATTGCCCAAAACAAAGCCAGTAAACAGAACAAAAACCAGGGTTGACTGCTCTTGAACAGATGATCTTTATGAACGAGATGAATGTCTCTGGAACAGTAAAACTATTGAAGCTGCCTTCTTTGCTCATACACTATCAATTAACTGAACAGGGTCTCTAGACCCACGTGGAAAGAAAATGCCTGCATGGATTGCATGTGGGTATTGCAAGTAAAATTAAAAGCTTTATGAAATGTAGCAAAGGATCAGAGAATCAGACCTTCCTTTCAACTTGTGGTTAATATCCATCCTCAGTGAAGCCAAATGTTACATTAGTGTAAGTGGAAAAACTATGTAGAATTATTATATCAATTAGAACACCTCGTTAACTGGTCTGGTGATTCAGAACTGCTGACGGAACTAAACTTAAGGCTTGAAAATACCTTGATCAATGCTATCCTTCTCTTTTAAGCATTACAGCTATATCCGAAATCTCCCAGAAAATCGTTTTAAGCCCAGGTGAATATTCCTAAAATGTCACCATGTACTGTCAATATCAGAAGGCTTAATTGTTCTTACAAAACCATTCTCGTCAAACTTTACTACTGCCAGGCGGCCAGCTGTCCTATAGACTGTGGGCATGTTCAGCCTTGGCACAACTCAGTCAACTTAGTGAAGTTATGACAGGAATAAATATGGACCTATTTTTGGTACTGCAGGCATTTTGCACATTCACATCCATCTTTTGTCCCCGATCAGAGTACCGGCTATGAAAAAGCCTGATCCCGTCTAAAGATTTACGTTACCGTTTCATGAAAGAACCCACAAAGGTGTAAACGGGATCAAGGTCCTAATTTTTTTGTTGTGTTCCCACAAGAGGAATAGTAGAGGTTAGAAAAGAGGAATGCGGGTAGAAGCATTATATAATTTGGCATCCTCTCACCACAGCAATTATAATCTGTACATGTGAGTTCTTTATATAGAGCAGAGAGAAAAGGAGGAAACCTTGGTTCTGTTCCCAGTTCTTTTCACAGAAATCTTGTCTGCATTACGCTAATTCTGACCTAAAATCCCTTTTGTAATCCCCTGACACGTTTCTAATTCACACTGGGTTTAATTCCACTTCATTTTATAACAGCGTCACGTTTAACAAATACACAAGCTAAGTTCCACCTGGACAAGGACACCCGTTAGACTCATTTTCAGAAGATACATAGAAAGCTTCACGAGCCGCACTAGTGATACAGGCAGACACTTTTGCATGGCGACACAAAATGGCAGCAGTTTAAATGAGCATCTTCTGAACAACGCTCGTATTTAATCCTGTTTCTGTAACCAGAACACTTCATGGTTTTGTAATGTAAGCATGAACAGTAGGAGCTGTCATCACGACTGCACTGAAATACTTTCCCCACCTTGTTCCAGAGTGGTATTTTTTTACTTCATGATGCATTTATCATTGTACTACATGGCCATTTTACATAAATCTAACTCTGGTAGTGCTTCACTCAAAAGCTAAGTAAGTTTCTAGTCTCATAGCAAATGCATTTTGATCATCATCCACGTCTTTGATTTCATTATGTTTCCGTCGCTTTTGGATCTGTAGCCATATCAGTTTCTCAGAATCTAATAAAAATCGGGCTCAGCTGGCTGGAGACAGACATACTGACAGGGGTTCTGTGATGGGCTTTGAAAAGGTCCACCTCTCTGACTCTGCGTGTAAAGTTCACTCCTCAGACTTAAACTCATCAGGAACAGGAGTGAAAGGGATGAGAAATGCAAGAGCTTATTTCAATTAATGCTTTATGCAGTGTTGGATGATTTAGATGCATATTGTATGTCTATACATACACGCAGTCACAGCAGTGATCACCGCGTAAAACATACATGCGTGAATAATCTTTACAATCCTGACAGACTACCTTTGTCATGCCAACCTATAGCTCACCTCGACTTACATATCTCTTAACGTCCGTGACCGTAAGAAGAGACATCATCTTTCTGTGCCACTAACAGCACCTGGAATAAATATTTCAATACCATTTTAGAAAGATCCTTGCAAATCACGTCTCCCCAACAGAGACGTGCATCTGGGTATTCCTGATCTATTCATGCGTCCTTCGTTTCCACAAGGTTAATAATACTAGCTCCTATATTATTTTATGCCTGATTTGACGTTGCCTATGGCTTCATGTATTTGGAAAAGCAAAGAAAACATCTGTGACTAACGAGAATATCACAGAAGGAAGGTGATGATGATCCAAACATCACAAACTACTCTTGACTTAAAGAACCATCAAGTTAAGATGAAATACAAACAGGACGTAAAAAAACGCTCTCTTCCCTGTGCTGCTATTCTCCCTACCTTCTCAAGAAGTGGCAGGGGAAAAAAAAAATTCCACTACTTAAAAGCTAACAATCTCACATCATCAGGTAGTCACCTTCTGTAACCTTGCTGTTCCTTACTGGCACATTTCAAACACACCAGCTCCATCATCTGAAAGAGTTGTCAGAGCCTAAAGGTAGAAACCATCTGAGAAGCGGATGGGAAGAAAAGGCTGTATTTCAGAGCCTTTTTTTCAACTGGATCTGCTTAAGCATTCCAACCCAGCCTCAGCTGCCATCAATCTCTCCCACATCAGCAGTTTTGAACAAACACAAATTGGCCAGATTATCATTAAGCAACTTCAGCTATTTTGTAAAGAGCAAAGTATCACTATTCAAACTAAATGGTGAGAGTCAGATTTTCACCTGCTCTAAATCAATGCAGTTTCTCTACAGCCGACATCAGAATTTGACTTCCAAATTAGAAGTATTTATCAAAATCTTCCTTAGATAACTATTCCAATCCTATCCTATACTCACATTACCTCCCTTCCCATCAGTACACATTACCAATCAATTTGTATTAAAAAAAATCCTTTTGCATACTGAGCCCATGCATCCAATTCACTTGATGATGCAGTTCTGGAGCCATGGAAGCAGCGCTTGTGGTGCTCACCAACTGCCAACTAGATATCAGAGAACAACAAAGATCGTCCCACACTTGCAGGCTTTGCCAAGTACACTTCACAACTAAAGTCTGCAGGCAGCTGCTCTTCCCTAGAAGCCAAAAAAAGAGAGCGTTCCCACAGGGCAACCGTTCAGGAGCGGTTCGCTGCTGGAGGTCACCTGCAATGCACCATATAATGTCACAATGATTAATTGCAATGTTACAAACACCAGCTATTTCTGAACGTGTTACCGGAAAAAAATGAATATATATATATAAACCTAGATTGTTCACAATGATATAAAAGGAAACAGAGAAAGTGCTTAACACAATGCCCTGATATGAACGTTGCCTACCGCCACAGCTCCTTTAAAAAAAGATTAGTCCCGATTTGATATTTATGGAAAACAAAAGCTAATCCTTAGAAGCTAAAATTTGGGGGTACACTAGTGGTCCCACTGAAATTCTTAAGTCAAAAATTTCAGCAAAACTTCTTCAGATTTACACAGACATAACTCAAGTCAGCCTTCAGCCCAACAGCCATGACCATTCTTGAGCGTCAACATCCAAAAAAACCAATCTGCCACCTCCACCTCCAATGTGATGATCTATCACAAGGCAATTTGATGAGGTTTACCCCATAAACTGTGGAAAACCAACAGAAAGTAATGATTTATTTTATGTTTTAAACTCACGTGTACCTTTGAGGGAGAGGTTTATTTGCACCTGCCAAAGATCACACTCAGTTTTAAACCAGAAAGCTTCAAAGATCACTTTGCAAGGAAATGTACAGGAAACAGTTATTCTTTAATCTCTCTATTAATCTAACACAGAATACCCAAAACTAAAGTGCTGCAGGGCCACCATGCAGCTTCATGCATGGCAGAATCAAGCTCCCCTTCTCAAATTTCCTTATATTTCCTTTGTTCTCTCATTATCCCACTGGCAAACTGGTAACTGCCCCTCCGACTGTTTTAATACTGATTTTTCAAGCTTGTGTAATATCCACCACCCAAACATGACATAACCAAATAACTGAATGTTGTCCTAATATTTTGTTTCATACCAAAACAAAGGACATTCCCAGTGTAATGATTAATGACATGTTTGTTGCCTTAAACAGCTTTGATATTTCAACATTTAATCGATTTTACTTTTTTTAAGGTGACAGGGTATTTTTCCATTCTAAGGTTTCCTGCCTCCCTCAATTTTACCCATGATGCTGTACTGAACTCACACTGTTTGAAGCTACAGTATAAACAGCTAACAGCACTGCATTTACCTTACACACCCCATCACATGATTTTTAATAATGCTGCTCTCAGTGTTTGGAATATTTTGGGAAGGTGTCAGTGTCAAAACACCATACAGCCCTAATATGCTGTACCACCCAAGGAAGATCTGGCTGATGTTTATCATTGGAAAACAAACAACAAACAGAAGGCATAGCACTGAGAGATCACTTTTCTGTATTTCATATTTCCTCTTGCCATTTTAATAGTAAGATCATTGTAATATACAACCTTTTTTAAAGATAGATGGAATTCAATTGATGGAACAATTTTCTGCATTCTGAGACACAATCACGTCCCGTGTGAGAATGAACACGAGCTTTGTTTATTCCAGCAGTAAAACAACCTGTATTCAAGCTAGTCCAAAATTTAAAAAAAAAAAAAAAAAAAAAAAAGACAACTGTCTGGAAACTCAAATCGCTCTGCTGTAAAAGCAGTAGCAGTCAATCATTCCTGTCATAACATTGGTATATTATTGGCTGTTGGCAAACGGGTCAGCTTGTCACAGGCAAAGTACTCATCAGATGCTCTGTTTCCTTCTATCCCGGTTGGCACATGAAACGACGACGTTACAGATGCTGAAAGAGATGCTGCTGAATTTCAAAATGCATCCATCTGTTTAACTTCCTAAAATGACTTTAAAGAGTTGGATACAACAAACACATCTGCTACCTCAGCACATTAAAAAAGATCATCTGGAAAATAACTGGCAAATCATAAACCTTTTCCGATATAATCCACAATGAAGTTTCAATACACGTGTAACATCTGTTCCACCTTCAGTTATACCTCGAGGCGTTGCACCTCTGGCTTCCCGAAGAATCGAGGCAAGTCCTGACCTTAGTCATAACCAGCTCTGTATCTCCTTATCTCACTCTTCGAGTTTGTTTAGGAAAACATCACGGGGCATCCATCTGTTCAACCCTGTCAACCCCCAGAAGAGCATATAGCACACCTACTCTCGAACACGATCCCGTACGGAGCCATACGAGTCCATTTGCTAACAGAAGGACTTCAGACAAACACCCCCAGTGGCGGCATGGTGGCAAGGAGTTGTTAATGAGCCAGTCAAGTATAGGAGATGACAACTGCATTCCTAAGAAGTGAAACAACGTTAATTTTGATTGAGAAGAAACTACTCTATTCCACTTTCACTATACGAACTGGCGTGAGTTCAGCGAAGGTCAGCAGGACGGTCACTTATGCTGGGAAGAAAGGCTGAGGAATGGGACTCGTCCAGCCTGCAGAAGAGATGGCTTCGGGGGCACGTAGCAGCAGCCCCTGCTACCTATAGGGAAGGTTATCGAGAAAACAGAACCACGCTTTACGCAGCAGTATGCGATGGGAGGACAAGGGACAACGTCTTCCAAGAGGAGGTTCAGAGCGGGTGCAAGGAGAACCTTCCACCAGAAGGACAGGCTGGCAGCGGCGCAGGTTGCACGGAGAGGTTGCGCGGTCTCTGTCCTTGGACGTTTTCAAGACCCGACTGGATGAAGCCTTGGGTAATGCGGTCTGATCTCGTAGCTGACCCTGCTCTGAGCACAAGGTTAGTCTGGAGACCTCCTGAGGGCCCCTCCAATCTGAATTACCCCAGTGATTCCTGAATAAAATAAAAGGTAAAATAAAAGATAAACTAATAATCCACTGGAAGAACCTAAATTGGAAATCGGCTATAAACAGTTATCTGGTCCCTCACAAGAAAATGCTTAGGCAGGAGGTCCAGTAGAAGATACCAGTAGATCAAATTTTAGGCAGAAAACTGTAGCACATGCTTAAGTGCGATTTTTTTTTCAGTTCTTCTCCCGCACCTCTCACAAACACAAATGTGTTATCACTTTGAATTATGTGAACAGATGCTTACATTTGCAATTTACATTAACCTAGCCTGCATTAACAGCGATTTCGACACCAAATGCAAACCACAATGCATTTTTTTCACCCTAGGGTATAACGTATGTGTAAACTGCAGCACCAGGACATCGCAGTAAGTTCCTTTGCTACCCACCACATTCTCAGTAATATTCTTAAGGTATCCCGATTTCATCTGCAGAGCGCAGGTCGAGAGCTGGTGCAACATCAAACAAGAAACACAGAGAAGCATCCTCCACCGACCGGTGGCCACCAGAAAGGCTGGCAAAAACGGGGTGAGATACTAAAGATCGCAACCCACGGAGTCTGCCATATCCACTTGAGAGGCAAGGAGAACACACAAGGACACGCACGAAGGGCAGCCACTGGGGAGTAGGTTAACAACAAGCTGGGAAGCAAGAGAGGTGCTCCGACTAAATGCACGTGAAGTATGTAGGCTGAGACAGGCTTCCAGTAACAGAAATCGGTGTTTGATACACAATACTAAAGCCAAACCTTGGAAGTGCATCACTTTGCAGCAGCACTAACGCTGTTCTAGATGTATATAAATGAGAAACAAAATTTTCTTTGCTGTAAATAGCTTGTGCAATTAATAGCAGTTAGCTGTTCCTGCCTTTTTCCAATTACAGACTTAAGATAAAATGGCATATTAAGTTACCTCATGCAATTCTGGACCCCCTAATGTTAGAAGAGCAATCTGAGGATGAGCTGCTACTGCTAATTATCAGAATTAAAAACTGAAATAGCAATGTTCACTTTTAAAAGTGACGTGATTTCCTATCGCAGGCATAACTTTCCATTGCTCTCCCCTGCCAACAGTTACCACTTTTGTCTGAGGATTCCTGGACCGAAACTTTGAACATAGAAATGCCATCATACAGAAAACCTTTCAAAACGTTTTGGGTCACCATTTTGGGGTCTTTCAAAATAAACTCATTTATTTATCCTTGGCTAATTACCTTTTAGTCCCTCTGCACAGATGCAAAATATTTGTCTTTCTATTTTATCTTTTTCATGTTCAGACAGCTGCATCTATTTCCAAAATCATCATCACGTTTCCACCATGATGTTAGGAAAAAAAAAAATTATTCTGGACAGTATCGCTGCTAGTACAACAATAAAAAATTACAACTGTGTATGCATATGCATGCATGCACGCGTACTGTGAGCTGAATAAAAATGTGGTGATGTCTAATTTGGCCTGAGAAAACCAGGACGGCACTTCCCCATAAACAGGAAAAGTTTCGACACTATTTGCAACACAGCATCACAAAGCCAATTCCAATCTCTCTTGCACTGTGCTGAACCAGCATTTCCGATTCAAAAGAGTAATTAGCATACCGTATAAAAATTAGAGCACTAGCAAATACCAAAGCTTTAACCTTGCATTAGCAAAGATCAATGAGAATTCAGCGCCGTAAGCCCACCACAAGCACTTGCTGCTCAAACACACTGGGAGTGCTGGGATAGGCAGCACTGTGCCTACGCCACTCGTGCTGCTCATAGGAAGCTTCAAACCCCATTAGGGAATAATTAAATATCAGGTAAAATTTTTATAAACATCGTCATCATTTTATTAAAGCTGACTGAGATTTCCGACTCTGCTACCTTGTTCCCAGCTGCTGATCATTTTGTCAAACTTTAATACTCTGGTACAAAGCGTGCAATGCCAGAGCCCACCTCAGGCTGAAAATTTTGGAAGGTTTTAGCCAAAATGCCAGAACCAAGGTAGAAGAATACATCGTTACCCAACCACGTAAAAAAGCACCAGCAACCTTTGCTTTAACAAGCTCTGGCACTCCAGAGCTATGAACAAGGAACTAGCAATTAGGCAAAATAGCGAGGTTTGTGCCAGCAATAAGTTTAACACAGTTTCTCTGAAAACATGCGCAGCATGGCCAATTTAAAAACCACTTTGTTTTACGCATGTTCCGTAAGAACATTTATATTGAGCAGCTAAGATGTGCTGAGCCCATCCTCCCAAACGCTGCCCACCAGCCCCACGGCTGAACTGAGCGCAGCCCGGCCCCGGGGAACCAGAAGAAACGCCCGTCTCTGGAATTAGTATTTGGGGGAGTTGTATATTAAAAAAACCCTCTCCTTGCAGTAGTGCCAGTGACATTCCTGTCGGTTCAGTGCTATGAATGACAACGCTACCCGTGTCTCACTCAAAAGCTGAGTTGGACCACAGCGGAATGAGCAAAAGGAGGAATCTAATGAGGGGGGAACATAACGAGGCTCAAGGAGGGAACCTGTAAGCAAGGCTGAGAGCACGGACTATGGAAGAACACGGAGATGGAAACTGGTTCCAAAGGGACAGCATTAGGTTATGGAAGCTCTGAAGCTATAAAACCCTACACAGCGTATGCCCCAAAATCAGGTTCATATTTTATGCACAAAGTTAGTAAAATTAGTAAAATACTCGGTTTCACTTTCCCAGTGTTTCAGTCCCTTCATTACATAACAAGAGATTATACCACCCCCATAATCCACCAAATCTCACCCAAAGATGCAGTGAAGGTACATTACTGCCAATACAGTATTTAGGTATTATACTGATCTCCACTATTCACTGTGAAGAACCCAAGAGGAAAAATCCATGGGGGTGTGAAGAGGGAGAGAAAATAAGAATTCTGTGTTTAGAGAATAATTTAGTGAATTACAGTAAATAAAGCTTAGAGTCTCACATACTGTTCTTTTTCAATAAAACATACTATTAAATAACTGCTTGCTAACTCATTTCTGTATAAGGCCAACCTAGGAAAAAATAGTATATGATCATGCCCTTAAAATCTGTATCATCATGACAAAAAGACTTTATGTCACAAAACGCAAAAAGCAGACACCCAGGACACCTTGCTTCTGGCATTTCCTAAACTTTGGATCCTTAACCTTCGTATTTCAGCAATCCCAATATTCTTTTAACACTTTGTTGTCGTCGTTGTTTAAGGCATTAGATACTGTTTCCCAATGCGTATCAGATAGTATATCGAAGAACTTCAGGCACTCGCACAGAAGGTTCACAGGGACTATCCGTTAACCCGGGACCCCTTACGCCCCATCCCCGTCCCTCTCCCAAACACCCCGCAGCCGGCCCCGACCCTTTCGGCATCGGCGGGACGCTCGGCGGCATCACCGCCCGGCGGCGCAAAGACGCCGGCCGTAAAAGTCGCGCTGCGGCCGCCGTCCCACCCTTCGCCGCAATTTCCCTCCGTCAACCGGCGGCCGAGCCTTTTCCACACGTACGGGCAACGTCGCCTGCAAACGGGTCACCAAACCTCTGGCCCGGTCCCAGCAGCAGCCGGGCCAGCTCCGCGTGACAGCCTGGCATCTCGTCAGCCCGGCTTGGCGGTCACGTCTGGCACCGGTTTTCCGAATAGCGAGCAGGCAGGGGGGAACGAATAGCAGATGGCTTTCCCTATCTCCGCAACAATTTAATCGCAGCGGTCTTGACGACGCTGACGTGCTGCGGGCCATCGACGGCGCCTCGCTGCGAGGGGAGCGAGCCGCTCTCTTCCAAGGGCAATCCTCGCCACCGGCCGGGCTGCAGCGCTCGAGAAGCGTTTTAAGGGTCTGCAGCCGGGACACGAGCTACGCTTACTCAGCTTGAACTTCAGAACGAGAACGGAGCCGGATCCGACCAGTTCAGGAAAAAAAAGGAAAAGCGCTTTATATTGCAGGAGAGTCGTGACGCTGGAAGTCAAGAGCGTGGGATGAGCGCCCAGCACCGCCACCGAGCTCCCCCGCAAACGGAGGCGAGTTGGCCTGACCGCTTGGCAACCGCCTGAAATCGGGCTTCCCAAAATAGGACCAAGCAAAATCAGTTGCTGCTTTGGAAATTTATTTCTTCGTTTTCTTTTTATGACCTGTAAAACCAGATTAAAATGTCTTCACACTGTCCAGGGAAATGTGACAGCTATGTTAACAGGAGGCCCTTGAATATTGAGATGTTACCAGACAGAGATTTCATTTAAACATGGAAGTAATCTCCACTGTGGAGTTAATGCTGATCTACATTTGTGTAACACACCTAAAGCCAGGCTCCTCTCCGTTAGAGGGGATGTGGAGATGCCTTTCCTGATATGTGGGCAAATCCAAAAGGAAGGCAAAGGCAGCAACTATTCTCCTAGTAAAGAACAGAGACTATTAGATCTGTCATCTTTTACCAGCCTCAACTGAAATTAGGAAACAAACAAAAAAAGTTTAAATTGGTCACGCTTTGGGCTCCTTAGCAAGACGAAACTAAAAAACCGAGAGCACCAAAGCTGATTTTATATTTTCTGAAGGGTACAGCTAGTCTACAAATTCAGTTCTCTAGGCTAGTCTACAAACAAGGGTTCTTGGACATATCTGGGGACTTACATACACATGGATGCAGCAGCAGTTAAATGAAGCAGCTGTAATTATTTCCAAACCTGTATAAATCACAACAGGGGAGCAGTTGTAAGTGGGGCTCGAGAGCCGAAATTTGACAAATGGAAAAGACAAAACCGTTAGGAAAAAACTTTGGGACGTGTAAGCTAGCTAATGAAGATTAGAAATAAATAAAGTAAAATAAATAGATTATATGTAAAAATATATGTAAAGCAATCTAAAAATCACAGCTTTCTCTTTTGATGTGAAAATCTGTTTTGATTTCATGTTTACAGCACTACCGAGTCCCAGACAAATCAGATGAAAAGCGGAGAGGGTTATGCAGATAACGTTGCTGAGGGAAGGAAGAAATAAAGGAAGGTACTGTTTATCTTTCCTTTTCCTCTCAGTATTTTGATCCCCTGCCTCATAAACAGGAGGGTGAGGGAACTCTAATGCTATTTGCCACTTTGAAAACTGAGTTCTCTTCCCCTGATCCAAAAAATCCACAAAATGTTCATCCTCCCTTCCGTGTTACGCTTTACCACCTAGAGCCAGCGCAGACAGGGCAGCGGTTTCCAGTACGTGTGTGTGTACACAGGCACACACACATGAACCTTTGTGTGGCAGAGCCGTGCTGGGAGCAGATAATTACAGCAAATAGAAGGCATCTCTGAATATAACAATGTGGAAGCAAATTCAATTGCTAAGGACGTTGGCCGAAAACAGTCCTCGGAAACAAAGAACCAGCCACATTAGAGCAATCTTTCATACTTGTATAAAACAAGTAATTGAGTCATGGACAGGGTAAAGCCTGGGAACACAAAGAAAGATCACAAGTCGAAGCTGGAAACTGTCCCAATGGTCCCATATTTCAGCTCCCTCTTTGCTTGCTATTCTTCCCACTCAGGGTTTAAGCATGGCACCAAAGCTCATTATTAGTCTGTAATCAAGGTCATTAGAGCTCTTGAATTCAACCTGAAGACGTACTCAGCAAAACCTGGCAAGGCAGCAGTAATGATCCCCTTTGAGTAATCAGAGTATTGCTTCATAAGATGCTGATAGAAAATGGTCCCTTTGTGCCAAGGGGCCTGCAAGAGGGCTCACTTGAGAGAAAATGTTATCTTACACACTATAAATACATGAAAATAAGATTAGAGGTAACTGTTGTGACAGCAATTAGCTTACCCTGTCAATACACCCCCTCACACTCTGCCCAGATTTTTAGCTCGCTAGTGACTCAGAAGCAAGAGTGACATTGCCAAACCTCCTACTTCTGTGCATTTCCCGTCCACTTCTGTCATCCAAGGACTGCCCTCACCCTCACCTGACTTCACTTGGGCTATCAGATATACAATCAAGCATCCCTCCGGTATTTGCGAACCGATGCAGAACGGGATAGCTTGTTTACCGTTCTGGTTTAATTCTACGGCATCGCAGCAAATGTTAATCAGTAGCAATGTTAACACAAAGCTAGACGCTTGAAGCATTTCCACTGAAAATTAAATGTAGTCACTTGTCAGTGTTAACTCCTGCCCTATTACATACTATTAAAAATCCTAAGCATTCTGTAAGATAATTGTCTGCATTCATTACTTCCAAGTAAGTAAGAAACCACTGAGTGGGAGAGAAATAACCATTTTTCACATTACTATGGGTTTGGATATTTGATACAGTTATTTCCCAGATAACCCAGCGGTTATTTTTACTTATACTGTGCGTAGCTGCCTTAGCCATGAATGAAGATCCAAAACTGGTGCCAACTATAAAGTAGCTGCTGGAATAAGCAAGAGACGCATAAGGACACGCTGCAAAATGTGACTACTAGCCATAAAGCTATTGATGGACAAAGTACGGTCTACTTATGTCTTAGAGAAAAACAGAAAAAGTCGGCATGTAGCTTGCCTCACAGTCAAAATTAGGCTGGGCACTCTCAAGAGCTAGGGATAACGTATTTCCCCTGGGATACAGTACTTCAAAATATACGTAACAGGTGACAAATCCCTGGGCAGTAACTCCCAGATTTGAATGAGGATGTACAGAAAACCTAAACTGAGACCTTTGTGCTTCCCTTAGTTCTTTCAGCTCAGTCTCTGGCAGCACTTCACAAGGATGACTCGGTATCTGCAAAGTAATTATTCTTCCCAGAGATGTCCTTCGTGAGATATAGCACGTACTGAGTGATGGGGTGACAGACGCCTTACATTCTTTGTACCTGTTATGAAAGGATTGACCTCTGCCGAGATTCCTAAATTACAGGGACTAAAGAGGTCTAGCTGCTGCCACTCTTGAGCAGCTCCGAGGAGCCCAAGGTCACGGTGGAAGGGAAGGAGGCAGCAATGCCACGACCAGATTGCATCCCCGTGTCCCAGCCACCTGCGCAGAGCAGGGGTGGAAGGCTGCACCCTTCCAGGGGACAGCCCTGGCACCCCGCGCTACACTCCCACGCACACTCCCACTCCCAGATGGCCTCCAAACGTCTCTTCCAACAGAAATTACTTTAGGATATCAGTAATTAAGCCACAGAGCCCAAAGCTTTGCCTCCCAGTCAGGCGTGCAACTCCCTGTCTTCTGGTAAAAGGCAGAGGAAAAAAAACCCAAACAGACAAGTGTCCCTCCCCAAACAAAAATAATCATAATATAATATTCCTGTTCCTACAGCGAGTCACCTAAGCATTCAAAATACCACCCATGAGTTTGTTCTGCTGACAGCTCTGTGTTTACACCTGCTGCTTTTCCTTGCCCTGAGTTTGGCAGGCAACAAAAGCAGGAGTGGAAATCATCCCTGAGCAGACAAGCAGCCAAAATTAATGGGAATGAGAGAAGCAACAGTGCAAGGAAAGGCACAGGTGATGTCACGGGCAAATGAAGAGCTAACGTTTCCAGCTCATCGGACAACAAGCTCTCATGTTGGGATTTGTATTTTGTTGTTTGCTTACAATTTGGAAGATGGTACTGGGACTCCAGTAAATCAGACGAGGGGAAAAGGCAGCTACAGAGCTTCAGCCCAGTTTAGCAATGAGTTCAGTTAAACTTGAGAACCTATGGTACGTGACATTTTCTTTCCAAGATACTAATTTTAGGGTACATCACCGTATCTACCCTGCAAATCTATGCACTGAGGAGCTAATTGCTTTCCCTTCAAACCTACTGAAGTGAGGGAAGAAACGCAGTGACCTGCAGCAGAGAATTCTCTCAATTTCTGTCCTTCCTGGAAAGAGAAGATGGGGCAAAATGATTCATCAGATAAATTGAACTGTGTTAGAGACAGGGACCAGAGCTTAGTAAGCCCTCAGGTAACCACTTGCATTTAAATGTCTGTAGCAGCTCAGTAAGCTCCCAGCAACATAGACATTAAACAGTCATTTCTGAAGCTGAGCACAGAAAGACAAGGGCTTTTTTGCTTGCCTGCTTGCTTTTAATAATGGATATACAGTCCTTATATTCTATAATTTACAACTATCTTATCCAGATCTTTTACAAGAAAATTTAATAACAATCTGCCTGTCCATCCCATCACATGATGCTGACTCACAGGCAGGAATGACACACTGGAAAGACTGACAAAATCACTAGGACCTGCTGTGTGCCCCCGTCCCTCATGCACGTATGACTCCAGCTTCCTATAAACCAGGCCTTGAGCTGCTGCAGCTGACAGCAAGCCACAGGCAGGCAAAACAAAAATCAGCGCCGCTCCAAACCGAAACAGCCTGCTGCGAACTTCAGCGGTCCAGCCTCTGCCCTGCTGCCAGTCAGTCCTGCAGTTGCGACCCTCTGCTGCTCCCGGCATAAGTCACCCCATGAGTCACAACCCTCCCTTAGCTGGTACATGCCCAAATCCACCGAAACGTGACCTGCTGTTTTATGAGGCTGTCAGGTCACCGTGACGAATTACTGGAATAGCTGAATCACCCATTTTCCAGCACACTCGCTGCTGTCATTGTCCCAGGTCTGAAACTGCCCTTGCTTCTGTGTCTCACCACGTCCAGCCCACGCGGAGCCGGCACCGAAGGTTCTGGCGCTCGTTAAGGCTATGTTACTGAGAGGAGGCATTCGGAAAAAGGGCTGTGAGCAGAGCTTTATGGGCAGAGGGCATCACCTGCAAAACAAGAAGTGCACCAGACTCCGAAGAAAAGTCAGCAGAAAGCCAAGCTTTACTATGAGCACAGATACTCCTCCAAGTCTGTTAAAAGCAAGTCCTTACTAACGGCCCTGTTAAATTTAATAATTAAACCCCTCGGCCGGGCTTTTGGGAGGGAGGCACGTCCTAATTATCATGCTATCTCAGCAGCCTATAGTACTGAGAGACGAGGAGCAAAAAAAATCTGATTCTGACTGACAAGTCTCTGATTCACATCTGAGGCTGACATCTAGCTATAACATCAGGTAAGTGCAGGATCAACATGAGAGGTTATCAAAGGAGATGAGATATTGTTGTACAGAACCGATTCTTTTCTCCCTCAAAGGCAAAAGGTATTTTAAAAAAGGATCAAGAACCAAAGGATGAAAAATCTAAAATATAATTATTATTTTTTTAAAATTATGCTTTTAAACCAAACGTTATGCCAAGGAATAGTCTCATGGCACTGAAATGACTGGAAATGGCACAGCTGATAAATATACGCAGATGTCCCTCTCATACATTCACCTCAAGCCCACAGTTCTGTACCAGACCAGAAAGGTTTGTCTTCTCCTACCTCTAGTCCATTTGCTCTTACTCCTTAATCCCCAGATAAATCTCTGATCCTCATGCTATGCCGTCAGTAACAAATGGCATGAGGCTAACATTTCTTTTCTTTCCTGGCCGGCAATAATACAAATTACACCTCTACAGACTCCATCACAGTTTATTTATCTCTCAATGCATTTTACCCAGGCTTGCCCAAAGGAAACAGGCTTCCCAGTTTCGCTTCCTGGCAGACAGGAACAGTGAAGCCATTCAAACCTCAGGCTGCGAATACTGTAAGGAAACGTTTCAATACCAGTAATTTTTTCACCCAAGCTGAAAGAACTAAAAGGAAACCCACTTATTGCTAGAGTTTTGCAAAAATCATGTCTTCTCTCCACCACCTCGCTGCAAACCACGTATTTTGGGCCTAGCCAGGTATTGACGTGGCTCTCGGTGGATATCTTCTAACCTCTGCTGAGAAGCCAGCTGATCTCGCACCCTGCGTTAAAGCAGTCGCTACGTGAGTCGATCGCTCTCATCGCCACGGCACAACAGAACCACCGCCATCGCTTTTTGCAAGACTTCTCCTCCCTGACAGCCACACGAGCACAGTTCTTCCACGGAAAGAGCAATGTTTCTACAACTTGGGAAAGGGGATGATTTCTAAACGTTAAAAAAAAAAAAAGATCATGCTGTTATAAATAGACATTTTGGGACATAAGCTGGAGTTGGGCACATCTTATCTTCAAAAGCAACATACACATTCTAGAGAAAATCCATAAGAGAGATACGAGTCTGGCCAAAAGTAGGGAGGGCCTTTGCTAAGATGACAAGATGAGGCGCTTAAGCGTATGTATTTGAAGATGAGAAGGCTACAGGGGGGATCTTCTTGCGCTGTATAAGTACCTTAAGGGGGATCACAAGGATCTGGGGGATGGATAAATTTGAACTAAGTAGGAACAGAAAAACATGTGGACAATCCTAGGCTTTAAAATAGAAGGAATTTATATTAAACAAAATTGTGGTGGTTTATCCAAAGTGGGCTGCTATCTAGCCATGTGGAATTTTCTGTCCAGGAGACCTCTGCAGCATGTAAATAATGCAAGAGCCAAGAAAATAAAAACAGATTGTTTGGACACCAGTGATATCTATGGATATGTATGGGATTAGATGCTTAAACATGGTAATTTTGCTTATGCACAGAGCTTATGTTTAGCATCAGTAAGGCATATCCTTTTCTCTTCTCAGGTTACTACAGAGAGTTGGGGAAATGGCGACTACATAGACACGGTAAGAAAAAAAATCTTGAAAAAAAGTCTTGATAAACTGATGATGTGGAATGTTTTTTCTAGCGCCTAGCCGTACAGAACAATTTCTAACACACAAGCAGAAACATCAAGGACGTACTTATTGCACCATCCTTAAATGACAGATTAGGAGAGCACGAAGTTAAAGTGTCTCTCGCCTGCCTATCAAAGTCTAACCTAAGGGGCATAAGGACCCCTCCTGGTTCCTGGCCCCTGTGCTTTGGGCCCTGCCCCAAAATCCTGCGATTCTGTTCCCAACATACTCTAAAAGTTAGAGCAGCACAGGTTAAGTGCTTGAAATTCAAGACTTTGCTTTGGTCGGAAAAGGGAACAGAGGAGAGCGCTAACAGGCATCTCCCAGGGCTGGTGTTCAATGACCTAGAAACTCTTATATTTCTCTTTTATTGGCAAGTTCGTACACGAACAAGAGAATACATTTCAAAGGGAACAGCTAGATCTCAGATGGTGAGAATTCATGTAAAATGTCTCATAGGAGAAGAGCCAAAACCAAATCACGTCTAAAAACCCCTGCAAACCCCACAGAAAGTGAGGCCAGTATGAACTGGTGCCAAACTCAGCCAGACCCCAAATTCACTCTCTTCATTACAACCATTTGTAATACAACCGTCGCCGAAGTACACGTAAAGCCACACTCGGAGCACAGCAGAAGACATCCCTCCCCATTTCCACCATCTCAGGTGCCGACTGCCGGCAGAGACGGAGCTGAGCCGACATGGAGGGCTGCTGAAAGTTATGCCCACCCGCCAGAAAACTATAAACCATCCTGCCTCAAACCGTCACACTGTAAACACATGAAAGAAACAGAGGAAAGGAGAAAGATATAATCCACCAGAAAGCGACGGCAGCGCGGTTTTGTACGCAATCTCTATGGGGTGACGCTGGCGAGGTGCCGGCCGCGGGGGTCTCTGGGAGGAGAGGCCGGGGCTGCCCCGTGCTGAGCGTGGCCGGTATCATCCTGGATGTTTAACGGCAATTTGAAAACTAACCCTTTTTCAGAGAATCGAGAAATTCTTCGGAAATTATAGAGTTACCTGCATCACAGCACATCCCACGCAGCGAAGAGCACGCAATGAAGAACGTTGCTCCGGGGGCCGCTCGTTTCTTCAAGAAACGGTCTTAGTTTTAACTTTCCAATTTTCCAGACTGGAGCGCCACGCGCATCTCGGCCCAGAGAAACACGTCTACCTCGTTACCGCTGCGCGCCATCGGCCACCGCTGAACGTTCTGCTCTGTATCCGATTTATTCAGAAGAAACGTGCTACTGACAGAACACCACCAGCGCCGGAGCCCACAGCGACGGGAGAAGGAACGCGCAGAGCGGCGTGAAGCGCGTTACCTCCGGGACGAGCCGTTCCCCTCAGACGCCCTAAACCCGACCTGTCGGCCTCGACTGTTGACGGCTCTTTGCCTCCTCAGAGATGGCTTCTGGCCTGGATCGCCACAGCCACCGCCACGGAGCTTCGGGGTGCGGGGACCCAGCGCCCCATGAAGGAGAGGGCAGGACCCAGCACCCCGTGGAGGAGGAGAGGGCAGGCCTCGGCACCCGCTGTCGGCGCGGCCCGCTCGCTGCTCAACGCTTGACGCCACGGCTTCCTCGGAATACGCCTGGCCTTTCCTTCATGGCGCCTTGCAAACGCTCTCGACGCGTTTTTACCGAACGCTATGGCGCCCAGCCGGCGTCGTTAAGGAAAAGCAGAAGAAACCTTTAAGCTTAGTCTCACAAAAAACCCAAATATTACACACCGTGTGAAGAGCAACTCTCTGGATACCTTTTCTAAGGGACACTCTTGCCCGTGGGCAGAAGCTAGTGTTTTATTTTTGTTGGGTTGGGAGTTTTACATCCCGTGGAGACGAAATCTGGATCTGCTGCTACGGCTTCACGTCGGGTGCCTGGACGTTCCCGAACTAAACAGGAAGCCCTTGTCAGGACAATACTATTTAAGCACTGGCCTAGCTAGCCTGTGCTGTGTCTTGATAATTCAGATTAATGAGGGATTATTTCCTGTGTTCGTGGCTGACAATACCCAAAGACATTCTGGGGTTGTGCAGTGATAAAAACTGAGCTATATTAAGCCAATAGAATGAAGCTATTAATTTTAAACAGAGAGCAGAAGAGAGAACGGATACTGCCCTGCACTCCCCAACGGTGACTGAGCTTTGAGTCTGAGCCAGGAAAAAAAATACAAAGAAAGGTTTTCCGAGTTTAGGACTGACATCTTCGCTACATCCACTGAGCTCCGTAACCTTACCTATAAGTTAAAAAGGCCGAGGGATATCTGAAGCAACGGACTAGAGCGTAAACGTGATGACAGGTTAATGGGAGTTCTGCTTTTGTCCTCAGTGGATGCGGCTGGACTAAAACTAATCCTATTCAAAATACACAACAGCAAAGGTCAGTCCAAACAAAAGATAAGGATCAAATCACAGGCAAAACCAACAGAAGCTCCTTGGTAGTTTCACCCCGGGGGAGCTGCTGGTCTCTGGAAGGAGCAGGTACGTCAAAGGAGTAACATACACTCTCTTGCAGTCACCCGGTAGGTACGAGGTAAGGCACAGCGTTCCCTCGCTCCGCCAAAAGCAGCTGAGCCCAGACGTGAGCCAGCGGATTGTTAGTATCACAATTTAATTTCTTTTCCAATTTCAGAATACAGGCCACAGGCTTACTTCTTCAGTTATCCAGCATCTCATGTGGATGTTATGGATGACTGACTTGCTCACCAGCAACTAAATAAAGGCTTAAGCCAATACTGTAGACTGTAGCATATTTCTAGCCTTTGGGATATAACAATGAACCATCCCTCTACGGAGAAGAAACAGTGATGTCCACGGTGTTCGAAGAAGAAACACGTTCCTGTATAAACAAGACTGTATGTTCCCGATGAAGGAAATGAAGAGTGGCAATGCAGCACATCCAATAATTCTCAGCCAGCTGTCAGTCTAGCTAGGAAAACAACACATCAAAAGCAAACTATTTTTTTCCCTTGTGCATTCAAGCACAGGAGACATTTTCTTATCATCATTCTTTCCATTTTATAATATCATCATTTAGATATGCAGATTATAAAAGCCAGCCCAAATACTTCAGTTATTCTCAGACTGCATATCCTCTTCACTGGTCTTTACTGTGCACAGTTTGAAACCTGCCTGCCTATCATTTCTAGCTGTAACACTATTCACTTCTATAAAGAAGGAAATGAAGAGCTGCGTGAGACATGGGTTAAAAAAATAAATCTAAGCTTTGCAATACAATCTAAACTGCGTTACTGGTCCACCTCTTTGTCTTTTTCAGACTTGTATGAGCATGATGAGATCTCCAGGTATACTTAGAAGGGAATCAGAGCGAGTCTGATGGCCCAGCCTACAGGCCAGCAGCCAGGCAGCCCTATTTAAAAAGATACGGTTTCCTTCAGGAGAACCTAACAGGTTAATTAAGACAGGAAAACTGCAACAGCCCAGGCACACGTATGATTTCATCTAACCTACCATCGGCTGTTACTAGGCAAAACTGACACTAAAAATAAAAAAGCACCATACGAGCTTAATTTCTTCCCATATTTTTGATGGATATGACTACCTCTTTCAACCGTGCAAGGCATTTTCTCTGACATTTTTTCTGCAGTTTCTACACATCATTCTCGATTTGCTATTTCCAAGGCAACCCCACAGTAGAATTTCAACGTTTTGCAGGGACTTGCAGGGTTCAGTCATACAAGGGAGACTGAGCTGGTCTAAACCTCCTGTTGCTGAAGGAGCATGCAAGTGTGGAAATCAGGCAAGCATTAAAAGGTATAAAAGAAGAAAAATAGTACTGATCTTACTGTACTTGCAAGCACAACAATAGATGCCCAAGATGTTTGAAGGCCGTATTAGTCAAGAAGTTAGCTTGACAAAAGATCACCTTGCACGTAACAAAAATCCATGTAGGACACAGGATGCACAGAAAGAACGATTATGATATGCTGAAAACCAGGACCAGCTAGAGCTCCCTTTGCCATCAAAGGGGAGAAACAGCACTGTTACAACATACTTGAGCTCATCCCACGGCGTGTACCTAAAATAGTTCAGGTGAATCGCTTCCTAAAAATGCTTATTTCTGTTCTTTAACTGTAAAAGGAGCCTAAGGCAATCAGTTCAAATGTGTATGTCTACACCGAAAAGGTCTAAAGAAAGATGAATTAATTTCTCATTAAAAGAGATTCTCTGCAGAATCACTGGAAGTTCCTTAAAATTATGCAGTGGTGAGATATCTGAGGAAATTACTACCCTGAGACTGGAAATGGAGTCCACTTTTTTAATAATACAAATAACCATCCAACCCCTCTCCCCATGTTTACAAAATTTAAGTTATCACAGTATTCCTGTACAAAAAGGGCAATCGCCAATATGCAAGGAACCGGATGACTTGATTCTACTAAAGGGAAATTCTCACAATGAAGTTACCATTTCCACTCTCCCAAAATAAACAACAAACAGGAGTCTTAAAGGAGAAAATAAAACAACGTTCTAGAAAGCTATTGACTATTTCTTCACAATAAATTCAGTTCTTAACGCAAAACTGTCCACCTCACAATAAATACAGACTGATTAAAGGGTAAGAAGTGAACAGCACCCAACTTTAAGCACTTCGCTCTACACTGAGGTCAATGAGCTTGAAGAGAACATTGCTGCTGCTACTTGTGCTGCATGTTTCATTCCAGTTTCCAGAGTTTCCAAGCCTGGTAACTCTCACAAGCATTAAACTTCCTAAGTAGTAGCATAATTAAAAACTACCACTAGGAAGAAAAAAATACACTGAATTGACTGCACATGCTTGGTTAATTCCCAGCAACTCTGCTTCTCTCTATTACTTTTTGGATGCTAAAGCATATTCCTGTAATTCAAAAGTAAACAATTATTCAGGAAGGCTATTCAGACAGAAACTGAACTGGAAACATCTGAGAAGCAGGCACTCAGTTTGCCAGTTAACCAGCAAATCCTCTGACTCATCAGAGGAGTCACCGCGCCGACAGGCAGCGCATGCTTTCATTTTCATAAAATGCACAGGACTTGTCATGCTGCACGAGGGAAAAGCATCCGGCCTCCGCAGATCAAAAGCATTAACCTTGACATGATGAATGGCCACCAGCAGCCTTCTGACAAGTCAGTCAGCCTACAGATATTAAGTCAGGCTTACTAACTAAGCTCAGCCCGGGGATCTGCTCAAATCTCTACCATGAGCAAGGACTTTTCCCTTCTAAGGATCTGTCTCACCTTAAGCAGTTTGCTTTATGCTTTTCCTCACTCGGGGGAGGAAGGAAAGGGTGGAAGAGGCTTTCAGTCCCTCAAAACAATAGACTATGAACTGACCAGAATATCTTCTTTTTTACCAGAGTTATTTAAAATTATGTCACACGAGGACAAACAGAAAGTCTAGCTCTCTCGCTTCAAGAGTCTGACAAAGCAGGGACACGGACATTTTGCTCTACCGGGCAGTCAGGATTTGGGAAGCCTCTGTCAAGTTCAGTCACATCACGTAAAGACCTTATTCCCAAGAATTCCCAGGCAGCGGCAGGCTGGAGGGCACACCGACACTAGGCATGGAAACAGAAGTGAGATTTCCCTGGTATTGCTTGCACGGGCTACGAAGCAATAAGCTCCTATTTCTATTTTGAGCTCTTCCAAACCCAACTTGTCGTGGGCCGCTTGTAGAAATCGCTGCCAACCACCCCAAATTGCGTAAACCTCTGTCATGCTAGACCATGATTTTAGGAAAAGCCGTGACTACCACTGCTCTGCAAAGAGCCACAGTGGAAGCCCTCACGGCAGCGCAGGAATTGAGGGTCAGTACCCAGCACTAGTGACCGGCACTTGGCGATGCTGCATTTTTAAGTACCGATGATTTTCCATCTTGAGCAGAAATTGCCCATTCACTTAGAGCTGCTTTCTGTTTCCCTGGGGACGAGGAAAAACCAGACCCTGCCAGCTTTATCTCCGCTCATGAATCACGGCCCAATCTTCCTAGTCTCCTTGACTACAGCTAAATAAAACAGGGCCAGGAATCATTCGCTGGCCGTTAAGTGCTTGAAATAACGCGATGACTGCATTGCAGTCAGTAAGTTTTATGGCAGGGAATTTGGGGATGTGTGTTTCATGCCCTGGGCTGTGGCATAAAGGGCATCCAGGGGTGCCTGAGGTTTCAAAACGCATTGAGGTAGCGCTAGAGGAAAGTGCAGAACGAAGGGAGCCAAGAAGAACGGTCCCTGGCGTATGTTGCCCCAGCACATCGGAGGGATAAACTGCCCCAGGACCTGCTAATGGGGGGGATGGACGATCTGCAGTACCATGGCTGAGTTCACTCCCTGAATCTTATTTAGCAGTACAAATGTAGCCTGTGTGAGAGCAAAACAACAGACCATCTCTCCCGACTGCTAAATCTGAAGATAAGAGCTGATGGATGCAGGGATGCTAAGTCCCACAGGTGAGACGGTGATGGTCAGGATGAAAAACCTGGGTTCTGAATCAACACCTCACGCTCCAAACCCCAAAGTTACTGGGTTGAGTAGCTCCCATTGCAGAGACAGCCTCATCTGATGCCTCAGTTTGATTTCAGTTACAGGGTCTCATCAGGTACTTAAAGACACATGAAGAACAGCCTCAAAAACTTGAGGTGACAACAACCTTTCCCGCAAGAAATAATCACCTGAATCAGTTTTCACATCATAAAAGGGAAAAAACACTGACTGTATTTCTTCCTGTTCTGAAGCTCAGTAATTTATTCCTATTTCAAATAAATCCAGAAGGGCAAACTGTGTTTTTGCTTAACCCCTAGGTTTCAACGAATATGAACTGAAAGAGAAAGAAAAAAACCTACCAATGCATTCTTCCTAACCATCCACATCAGTAAGTCTTTTTATCCAAACTAAATGGAGTATGTAAAGCCTCAGAGCAGGAAAACAGTATTATAATGGGATTTTGGAGGAAAACGAATTCCTAAGAGCAAGTCGCACACAACTTCCCTACACTGTCCTTGCTTAATTCGGTATCCGTAGAAAACTAGTACTGCACGAAAGAAGCAACCTCTTGAGAAGCAACTACATGAGAACTAATAAAACAGGACACGTTAAAATTATTGCCAGGAAATCTCTAAATCTTTGCCATATATTTTCACAATGTGCTTGCCTACATTTGACCTCGGTGCAATATTTATAAAATACAACTGTCAGAGAAGGAGAGCACTTCCTTTCAACAATCCCAAGGTGGTATGCAAACTGTTTTTTTTCATTCAGCGTTCAATCTTGGGACTTCAAACATAGAATTGAGTTGACCTGCAACCAGAACAGTAGAAATACATAAAATAAGCCTCCAGCAATAACAACTTCTTCCCCAGGAACACTTGCAAGTTTTCAAACTCAGACCTAAGACTGTCAAGGCTGTACTTTTATCAGTCATCATTCTACCGCAAAGAGGCTGACACAATAATTTTGAATACTAATTGATTCCTCTCTTTTTTAATATGAGTTTAAATCCACCCACTCCAGAAGCAACAGATCACATGGTAACATACAGAATTATTTGCTCTCAGCCAAGCACCTGTTTCTATAAAGGGAAACAATACTGCTTAAATGTCACGGGGAACTATTTGTGACTGGAGCTTACTGCAAATCTACAGATGGATGGAAGTTAACTTGATCCTGAAAACTACCGCAGAATGCATGCAGGCTGACAGCCACCTTTGGCACCTGAGATGGTCAGAAGAAATGTACTGCCTATATAAACCAAGCCTTGCTTCTGGATCACAGTATTTTTACAAGTGGAAGCAGCACACATTCAGCAGAAGGAGCTCACTGTTATAGCTGCTGTGAAGTAAATTAACAAAATTTTCTTATGTAAAGATGGGCTCCATCAAATAAAATACTCCCAAACTCTTGCAGTACAAGTATTATCTGCAATGAAAGAAACAAGAAAGTCTTTTCTTGCAATACTAAAAGGTAAAATGTTCTGGGATGTAATTCAGAATGTTTGGAGTGATCATGTATTCAGATTACATGGATTTAAGTAAGGTCAATAAGTTTCAAAAAAAGTCAAGGATGATCCAAAAGAAATACAAATTTCACTAGGGTTGAGCTTCCATGCTCCTGCAAGAAATGCTGAAAACCAGGTATCGCCTCAGCCACCCGTAATTCTTACACTTCTTACAGTACGGCATCGAGTTTTATAGATTCAGAGATTTTTATAGAGGAGGAGTGAGCATAATTTTGCCAACTGTAAAAGACCAATCACAAAGCACAACTCAAATCTCTGCACTGGACTAAGAGCTCTGTAACTGGGCATCTTGTACCTTGCTGTTCAACTGCTTAAGCACTGTGACAGTGCCTCACACAATATTCTCTCCTTGTCTCTTCTCGTTGGTTCATTCCTGATCAGATAGGTAACTTTTAACTTCATGGTAAGCCACCCAGTACCAACGTTTTACCTGGAAAGTATCTTTGTAACACTCTTGTTCCAAAGACCAAACTCTTCTTCAACTGGTATTTTCCAAAATCCACCGCGTGTTACTAACTCATTTTCCACACCGTACTGTGTGTTTCTGCTGTTTGTTGGGAGTTCATAAACACAACAGCTATAGCTATAATAATAGCTATATAATAGCTGTACAGACCTGGTTAAGAAAATGCAGTCTGAGGGACTCCATTCTATCAAAAACATGCTTGCAAGGTGCACGCCGCTGAAATTTTCCGGCAAGAATTATTTGGGTTATCAGACTGTCTTTTTTTTGCTTGTGGACTTGATTGCCATTTTTCCCACGGAATATGAGAAAATCATCATCCATCCTGTAAGTGAGAAAAACACCAGGCAAATACACACCAATCCAGGCCACATGAGGTATCCATGCCTCTCTCGGGGGTTCATAATGCCACCCCTTCCTCTCCTCCTCGGCGGTTCACACACACAGGCTGACGTGTCCTCCTAGAAGGCTCCACCTTTATTTCAGCCAGCGCATGCAACAGCTGAGTTAAGTATCTTTACAAAGTTCTTAAGGTTGTCTGAACGGTAGTAATTGTATTAAGCTGAGCCCGTTTTGATCGGTACTAAGCGTGAAATTTTGTCACTCGATTAATACCTCACTTTGCCACAGGCGTGAACAGCAGAGCAACTGAAAATGTTTCCCAGAGACCAGGCATGTTGTCTCAGCTGCAAACTTTGCTCTCTCCAGCCACAGAGTCAGAAACTGGAAGTGTTTTCTAATGGAGCAACAGGGACTTCTAAACACATGGTTAGCCGGGTCATCCGAGGGCAAGTCTGTTTCAATTACTTTTTATTTTAAAACCCCAAAGCCCTTTGCTGTACAGTGCTGTACTTTCTGACTTTGTCAAAGGAGAGCCGCTACAATTTCTAGGTCACTAGGTCTCCAGTACTGCCCTTTGGGAATATTTTCACAAGACTCAATACAGTTAACGTGTCAGACATCCCCCCCAGTAAATCTCTCCTATTGTCTGTTGCTTTAGAGAACCACTGGTTTCACATAAAAATATGACGACTTTTATTAAAAGATTTTTTTTTTTTTTTTTAATAAAACCTTACAATGATTTACACATTCTAAATGGGTCTGTAAATGGTTGTTCATAATCTGAATTGCATCTCCCTTGCTCTGACAGTAAGAAACTAAGAAATTAGTGTCCCATGCTATAGTGTCTGCTTGACACTGTCCACATGCAAGCAAGCCGGACTGATAGACCGCAAAAGCAACGGTGTCGGTGTAGAACAAGATGAAAACTCCAGTTCCTCAGCACTGCCTTCAACAGACACCGTATCTATCCTTAGGGCTGAGTTGACAGCATAGGATATGAAAAACATTGTCTTTATAATATTGCCATAATTTTTGTTCTCCCTTCTCTTCCTTTTAAAGTAGATTAAACTAATGGGCAAAAGCCCTCATTATAGGTGTCATGCCTAATAATGTGATTCCCACAGTAGCATCAGACTTTTCCTCCCTAAAGAGAAAAAAAAAAAAGCACACATTGTGCAGGATTTAGAGACAATTCCTTTGTTCACTGTTAGCACATTTTTAAAATTGGACTTCCCTTTTAGCTACTTCATTAATTTATCATAATCAATGCATGGGACCAGACTCCAGTCAGTTTAGATTATCTTTCAAGATCTCCACAAAGCACAAACTCCCAAATCCCAAAGAAGAAAATTAACATTTCATGTCTCTTGCTGAGCCACCTGGAAATATGAGGAGATTGTTTCTTAAAAGCTAGGACGCTTCTCAAGCATTTCCCTTCATTTCTTTCTGTCCGTTATTACCTCTCACCTGTGCAAGTCCAAAGATTTGAAAATGCTGAAAAATAACCTCTTCCTTTAGTGGAGCTTAATATGAAAATATATTTGGAGGTTAGGATCATTATGATCATCCGGATCAACAGAGACAACCTTCTCAAAGCTAAATATCACAGTTTCAAGGGAAGCTGATCTCTTGACAGAGGGAGTCCAGACAGTAATTCATGTCAGGCTTGAGTTTAGTCAGGCTTCTGTCTGGAAACATCAAAATTATTAATCATCTCATGTACAAAGAGTGACAAAAATACTCTCTAATACACGAGCACTGACAAGTTCTTTCGGTAGGAGACTAAGTCGGTCACATTCTATTGGGAAGGAATTTTTTTTTTTTTTAATTTATTTTACTTTCTGATTAAAAAGTCTAGGCAAACGCATTGTGTTAGTATCTCCATCCTATAGAATTGGCACATGAGATTTTAGAGAAGAAATTCTAACAATTGTTTGGTTTCCTTTCTCTCTCCTTAGCTCTCCATTCACTCCTGGAAATTCCCAGAGTGATACAGGACCATTTCAGGAATGAAGTTCAACAGCTGTATAACAACCCACGTCTTTCTTGAGGGTTCCATGACATGGAACCCAAAGTAAAGAGAAATGCTGTACCTGGCCAAAACTGATGCAGTAGGAAGGCAAAATGTCACTATCCCTATTCCAAGCTGTGATATTGGTTCCCTTTAGATCTTAAGGAGAACAGACCACAGTTAACCACTCGCTCCACTTCCAGCAGCCTCTGAAAGCTTTGGGCTTTCATCCTGTTTGGCTTGCTAAAGGCAACGGGTTCAAAAGCCAGAGTGACATGTTTGTATGTATGCAGTAGAGTTATTAAACAGCTAAATTTCTTTAGCTCAGCTTAAATCAGTTCTTCCACAGAATCTCATTTTTACTTTGAAACTGAGGAGCACTGTGTACTATCTAATTTACTAAAACACCTCTGGTTCAGACGTACAGGGCTTTCTGGCTCATAAAGCTGCAGGTTTAGACCATAATATCTCACTGATGTGATAAACTGCTGATCTGTAATGCACACTTAGGTAGGAAGATATGCCAGAGGTAGAAATCCCCAGCTGCCGGTCCTTCACACATACTGAAGTAGAAAGGATGAATTCCTGATGCAAACTGATCAAATATGCATGTGTTTTGCTGGAAGAGAAAGAGAGCTGATATCCTAGAGATGAAAAATAAGCAATAAGGAACCGCAGCCAAGTCTAAGTCACTATCCCTGCGCCGTGCAGTACGCCAACAGCAGACTCTGCTTTGTGTTTTTGATCTTCAGAAGATGTCTCCACCTGTGTTTCAGGGAAATGTCAGTAGATTAGTAAAGTAAAAGACTTAACGAAGAAAAAATTTTCTAGTCTGTTAAAGCAACTGCATCAAAGTGTCAGATCGTTTCAGCAAGCACATACACACCACACATTCTCTCTCCAGGCACATTATATGTATAATGTATATATTTACATATTTAGAGATAGATTTATTACATACATGTTAAAAGGGGAAGATGTGCCTTGTATGCTGTATCAGTTGACTTCAGCTAAAGCTGTTGAAGACCGTGGTTCCTATTTAATGGCTGCAAGAGATTTGGATAGTCAAACGTCTGGATGAGGAAGCAATGGTATTTATAAGACTAACAAATATTTGGGTTCCTCTGGTTTTATAATCACTGTACTATAATAGGACAAAATAGAGGAGTCAGATGGGCAACTGACAGCAACAACAAACAGAAGCTTTCACAATTCAGGCTCTAATTATGTGGAATGCACTGGCGAGAGAGGATGACCCACAATGTCACTAAATAGTCTAGCACATCACTCTTTCTATTCCATGTCAAAAAGGTTATTCCTGCTCCTTGACATACAGCAGTGCCAGTTATTTTACGATTACTTCAAGACAGAAATTTACTGAATCTGATTGATATTCAGCTTTTCAGCTTTTTTTCCCTCCAAGATGTTTTGTGTTTACTTTGCTTATTCATTAGTAGTTTCCTTACCCGCTGACTAGATTATAAACTGGAGAACGGTAAAGCAAATAAACAGAGATTAAATAAAGCTGCAGCAGAGTTATAGCTTTAAGAATTAAATCCAACCCCTAAACTGCAGAGGCAACTCTTCAAAAGTCACTTTAAGTAGAGTATCTACATTTGCAGTCCAACTTCCATTTAAAGTGGATGACAAGTTTAGCAAGGATAATACCCTTCAAATACTAGCCAATTGGGGAGGCAAGGACATTTGCTCAATTTACCGATAGTATTATCCTCCTGGCTTGCTGGGAGTTGATCCCCTGCTGTGAGCTAACAATAAGAGTTTTCCTTCTGAAGTCCCTGATGTGGGAGCGTTTTTCTTAAAGATCATGGGAAAGTTTGGGGGTTTTATTTTAAACCACTGCAGCAAAAAGTAAAGATTAATTGGGGTTGCTGCACAATTCATCTCACTGGTTTTGGCTAATTCACAGTCAGCACATCCTAGAATATAGTTTTAAAATCTCAGATAAATCTTAAGTTAAAAACTATTATGGTATATAATAGAAGACAAACATTTTATGGTGCCGAGAAAAGGAAACATAGTATTTTAACCTGTATATGCAAGATATTTTTTTTCAGAAGACTAATATTAATCTACCTGCAAATCTCTATCCAGAGATAAAATATCCTGCTATTTTTCCTTCTGCTTCCTAAATACTTAACGATCAAGATGCACAGCAAAGTCTTGATCTGATCTAATACTGTTTCAAGTGTAAACTTCCACTTGCAGCAGAAGGTTTCAAGCAGATGGTGCTTGGATATAGCCAAGTGATATAGAAGTAAACGGGGACACCCTGACAGCTATGGCCAACAGGCTGCATTACAACTCCCGGAGAGCTTATAAGGCAAAGCTCAGTCTTACAGAAAGGCTAACGCTTTCCAGGGAACTTGTTAGCACTGACATGCTTGTGGTATTAAAAGCCCACTTGCACTGTGACTGGCAAAACACAAAAGATTTTTTGAATGTGACCCATCAAAAACTTTCCTGCATTAAGTAATTAGGCATTTCATTACTTGGCTGTGAGAGAGATCAGATATTTAATTTTCCTGAGCGGTCACAAAACAGGTTAGTAATTTTAAAAAATTCCTAAGGCTACACAGGAATAAGTTATTACTGTGTTATTATTTTTTTTATTTACTGTAGTCTTTTCTATACATAGGATTTACTATTTTATTGCTCTACATCTTACATGAACGAGATCATTTTCTTCCTTTCATAGACGAAATAATCACATTGCTGGTTTTCAGCAGAATACGATTCCTCACTGTAAAAGCAAGTGGCGGGAGAAAACCAGGAGCAGCCTTCAGGCCCGGAGTCGCTGCCGTGACCGAGCACCCCCAGCTCACCGCTGCAACCAGCCAGCTCCTCCGCAGCAGATCCAGGGAGGGGAGGTCACCAGGGGCCACTGCCTTACTGGGATGGGGATGAGGTTTCTTGTGCTGAGCTGCTTTTTCTACTGTGAAAAGGGAAAGAGCATTACTCCTCTAACAAGGAAGGGAGCAGGGGCTGCTTTTTACACGTGGGAGCAGAGAAATGGCCCACGGCCAAAGCCCAGCTTGAACTCCCCCCCCTATTCCTCCGCCAAGGTGCAGAGGCAGGACTAGCCGGCCACGGAGGACCTCCCGACGTCCTCAGCAGGGTATGAAACCCGAAAAATTGTCAACACATTTATTGCATTAGTCTGAATGATCTGCTGTCTGCAGTACACTTGTTAAATATTTTATCGCTTCTGATTAATTGATGGATTTTGAATTTTTAAATATGCTCACATAAAATTCTTAATTCTTGGCAAGAAACAAAGGACTGTAGTAGCTTAGTAAGCTACTCTCTACAAGTACTGTACCTATTTCTCCTTATGATCAAGACCATCACCTTCCAAACCACAGGAACAATTTCAATGAATTTAAATTTTCATTGAAATATTGTAAGATACTTGGCATTTCTGAGGCACAATTCACCCAAGATTTCTGTGTGTGTTCCAAACATTAAAGAGTGTCTGCAACATCTACTACATACCGTAGCTTGGGGATCTTTCAGTCCACAGCATGGGGAAGGTAAGATACAACAATCCTGCTTGTATATCCTTACACTGCACAATTAATGAGCTGAGACTAAAGCCCCTCTTAATCCCCAGTCTTGTAGCTGATTGAAGTGTGAATAACAATGGGAATAACTTTTTTTAAAATTATTTTTTAGTACATACAATTAGGATGTATCTTTTCTGAAAAACACAAAAACAATACCAAACCCCAACAACACGAACAAAAACAACCAAACAAAAAACCACAACGTAGCACATGGGATTCAGTTTCCTCCTGCTTACCACCTCACTGTGTTCCAGAAGGACTGAAAGAATTAATTTATTCTATGGTTTGGGGGGAATTGGAGTTGGCTGTTGGTCCATAACCATATTTGTGTTGACAGCTATTGGGAACTCTCTACAAGGTCTGCTGAAACAGAACCAGATTTGATAGATAACCAGGTTTACATTTTTGAGCATCATCTTTTTGCAGGGGTTTGTTTGCCTGTTTTTACTAAGACAGTTTCTTCATAGAAAACAGACTCAAAGGAAAATTCAGGTGATGACAGCCTCAGAAATGGTTTTGATCAGCCCTTTTATTAGCATTCAGCAGCCCCAGCCAAACCTGGAGATCCAGGTAGTTTTGTACACACTCGTAAGAGATCGTATCTGCCACAAACAGCACGCAGTGTAGACAGACACAAGAGACAAAGCATGGAAAAGCAATGTATACGTCCCCGTTACACGGACAAGGAACGGAGACGCTGAGAAATACAGTGGCTCGTGATGTGCAGAAAAGCCAGCTGAAAACCATTCACCTTGAAAAGTTTGTGCTAATGGACGAACCAACCATTCATGCTAGCGTTTGCCAGACAGCAACCATGACCCAAAGCATCATCGAAAAGAATTGACGCTTTATACGTACAGTATTGTAACTTCCAAGGTATTTACACCCAAGTTCTTCCTCTGAATATTTTTACTATGTTGTTACTGAGAGGAGACCCAGGGAGACCCTCCCCGTTTCAGCGGTTGGCACCAACCCACATCGCGTGCTGAGCAAAAGCATTCCTCCGCAGCACTCTCTCCTGCTGGCATGAATACCCAGACTGATTTAAAGTGGGCCCCCTGGGTTGCAGCCACTCTGATCTATACTAGATGAATAGAGAAATAGCCTTTGACTGATAAACGAAAGCTGACAGTCAGTCCGACTCCTCCTGTACTCAGCTGCACAAGCTTTCACATCCAATAGTACTTCAAATGCAGAAATTTAACTACAGGGCTCTTCACTTTCATTTGGAAAATAAAGCTGCAGCCCTGTATCTGTGTTCTTTATTTTGAGGCTAGATTTGTCAGAGGGGTTTTTTGTTGTTGTTTTGTTTTATAATAGTACTCAGGGCCTCAGCAGCATTCCCTTGATGAACTGATGAACTGTTACAGATACAACAGCATAGACTGAGCAGGTGATTTACTTAGAGCAGAACAAGCTGCTATCGTGGAGAACAGTGGTTTCATCTCTCTGAGTTTGTAGTGGAAGCACTTTGGAGGCAATTCCTTATGTCCCTGAGGGTAGAGGAAAATGATTCATTTTGCAGAAGTACCGCTATCCCACCACTACCTCCATGCTCTTATTTCGCTACTAATTGATGCTTGGAGCAGCGCTAACGAACTCTGGAACGAGCTGTGTTCACCTATCCCTTGGCCAGGACAGCTGGAAGAAGGTCTCTGAACGGACAGACATATGCAAACAGAGTAATGCATCCAAGCAAAGAACGTCTTTGTGGCCTCCTCACCTGATGTAGAAACGGTCAGATATTCAGAAGAGCGCTCCCACCAAAGAAAACTCCAAATGGCTAACAAGTCTCCATCAAGTAATATAATGACTCCTTGGGCACGCTACCCTGCTGCGATACCAGTGATACACATCCAGCTGCTAGGAAACAAGTTCGGTTTGCTGCACGCTTAAACCAAAGGAGATAGGAAGCAGAAACATATGCTTCATCAAAACCAGATTCACAGCAGGACTCAGAAGTAACCATATGGTAACTACTTTTAAATATGAAGTGAAGGGCATTTTATTAATACTAATGTAACGCTGTAATCTCTAGTTTATACCCTTAACGATCTTGGATGCTTGCAAAAATAATTCAAGTAACGCTGAATATCTTTCCGATTTTGTTGCTTATTCAGTTCTGTTTCATGGCTCTTTGTAGGCAGGCTACAATTTCTATGCATGTATTATTTATCAGATGTATGCTTTTCCCATTTGTTCATCAATTATGTGCATTAACTACTTCATGACTTGCGGCTTGAAATCAGCAAGTCCTGTTTGCCCAATTTTTAGTTTTGACTGACACAGTCAATGAAAGAAGCTTCAAAATAATAGCATTAATGAAGATTTATCAAATCTGCAAGATTAAATTAAGTCATCACCAAATGATACCTTTTTTACTAGACTATATAACATGTATAAAGTCTTAGCACATTCTAGAAATACGTACTGCAGCACAGTTATTCTGCAAATGTAAACTGACTGAGCACGACCATCTTGACTTTAATACAGTTAAGCTCAATTTTACTTGATTCTTGCATGCAAAAGATTCTCTGACAGCTCATCTTTATATCAAAATGCTTTAATCAATATTTAGCAGCTAAAGCAGCCACTGCCATGAAACCATATAAAGACGGATTTGTACAGCCTACGAGGATGATGCAGTACCTGCAATAATTTCAGGGAAAAAAATATTTTTAGAAATCTTACATCATAAAACCAGCTGTGTCCAAACACTTTTTTCTTTGTAGCAGTAAACTGTTTAGAGAGAGAAATCATTTCTTGATTTGCCGACATAATGCTTTTGTACGAATGAAGCCGCAGGCTGACCTAAGGTGAAAAAGTCACCACGAGTTCACTTCCCAGCTTTTGAGAAGCCGACCTACTTGCACAGCAAAACTGCTGGTTTGAATTCACAAATGGCAGCCAGACACATGCTAACACAGCAGTTTTGTGAGACAGGAATATATTAACATTTATCAAACAGAACCACAATTAATTGGGTGCCACCAGAAAAAAAGTTTTCCTGCCCACACTGGAACGAGAAAGCATCTCCTGTGGATTTGTGCCCTACATCCCATACACACACCTCCATCCATCATCAACAGTCCTTGCTTTTTGCCCTTCCCAGTGACATATTCCCACTAATCACTCGCACTACCACATCCCCCGTTTCCCCCAAGTCCCTGAAGACTTCCCGCTTCACTACTACCTTACTACTCCTGTTGCCATCCCTCTCCCTGGCAGTATCTTTATTTCCCCTAAACTACCCAAGGTCTCTTCCGTATGTTCTTGAACAACCTCCCGTGTCCTCACCACAGCTTGAGGTTGCATTTCCCTCCACGAGAAGATCAGTTGGAATACCTTCCCTCGAGACAGCCAGCAATTTCCATTAACCTCGCCGAGCCATTTATGGAGAGTCAATGCATCTACTGTTCCTGCGGATGTATTTGAAATATTGGTAAATGGGTTCAGAAGGTACTGGAAGGAGATAGAGGAGAAAAGATGAACTAGCAGACAAAAGGAGCAACAGAATTATCAAAACCATCTCAGTTCCTTACGAAAGTAGCTTAAATACGCAAAAGGGGAGCGAACCAATAACACACTTCCCAGCATAAGAAAAACACATCAAGAGAAGGGAGAGTCCCTGAGCACAAGGCTAAGAAGAACAGAGAACTTCTCAGAAACACTGTTTTCTGAGATTTCAAATCCACAGCCCTGAACACTGTGGCTCCTACTGTATTCCACCAGATTTAGCAACGTATTGCTATACTTCCATGCATGCAAAAACCCAGAAACACTCAATTTGAGTATTTGCAATGACTAACTTTGCAGGTTTTTTTTCTACTCTTACTTAGAAATACTCAGCTTGTTCTACCACTTTTTTGTCATTCAAGCTTTTCTGTTCTGGAACAGGGGACTGTGCCTATCTTACATCTTTTTTTTTAATCTTTGCAATTATGCTTATCAATTGAGGAGAGGATTTTTACCCGAGGAGACGTCCCCCAACTTAGCAGTCCCATACATCTTTGTCAAGGTGCAGTACTAGTAGGAAGTCGAGCTCTTGAACCTGTTTCACATCACAAAATGCAACTGCAAATAAGAGGAGGGCAAGAGAACCGTTTTCATTCTTTGCTTACTGGCAAGTAAAACACAAAGGCTTATCTACAACTTATCGGTCTGGATGATCCTGTGCACTAGCAGATGCGTCTGTTGTGCGATCCAAAGGCAGTACTGGAGTCACCTCAGGAAACAATTCAGCCTTCGCTGGCATTGAAAATCAAAACCCATGAAAACAATGGGAACGTTTTTGGGTGTTCACAGCAGTACAGGAAAGGGAAATGAAATCCAAAAATTAAGCAGAGTTTCAACTGGAGCGCTTGCCGCTTTCCCCGTCCATTTGACTTCAGAGCACAGACATTCACTCTTTGAACTCCAAGGCAGAAAACCACAGCAGAAATTCTTCCCTGTTAATGGCAGGAAGCCATTACTGATGTTTGATAACTGCTGTCTGCGATTAAAGCTGGGGTCCTGCACATTTTTCTTAAAACTACCTACCTATGTTTTAGATCTACATCTAACATAGTCTTCAGAAGCAAACCTTTCTATGAAGTTTGAAAATCACGCATTAAAATGCAATAAACTTACTACTTCAACTGTATTCCCAAATTGCATCAGCTGACTGTTTACTTCTCCCGGTCTTAGATCCCTATCACAGTCTTAAATTAAGAAGGATTTATCCAGGTAAAAAATGATCCCACCATACTGACCTATGTAATTCAGGAATTGACATGATACACTCTACCTTTAGGGTTCACTGAACTTGGTTGTTACCCTGAGGTCCATATATATCCCTTCTATAGCACCCCGCGTTCCCCAAAAGCAGCTCGTTTTGCTAGGCAGACTGTATCAAGCTATTTTTTCTCCGATCGTTGAACAGTTATCAGCCAGAATAGATGGGAGACTTCTGCGAGCACAGAAGTATCACAGGCTGTGAGACTGATGGCTTCATCCAGGAGGTATCACCGGCTTAACATGCTGATCTAAAGGAAGGAATATATTCTTTCTGTAGGAGGAGTTTTTAAAACGCTAGCTTCTGAAAAACAAGGCGACTGTTGAGGTGGTTGGGGTTGTATGGGAGAGAGAGATGTCAAAGGTAAGAGTCCAAGCTATGTCTTCATTCAGTCGGGATGCTCTCTTCAGATGCTATCCTGGGAGGTGCCTTTCTCTGTTGCATGAGCAGCTGCTAAATACAGTCCTGGAAACAGCCACGTTCTGGCAAGAGATGAAAACACTGTGCCTTCAAAAGACGTTTTTGTCAACCTTCGGCTCAGCCTCTGCAGAAGTACTCTTGCTATTGATTCTTGCTTCTTGCTATTACTACTGTAGCATGGTTAAATTGATTCTTAGCATTATTATCTCAATACATGCACAGGTTTATATGATGAGAGGGTGAAGGAAAAAAGCAAGATAGGAATTATGGAGAAAAAAATGTCTTTTCATTGATTGGATTGTTAGCTTACTGTGAAGATAAAATATGCACATTCTGTATTAGGCCTTTGTTGGCCACTCATGGAGCACAAAGAACTAAATTAGCACTAATTACCAGGAGCTTAGAGTAGTCTCCCCTAGCCTGTGGAAAATACAAAGGTGAGTTTTAATAGCAGAGCAAGGAGATTAAGCAACATGAATTCTAACAAGAGCCATAAGAAAAGGGCAAGTAAATTATCCCTTGTGACCTAAAAATATAAAATGAAGTTGTACCAGAATTCATTATGGCTTTCCTTGAAAAAACCACAGCTCCTTTCTTCCTAAGAATTTAGCGTAGCACAAAGAGGCACAATCGCATATATTCTACGGTTGTAAAGAAACTACACACAGATCTCCAAAATTCCCGAGTCCTATTTACTTGTGATCAGGAAAGGCATTTGTTAAGTATTAGCATTGTTGCCTAAGTCAACACCCTCTGGAGTTTATGATGTCTATTTTCTTTAAATACCTCAGTTCCACTGACACCAGCTGCTGTATAATCAAACAAAAATGCCATACAAGAGAAAAGCACGTGGCCCACTTCAGAACATTTTCTTTCTAAACACTTCTTGTTTAAATTGAAAGGACTCAATCATACAAACCAAATATAGCTAAGAACAACCATAAATATGCAAAGGTCTCAGCAGGAAAAAAAAAAAAAAAGCATGTTATGTGTCTCTCCAACAGTTCTGGTATAAGGAATATGTATATATAAACAGAGATATATATATACACATATAAAAAACTACTTTAGACTTGAAAGAATGTCTTGTTTATACAAATCACCATGTATGACAAAGTTCAACAGTTTTAGAGAGTCTGAATTGTGCCAACGTCACCTAACAGCAGACAGAAGCAGGCTCAGCAGGGCAGAAGGGAGGAGAAGCAATGAGGCAGGTTGCAGAAGGGGAATATTATAATTTTCCAGTAGCAGAAACACTTTTTAGTATCTTCGCAGATGTTGGCCAATTTAAACAGCTCAAAAGAAATACAAGTTAGAAAATCTTGAGCATTTGGAACAGTATTCAACTCTTGTGTATAGTGCTCATTTCCCTTTGAGTCTGTTTAGTAAAGCTAATGAAGCGCTAATGAAGCTGGTTTGCTATAGCTTTTTGTCTAGTGGTTGGAACTGCTGGAGTTCAGTAAAACATGAGCTTCCTTTGACTTTTTTTGTTTGTTTTTATGTGGTAGATGCATTGACAGCATTTCTCCTTTCGCAGGTTTAAGAGAGAATGGGCTCCCACTGCAAATTTTTTTTGTTGGCGAAAGAACTAATCCGATTTCTCTCTTCCACCTGGGTGGCAATATTCACCAAACTTGCTAGAACCTTACAGCCCACTACCTAGATAATGGTTAAAACAGGTCAGAATATTCAGAAGCTGTGAGGAGGAGACTGGGGCAATGAGGCTGGAAAGGGCAGGCAAGCAGGGGAAAAGAGCACCAGAGTGAAATAAATCCTGCAAGTCCCGCTCTCCTAGATTACAATGCATGACTTGGGAAGCGAAAAAAGCTATCATGGGGAAAACTAAAGGAGACACACCATAACCACACGTAACTGATGACTACAATCCATAACAAGAACAGAAAAATGTTTTTGAACTCATGATTATTCATAGGCTAAACTAATTTCTCTCTAAACTTGTCAGTTGGAATACTGCTTTTTGGAACTGGGCCGTTGTTCAACAGAGCAGCATATTAAATACTATTCTCCAAGCTTTGAGTTTCTTTCATGTGGCTACAAGAAATGGATTAATTACTTCTACAATCCCTCCATGGCTTTGCTACTGACTTCTAGTATAAGGCAACAAAAGGTAAATCCTTTCTCTCTAGAGTTCCCAAAGCAGTTTTCTTGTCTAAGTCTCATCAACCTCCTTTAAAAAACCTGTTGGCTTTGCTTCATTTTCGTTCGCACCAACATGAGGTTTCTCCGAGACAGCACAGAAAAGCAGAATGCACCTACTCAAGGGAGAATATTAAGAACCAGTGGAAGATCTCAGCCTGAACCTGACCTAAATGTTTACGCCCTTGCTAACATTTCAAGTGTAATGCAAAAGGCAATAAACACACTACTTAAGAAATACCCAAGAACCCAAAATACCAGCCAGATCAACAGAGCTAGCAGGCCAAAAGACAACTAGCATCTAGAAACGAATGGAAGAAAATCTGTCTTTCTCACGGAAAATAAAAACAAATTAAAAAAAAAAACCCAAACGCACAAAAACTACTTTTGGTTTTCTCAAATATATACTAATAATGCTACATTCTCCCTCCTTAAATGGAGTGTCTTTTGTATATACTCACATTACTGATGTCCTGCAACAGTCCCGAAGCTCCCGTTTCTCTCCCCACCTGAAATCACTGTAAAAACTCACCACCTGTATGCCATGAATGATTTTGAACCTCATGGACTTGAGACAAAACCACCTCTGCACAGTTGTCCACTGTGCCTACCAGAGAAGATGCCCATCAAGTGTTTGCCAGGCACACCCGTTTCTTCGGTAACTTTAACTATCCCCTGAAATTAACTGTCTTGCAGGTATTTCCAATCAAAATAAAATTATTGGGTTCAAATGTACATATAAGTTACTTTTTTGGTTCACTGAGATGTTTTTGGTGTTCACAGGTAACTGTGCAAGTTGATTCCACTTCTGCACCTCTTTCCAGTCATCATTTTCCAAAGCACACGTATGCTGAAGTGCATTCATTTCCATACATTAACCAGCGTCCTCTAGACAGTATTCTGTATCAATGAAATTGATTTATTAAAACTCAATATCAACATTTTAGTATAAGAAAGATACATTTGTATCACTAGGAGGAGAAGCAAGTAAAAGAAGAATAATTCTGCCTCTTCATCATACCTTTCAAAAAAACTATAGCATTCATCATATAAACAATGTGTCTTTCCAGTAATGGCACATTCTTCATATATATGCACACTTATTCCAGACTATAGATAATTATTTCCCCAGTAAAATTATTTCTACACAAATTTAAATAGTGTTCATAGCTTAGCAAAAGCAAACACATGCACAAAAAATAACTATAGTCCCAGACATCCGGACCAGATGCTAGTATTTTTCATTTGCTATGACAAAAATTGAAAGTTTATTGCAGGAAAATAGAGAGAATAACACCATCTGCATAACCTCCATCACAGGGTGGTTCCCAAACTCTGCCTCTGAGCTACTACCGTATAACCCTGCCCAAAGGGCTTCACCTCTGGTACCAACCCTCACACCACCAAAGTTTGGGTGTAGACCTTGAGGACCACAGAAGTCACAGTGCTGTATGTTTCATGAGGAAAAACATGTTCGCTGTATTTCTCCTGAGTTTTCCCTTCTTCTGGGAAAAGCTGCTAGAAGCTTCCCTTGTGTCTGACAGAGCCAATGCCAGCCGGCTCCAAGACGGACCCGCCGCTGGCCAAGGTCGAGCCCATCAGCGATGGGGGACCCATGCTGGAGCAGCCTGTGCCGGAAGGACTGCAGCCCATGGAAGGGACCCACGCTGGAGCAGTTCCTGAAGAACTGCAGCCCGTGGGAAGGACCCACATTGGAAAAGTTCATGGAGAACTGTCTCCCGTGGGAGGGACCCTACGCTGGAGCAGGGGAAGAGTGTGAGGAGTCCTCCCCCTGAGGAGGAAGGAGCAGCAAAGACAACATGTGAAGAACTGACCCCATTCCCCATCCCCCTGTGCTCCAGGTAGAGAAAATCAGGAGCCAAGTTGTGCCCAGGAAGAAGGGAGGGGTGGGGGGAAAAGGTTTTTAAGATTTGTGGGGTTTTTTTTCATTATCCTGCTCTGATTTCATTGGTAATAAATTAATTTCCCCAAGTCGAGTCTGTTTTGCCCGTGACAGTAATTGGTGAGTGATCTCTCCCTATCCTTTTGTCAACCCATGAGCCTTTCGTTATGTTTTCTCTCCCCTGTCCAGCGGAGGAGGAGGACAGTGATAGAGCAGCCGTGGTGGGCACCTGGCATCCAGCCAGGGTCAACCCACCACAGTCAGTGCTTGGGATAAAGCTAGATGTTGGCATGAGACTCTGCTTATACAAATAAGGCCGGTATTTGGCATGCAAAGATCCATTTATGTATAATCTCTACGCCTGACTAGATACAGAAAGTCTTGAACCACACAACTTGGGGAATGGGGGGAATTAAACCACTTTTTTGTGAGGTATTTGAAGGTGATGCCCACATTACAGTTCCTAATAACAAACATAAACCCAAGGTCTCCTCACTCCTGAAAATCCCACTGCAAACATAAACCCGAAGGAAATGACAAAGGAGAAGGGCAGCACTTTGAGAGAAATCTCAAATTATGTGAAATATTTTTTCTTGTATGTCTCCTTCAAACAGGTGCTCACAATTTCACTGTGGTAAGCATAGCCTACGTTAGAAAACACTGATGATGGTTGTTTAAATACGTGTTCTTATAGCAACTGCAGTATGGGTATTTAAAGACAGAATTCTTCAAGTGATTTGTGATTCATTTTTGCATCTCAAACTACAGCACTGAAAGGCTTCAATCCTCATCTTTCTCAAGAAATGTGCAATGTGATGCATAAATGAATATTCAGTTGATGAAAGTCCTTTAAGTGAACAAAAGCATCTTAGTGAAATACCAGGCTGGAAATCCTGCTCCATTCTGGAAAGTGCAGAGTGGAAGATAATGACTGTCTTTTTCAGTTTGTCATCGCTGGGGAGCATGGAGAAGGCCAGAGACGACACAACACCCACGCCAGCGGCTAACACAGGGCAAAAATAATGCCTTACAGTTCAAAATGCCATTATGTTAAATACCACGGCATCAGTCACACGTGACAGTGCCAGCCACATACAAAGATGTGCGTTTAACTCGGGACTTCCGATGAAAATGTTAATTTTTAAGCTAATATCACAGTGACTTGGCAAAAGCCACAACCATCCTGATGTTACCCCTAGAAGGCAGGGAACACTAACGCCAGCTCACACACGCTGATGGCAAATTAATAATTTTAAGCAGGAACTCCTGTACGAGTATTTCCAAATGCAACTCCATACATACTTTTCAATTCCTGCTTGACTGCACAAAAATGTTTTTTAAACAAAAGTCTGACCAGAGACGCTGCAACTCTTTACGATGTACAGTTATACACAACCTTTACACCTAAGAAGTGAGTACACGGCAGATACACAGTGCAGGTAAGGAAAAAGTAGAAAGTGATCTTTTACTAATAGGCTTAAGACAAAATGATTCTAGCTGCTGAAATAGGATTTAATTTTATTTCTGTCATGCTGCACTGGCTTAAATGGCTTGGAAGTGTTCATATAACAAGGTTAAAACACAAAAAGCTTGCCTGGTACAGTTTGGCTTCGATTCTTTGAAGGTATCGGTTACAAAATCAGGAACAATTTTGTCTCACCAACTCTTCTCCGTATTGTGTCCTTTGTCTGGAAAAATCCCCAGAGCAACACCCACCGATGAGCAAAACATTTAGAAGGATTACTTCGATTCATGTTGAAAACCAACAACCTTTTGAATTCTAAGAGCATCTCACGTACCTTAAGAGACAACATAATTAGTGGGGGTTGGTTGCTTCTGGTTCTAATTTTTCAACTTGCAATACCTTGAAAATGCAGTTCCAGGCCACACGTAGAACGCGCTCTTGATCATTAGGACTTTTAAAAGCAGCTCAGATTAGATGCCCAGAAATGAAAACATCCAAAATTATTAGACATTGCAAAAACTTTTTATACATATGAATGCACTAATAATGTACTGCATATTTAAACATCTTCTGTCAGCCAAAATGAAGAGTTTTGAATTGACAAAACAGAATTAAATTTTATTAGGTCTAGTATCACAGCCTGTATGAGTGTTATTTGGATCATTTAACAGTTTCAGAGTGACTAGGTAATTATTTTTTAATAACATTCTCTAGAGGGCCTAAAAGTCTATTTTTAGAAGTGCAAAGGCAGAGTTTATTTATTTATTGGAACTCACTATTGCTAGATCTACCTTATTCATTCACTACAAATGAATTAACCTTGACTGCTAAGTGATGATATCGATATTAAAAAAAAGAAAAAAAAAGAAGAAATAAATCAAACTTTGATCTAAATCCGTGGAGTTATTTAGCTGCCTAACTCTCCATGAATTTCTTAAATGGCGTAATTGCCATTGACCTTCCCTGTCGTTTAGGCTCTTAAACACACAGGGAAGGTCACAGCCAGTAAATTGCCAGCACCCTTGACTGAAGCACATTGATCAAGGCCAGTTTAGTATTTGCTTAGTTTAGCAGATAAAATGTGGAAGTCAGCATTTCTAAATAAATTACACGATTTCTAGGTAGTGATGTACGATTTTGATAAACATGATGACTCATCATCTAAGAGAGGGGAAGACAAAATCTCAGGAGTTTTAAGAGGGACCAAAGCATAATTCAGCCTGTCGTTTTAGGACGTTAAAAATCCCCTAAAGAATTAGGTAAATACGCCTTGAAACAGCACTGCTAACGAGTACCTTTTCTGGATCGCAGCTGCCTTGGTTGTAGTGGAAGATGTCTGAAGGAGGAGAAATATAAGATAAGCGTGTAGAGTTCATAGTGTAATCATATTGCTGGGGGTCTACACGCACATCTATCTTCTACACAATGTAGAAAAACTCTGCCAGTAGCCAACGGCTGACGACAAATGCTCTATTTTCATTCCCTAATTAGTCTTCAGGCAGTTATCAGCTAAAAAGACACATCCCCCCCAGTTCTCTGTTTCCCTTTCTATAAAATGAGAATTTTAGCTTAGGCACTTAAGAGCTGATGTACCCGGTTAGACCCCAGGTCAGTTTAGTCCCATCTCCTGTCCCAAACGGTGCCAACCGCAGTTGCCCAGAGAAGGCTATAAGAGTGGGAGAAGGATATCGTCGTATCTCCCCAGCGTACCACGATCTGGAGTTCATGGACCCTCCCGAGCTAGGGGTATTTGCTATGTATTTAGTAACCCTGAAGAGATTTCTGCTGCATCATCTGGCAAGGAGTTCCTGAGTTTCACCACATATTGTGGCTAAAAATCATCTCCTCCTCGTTATTTTAAAACTCTTACTTGCTGACTCCATTATTTCACATCCCCTAGATTTTGTTTTTACCATTTTCCTTTTAAATTAATTAACACATTAGCATTTGTATTTGCATTTAGAAACATTTGCACCTCTATGAAACTACAGAGGTCTGAGACAAAAGCTATTAAAATGTACAAGCCCATGCAGAAAATTCTGGTTTTAAAGATCGGCCTCCATGTTCTGGTACATCTTCCCACCCCGTTATCCCTGTTTTGGTAATGACATCCAAAGACTGTCCCGAGGATGCTCTACCCAAAGGATGGTTTAAACAATTTGCCAATGGTCAAGAGTAATGGTAGTTTATCTGCAAAGCCTGCAATACATCATGAGCCACATTTTTGATTAGAGCACCTGGAAAAATGAGGTTATAATTTCATACCACCAGAGCCAAATGACCAGCCAGAAGAATATTTTGTAAATAAAAAGCATTGTTATTAGTAACACATTTTGCACAGACCAAAGACACAAGTTGTATAAAAGCACAGGAGGCTGAAGATTGCAACACTGCTGTGGAAACACAAATGCTCTGCTCAAGTATTCGATTTGATTAAAAGCTATTTATTAAAAGGTGACGGTCTGATAAACACATTTTAACACCCACTTATTTACAAGTGGCAATTTGTTTTTCTTTTGAATAGGTGAGCTTTAGGATCACGTGGATTATCAGAAACGATTATGGTTTCTAGTTTTATTAGGCATATTTTTGTTAGTGTTTCCAGTAGGTGTATCTCCTGTTACCTGGCACTGCGTGATAGCATACTCCGCTATTTGTTATGACAGCCTGACCCCAAGTGATCTCTATCTAAAATTTTTTGGTTTTCTTTAAATTTAAGTAAAACCAAAACTTGCTATAACGTTTGAAAACAGCTGTGTTAGCACTGGTAGCCATTACTGGCTGGGACCAACCTGCCCTAATACACACAGCAGTTCACCAGCTCCTGAATTTTTCCCTGAATTAAAGGCAAAAAAAAAAAAAAAAAAAAAAAAAAGGTGAATCTTATCCCTCAGTGCATTTGTTTCGTCTCTAACAACTCTGAATGCCATCAGCTAGGTTTAGCTGCTGTATTAGCAAAGCCTCAAACATATCAGGGTCCCACAGGGTTCATGGACTGCAGTAACGCTCCCACGGAGGACAGGGCTGCAGCCGGAGCCACTGGTACCAGGCACCAGAATTTAGTCATGAAGGCTTCAGAAACAGCAAAGCTGCAAGTGATGGCTTATTTGGCACCAGAAAATCCAAACATGAGACGAATCCAGGGAGCACCAGGCACTCCTTGCTCTGCTGCTCACAGAAGGGCTTGTTTTAATGGATATTTGAGCTGTTCAGATGCAGTATCCCTTTTGACCTTCCTACCCCACTAGCCACAAATCAGAGGGCGTTGGGAACATGATGTCCCAGCATCTCTTCATCGAACGAAGGGCACTGCGGTGGGGATGGCAATGAGAGGCAGCAGAGCACACTAATAAGACTTTATTGATTTGCCCATCACAAGCAGCAATTTTACACTTAGGCACTGCAGCCATTTAAGAGGAACAGAAGCCAGCTGGCAAAAAAGGTTTTATTGAGAATTGAACCTGGTAAAAGCCAAACTATTTTACTCTTTTGTATAAAACTATGTAAGTTATAGATGGGAAATGTTATTTAAGAACACGGTACATTCTTATTCTTTGCCATGACTGTATGCTACTCGCATATAGGTGAATTCAATAGAAATTGTTTCTCAGTTGCTCATCAAAATCGTAGTATCTCCTTATTTCTATGGCAACAATGGCCATTCACTCTGCAAAATCCAGTACTTTTCTGCTTGCTCTACTTGTTCACATGAAAAAACCTGCAACTTTTACTATTCAGGTAAAGGAGCAGTAATCCAGATATAAAATTTATTTACTGTGTTTCATACTTAACTGGGGAGACTTAACTTGATCCTTGTAACCTAATGATGTATTACTCCTATCCACCTGCAAACGATTTATTATAATTTCCAAAGCTTATGACAAAGTATTATACAGTTCAAATAGCAATTATGTAGGAAAATTGAAGCTGAGATAGCTGGGCTACTTGGGTTACCAGACTGCTATGTTTCTACATAACTTGTATATGATGTAAAAAATACTGCCTCGTATTTATTTACTGTGACTTGATCTGTTCCTACTCGCTCACAGTTTCTGCATCATACCCTTCTAATAGCGTCCTCCACCAGTTGTACTTGCAGTAAGAGTTAATACATGACCAATAACAGCATGTAACTTTAGGAGAAGAGTAAGAAAAATTAGATCTTGCTTACAACTGGATAAATTACGCAAACATTTTGCAACACAGCCGTGTCTCAAGAAGAGCGTGTCCAACGGGATGTCTGGCCAAACATACGGGCTCCAGGCTCTGCCTCGTCCCACTGTTCTCCAAAACAGATTGTCCAAGAAATACTTTCGAGATTCACCTGTCTGCCAGGCAGGAAAGCCAAATATTTCTTTTGCAAAGTTAGGTGTAGCATTTCTGTGATGGTTAGAAAGGTCGATAGGCAAGAAGAGAGCACTCTCCTCTTTCTGAGGCAGAGATGAGGCCACAATTCAGGAATGTGTTTGAGCACGTGCTTACTTTTAAGTGTATGCTCAAATACCAATTCAGTCAAGAGGAAGCAAAGAGCACAGACACATGCTTCATCAAGCATGGGTTATATTTCCTTCCCAGGCTCAGCCAACCTGACAAAGGTCAGGTTTGGCCCTTTTCATGCTTTTTTGCTACACTAATATGCAATGTTTTTTCAGGCAATTGCATTTAATAATTTCATAAGATGAAGAGCTGGAATACAAACTTAGCAAATCTGCAAACTTCTGTGAGGTGCCATTGCTATTGCAATTGCAGATACCGTAATATTTCAGATACAGTAATCTGAAAAATAACATTAGTATTGTTAAGACACATACAACATAAGGCAGTAGCACCGAGGGGTGTAAGCAGAGCCCTGCCATGACAAGCACTGTATCACCCCAGAACACGGGAGGATAATCCTGCCCTCAGGGAGTTTTAAACCCAATGGTTCTCAGGTTTCACAAGCGTTTTAAGTCAATGTCAGTGCAGGCTGTCATGAAAAGAGAAATTCTGTGATCCCAGACCCTCTTTACCGCTCTTACCAGCAATCATGTATCTCGTGCAACGAGCTAGATAAAGGCACTAAATCCAGCGGAAACAGAGCCTAGCAAGGGGACATAATTCCAGTTTACCACGTAGTCACGCTATCACCAGAAATAGCACAAACATCTCATTGGGGACCAGACCACGTTTTTCAAAGGTAGCCCACGCACTTAGACCGGCTCACCCCAACTATGAAGCCACAGGCGTAGTGACTGACACAGGACCGACGCTCTCCGCCTGGCCGAACGCGGTGACTTAAGGGAAAGAAGGGGCAACAGCGACAAGTCCCTGCCCGGCGCGGCAGCACGTCTCCTCTGCGACTGTCCCACCTGCCCTGGTGCCCTGGTGTAACAGGTATGAAGCTCTGCGAGTGGAACCGAATGAGGACGATGGTTCATCTAGCGTGGAGGTGTTGCCGAGGTTAAGTCGGCCAACGCTCTGCGTCAAAACTGCTTCCATAAAGAAAAAAAAAGATGGGTCGTCGTCATAGGAGACTCCCTTCTGATGGGAACAAAGCCCAACGCGCAGACCGGACCCACTTCTCAGAGAAGTCTGCTGCCTCCCTGGGGTTATAGATGTGAAGAAAAAGCTTTCTACCTTGATACGGCCCTCAGATTATTATCCATTACTGATTTTTCAGGTGGGCAGTGATGAAGTTGCAACAAGAAGTCCGAGGGCAATCAAGAGAGACTTCAGGGCCTTGGGACAACTGGTTAAAGGATCAGGAGCACAAGTAGTGTCCTCCTCTGTCCTTCCAGTTGCAGGGATGGGTGAGAGAAGAAACAGGAAAATCCAGCAGATCAATACCTGGCTCTGAGCCTGGTGTCGCTGGCAGAATTTTGGGGTTTTGGATCATGGGTCGGTTTACACGACACCAGGCCTGCTGTCAACAGATGGGGTACAGCTGTATCAAAGGGAGAAAAGAATCTTTGCACAGGAGTTAGCAGGACTCATGGAAAGAGCTTTAAACTAGATTTGAAGGGGGAAAGGGATAAAACCAGGCTCACTAGAGATAAGCCTGGGGGCAGCATGCCAACGTTTGAGGGACAGCGTGCTAGCGAGACCCTTCAGTCTGCCATCTCAGTGGAGGTAGGGGATGGAGATCCATGCGGCAGCAAAGACTCAAGGGATGCTGATGTGTAAGAAACCATGGAAGTGCCTGAGAATGAAAGGTCACATAGGAATTAGGGCTTCTCCCCCCAATAGCCCAACTGAAATGCATCTACCCCAAGTCATGCAGCATGGGCAACGAACAGGAAGAGCTGGAAGCCATCATGCAGGAGGAAAACTATGACATAGTTGCCATCATGGAAACATGGTGGGTAGACTGGCACAACTGGAGTGCTGCAATGGATGGCTATAAACTCTTCAGAAGGAACAGGCAAGGACGGAGAGGCAGTGGGGTAGCCCTGTATGTTTGGGAGCGTTCTGATTGTCTAGAGCTTAATGATGGTGATGATAGGGTTGAGTGTTTATGGGTAAGAATCAGGGGGAAGGCCAACAAGGCAGATATCATGGTGGGAGTCTGTTAGAGACCCAACCAGGATGAAGAGGCAGACAAAGCATTCTGTAAGCAGCTGGGAGAAGTCTCAAAATTGGTAGAACTTGTTCTCGGTGGGGACTTCAACTTACCAGATGTCTGCTGGAAATAAAATACAGCAGAGAGGAAACAGTCTAGGAGGTTCCTGGAACACGTGGAAGGTAACATCCTGACACAGCTGGTGAGCGAGTGAACTAGGGAAGACACCCCACTGGACCTGCTGTTTGTGAAGAGAAGGACTCGTGGGTGATGCGATGGTTGGAGGCCGTCTCGGGCACAGCGATCATGAAATGATACGAGTTTTCGATTCTCGGAGAAGTAAGGAGGGGGGTCAGCAGAACTGCCACCTTGGACTTCCAGAGGGCAGACTTTGGCCTGTTTAGGAGACCGGTGACACGGTTTAGTGGTGGACTTGGCAGTGTTAGGTTTACGGTTGGACTCAATGATCTTAAAGGTCTTTTCCAACCTAAATTCTACGGATGGCCAAGTTTTTCCTCTTTAGAAGCAGACAACATCACGTAACTTCCTGCTATCAAACCCCCCCAAACATTTTACAGCATGTTTGAACTGTATTACCAAATTAAAAATGATCTTTGGTATATAAAACAGAAATTGAGAAAACGTTATTGCAAACATGCCAAGCATTGTTAATATAACTTCTAATTCTTCCAAAGTTAATCTGATTTTGAATTTACTGTAATGTTAAAGCACAGGCTTACTGGCACAGAACAGTTAACAACCTTAAGCAGAAAAGCAAGTCAACATAGGTTAGGGGTTTCTGACAAGAAACATTTATTTAGATGCTGCAAGATTTATGGCCTTACCGCTGATGGATTTAAAGTGATTGGTAACTAAAAAAAAAAATTAAAAAAAAAAAATCATTAAACCGAGACATTTGCCTCAAAGACTGTACTTCCTCCTGCACTGTCATTTGATGGGACATTCCCTGGCAGATGATTAAAATCTGAGGGATTTATACCAGATACTCAAGGTTAAGAATTTCTCCCATACTATGTGCTAGGGAGTAAACCTAAGAACAAAAATCATGACCAGAAATTTGCAAAACTATGAGCTTTTGGTTACAGTATTTGAAGGAGAGGTTTGCTTTTATAAAAATCCATTTAATTCAAATCTAGATGCAAATCATGGATGCTGAAGTTTCTCAAAGTTTGGATTTTTTTCAGACACCGGTTTTGTTCACTGTGTTTGATCAGCCATGGAATTTACATACTGGAAGATGACATTTTTCAATACAATCTGACCAACTATTAATCATCATAAGTGGATTTTTGCCTACAAGTGAACACCTTACTTGCAATTTAGGAAAAAAATAGTTTAATTACAGCGAGCAATAAAAACTGAATTTTAAACTATTAAGATTTCTCTAACCTTACAGAAAGAAAAACAGTATCATTTTTCCCTTGTGGAGGACAGAGCATTAGTTATCATAACAACTGCCGCTGCCTCTCTGTCTCCTGTTCTGAAGAATGTAAAAGCTACAGCTTTCCACCCAGCAAGTGATGGACTTCAGGAGAACCCCAACCCTTCAAAAAAAAATTATGATTTACCAAAACAACAGAAAACAGTCTCATCCCGAGATGAAAAAGGCTCAATACCCAAGTCAGCACCTCAAACCCGTAGCAGCTCATCACTTCAAACAGATTACTAAGCATCAAGGACCAGTCAGCAATGCAGACCTGGTTGAGCTGCCAGTTCTCTCCTTGTCAACATCCAGTACGTGGATGCTCGAGGATTCCAGATAAGCCACGGGGAACATCAAGATAAGAAAATGGCTGTTTTCCCGCCTTGGAAACCTGCTGTCATTTTGATCACAAAAACAAAAGTTTCTCCATGAACACATGAATATAAACCTTTAACCAGTTAGCAAATTGAAAACTTAACAAACAGATCTGAATATTTACATTTGGATATATACACCCAGTGTATATGTATCTTGGAACAGATTTGTAAATGTTTCCACTGTGTACTGCTTGTAAAATTTCAGAGTTTGGAAAAGTGCCCTGAATGCTACGTCATTGCATTTGCTGCCAGAGTAAGAGGGCTAATAAAATAAGCATTAGCAGGAGAACACAATGCGAGAAGCAAATTTTTAAAAGGGAGGCCTTCTTCAGGTTTATGCTTTCCAGTATCAACCTCAAAAGAAAATGAGTGGGTAAGAGTGGAGAAAAGGAAAGGCAGGTGGCTCGCCAAATGATGTATTCAGACCGATGACAACTTTTCACAACAAAGACATCATAACTAGAAACGTAGTTGTTGAAAGCCCAGCTTGTATTTTATTGAACATCTGCTGCGAGAGAAGATGCTTCCAGTGCAATTAAGATCAATTTCTAAAAACTGGTTTTTAATTAAATGGACATAAACCTCAAAAGGTCTGAAACCTGAAATTATTGTGAAGTTACAGTCTCAGGCTCATTCTGTGTTTTGATTTTTGTTGCATTTATCCTCAATACGTGTTTTGAAAATTTACTGTAGATGCAGGCAGTTGTGCAAGATGCAGGAGGTGGCACTGGAAGTTACCTCCGTTCTAGGGAGGATTATGGCTGGGAAAAGGCCATCAGCATCTGTTTAGTCCCCCCCAACCCAACTTGGCTTTCTCTTTTCCCAATAACATTACGAACCACAGTTCCCAAGCTGTAACACACACATACATAGTATGTGGAGCACTGCAAAGTGCTCTGCTTGCACTGGGTGGAAGTTGTAGCAGCTCCTGATTCTCACCTGGGCAGGGAGGTTAAAACAGGCATTAAGAGTTGACTGGCAGTAGTTTATTCCTGCAAATAAGAGGAATTCCCAGCTCCAAGGCTCCCTTGCTGTTTTCTAAAGTGTCTGTCAAAACTAGGTAGTGGCTGGACTGACGCTTCCGACACTGATCAGAGAAATGAAATGAAGTCCCTTGGAGATAAGGAGATCAAAACAGGTAACACAGCAAAAGTTGGAGGAGCCAACAGGTTTGTGACAGAAGGATGATTTTTTTTTTTCTTTTTTTCCTATTAAGAAACTCTTCCTCCACACCTCACAAAACATCCCTCCAACAGTATTCCACGGCCTCCCTGCCTCTTCTTGCTGCTGCAAAGCAGCTCCAAGAGAGCAAGGGGATCACGAGAGCAGCAGCAAGAAGGGAGCAGAAACCCCAGAGGGGTAGGGAACCGGGGGCCGCTGCCGAGACCCCCCCGTTCTGCATCGGAGCTGTCACAAGGGGGGCTGCAGGGGACCCAGGGACCCCACAACTCTTTGCCTCAAGGTGGAAAAGGAGGTTGCACTGGCCGCTTTAGGGAGGCCGTGCCCAGGACGTGGGAAGAAAGAAAAGAAGGAACGGGGATGAAGAGAGGCATCCTTCTGCACGCGTGGGATGTCCAGGGGCAAGGCAGAAGCTGCTGTCATCAACAGTGGTAACTGAAGAAATCACGTACAGGAGCAACTCTACTAATTAATATTTTACTGACTGCTTTTTTTTTTTTTTTTAAATGCTGTTGAGAAAAAGCAGAGGGTGGGTTCACAAGGACAGTAAAGCTGCATTTTCCATTCATCCCAAATGTGTTAAAAGACATTTTTGTCCTCCATTCAGCTACATATGCAAATTATGACACAGTATATTGAAGACCACACAGTTGTTTATGAAAAGGATACTTAATTCAAATGGATGACAGATAGAAAAGAGATTTTAAAGCTTCTGAGTTGTTTATGATAAACAAACATGTGCCTGTACAAGTTCACTTCATGATAAAAAAAATATTGGACAAGAGTCAGTAGAGTTGCACAAGGAAGCAAACATCATCCAGCACATATACCAAAGGCCTATCAGAAAATTTTCCTTAGCTTCTTTACACCCACTCAACATGCAATTCACTTTGTTTTCTTTTTAACCAAGGAGAAAACAGCTTCAGAGATAGTATTAATCTTTGCTCAGCTAATTCAGTATCTTAGATGACCCCTATACGTACTTGCAGTTAAAAGTAGCACATCGACTCCATTGTAGAAGCACTAAACAAAGTACTTTCACAGAGAATTATACACCAAAGTAAAAACAAAGGAAACCTATGGGAAAAAACCCAACTCTATGAAACAGAGAAGTTTCACTGCGTCCGCAGTATAGTAGGATCCCACGTACACCACCTACCCAGAAACAGGACATTAAAGACTATTTCATACAATGATAATTTGCAAGACCATTGTGGAGCATTATAAAAACATTGAGAGCTGATGACTCAAATAGAGAAAAATAATAATGCTTCACGCCCTTGCACCATGGCAGTTTCCACATTGGTCGCTACTACTCTTCACTGTCCTGCAAAACATGAGACTTTAAAGGTGACAAATGCAGGAACTTCACCTTTTATCTCTTTATTCTCCCTTCAGTTAGGCCAGCACAACTGTCCCGTGGTGCCACGCTGTCACCCAAAGAGCAGAACTTGCTTTTCTCAGTCCCTCGCTCCTGCCCCGCGTTGTTCCTCCCATCGCACCGGCACACACGGAGCCAGGCCATGAGCTGGAGCGGCTAACTCATCTGAGATCAAAACCGTAATACAAAAATCCCACAATTTCTCTTGGATTAACGTTACCTTGCGCCGGCTCCTCAGCCCATGTCAATGCACAGCTGCACATATCCTCGCGCTGGCACAGTGGAGGAGGCAACGGTGGAGGAATGTGAACAAGCTGCCAGGGGAAGGTGGGACTGTTTCTCTTGGCAACAATGCCAACTAATGCCAGTTAAAAGCAACTCTTATTTAGGGCCGTAATAATTGCAAGTTGAAGTATTTTTTGTTATGTGTTTATGTGGTTTTTCTACTTTTATTTTAGCCAAAAGAATACAAAAATCAAAGTTTAATAAAAAATAATCCATTGGAGTCCCTTCTCCCTTGAGTTACTCTAAAATCAGACATGGTCTTTCAGCCATCGTCATCAATCTTCTGTCCCATACAACTTCCTCGGTAGGATGCCTTGAAGACGAACAGCAAGTCTTCCCAGCTACTTTTTAAATTACTTCCAATACGAAACAGGACCCTTCATACCATATTAAGCATGAAAGCAGCATCTCGGACTTGTTAACTCTAACTGTTCAAAAGGATTAATTCGGCATGGGAGTAGTGACAGAAACTCATCCCAGCCTTAACCTGGATGGGACTACACAACAAATTAACAATGTTCTTGATGTTCTTGATATTCTTTCTGTCTCACATACATTTTATTCTGGGTGTTGCCGTACTCTATCATTGCAATCACTGGTAGCTATCTATCTCTAGCTGGAGCAGTTGTATTTTGGAAGTACATACATATATGTGTTTCACAGGCCAAAAATTCTTAGGACTTTCCTCAAGGACATAATACGTTACAGAGTCATTTTTAAAGCTATATATCAGTTTGAATAAGGATCTGCTCAGCTTCCAGACACTAATATTTCCTATGCAGACATGTGTGCAAGAGTCATTCCCCTGCAGCAATACAGACACCATGACCTAAACTTGTCATGATCTAGCTAGATGCCCACAGAAATAGGCAGGTTTGCTGAACTGCCACAGCAATGAATGTAAACCTCCTGCTGCAGCACTGAAGACGCCTATTTTGTTTCCTCAGATTGACATAGGCTTTTTTAGGTGGCAGTAACAGGGAGGTGAAGTCATCATGTAGTCTCAATCGCAGTTGAGAATGACATTAGTGGCTTCAGAAAATCCCAAAGAACAGCAGACATGAACAAGAACAGGATCCACCAAACCTTCTCCCTTTCTAATTCTTTTTCTTTCCAAAGTTTCCCAAGGATTCACATCAAAGGTCACAAGTTATTTGTACAGAATAACAAGTTTCTCATGAATCAAGAGGCAAATACTCAACTCTTGCAGTAATAACGCTGCATACCAGTGGGCCACGGTCATGAAAAACAAGAAAGGACTATAAGCTTGCAGCCAAAGCCTCCAAGAAGAGGATGGGCCGGCTGCGGGAGATCTCTTCTGCCACCAGAGACCTAGAAATCTCAGCGATCTTTGTCTTCCATTACTTGTGACCCAAACTGTTCTCATTAGAAAAATCTTTTGTTACGTTCTTTTAACAAGACTGAGACTCTACCGTCAGCAAGACCTTCTGAAGAACATGGGTTTGACACGAGCGTACCAAGTACTACCAACAGTCGTAGCTCGTCCTGGTCCAAGGCCAAGCATTCAGTGGGCATTTAGCCACAATAAAACCCTTGCGTACAGCAACGCATCAGGCTCTCACGTGAAATACATGCCTCGATCCCTGTCAGAAAGGCAATGGGGAGGCCAAAAACCTGAAAGATACAAAAGCAATAAAGAAATTCAGGAAGAAATTGCTGAATTCTTCAAGAAATTCTCTGCCTCCACAAATGCTGCTACCTGCAAAGCAAACATGTTTTCTGTGCGAGTGCTCTCCAACGTTTTTGTGATCCCGGTGCCTCACCCAGAACATTTTGTAGCTAATGGGAATCTGGAAAATCATGCCCTACATATCCACAATATATAGATATGGCACAGCATGTGGAGAGGTCAGATAACAGCAGCAACTCTAGTGTTTATGTTCTGTTTTGCTTTTAAAAACCTTCTCAGTCTTCCATTAGATAATTACAGGTTTCATATTCTCACTTTCAAGGTTTATTTTCAAAACACTTCTGTCACTAAAGCAATTTCTAAGTTATCTACTTGTCAAAAGCAATTTACAGACTTTCGCATGACAGAAGCGAAGCATACAAAATATTCTCTTCCTGCATATAAAATAGTGCTATTTAACTACTTTTTCTCTCAATATTATAAAAATAAACATGTAAATCAACCTGCCATTTTAGAACTAGCGTGAAAGTGCCTTAGTACTATCATGACATTCACCTAACGTAAGTCAGGGTAAATAAGAGATTTTGCACATTCAGTACAAGGGAAATACGGGCTTCCGTATATATGAAAACATGCATGATGCTGCCAAAAGCAGATAACAAGGTGCAGAGTTATCAAAAACAATGTTTAGATTAAAAAAAATGCATGAGAGGCACAAGACAAATGCTGCAATTTTGTTCTTCTCCTCATGATGTTTAAGGAGTAGTACTGAGATATTTGTTTATGTTCCCCCCCCATCTCATCATTTACCACAGAGATATCAGAAATTGTAAATCTAACCTACCTACTTTTTCCTTAGAAACCTTAGCAGAAACCTTTCCCAAAAAACCTTGAGAGAAGTTATCAAACTGAACTGCCTTCATACTCCTCCTTTAGCAAAGCGTTCTTCAGATGCTAACACTAAATAGGAAAAAATCCCTCAATTAAAAAAGCTATCAAAATAAAGACCCTATCAACTCTCAGATAATTTAATTTCCATTATTTTTAGAACAAATTTGGAACTGACTAATATCTGAAATATATCCTATTCAGTTTAGGTCACGGTGCACACCACCAATCTGATCAGGTAATTAATATTAAAATGGTATTATTAGAGAAAAAACAGTAGTTTCATACTCGATATGATGCTTGCCTGCATAACTCCAAGCAAGTTACATGAAACAACACAGCAAAATTTCAGCTTTTGGTGGTAGTGAGAGTGCTCCATTCATCTCCTTTTTTTAATTGAAGATGAATGCTACCTTAGGATTCAGATATTAGCAAACGCAAGACTTGTTAAAACCCATCTTGAGATAATTGTAAGGCTTAACTTTTCATGTTAAGAGGACAGAGAGGATAACTGAAGATGTTCCATGTCAACAACTTGTTTTAAAAATAAAAACCAGGGTATTTCTAAAAGGCGCACCTAATGCACAAGGCATGTTTACGTTGATCAGTTGGACCTAATCCAGGATACATCAAATACAGACCCACTGGGGTTTTGTGTGTGCACAGTATGTGTATATATGGGTTCAGCATTATCATTTCCCTCCATTAGGGAAACACAAAAATTGCCAGCTCGTGGCTTTGATGGCGGCCTCAGAACATGGGGTTACGTACGAATGCCCAAGAGCCCACCTCAAGAAGATCGGGTTAGGCAAGTTCAACAGCCATCAACTACAATCTCTAATCTGGCTGAGCAGAACAGCTCTACCTGGGAACCATTATATTTCAAGAATTGCACTTTTTTTTCCCTTTTTTGCATTTCTAATGTCTAATCTGGCTGAGCAGAACAGCTCTACCTGGGAACCATTATATTTCAAGAATTGCACTTTTTTTTCCCCTTTTTTGCATTTCTAATCTGGAAAACAATTCTCCTTGCAAGTTTAGTACACATGCTGGCCTGTCTGTTGGGTGGGCTGAAGACCAAGCACTTGGCAAGAGCATCTGATCGACAACCGAGAAGTCATCTCCTGCCCCACCTGCACCTCTGAAGGGAACGTTGTTTCTGGGAGGACGAGGCAGCCGCTCCTAACGCGAGCACGGCCGGGAGAGGAGCAGAAAGCCCGAGCGGGCTCTCCTTCAGCTCAGGCTGGTCCCCCTCCTCACAGGCTCTCTACGCACAAGCCACAGGGCACCCGAGCATCCCCAAAAACAAAGGGAAGACGGGCAAGCGGCTGTAACTTCTATCAGCTGCCCGTGATGCCCCAGCAACCCTCTAAGAGACGTGGAAACCATGCAAACCCTACACAAAAAAAGAGGGATGCAGGGAGCAGCCACCTCGTGCGCTGCCTGATGAGCAGGCACAGACCTCAGAAGAGGACGGAGAACCTTCTCTCCCAAGCACCGATATTGCCCCTTTGCTAAATAAAGGTGGTGAGGACCGAAGACCGTAGGCGTTAAGTAAACGCTGCTGCCCCAACCCAGCCTGCTACTGCTCCCGCTGAAATCAAAGAGAACGACTGCGACAGCAGCAGGGGACCCGGCCTTGAACAAACATCTCCAGCTGAGTGGAAATGGTGAATCACATTTTCTGTATTTTTAGGTGATATTTGTTTCTTTTTATGAAATGATTTATTTAAAGCTGTTCTTCAGTCTAAACTTTTCCAGATATTACACTAAAAAAAAATAAATAATCACCGTTCTTTTTATAATGTACATCAGTTTTCTTTTAGCTATCTTGTTTTTAAAAAGCCACGAAACTATTAGTTTTTGAAGTGATGCAAAACTAAACATGCTGCTCTGAAAAAGCCCGTAATTAAGCAGGCTGTAATCATTTTTCACTATCTGGCTCCTTTTCAAGGCGTACGTCATTCTTTTGTTCCTCCTGCAGTATATTCTCATGGCAGCAGCAACCATGCTGATCCTAGGCATTAATTACTGTTTAGGAGAATGGAAAGGAGAAGGGCAAACAGAAAGGAGAGAGCAAAGAAAACAACGCTATACAATTCCACAAAACCCCTCACTGTGATACTGAAAAAGCAGCTTACAAATACCTACCCACACAACGCTTGTTAAAGGATTTATCTGTTCCTTTTAAGGACCTAACCTTGTAACAAAGATCTTTAGTTCCTCAGTCTAAGGAAGATACAGACATCTATTTTTAGTTACCCAAAAAAAACCCCAAAACATCACTGGTAAAAGAAAAAATACATATATTTATGGGAACTATTTGCCTGGGTTATTTCGAAAGTGCCTCAGAGAGGTCTAGTATTTATCTAAACTCACATTTATTTCTACACAATAAAGAGTAATTAAAATTAGCCTGGGTATCAGCAAGTTTCTCATGTAGCCTCTTCAGGTGCTAGTGACACCTTTTAGACACCAAATGACAAGGTGCCTCATGTATACAACAAGGAGAGCCACACACTTCTACCGTGATCTTCCACCTATAAGCTACACGCTAGAGATTTTCACATGAAAAAGTTGGTATCTGTAGAGTTGCCCTTTTTAAAAGGTATTAATAATTCAGTAATTATTAGTGCAGAACAGTAATTACGCACTCATTCAATAATTCCGTTTTGAAAGACATCCACAGCAACCAATGTTTCCTATTCTATTTCACACTCAGAATTGCTATTTAACTTTTATTTAGTAATAGTCTTTTTGAGGTGAAGGTTGGAATGAGGCCTGGTCAAAAAAGATTTTCTGAAAGACATAAAAATGTTATGTGTTTGGCACTTAAAAGAGTACAGAATGATCCGAGGCCCCACAGGGTGAGATTTACGCTATCATCAGTGTTTGTGTTTCATATTCAGCTTATGTTCAGAGCCATATCTGCCTGAGCCAGCTGAAGTTCAAAGCTAAGAGCCTTGGCTTACTACCTCAGGTACAATAATATGCTAATGCGGCTATAGATAAGTTTCAGGTTGGATCTGCCTCATGCTTAAAAAGCTCAGAGCAGGTGCAAAACAAGCTAAAGGTTATGGCCAAAGAATCATTAAATACGTAACTAAAGTTATTTACACAGATGGTTAGCAATGAAGACTTGATGACCTTTTCCATTGGAAAAGACCTGAAATTTTAGTGACTGTATTAAAAAAAACAAGATCGAGCACAGCCTTTAGTTTTCTGAACTATACAAATAGATGCATGCGGATTTTATTTTTTTAATATATACACCTATATCTCTCTATATATCTATCTCCATTCTATGATTCTATAACTTGACTGGCAGTAATGAGAGAGACCATTGGCACAAGAAGAAACCCAGGAATTCAGAGCATCTGGGAAAAAAATCTGAAGGAAATATCATCCAAAATTCTCTCATATCTCCAGCTGTTTTCCAAGGGACAACATATTCCAGAATCTGGATTTTAAAAAAAATATAGATGTTGCACAGTGTCTACATATATATACACCTCAGAATTTGTTCTTGTATATAGTTATCATAGATAGCATCCAAATTCTCAGATACTATAGGCGCATACGTATATAAGTACGTATGTGCGAGATCACGTACGGCCTTTAGAACAAGAGTTAAACAGAAGCTTTGTCCTCTTCTACAGCCTTGCTCGTTCCTGATCTCGAGTTTTACACATCCTGCTATTGAGCCTAAAGATGCACAAGCTCTTGGTACCTCTTGAATTCTGATGCCTCTTGGACTTGCCAAGCTCCTTCATTTTACCTTCAATAAATTTAACTGCCTGTGGAGAGCACTACAGTAACAAAGCTTGCAAGGCAGATGACAGAGTTTGTGAATTTATATCGTAAGTCAGCAGAAGGATTTTTTGCACTTCCTGATGTTTTTTTATATATCTAGATATCTTCATTTATATATCTCTCAGTACTTTTAATCTGAAATTGATTCTAACATCACCACAGCATAAAGCAACACCTGATTTACAAGCTGAGGTATTACTGTGACATGACATCCATCAAGAAAAAAAAGACAGACACATTTCCTAGGAACAACAGAACAGTTAATAAGACCATAAATTGTAAAAACATTTAACTAAGCACGCTAATCTATCATGCTAAACTTGAAGCATTAAGTATAAAATACAACGCTTAACAGGCCAAGAATGCCAAACATGCAAACCGATAATCCTTTAAACTGGTCTAGCTCTGCCAGATCTAGCTCTGCCAGTTTTCCATCAGCCATAGAACACTGATAGAAACTTAAATAATCATGGCATGAAGAAAATACTGTATTATTTGTGTGCCGATAGATTATATATTAGCGTAGGAATAGGTTTAAGGGATAAAAATTTCTGATGGAAAGATATTCAAATTCGAAACAATTCCTATCTGCTCTAGTCTCCTAAATCACTTCCATCTGGTAAATACTATCACCAGCAGTAAAAAGATACCGTAAGGCTTTGTTCTGAGACACTGAAGCCTGCTATTGTGTGAGAACGCATAATAAAGTTCATCCAAGAATATGGACTTCAGAAGACAAAGAAAAAGTCAACATTTACCTTCACGAGGTGCAAAATCCTAGAAAAGATACGGTGTAGCCTGGTATTGTGAAGCAAATTGATTTTTTCTAATGGGAGTTGCTTCCAAGTCTTCCTCTATAAAGAATGCAACCTATCATCTCACTTGTATTTCCCTTCCTCCTTGATTCAGATGGAAAATTCTCTTCTTACTGCAGGAAACTCTAGGCTAGGCTAGTCCATCTCAGTCACTCACAGCTTCCAGCAGTTTTCTGCCCATTTATTGTATCCAGACTCTCATTAAGTCTGGGTATGAATCAGCATTTTAAGGAGGGCACATCATTTTAGTGATTTAGTGAACATCATTTTAATGATTATTTGCTGAAAATTCAAACCTTCGCATAGATACAATGACATGCAGGGAAAAAAAAAACAAACCACAAAAACAGTATTATTGGAATATCTCTGAAGTCATTGCTGTTGAGAAAAGTTTGCTATTCCCACCAAAGTGCAATCACTGTCTTAGTCACCAACCTAGGGACAGACCGAAGGGGCCAGACAATGCAGACAATTGTATTCAGATTAAAGGCCAGTCTGAACCCATTTGCCCATCAGGATTTGGTCCTATGAGTCAAAATTTCATCTTCATTTCTTGCAATGCAAGTTATTAATATTGGAACAGATTATCATAAACCTGATAATTACTCTTCTTCTCCACGCCTCCAAAAGAAGCCTCCAAGGGCTCAATGTGATGGATTTTCAGATTAAGGCTCGCAAGAAGCAATAATGAAAGATGGGCAAGGCTGCTGTACTAGGGGAACTAAAAGCAAGAAAGCTCGGTGTTTGGGGTTTGATTTGGGGGAGGTGGTAGGATATAGAGGGAAAGGGAAGTTAATAAGACTGCAAGAACTTACTTTAGGTACAAATATAGTTACAAATAAGATCGGAGACCTGTGAAACACCACGAGGGTATCCAACTATTTGTGGATTCTGTCCCTCTGCATCCTTTTTTTCTCATCCTGGGTTCTTCTCACATTCGGTATATTAGAATTTAATATGTTGCCTCCTAACATTTTAGCTATATACTCTACCGGGAAAAAAAAAAAAAAAAGGCAGCAACAACATTATCTCAATTCTTGTTTGTGTGATTGCTTCCTTGGTGTAGTAAATTGAACTCCAAGAGATCTTCAAAAGGCTGAAGACCCTTTCCAGAAGCTATACACATATAAAGGACTAGGGCTTTTCTAAGCCACAAGCAAGCAAAGATCAGACTGAAGGTTTCCTTAACAACTTGATACCGTCCTCTAGATGAGTTTCACGGGTGCATTACGGATAAAAACTGACCATACACCACTTTGCTGCTCACCGAAGTGCTTCATGTAAAGAGGGAAGCACAACTTCCAGGGATTATTTCAAAGGGTCTGTCAGCTGAAGTTGCTCATAGAGCTCATCAGTACAAGACCACGGTGACAGACGCAAAACCTTCACCAACAGCTGCCCTTTATTTCAGAGAAATTGAATTAAAGGAATGTGTGTGCATTAGAAGGGGCTGCTGAATCAGAGCATGAGGAGGGTAATTGCTCCATTAGGAAGAGTCAACATGGCGAGTTAATAAAATGAGATGTACTATCAATCAATAGTTTGGAAATGATTCAAATTGTTGGGGTAGAGGAAATAAAAAGGCCTCTTCTGATTAAAACATTTCACTGCTTTGGGTACAGGCAAGCTTAATACAAAAAGGTAGGAAAAAGAAAATGGAAGCTTCGGTTTATAGCTCAGGCCATTATAATAGCAAAGTGAAATTATGTTTCACCATAACTTGGTGTTTAAGAGGAAGCAACTAAGCATTGCTTATGGATAGAAACCCTCCTATCACAACTGAAAGTTTACTTTAAATGTACTGCGTACATGCCTCACGTTCTTGACAGACCACGTTCTTCAACTATTACATGTCAACTCTAACCCTCATCAGAAAACAACAAAAAAAATTTAATATTATCCTTAAATTATTTTCAGACAGTAAAATTAAACTTGACCTCAAAATCTTTAGAAGACCCTGCATTTCGTGTACCACGTGAAAAGAAAGCTAAAGGAAATTGAACCAGCTTTCCAAATGGTTTGAGGATGACTTAAACTGAAAGGATCACATCTCAACTGTTATTTTATAAATTTACATAGTAGAAATATTCTTGATTTGCCCCCCCCCCCCTTTTTTTTTTTAATTTTGATTTGGGTTTGGGTTTTCTATTTCTTCTCCCCTCCGCATATACACACCTGCCAAGTTAAACAGGAATATGGGAATTACAGACAACGTCTGCTTGGCAATCAGCTGCGACTACAGCTCACGTAGACGTGCCCAAACCGGCTTTAAACCGGCGTGATAGCGATCAGCAGCACAGAGCTAGGTGTAGGCTGCAATATTCACCCCACAGCAGCAGAGATGCTGTGAGCCTTCTGCCGATGGTGCTCTTCTTGAATCAGTGGGAAAGCTGGAGAGCATCGGGTTAGGCTGGGGTATGTCTACATGAATCTACATGTCTGCAAGGAATATGAAGTCTGTTTACATATTTACATTTAAATTCATAAAGTGATAGATAGTCACTGCTATGCCAACTGAAGTGCTTAATTCCATCTTTCTGTCATTTCCTGTATTTAAAACAAAGATCGCAAAACATTTTCTATAAAATCCCTTACGAGTTATCATAAGACACATGATATATTGCTAGGCATTAGGAAGCTAAGAAATTCATACATTTTCATGCCTGATGAATAAACAAGAGGAAAATGCAGTAATGAATCAAAACATGTAAATGACAATTATCTCAAAGGTCACTGTATTTATGGTGCTCATTATTTATTAATGGCATATGCTTAATGAACATCTTTCCAATTAAGACTGCGTGATGTCCCATAGCAAATGCAGCAATCGCAAATGTGTGAATAGGATTAAGCCTCTCCATAACTTCCCAAATTAAGCATGTGTGTGAATATTGTATCAGATCCAGGCCAGAGCATTTAACACTCCGTAAGTACACTCAAGTCAGCATTACAAAATACTAAATGAGTCAATAGTATCAGTGGGTCATAACTCAGAATTATTAACTTATCCTTTCTTAAATCATTAGTAAAATGTGACATTAATAAATGCCTCAATGCCTTTGCAAACAATAAATGACTCATTATGCTTGTTATTAATTACAGTTGAGGAATACTCTGGATGTGTATTTTTCTTTAAACTTAGATCTGCAAAATTTATTTGAAACGTATGTGGCCCATTAAGCAAGACGAAGGAAGAAAACGGGAGGGGTGGGGGGGAAGAGAGAGATTTTTATGCCTTCTTCCCTCACTCTACCTGGAAGCCTGGTAAAGCCAACATATGTCTTTGAAGGTATTAAAAATGTTGCTCTATCCCATAGGGAATTATTGTCCTGAGAGCAAAAAAAGCATGTAAATCTGAACTACTCACACACTTTTTAACCTGTGATAAATTTACAAAACATTCATCAGAGCCCACAGCCTATCTTTTGAACCTACATCATCTAAGCTTATTGAAAAAGGCTCTCAGCAAGAATCAGATTTTTGTGCTTAATAAGATACTCCCCAGTTGGGGCGGGGGTGTAGCTGGTTGGTTGGGGCTTTTAAAATGCAATTCATTTTTCTAAACATCTGCTTTTCTACCAAAAGAAAAGCCTTTCTAGTCCAATGTTTCATTTGCTGTGAACTGCACAAAATATCGGTATCAGTCACTAAGTCTAAATTAACAAAAAATAAAGTGGAAAGGGCTATAAGAACCCTCTTCTGTGAATTTAGTTAAAATATTGCTGGCAACATTGTCATCCTCAGTTAGCTTCAACCAGTGACTTTTTACTCATACTGTATATCCCATTCTAAGAATTTGCTATTTAAGATTATACAGGACTTCCTTACAGTCTTTAACAGATGTTTGTCATATGTGAGACTTCTGTTCACGTCATCCATGCGTAGTTCAAGGGAGGTTCATGATAAAACTATACAAGTGAAACAATGCACCAGTGTTTGCTTAATAGAGAAAGGACCTAAAATTCAGATAAAGTTTCAGCTTAACATAAATCAAAAATAGCTCCACAGGAAATCTCCCCCTCACTTGAGACCGGAGTTAAATAACTTAACTAAGAAGACTCGTATTCACCTGGTCAATTGAATTAATTCATAAAATTTCACAGTGAAGAGAAATATACTCATAAAATTACCATCATTTTAACAGAAAATAGTTGCTTCTTTAAAAAAAACCCCACACTGTACCTGCTGTAACTTTTTTAAATTGGAGGTTGTATAGTTAAAAGATCTGGTCTAATCCTGTAGAGTTTTCTTCCCCAAGACAAAGTATTCTCTATACTGAAACTCAAGAAAAAAGTTCTTAAAGAAATTTGTTTCTTAAAAGTTCTTAATGAAATTTGTTTCTTAAGGTCTCATTTTTTTAAAACAAACAAAAAAAACCCATTAGCTTCAGATAATTTAAAAAATATACATACCCTTTATCACTAGGTTTATTACCTCTTTGAAAGAATACTTAATAAAACAAACACTTGGGTATAACCAAAATGACAGAGACTTGTTTGAATGCTGCAATAATGACTGCAAAAAATAAAACACTCACTGTGCGAACACTGATTCATTTTTCCTTTGTGCACTCATGCTCTTGCTTCCCTAGCGCGCTGTTGACTATGGAGAGATTAATTTCTGGTATAAAAAGGTTCAGCACCAATGATGCTGAGCGACCGACTATAAATTAAGCTAAGAAAATTGCACATATATTTTGTCAGGGATATCCATTTAGGAATCGTAACTAAAAGAAACAGGCCAAACTCTGAGGGGACTACATGGCAATTTAATTTTATATACAAATCCTCTGATCCCCAGGCCATATAATTACCTACTTTTAAGCACGCTGGGTATGTGGTTTACTCACATTTTTTTTTAGTAGAATAATACATATAATAACGGTTATTTGGCTCTAGCCATCACCCCTTCCCCCCCCACCACGAAGGAAGCAAACCAAAGCAGACGCCCACATACAACGAGCGGCCAACACCTTCGGACGCGGTTTGCTACGGCAAACGCCCGCGTCTTTTAGCGGCGAGCTGCGTGCCAGAGCGGCACAAGAACTGGATGGCCAGCCCTGCCGCTCGTCCGGAGCTCTCCAGCCAGCTTAGACGGCCTCGGAAGCTAAAAGACAGAGCAAGATAAAAACACGACAGGTAAAGTTCCCTCAGCCTGGAACGTCACCTATAGACAGACATTTATTGGTCTCTCTGTGTCACGGCCTCGTATCAACGCCAGGTTCACGTAAAAAGTCGGGTAGCGTTACCGGCTAATTACACACCTCCTTACGCTGAAATTAGAGATATGCAAATACACTAGTCCTGACCGCCGCTAGATGAAAAGCAGAAATTGCTATTTAAACTACCAAGTACTGAAGAATACCTCCAGGTGGAATGTGCTAAAAACATGCATCTGGTATGTTACATTGATAAATGGAAAAAGACGGGATGTTTCTTAAATGAATTATTCTTTTCTCTTCCTCCCATCCTTATATATTAGAAGCAGTACCCTATTCCCACTTTCATTATCTGGCAAAGTCCATAACTGGAAACCAAGCTGCACATTTTATGACCCCCTAATCCGGCTCTATCTCAAAAGGCAGCCATACAAATCCAACACGAGACCCGCCTGGGATATTTTCAAACAGCAAACACCCCACAGCGCTTCCACCTGTTCTTTCTGCTGCTTTTACACACACGGTTCTGTCCTCCTCGCACATCCATCGCTCCCATTAATGGTAAAAGCATTTGTTATGTGGTGTTGATTGATTAACTCTAATGGAATACTTGCACATATCATGGGAAGAACACATGTCAAAGCTTTAAAAAAAAAACAAACAACCAAAACCCCCAAAAAACTAGAGCAAGGTCTTCTCAGGACATTGTGATGGGAAACATACTAAGAGACCTAGTTTGAAAACAAATATACTGATGGCAACCAGGAACTTTTTTAATAACTTGTTTGCCCAGCCTCTCTGGTTGCCATCTTTCTTGTTAAATTGTACCTGAGATTAAACACTGCTAAATATATTGCCAAATTAAGTGGCAGTTGTCAATTAAAAGAGTTGAAAACACATACTGGAGGATCATCATTTACATTTTTAATATTAGAGTACATTTGTGTAAGTCCTTTGGTCTGGTAAGGAACCTTAGGAATCTCTACCCTCTAACTGCAACTCTTCCTTTACGCAGTATTTTGCTTGGAATTCAGATGGGAGGTTGAAATCACTCATGATAGCTTGGCTCAAGTTACTATTTTTACCTACTTACTTTGAAATTAATTTCTTATCCCGAAGCAGAATTGTCGCTAACTTGATTTTCCACAACTTGTTGCTAATAAACAGCGGCAAAAAAACCCACTCCCTGCTAATGTAATGTCTTAATAACTATATCACTCATTTTACTAAAAAGGCAGTCAATAGGATGCACAGATAATTTCTGCTCACAGACCAGAAGTTTGGTCTTGAAGTGCAAAACTTTGGCTTTTACTAACATTAAATAGTAAGTATACCAATTCAGGTACTAGCTGACATTTTTCTACTAAACAGTGGTATTTACTGTAGTGTTTCCTGTAGTGCTAAGAAGTTAAGAACACCCCGATGCACTAATATGCTCCATTTAAAATAGGATTTAATAGGAAGGCTAGAGTTGCAAACCTCATACGTAGTGCTGCTCTTTGACCCCACGGCGTACAACACAGCTGCGATACCTGCAGATCTTCTGGTAACTGGGAAAACATTAGCCAGCATCAGTGCCAGAAAGACAAACTGGATCACTCAATCACTTCACAGACCTTCTCATTGCCACAAACTTTTTACCGAATGATCACTGGAAAATTCCGATTATCAAAGCGGCACGATTTTATTCAGCAAATAAATTATCCATTAAAACCTAATTTTGGTTAAACCATCCCTGGTAATGAGTTTAAATTGAATATACTAAACAGCATAAATTAAAACCCATGTTTTTTTCACGGGCAAATCTGGAAAATGAAAGATGAGCCAGGGGTGGTTTTGGACTCCGCAGCAGCACCGCGGTTCAAACCCTCCGCTGGCCTCATCCCAAGCTGTTACTGGAACCAAATCCTTGCACAAGCCTGCGGAATGTTGCAATCGCTAGCTCTTAACGGCACGGCAAGGTGACTCCTCTTCTGTTGACACTATTTCATTTTGTACAAAATTCATACCTAGGTTTTGGGCAGAAGGTAGCGAGCGACTCCAGTGTCTGCTGGCTACGGCATTCACCGGGAGGCGAGGCGGTAAGTTCCCGTGCCAAGGAGCACCTCGGATTTTTGCTTGTTTTACAAAGCTGTAGAAAATAAGAGGTCGAGGTAACCCTATCCTGAATGCTGCATCTGAATGCTCTCGGACCACTCCCGGGTTCATACCTCATCGCCTGAGGACGGGGATCCAAAACCAGGTTCTCTCGCATGTTGGGTAAGCATCTCGATCCCTAATCGATGGAACTGGAAATCTCCTGTTCCACCTTACTGGTTTTTATGAGAAACGGTGGTCGTACCGTCATTTGTTTAGGTTTCTGGGGTGGAATTCAGGCAACGTATCCAACAAAGCGAAAGCTGAATCCTCTTCTCTCTTCTCTTCATCACCTGCTTTGCCCCTACTTGACAAAGCAAATTGAAAAGTGTTTGCTTTAATTGATAACCCATGGTACAAGTAACTCAGCTTTCTTTTGAACAAGTGTCATTCGTTTTTCACGCTCCAGATAAGAGAGACATGCTAGTGCAAAACAGCGATGAAGTTGGTAAGTCAGCCTCCATTAGTTACAAGCACTGGCATGAGTTTTAAAGTGGGATTAATGCTGAAATTAAAATAAAGGGAAGAAATATCCAGATTCCCCATAGTTTTGCTAATTAATTTGATTCTTACCGCCCTCTAGCTTGGCATGTTTCATGATGTGAAAATGTGAGTGACCGCTGTGAGTTGTAGGATGCATTTGGGAAGTAGATTTATAAGTTTAACAGCTTTCTTTGGTAACACTTTCAGGTCAAATATCGGATACAGAGAATTTTTTTTGGTATGAAATACAAACTAGTCTACATGACAAAGCACCCAAGTATCAGTAAAAAAGGCAAACACGCCAGCAAAGGTTTCAGTCTTCTGACAAAAGAAATCCCACTGATACTTGAAGGTTAGTCAAATTGAACAAGGGGCAGATCTTCAGATGCAGCTTACGCAATAGCATTTCAAAATCATCTTTGATTTCTCCTGGGGCTAGGGTGTTGCTGGCAATCTGGTGCTCAATGCAATGAGAAGTTCTGTAATAACCAAACTTCTTGCTACAGATGGAGGCTTATTCAGTGGTTAGTTCAAATTTGTTTAAGATTGATCTGTCCTGCTTGAAGGAGAGAAAAGTCTTAATATAGCAGCGTAACTAGCTGGGAGAGCTTTTCTCTCCATTTTCTGCTCCGAAGCATCTGCCATCTCCCTGCAGCACACCCAGACTGATTCACTACGTGATGAAACCTGTTCACACAGACCCTTAAAGAGCCGTTTTACCCTCTCTACTAATGATCTCCATGACTGCAGCACTGGATCTTTTGATCAAGATGTAGTAGCAGTTTCAAGTCTTGGGGAAAAAAGGGGCAAAACAAAAAAGTAGTATCTGAAAGGCCCTACTTTATTTACTTCCAACCACGTCAGTGCTAAACCTTCATTTTCTGACCTAGTTAGGAACATCGGTGGATACATGCCATAGGAATTGAGCCAAACGCTAAAAAGAATAAGAACTCCCTATGCATTTTGAGGTTTAAAAATCATTTGTCAGTCTAGGGTTTAACAAGGACAACCACAACCAGCCTAGAGGCTGGAAGGTGAGCGACACTTTAATATTTGAATTTTAAAGGGATTCATAGTCCTACAGAAGCTGATCCCCAAGCGCCCTGATGTCAGAGCAGAATACTAAGCCCGGTTACCTATGTTTCAGCATGAATTTCTGGGGTGTGCTAGATAAAGCAAGCCTACCTTTCTGGCCATCCCCAACCCTATGGAAACAAAAGGAAACGTAGGGCCGGTGCAAAAGTCACGGCATGCATCCCTTCTTTGTATAGATGAAAATGAGGGAAGAAATGAGAAAGCGACGTGTTAACAGGGAAAGCAAGAGGTAGGACAGTTCCTGTAGCTGAAGAATAATGATATAGTTGGTTTAGAACAACAAACTGAATATACTAAAGAAATCGAGACATCTTGAAGACAGTACTCTCAACGGGGTGTTCACCTATGCTTCTCTTCACTCAGTGAACTGGACAAAATCATGTCTTCTGTTATCCATGGCTACTTCCTTGTATTAGTCAACTAATTTAAAAAAAGCTTTGTAGAACTGAAGCTACGATGCCCCTACCTACACACACACACACCACATCCCTATCTTCCCTCCTGAAGTTACTGTGTCTGCCTCCTTCTACCCAGAAGGTATGATCTGACATGTCCAGCTGCTAACATCTGCCCCTAGAAACCTCATGCTCACTATTGTTTTAAACCAAACATCAAGTTAGAACATCATGTCTTATGTTAATGTCAAACATGAACAAGTAACTGAAGATTTTAAAATGTCTTATTTATCATCAGTGATAAAGTTATTTGATCACTTTTCATCACCACAAAATTTTATATTTTAATATTTAATTATATTTAATTTCTCATATTTTATGAAGTACGCTGATTAATTTCAATGACATCAAACTTTACCCCCTATTCCTGTACTAGAATTCAATAATGCTAAATGGCATCACAGAGTAAAAGGCAAACTAAAAAGAGAGAAAGAAAAAATAAAAAGCTATAGATATACATGAAAAGGAAAAGCCTCCAGTTGGATTTTAAAATAACTATATAACAAGTTGATCACTTTGGGAAGCACAACCGAGTAAAAAGCACCTGAACAAGCCAAAGCTGTCTGCTTTGAAAGGACAAATAAAGTAATAGTTAGGGGCAGGTACAAATGCTTGAAAACAGTTTCCAAAATGCTAATGCAAACAGCTTTAATAACACCATGGGGATATGAAACATCTGTGGTTAAAAAAAAAAAAAAAAAAAAGAAAACAAAACCCAACAGAACAGATTTAGCTAAATGTAATAATGACACTAGAACTGACCTGTTGCTAGTGTTTTTGGAAGAGGGTGCGCTCTGCTGAGGCTTTTTAGGAAACAAGTGCAATATACTGTGCTGAGTTGTTTGCTCTGAAAGGCATCAAGATAACTCTGGATTTGCTTTGTCCTGCCAGGTTTTGAGGGGTTGTGTTCTGTTTTCTTTGAAAATACCTTCTGCCTGCCATGCAGACATCCAAGCGGTCACATCCCTTTCAACCTCACTGTACACACCTATGTCCATACCCATCTTGCTGCCTGTCTAGAAAAGTTCTTTATTTTACCTGGAGTGACAAATGAAGGCAGGAAAATTCAGATGAAGAAACTGATACACAGCATAATTTCACCAAATAACAGAAAGATTGAAATCCGTAGGATATTACAGCTTTTAAAAAAGATGGGCTCCAGCTGTGCTGTTCGGACTAGGGCTTAAGAGCAAGCCTCAAGTTTCTTTAAAGTTTTCAGGGAGATCTTGGATCTAATCTTTTATCCCAGGCTCAATTCAACCCATCCCTATCCACATACAAACTTCTAGAAAGAAGAATCTGCTTTTTTGCAGATTCTTCTGAGGATGATCGTGCGCACCAGCACTGGTGCTCTCCACAAACCCAACCCTATTTGCTTTGGTTGTGTCATTCAACACACAATGTCCCAACACAAACATGTGAGTTTAAGGCTTATAGAATCCTTAAAATTATTTAAATTATTAAATCATTAAAAGGTAATAATTGAAAGTAATTTGAACAATAAGCCTCACTGTGGTTTCTTGCCATTGAGTATCACACATTTTCTTTAAAGATCCATAATATCCTAAAGGCTTGATCAAAGAAGAGTTTGGCGTGCCTGCTTTAGCATTTAAAATACAAGCTTTGAGTTCCCAAAGCAGTTATGTGCTACCGAAGTCTTGAGAGACAGCAAGAGACAAGGAAGCCTTCATTTTCCTCAATGGTACTTGCACTAGAAAGAGATCAACAGGAAAAACAGATTTGACCCTAAGCTACCTGCAGAGATTTTGTGAGACAAACATGACAGTACAGACTGAGGATCCTCTTACTCCTAACACTCACTATTAATTAAATAGTAACTGCTAATTACAGCAGAATAATTTTACAAGTAATAATCCTTCAAAGCCATAATCCTATTGCAATCAAAAACATGCAAAGACAATGTTATGGCTTGTATTTCTAACATATTAATACATTTAACTTATTGGAATGCCAAAATAAAAAAAGGGGGGGGGGGGGGGGGGGGGGGGGCATCAAATGGTGGTGAGCCTAAAGGCAAAGAAGAGATACCTAGACATTTGCAATGAAGAGTTATTTCTAAGTAACAATCATTATTTCATTAAGTCAAGCCAGGTAATACAGGCTATTATATCTAGAAGAATAGAAGACAAAATTAGTAAGTGAAACCTATTGTTAAAAATCCAATAGGAAAAGCACAAAATGGATATAAGAATGCTGTGATCAAAGATAAAGGTGAGTTATAAACCTTAATTTTGAACAGTAGGAGCATGGCATAACTCAAAGGCATGAATCGAGGGGAAGAAACAAGAATCAAACAGCAACGGAGTTCTTCGCACTGTGGGAATAGATCAGGCCGAACCCTGAAAAGAGGGGAACTGCGGTAACATCATACCAGCACCTGAGTTAGGTTAATGACGTAACATTTCCAAAGTCAACATCAAGTTACAAAATAAGGTAGTAATAAAATGGAAGTCGCAGTTTAAAGACAGATACGGTTGACTATCATCATGGAGAAGAAGTATCTCACTACACCACCAATACAAGCATGTTTTGCTGAACAACAAAGTTCTCATTGAAGTTAACGTACGGTAGACATCTAATTTTTAGTTTTTCTCAAAAGTAATTCCATCTGCAGCCAAATTATTTCAAATTACCTTCAAATATAACCACAATCAAGTTAACGTCTGTCAGATTCACAGCTCCACTGCTAGCTCACTTGGACCCACACCTTTCAGTTTGGTAACTCATTTTTCACAGGTAGCATTTATTATCAAATATGATATCCCTTGAAGCTCCAAGGAAGCTATCAGACAAGTTCTGAAAAGCATTTGCCCCATCTCTTTTTCAAGTGGCCCAGAACATCTGTTTGTCTAGAAGCATAGGGGGTGAAAAAAAAGAAATATCAAGATTGGCTGAATAACTGCAAGAGTGATTTAAAACACAGCAAAGGTTGGATTTCTAATTCAACAATATTAAAGCTTCTATTACATAGGAGTCTACATTCACTTCGAGGCAGTCCTTTTCAACAACAGAGGACCTAAAAAACTTGCTTCTGTCTTAAGGAAGCTTATTAGTTAGCATTTCTTTGGGTTATCTTCTGTGTGTTTAAGGAAGTCAATAGTATTTTTAATATTTTAATTTTAAAATTTTTAATATAGCATGCACAAGAAATGACCCAGTAACAGAAATGAGTAAAATGCCAATACTCCAATTTAATGGTAAAAAGGCACATAGCTAATGCATTTCAATGTCAGTTTAAGCCCTAACAAAGTGTTGGGTTGTTTGGGGTTTTTTAAGAGATTAAAAAAAGTGCTTATGTATTTTTCTTCCCTTTGCATAGCCGTTTAGACATATGATATGCATTCTTTTAAATCAGCGTCTCCTCTGCTACTACTTAATGTAGTGAGTTTCTATAAAATCTAGGCAAAATGATGACAGTTTCTAGAAAAGGTTTTCAAGACCTAGAGAACTGCTCATTCCAGTGATGTGCACACACCCCCATGTAATTCCCTCCTCCACATCCCTATTAATTTTTGAGGGATTATAAATTCAGTAAACCACGGTAAGAAAACAGAACAAATGCTCCCAGGGAATCTTGATCAAAACCGCTCCCCAAAAGGTACACGAGGAAACAATTACTTTTCTTGTGTATGGAATAGTATGCAAAACCCCTCAAAATAATTGCACTGAAAAGACCAAATCAGAATACACTCATAACAAACAGCACATAAAGAGGCGTGTATGGGATTGCATGCTTGTAGGAGAGCTTGAACAACAGGTACCATGGTTTCCATGCTCCCCCTGTGCAGAGTGGAAATTTTCGGTCCCCACCTGTTTACGCTGATTTTGTTCGACAAAATATCAGAACCTGCAAATACAGAAATCAAAGGTCCAGGCTACAGCCTCCACCCACGCCCTCCAACCTTCTCCCCCCAGGTACTTCGATAAGAGACACTGTCAGCCTAACTCAGCTGCAGGGATTAAAATCTATCAAAAAAAAATAGCAAAGAGCACCCAGTTGATTGGACAGCTAGGCAAACTGGAAAAATGAGTTATTCTGCCTTTTGACTCCTTGAATATATTTTACATCCATGAAGTTTGAGTAGGTTTTCGGGGATTGGGTTTTTTTATTTCTCCTTTTTTTTTTTTCTTCCTTCAACGGCACCATTCTGCTGACGTGGGAGCTGTTTTATTTGAAGCGGGCAAAAAAAAAAGAAAAGTACTGCTGAAGCGCTGCCTCTCATCTCCCACACAGCCCGTACCTACTGTACCGCATCGCGCGTTCCAGCTCCCAGCAGCATACGCCAGCAGCAACGCCAGGAAACTACTTACCCAAGGAAATAACTATGATAAGAGGATAAAAATAGCCTGCAATGATGGAAAGCATTTCAGTGATAGATATGTTTGAAAAAAAAGGAAATGAAGCTGTTAAAAAGATAGAACATGGAGCAAGGCACAGAAGGGGGGAAATATTCCTTGCGTTGCAGCAGGAGATCTGGCAGAGGCGACGCATTTTTTTCCTCCGCTGCGCTCTCGCTGCAGTTTACACTGATGGCTGGTCCAGCTCCAAAGCAAGCGCACTCCCCTTGACAGAAGGCCTATTGCTAAGACTTTGCCTTACATAGCTCTCCCATTCACTTCGTTCCCAGAACCAGGAGGTCAAAATAAACTACACGTATACCTACCTTTGGGACACATAAAGGAACCCATGTACGTGCTCCAGTCTCTATCGCAGCCCGAGAGCTTCACGAGGGAATCTTAGGCATTTCAAATAAAACTTATTCATGGATCTGATAGCTCATGGAGAAGAACATTAACACCCTTCTAGGCTATTTTTGTTGGCATTCAGGCCCTCTGTGCAGGGGAAAAGAATAAAAACAGAGGGGAAAAAAAAAAAAGCCCAGCAATACAGGGACAGAGAAACAGGTGCTTCCTTTATCTGAAATTAAATCACTTATTTTGCTGATAAAATAATATCCATGCCCATATTAGGCAACCACAACAGATTATTTTTTCCTCTCATTTTATGAATATTGACTTTTTAAAAGTAAAAATGAAAATGGTGAATTCACTGCCTTCCACGAGCAACAGCAACATCCATTTACTGCTGTAGAAGAGAAATGGCAAGGTGCCTTCGTATTGCGAGGGAAAATTAAGTGCATAAAATATACCACCTGCTGACTGTGAAAGACTTCTAAGCAGATACACACAAGAGAATAGATAATACTGTAAGGTTTGCTTTCTTCTCTTATTTTATAGACCTACATATTAAAGTCAGAATCAGTCACTCTGAGTATTGGTTTTGAGATTCTGTGAAAACAGATTCCATGAGTTTCACTTATATCTGCATCAATAACCACTGTCTGAAATAAAATGTGTTTTTAGAAAGGCCCAGCACTATGAATGAGACATTTTGTATTATCCAGTATATGCCACATGCTCTGGTAAGACACAAAATCAGATGAAGATAGTTACTCCTTTCAAGAAAGGAGCATGCCAACTCATCAGAAGCTACTAAATGAAGCTGTGGAAACACCCCCCCCACACCCCTTCAGCCTCTCCAGTTTGCCCACACAGTGAGATCAACCCTAGTAAGTTATTCCTAAGACTCAACTTATTTTCTGATAAAGTCCCAGGTGCGGATAGCCACATCTTCCAACGCTCCACTACAGAAAGACCAAGGAAATCACTAACAAAGTGGCATCCAGGTCATGAGGAAGGTAAAAATTGTTTGACTTAAAAGTACTGAGGGGGAAAATCAGTAAAAAGAAAGCTCAGACTTAATTTTAGGAAACACGTCGCAATGATGAGATCAATTTGTCGCAGTTACGTATAGCGACAATCCTTTTGTGTGTGTGTGTCACTGCAAGGCATCTCCTCCTTTTGTTCGGGCGATGACGGACCCAACGGCCACTCGAACACCATGATACAACAGTGCCATCTTGCTTGCTTGGTTTCAAGTCAGTATTAGCCAGATTCAGCTGCAGCTTAACAAGACAACACAATAACAAACCTCAGATGAAGCCCAGAGTTTTACTCACTTTCCAGCCATGCCAAATCACCAGCGTAACAAGTTATGGATCCACCTAAAACTCACAAACACATAACCACATCTTACCCAAACCGTGGGTAATTGATTCACCTGTGACACTTACTATTTTACTTCATTTTTTCAAATTACCCCAACATGAAGTAATGACACAGGCAACCAAATCTATGACTACAACTATCAAGAGATCAACAGCAGAAATAAAAGCTATTCTCACCCAGTCCTACTAGAAGTTGCTGAGAACTTTTCTAGTCTTCCTCAGAAGGAACCATGTGAGCAGCAGCACTGTCCATCTGAAAACAAACCCACCCCTTTCCTCTAGTTGCGTTTGGCATTTCTATCTCAAAAGCAAAAATACACATTGCATTTCGAAATAGTTTGGCATAGCATACGTTAAAAATTCACAGCTAAGTCCATTAATATTTAGCAACAAATTAATGCTTTATATGAAACTTTTTCATGCAGCATTGTCTTTGAATTAAAAATGATCAGAGCTGAATGTACGAACTCCAAGGGTACAAGTTAATGGCTATGGCTCTGTAGAACCAATTCTGACAGTTTACCCTTACCGTGCAGTACACTATATATCTTTAAGCCACTTTTGAATTTTCAGTGTGTCAGTGGATCAATAAAACAATATAAAACTTGAAACCACTTCCCGGACAAAATTAATATTGGAGTGAAAACTGAATGAGAACTGTGGGACAAGCCACTCTTACCTACGCATTAAATAGCCAGCATGGTTTTACTTGCCTGTAGTCATTGCAGCTATAGAATAGATACTGCTGTCTCTTACAAGATAACTTTGCCTACTTCAGAGAAGCATTCCTATCCAGGGAAAACCTTAAGCACATACTAATTCACACCAAGGTCGGTGATACTTCGGCATGTATTTATTTCAAATACATTAATGTTTCTTTATCCGTATCTGAGGTGCAGGAGCTGGTGCAATGACTCAACTCAATGTACATTGCACTGATTTAACGAAGGTTCACGTGGCATCTGAAGTAGCCGGGTACATCGGCGATGTGAATACCGAAAGGCGCCCATCTCATAAGAGGGGAAACGGAGAGCTGGGTACTTGACGGTTAACTGAAGGAATCCACGTTTGGTCAGCGCATGTGGTAGGTAAGGGGATAAGGTTGTTTCCATTTCTCCTTCAAAGTGAGAAGGAAATATTGGAATATAATCTAGACTAAATTATTTACATCACAATTATAAATATTACAGAAAGAGCATTCTGTTGTGCTGCCTTTGTCTTCCTTTCTTCCCTAAAAGCAACTGTACGACAAATAGTTTTAGAATAGATTTTTTTGAGCACATGTCTGTAAGCACAAACAACAAAGATGTTTGCAATTTTTATTTGCAGTCATTTGAAACATTAAAACTTATTTTGGGAAACACTGCATCTCAGCTGCTGCAGAGAGACCATGCAAAAGTTTAGACATTAGATGAATATTGTCTTCAGGAATTTATTATTAGGAGCAGTATTTTAAACAGCTACTACACACACTATCACCATTTCAAAGTGATTTCCCTGTATTTTTTGCAACGTGTAGAAGAATTTTAATTACAACTTCTAAGGGATAGATTCGTCCGTTTATAATGTGTAGGTAATTTGTTCCTCCCATTTCACAAAATGAGCTCTGAGGCATTCAAATGTGAGAGCTAAACATCCTCCTGGGGGGTAGGTAGCTCTGCGATACAATCTCCCCTTAAAAGGCAGGAAATGAAAGGACATTTCACATGTGGTTGAATATATATATAAATATATATATTTTTATATATATATACATATACACGCACACTGCTTACCACCATTAAAACACTTCATCTATTGTCTGGCATGATGCATTGTATGGGGAGACTGTCCAGATGAAAAAGAGTTGCTTTACTAAGCAGAAGTTTATATTGTATAAACATTTCCATATAAAGAATGTACATGGAATTTCCAATGTCCTACTCTAAATGAAGACTACCTTAGCCATTGGCTCAACAATGCCCCTAATAATTCAGCCGGGGTGAGCTAAAAACAAAGAAGTCTATGTTCTCTCTATACATCAGAGGTACTGGGAAACCCAAGTCCAACATTAAGAGAGAGAAAATTCAAGACTGTGTATTATGAAGTACTGAGTTACCTGTTATTCTCAGCTCTGATGGGACCTGCAAGTATTTTCCATAGGTGATTGTTCGTATACATATTAACATGAAACTCAAGTCAGCAACACTGAATCCACAGTAAACAACTAATAATTTTAGAAAAAGCCTTCAAAATATGAAGTTAGGATTGCAGTCTGTTCCGGAAGCAACGTGTTACCTTATCAGATAACTATGAATATTTGAAAAACATTACAGTTATACCCTCTAATCTGTGCTTTAGCCCTTTAAATAACATAAAGTAATAATTACAAAGACAGTTTAGGATGCTTTCGTGCCTTTCTTTAAGCGCAACAGAAACCAGGTCGCCACTTCTTCAGCATCAAAGTCCAAATTAGATCAAGACGTGTGGAGGTAATAACAGCAGCAACAGATTCCCTTCCTACTCCTTTCATGGTTAAGTGAAGTTTGTTCCTTTTTTATTTTCTAAGTATGGTTAGGCGCCTCAAGCATGCTTGTTAGGATGGAAAAAGCGTGCAAATCCCAGACCTAGGACCCTGCCAAAAGTCTCTTTAGACAGTCAAGGCAGCCAGAAGTATGCTGAGAGCTTGCCAGAGCCATATTGGGTGGCTAAAATTAAATAAACAGTTAATAAAAGATTTTGAATCAACCTAAATAAATACAAACTTATAGATTAACTGCCTTATCTGCGTTATAAAAGAGGATCTAAGATAGCAACCGAGCCCTTGAAATGCTTAGACATCCACAAGTTCCGCACAGCAGATTTAAACAGAGAAGTACTTGCCATTATCTCTTTCAATAAAATGAGGCTTACATTTGTAAAAAAAAAAAAAAATTAAAAAGAAAATCATTGACTCCTCTGACAGTGATTGCTCTTCCTTTAAAACATAAACTCACTCTGCCCCCTGTTGTCAGCAAATTACAAATCGTACCCTGCAGCAGCAGGCAAACAGCAGGACCCGAATGACTGAAATATCGAGAATTATTTAAAACAAAAGGCAGCATGCCGCAAAGGTATTTTAGGAATATGTTGCTGCATAGTGAAAAATGTTCCTGAATTATTATCTGCATGCTTGAGGCAGTTTATTTTCTCTCCTCAGTATATTATTATGTTTGGAAAATATTACCATGAATATGAAACCAAGTGTTTACAAGTGGCCAGTGTTTTGGATATCAAAAAAGACTAGCTGCTCTAGGAAGGAAAAAAAAAAAAAAAGAAAATGTTTGAAGGAATTAAAGATAAGTTTTATCAAGGTTCAGAAGCCTTTTCTTTACCTCTGAATGCTTATACCGAATAAGGCAAAGATCGATGTTATGAGTTCAGCCATTTAGCTTTTTAGCTATAATGTGAGTTTATATCCCAGTTTAAGTAACCGAAATGAATGCAACAATTTGTCACTGACGTTTTTCCATATCACAAAATCATGCAAATTTGCTGTACCCAGCCTGTGGTGAGATTAAACACAGATCCGCACCTATCAGGACAATTTGGGAAGCTCCCCAGACTTCTCTCGCCTGTGGAGCTTCTGAGCTCCTTAGACCTTCCCCGGCACCTGGGGGAGAAGACAATAACCAAGGGGGAAAGAAAACTTTTTAGTGATCAAAAACGATCCAACAGAAAAGGAATAACCAAAATCTTAGATCACAGCAACCGCAAGGCATTCCTAACCAACACATTGCTACCCCTTCAAAAATGAAGTGGCCAATAAACTCACCAGCGACAGAAATACACAGTTCCTGTCTCCAAGTACCATTAACAATAATATTTGCACTCCCGTGTCCTTCTTAGAATAAAATCGTTTAAGCAGCCAGAAGGAATGGCTTAGTGGTCTAATCTCAAGTAAAATATTCCTTAAATCCACAGGTTTAAATGCCCAGGGGGTCAATTTGCTTTTCTCCTTTCCAGGACAGAGCAGATGTAAGCAAGCAGCTTACACTATGCGGTTCAGGAATAGCTGTGGCTTTCAGGTGGAAATGGAAAGAGACCCTTTTTATAGCTCACTTGAGCAATTAGAAATCAGTTATAGCTATCCTAAAAATCAAGGTTTGTCTGTTGCCCCAGAATCTATTTTGCAGTTGGTTGGGGTTTTTTTTCCCCTCAGCTACCATTCCTTCGCCTTGGAGGCAATTGCAAGGTATTTTACTTACAGTATTTAGCCTCCATTCTCTGCAAACCCTTCTAAATTTTGCTGATATATTATTTTAAAGCCACTGGAATTGCTTGCTGTGAAATCATGCATGTGCTCCAGAGCAGGCCTAGTATCTCCGTATATTTATTTACAAGCATCCTCACTAGCTGCCCTTTGGCCAGTGACTTTTGATCAATCATGCTTTGTCTGTGAAATTGTACCTAGCAAAAAAAGAAGTAAAACAATCCTGGAAAATAAAACAAAGTTATATCACATTGGAGAAGTTACCGGTATCTACTTTCTATTCAGCTATATAGCTGCTTTTAAAGAGCTTATTCTGGGTTTGAATGTTTTCTCACGTGAGAACAGGAGGAATCTCAAGTATCATCAAGAAGCGTATTTTGGCTTTTCCTGTTGTATTAAAAGTGTTCATAAATATGAAAACCATTGCTCCAAGTCTTGCACATAATTTTGCCCTTCTGAAAGTCTGGCATTCAGCAGCAGTTGTGCTGTTTATTTCCCCACCCTGAAATAAATCCTGGCAGGAGACAGAGGCCAAGCACCTTCTAGTTCACTGACCAGAAAGCAGAATGGAGATGGGACATATATTAATGTTCAAGCCCACTGTTTAATAAGAACTAAAGATTTTTTTTCCTTTATACGTTTTTAGCTAATACACTCTTTTCAAGTGCACATTTAGAAAACATCTACAGTCTAACAGGCAAAAGCTCCTCTACAATTCTGCTCTCTGACTCCGTTCATTTGCCTGTTATAAAATATGTGTACAGCAAACTGTGCCTGATACCCATTATAAACATTAGTCTTCCCATATAAGCCTCACTTTAGGAAGCTGCTGCAGAGGAACAGGAGGGTTTATGAAGGAGAATGATCTAGCAGATATCCCTGATTACATGCAATCCTTACCTTGAATTGCAAACCATCTGAATTGTCAAAAATCTGAATTGCCCTAAAATATGTGTTAGGAAACTCACAAGAAAGCATTCACACAAGTCACTGGCTGGGTTTTCTTTTTTCAGACACTTGGGCTGAAAACTTGAATGACACACCGTTAAGTAAGGAATGAAAGAGACATTTCTCATTTTGTTACTGTTGCTGTAAACCACATTCATTTGCGCATTTTTAGATGAAAAAATAAGTTTTTAAAGTCTGTGGCTGGTTGCTATAACGTTTCTCACGTATTGTCGCATATATCACATACGCTGATATTAAGACCACCGCTACCACTGCTTTAACTTAGTTTAACACGCTACTGCTAAAATATGCAAATGGAGACTTTAACAAGAAATCTACATGTTTCCACACCAGCAAAAGCCAAAAAAGTGACATTTTAACACTTCGGTCGCAGTTTTACAACACAACTAAGCCGAGTTAACACTTTCCAGAGGCGGGACTGGCACAGGAGCTGCCTCGAGCTCCCGCAGCTGCATTTTGCAGCTGGTTTTCTGCTAGTTTAACCTCCTACGCTGGCTCATACCTGGGTTGGACAAGGAAAAACATCACTAGAAGGAGCGTGAAGAGCTACTCTTTCCTTCGAGGCTAGCGATGAGGGTGGCTTAGTGCGAAGAACCTGCATTCCCTCCCGCCTCCCTCCCAAAGGAAAAGCCCCAGAGCTCTAAGGGATGCTTACGCCCGGTTTCCTTCGCAGTTACATCCACTCACCATAGGTTTCACACAAATTCACTACAGAAAAGCAAAGCGCACGTGACAGCTTCCAGGATGGGGAATATATAGGAACCATATATAATCGATATATTCAGGTATACAATTCAGGTACTTCCAGTTGAGGGGTTGTTTTTTATTAGAAGCATTTTAACCAAATATATTTATTCATTTACTTGTTCAAAACCTTTCCTCAAGGTTTTCATCTTACTTTGATACTCTTATTTAAACATTTCTAGCGCCAGCTTGCGCGGCAGGCCCTTCAATCTCATTTCTGAGCCACTCCAGTAAATGGAAAGGAAAACCGAGCCGAGGGCGCGTTTTTGTTCCTGTAGCTGCCAAAGGCAGACAAAGAGTCAAACCCAGCTCGTTGTGTGTTGCTTAGAGGCATTAAGCATACTGTAATTTCCCAACCGTAATTGCCTAAAGTATTTACCAAATTAACTCAACAGAATAGCTTTATATGGGATTCCCAACAGATATACACAGGCAGGACTTCTACATTCCCTTTCCCCTGCGATGCTGTTTGCTAGTCATTAACTTCTGCCCTGGGAATAACACAGAAGCAAGCGGAGGAAATGACTGCCTCGTTATTATCCCTCCCCACAGCTAGATACCAGAAACATTTGTGCTGCTATTAGCAAATGCTGTCTCAGTCCTGCAGAGATGAGCATTCATCCTAAAGAGGTATTGCCAGTCAAACATCTGCATGGACCACTGCAAAGACTGAGGCATCTAACCCTATGGACACAGGGACAGATGTACATAAACAGTGCACATCAGTTTAATGTAACTCTAATAATGTTGTAAAGAGACACTGATTTAATGAGTCGTTTAAAAGATCTCTTCCGAGATCAACTAAACTAAAACTAAATACATACAATGCTGTTCGGGGAGCAGAAAAAAGTGCGATCCATTCAGGAAAGCCCCTAATCCTTCCTATCTTCTCTGTAAAACCAAGTCTTAATACGTAATACCAGAAATCAGATGGCTACCCACAGATGTCAGCTGGTTGTTTTGTACCATTTGCTTGGTTGTTTTCCATCTAGTAATATAGGGGGGCAGGAACAACCAGAAAATTTTTTAGCCTCTAGCGTCACTCGGATTTCAAGTCATTGTAAAGATCTACAGTCAAATTTGAACAATTGCAACTCACCCCAGATGTGATGTGACCAGTGACATGTAACTATGCTACATAGTTAAGGAGGACAATATTGTGTATGAGGTTATAGAAACCGTTTAAAAATTATTTTATTGACTGTAGTAGATGAGGAACTAAAATAGCTATTTAACTTTAATTCCTGCCACAGCTATCTCCTAAACCTACTTGACAAGGACTCCTCTCTGCTATGCAACTATTGAAGCAGACCAAAATTGAAGAGCTAAGCTACCTTGTAGGGGTCTAGGTTTTATTAAACTAAATTTCTTTTGTTATTAGGTCCTACGTAACAAGCCTAATATAAAGCTAATGCTATCCTCGCTGCAAATCTATCTTGGCAACTGGGATTTGAGTTGAAAATTTCCATTTAGGATGTAGCAGAGAAGAAATATTCAAGCAGTATGTCCCTCTGCCAAGTAGCATGCCTCAAGAGCCATGCAACACTGATTAGCATCCCCAACTTGTCCCCTTCCTTTTACAAATCATCAACCCCTGCTCACAACGTTGATTTTTTTTTCATACTGAGGTCCAGCACAGGTTTTTGTCCCTAGTTTTAATGGATGATAGATAATTTTTGTGCAATAATAACACCTTCCACTACTGAACCAAAAGTTCAGTATTGATCCTTAAATATGAAATCAGGCTGGATTTAACTGCTGAGATCTATTTCTTGGTTTCGACTTTAAAAGGTGATTTCTGGTTAGAAGTCAAGCAAGCAATATGATTCAGCCACTTCTGGAAAAAGAGCACCTCAAAGAGACAGGGGAACCATCCACTACAGGTTCCTTTTGGAAGAGAAAAACTTCGTCCCAGAAAGAATACTTGCTATTCAAGCCTTTGGCCAGTCTTCCCCTTCTAACCCCTTTTCAGTTTTCAATGGCCTCTATCACTCTCAGCAATGAGTCTAACCCCAGTTTTCATGTAATAAATACAAGCCTGCTCACACAAACGACTTACTAGACAGATAACGCCTCAGGATAGGACAAAGACCAGCCCAGATCTATTTCCAACTGGCTTTTTGCTCGTAACACTTCATTTATATGGCAGGCTCTGCACATCCACTCCTTTGGGTTGGTTTTGGTCTGTACAAATTTTTAAGAGACTCTTAACTCCAGCATTATACAACAGCTTTCAATCCAAAACCACATTAAAAACTCACCGCTGACTGCTGTCTCAAGTTGCCATCAACACATTCTAGTTAAAACTCAAATATCCAGATCTAATCTTTGATTTATAACTGTTTAGAGCCACCTTTGAGACACCACGGTGGTTTTTTTCCCCTGCTCATTTTCAGCGAGTTCGTTTAATGCATTTTTAAAGAATCAGCATGCTGAAACTCAGAAAAACAGATCGGTAGCTTTGGGACAGACTAGCAGAAGTGGATTAAAACTAAATATGCAATTTTAACAGTCTTATGTGAAGCTCTGTAAATGATCAGTTTCTTAATACTTGCAGAACCCAGCAGAGGGCAGGTTCTGCCCTTCCAAACAGCAACCAAACCCTATCGAGGACCATCTCTTGTGATTCAGGCAGAAAATGCCCTCGCCAAACAGATCGGCATACACACCCCTCAACAGGCACTGGAAAAAAGCTAGCAATTTAAAATTTCCTCTTATAGGCAAATACCCACCCGGAGCTACGTTCTAAGCATTTACAAGACAAACTGCTTATCTTCAACCCACTTCAGTGGACTTGTGAGTCAAACCAAGCAAGAGCTACAAATGCAGTTAACCGTATTATTTAGCTCTGATATACAGACAAGTTATACATCCAAATATGCGTTATAAATACATTCACCAAATATTCTTTCCAGCAAGAGTGCTGGGGGGGGGGGGGGGGGGGAGAGAGGATGAAGGATATACGCACTTCCTTGCCCCATAAACTTTAACAAGAAAGTATCATCTTTGACACGTACCATCACAATTAACACATTTTTATTAGGTAACTAACATATTTCATAAGGAAAGACAATCTCCAGTTAGATATGCATAGGATGTGTATGTGGTGAGGGCAAAGACAATCAACACTTAAAGGGTATACACCTCTCCTCACAGCCATCTTTGGGGAGTCCATCTAAGAATGCATTTACATATTTCAGCGACGCCTTGTATGCTACAACCTATACTACAACACAAGGAAAGCAAACACACCAATTCAAGGCAAATTCATCCAGCTCGTTCAAGTTACCTGTCTCGTACCTTCCCTCTGACACACACTGCTCACTTGGCTTTGCCTGTATTAACCTATTTGTGCAAGTATACAGCACTGAACATCCTGAGAACAGTGTTATTGAAAAAAAGCATTCCATAGAAGATACAAAGATGTTTTACAAATCCACTGGCTCAAAACTGCCACTCTAGTTGTTTCTTTTTTTGGGTGCCTGGGGCATTCTCCCAGAATCAGTACCATGCAGCAAATACTCTCTTCTTGAATTAGTATTTATTCTGTAATTTCAAGTGCAATCATTTCAGTTTGACAAGAAAGTTTTGTAAAAAATGCTCAAATATGTATTTGCATACAAATTCCAAAAAGAAACAACTTCCATTTAAAAAAAAATAAAAATGTGCCAAAGTATCTACAAATACCTGCAACATTACTGAAACGCAGCCACTACCAGGGCTGGGGGAGAAAGCGATAGCTCACGGTTCAGCAGACAAGTCAGAACGTTTTGACTCCTGCTTCGAGAAGCCTTGGGAAGCATGCCAGGACAGTCACAATAATTATGTCGAGCAAACAAAAATCTTAGTTTCAATACTGAGAATAAAATCCTATTGTGGTGGGATACCCTCTGGGGTATCTTGCCTTGGAAGAAGGAAGAGCTGAGTCAGTATTCCCGGGCACATTTCCTCCTGAATCAGCATATTTTGGAAAAAGAAACAGCTCTAACCTGAGATTATGCCTTTTAGCTCTGACTTACTGCTGACTTTTTTTATTCCCCTCCCCACGTAATAGCCAAAATAACTAGCGATTCAGTGCTAGCACCTACAAGAGCAATGAGGGGGGAAAAAAGCCTCCCTCCCCTGCTTTCCTAGGAGATTGCACGATAAACTATGATACTTTTAAACTAAAAACCACCCTTCAAACACATTATCAAGCTTACCAAGAAGGTCTCTAAATTTATAAGATCCCTATAGCATTAAATAATTCAGTAAGCACTGTCGCTGTTTCTCTAAAAAAAAGAAAATAAAAAAACACATAGTGAATACTGCTGTTTGTTGCAGCTGTGTCTCGTATAGATGAGAGATTTCTCAAGGGTTTTATGGCAAATGAGCAAGCTGAGGATTCTGCCAAAGGTTGTATTTATCACTTTTGGGTGGGTGGAAAGAGACCCGTCTCTAGATTACCTCATCATTACTCATGAATCACAGAGAATGCTATATGTCAATAAAAGACATTAGCACTACACAGCATCTAAACCAGCATCCAAGTATTAAGCATTAGATGCGTTTCCCCCCGCTGCTTTTCTATTAATTTTGTAAGGGGAGACTCCAAAAAACAATTCAATCAATTTTCAGGGCCTGGAATAAGAATAAAAAGATGAAGAACGTTAAACTGTCGATATCCATAAAGTGCAAATTCTCACTGCCACAAGCTCTTCTCGCATATTCCGTCCATCTGTTTTCTTTCTGTCATTGCTGTTGGAAAGTACCCTTTTGTCCTGCCCTCAGGCAGAAAAAACCCTCAACGTGGGGAAACCTGGCAGTCACCGCTCTCTGCGTTCCCACCATCTGCACCCCCCATCAGCTGCCTGGGGCTCCCCCAACTTCTCCCTGCCCATCTTCTCCTACCGGCACCCCCACCCATTCCGCCTGACCACCCCGCTCCCCTTTAGCGGCTTCATTAATAATTTACCAGCTGCAAGAGACAAAGAAAACAGTCTAGTAACACTACATTGGGGCTGATAAGATTTTTGCCAGGATGGCGAAGCCGAGAAAAAAATAAACACAACGCAGAGCTTATGAATTTGGTACGTAGCAAATAGTAAAACCACCAAATTAGGAGAAGACATGGCCCTTTAATCGGCACTACGGATCAGGAAAAGAGATATTAGCAACCAGACCCGAAGCAGATACGTACTTAGGAGTGCGGCTTGTCACGGCTGTCAGGATAAAATAAATTTACAGGGTATATTTTTTTGAAGCAAATTACTGTAATGTAATTTACTACTTTGAATGCCTTAGTGCTGGGAATCTGAAAGATTCTCAAAGAGCAGATTGCTTTGTAGTTGTTATTTTGACAGTAAGTCTGTTATATTATTATTTATAACCAATTAGAGCACTAATTACTGTTTTTACTGCTTTGTTAAGTTCTGGGAAATACTGGATAAAGGAATGAGAACAAGCTATGGAGAGGGAAACAGCAGTTTTGATTATTTAATTAGGCTGGCTAGGAGGTTCTTACAAACTGCCAGAGATGACAGACCAGGGAAAGGGAAAATGTGACACCTCAGTTGCAACTAGAAACTACAGACAACGCAAATGTTTAGTTTTTAATTACATGGGTTTGGAAGATTGCTACGGGCTATGACCTGCAGATCCCATTAGATCTGCTGTACTAAGTAGAGTTGGACTCAACTATTACGTGCATGAGAGACCATCAAGAAAACCTGGAGGAATTGGTTTTGCTTTAGCAGATGGCACATTTCCCCGAGAGCAGCGACCAAATGTCCACGCATGGTGTTAGTATGTGTTGCATCCTTGAGTCGAACATCTTTAAGACGCAAATTATGAAGAGCTGTAAGGAAGCTTTTACAGCAGTATATTCACATAGACATACCAGCAAATCCTTCAAGAGGAAATTATTCTCTAACCTCTATAGCAGTCACATCTTTCAGCTCTTGCAGATAAAACTAATTTGGTCAGGAAGCAGTTTTCCATAGGAAACGGCTTGCCGCAAAAGAGCAACGTTGCATAAAACTGACAGACAACCAATTCATACACTTTGTTTGATTTTATTTGATAAAGCCAAAATCCGTCCGCAGCACATAGGAATGCAATATCCTCTAAAATGCCTCTTTATTGATGGCATGGATGGAAACAGATATTCTTTCAGATTCCTTACTACCTAAGTCTTCCAAGAGCTTAGACAGCTTTCTCAAATAGCCCGCGTTGGCAGACAGACAACAGACACAGTCAACATAGTACTGCAACAAGACGTTCCTCACAACACCCTGAAATTAGTCAAATAGTCAACACCTGCCCCTTAGGATTTTAATGAATTTCGGATTTAAAAATTGTACTGAATAAAACACCTATGGTGCATAAATCTAAACTACCTTTGGCAGCAATACCACATTTCATGCATATACTTTCTCCACCCAAGTGACTCATTCCAGACACATCCACTGTCAGCCTTTGGTCACACAGCTTTTCATAGAATAGTTTGGGTTGGAAGGGACCTTTAAAGGTCACCTAGTCCAACCCCCCTGCCATGGGCAGGGACACCTTCCACCAGACCAGGTTGCTCCAAGCCCCATCCAACCTGCCCTTGAACACTGCCAGGGATGGGGCAGCCACAACCTCTCTGGGCAACCTGTTCCAGTGCCTCACCACCCTCAGCGAAGGATTTTTTTTCTAGTGTCTAAAATATATCTGCCCTCTTTCAGTTTAAAGCCATTACCCCTTGTCCTATCACTACAGGCCCTTGGAAAAAGTCCCTCTCTGGCTTTCTTGTAGGTCCCCGTTAGGTACTGGCAGGCTGCTGTAAGGTCTCCCCAGAACCTTTTCTCCAGGCTGAACAACCCCGAGACTCTCAGCCTGTCCTCACAAGAGGGGTGGTTCCAGCCCTCCAACTGTTTTTTGTTCCTTTTATAAGGAACCCAGGCCAACTCGACCCTTCGGCGTTGGTAAATCATTCACTCCGCTGCGGATAGTAACACAGGCAGCCTGAGGCTGAAGATGGAGATCTCTGTGAAGGTCATCTGCAAAAGGACCTGGAGTGGTAAGCAGCTCGCTCGTCCCCTGACTCACTCTGGTGAGCATTCCAACCAAGGACACCCACGTTTTCCCCGAGCACAGGAGGCAGGGGTGGGCAGAGATAAGCACCCGCTGATGGTGTCACCTCATCCTTCCCTTCAAAAAGAGCCACGAAGAGTTAGAAACTTCGGTACGTATATAAAATCCCAAAACCCTGTGCTGGGAACTGGGTCTTCCTGACCACACCAGGATATACCCATCTGGAAAACCTTACTCTGAGTTGGCCACTGGCTCAGGCATTTTACTAGCCAGACTCTGGCTCTTCGGTCTCCCTGCAAAATATTCATGCCTGGCTTGTCCTGAAGGGCCCCTCTAAGGAACCAGGTAAAATTCTCCCTGGGAGGGGTTAACTAGGTTAGTCCTCTCCTGGTGGCAGAGCATCAGGCCAAAAGAATGATCTTGAATATCTGAACATTTGCAGTCATTAAACATGTATTTTTAAAAACAAGTGCAGCACTTTTAATCAAGTCTGTCTTCGGCAGTTTCCCGGTAACTTGAAAAATTAACAGTGCCAATATAAATTAGTCTGGCAGCATCAACCGCTTGGTTTTGGTCTTTGTATACAATGGTGCCGTGTATATCATTAAACACATGATTAGTATCAGAATGGTAAATAACAGACAGATAACCACTAAAAAAATTAGTCAGTGAATGTTTCTTCACGCATCCATTTTTCCACAAGATGTATTGTTTTTGCACTAAACTAGTTCAAAAAAAGTAAAAGGGAATGGAAATCGCATCGGGAACTCCTTGGCAGGAGATAAGCATGTGAGCTAATATTGATTGCATCGGTTTCCAAAGCCCATTAACATCAAATGAAGGCAGCTGACCTTGAGAGCCTGCAGGAGCCACGGGGAAGGAGTTGCTTTAAGTGTAAGATTGGGTAAGTGCTATGTCTCAGCTCAGCAAAATGCCTAGACAATTTTATCATTATATTTCTTTTACTTTGTAGCACACCAAGTGATAAAGCTTTTGGTTTGTGCTATACAAGACAAAACCAGTAACTGCTTCTAGTTTTACTCACAGGTTTCTATTTCAATGACCGAATGCTGCTATATGCCATACGCACATTAAGAGAGAATACCTGCAAAAGGAATATATTCCTGTTTATTGCCTTTTAAAGATTATTTCTTTGTATTTCCTGAAGTTATTGCAAGAGAGGAAGTAAAAGATAAAAAAAAGAGAAAGATCTTCTAATCCATCTGCACATTTGGGTCATCTACTTTTGCCTCTATCTTTAGAAATCCATAAATAAGGATTTATAACACAAAGAGAAAGTGGTGGTTGCTGCAGCATGCACTGAAGACAGGGAAACTGTGGCTTAGGCTCATTTCTGGAAGTTCATTTCACAGCTGAATTCCTTTTTATTATGAAGTTTTCATTTGGCCATATCTGAAATTGTTTAGATCCACATAAATCTGCAGACTTGATTGCCACTACAGCTATCTAACTACTCAGCTGTGTGAGAGCTGGGGCTGTCCGCTGCTTCAGCCTACACGTACAAATCCTACTCTTCATCAATTAAAAAAAACTGTTTCAAAAAACGTATCACGCTGTTTTTCATAAGCAGCATGAAGCCAACCTTTTGGTGACTTACTAAGTCTTTCTGTGATTAATAAGTATGATGGCTTGTTAATTAGTTAGTTAATCACTTTCCACATCTATCATCATAGTTTCAAAGAGCAAGTCACTTATTGGACAGCAGACCAAATCAAGTCAGGCAATGTTAATTTGATTCTATAACAAAGTTGACTGATTTCAGCATTTCTTAAAAATCTTTATTTCTAGCCCTTTTTTCAGAAAAAGGCTACTTTGCAAGAACAAACTAAAGAGGCCTGACATCAGTGGAGAAACTGTTCAACCAAGGTAAAATATAATTTCACATGGAGCTTCAAGGTGAGACAGATTTTTTTTTAATATTATATTGGAGCGAGAGTAGTATTTCTGTGTAGAGCGAAAACATTCCAAGAGTGACTAAAGCCATACAATTTATATTTTTTATTTCAAGACAATTTTCTTAAGAGAACACTAAGCTGCACAGGCATTTTATATAAGCAGTGTTTTCTCATATAAGCTAACCAGCTGACTTTCAGGAGTCTGCCCAAATGGGAAAGATTGTGTCATCTAAGACAGTAAACATGGTCCTTAAGTAAGATACCAGGTGGCTTGCAGCTCAAATCAATGATAGCATCCAATTATTACAAAATAAAATGACCCACTGAAGAAAATGGCTCCCATGGGCAACACAAATCAGAGAGACATGTTTTCTTCTGGCATGTTCTGCATTTTAAGTCCCTACAAATGTTACTATGAACCTGTCATCCTATTCCTGCACGAGAACAGATGATACTTATCTGCTGAAAGCACCTACGAATTCGTGAGTAAGCATATTACGCATATTTGTTATGATTTCTTCTCGCCATCTCCAAACAAATGATCAAATTGCAGGTTTAATAAATTACTTTCATTATTACAGCACATCTACTTTTTAATTTCATTTACAAATATGAAAAAAGCTGGTAACTCCCCTGCGTGTCTCTGTACCAGCTGAAATTCTCGGAGATACAATATATACATCAGGTGCTTAAATTCCTGGGATACTTAAATGGTACAGGCACATTTCACAGTTTGTTCCTCCACTTTCCAGGAAAGTGGATGATCTTTCAGTAATGTGGTTCTCTCTTGCTTCTGCAGCTATGAAATCCTTCTTTGCTGGAGGCACGTAATATGAAATGCCCCAAAGTTTTATGTGGCTATGCTATAAAGAGATGGGCGGTTGCTCAAATAAGCATGAAACTTTTCATGCTTATCTACAAATTGAAGAACTCATGCCAAGGTACAACACGAATAAATTAAATGGAAAGGGCCTTAAAGCCCTTTGTAGCAATGTTAAGGTTTGGTAGAAGTTGATTGAGAATCAGCTGAGGAAAATAATTATCATAGGCCACAATTTCCCTCTGCTCCGATATTCAGAGTTAACGATCAGGATATCACATCTGTACCTTTGGGTCAACTCAGCTCAACACTGGTGTAGCTAATGGCTGCTGGCACTAGGAAGATTTTCCTGACATAGACTGGAAAGAACAGATTTAGAATTTGATATAAAGAGGAGAAAAAAAAGCAGTCCCCCTCCTTAAGTTAAAAACAATTATTAAATCAGTACAGAAAAAGGTTCCTTTTGCTACACAGCAGGGCAGCAAGGCCTGGTTTGTAGCAAATTTCAGTATCTTAGTTCTACCAGGGATGCACGCCATCTCCCAAGGGGAAATTTCTATCACCAGATAATTTGATTCCTTAAGTAGTCCCAGTGAAATCAGACTGAGAAAAAAAACCACCCTGAATCGATTGCTATTAAAAACAAACAAACATACATTATTTGGAGATTACACATGCTTGTTAGTGCTTACATTTTTTTATTCTCCAACAATAAATAAACCCATTAAATAGCTAACAGAAGTTCCGTGACCCAGTTCCCGTTTAGAAGGCAATATTGCAATTACACTGAACTTTCTCAGTATCCAGAGTCAAGCTAATCTTTTTTTACTCAAGAACACATCAGCTCTTACTGCATTTTATGGCAACGAACACTAACAGTTCAATGATACAAACAAGTCTTATCTCGGAACCATTGCCACTGCCACTGGGAATGAGTTAATTGCAAGAACAAATTAAACATTAATCATTTAAGTGATTTAAATTTAAGTTGTGCATACTGTTCCATTGCTCATTTTAGCATTAACATATGAAGCTGCTCAAAGCCATTAAAACACACGCAGCAATGAGGCAAGGAGATTAAAACAAGGCTCCACTATTTCTTTTCTTCCTGCTCAGCTACAGATATTACAAAACCTTCTCCTCGCACAGAACGTGCTACTCGATCATTTGAAATGCGCCTTCGATGAACTGTACAAATAGCACTACCTGCTTGCTTATGGATTTGGGCTATACGTGCCCTTGCCTTTTCACCTTGTCTTCCTCGCGTCCTCTAACAGGCACCGTCATCTGTAGCCAGAGACACACACACACGTCATTACAGGTGAGCCCATACCCTTGATTTCTGCTCTATCAGTACAGAAAAAATGAATGGGACCTGAACTCTCCCTGCCTTTCTTCAACGGAGGGACTGATTTGGGTCTATTTCTTCTACCAAGCCACTAATGTACGGAGCTTGCATAAACTTAATTGAATTTTGAAGTTTCCCCTACCCTTCCAGTTACGGCTGCGGCTGGCTAATGGGATGCAGAAGTTAGGGTGGATAGTAAGCACAATCACCTACATTTTACTGCAGAAGTTGCACAACACTGCCTTGCAATAACTGTATGGGAGACATTACTTTACAGATAACTCTCTTGGCTTTCAGGTTACCCAATTTGCAGAAAAATCAGATAGCACAGACGCAGAATAAGGAAGAGGCAGGCTTCATGAGTGCTTACTGCCCTAATCCCTTGATAAACCTCAACTGTCACACTGAAAACATGAAAGGTAGACCCTGCACATTAAGAATATTTATACCTATGGTTTCAGGCACCTGGTTACAGTTAGTGTTTGTAAACTTTTTTTGCAGAAAATAGGTTTAACAGAAAACATGTAGGAAGAAAGGCACATCCTTTGTGTCCACACATACAAACCATCCTGCACTTGCTGCAGGTTTTTTCTTTGATCAGCATCTCTTTCAGAGGTATTTTTATTTCAAACTCTTTCAGAAAAATACCTACTTCCAACCTGGTTTTATACTATCGAACTGTAATGAGCTAACACATTTTTGTTCAGCTATTATATTAGGCTCAGTCCATTGAATAAAGCATATTATAATACAATGTATATGTAACTTTCTTTCTCCTTCATATCTGCAATATATAAATGCCAAGCAGCTTGCAGTTCTACTGTCTTCCCTCAAGGGATCTAAAAATGTTTTATAATGGGGAATTTAACTTCAAAGTGCTTCTGTGAATGAGATGCAGCACTTGATATTTTGCCCGTTCCATATACATTGAAGCTACAGCAAAGAAAGATTACATCAAAGGTCAGACAGAAGTTCATTGATGTAGGACTCTCAGCTACACGTTCGTCTTGACTCAAGTGCAAGAAGTGTTATGAAGCAATCACTATTAAGTATGGAGTATATTCAGGTAAACAAACCTGATCCCTGAAGGATTTACAGGCCTTAAACTATTCCAAGCTACAGAGACCTTTTGACGGGAATGATTTCTTTCACTAGAAGTGCTGGTATTTGAATCTAAGGAAAGGAATAGAATTGATTCCTACTTCCATGATCTCAAAATGCATACTGAGAAGATGGGCCCCTCTGTCTACAGCAAAAGGGAGGGATGTTTCAATCATGTACCTGGCACCTCTGTGGGACCAAAAGGGATAGCAAAGAAACTTCCAGTAGTATAAGGCATCCTATTTCCACTGCAGCCAGTTTTCTTCAGAGAAGATTTCAATCCTATATATTGCAGGCCACTAGAAGCACCTCAGATCAGCTAACCGTAAGGAAAGAAGATGGGTCCAAAAGAAGAGGCTGAAATTTCAGTGCTCCAAGACATAACTACCTAGGACAAGTCAAAGCACGTGTGAAATTATTCATCAACAATCAGTGTTTCTCATTAAGTTCTTCGATTCCCATAAATTCTCTGTTTATTTATTGGTTTTAGTTTTCCCTCATTAGAAGAATGTTTCCCAAATTAGAGATTCCTAGAAGCAAAATGTTTGTATCCTTCATCCTCGGTTGAAACATCTTTCCTGGAGTTTAAAAAAAATAAAAAAATAATAGTAACAAAAAAAATCAACGGTAACAGATGCCATAAAGCACTGATATCCACTGCCAGAGTTCCACCGTGAGGTCATGCCACCAGGGATTCACCAACTAATGACCTCACCTCGCTCACTTAATGAACAACCACATATGAACAGGAGCGAGTCATTCATTAGGATGTTATGATAAGCAGAATTGCTAATTCTTCAAACTGTAGCCGTGCGTGCTTGTTTGCATTGCCACAACGCTGCATTTTAAATGCCAACAGGGAATGAAACTGTTTGTGAAGCACCAGTCACTGCGATCAAAGTAGTTGGCTGAAACTGCTGAACCATGATTTATTAATAAGGAATAAAGAGAATGCAAATAAACTAATTATAAAATGGGGCTTGTAAGAGCCAAATTCCCAAAGTAAAACTTTAAGCAATGTTCAAATGATTATCCATATAATTATGAACACATAGCCAAATACAAACGGCCTGATGGCCAACTTCAGTGCAGTTAACATTTAAAATACAGACTGCCTGCACGCTTGCTTTGTCAGCAGCAGAGGAGTCAGGTAGCGTGTGCTGAACCTAAAAATACAAAGCATCTAAAGCAGTTTAGACAATTCCCTACTATCCATGGAGAATACTAACAGAGCCCATTTGACACAGTGCCCTTGCACACGCACACACTTCTCTCCAGTGGGCTCTTCGTGGAGCCCACACGATGGTGCATAAAGTCCATTTTTCAGCTGTATCGCTTCTATCCTTTTTCACAGATCAGACAATGATTTACTCTGCACTCACATATTCTGCTTATGTTCAAAAATTCAAAAGTTCATGTAAGAATCCGGTTCCAGAATCAGCAAAATTGTTTAAAATACTTAGGTTTTATCATTACAGAAAACAGAAACATTTCTCAGAAGCTGTTGAAGCTGTGCACTTAGGGGATGCCAGCAGTGCTAAATCATCAGATGACCATGTTGCTGCGTTGTCTACGCGTAGAAGAAAGTTTTATCTACAAGGGTAACGTAGAAGTGATTTACATTAGAGATTTCAACAACTCTAATTTTTCCACCTTTAAGTGGGAAAGTTCAGAGCCAGCCCTTTAATTGCTGCAAACCTGCTAAGACCCACTGAAGTCTTTTCTCCATTTTTGTGGCATCTGGCATGCCACTTCAGTAAAGTTTGTAGTTAGGCACCTAGTTTTACAGGATAAATCCCTCCAATTTCAGCAGCATTTGTTAGTGATTAACAAAGGCACTACATCCATTCAGAGCAGCAGCAGATCTCTTTGAATATTCACTGAAACACAGTACTTTGAGGGAAAACAAGTTCAACCGCATATACTGCCTAATTCAGGAAAAAATATATTTACTGATTGGAATTCTACCAACCAGGTATTGACTGAATGAGATATTAAGGCCTGCATCTAATTTTAAGCACTCTACTGATTCATAAAAGCAATTGCTCACCCGGTCAGACTCAGCATGGATCTACAGAAACGAAGACGGGCACCTTGTACGTTCCTCTCGTGTTCAGGTATTACTGTGGAGACACTGGGCCCCAACCATACAGAACAAAGATGGGAAGAAATGATCAATATACAACAAAAGATCAGAACCCAAAGAAATTCCTGACAAATGCAGTGAACTCTGTCTCAGCCCAGGATGGTTTAAAAACCACAAGATCTCCAGTGGTCGCATAGAACACTTCAGTGGAACCAAATAGACCAAAAGAGCACATGTAGTGGACTAACTTAGACTAAATTAAGTTTCTTTCCCTTATATCAAAACTTCTTTCGTGAAGAATTCTGCAGTAGTATGTACCTTTTAGCAAAAACACTAGCTCCCCAGAAGACTTTGCCTTTTGCTGAATTACAGACTAACCACCAGATCACCACTGCTGCGCCTCTTGGCGGCACATACTGAAAATGCTTCAGCTTATATAGATGATTCTGTTTCTTAGTTGAGGGGCACAGAATCGTTTGCCAGATTGCAAATGTTAAACTACATACAAAGGATACATATTAAAAAAAAAAATAATCTTTAAACAGATTAAGTTTAGTGGAAACACAAGCAGTATTTACTAGCTTTTAAAACTGTTCATTGAGTTCTTATTTACAAAAAGATGATGGGGATCTTCAGGGTTACAACACACAACAGCTGTCTCTATAGAAGTGCCAGCCCTGACGTTAACAAGACTATAAATTGACTGATTAGTGTTTAAGTAGTCTTAAAACTGAACTGAATTATACTACGATTCAGACTTACAGTTTTTATCAGTTCTGTTACTATTGAGTAGAGCAATTGGGCCAGAGGGTGAGGACAGAAAAGGACAACCTTCCGTACTTTAGAGAATTTATTCTCTTTTTTTAAAAACGCAGAACGTGACGGTACGATCACATTTCAACACTGACTTCACACTCAACTAAATATCAATAACAAGTATAGGCTTTATTTTCAAGAAAAGAAACTTGCCACTCATGTTCTTCACGTGGCTGACATGGAATCAGCTGTACAAACCACTTGAAAGAGTCTTCCTCTTCAAACCGATGGACAACAGTTGGGAGAAGGTAAGGGACACAGGCCAGCACAACCACCCTAGTGAGGGGCAAAATAAAGGGAGTCCAACGGGTGATGGACGGGAAACGTACCCTTATACTCGATAAGGATCCAACTGGGTAGTCGGAGACGTGGCTGTGTCTGTAGGGCAGCTGTAAAACGCAGCTGGAAGTGGAAGAGACCAGCACTGTGACCACCGCTGATCGCCAGGACCTCATGACAGCGCAAGATTTGGAAGTGATGGAAATCAAGACATTTTTTCAAATAAGACGAGAAAGCCAAGACTGGCGATACCGTACCCACTTACTATGTATAGCTAAAATAATGATGACACGCCATGTCCCCGTCTACAAGTTTTGCCTCGCAGAGAAGAGTTACGTTACGACAGCACAGCATGTTTGCTTTCATAGGCACTAACATCCCACTGGACTCACCTAGAACTGCAGGCATCAAAACATAATCAGTGGAAAACAACCTGCTTTATTAACACTGGACACATTATGTAAAGTTAACATTTATGCTTCATTTTTAAAATGCCTGAAAAATCGTAAATGTTATTATAGTTGACATTTGTGATTGACTAGAATCACATTTACAATGTTATTGGCAATATTGCCTACCCTGTAGTAGAGGTAAGCAAAGATTTTGTACCTATTTAACGCTTCAGTGACATAGAAATAATAAGGGTGCCAACCTAAGATAAAATTGTTCAACCGCCTTATTTTTAATTAAAGCACAGTACAGCTGACTTCTGTGGAACAACATCCATCTTTCACAATTGTCCAGACTTGCTTATTTTCCTAGCAAAAATGCCCACTAATTTAAGGCCATTTGACTCTAACAGATTCATCTTAGATAGTGTAATGGCATTAGACTCCTTTTGCAGTACCCTTTTTCTGGGAGAGACACCTTTTTCTTTCTTTCTAAAAAGACAGCACTTAGAACTACACTCCCAGTAAATAATTAAAACAAGGAGCATAAACTGACATTAAAAAAAAATGCTGTATATAAAAATGTGTTCTGCCCTGGAATTTACAGAGTTACCCATAGTAGAGGCATACCTCCCACACAAACAGCTAAGCTGGGCTTCCAAAGCCTGACTAAATCTTCAGCCTTGCAGAGTAATGACAGAATGAAAAATATTTGCATAAGCTTTAACTTGAGCAAGCATAATATGGGTGAAGCATGGGAATACAAAGCAGTTTTCACTGAGACACAGTTATTCTAAAACACAAAGCTACATATTAATTGTAAAAAGAAGATACATGTCCCGAGAAGTCATTTAAGCTGATGGAATTTAAAAAAATACATATGCCTGCTACATTCTTTAAAATAATTGTCCTCACCTTCCAAAAGCAACAATCCCACAAGGCAATCCTAGTGCAGTTGGTGCTGGGAATGGAATGCTAATCCTAGAAGCACAGTGTCTGCATATGAATGAGCCCCTCTTTGGATCCCTAACATTTAATAATCTTTGATAAATGCAATGAGGAGTAGCATTTTCTTTCAGCACTGCTGAAATCTGAAACATGTTTTCAAGTGCCGGCAGTTTACGCTATAAAAATTTATTTTGAAAAAGTGCTGTAAAAATGAATATTATTTGTCTTTCTCGTTACAGGCTGGAAATTTGAAAGTGTATTTTAAGCTAACGGTAGGTCTTAGTATTTTCCATGTTAAAGAAAGAAATTCATTTTGCAGCTCCACAGATCACTAGTTTGTGCAAGAATTAGATTGGCTCTGGCCATGAAGTAAAATCGATGAGTAACAACACTGAAGTTTCTCCCTGTATATTCCAGATCATCACCAAAGAAAAACCCACCACGCTGCAGCATCTTTCTCCTACTTTCCACTGCAATCAACTCCATCATCCAGGCTGCTCGTACGTAGTAATCTGTTCTCGAGAACTATAATTGCACAGTGGGAAACTCAATAAACGTATATCTTATCTGAAAGAGAAGCCGGTAATTGCCTGAAAGAAATGGATCTTGTTGCGGAAGGATATAAGGTAGTATCAGATATATTGTTAGCCACTCTGTTTAAAAAAAAAAAAAGCATCAGTTTTCTTTTTTTTGTTTTCTTTTTTAAGATTAGCATCTAGCAGATATTTACAAAAAACCCACACCATTTTCCTGAAAAAAAACCAGCTTTTTTTTGGGGGGTGGGGGGGTGGGTTAAAAATAAAACCCCATTTTTAAAGTTATTAAATATTTTGGAAGCTCAACACTGCAGAAAGAATGCTGGCAGATCAATACATACTCTCACTATCATACTAATCTTCACTGGCTTCTGAATAATTCAGGCTCATTAGACTTCCAAGCTGTCTGGCCTAAAGGTTACGTGAGACATGCATCAATCTGTTAGATAGGTGGCAAACATTTTTTCATCCCTTTTCCATCCACACACTCTGTATTTGTACAATAATAATAATTTCAAAGCCTTCAGTTAAGTCATAATTAGTCTGCAATCTTCTGTCCCAAATACTGAATGTACTTCTTAAAATAAAACAGAAATCTACAATGCACACATGGGGAGCAGGGGGAGTATAAGCAAAGGTTCTTAAACATCATTTTGTACAAGGCTGCAGACTTTTTTTTTTTAAATAAAAAATACACAACAGGCTAATTAGGTGAAATAACAATATATTCAGAGAAATACTAAAAGAAAGCAGAAACACTGATGCAACCGTATCTGCTTTACCAACTGTATTACTTAAATCTTGCATTTACCAGGGGACTTTAGCTATTCTCGCCTTTTGTTTCATCGCCATCTTACCAGATGATTCAATTATCCCATAATAACCACAGGATATTATTGTTTTGGTTCCCTGAACTAATAGCAATGATGAGTGCCAGGTACAGACACCTCCTCTGCTCTAGTGAGGCAATCCTAAATCACATCGCTGTAACTTCTTCTTCTGTAATATAAGGACACATCACTAAAAAATTACTAATGGATGTGATCCAAGTATTTTTATTTTTCAAAATGTCACCACATGAAAGCCAAAAATAATTCCAAAGCCAAATATAATTCAGAGAGTATGTGGAAGACGATGTCTGAGCTATAGCTGTGGTACAGCGGTAGGAAGTTCACTCCTGATCACATCCAAACCCTGGTTATACGTCACATTCGGGTGCCCACTCCTGATAAGATGCTTTCTCATATAGCATTGCATATGTAAAGTCAATTTTCCAAAAAGTATTTCTGAAAGAGCGAACTACTTTCTGTGAAACTGAAAATAAATAAGGGAATGATGAGAACATACACAGCACGTTGGGTACAACACAGTGCCACCGCTCATCCTCTTATAATATACAGAAGGACATTCAGTACAGCCAAAAGACTGTAAAATTGAGATTTTAAACAACAGATTCCACCTGTAGTACTCGTCTCCACAGTGGGTCACTGAGATCAAAAACTTGATACACAGTGCTGAATTTGATCATGTCCCAAGCTAAACTCAGTTGATGTACCTCTATTAAGAAAAAACAAGAGATAAGCATTTGTAGCCAATAATCTTTTAGCTAACGAACTAGTAGGAATACTGTATGACAAAATGCCTTGAATTGTGCTTAGTAGGGCATTTATCACTGAAAATTAGGATCATCAAGTATTTTGGATTATCAAGTTCTGGTAACATGGGTGTAAGGAGGTAAATAAGCAAAGAAACATGGGTTTTCAGAGATTGATCTAGGTGCCTGTTCAGCAGAGCTTTCTTTACAGAAGGCTAATTTGGTTACCACCATCTCCAACGAATACAGAAGATAAGCGCTTTTCCCATTGTAGTGTGAACTACTATTTGATACCGAAAAAAATCGATCAGATCTGGAGCAATTTTAAAAAGAGCGCTAACCTTGGAAAGCAGAGATCTTGTCTCCAGTGGATAAATCGCACATGATTTCAAGTTATGATTCGAGTTGAATGCAATAAATGACTTGAAAAATTGAACCTCGCATCATTGGTTGCCAAAAGAGAACTGACAGTGACAAGTTCCTTCAAAACAATGTATCTGCCTCCCTAAATGAGAATATCCATGGTATTTTAGCATCCGCTAAGCTTACAGTACAGACCAACAAGGGTACTGGCCAGTTATAAATTCAGTCCATGCAAGATAAATACTGGCCTGAAGAAGAAAATAGAAAGGAATGAGTAAAGTTAACAGCTGTTAACAGAAATGAAGGCGTGCATCCACATATCTGCTAAGTGTTCACATTTTCGATGGACTCTGTGGCTGCAAAACAGTTAAAATATTCAAAAATACTTTCTTTTCCCTCCTAATTGCAGGAACAAACTTTTTTTTTTTTAACTACTACAAATGCTTAGCAATTACATAGGTAGAAAGCAGGATAATCTATCATTAACGTAGACCTTTTCCAACATGTCACTGTAGGACATTTAACATTCTTGCCCTTGCTTAGAAAGCAAAACTTCATACAGCACTTTTTTTTTTTAATTAAGCATTTATTTGAAAATGTTTCTGTTAAGGTCTATGTAGCCCCCTGAACGAAGGGCTCTGGTTCTGATTTTGCCTGTATTTCTACCTCTCGGGCTTTGCAAGCTCTGAGCATCCTGCCTCCGTACAGCCCCCTGATTCAAGGCAAGGCTGTGACCACAAGGCTGAACTGACTCAACCCTATAAACCTGCCTCTCAAAATCCTCTACAGCTGTCTTTTCATTCAAGAAGTATCTTCCAATCCCATTACTACTTAATCCCTTTATAATCCAATCAACCTCGGCAGCATCATGTCAACTCCCTCTGTCAACACTGTAACCCTGTAATATTTCATTCTGGGAAAGAGTAGCACTACTTCCCATTTCCAGAAAAAATATAATTCCTACCCTTGACCCAGCTTTGTTCCGGATTCATCTTCAATTGGCGTAACCACATTAGAAAGACTGACACCATCTTCTGCATGTCTTTGTTTTACATGGGGTAAAAAGAAAAATTAAATTTCTCCAGCTATTTCTAAGGAAATAAAATAGCGGGCATAATGTAGACAGTAATTTGGTTTGGTTTACACCTCCATTTTCGCTTAAAAAATAAAATTCAGTTGGGTTATCAGTGGAATAAACTGTAAAGATACTCCCCAGAGGCCAACAGTTCTGCAATTGGGTTTTTTCTGAAAAAAGCTACCTTTTCTTTTTCCTCCTCATCCACCTCCCATATTTATGGAAGTAGTGAGTAGCCCATAAAGCAAACACCCCATGGTACATTTTCTGGACTACACAGCTGATTACATATTTCTACTGTTTGTGCATATTCCTGGCAGTTTCGAAGGCAGTAATCTATGGATTTGTGCTGCTGACATCTTCTCCATCTTCACGTGAAACACGCTCGGGCGGAGAGAGACACAGCTTTAAGCAGGCAGGACACCAGATTATTTGCATTTTTGCTACGTGGACACAGCAACTATCCAAATCCTCCTGAACCAGCTTACATGGCGAAAATTTTCATCTGCACGGGGCTGCCTTCCAATGAACCTTCCCTGAGAGCGTTCCAGGACTGGGTACCCACACACAGCGTTACGCGGTTTGTGGCTCCATCTTATAAGTGTCCCGGCTCCAATCCCATTGTTTCAAGCCAAGTGGAAAAAACATTATATTTGAGCAGCGAACTCTATTGTCTGCAAGACTTTATTAATTGGAAGTTTAACAAATAACGTTTGAGTTTCAGGCATGAAAAATTAACTAATGGATCGTGCAGAGCTAATTGACGGACTGTACCTGATAGGACCAGCCAACAGTGTATTCCCAAGCCCTGAAACACTGCAGCCACCAAAGAGAAATCAAAAAAACTTTAACCGCTAATTCCTTCTGCCACTATCAGCCTATGAAAAAAAGGTCATTAAGTAGACTGTAACCAATACATTCATCTTTGGAGGGCTAGGAAACCACAAGATATATGAAGGAGGTAAACTTAAGTTTTCCAAGGTTCTGATCAAGTTTTCATCATTTCTTCTAGTGATTTTTCTTCATTTCACTTAAGCTAACAGCAAACAAAATAATCTCAACTTTTTTTCATTTAGTTACTAAAAATATGACCTTTCAAGAACGAATGCATTTATTAGTTTTTGTTATTTATGTGCTATTTTTTCTAGTTATTAATTTTCTTTATTTAAAGCTCCTACTTCAATGTAGCCCAAGAACAGCAGGGAGGTCTGAAGAAGCTCCCTGGTCCAAGACACCAAGAATTTTGTAAACCTGTGACTTGTTGCTGCTTCCCTTATGACATTTCAGGTGTAGTACAGGATCATCATACCCATTTATCATCATCCTTACTGGCCACAAGAGGACACAATCCTGTAACCATAGAAACATGGATGTTCCTGTGGATATTTTCTGTGTATTATAGTAAAAATTAACAAAAAAAAAAAAAAACACACACAAAAAAAACCCTCACCAACTAGCCTTGTTTGCTGTCTCCACAACCTTGTCTCAACGCTACTTGAACAGAAAAAATCCCATGTTCACTTTAAAACGGTGCAGTAGCTCCAGCCCCTCGCCTTCTCTCTCTTCCGAGATGAGTACCGGAATACAGCACGGCTTGGCTTCGCATTTGAGCCCCTTCCTCGTGCTGTCTGCCACAGATCTTGTTTGCCACCCATCCAGCCAAAGAGTCGGCAGTGATCCCAGTCACACTCAACAGCATTTGTGACTCAAAGAAATGAGTAGGGTTTTTCCTAAAAAGTTGGGGTGTACCTGTTCCTCTGTCCTAACACACAAGACATTTCTTCATATCTATTTTTCCTTTAAGTGCTGGCACTTCATGGAGGGATCTGGGGTTCGACGAAATTGTCATTTGCCACAATTAACAGATGAGCAATGAAACAGAGAGACCGCAGCCGCTGCCGCTTCAGCCACCCGACCCATCGTGAGCAGGCAGACGTAGTCCATGAGCGACCGGGAACGCTGTATCCATCTTGGTCAACTGGCTTTTTTCATCTTAAAGAATTGCCTTCTTAAAAGAAGCAGAGTGCAGCTGCATAACATTAGGGCTTAATTCTGCCAATACTAAGAGATAGAGTAGATATGTCTAACACACAACAATTCTCAAAGAGCTAGATCGTTTTTCACTGTTTGAAGATATGTATTTATTTAACCATGAAAAGCTAGCACATTTTAAAAAAATATTTTCATACTATCCATGGCCAAGCAGTAAGAGCCAAAACATTTTGACAGTCTTCAGTTAAGACTGATATAGAAGGAGGTTTAGCTACTATTCAGAAAGTTAACACATCAAATTAGACCTGGGAAAATTAATGGTTAACAGTTATTTTGTGTATATCCAGAAAATACTTTTACTCGTGTAATGCATTCTGAAATATTCTCAGCATCCTAAATGCTGTGCAGTCTCGTTAAATCTCTGAAAAGTCAAGGTATTCCCTGGGCAAAGGGTGAAGTCCTCCGCTCCATACACAATTACACATTTACTGAAGTCAGATGCTAGGAAGAATAAAAACCTTTTCCTCGCCTGGCAATATAATTTAATAATTGTAAATCAGTAAAGCATTATAAACAATTTCAGCATTTACAACGCAGGCTTTACTGAGTATATTACTTCAAGACAATTAAAGATAATGACTGATACAAACCTCTAGTCACAGATATTTACAAAAAAAATGTACATTAGTCAACATTAATGTGAAGAAATTAGGCACAGAGAAGTTAAAACATTAGAACTGTGAAGCTCCTAAAAGAACTTTAATCATGCCTATTTTATCTCATGCAATATACCATGCAACTTTGATTATTCCCATAAATTCCTGAATGTGTATGCAACATAGCCAATGATAAAACTTGCTAGAGGAACCCTTGTATCTCATGAGCTTTGCAGTTCTTCATATTTTCATGTTAAGTTTTTCCACTAGTGTACGTTATAGTTAATTTCTTTTTATATACAAATAAAACATACAAACCCCCTCTTTGGTACTGAGGAACCATTTAGTTCTTAAATCAAAAGCTGTTCACTGCAATTCAGCCTTTTTAAACTCTGTTTATTTCATCTTAAAGAAAATCTTGTACATATTCATTCCCAAAGTGCCTAATCAGTCATTACTAAAAAAAAACACAACAAAAAAAACCACAAATACTTTTTTAAATTCAAATATTAATTAATTATCCATCCTCAGTGAAGAAAACTCTCTTATGTTTCCAGTGACTGGTTCTGGATATTGAGACAAGGGTGAAATTTTATTTTTACTTTATATTTTAGCTCTGCCTATTAGATGCAAACTCTCAGGTGCGAAACCAAGCAAAATACCAGGCAGCTAGTTTAAATTGCTCAGTAAAGTTGAATTGTAATAGAGCATAAAATGCTCACTTATACAGTTGCCACCTACAGATTTCAGGATAGCTACTCACAGGCAGCCCCTACATAACAAGAAAATTTCACATGTTTAAAAAGGTTTTGGGCTGCCTGTGTAAATTGCCTCTCAGCTAGAGAAACAGGTGCCCCTGGTTAACTGAAAATCAACAGGGACAACATCTAATTAAGATTACAGTGGAACTGCAAATGCCATAAAGGGACAAAGATTCTCTGAAGTCAAAAGGCTATAATACATGGAACCAAACCTTAAAACACACACACTGCCAAGCAGAAGCAGTTCTGCTTAAGAAGTCTTATGTCAACGTTTTATTGCTTCTAAAACGCCAAATAACTTTTTTGTTGTTTTGGTTTGACATTATTCACAGTATTAAGGAAAAAAAAAATATGAGCCAAGTGTTTCACAGATATGCTGTTAAGTAGTGAGGCTGGGCATTCATCAACTTCTTATTCAGAAATTAAAGTTCATGCTGCAGTGAACCCCACCTGCGATCAAACGGGCTTGCTCCTCAGCCATAAGGAACCCTCATTTTCTCTACGAGCTCTGGGTTATGCTCCAAGAAAAGACTCTATGGTGCTGTCAATCATCCGTCACAAATATTTAAGACAATGCTATGAGACTGATGAAGCTATATTAATTCACAGACTTAACAGCTGACTGCGGTTTATTTTCTGCATTGAAACAATATTCCCTATCTTAATAGAAGGCATTTAATACTAAAACTTGTCAAGTCGTCCAAACAAAATTAATCACAGAAAGAACAGAAAAAAAAACCAGTGATCTTATCTATTCATCTACCTTACCAAAATAAAGTTAGAGCTCTGCATTACAGCTTGTTTCAAACAAGTTTCACGAATGGTTGTGTTATCCCAAAATTTCTTCAGCGCCATAACAAATATCAAAAAGTTATGACCTCAAACAAATGTGCTTTTTGAGACAAAAGCCCCCACTCTAGCCTAATAAACACGAGTCAGAATGCAAATACATCATCAAGAGCATCACCAACTGCAAGCAGTTGCACCCCATGAGACAAGAGGAACTTCTCCCATCGGATTTTGGCCTAAATATTTGCAGCATGACTACTTTCCTCACTTTCATTGGCTTAACTATACAGTTTGGGGGTTTCTGGGTTGTTTTTCGATAGCACAAAGTCCTTCCCATTTCACAAAGATGTAGTGAATACCATCTTTTTAATACGTCATTTGAGCAACAGCCTCCCATCAGTAGCTGATCCCCTTTCTGAGCAGAACGAAGGTCAGCACACAGTTTCCCTCCATCGTTTAGAAAGAAGATGCCAGCAGATGTAGAAAGGATGAATTTCTAACAAAAAGCACGTACACAGTACTGAGCAAAAAAAACTAAAGCTCAAAACCATGCTATGACTCTCAGTATGGGGCACAAAATCGAAGTCAGGAGAGAAGGCTTTCAGAGTTAGAGGACAGAAAAGGATCACCGGCCCATCTGTCTTCCCTCTCAAATATTGGCCATTAAGTTTCAAGCTAAGACCAATAACTTGAAATTGATTAAAACAAACTCTCTCAAAACCATCCAAGTACCAAAATAAAAGCACCAAGAGAAAGGTGCTGCAAGTTTTGGGAAGACTTTTGCAATGTTTAACACCCTCACTTTTGAAAATGTTCCTTATTTCACACTTGGGTTACCTGGCTTCAGCTTCCAGGGTTTGATTTTTGTTACAGCTTTTCTACTACTCAGTATTTTCTCACAGTGAAGTTACTAATGTACTGTAATCAAGCCACCTTTATTTATTCCTTTTGATAGTCAGAACATCAAATCTATCTGACAAAACAATCCACAACCATCATTTCATCCCCAGCATTGAGTGAAGTCTTAATATGTTAGAGAAGAATAGATTTTTATTGCTTTATCTCACACAACAGAGCTAACCACCGTGTTATTTCCATACCTCAAATCTGAAGGTCTAAATATTTTGGCCTAAAATTCAAATTTCCTTTTTTATTGTGATCACAGTGAAGCTTTTACCAACTCCTTTGTAAACCAGTATCTCTGATATTGCCATTTACATAAAATATTTAACAATACTCACAATGGTAATGAAGGGTAAACCACATATGATTGTATAAATGTTCACTCACACCTTGGGACTGCAGAGGAATGCAAGCCGCTCAGGACAAGAACTGGGAACAGTAATGTTTTATTACACTTGTAAGCTTCCCAACTCCAATTAGAATAAATACAGATACAGAGCTCTGTCATTTTATTGCCCATTTATACAAGGTGACACAACAAATGTCTCAGACTCCATGGAGTCAGATGGAGCTACGAAGACCACCGTTGTGGAAACCCTTCTCCGTCCTAGGTGCGGGTGGGACACACCTGGGAGAGCAATGGAAACGCTGATGGTGGGGTCTCAGCACTAAACCAGCTCCAGGTGATGCTTCCACTCACACAGCAGCGTAGGAGACTAAAATTGCACTGAGCCACCTAATATCAGGGTAAGGAGCAAAGGTGACAAGATCAGTACAAGACATGGATGTGCTGGAGTGGGTCCAGAGGAAGGCCACAAAAATGATCAGAGGGATGGAACACCTCTCCTATGAGACAGGCTGAGGGAGTTGGGGTTGTTCAGCCTGGAGAAGAGAAGGCTCCGGGGACACCTTACAGCAGCCTGCCAGTACCTAAAGGGGGCCTGCAGGAAAGCCGGAGAGGGACTTTTTCCAAGGGCCTGTAGTGATAGGACAAGGGGTAATGGCTTGAAACTGAGAGAGGGCAGATTTCAATGAGATGTAAGGAAGAAGTTCTTCGCTGTGAGGGTGGTGAGGCCCTGGAACAGTTTGCCCAGAGACGCTGTGGCTGCCCCATCCCTGGCAGTGTTCAAGGCCAGGTTGGATGGGGCTTGGAGCAACCTGGTCTAGTGGAAGGTGTCCCTGCCCATGGCAGGGGGGTTGGAACTGGATGACCTTTAAGGTCCCTTCCAACCCAAACCACTCTGATTCTATGAAAAGCTATTTTCACCTTCTACATACCTTTCATTTACATCCCCTCCCCAAGTCAAACAGCGACCACCCAGGAAAAGAGAGGAACCCCAGGTTAGCGAGGGTGGCCTCCAGCCTGCGGAGTTCACTTTGCCAAGAGAAATAAAGGAGGGACAACCCTATTGCCAGAATCACGCAGCAGGGAAAAAGCTAAAGCCTGTAGGCAAGACTGAAGCTGGATATAGCTGCAAAATTAAGGCAGAGCCAGCAAACCAGGTACTTCTGTAACTGTGTTTGGGCTAAATTGGGGATGCAGCAGCAGCACAAGACAGGACAACCCACAAGCAAATAGCGCAGAACGACTGAGCGTGACGAGATGACAACACGGGCGGCAACGCGACGGGGTTTTTTTGGTGAAATTTCAGCTGCTTACAGCACCAAAGATTTCCTTGCTACCAGCCCCAGTAAGAGATTCTTCTCGACTCAAAAGTTTAGACATACTTCATCAAAGGCAGGAAGACCAACAATCAGTCAACAGGGATATTTAGGTTTCCTTCAGGAGGAGGACATCAGACAGTCACACCATCTAGTAAACAGTGCTTTCAGTCATCAATCTTGTGATGTTTGGGGGTTTCTACACTTAAATTCCAGTTTCGGCAATATCTGAGAAGCAGAGAAAAGTTTGCAAGTTTATCTATATGCACTTATGGCTCAAAAATGCTAGGTATATTTAAAATAATAATTGTTAAAAAAATCTTTCAATCAACCTCATCTGAAAGGAGAGCAATGCGTTCTTTTGAATGCCTCAGGATTCAGCCCAAGGAGAAACATTCCCTATACTGGGACTGGGTAGTCAAGTCTAAGCAGAAAATCACCATAATGAAACATGAAGGTTTTTGCATTCTCCTTGCAACAAATATAATGCTCATTCCGATTCATGGAGTATAAGATATTTTCATCTAAAGTTGGCTTCCCCCCCCCCCCCCATTAAAATCCTACAGGCTTGTTTAATTACTGCTAATGAGAATGGATTTTTACGTACTAACCTGCTCATTTATTTTCAAATTTATTTTTAATATCAACCCATTCCCTTTGGGAAAATGACCATCATTATCACACAGTCCTCCAAGAAGCACAAAATAACAGCTGTCGCTTTGGGTCACCATAGCAACACTACTGTAACTACACCTAATATGGTGCAACAGGAGAATATATATATACACACACAGGTGATGATGATAAATTACTTGTAACACAGCTCAGGGAATTCTCATTTTGACAATGATGTGCTTCCCCTTCCTTTTGCCAAACTGACCCAGTTGGCCTTAGTGTATCCCGGAGCGGCAGTGGGTGATGCTGCAGATCATCTCCTCCGTAGTCTCCATCACCCAGCAATCTCTCAACCTCATGGTATTGCAAAATATCACATTGTCTCTCGTGGTGCTGAAAAAAAAGCAAGTTTGGGGGGATTTTTCCAACAAGGTAGCACAGGCCACCACTAGTCACCTCCGCTTTCTGCTTGTCCACAGGCAAGGAGGCACCTTGTCAAACAGGGATGCAGTCTTCATTTGGTACGCTAATTTAAAGAGACTGCCAGCTACTGTCAGAAACACCGTCATATCACAGGCTAGCAATTAGGTGGTCTACTCACACGTGGCAACCGCATCAGTTCCCAAGGGATTCGCCCATTTAAGTCACATTAACGTTAATGGGAATTATGTGCAGAGCACAAAGACATCTGAGCGAAACAAGCTTGTAAGAGCAAATCCACTGTCAGAAGCAAAAATTAAAAAGTTTGCCATTATTTTCGGTGGGAGAAAGGTTGGATACCAACTCAGTTAAATCAGCTAATCCATTTTTATAGAAACAAAAGCTCCAAAGGTAAATGCTGAAAAGTGAATATCTGGTTTCTTAGTCTTTACTTCTCAACAGAAAATACTGCCTTCCCCCTCCCCCCCCCCATTTTTTCTGCGACGATTTTTTTTTTAATCTGGAAGAAGTCAAAATATTTTATGAATGCTAGCTCATTAGTCCTCACAAGACTAATGAATACAGGCATCCTAACTTGCTTGTGGACAAGCAGAATTTTGCCACAGTCACCACAAGACAATTTCTCGGCCACCTTCTTGCAAAAAGCACAACAGCTGTGGGGGAAAATCTCTTTTAGCAGGTTTTCCTTCCTTCTGATCTACACTGTATACTTTATTTTGCAAGCAATCCAATGTTTAAATATGCAGCCAAGCTTATAATGGAAGCTTGTTTTCCTTCTTGTCCACCATCACCCCAGTAGAGAGAGGGTAAACATTAATATCTATGCATGATAGTCCTGATAACAGACTAGTAGTCAACAATAGACGGTATACTTAAAAGCATTATCAGGCACTTGGAAATCAGTAAGTTTAAGCTTTTAGTTATTTCTCATTTGTGAAGTCACATTTTCTGCCTTTAATTTTTTTAGCCTTTTTGTTGTAGTGTCAAAAAAATTCTATGATATGACATTCTTAAGAAAAATAAGCAATTTTTAGTTTCATAATTTTCTAAACTCCGTTGTAGTCACTTTTAATCATCAAATTCACTACCTTCACCAGCAATTTAACATGAACAGAAAATCATATGCTCAGATAAAGGTATCAATACTGTTCAAACTGAAGAACAAGGAAAATGCTATGGTAGATAACCCACTGATAAAAAAGAATGTGAAAATGTTTTCTGATATTTTATACCCTTCTTATACATCATCATTTTTCCCACCTTTCTAGATAGAAAAACAGACCAAAGTCCCTGTATCTGGACACAGAAAGAAGCTGCCTAGGAGTATTTTATTGTCTGAACTGGAATTGAATGGACATCCTGAATTACCCAGGGCAACACGTCCGAGAGAAAAACCTCCTGGGGCAGATCATCTCTTATAATGATATTTTCTGAGCCTAACAATGAATTCCTCAAACCTCATAACTGGCTGCAAAAAAGAACTTCCTCCCTTTATTTGTTTTGAAGATCCCACCACTTTATGTCATTGTTTCCTTCTTTGGACCTGTGTTGTGAGAGGGAGAAGCAGAGCTGCTCCATTTACTTTCCCTGTAGGATTAGGTGCCTCATATACTTCTCGCAGACACTCTCATCTCCAGCTTTGCAAAGAGAAACATCCCAGCTTTCACCAGTTTCCTCTTGAAGGGATTTTTCATGTCTGATTATTTTCTTCAACTTTTCTTTACTCCTACTAGCCATTTTCCAAGACATGTGCAATAACGAGCATCCAGCTTCATCACCCATCACACAGATGAAGCTTCATCACCCACCCACACAACAGCCCATGAAACAATAACCATACTCTTCCACCTCCTGCAACTTCACATCTTATTTGCTTTTTTGATGCCAGGTTCCTCTAAACAGAAGCTTTAATGGAACAAGTTATAATAATGCTCATGCTTTGCTTTGAGCAGAAATAGGGTTTAATATCATTTCACCATAGGGCTGATTTATAACCATCTTGTTTGTGCTAAGTATGCAATATCAGCATTTATTTTGAAATCAATTACAGTAAAACTACACCCCAAACTGTATGTTAACCACAGGTTCAGAGCTTAGCAGTAATACCAGTATAAGAGATACCTGACCTGCCTTCATCCGCCCCTTTTTCCTCCACCAGATGACATAGTTCACCACCCCCTCAGCTGGGAGAGCACGAAGTGTTTGCAGGGCCATGCTCCGAGCCAAACATCTGATTTCTTGGTACCATCCGCAGCCTCATCCCTGAAAGGTGTGCTGGCACAGCAGAGAAGACAGCATTTCATGAGCTGGCAGTGGGATTACTTTAATCCCCAGCTGAACGTTTTACATGTTTCCATTACATTTTCAGTGGCAGTGAATTTTAAGACTCCAGTAATCTGCTCTTCAGGTACAATTTAGCATTTTTACACTACACAATTCCTGCGCCACTAAGTTACACTCAATCTAATCTTCCTTCTTTTCAGTTTCTTTAAGGGTCCTGTTTCTTCAGTGATGTAAAGAGGACTTAGCAATAAACAGTTTTGCACCACAACTCAATTCATTTAGAAGAACCAATTTAGTTAAATAATAACAAGTCCCCAGTGAAAATACAGATTAAACAGTACTGGTCTAAAAGGGAAAAAAAAACCAAACGCCAACACCTCTTGCTCTTCACAGACATGGATTGGTGTTGCCACTATTTAAATAAAGAGTGACAGCTCCAAATCTTTTTTCTTGTCTTTCTTCCTGACCATCTCTGGCATGGTGCCTTGTCTTTAGTTAAGAAGAGAATAGCACAGCTTGGGGAAGGGAAGTCTCTGCAAGGATGAAGCTGGCTATGAAAAGCTGGCTTTCCTCAACCCAAGCCGACTGAACGTGAACCCAGCCATTCTGATGACTGCAGGGTGTGCTGGCAGTGCCAGTGGCCAAACACAACTCAGAAAAAACAGATTTTTCTTCCTCTCCTCTTATTCAAGACCACCCTAACATCCATAATCATGGGGACCCAGTCTACGTTCTGATATTCTGCAGCCTCCCCCTGGGGTCACAGCTTCTACGTACTGTTTAACCACATACACATGGAAGATGCACGTTAATTGCTTTAAAAAAAAAAAAAAAAAAAAACAAAAAAACCAAAAACCACCAACTATCACTTTACTCTGAGAAGATTTCAAGAGAACAGAGTGAAACATCACCAGGCTGGATTTGGCCTTTGGGCTGCAAGGTCTTTGACTACCAGCTGTCATGTAGATCTACCACTACATGTAAGACACGGCTGGATCAGCTTTGCCTACTATATTATGAAAGCTTTCCCAGGAGAGTTTATAAGCCAAATCAGAGCCAGGAACCAAGCTTATGTGTGCTGCATTTAAGGCACATTACAACAAGAGTTGCAAGGATAAACCTTCAGCCAGGAAGAGATATATTAGTTGTAGTCTCCGTGCTTTCACTGATGTGCAATAATTACGGTTCATAGTTGCTAAAAGGCTTCTAACAAACCTCTCAAAGTAATTAATCATAATTAACATAACCTTAGATATGTTTCAAGCTTTTGGTCCTCAGCTCATTATTTATGGGCCTTTCAAAGTTGTTCCAGTTCATTAATTTTTCTATTTTTAAGCAAATCTATAAGCAGAGGCTATCAAATGCTGAAAGAATTACACTTCCCAGTTTATAAATGTGGGTAATATACATGCACATTAATAGCTTAGACCTTTTTGAAGCAGTATTGAGTCATTAATTCATGATCTACAGAAATTATGAGAGTCGGGTAGGGCCTGCTTTGCAAGAAGGACATTATGGATACCTTAAAAAGGAGCAGAATTTGCAATCAGTGCAAATCCCCCAAACGTAACACGCATTAAAAATATTTTATATATAAGTTCGCATTAATGGTACTTTCACACTCTTAGAGCTCAACATTTTTCTGGATGCTCTTCCAACACCTTTATCCCACTCTAAGTTCAAAAATCAGCTACAATAACAAAGTTAGAAAAATACACCTAAAGTGAGGTCAGTTTCATATGGAAATACAGAAATCAATGTAAGGATGCTCAAGTCAAAATTAGCAAGATAAAGATATATCAGATTCAGAGGATTGAGAGTATGAAGTTTCAGGGGGTTTTCCACCCCTGCCTCAATTGAATCAGACTTGTCATTCTAGCATGCAGTACTACACGAAGACACCCAAACTAGGAATGACCAAAATGAAACCAGTCCAAAGCCATCCAGAAACTACCAAGTCAACTAATAATCCATCTGAACAAGTATGATACTGAAAATACACTTTAACCAATTTGATTACCTAGAAACCTAGGTAAAGCATTGGTTGTATTGAGAAGTAACAAATAAAGGGAGATAAAACATGAAATTGAGCTTCCCCTGTCTAGCACATTTCCAACAGTTGTGTGCAATTAAGGCATTAGGAGCCTAATAGCTCGGTCCTCTACCCTCTGTACGCTGCGAGATGTGGAGGGAAGATGTCAGCAGCACATTAATGCCAGTAGCAGCAAAGCCTGCAGAAAAACAGAGATCTTCAGATACGAGTGATTTCATGTAACTCCCTACAGTTTGGGTCAAACTTCTACCAAGTGTTAATTATTTCCATCACCATCTCTTCGTATCAACTGTTTTCCATACCTGTACTTTTCCCTTTCCAGCCTCATTAAAACATACTTGATCCAAAACACGTTATCCACCTGCCAGAGCAATTAAATACCTCATGGTCAGAGCCTCAGAGCTAACAACTAGAGCAGGCAGAAGCTAGTCCTGGTCCTTACTCTGCATACTGCAGATCAGGAAAGTTTTCCTCTGCCTGCCCTTACATAAACTAGCCGTAGGGTGACCACTACTTACTTCGCGGAGCAGACGCTGGCCGATACACATAGCTGGCTGTAAGCGAGCCCCGTGATAACGGCATCTCTAAGTACAGACTGCCTTCTGGTGGGACAAAGTACCCTTACATGCTTATTTACTCTTAGATAAGTCCGATTTGCATAGGTTAATTACAAATACCAGCATACTATACTTAAATAGCAGACGGCACGCGTAAGGCAATGCACGTATCCAGTTATCAATCGAGTGAGTTTGTTCACTCAGTACGGTGAAGTCTCTAAGAAGGCAACCCAAGGTAGAGGAAAGCTGTTCCCCACTACAGCAGTGCACAAATGCTCACTGGACTCAGTCCGGGCTACACAGGACCCATCCCCAGTGCCATTTTGGAGCATGGAGCTCTAGCTGTAAGTGGAAGACACTGTAATAAGGAGGAGACTCCTTTCCTCTAGTCAACATAGAGATCCCTCCGTCATCTCCACCAGAAGCAATATAGCTATATCTACCCAAGCAAAATTGCCTTAGAAGTTGCCACGGCCTCATTAACAAAAAAATATTAAGTATCTTTCCAGTCAATAAAAACCACAGCCAAAGTGAACTCTTGGTTCCTAGTTAAATTTAAAATGTCTAGAAATACATTGATTAATAGGGAATGAAGAGAACTTATTGTCCAAAAAGAAGAGCAGTCAATCATAACCTTTGTTAACATGACTGTAATTGGAGGTCCTGACACAGTAAGACCTCTTCTAGCTCCTATTCAAGCAGCCAAATGGCCCCTGGAGGCATCTGAAGTACAGGGTGGCTAAATCAGGCAGTCCAGTTTATCACAGCATAACAAAACAGAATTAAACTCTTTGTCTTTTCCTGATTACAAAGCGCAGCACTGCTCTGCGAACGAAAGACCTTAACGTGCTTTGTAAGGCAGACATTTCACCAGGAGCTGGCTATTAGCCAGCATATATCTCTGTCACTTTTTAAAGATAATCTGGTTAAACAGCTACATCTTTCCTTATTATGTTTTTGTTTCCACTATACACATGAAAATTAGCTTAGAGACTAAGAGGGCTAATTTACATTTTTAGGGATATGTTTTATCATTGTGTGCAGATAGGATTTGCAGCCTTTGCTGAATGCGTTGTGTTACCAACCCACCCGCTTTTCTCTGCCCAAAGCAAGAAAAAAAAGGACATTTGCATCATGTAAGCAGAGAATATAGTCCAGCTTTTTGTCGAAAGAAGAAAAGCCTGGAATTATCACCCCTACCTAATAAAGCCAGGGAAAACTGAAGCATAATAGATGGCGAAAGCAAATTTTCCCCAACACTAAGAAAGTGGCAGGACAAAGTACAAACTTTCATTTTTTGGTCACTGCCTTTGAGATTGTGCTCTTGTGAATGTGAGGTGAATCCCACATGAAAGAAACACAGCACAGAATTTTTCACTGCAATGGTAGGTATTGGTAGCTGTAAATAAAAATGGATAATTTGCAGAAGTCTTGTTGCCAATCTTGTCACTACCAGTAGCAAGTGTATGAAAATTGTACTCGGTGCTTACCTTCAGGCAAAGCTTTGAAAAGGGGGTCTGAGATCTAAAACAGCAAAGCACCAGTGTATATTTACCCCTCCTGGAGAGAAAAAAACCTTAAGGAAGAGGATAAAACACAAGAAACCCTGTCTCAGTATTATTCCACTCTATTTACTTGAAGAGGGGAGGAATATGGAAGCAATTCTAGGATATTGATATGTTACCTCCAACTCCCGTCATTTAATAGCTGTGACCAGGGAATGGGAAAAGGTACTGATAAAAGATACAAATGGAAGAAAGTAGGAACAGAAATAGAATTTTGAAATACTAATATAGTTGCATGCCTGATAAAACAGAACTGCCCATCACACTCGGTACTGTGTACTCTGTTGGATCAAATGGCATCTCAGTCCTTTCCATAAAGGACTACAATCGCATCACCAGCGCAGTATCAGTGTTGTTGGTTTTTCTATACGCACGCATCCAGTACTAAATTATATTACACTGGTATTTACTACATATGTAGATATTATCAAGCAAAATGCCTGTACATATACGCACATCATAAACAGCACGGTCAGTAACTCGATCTATGCTGAAGTTACACGACAAAAAGCAAGCGCTGGCAGAGCCGCGTCTTTTGCAGAAGAGAGAAGCTGAAAGAACAAGAAGTTTTCATCTTGACTGTATATGCATGTTAGACTGGCAGAAAACTAATTCTATTTCATAGACATTTTGTAGCACAACTGTTCAAGTTTGCTCAGTTAGAAGCAAAAGCACAACACTTCAGTACTCCTGCAAAAGTCAACGGAGCTGTGGCTTTGGTGCAGCCCCCCTGCGATGCTGCCCAAGAGGACTCTGCAAAATCTCCCACTTGCCCTATTTCACATTTAAGAAAGAAAGCGGAAGCAACCAAACCCTCAGAGTCGGGAATCAGAGAAGACAACAGGTACAGGTGCTGGTGGGAAGACAGGACCTTTTCAGCCTTGTGCCTGGGTGTCATCAGATCTTTACTGCATTCAAACAATGCCAACAAGAAGCCTGCAGTTCTGAGAAATCAACAATTAGTGTCATAACGAGTTATGGGCGGATATTTTTTAATCTTCCTCCTTTCTACATATTTGTCACGAAAGCCAGGAGTCCATCTTTTTCTGCAAACTTCGCTTTCAGTGGAGCATCTTATGCTGACGTTTGCCCACAACTCCAGATGCAAGACGTTAGGGCTATTAAGTTTTGTGTCTCAAAAAGTCACACTTCATGCGTTCTTACTGTAAGATTAATAAAATAATACTGGAAATCAAGAGTTCTGTTGTCATAATGATTTAGTGTACATACCAGAGATGTAAGTCTAAATAATTAAACCCACCGATCTGAAATACACATCTGAAAGTCAATCCAACTGCCACCAAACACACAATTTCAAGTTCATTCAACATCTAACACTGAAAACACTGACAACAGTATAAAACAGTACTGAAATACAGGAAAATTATTTATTCATGGAGTTTGATCTTGCATGTCAAACACTGTCATTTAACATATCATTGAGCTATCTCACACTGGGTCCCTCTGCATTGCTTTTTTCCAGTTTCATAGTGATATGGAAAAAAATTTACCCAAGAAACAGGTAAGTAAAAACCAATTCCCACACGTACCATTTAAATGCCCCATTTTGTGTACTATTCTTTCTACACAATCCACTTCCCAACTCTATTTGCTTTCCTGCTGTGAAAATTCAAATAGATTAATAGGCTTCTCCATCTCTGCTAACAGGAAAAGTTTATTTTTAAGGTCTTATTTAAATATGATTACTGTATCAGATTCAATGCTTTTCACTCAGCCGTTCAACGTATCCTTTGAAAAAACTAAGTTACATAGGAATTACATTTCAAGTTTTATTAAAAATTAGAAAGGTGCTAAGGCTAGAACAAGAAAATATTTTTTAAACTGAGACATAATGAAATATTGACTGATAAAGTGGCTTTGTTCAGCTTTGAAAATGACGATATAGTTCACATTAAAGCCCAGAAAAGACACTACAATAAAAACAACTTCTAAAACAAAGATAGCTTATGCTCCTGTGCATGTTTTGCCTACTATACTGGCAACACAGCATCAAAAACATAAATATACAAAATACAGAAAACAAAAAAAGGATATACAAAAAAGGTATTGACCTAATACCAAGCTACAATAACTAAAATACTCATCAATAAAAAAATCTAATTACACAAGAATATCAGCTACAATTCCTTTGCTGCAGGTACAAGGGGAATGCAAGACTTAGAAACACACTATTTACAGCTATTTGCATCTTGCTTCTTGCAGTGCCAAAATTGAATTTAAACCGTATATCTTGGGCAACATCCAAAATACAGTTTTCTAATTAGAGGGAAGAACATCCAGCCCAGACAAATGAAACAAGACTCATCCAGAGGAATACTACCGAAGGGACGCACACAGCGGCAGGAGCTGAAGAGGGAGGGTGAAGGAGGACCTCAGAAGGGTGATGAATACTGAACACAGCTACAATTTGTGATAACATTTAACCCTCTGCCCTCAATTTAGACTTTCTAAGACATTAAATGAATACCAATATGTCAATAAGCCAGGACAAACACAAGCCCAGACAGAACAACAAAACCCCTGCCCCTAACAGCATCCATCCCTCTTTGTCTTCCAGATTACAGGAGAAGCCACGGAATCAGAAGTCTTTAATCCACGGGCAAAAGCTGCCGGGGAAGAGTTAAAGCAGGCAGAGCCACCCGCACCTGCGGCAGTGGCTCATCTGCTCTCCCTACACAGCAGCCCTGCAGGTCACTGCACTTAAAAAAAAATGAAAAAAATCTGTCTGCTAGCACCAAGCCAATATCTGTCGCGGCTGCAGCTGTATTACACAGCAGTTGGCGTGGATAAAATAATTCCTTGTTAAGGAAGGATTTATAAAATATGCAGGACATTAACTGAACATACGCAGCTACTAGTTTGAGATTATAAAATCATTCACCAAGAAACAATTGCTGGGTAGAAGGCAGGCCGGAGAACCAGTCCAGTTTCCCTTCGTTTTGTCAGTGGGGACACAGCAGAATTGGTGCAATTCGAGACAAGTACTAAGACCGTGATCTTAGAAGGAAATTCTCAGATTGATGAGAATCAAGGGTGAAGCATCAGTACACTGAACAGAGTCCAGAAAAGGGAAAAGTTCAGTTCAGTGTTGAATTGCCTTAACATACCCAAGAGTAAAATCGCTAACACCTCCAACATCCATTACACTAACCATTTGGCCTACAAAACTCCCTAAGGAAGGGACAGTGCCAAACCTCTTCTTCCAAACATGACTATTAGAAGCTACTTCAACATCTATCACGCCGCTGCCCAAATGCTGCTATGAAACAACCAGGTCTTCTCAAACTCCTCTTTCATCCTGCCACAATCAAGTTTTCGTTTGATCTGCGATGCTGTGGCAGGCCAGGTCTTAGCGTCTTCTGCATGGGTGGATGAGCAATTAGGGAGGACCAGCAGTTGGCCAGGGGACTTTGGGGACAGGAAGGAAAGTTGCCTTTGTTTGATCCAAGCATCAGCCGAGAAGAGTCCAGCTAAAAAGAAATCACTCTTCCAACCTCCCTTGGACACCTGGACTGAGAGATGACAGCCCTTCTCAGCGGGGCTGAGGAGCACGCAGTTCCTGCTCGGAGGCACCAGTCCTGCAGATACCTGCTACTGCTTAATTAGCAGCGGCAATTTGCTCCTTATCACTCACAGTGCTGTGTTGGGTTGGTTTTTTGTTGTTGTTGTTGCTGTTTGGTTTTGAGGTGGTGCTGGGGCTTTTTTGGTGTTTTGGTTTTGGGGGGGGGGGGGGTGGTTTGTTTTTGTTTTTTTTTTTTAAAACATTGACATTCAAGGGCTACATTTTATTTTCAGCTCACATTAAAGGCTGCCGAAATCCATCATGGTCTCGCCTCCCTGCATGAGGAGTCAGCTCTTATCTCTCAGTGGGGGGAAGTGAAAATGGGCTCGGTTGCCTAGAAACCTGAATGAGCATCTTTTAAGTGAAAAGCAACTTCTGGACTGTTAATTCAGGAGCAGAGAGTCCAAGCAAGAGGATGGAACCAGTCAGTCACTTTGCTTTCAACATCTACAGGGTGACCCTTTCCTGGGAGAACGAAGGGTAAACAAACACTGGTCTAAGACTGCCTAGAGTCCAGGGTTTTTTATCCAAGTAGTTGCAGGCACTGCGAGCAGGGCATCAGCCTCTTTGGGTCAAGACAACTCCTTCCTACTGGGTCACAAGGGTTTGCGCAGCCCACACCCACCAAGACCCGTTCATTCATTTAATTCGTGTGCGGCACCGCAGGTACCTATTTGCTGCAAGAGAATCCAAGAATGAGCCAAGGGACACATCACTTAGCTGAAAGTGGATATACGGTAATAACACATTACATACACTACTATTTATCTTACAAAAAGCATGGGTTGCTGTGCCCTCAGTAAGAACGAATCACATTGTACTTCATGCAGAGATCCAATCTATTTTTTATGTAAGAGAAAATATACGCTCTCCTCTCATCTAAATTACAGCATTTACCATGTATGTACTGAGTATGTTTTCTTTTAATTTACAAAGACACCCATGATTAACAACATTTTAGGAGAAGTTTTCTACAAAATTTAGTATTACATCTCAAATACATTCCCCTCTGAAATGTTTTCACTACTGAAAGCAAAATCTTCAAGATCTTCCTATAAAGTTAATCATACCTTACATATCGGTCATGCTGATAGCTATGCCCTAAAAGAAAAAAAAGTAGTAAAAAATAGTGTTTTGAACATTAGCTGAATTTTAAGACTACAAATATCAAAGACTAAAAACAAGTAGTGCAAGACAGTGAAGTACCAAGGCAAAGACTCATGTGGAAGAAGAGCATTCAGGGTAAGACCCCATCTCCTCAAGTAGCCATCGCTGAAATTGGTGGGGTCAGGCAATCCCCAGGATAAGTACCAGGTCTTACTGTACTCCTCCATCGGAGTTGAGTCAACACACGGCCACAGAAATCCCAGATTACCTGGGAAGCAGGAAGGAAGCTACAAGAAGGGGAGCGAAGGGCTGCTGCAGGTATTGCTGCATCCAGCTCTTCTCCATAAAGGGGGGGTCCCCAACCAGCCTTGCCTGAAGGCTGCGCCAGCGACAGGGAGCACCCCGAGATGCAGATACGCTTCTGCCTGCTAGTCTTGCCTTCAGGTCTTAGCCAAGCAATTTAGACCATACCTTCAATGCCAGAAAGCACACTACACAGGAACAACTGATTGGGCTTTGCTACTTTGCATTAAAACCCAAGAGGATACAAGATACATTATACTTCTACAAAGTTGGGCAACGATAACATTACAAGCACCTACATCTATACTAACTACAATTCAAGTACAAACCATTCATGCTTTGTCTCCACTAGGACTTAATATTAAGTATATTGAAGTCTAGAATCATGACAGACCTACAATATTTGTATTTATTTATGGAAAAATCAAATAATTTGGCCCCCATTTGCACAGACCTTAGTGTCCCTCTGTTTAATTAAAAAAAAAATGATTTTTTCTCCATCTTGCAGAAACACTAAGGAGAAATATACAAAGGGTTCTGCAGTGTTCACGTTACAGTACGTGACCAAACACAACTAAGGTGAAAAGGAAGAATTCACAGGCACAACCAAAATTTCTGTCCTGCTTGCTTTTCTTGTCTGCCCAGCCCCCCCTTTTTTCCCCCTTTCTTCTTAAATCTCTCTTTCTCCCTGCTCCTTTCCTCGAGTTACTTTATTCTAACATTTCTCTTGATGCTACCAGTTCAATAATATGCATGTAACTAAAGAAACCCACCTGGTTTCCCTCCCTTCCCTGGCTTCAAGCATTGGAAAGAAGATCTACCATCATGTGCCACTAAACCGCTGACCTCTGGTTTTTAGAGCTGGTGAAAGCTTAGATCATGGCAAACTCAAGTCTCTGGTAATTGTTGCTCCTTGGCCAAATGTTTTATCTACCGTCTACCCTGAACACCAGTAACCACTAGGTGAGAACACTGATATTAAATACTGCCATCAGCGCTCTGACAAAGCAGTCAAAACACAAAAAAGCTTATAAGCACGGATCCTGTTCTGATACTTATTTTGCATTCAGCTATCCCTGTCTTAATTTAGAATCATGGAATGGTTTGGGTTGGAAAGGACCTTAAAGAGTATCCAGTTCCAAGCCCCCTGCCATGGGCAGGGACACCGTCCATTAGACCAGGTTGCTCAAAGCCTCATCCAGCCTGACCTCGAACACTTCCAGGGAGGGGACATGCACAATTTCAATTTATACCCGATTTAAAATGATCTGCTTGACGTGGGAGGTCATAGAGGGAAGATGGCAAGCTCTCCCTCAGTCCCCACTCCACCTCCAGAGAGAGAGCCAAAATTAAACCCACTGCTCGCCGCTGAGCCTACCGCCCCGAACATCCTCTACGCTCCACTGCAATACAAAGAAGAATTTATACTTTCTCGTCTCCCCTTCCCTCCAACTTTAGAGGGCCATGAGCAGGAGCTACTTAAAAAGAGCAGCGCATCCCGGGTTTGCTCTCGGGATTCAGTCCCAGCTGCCCGCAGCCGATTCCCACCCCGCTCCCCGGAGACGGCATTATCAGCGCCTTGCCAGCCGAGAAGGTGAAAACAAGGGAAGGGGACTGCTAAGGGAAGGAAGGAGAAATCGAATGAAAAATAACACAGCAGCTGGCCAGTGAGACTCGATTTTCAAATCTAATCTCAGTTTGTGCAGTCAATGGAGGAGAAATGCCACAATTTGCATGACAACAGCCAAGTGAACTGAATAGTGGCAAATCAATTCTGCAAGAGAAGATAAAGCAGAATATACCTAATATATTAGCAGCAAGGTAGAATTCAATTCCCATAATGTCTGATGATATTGATTAACACTGACACTTTTTTTATTATTATTATTCCTTTTCCACTTAGGACGTGGTAACAATCGAGCCATATAAAGATGCAGTTGTCTTACACAAATGGAAACATACTTGGCCATGGAAGAAAATAATGTAAAGTCCACATTCATTAGGACTAACAGCCACAGAAAGTATTAGGGCTGGCCATTTTAGCATGTTACAAAGAAGCACGCTCACTTGGGCTCAGGCAGGGATTCAGCAACTTTAATTTATACCCACCAGGAGAGAAGTAAACAGTATAAGTAAAAGGAAGTATTAGGTTTTATTTATGGCTTAGTTTATAATAATCAGCAAACATGATATCTGACTTCCTTCCCACTTATTTAGGATTTGACTATCAATGCTGTCTTGCTGTTGAATTTAATAATCCTCACAATCACTACCGGGTTTAATATGAAAACTTCCTGAGAATGTGCACTTGTCTATAATTAAAAACAATTCTTTTTAACTCAGACAAAATCCTTTTTCCCTTTCTTGCTCACCAGTGTCATTATCTCATTTAATAATCTCATTCTTAAAGACGACATTACAGCTGAATGAGAATTGCTGGTCTGACAAGGGAAACTCACTCACAGCACACTGAAAAAGAAAGTACCTACCAGTGATATTGCTGCCTGCATCTAAGCAAAAGGTAATTGGGGAGGAGAAAAAAAAACAGGAAGTTTGGATGCTGAGAAGTCCACACTACTTTTAAAAGAGGAATTTGCTACAATAAAAAAAAAAAAACATTTTCAAGTAAAAAAAAAATTAAATACATTTTTTGTGAGGTTTTTTTTTTAACTACAGTGCATGTCATCATAGACATTGGAGACAAAGACTGGTGAAAATCTCAGCCAATATTGCTTATGTCACAATCTATTCTGCATAGCACTAGAAAAGTACAGTAAACACATCTGAATCTTGTCAGCACCAAATCTTTTGAGTTTGTTACCAGCTACAAGAGAACCCTTTCCGTCCCACCAAGGCAGATTTCGAAGAAGGGTCTCCCCGCAACACACAGAAGAGAGCCAGAAGCTTCACCTAGTGCCTCCTTGAATACTAAACGCCTCCACTGGCCTATGCGCCGACATTGTCCTTGGACTCAAAAAGATAGCGATCTGCTGCAGGAACGTGCCAAGAAAGGCGGTCAGTTGATGCTCCTGGTTTTGAGGGTGTCCTGCGGGGTGCTGGAGAGAAGCTGGAGAAGACGGGGGGCTCCCGGTTGTGTTTGGAGGGGAGCAGGGTCCCTCTCTCGCCTTACAGTCGTCGGGGGAACGGGCAGGTACCACCCTGCCCTCCGAAATCTGCCCCGGAAAATGCTGCAGTTTACTACCTGCCATGCATATATTACAGATCCCAGAGACAGACGTGTCCAAACCTGCCCTATAATAACATTTCCTTCAACAGGCAGCAGCCTGACATTAATATATATTAGTTTTTGTAACCAACTCGAGTTGAGATGTAAGTGACATTTGCTCCCTGAAGTGAAATTATACCTTTATATACATCCTATCATGTTTTGCCATCTCATTTTTTTACAGCTGTCATAATCTCTCTCACTCCAGCGTGAAAAGAAACAGATCTTCTGGGTTTAACAATGAGAAGGCAAAAAAAAGCCCAAGAACAAGCCAATGTCAGTAGCAGGGCACTGAGCCCAGTTTATGGATCAAAAAGCCCAGGCACGAGACTGTTTTGAACAAAAAGAATTGTGCTTTACCAGTTTGCTTTCGACAGTTCCTTCGGGGAAATGAGCCTTCACTAAATTATGCCTCAGAAAACTGGGTGGTAACATACAAAGATTTTATCTTTTTTTGTTTTAACTGGAAAAAAATTGTATGAAGACAAGGCCTAAAATTTGGGTAACATGCTAACGTAACTATGAGGCCCCATGTTTAAACTGATTCAAAAGCAGCTTGGAATACACATTTCATAAATTCAGATCTTTCCACTCTTCTGATCTTGGTGATTCACTTTTTCTTTTTAAAATAAAAGAGCCCAGCAGCTCCCAGCACTGAGCTATACAGCACAGGTTAGGAACATCCCACTACAGCTCAACCAAACAGTTACAAAAGTCGATAAGAAGAAACATGAAATACTATGTGCATTGCACTTATGTGGTCTACAATAAGTGAAACACATTGAAAAACAACATTTCTAATTTCATTAAAATATGGTGAAGAGTAAGCCACTCTGAACAAAAGGAATTAAGTATTCAGGTGACTTTTTTGTTCACAGAACCTGGATGAATAATTTATAGGATAAATTTCTAAGTTAACAAGAATGGATTTTAGTTTATCCACAGTTTCTAGATAACACCACCACAGATCCTATCTGAACTATTAGCAGTTCCTAAATTAAAAGTATTGATTAGTATACGTAACAAAAATTCAACCAAATTTGTTAATTCAATTGGAACATAGCGTGGGTTTTTTCACCCCCCTAGATCGCATGACTTCAACTTTTAGAGTGCATAATCATTTTTTATTTTAAGACAACATAACAGTGTGCTGACAATGGAAAAAAAAAGTTTTGCCTTTCCTCCAAGTCACCTACACCGTTACCATTCCCTCTGTAGTCATCATATGCACCCAAGACCCCGAAAGAGATCACCTTCCTCATCCAACTAATGAGGACACTGGAAACTAACTGAAGAAAAATGGCTATGTAATGGATCTGACTTACCTTGACATTACTGAGAAAGGCAAAAATATCTGATCAGGTTTGCAAAATGGACAGGACTGTTCTGGCAAATGGCAAGCCATGGTTTTCATAACTCACGCCGACGGGTAAACTGCCCTGCTAGGTAGCAGCACAGCTTTACTTTCCTCTGATAGTCCTGCAGATTTTTTACTATGCATCTAGCATGGTATGAACACAGTGTAATATAACCTCATGCAATATGCATAATCTCATACAGTATAGATTCAAACATTAATGATGAAATTTGTTGAAACCCTACTCCTGAAAACTATTCTTGCCCTCACCATCCTTCATTCTTCCAAGAGCATAAGCACGTGTTTAATTATAATAGGATGATTTCTGCATAAGTAATTAAGAATGCATATAATAAAAGCACAAATAAAGAAAAATATTCTCATAAAGATCTAATTTTAAAAAATTGAAAGTATTATTATGTTTGTTCAAATATATGCCCACTTCCATTCATAACATTTAAAATGACAATGCTAAATAGAGTGGCTATTAAGATACATCCCAGATTACTTCCCCAGCACCCTACCTCCTGGGAATTAACATGCATTAAAATTACTTTAGGTTAAATGAGTAGAGGCACTGCAGTACCGATCCCACGGTTTGCAGGATGCTTCGTTGTCACAGCTCTCATCCTATTACTGGTCTGTTAGCAGGAAACCATGCTCTTTCCAGAGATCAACTTTAAGACTTCAAACCCATTTATAAAATTAGTACTACATAAACATTTAGGAACTCAAATTGGAGTAATTCCTTTCTATGCCACAACCAACCAAGCCACTAACAGCCAGAACCATAAAAGACTGGAAAATTTCTTTTCTTCATATATAGAATTTTAAAATGTACGCCTACAACATATGAATACACATCTCAATCTTTCAGGTAGCATATTAAAAAGAATGGTACAGGTTAACATGAAGCTGTAGCTTCAAACAACATTATAGCTCATTTTAAAAAGTGTTTGTGAAAATTTACAGATAAATATTCTCATTTCAACCAGTTCTACTCTTAGGTCTTATATTTAATTGATATTAATAAGTTGCCCCAAAGAGTTAAATTCTCACTGGACTAAAAATAGTACAGTTAAATCTGTTTCTGACAAAGAAGAGAGAAGAAAGAGTCAATTCTCTTGTAGTTAATGGAGTTAAATTGGGGTAAATGAAAGCAAAATGAGGCCTATTTGCTTCTGTTTGTGCAGGCACAACAAAGCCTGCGTCACCCCAACGCTAACAGAAACTATTCAAGCACTTTGCTACTGGGAAAATTAGATGCTTTCAGCAAAGCCAGCAAAACCTCTCTCGTAAATCAGTCTCCAAAGATGAGAAAGATCAGAGCCATTAAATGAATGGGGAAACAGGGAAAGAAAACCAACACCGAACAATGCCAGATTGCCATTACTCTTTTCATACCTTTGATTTGTAAAATGAAAAGGTTTTTTTAGCAGACAGGTATGAAGAAGGCAGGACCAAAACCTTACTAACTCCTGTTCTGCTCACACCACGCTCCCCCGCGGGACAGGGGGCTGTGACAGCCGAGACCCCCTCTTGCCCGGAGGACGTTTAAGCAGGGCACAGGACCCTCTCCCCATCCACGGCCAGGCACATTAAGGAGAACGTCGCCCTTGTTAAATGACTCCACAGTGCTATCAGACCACAGGACAGCAACGGCTGGACTTCAGAGAATCTGCTTCTTCCACCGCCTAGGTGATTTCATCAGATTTTCGTAATAACCTGATCCCGATTCCTGCCCTTCCAGGCCAGTGGAAACTCAATATATTCTGGAGGAATAATTCCATCTGGCTGAAAACACCCATTTACATCGCTTAGTGACACCAGAGCAGCTGACAAAGGGAGCTCTTCGCTCTCCGAGATGGATTAGGGGACCTTTTACTGGCAGCTGCACAGTGAGCGGTAGGTATGGGGCTGTCTGCAGAGAAGGAAATACTGAGAAACAACGTGACAATTCAGAGCAATAGACAGGAAGGAAAAAAGTAATAGATATCCTTCAGCATCAGTCAGGGACTTAGCTAGAAATACTCCCACCAGATTAGTTTCTGCAACGCCCTGAGCCATCAGCTTCCAAAAGGATTGGTTCACTGAATACATTTAGCACAAATAATAATCAGCTTCTCAAATTCTTATGACTTGTCCTTAATCCTGTATCAGAATTCATCAAATACATTTTTTTCTGTTAACATGGCTTAAAAGCGAGTATCCCATGCAAACATGAAATAATGAAAACGTGAGAAACGATCCTCATGGTAGGTTTGAGTAAGTGAAATACTAGTAAGGGATACTACTGACAAGTACAAAACAAGTCTACTATACTTGTGCATTGGTTCTTTTCCACTGGCAAGTCTAATGAAAATTGATTTTTCTGTTGTTGTTTTAAACCCCACAATACAAGAAAACGTACTTCCGAAGTCTTCCCTCCCCTCAATTCAAATACACTGCACCAGTTTCCCTTTTAAATTATAAATGTCTTTATGGCTCTGGCTGAGCTTATTTTTTTGAAGGTTTTCTGAGCAACAAAACAGTCAAACAGGTAAAATTGAAAAGTTAAAATAATCAAAGCTTTGAAGGAGTCAAAGCATGGTCCCAACGAATCCGCAATTTTCTGGTGCATCGTTCTGCATCAGATGAGTAATCCATCGTTTGGGACGGTTTCCAAGAACGGACCATCTGCTCTCAGCATGACCGTGCTCGTGGAAGCTACGGAGTATCTTTCACCTTCTCTTCGACAGCTCTAAAGAAAAATAATAATAAGGTCTCTAAAAAGAACAAAGCCAATAAATTGTAAGCTGCTTTGCCTGAAATACTATCTCTTCCCAGGTTCAGTACATCTAACTTGCATTAGTGGCCTTCTGCCACACATAAGTGGCATTTGACATGGAGAAAACAATGATACTAATGGGAGAAAATGGATTTTTAGCCATGAGATCACAACACTAAAACAGTAAAATCACAGATAAGCGATGGAGGAAATTTGCATATGTACAGTTTCTGAATTCTTCCTAATTTCACGCACATGCTCCGTCACAAATGCCTCAAAGAGCAGCAAGGCAACCACAAAATGAAAAACCTCCCCATCTATCCCCTACCCTGCGTGCAAGGAAGGCTACAGGACAAAAGCCCCTAACTTGAATGTTCCAGCAAGGCAACTCCGTGGAAGGAGCCAGAGCTGAAAGGGAAAAAGAAACAAGCCAACCACTTTCTATGAAACTGTCCTGCAAAGTCAAATAAAGGCAGCTGGCTAATGGGATAGGAAATGAAATTCTCACATCAACAAACAGGTGGGTGCTGCCAAAAGAGGTGGTCCTCTTCCACAGCTTCACATCCTCCCCTATGCCAGCACAGGCACTCACCTGACCCTTACAGGAGCCAAGCTTAAGAAACTAAACCAGCACAAGGCTTCAGGTTTTTACTCAAGAGAAAAACAAAACAAAATAAAAAAAAAACCAACAAACCCTTACGAGGAGTCTGTAGCCAGGGGGAAAAGATCAATACCAAAATATTTGGCAGCAGCCTGCCACTAGATCAGTTCAGCTGTACTTTAAAAATCCAGCTATGAGTTGGTTCTTAAGCAGCTGAAGTCACTTTAAGATCCCACATAGATTTTAACAGCACATGGGTTCTGGCTGTGGCACAAGGGAGACCATGCCATCACGTAGTTGAGGAGGAGAAGGCTCGACTGCCCTCCTTGGTGTTAAAGAGTGGTCTTAGATCCAGTATCTTGCTGCCATCAAGAGGTTGAGGTCCCACTGCCTCCCCGCTTCCCAGTTGCACGCTCCCGCTCCCTCTCTCACGTGAGGACCAGTGCTCTTCCAAACCTCGACTGAGCCACCACCCCAGCAGAAGAGCTCTCCATGGGGCTTCATGCTTCAGACTTGAAAGTCAGAAAGTCAGGCGGACTGAAAAACAAAGGCAGGCAGGCAAGAATGACCAGGTTTACTATGCCCTAGGTATTGCTACTGCTTCGTTTAAAGACCAGCTGGGTTTGGGACTTCCTAAATAAGCTGATCTCATGTCACCAAAGCAGCAAACTGAACAAAACCCACAAAGGCCAGTGGAGAGGGACTAGAAGAAAAGGTATAACTAAGCTATTACAGAGCTCTTGTAAAAAAGAGTCCGAACTAGTTACTAAAGCTGATAGAAATGGCTTTGGGTCTCTAAGTTTGGAAGTGCAAGACAGAACACTCCACGTACAGGAAGCATGTCTCTAAAGTATGCACTTAGAAAGCCAAAGGCAATGCCCATGCTTTGCTCACGTTTTGGAAGTTCAAAGTTGAACACAAGATCACTCAACATAACACAGCAAGAAAAAAGCATGCAAGAAGGAGATCAGTTGCCTTTTTGGGTTTTTTTTGTTTGTGTGGGTTTTTTTAAGGTCAAATAAAGCAAGTACAAGGTGTCCTTAATTATTTGCCCTACAACTGTAAAGACTGAAATTGAAAGGAGCAATTGCAGCATCACACTTCTCTCGATCACGATAGCAGCTCTCATTTCAGGGCTGGAGGACCCCAGACAGGTGACACAGCCAGCCAGGGCTTCATCCAGCCCCGTGTCTGCTCCTGGACGTTGACACGAGCCTTCTGCTGCTCCACTCTGGGAAAAACGACTGGAAATGGATTCTTCCCCAGATAAAGTTGAAGTCTGCAATCTCGCCTTCCAGACTACACTACAATGAAGACAAAAAGCTGTTCCCAGAACAGGCTTCTCATATCTTTCTTGAGACTACAGGGATAAGAGACGCACTCCTTCTGCCAGAGTGACAAGAGAGCACACCACAGGGAAGAGCAAGGAGATGTGCATGGGAAAAAGAGCTGTAAGTGTAGGAGTCTGGGTGTAAGGACGAGAATACAAGGGCAGTGAAGGAGTAAAGGTAAGAAGTGCTCTAGGACAGACATGCAGCTAGTGCAGAAATGGAGTGGAAAAGAAGGGAGAAACCACAGAACTTCTCTTCCTGACCAGCCACAGCAGCATCTCTCAGTCTCCAGCTACAAGGATGCTAGAATCCTCAGCCCTTACTACGGGTCCATATTCCAAATCACCTTCAGCAGTTATTGTACATCTCTTAAGTATGGCTCCAGCGCTCTTCTTTTGCAAAATCCAAATATTTTAGGTGTTAAAGGAGAAAGGAATAATTTGACATGAGAAAGGAAAAACTCAACACAGGCCTTTGCAGACACATCTGGCCTGCTCATCCCTCTCCTTTACCCTCTTTCACACACATTTCCAATAGGCAGATTTTGAGCTGCCAGATTAATTGCTCAGCTGGCAGGAGAGCAGGCCACCAGATTCCCCGAGGTACCAGCTGCTCCTCCCCTATTACTATCAGGGCTCCCATTAGAGGCAACATATCCTACCCTGATTAAAATGTTTCCTACACAAGTCTCACAATGGCTTCAGTCTGCCAATTTCAGAAGACTTACTCTTGATTGATATCAAAGTAAATGAGAGGAAGAGGCATTTAAGAACTGAAGAAAAAAAGCAAAACAATGATGGGGTGGGGAAATATCAGAAGTGCTTAGTCCTTGAGCTGCAAGGCTACCTTTCAGACCTAAAAGCACTGGCTCTCAAAGATAATTTATTATCATAGGAATCTAAAATAACTATTTTCCGTAAAGAAAAAAATGTTTTAGTGTTTTATAAACAAACGTGCTCCATTTTTGGATTAATATCAAGGTACCGGGGTTAGCTATCATAGAATCAGGTACAATTCAGGTACACAGCTGCATCATTTCCAAAGCACTGCAGAAAGCAAAAAGGATGTAATAAATACACAGAATCTGTGTTTACAGCTAAGAGCAACCATCTTATTTGCCCTTCCTTTTGTTACAATATTTCAATACAGTGTTAACACTCATTCTTTGTGCTCTTCAGCAAGACTGCCGAGTCTTGATTGATGAGTCTTGTAAATATTTGTTTAGCAATTACTTATCTGTCTCTACCTTTTGGACTTTACTGAAAGCATCTTGATCGCAAAACAAAACAACTTTATACCGAGTACTCTAACTGCCTCCAAACAGAGGAGAAAAAATAAAACACCCAAACCTACTTTGGATCACTGCAGCTCCAAGGTCTATGCTATTCACACGTGGCAGCGAACAACCACCTCCTCCCAGGCAAGGACTCAAAATAGATACAATAAGTACCAACAGTGATCTTTTAAATAGGATGCTATGGATTATTGAATGGCAGTGTTATAGGACATTAGTTATTACTGCTACAGAGTTGGTTTGGTTTTTGAAGGACCACAGCTAACTATTTCCTCTCGCTCTTCTCCCCTTAATAGATAAACCATCTGAAAGTAACAATAAACTAGATTTGACCAGTGTGATATCTAGTTGTCAGGTAACTATTTCCCCACAGATATTAAGGAAAACTTTGGCCTTGAAGCCATACTCATACTGAAAGAAACACTCAGAAGGTAAAGGAAAGCCTCATTGCCTTTTTTTGTTCATTTTTTAAAGAAAAAGAAAATATTTTGCATCCATCACTCATCAAGGGCTACAGAGCAACAACGTCTACAGCATCCAAGGATACCCTTACCCCCTAGGTAACACCTCCTAATCTAAACCAGACCAAAACCAAAAATCACACTCTAAATGACACCCTACAGCATGGAGTAAAACAGCAAGAGGCAGGATGAGAACCTCGAGTTTATGTGATGTTTTGTGCCGTACCAAACTTGACACCAGAGTACAAAAGTCCTTCCACAACTTACATGACACATTCTTATTTAGTCAGTCACATAAGCAACACCAAAGAAAACGAAGCTTATCTGCTTACACTGTTCCACTCCCTTGCAAGCAATACCTTTCCTGCACTCCTTCCCCTTACAGCTGAACTACAGCATATGGTACACGTAGATACTGGTACTCCGCTCCCAACGATACCGCCGCTCCAGCCCTCATAGCTGCCCTCAACTGGTAAATTGGCTTTTGCCAACCACATTACCGCTGCTCTCTTGGCAGCGTTCGCCACGGCTGTGGAGCAAACGTGCTCCTGTTCCATGTGTTCCCAAGCGAGGATGCCAATCTTTGGACACCAGCCTTTGGCATCAGGCCAGATGGATGCTTTCTGCTGTTCCTCTGCTTTATGGACTTGAATAGCAAGAGACTACGAACTGTAAAAACACAATACTGTTATCTACTGAAGAACTAAACGTTGGTCTGCCACACAGCAGTAAAACAACCTCAGATTAGAAACTAGAGATTTTAGGAAGAGGAACATGCATGGTAAAACAAATAATTTAACAGGAAATCAAAATGTAAAACTCATCTAGAGAAATAAATGTAACTTACCATCAAATACACACACCTGGGGTAAATGAAGAGACACACATTGCTGCACCCTCTTTAAGAAAATAAGTATTACTTATGCCTCACATTTGTGGAACAGAGTGAGGGGCTGACAGTTTTAGCATCTGTTTTCAGAGCTGGGGAATTACCATCCAAAACCTCTGAGAAAAGCTGCGACATTGCCTTTTCAGCAGTTCCTAAGGTGGTCCCCATAAGCAGGCAGCATTTTCTGAGCAAAAATGTCTCCCACTTCTTCCCACTATCCCATACTTACACCCACACTCCAAGCTTAAACCATTCCCTCATATCTACTTCATCCATCAGATGAACGGCTACTGTCTGTTACTTGACTAAGAAATATTAACTTGCAGCAAAGCAGATAATTCAAATGGATTAATTGCACTTCCCAGGGCAGCCAGGCACAGACACAAAGGGAAGAGTAACCTTTTTTGGACAAGCAACAGATCAGCAGTCATGCAGCCTGCTATACCTCGATACTATCCTATGCACAAATAACAACAGTCTGCGCCTGTCTGGCACATTTACCAAGAGAAATCTGGCATATGTTTTACTGTGAATAATTAGGACAAACACACAGAACTCTGTTATTTCAAGGTAGCTTTTATCAAGGCTCCATTCCTCCAGACTTTTACAATGAGAATAAAGATGACAAGCTACAAGACTATCAAAAATTAATTCAGCAAGAGGCTGAAACAGATGATTGAGTAGGAATTGGAGTAAATAAAGTCTCCACACAAAGTGAAGAAAACCAAACAGAACAGATACCGAACTGCACTTTAGAAATCTGTTCATCTGTAAAAGTATGGCTATTTCGCAGTTTCTCCCTGCTTTCTTCCTAAGTGATTTAGATATAAAAGCTTTACAATATAACCTGAATCCAGTTTAAATATTACATATGAAAATCTTGATATATGTTGTAAAGACCTGATTTTTGAAACATATATTGGTTTTCCTTTTTAGCAAAGGATTTTTAGTTGTAGAAGAGATGTGTCCATGGAACTGAAAAATATCCACAGCAACATCTAGGGAATATGTCTGATTTCCTATTTGGTTACTTTAACATTGAGTCACCTGATTTTAAGTGCAAGTCCTGCCATATTTAGAGGTTTCACAAAATCCCACGCCACCGCCACCCCCTTTTTTTTTTTTTTTTTTTTTTTTTTTTTTTTTTTAACAAATCCTAAGAACACACCAGATTTCACCCAGGGGCAGAGCTAGGAGCCAGGCTCACAGGCCTCCTGGCACAAGCTCACACCCCGAAGGCACACAGAGACTCCTGTCATTCACAATTCAGAAGGCAAACAGAAAGACCCCTGGATGCTTCAGTGTTGGGGTTTTTTTTTTGGTTTTGGGTGGTTTTGTCTTTTTTTTTTTTAAATAACATTACAGTATCATATGGTACTCTTGAAAATAGTGAGATATACCACATGCTACGAACAGTCACTTTCAAAAACCTGGCAGTAGCAATACCTTTTTTTGGCACAAGGTCCACCGAGGGTGCAAAAGCCACAGGGAGCTACAGAAGCCCTCAGCTGCTCATTTCTACTCCTTCCAACCTTTGAACACCAACGTTCACACGGACAGGCTGAGAACAAAGACCAGTTCTCCATATGTCCCCAAAGGGTGGCTTGTGCCCACACAAGGGAAGTGGCAGCCAGCCCAGCATCAGCCACAAAGAGCCCAGCAGCAGGACAAAGCAGAAGCACCTCCACCAGTGCCAGTCACAACAGCAGCACGTTTTACCGTGTCTCGGGGACTTCTACTTGGAAATTCAGGGACTGGTTTTCAAGAGCTTTCATTTACATAAACTTACATTGAAAAATGTTTTTATGCATAGGCTGAGAAAAAAAAAAAGAAAAGACAAAAAAGAAAAATCCTGTTTGTCCAAGTGGGCTTGCAGGTGTCATTCTTGTACAGAGATTCAAAACCAACATAGGGCCAGAAATATCAAAGCCTGACCAGGACCAACCACCATAAACACAACCAGGTAGGAAGAAAATTATTTGATTAAAGCAGTTTAGTAGAGAAAGTAGTGGTAGGAGAGACATAATTTAAATAATAAATACATAGGACTCAGGCATATTATGTTTTTCTACACCCAAAGTTTACACTTCCAGGCAGTTTTCAAGTGTGGTAATGACTGGTGCTGCAAGAACCCAACTTGTTCCAGCTGAGTTTGGAAAGGGTTTAATCATCCCATTCCGGACAGCTATGATGGAGGCGATGAGTTACATGAGTCAGGGTTGGTGTTAATCAGCACAATTAATCTAATTTGAAGATTAACCCAAGGAGGGAAGAGCTCCTTTAGGCACAGGTAAAATAATGCATGAGTCAGTACTTGGCAGTGACGGTGATTAGTTTGAAAATGCAAGTTGTGGTTTGTTGGAAGGTTTGGACTCAGTCTGAAAAGGAAACACACAGATTTTTAGGTGCTAGGACAGAAACTCAGGCAGTCTTTCTCCGACCACCAGAAACCAAGACTCTACTGTGACTGAAAACATCTGTTAATTTGTGAAACACTATAGAGTGTCTCGGGACACAAGACCCAAGCTACAACCACACACCAAACACTGCTCTGACATGGGCCCGTTCTGTTGCAAGCACTAATGGCAAGGGCTCTTTGTGGACAGTTTTATACACCACGCTACATTTCGAGCCTTTTTTGTAATTGATTCCCCCCACGCCATGGAATTACCATAAAAAGGCTCTCATTAATATCCATACAGAAAGATATGGCTTTCACAGTGCCAGGACCCATTTTAAAAGTGTCTGATGTCTCCTAAGCAGCGCGTCTGGTTTCTTCATAGAAAAGTTTCAGAAATCCCTTATGCAACTTCAGAGCTGCACCTCATAGAATACAGTCCACTTTCAGCACAATACAAACAACAAGCTGTTTAAGTATTGCCATACATTCCTACAAATTTAGGGCAGCAAAAGCTAGCATAGCCACCAAAGGAAGCAGCCTACCCTTGTTGCTACACTCACACCTTTTCCTTTTCTGCATTACGCGGCTGAACAGCAAATTGGGTGGGTGAATTGATCCAGGGTAAGAACATTTTGAAGCTAAGAAAGGTTAGTTTTAAGTTTATGTGATTTTAGAGTATACAGGAAACTCCACAGTTCCTTCCAGAAGCATAAGAAAGTGATGGAAGAAAAAACTAAGTCATGTCACATCTGACTGTTGTCCAGCCCCAATTTCAAGCAGCTGTTTGCCAAGTAAGCCAATTGCCATGGCACTGGAAACACACATTAACGAGGGAAAGGTTCCTAGAGCTTCCTAGCAAGGTGTCACTCCATACATTGATTTAGCAGCCTGCCTGTACACTCAACAGCCTTGAAGACTATTGCCTCAGAAGAAGTGATCTATCCCCTTTGACCTGATCTAAAGCCAACGGAGCTCAGCTGCGGCATCCAGCAAACTTGGATAAGAGTATTTACAGCTGTCACTGGCTAATGGCTTACTGCTGATAGAAGAGCCATCTTTTGTTTCATATTCAGAGAGCTAATATACAGCACATGTCATTTTTGTTTCTTGGCTTCTACTAGCGAAGATGCATAAGTTGAAACTCTTGAATAAACTACCATCATATAGCATGCAGCTAAGGAGAGAACTGTCCCCATTTTATTCAGATCAAAACCAATTACTACTCCTGTTATGAAATAAATCCCTACTTATATCTGTATCAACTGTCAATTCAGGAATGTGCTTACCAGCTTCTTAAAACTTTCCTGAAGTGCATAATCGCTACTGCACAAAGTGGTATCGAGGGAAGAGAGGAACAAGATCTACTAAAGGTTTACGTTAGCATTACCAGAGGTCATGACAGTTGCAGGGACCCCCATTATGTATACCCTATGTGTTGTTGGATGTTGCATATCAAGATGTGAAGAGCTGTTTCAGAGTTCCTACATAACTCCAAACAAGAGAGGTTCAGAAGTTCTCTGCATGAACTAGAAGTGAAGTCTTACCACTAAATTCCTTCGTTTTTTCCCCCCCCAACTGTAAAATTCCTACTGAAAACTTAATGAAATAATTGGGACTATTAACACAGAACAAGTCAGTCAATAGAAACACAAAAACATTGATGAGGACAGTTCAGGGAGGCAAAAAGTTTTGTAATAGTTTAAGTTCTGTTCTGGACCAAATCACAATATTATTATGGGGTAAACATAATAATGAGCAATGTGGGCGAGTGCTTTCTGAGTAGTCATTACCAAACAGTTATAATCTTTGGTTCTTTCTGGCATCCTGGTGGGCAGCTGTTTCAGAGTTCCTACATAACTCCAAACAAGAGAGGTTCAGAAGTTCTCTGCATGAACTAGAAGTGAAGTCTTACCACTAAATTCCTTCGTTTTTTCCCCCCCCAACTGTAAAATTCCTACTGAAAACTTAATGAAATAATTGGGACTATTAACACAGAACAAGTCAGTCAATAGAAACACAAAAACATTGATGAGGACAGTTCAGGGAGGCAAAAAGTTTTGTAATAGTTTAAGTTCTGTTCTGGACCAAATCACAATATTATTATGGGGTAAACATAATAATGAGCAATGTGGGCGAGTGCTTTCTGAGTAGTCATTACCAAACAGTTATAATCTTTGGTTCTTTCTGGCATCCTGGTGGGCAGCTTTATTACAGTGGACAAGGAATACATGTTTATAGAGAACATATTACTTTTCATCTGTGAAAGAAAACTCTCACGAAGTCACAATATATGTCAACTGTTATGCTCACGCTAACAGGCTTCCACCAGCACCGAAAAGGCACGTACCGCAGAAACCCTGCTCTCGAGGCCTGGCAATCCACTGCTGCTACTCCTTCATCTCTCTCAGAGCGTCGCTGACAAAAACAAATGCGCATGCATGCCTGCCTGCACACACACACACACACACACACACACACTCTGTAATAGTCATTTTCAGCTTAAGCTTTTATACATCTAAAAGTTTTCCCATAAGGTCGCAAAAGAGTTATTAATGTTTCTCTAAGAACAAACTCATCCTGAAGTCAAAACAACGTACACCTCAAGCAATTACTACAGAAAACTGCACAAGGAATCGTTGCAACAACCTGCCAACCAAAAGACTGCTCTGCTGCACGAGAGCGCATATAACTCAGAGGACTCCATGTTAAGAGAACCTGTGCTCAATGTGGCATTTTGAAAGCATTCTTCTTTTAAGCGAGACCATGCGGCTATGCCTGCCCCTTCCAAGGAAACAGCCAGAGCTAATTTGGAGTACTTAATGAATAAACACGCCAGTATAAGGGATTATAACTGGCCTTACACTGACACAAAAGAAGCAGGGCAACGTGAACAGGAGCCCATGGCAGGCATGAGAATAAAGTCAGAGCGTCGGGATTGCTGCCGGTAACGGGCAACCCAAAGGGTTCACGGCAGGTAAGGCTACTGCCCTGCAGTCAAGTTGCAGATTCCAGCCAGAACGGCAGAGACCACAGGCTGTCCTCCAAAAGCTACGTAGGAACTATCTCTAAACATGATTCTCCATCCCCTAGAGATAAGGCCGACAAGCAGTTTCACTACAGTCAGTACAGTATCACTGGAAAAATCTCTAAATAAAGACACAAACAAACCCTTCATTCTGGGCAGCCCCCCCCAGCAGCTCTCCAGTGTTTCTCATCTGGGTATTAGAAATGTTTTCATCTCTTCTGATGGGGATTTTATTATTTATGTTTTGCATTTTCTTGTTTTATTGATAGGAGACGAGGGGAAAGAAGATAGCAGTCGTGGAAGTTTAAAAATCCCCACGCTGATTCCAGAGAATCCAGGAAAATTGACGCCTGTCTTTGTATCATCATTATCCTCTCCGTAGGTGTGAGCATTTGCTCTTCAAGGACTGCGAAAAAAATACAGCTCCCAACTGGTTGTACAGTCTTGAAACCCTAAAGAGGATTTTTAAAACAACAGCCAAGGGACATGGAGAAGCAAAGCAGCAGGACCAGCTGCAGGGGACAAGTATGAAGGAAGATGATTATTCAAGCTTAAAAAATGAAGATTAACTGTCAAAGAGGAAAAAATAAAAATAGTTTGTCACTTATAACTCATGCAAGGCCATGTCAGAGTGTACAAAGTCATTTAACACATTCCCATCTTCAAGTAACTTTGAAAGTGACAGTGTTGGATTCCGGGCTGCATAATCTATAGCCAGGCTCAGAGGTTGAACAGTCACTGATGGCAAAAGGCAGCTGAACCACCTCGGCGTATTTCTCCTTTCTGTGGAGTACTGCCTTCAATTACAGCAAAAGACACAACCAATCTCAACCCGACCACTGCTTCTTTTTTTGATGCAAATGCATCAAAAGAGAAAAGCCTAAAGGTATGAATTGGGAATGTCTGTGATGTTTTGGATTCACTATCTTAAAGTCCTGAAAATTATTTTAAACTGACTGGGATTTGAATGCTAGCAATTAGATGAGAAACAGATGCCTCACTACAAGCAAGAGCAATAACAGCAACAACAATTACCATTTTGTGAGATGGAGTGTAATGCACACCAGAAAAATGCATTTTTAATTTGTCAGAGCTAATATTTATCCAAGGTAACAGATGATTTACTTTGTTGATTGCAAACTTCTGGAGCCCTGGGTTGAATCTGTACATAGCATAAAGCTCCCTTCAGCAGCAAGCGAATCTTTGGTGGCAACCAACAAATGGAAGGAGAGTCGAAAGTATAAAGAGAAGAACTGAACAAGAAAGTGAAACAATTGTTTTACATCACAACCACAGTACAGGGCTTTGTTCTTCCTCCATATGAATTCTCTCAGTAATCTCTACAGTTATAAAAAAATTTAAATAGTCAGATAACATGCCTTTCTTCTGAACAATTTCTTAAATTTTCTGATAAAGTTCAGCCACATGCAATCATGATACTATCAACACTGAATTGATTTCGCCTGCATAAGGTTGTAATTTACACTGTTCATCTTGTGAGCATTACCTACTGTACTATCTGTCAGCACAGAATAGCTTTAGGCATAAAATTACCGACCTCTTAGTCTTTGGACTGTGAATGTAGAGAGGCTAGTTATATTATGGTACAATAGCTATAATGGCTAGCGTGCATTTAATCTTAGATTAAAATAAGACACAACAAACATACGTGAAAAAAATTCTGCCCTACGGAGACCATCTGCACACAAGCATTACTTTTAGCTGTTATTGCACAGGCACCACTTTCTCTCAAATAAATCTGGAGATTAAGGTGTTGGGTTTCTGTCATTGACTGTTTTTAAATCAAATTATTTGCCTTTTCTAGTGCACATTTATTAATCTATAAAGTATGTATTATGCATATACCTTCCTTTCAGAACAGGACTGCTGCAACACTTAAGCAATTTATTTGTTATATGGTTCCCTATCATTGTATAATCCCCCCTCAACCTCTATGCATCCCACTAATTACTGTTACCTTATGGATTTGTGTAGAACATGAATGAATCCTGTCATCAAAACAACAACCAAACAGCTGGGGCAATGACAACAATAGCTTAAATCCCTTATCATCAATTTTCCACTTCATTGGATTTGATACCACAAGCCAGTGGCAACCCTCTGAAACCAAACAGGGTCATGCAGGTGCAAGCTCATATTGAATACAACATATGCAGAGGTCATACAACTTAACTTGTCCCATTCCTTCTCAATTTGACACAAGATGTTGTACTATTTCTTGCCCCCATTTTTTAAGAAATTGACACCTTCAGTTTCTGCAGAGCCTTGAACAATTTCAGCTCCTCAGACATAGCATATCTAAAAGAATGCTTGACTTTAAGCATGCATTTAGAGGCATTAAAACAGAAGAATATCATAGCTTGGAGACTACATCACATGCATCATATATGTTATTTATAGACCTGTATGGATACCATGCATTATTACATGTACTTCACTAGAAGCTTAATCATGCAATATATCTTTTAACATCAAATTACTGACTTTAGCACAATTGCTACCTGCACTAAGTAAAACAAAGTGACATGTGTGAAAATTACCATTCGCTCCCTTTAAAGTTGCATTCAGGTCATTATCCTTAATGTGAAACAGGTGTATTGAGTTTAGGATGCTTTTTTGCTAAATATATTCAAATGACAACCAACCTATGCAAATCTGTGAAATAAAATTCTTCAGATACCTGCAGGTTTTCTTAAAAAATCCATCTTAAAAAGACATTTCATAAAGCAAAAAACATCTACTCACACTGCAAAATGTCACAGGTTCAGCAGTTCAACTGATTTCTTCAGTGTCTACTTGGTTTTAAGACTTTTACACACACATGCACACCATATAATCGTAGGTACAATACTTCCCCTTATTATTTAATCCCCCGAAGCTATAACTGAAAAATGCTAATATTACCTTGCATGCTTGAAGCAGCTTGTTAAAGAAAGGCAATTTTCTCATGTGTCAAAAGATTCCAGTCCCATGAGATCCTCTGGTTAATTCATAAAGTAATTTAATCATAATTAAAGCAAAATTGCATCTTACCCAACCATCATGTTTTGCAAGACAGATTTAGCTAAAAAATAAAAAAGTGTACATTGCCAGCAGGAAGAGAGTAAAAGCACATTACAGGAGATGGGGGGAATTAAAGGTTAGAGGCTGTCAACTCTGGTAGAGGTAACAGAGAACTTCTGCAGGTCCAGGTTCCTCCCCAGGTCTCGGCAAGCCCATGGGCAGATGGCCCATACTCTCCTCTACAAGACCGATGACTTAATTTTGCATTTCTCCCTCTGAAAAATTATTTACTTCAAAAACTCACTCACCCCCTACTAATTACAGCAACACAAAAGCACAGCTTTTGCCATTCACCCACACACGGCCATCAGAAAATAGCATGGACATTTTGCTTTCTGATGGGTTATGTTTAGCCACAGAAGTAACCACATACCCAACAGCGACATTAAAATTAAGATAAGCGGAATTGGACTCTGCAGCTAATGTTGGTTTCCTGGATGGGTTGAATTAACAATAAATACAGCATGCAATGCAGCAACTATCTGCCCCTGAATTAAGCCACAACAATTCATGAAGGAAAACAGAAGTCTTTTGTGTTTGGATTTTTGTTTTGGTTTGTTTGTTTTGGTTTTTTAAGTACTGAAACTAAGATTAATATCAAATACAATAACTAGTTATAATCTAGTTTCTAGAAGTGGTTCGGAGTCAGCAAAACTATGTGTAAAACACCATGTTACTAAAAATGATGACATTTCCCTCGCTAATACTTATAGAGCACTTCAATGCCTCAAGATTACATTAGAGTCCAATGAAAGTCGGTTCAAATGGGGTTCTCAGGAAAATAATGGCTAGGTAGGAAAACTCTCCCTAATTCCGATACACACATTGCGGGGGGGGGGGAACCCAAAAAAACAACAACAAAACCCCCACCCCCACCACAGAAACCCAAAAACCAGGAACACACCCTAGAAAAGCACTGTCTTACTGCGCTTAAACAAAAGAAACAGCTACATAGGATGGAATCAAACTTTATCCTCACTACTAGAAGGTCCTTGATAGAGAAGCAGCAGCACAAGAAAAACTGTATTATATTCCAAGATTCAGCATTTGTTAAAGCTTGACTTTATTAAATCTTTTTTGCAACAACTCAAGCCTCAAACCACAAACCTTCTCCTGGGAAAAAAAAACCCAACCCAACACTCTGTGGCTGTGGCACCCATGGCTGCGTCCGAGGTAGATGAAGAGAGCTTACTGCGAGCGCTGAAGACACCAGGTCAACCGCACCTTCCGAAATGGAGCATTAAGACCATCTCCTCCGGGTCGGTCATGCCCGAGGTCTCTTGCACCGTATATATTTCCAAAACCTCCCAACAGCAGGCTGTGCTACCCACATACGGACTAGCTCATGCACCCGACGCTCCAGTTTAGAGATACACCAAGGTATCTCTTAAGTTGTTAAAAACACCTTGTATGCTATCACAACAATGACTTTAATTCACAAGCAAGACTTATGCCGAAATTTGAATATATATTTATTGGTCCATCTTCCCTTTATTCCTTGCTAATACATGCAGGAGTGAGGGATGTGTAGAAGAGGTTTAGGTTTTTTTAAACAGGTGCTTTTAGATTTCCAAGCCATTCTCTATAGAAGCAATACCAATACCAGTTACTAGGGCTTCAAACTACAGAAGGGTCTTACTGATACAAAAAAGAGCTTTGGACTTGGAGAATACGTTCCTGCTTCTTCGAGAACAGGATGTATGTTTTTCTTTTCTTCTGACAACCCAAACGCTGCATTCCACAAGCACCAAGATCACAAAAGGTTTTGTCCACAAAGAATTAAATGGAGAAATAACACAAGATACTCTTATGCTTGCACAGATTGTACATGATATGGACTATGGACCACAGTGAAAACACCTTTCACATTTTATATCTTTTCTTAAAAAAAGTAATAAATGTAAATATTTAAAGACAAAACAAAAATCCCTGCTGTGGTTACGATTCAGAAGCATTATTACAATCCAAGCCAGAAGGTCTCACTCTCTTCAGAGATTTCACTATAAACCATAACTTTCAACTACAACTTTTAAAGTTTTAAGTAGAAGGCCAGTGAGAATTAAAGTCAATGCACTGTTCAGATGTTAAAATCATTCAAATTATGCTTAATTTTTTACTGCAATGTTCAGAGAGCATGTTCTAAGCATCCTTTAGATCTCTTCAAGAAAAACTAAATACTGTGGTTATATCACCTGTGCCATCTGCAGGGCTACTTTCAGGTAGATGACAACATTTATGAAAAAAACAGTTAAAATATTTATCATTATTACCCCTTTTAGCATCAAGATGATACTTAGAGTTAAAGAATGGTGGCAAGCAGACACAAGGGACATGAGGTCTCCAGCGCATTTGCTGACACTGTCACTGACCCACCTTTAAATGTTCTAAAGGGGGATCAGTCCACTACCCTATGGGAGATTATTAGCGGTCTACTACACTTGAAGGTTTAATAAATCACTGCCAGGATATTCCTATAGATATTAATCTTATTTTTGTTGATGTTTGTCCCATATATTACTTAATCTCAATCAAACTTGAATAACTGCTCTAATTAGTCTTCATGCTCTCCTGCTACTAGCAAGTATAATACTGCATTCATTCCAGCTCCTTTGAAGGCATTTTAGCTTGACATGTACATTTGCTGTATCGCTGAACGAGGGCAGAAACAAGCTCTGCCTCCTTAAGAAAGGAAAAGCACAGGCTCTATCTGGCTGAGACACAAATGTTTTATTTCAACCTAAATGTTCTCTTTCGGATCAAGGTCACTGATTAGAAGTTAAAGATCCCAATTTGCCTCAGTGGTAGATCTGTTAAATCAATTGATAATTTATTAACATTGATTTTTGACCCTGGTATGCTTTACAGGGCACTGAGCATCTCTTAATTCTCACAATGCATTTTGCAGAGAAGCCAGGAATAAAGCCGACATACACGACAGACCTACCTTGCCGAGTGCTTGCAGAGGAGAAATTTAACACAGAAACCAGGGAATAAAGCAGAGTTCTCAGTGATTTACAGTATGAAAAGGCAAGAAGCCAGTCCCATCTTTGACACGGTATTTAGTCAATGCGTACAGGATTCTTATTTCCAAATCGCAATAGGACAGCATAATTAATCTCCATGTACTTGGGTGGGAGTTACAGGTTTTCACATGCTTCCAGGCTACAGGACAGTTGCCTCCTTCCCTTCAGAAGAAAATTGTAAGCCTAACCATGACTTTATAATACTATGTTAACATGATAGCCCCTCTTCACATAAAGTACTAATCCCGTAACATTCAGCGGCAAAATCGCCAGGTTATTATTGCTATAATAATACGCTGCAGTAATAAGCCGGTGTCACCTTAGTCACAATCAGGCACAATAAATGAAATTATGGCTCAGCGGTAGCCTTGTCACCGACCTGGGAGCCGGCAGGGCTGAGCTGCCTGCCTCTCCAGGGCAGGAGCCCCGACGGCAACCAGCAGGAGATCGACACTCACCAACCCGCTCAGGAATATATAAAGCATCCACCACTTCAGCATAAAGCCAGCTCGACTACTGAAGAACAAAGCTATGTTCAATATCTTTACCCTTCCATCTGTAGATGCATTGTTTCAAACGCTGAGAAGTTGTTCTGCCTTTATAGTAGCCTAAATTCAATTTTAAGCCTCTGCTTCCCTAGCAGGGAGGCTCTTCTGTGGCTTGCTGTACCAATCTGAAATTATTTCTCTTGGGCGGCGTGAGGATACACTAAAACCTTTAGTCCACTATGCTTCTCAGGAGTTGCAGTTGCAACTATCAAAAGGACCAAATAAAAAAAAAAAAGATTGATGCGGGTGTCAGCAGCAGATGACAGATGACCTAGATGGGCTTTCAAATTAAGGGCTGTTCAATACGTTCATCTGGAAATGTACCACCAAATTATTATATCAAATCTATTGCCAAGAAGATACTCTGAAAAAGCAATATTCAATAGGCTGGTTTACATTGTGAGCCAGAATTGTGCCAAAACACAAAGAAAGAGTGTATCAGCAACATCAAACAGGTAAGAACAACAGTGAAAAATGCATCTTTTGAGGAAAAAAAAGAAAAAGAAAAAGAGAAGCAATGTACTTCCCCAAGGATAGGGTATGTAAGCACCAGGAATAGCCAGTGCCCAAGCACTCTAGACAGTACTAAAGCAGGTGAAGATTGCAGATTTCCGTTGTTCATAGTTGTTTCCTACTGCCGGCTATACTGAAGGCCAGGGGTAAAGGCGGTCTCAGACTGGGGCCAGAAGCGATCAGGGACTGATAATCAGTGACAAAATATACCCCAGCCTCACAGCTCGCAATATGTCGCAATGCATAGAAGCACGGGAAAGTCGGTGTTACGCTATGTGGTTTGCTTACTGGGAGCTAAAGTGCAGAGGAATAAATCACTTTATTCAGCCACACAAGAAGTCTGCGACGAAGTAAGAAATGCACCCAGATACCCCGAACCCGCATCCACTGGCCAAACCCTGACAACTGAAAAAACACGCTGAGACAGATGTGGAGCTCTCCAGTTTCTTACACTGAACTGAAAACAAGAAGTATAAGATTTGAAAAGGAAAAATTAGATATTTTCATTTAAAATAAACATCCTTATAGTTTAGGCAACTCAACTGAACTCAGCAATTGAGAGATTAATCAAAGGATTCATTGACCAAAGGATTAAAGAACTGAACGGTCCAAATGCTTAATACAATCTAGTTTAAAGAGCATGACTGATGTCCATTTTTCATCTTTATGGAATGTCATTAATATAGCTGTCATATTTAATCTGAAGTTACACAATGTTTCTAAAAAAAGGTTATTTTTAGGTGCAATTTCTATTCTGAGTTTTAGTCCCGGTCTAAAATACTGATGCCAAGCACTGCTCTTCAGGCATGAAGGTAGTCCATGTTTACAGAAATTGGTTTGACCAAACTGAAGCTGAAGTCTCCGGACTCAACAAAAACTGCATCACTTCATATTCTGTAATTTATTTTAATGATACTTCAATGTGAGAATGTGTCACAAAACTGTATTTTTCCTATATAAAATGCAATTTGACAAAGTACAGGAATCCTATAAACAAATCCATAAGCGCATGAAGCTTCACAGTCCTACCTACCAGGGCCAGCCAGCGGAGACTGAAGAGACAACTTTTATTATTCTCATTTACAAAAACATCCTTTCTTATTAAAAAAAAATAATATTAGAGAAAGGAGAATTCCTATTAGCATCGTAATAGTTTATGAACGCCACGTCACAAATGAAAAAATTTAAGCTACATTTAACAGGCTCAAGAGCAGCCAGGCGATGAACATGAAGCAACCTGCAGTACGGTGGTAGTGTGACCTTCTCATCGGCCCTTCACTGTCAACACTGGCATCTCACAACAAGAAAGATGAGCCAATGCCTCTCTCAAGACGAGTTTTTCACAGGTATTTGAAAGAGATATTGAGAAGATCTGACTTCTCTGGGTAAAGATTTAGAATAGTTACAAAAGCGTTTTGGTTTTGTTAACCTGAATCTAGACTACTGTGATCAAGGCAGGCTTTTGGTCTATATTCGGGAAGCATCGACGAGTCCCACAGCAGCCACACAACGCTGAATATCCTGGGACAATTCTTGAGGTTTTGGTCTTTGCACAGCAAGGCTAAGGTTAATTTTTATATTCACACATATGGCAAGCTGATGACATCTGCATAATAAATTAGTGCCTAGCACTGACTTAAGTGTTCCAGTTGCCAAAGCACTTCATTAAAATTAAGGCGTACAAGCAGGAACCTGTGGATCAAGTGAGTGGCTGAATCTCCAGCTTACAATCAGGGGAAAGCAAGACAGATACAGAGCACAAGCCTGCAGAACGTGCAGAAAATTATCATCTCCTTGTTAGGATACCATCCCATAAAGTCCCCAAATCTATAAAACACCCATGCTAGAACACAATCAATTTCAGGACCAGAATTAAGACTCCAAAATCATATCAACCAAAAAAAAAAAAATCATTAAATGTCATACCTCCACGTAGACAGTACTACTTTTCAAATACAATCCCAAATCACTGCTCGATGTTACAGCCTCTTCCTCAGTATTTGCACCCACATTCCTGCAAATGAAAATCTGTTTCCCCAGATTTTCCTCCTAAACCTAAATGCTTTGTTTTATTACAGAACAGTATATCTGCAGAGCAATTGCTTCCCAGCCCTCAACGTTTCTGCTCAAAACTTCAGGCAGTTACATCCCATCCCCATCAGCAGTTATCCAGGCAAGCTAAATCGATGGGTTAATAACTACTAACTATCCAGTATTTATTCCTGCACCAAGGCAATTCCTTTCTAATGAAGTAAAACATTTCTGATCTCAACCTACCAGTAAGAAATCCTGGTTCTGGTAACTACATAACTTAAACAACCGCCCCATTTAATGATCTTGTAATTTTACAATCTGAAACTCTCCCAGGATCTGTGCAGTGGCAGCCTTCATCTTTGGTTAATGTTCCTTATCTGAAAAACATGAAACTCACCACTATTTTTAGAATGCTGTAGTCTAAAAAAAACCACCTGAGCCCCAGCAGTGGCAACCTGGCCATTATATCCCCATGCAAACACACGCGCCATAGGTTGCCCCAGATGAATTGGGCAGCTCACCTGCATAACCCTCACTGCATATGATCTAGCCCCATACAAAACTTCAGGATAGATATTATAACACGCCTTGTCTAGCAGCTTAAATACCAGGCTGAACTGGAAGATGAGCAACAGCTGCCAATTCTCCTCAAACACTGGCACAAAATAAATAATTGGGGATTAACCTGTTGCTCCTCAAAAAAAAAAAAAGAGAACGACTGATACACAAATACACATTTGTGTGAGCATGCAGTTTTCCAGGGCTGATTTATACCTTAAAAATAAGTACCCATTTCTTTAAGACAACACTTTGAGACTTTCAAGGTCTTGTCTTTACTGCTTGCAGTATATTGTGAAGCATTTTGAGAAAATTACCCTTAAGAAATGCTGCTGTACCAGTTGAGGCTTTTCCAAGTGATTCTGTAATTATCCCTGCACTAAACCTTGCTGAAATCTTATTTTCTGTGGGTTGGTTTGCACTGGTGCATCTCCTGACAATAGAAAAGCAATTGAGGTTTCAGAAGTGAAACAGAGAACCTAATTTAGCCCCAAAGACTTTTATTACTGGTTATGATGTGCAAAAATGAGAAAACACAGCTTGACTTTCAGAACATATTGCAGCTTTGCTCAATTGGCAGTATCTGAAACATTTTTTTTCCTAATTTGCAACCACAGATGTCCTCTTTAGTAGAATTCCAGTGGTATTTTTACTAAAATAAGTTCCAATTATTACTAAAATAATTGTCCTCTCCAAAGAATTTTCTTCAAAAATCCTCTGATGATCAGGCTTTTCCTGGTCTCCACGTAAGATGAAGACACAATACAAATGAAACAGAATGGAAGTTGCTGAGACCAGTTCCAAATTTACAGTTATCCCAAGGTCTCCAGATGGTGAAAACCACTAAACCATGGCAGAGTAAATAGATGGTGGAAAATATAACAACTAATATTTTTTTACTTATCTTTTAATCAGAAGATAAAGGTTGGTTGTTGTTGTTATTGTTTTTAAACTAAAAGTTGAACTTCTATAACATTTCCATAACATTAGATCTGTAGACACAGCCAAAATAGCTAATCAAAGGATGGCCACATTCCTGTTGGGATACAAGACGGAGCATAGGTACCCACATCTGTGTTCAGTGCCTTGAAGCAGTTTAGGAAGCCCTGATCCCTCTCGGTTACTTATTTCTGCACACAGAGGTGCACTGGAGCATCCCCTGGCCACAGCATTAACCGCATCTGGAAGCGATCCCAGTGCCAGGTGAGGAACTCCATATTCCCAAGAAAAAGATCTTTAAACACTCACAGGAGCAGGCTCTTTTTCAGCTGGTATTTTCTAACCTTTCCCAATATAGATGCCAAGGCAGTTGCAAATGAGCATCTGCTGACGGTGGAGGGCAGGGACCGGGGTGGGTGGCTGCAGCCTGACCTCCAGCTTATGCAGAACCGCTGCAAATATCCATCCGTGAACGCTCAGGTAATTTTTTACCTTAAAAAGGCCTGTGTGAGGGTGTTGCATTTTGAAAGCTTTCCCCCATTATTTGGATGAAAGTCACTTGCAGGGGATAGGTAGGTGCTGAAATGATCCTTTTTAGTATGCTGTTGAGTATTTTGTTACAGATCACACCATCTGTCCAAGCTTGTGAATGCAAATGAATCTATCAATTTTTAAAATATAAACTTAAAAAAATATGCATGCGATAAAAAAATCCCATACAAGCACCTTCTGCTGCACAGCTATTATTTGAGATCTACCATTGAAAATGCAGGATTTCAAAAACATGTTCTGAGTTCCTAAAAAGAAAAAAAAAAAATCCCCATTATTTCTAGCTTCACCAGTCTTTGTATGAAAACAATACTTCTAGCTTTTTCATCTGTATATTAACAGATACAGTACAAAGTATTTTGTTGATATTAATGTTCTTACAGCTTATTACACTGCGTTAATTAAAATCTGAATAAGGCAAAATCTGGAAATTCTGCTTGTCTAATTTGTCCACTAAAGCAGCTTGGGTAATAACACACAGCTCTGTAAGAGCATTAGGCTATCACAATGCAGCATATGATTCCGTTCCAGCTCTATTCATTTCCAAAAGAAATGGGAAAAGCTGCATGGCTTTGTGGACAAACCATTAGCTTGTCATCTCTAGGGAAATGGTTCATCAAAGCATTTCAGCTCCAGCCAGATTAGATCTCAGCCTGCTTCTCCTTCAGCAGTATCTACCGGCATGCAGCAAGACCACGGAAGGTATGTCCCATTTGGACAGCCAAAGCCACCCTACAGCCCGAATCTGAATTTTTGAGGTGCAAGTCAAAGCTATTAGCCATTTACTGCAACAGCAAGTAAAAATTATGCACAGGGTGCTGTCAGAGAGTAGGCATATATAACAATTCCTACAGCCTTCAGCCTGAAATATAGGCTTCAGGAAGCACTATTAACATTAGGCTCTTTTGAAAAAGGTCTAGTGCTGCAACAGGGAAAAGCAGAAATGCACCAGCCAGGCTAGAGGTTCAAAAAAAAGGCAGACGCAGCATCCTTTCTGCGCTGCCTTAACACCCTGCTCGCAAAAATCCTTGGACTGCCCTTCTGCGATGGTACTATCACGCGAAGTCTGAAACTCCCATCTTTAATACGTTACACATGCATACGCATGAACACGCACACAAACACCGAGCCATATTGTCCACTGAAGGTTTTACAGCCACAAGGCTGGATCGTCAGCTGGGTACAGCCTGACATTCCTCACTTGCACTAATGAAGCTATGATAATTCACACCAGCTGAGGATTTATCCCCAGGGAATCCAGATTGGCATAAGTTATGTCAGCTGCCTGCATCCTCTCCTACATTGCTCTCATCCAGCATAAGCCCTCGCTACTGCCATACCAGCCCCACCTTGCTCCTAAAACAGGAATTTTGCCAAAAAAATATAAATAATCCAAAAGAAAAGGTTCAAATTAACATCAGGGTAGTATTCCATTGCACCTGTATTGTAGTCACCTGAGGATTAGTTTCATGAAATTCAGTCACCCAGTTTCTCCCCAATTCTGTTTTAACAAGTATTTGACTTTTCTCTTAAGATCCCTGTCTGTAAGCTCTTGTGACTATTAAGAGAAGTTTTAAATCTCCCTTAAGGTAGAAAAAGCAAAATCAGGAAGGTTCTCATGCTGTCACAGTCAAAGGAAAAGAATATTTGACAAAGGCTTAAAAAACCCAAATTCAATAAATCCAAGTTTAAAAGCCTTGGAACATTTAATGCTTGGGTCACATCCCTGACTACTTGAACTTTTCTCCTCCAAATTTTCAGAAATTAAAAAGGAGAAAAAGGCAGAAGCAACTGTGACTAAATGACACCTAAACCAAAGCACAATTAGTACATTTAATTTCTCCCTGAGTTCCACTCCTGAGTGCTCCTTCAAGCACGCATTGTGGACAAAGTGAAAATCCTGCTGGATTACTTGGGGAAAGCTTCGTTAGAGCTTTTCAGTAATATGTGGGCTCAAAGAGTGTCCACACCAATAGCAGATATCTTTGCAGTCAGAGAGGAGTTGAAAGCCTAACTCTGATCTCCAACAACAGCTCCCAAAAATTTCTGCCAAGATGTAGTCCCTACACTCCAGTATGTGAAAAAAAACCCCACACTGTTTATAAACAATGGTGAATTCCCAGAAAAGAAAAAGGAAGAGCTGCAGTAAGGGCCTACAAGACATGAGCATAAATACATCCCCCCATATTTAGTTTCTTACCTCTTGTACTTCTTGCATTGGCTTACCCAGGACAACAAGTTTACATGACAGCTCTAGAGAGTTAAGCTACGTGTTTTTTCAAATATATATTCCACTATGCATAAAAACAATCAGGAAAAGCTTAGTCAACACTAGCTTCTAGAAAGCGTGTACATAACAGCAAGGCAGAACTTCAGGCATTGCTCCTTCAGAAAGCTACTTGCAGGTTTTGAAACAGCCACACCTCAACCTCAGTAGAGAACATCCTGGGATCTTGGAAGGCATAAGGTGCTTTTTGTTTATGTTTTTACCATTTCTGCAATTATTTCTTGTCTTAATAGCTTTAAAGAATTTAAGCATTCTCTTACATTAAAAAGATCCATGGATCAGATCCATTGAAAAGCAGAGTAAAGTAAGTATACAAAAACAAAGGATGCTGACAAGACTTTAAGATTTCAAGATCAGCATCAGAAAATTTGTGGAGAGCTCCAGAAAGGAATAAATGAAGGTCCAACAGCAAGCACTCAAACTTACTGCAGTGACTTTTCCAGTTTGAGTAAATAATTAAGGGTATTGATATCCATAACCATTTGACAGACTGAAATATTAAGATGGCAACATATGGCAATATTTTTGGTTATCTAAAAGATCATATCCATGGGAGATGCATCACAGGGGAATGCCCAGCCAAATATAGTACACTTGCCCCAGAAACTCATATATTTAGGCTCAGTCACTAGATTCCATTTAAACTAAAGTGGACTAAACATCCAAAGGAGGGTACAAAAATCTCTCCTTGCCCAGCAAAGGACCACCTTAGCAGTTTTGCCAGAGACTGGGCATTTGGGATTCATTCCCTAGACACTGTTTGAAGCAAGAAACGAAGTCTTCACAAATAAACACGACACCTAAACAGAAATGAAGGACCAGCTCGTTCACTATCTAATTGTTCTCAGGGCAGCGAGCTGGTAGCATTTGGATTTTGACCTCTGTGCAGGGTGGCACGAAGAACTCTGACAGGCTGATGATTATAAATATCCTCTGCAGCCACATCTCTCTTCACCAGAGAAACAGGCAAAGGGTCCAAATAGAAACGAAGAGACAGATACTGCAAGTTGCTAATATCCTTCTGAAAGTTGCCAGTTGCCATCAGCTTCTCAGCCTCAGTCTCCACTCTTGCCATTGGCAATTAAGGCTTTTGGGATCCTTTAGACTCAGACCCAAGAGGCAGATTCGTATTCTTAAATTGCTTTCGATTTAAATGCTGTACTGAAAGAATAGTGAAATCCATCAGAGCCTCCTACTGGTAGTTCAGGTCATTCTGCTGCCTTGTCCCACATCACTGTTTTTTCTTTAGGCACTATGCTACTCACCATGCATGAGCTCCAGATTAAAGTTACAGAAAGGTACATTTGCCAAATATTTACTCCTTAATTTCTCCTCTAATAGCATCAAAACTTTCCGCAGTCTTTTAGATGCAACCTCATGGTAAAGCCTCCTGCACGCAGAGGTTCAAGCAGAAGTAGAACTGGAATCTTGGGAAGGTGTTGTTCAACAGCACTGGAGACTGGCACCAACAGAGCAAGTTTTCCCTGCAGGAAGGTACTGATGACCGAATGAAGCCAGGAGAAGATGGGAACACAGAAATGAGTGAAACTGAAACAAGGACAAAAAGTGGTGAATGCACTAAGATACATAAATCAGTGACAGGCTTGAAGGACATTGGAAAGAGTCCCTGGACAGCTGTTTGCTTCTAATATCTTAATTTTTAAAAGCACACATATTTCTACCTGAAGTGTCTACCAAAAAATCATTAGGTAAAAAAAAATGCTTCCTTTAAAGCAGACTAGATAAAAACCTTTTGAGCCAGCAGGATACCAAAAGATTCCTGGAGCGTCTTAAACTGTTATTCACTGAAATATTGATATACAGCTGCAAAGTAACACTTCTGATCGGCCACAGTACAAAATCTTAGCTTGATGCACTATTAAACCTACAGTCTTGAGCATACCAAGTCTAGAGCAAGGTTTACAAAGCAAAATGTCACCTGACTGGTAAACAAAGAAACCCTGAACTCTCACCCTATGAGAAATGACTCAAGATGGTATATTCAGTTTCCAAGTTTAGAGCTCTTCAGCTGCAATTACTGTTCATTTGCATTGTGGAGCCAATTGCATTGCATCTCTATAGTAGATAAAGTATGTGTAAAATTCAAACTCAGCATTTGGATATCTAATCAACCATGGGAGAGTTAGGTATTGATTACCTGTAGATGATTAATTTTACCATTTAGCATTATACTTACACCATGATCGTACTTTCCCTTCCTCCCCCCAGTCGATAAGATACTGTAAATCTAATAATTCATGCCACAGAGAAAGAAATACACGGGGAAAGGAATAAGCAAGAAATACACGGGGAAAGGAATAAGCAAGAAATACACGGGGAAAGGAATAAAAGAACAAAACACCGTGCTGCCTCAGTATACAGTCTGTCATGTCTTCTATCCTAAGTGTTGATCCCATATTACTTGCAAGATGAAGTCTAAACACTAGTCCTAATGATTTTTTTTGCAAGTCAATGTAATAAGGGCTCGTAAGGCAAGCTGAGAACCCCCTGTGGCACCCTGGGAACCCCCCAGCTCTGCACAAGCAGTCTCCTTTCTCCAGCACAACAGTAACAGCAGCCCAGCATTTCTAGACTCTTCCAAGACAAGACTAGATCAGGAACAAGCTGGAGCTCCAACTGCTTGGCTTGAACGTCATGTTTAAAACAAGGCCAAAAATGTCAATGTCAAGTTCTGTTGGTTAACGTATATCGTTTAGCTCAAGCCATTTCAACCAGCGAGTGGAGAGAAAGCCTTCCACGAGCCCAGCAGAGGCAGGAATTGACGTGCAGTGACAGTGATCCCCTCGGCTGAAATTAGAAGCTATGACCAGGACTTCAGAGGGACAAGCAGAAGGTGTCTGGGTGGTACGCTGTGTCAAAGCAGTCCTTAGTCACATCTGTCTTCACTAGTGATGTGCAGATAGCTCATGTATACAACGACCAGCTGTAAGCTGTCTACCACAGCAGACATGAGGGATACTTTATCTCGGTGCAGGTATTTTCCACAAATCTTCCATGGTCCCTGTGTCTCACTTTGCTTCAGAATAATCAAGACAAATCTGGGTCCCCTATTTCTTATCTGAAGGGGGGAGGTGGGGTTGTTCATATTATGTTCAAGATACAGTACAGGTTTATTTCACAACCAAACAACGCGTGTCACCTCTCTGCTCAGTTAAGAATATCTGAAATATAAAAAATGTAAAAAAGAAATAAAAAGACTACAGAATTAAAGATCATGCAGTTTATAAATGCCTACTAATTCTTCATATGAGGTTTTTTTCCCTCCCCTACATGCACTATTGTTCTTATGTTTAAGTTTTGTGGTCAAGCTGACTTTTTAAATTTAAAAAGATGTGGTAGTGTTGAACTTGACATCAAGTCCACACAGAAAAAAAAATTAAGATATCGACATATTACAAATGCACAGGCACAAACAATATCAAGGCAGAACCTTCTCACTTACACCACGCTTTCCAAAGTTAGCTTTGTTTGCCATTAATGTAGTTGATTTATATTCGATGTCTTCTCTGTGCTACTCTGATTTAAACATAATTTTAATTTAACTACCCTTTTTCCATGGGGACGTCTTGTTTAAATTCCATTCACAACATAGCTATTTCTCTAAATTACATTGATGTAGGGATGAACCGATCTTATCAGGATCATTAGACTAGCATAGCACTTAATACAGGGGTTTTCATTATTTTTACTGTGACATGACTTACATCAAGCCTATTTACAAACACTGAACTGGTCTGAAGGAGATTCTCATCAGTCAGACAGGTTGGCAGAAAGACTTGACAGCAGAGGCTCAAGCAACTGCTTATATCTCTGCATTAGGAAACACGAGAAAAGCAGCAGAAGCGAAATACACAGTGCTACCACGAAAAGCTCAAGTGGTTAAAAAAAATTACACAGTTGGGGATGCACAGTTATCCAGCTAAACCACAGAGTTTAAAAATAAAGATACTTAGTCAGACAAACCTGAGCCATTTGCATAGACCTTCCTAAAAGAGAAGAGGATTTTCTCAGCAGAAATATGAGCTAAGGCCCCCATCAAGCATTATGTACTATCTCCTTACAAGCACAGATAGGCAAACCGCAACATAGCAGCAAGAACAGTTAGGAAGGAAGAGACCTCCTTAGATAACATGAAATGGGAAGATGGGAGTTTATATTTTGTAACTGTTTCATACAAGTACTGCTCTTGAACACCAACAGAAGAGATCACCGTGCTTACTACTATGCTCCAAAGATGATGTTTGGTCTGCACATCAGTCAGAAATGAACCAATACACAAGAAAGGAAATTTATTAGAGGCTTTATTTAATCCTTTTCTGTTATCACACATGCAGGAGTTTTCCTCTACCTTTTTTATTTTCTTTTCTTTTTAAACTAGGAGAGCCAGCCTTTTTCCTCCAAAGCAAAAGGAGAGCCAGATCCAAGGTAGATAAAGCAGAATACTCTCTCAACCTCGGTGCTCCAATATTTCACGGTTCACATTTCACAGTCATAACAGGATTCTCAATCTCAACAGCAGCCAGCATCGTGCTGGTACTATTTAAAACCTCTCTAACAGCACTGCCAGCAGGAGGGAGATCACAACAACCCCAGTGTTTACAATCTGGAGCAGTGAAGGAAGCATTACAGCAGAGAAAAATTCAGCTGACAGAGTAACCTCTTTTTTTTGCCTTAAGTGGGAGGGAGGGAGGAGAGATTAAACAAAAATTGACTGGTGCCCTTAAAGTTTCCTAGAAACAGCTGTTCAGAAGCAAGTTGGCATCATGACTGCTGCTGCATAGCCAAGGGACTAGGTTTTAAAATATCAGACTGCCTTTCAAAATAAGACTACCCTTGAAAGATGGATGGGACAGTCTTTCAGCTCCCCTCCCCTATTCTTCCCATCCAAGTGCAATTCAATATAAATAATATTATGTTGCTTAAGAATAAAAAAGGTAAAGCTTAAAGGGTATATTGGATTTCAATACAAATCTGCCACTAGAAAAAAAAAATCTTTCATCTTGTATGCAGGTGACATTTGAGAGACAGGTACTCACTAGGTCTGCAAGTTAAAGCTCACTTCATTAAATTTCAATTTTTGGCAGGTACTGACTGATGGTCTCTGACTGTTTCTATGCTTAAACTCAAGACATCCAGATCAGCAGCAATTTCATATCATAAGCTCCAAGTAAAGGTCTTCAAATACTCCTGCATTCAAACCGTGTCTGGCAGGAGTTCTCAATTTTCTTTTTTTTTTTTCCATGCCCAGTTCCACCTTGAAAGGAGTTGAGTATCAATGAAACAAAAAAAATCACAATCACTTTCATTTACTGTACACAGCATGAAGATTGAGAGCCCATTAAATAAAAACTGCTAATGTGACTAAAATAGCTGTTACAGTAATGCAGAAAGCCAGAGAGGAACATCTTGCTCTTTTGATCAATAGCAATTTCCCCTTGAATGTTTGTGCATGTGTGTTTTTAATGAAAAAAAAAAAAAGAAAAAAAAACCAAACACCAAAAACCAACTTCTTTGAGACGCTCAGTCTCCAATACAGAAAAGAGACTATTCCATTTTAGTAGGGTGTAAACAGTCTCATTTTAGACATGGGATGCTAAAAGTGAATTGGAAAGTGTTGGAGATCATTGTAGTAAGATCTGAACAGACCAGTCACCTTGACTCCATAACACAACTGAAGTCAAGGCTCACACATCTTCCTCGTAAGCTCAAGTCCTTAGTTTCTTTTTTCTCCCCTTAAATACATTTTGGCATCTATCTTTTGAAATGAAAGCTAACAAATACACCTAATGGTTACACATGCCAATCCACATTTGTTTCTTAAAAGTTTCTTTGCTGTACTTAACTTTTGCCCATTCTTCTGTAGTATTTCTAGATATCTCATCAGTTTTCTTTTCATACATGCACAGACAGGGACTTTCAAAACAATTTGTTCCTTACTTCTGTTAACTTACATGCCAGGCATATACCATTCAGCTTAGGTTAAATAACAACAGAATACAAAAAAAGTAGTGGGAACAGCAGACTGTTTCTATTCCAAATTACTCTGAGAAGTTGTCTCTGCATAAAAGTCAAACTTCAAGTCAGCTGTCTGCCAGCGGTAGGGTACCACAGTCCTGCGATGAAGCCATCACTTTTCCTTGCATCAAAGGGGCAGGCACAGCACCACTGAATATCTACCACAGTCTCCTTTCCTAAATTCCACTTGAAATTCTAATTTCTATTGAAATGTTTGATAGCTGCAACAGGTTATTAATTCTGAGTTGCTGTGGGACTTCAGAAGTATACCCCGATGTCCATCAACCTGGACTCCAGCTAACACTTCTCTTTCTACTCTGCTCGTAGTGCCTTAACCGGCTACAGGTATTAACCACACCATGCCCCCTGATTAAATAAAATTTAGTTGAACAGATATTTTTCTGTAAACTTGTCCAGTAAGTGTGCTAAAGAAATTCTTTTAGGTGAGAAATATTACATAGTTTCAAATATAAAGACTGCAGAAAAGTGACATTTTTTAAGTATGTAGCTTACCATCCTGTAGTAAAACGAGCCTGTCAGCAAATCAAACTCAACATCGAACTTCAAAGTAACTATGTACTTCAACAGAATGGAAATAGCATTTATTTACATCGATACATAAAACAAGCATCTTGTGCTTGTTGTAAGCATTTTAACATCATTTAATAGAAGCACTTTGCAATCTTAGCACTTTGTAATGTGTTAACAATGCTGAGTAGATTCTTAAAAGACAAATATAAACTATTAATATTTTATGTGCCAAGATCTTCAGAAGTCTTTGGGACTATTGATTACTTAAACCCATTAAGTGCTATTTTGATCTTAAATAGCTAGAGATAGCTGCAAAGAGATTCAAGCTAAGTGGTAATAGTTGTTTTGAGAGCAAGCAATTTTCAGCAGTTATCATTACTGATAATGAAGTTTGCATTTTAGAACCCGCTAATCAGTAAACAATAACTGCTAGGACACTTTTGTCCAAAAGATTGTGTTTCACCTTGGGGGGCGGGAAAGCAAATACAATTTAAACATGTTTGAGTCCAGTTCTTACCAGGAGTACAGACCAGAAGACCACAGAATTTATGGCATGAGTTGTCTTACTGTGTCATTTCTGCTTACTTTCTTTCAGAAATTGCCATTTTTATGCTAGTGTATAACACAGAAACTGGAGACATCTGAAATACTGGGTAAAAATGTGAGGGTGACAGTTTTAAGTGCTCTGAAAGTACAAAGCATTATTTTCTAAAAAAATAGCTAAAGGAAAAAAAATTTAAAAATTTTTCTAAAAGATCAGGCAGACCCACATACTTTCCAACAAATCAGTAAGCATCTAGACAGCAACAAGAGAAAGGAAATTAAGAATAATTTCTTGTACAGAGCCAGGATTGCTGTTTTGCTTGACCCACAGGAAGCGGTATTTATGAAGCAAACATCATCATGCACAAGCTCCAGAAAAAAAATAAATAAATAATTTTTGAAGCCAGGTAGCACTGCTATTTCCTTTTCTATTAATATAATGGACATAAATTGGAGATATTTAGTGAATCACTAAATGCAAGAAAAGAGGCAGCCTACTGCTCCAAGCAGCAGCCAAGCAGCAGTGCTTCCCTAGAGCTTGTGCCAAGCTGTTAAGATAGCAGTGAATTCAAGTGCTTTATAAATATTTCTGCAGGACTGTAAATACCCAGTTCAGTGGGAAATACCTGTGTACACATCTGAAATACAGAAGGTAACACAGCAGTAAATAGGAGAAAAAGCTCTCCATTACCCAGAAGTGCCTCTGTCTCAAATGCTAGCTCAGGTGTCCATTATGCATCTACTCTGCACAAATAAATAGTAGATACTACTGGGCACTAGGACTAACTTAATTCACATAGAGTATCCCCAATGCCAAGTCCAGCTTCTAGTCACATATCCTCATCAACCATTATGGCACCGGCTTCAAAATGCCTCGGAACACTTGGCTTTTTAAATGCCGGTATGTTCTAGAATTCTTCCTGTGTCAGCTGTCAGTCAAGAATGAGGGGCCAGGTTAGGAAGGACCATGCTAAAGGCCAAGGAAAAGTACCAGCATTTGGAGGACTTGCACCTATCCATCCACCTGCCTCATCACAGCCAAGGCAGAACAAAAAAAAAAAACACAAAATAGCTTTAAAGATATGTGCTTCTCAAACTAACGCTTATTTACACTTTGACTAAAATGCATGTGCTTTAAGAATCTTTGGAGGTGATGGGTGGGGGGAAGGCTAGAAGAAAGACTAGGAGAAGCTGTTCCGTGGGGATAAAGGGGTCCCTTCATCTGGATTTGTTAACTATCAACACCACAGCCCGTTGAATATCATCGCCCAGCACTGATTATCTACCCCCTAGCACCAGTATCAGCAGCTATATACCTGTGCATCTCTGTCCTGGGGTAAACACACACAAGATGTTTAGATTTGATTTTAGATATTCAAAGAACATTCCTAGTCCCACACATCATGCTGCCTTTTCCCCCAGGAAATACATCTTCCACTGGCTGCCAGCAGAATCATCGTGATCCAGGGCTATACTGTGATTGATCATACTCCCCTTCGTACCAGCAGGCAGAATCTTCTAATGATGGCGATCCATACCGACCTCTCCACAGTGCAGGCCATCCCATGGCTTCCCTCTTAAATTATGTTACCACTCCACAGAGAAAACCGTGTCAAACAGAGACCACATCTTAAAATTGCAAGTGTGATAGGTTTAAACTCCATGAAAAGGAAGTCAAGGACAGCGACTTCATGAAAGGTGTACGTTGGACAGGAAAACCAGGACTCCCACTGTCCGATCACATAGACAAGCAAAGAACCGGTCAGGAAGAGGCCACGCCAAAACCCAGCAGCATGCAGCAGGACTATGTGTTTCCAATATTACTGCCAGGTCCCTTGCTTCCAGTTTCTTTTTACCTTTATCTTTAGCTCCTAACGTCCTTAATAGTTACAGTCCTTCCTTGACTACTACAGTGTTCTGTTAAACTTTTGCACTCATAAGCTGTTGCTAACATCTTCAAACTTATCTTCTCCTTAATCAGTTGTTCTGGATTTCAGATGCAACTCACTACATGAAAATAGCGGTATGAAGTGATAAAATTTTATCTATTTGTGTTTACACAAAGGACTATTCATTTCACATTCAGGATCTAACATACCGATAAGCCTTACTGCACAGGCATAACTGGGAAAGCTCGCTAAATAAAAGACCTCCAGGTGCCAAACCAATTATATTGCTCTTGCTCACAGTTTTTCCACCAGCAAAGCTATTTTAACTCCTGTGAGGAGAAATAATTATTTTAACTTGACAGTTGGAGTGACTACAGTTACAAAGTTTAAGAGCAGCTGCAGAGGTTTCTTGAATCTGTGCATTTGATCTTGAAGTCCTCAGTTATGGCAGAGAGAAGCACAATGCATCTTAAATAAGCATAAAAAAAACAGAAGTAAGTGGGGCACTTACCCTACTTCAAATCACTGTTGTGCAAAGAGGAGTACTGAAGGTGTTCCAATTTCATAATTCAGACCATATTGGAAAGAGAAGAAAAAATGCACAACAAACACACCAGTCTAGTTCTCGCTAGGAGTCTCTCTCACAAAAGAAACATTTTAGATAAAACTTGGATCTTTCAATTATCTTCAATGCCATTCCCTATTCCCCAATCATATTTATATGATTAGTTATCAAAAGGGTGGCGGTTTCCTCCAGAAGAGGCATCCAGGCAGTAATGTGTTCTTTTCCCCTAGGAACAGGAAATTCCTCACTGAAGGGGCAAGATGAAGTCTTACCCTTTGCTGGGGGCTGAAATAAATGTGAGCTACCACAGGCATTTATAACATAAACAAAAAAAAAAAAAAGGAACTGTGAATAAAGATGCTGCAAACACATACATGTAACTGCAACCAGAAAACAGGCATGGTGGTAGCCACATAAATGACTCACACAGACCAACAAAAATCCAAACAACCTCTGAACCTCCTTAAACTATCAGACAGACCCTTACATAAACAGTAAATCAGTGTTACAGCACAAGAAACTTCACAGGAAAACGCATACCCAAACAAGTCACCCACATAGGTTTACTGTCTAGGCTGCTATTAAGTAGTGATCATTGACTTTATCTTCCAGGTTCTCCCATCTCTTCCTATGGGCATCTACGTATTTTTCCGTTTAGAGGAAGAGCACGCACACACACTTCATTAGCAAAACTATCAATGACACTATTAGTTTGCTTCTACAGCTAATAATTTTGTGTGGAACAGACCACAGACTAACACTTAAAGCAGAAGACCAAGTAATCCAGCCAGCCTTCACACTTTTGTTAATAGAAGCAAGGAAAATACTAGGGAAAAAAACCACCCTGCAAACCCTGAACAACCTCAAAAAAACCATAAAAACAGTATCAGCAAGAACAGAGATGCAACCGCTTGAAAATAGGAAAAAAAGTTACTGAAATAATATTGCTATAGGCAGTTCAAGGTAAAGAAAAGACCTACTCTAGAGACACTTCTCCAACTTGGTTCAAGTGACTAAATGTATTTATAGAAATAAACTTCACTATCTGATTAGAAGTCTATGACCGCTATAAGACTTATTTTAACGTTTTAAACTTAGGGTTTACTCTTCATCACTGAGAACATGACTGAGCTTAATTTGAAACTTAGGAAAGTGAATATTAACCCTAAGCTTCCAATTACACTCAGTCATGTTCTCAATAAACACTAATACAGCTGGTGTTAGTATTTAAAATAAGGGGCTGATTCAGTATGGAAGTAAGTTTCAAAAAGCCACAAACTTTTGGGAAGCCACAACCCAAACACCCCCCCATAGTCTCTAAATTAGAAGTACAAGCCAAGAAGAGGTCATAGGACAACATCACTGCATTTCTTCGCAAAGGTGGGCTCCACTGCACATATGCTTTTAGGACCAATCATGGGGTCTTAATTAAAATTAATGAAAACAAAGCCTCAAGAAACTGACTGCACAGTAGAAACCTATGAAAAAATACCATTAAGGATACTAGATTTTCTTAAATTTGGGGGGGGAGAGGGGGGTAGGGTCAATTTGAGCATTTTTCTATTTTGAAGACATAATATTTGTCTCTTAACTGTCTATGTGGTTTACATGACTGCAGATGACTGTCTTCCCTCAAAAGAGAGAGGCAAGAGATTTTGAAGTACTAATTTAAATGGCTAATGTGTGATTTTTCACTGCAACTACAACCTTTAAAATAAGTAGGTGCTTAACTACAGAGCAACTGTCCAAATCTTCTAGTGACACTTGAATGAGGAAGCAACAAGCTACTTTTTTTTTTTTTTTTAAAAGAGCTCATTATTTCTTCCAGTATTTGGAACAGCTGGTAAAAGTAATCATTTGGCAAGGTCTGTCAAGGGCTAAAAAAATAAATCAGTGTATTTGCTATGGTAGAGTACATCCTTTAAACCAAAATGAAAGGCTGAAACATACAAATATTTATAAAATAGGGGGGGTTATACTTCCAAATTGTGCAATAAATATGTATTTGTGTATATAAACACACACCAGACACACAAGTTCAGTGTGCTCTAAACATATCCCCTCCATTTTATACTCCACTATTTAACTCTTTTCACAGATCCATCTTCTTTGCCCAGGCAAAGCCGTGTACCTGCTCTCCCCCAACTCCAAACTCCCACCCAAAGCGGGTGCTCTCCCACCAAGCCTAGTGCACAGGCGTATTACAGCTACGCCTTAGATACCAACTGAAATGCTAAGGACACACACTGCAGTTCTGTATAATATCCATATTAGTTGCTTGTTATTTTCCGTGTCAGTAAACCACACATTACCCAGCACATCTCAGTAACATACCAATCTCCTATATTTGTATGAGAAAGACCTGATGTACACATCACACGTACCACCCGATTAGGTTGTTATGCTCCTATGTCCATGCAGGTATGGACAGCCTTCAAGACTTGCTTGTATTGTTTGAAATGCTTTATAAAGCAAGTCATGAAAACCAAGTGAAAATTCAGCATTTTTTTCTTCTAGAAAGCCACCATTTTAATGTCATCTGGGAAATTAATTTACACAGGCCAAACAATTTCTGGTGCACAGGGATAATACATTGCTTTATAACAAGAGGGAAAAAGGTGACAGAAGTTTCATCAGAAGTCATTAACCACTTTAGAAGACACAGTTGAAACCACACACACAAAGAATTACTGCAACCCTTGGACGTGCTCTTCGTTCAACTGCACTAGCAGACGCAGACAAAATGGGATACTTGGAGACGAGTATCATTAGCGTTATTGACAGAGACCCTTGCAGGACCCCGTGTAAGAAGAACATCAAGTACAGAAAACAGCTGCTTGGCAAGACCTCTTATTCAGAGCATTCAGAGGAGAAGACTGAGTTTAGTCACTTCGGCACCAGCCCATTTCGCCTTAGGCCATTGCTGCGACCACCACCATTTCAGCTTCTGGACGATACCTGGCATCAAACACACCACAAGGAGCCTGGGAAGCCTGAAATAATTGGTGAAGTTGTCTCAGAACAACATTTTCGATTGCTTTCAACCAGAATGGACAAAGGGCCAAACCTCACACTGAGAATGAGGAGTTCCAGCCCAAAAGATGCAGCCCCAGTTCTACTGACATTTGTTGCCAAGGTTTTCTTTTTTCTACGCTATTGCAAAATTATCCAAACTTTAAAAACCAAACTTTTATGCTTCTACTTGTACCTAAGTGACTATCACTACACAGTTTGAATCAACTCATCCTTCAGTGGATGGTTACAAGCAAGATGTTTTCCTGCTCTTAGAAGTCCATTGAAAAAAAAATATTTCTTCAACAAATTCTCTCCAGGAATACATGCTTGTCACACCAGTCAAAGAAAACACAGTATTCCTAACAACACAGTGTTCGTTTTGGAGCTCCCAGTCTTGTCTCATTAAATGATGAGCATTAAAAAGTTTGACCAACTTGGATGCACCACTGAATAAAATTTTTCAGATGATTTCTTGCAGAAGGAAGACTTCTATAAGCATGTCCTCAGCCTAGCCTGTCACCCTTCCTTCCCTTAATAACTTTCTAACCCCTCAGTTCAATATTAACCAAAAAGAAGAATAAATGTCTCAAAAGACAAGAGGCTTGAGTTTCACTACCAAAACAAAGACCTAGGAAGATCCCAACAGAAGGCAGCAGCGTTTTGTGATGCTTAGCCGGTCACCCCAGAGATCGTCCAGAACAGAGGGCACATCATTAGAGGACGTGGAAAAGAGCTGGGGAAGTGTAGGACAGGCCATGAAAAGCACACAGCCTCTCCAAGTACACACCCCACCCTGCTTTCTGTAATGGCAAAAGTGAAGAAAAAGGAGGAGATGAACCACCTTAATGACAAAAGGTCTCTCTCCCCAAAGCCCAAATAATTCTCACCTTTAAGCTTTAGACAGCAAATAAATAATTCGATGAGAACATCCGGTTTTGAAAAGATGCATTTCAGAGACAAACCTGTTAGATGGGTTCTGACCCATTTTAAGTAAATTTATCTTCAAAACTTTGAACTTGACCTAACATTAACTCGACCAAACCAGCCAGCCATTTTCACTTCACCTGGAACTTCACCAAGTCATCTCTGAAAAGGATAACTCCCATTACAGCACTCCAAATAGCTTTACAGATGTTTCTTGAGGAGGCCAGAACTTTCCTTCAGGTGGCACTAAATTACGCAAAGGTGGGTTCAGATCACAGTCAGACTGAAGGTCAGGGAAGAGTTAGATTGGCACAAAATGCTGGTCAGAAAAGCTGCTTCCAACCCAAACCCCAGTTCACAGAAGCCGAGCCTTGAGTCTCAATATTTTCACAACATACTTCATTAACATTCATGAGCAGAAGCACTACAATCATTCAGTTTCCCACTCATTCATATTTTGTCATTGACATTTCTAGTGTTAAAGAGGTATAGCTGTGGCAGAAGCCTTTTGCACAGGTAATGCACTTAGTCTTTCTATCTAGAAAACATCTGTGAATACTTTCAAATTCTGTCAAAATTACTTGATGCAAAGATGAAAGAGATGCTGTCCATCAGTCACAAATGCACAGATATTACTTTCATTACGAAACCAGGCTAAACGCACTTACAAGCCTGTCCTTTTGAACACACGACCCTGGCACATACAAAGCATCTACCAGGCTTAAATGAAAGGATGTAGTAAGAGAAGCACTAATTAAGGTCTCATGTGGTTCCTCCTTGCCATTACCTAGCCATGGAATTACAGATATCTGCTGACCCATGGAATTCAGAGGTATTTCAAAAAAACTGATTTCAGTCTGTTTATACACTCAAACCTTGTAGTAATGGTTACACTGTGAACCTGAGTAGCAACAGTCTCAGATGAAGTGGTTCTAGATAGGGTTCTGTATCTTCATATACATCATGCTGGTATTTTCAATGCTACTTAGTCAAATATTCATTCTTGTCATTCAAAGCTCTAGAAGAGGATCCAATAAAACCAAAATACAATTAAGGAAGAATTTGAGGGGGTAAAGGTTTTAATCTAATCTCAAAATATCCGATGTTTGCATCAAGCAGTGTAACAGATGGCCCAGAAACTACTTTTTCGGGCTTCCTCCTAGCAGCCCACAACCCCTGGCCCTACACCTAGACTAGACTTCATCACTCAACAACAGAGGTGCAACAACTGCGTGTTAGAGCAGGAGAGAATAGCCACAAGAATCTGATGGGGAGCCTGATGCCAGTACATGATCAAAACGTGCATTAATTGATGAAACTTTTAGGCTAACTTGCAAAATGCATGTTCAAGGACAAGTCATTCAGGTTGTTCTTGCCTAAGACAGGTATTTCAGCTACCAACCATACAGGTTAAGCGAGTAGAAAACACTTCTTTCTCTCTATCTACTGGCTTTAGCATTACTGTCTCACCAATGTATATTTTAAATGAACTCGTAGTACTAAAAGGGATTCCTTTATGTGGTGAAATAATACGAACAATAATGCACATAAGTTTCTCCGCTAGGAAAGTTGCCTCTAGTGCAACCATTTGAATGCTCAAATTGGCAATAGACACAGTGCTCATTTTCCAGTGGCATCAAACCCGCTCCCTGAATTCACTAAGAAAACAAAGAATTATATTTTTTTTAAAAACCTGTCAGAATCAATATCACAAATTAGCAATTCCCTATCTGATAGGGAATCTTTTCAGCTAAGTACAAGTATGTCAGACTAAGCTATTAACTTGAAAAGGCTGAGAATAGCAAGCCTCCTAATATCACATTCAAAGCAATGTGACCATCGTGCAATTTGCTAATCTGGTGCGATAGGCCAATTCTGGTTTCCAAATCACTTTCAGACTTGTTCCTGTGCACAACAGTACTCATCTCTCAGCAATTTAATGAAAATCTGAGTATTTCTTATGAAAAAGACAGGCACTGTTTTGTGGCTGATATTCATAGGACTTCTCACGTTATTCTGCATTTCACTCCTTGCCTCTAAGCTATTAATTGCAAATGACTGTACTGCTGGGGAAAGTACAGCTTTGGAAAGGCAAGACTGGAAAATCCTAGTGTTTTATGGAAAGTATTTTTCCTGTTTGCATACTAGCAAGTCTTCAACAAGCATGACCACTGTGCATCACCTTCCTCAGTATTCTCTACATTTCTTTTTGGATCTTACCCTGGGTCTAAAATGGCAAGGATACTTCAAGTACAAGTTTAAAAGGAACAAAGAGCAAAATAAAGCCCCTTATGCAAGGCCTCAAATGAGAAAATCCTTTTTCCTTTAGAGTGTATTAGCATAATCACAAGACCTTACTTTTGTTAAACAGAAAATTCTTCTATTGATCACACAGGGAAAGTCACAGCAGAATAGGAAGAGTTGAACTTGAATGTGTGAATTCCACGTACCCAGGGAAATAACACAGGCCTTAATATCACCACTGACGGTCTCCAGTAAAATGCAAATTAGGTTGTCAAAAAGACTACAAAACCCTCCCCTCTACTGAAAACCAACTAAAACAACACATCCTCAGCTTTTTCCATTTCTTTCACTAGTGACTGTGCTTTATTGCTCAGCTTTGGATGGAGCACTACGGTAGTGCAGTATCAACACAGCTGATGTACCTCATCCAAAAATTGGAAAAAATATACCCAGAAATACCATAAGCCATCACAAAGCTGTTCTGTGCCAAGCTTCTTGCTTCTCTATTTTCACAGCCTCAGTGGAGAAGGAAGGAACTGAGACAATTGATGCTACAAAAATGTTACTGCATCTTTATGGACAGAAAGATCCAGGCCAAAGCACTGCTTTTGTTTATGGCTTAAGTTCGCAATGTACCTTTCCACAAAGAAATAACGGAGTCCCTGTCCCAGAGATCTTACCACCTATTTAGACAAATGTAAGGATGAAGGTTGTGGGATGTAACAAAATGCAAAGATGCAAGCTGTTGCGGGTGACTGTTCAACAATTTAATACAGGTTTTCATTCTCCTTGTGTGTATACTTTTGAAATACAGGTCAGAGCCAAATAGAGTAAATAACAGTTTGTATCATTTTTAGTGAGACCATTGCATTGTTTCTCTGCTATTACTGTGTGTCTGCAAAACCAACTTGTTCCAACTGCGTTTTCTCTCCCCGTGGCACAAGATTTGTTGTTCAACAATCTTTCCTTTCCAAGGCTGCAGCGAGAAAACGGAACAGATCTATATCGTTCTTCCTTGTTTGCATTTCTTTGCATAAAGATTTTCACTGTGGTATTAATTTTGTTTAAATTAATTTTCAAAAATAATCTCCTCTGTTCCGTAGCTCTATGTGAGCATATATCCCAGCATACAGCAAATCTAGAGCAAACTTTTAGAATACGTCACCTTTAGTACAACATTCATAACAGGTCCAAAACACTTAAGAAGGAGCAAATGAAAGGCTTTTAGGCAGCCACAATCCTGTTTCATTGAACTCACATCCCTCCTGTCATCATCCCACATTATTTAGTTTTACTGAAATATTCCTGCATTTTCTCTGTTGGCCCCTGCTTTTATCCACAGCTTTTCTGGATAAAAATCGCCACTGCTCTTGAGTGAACAGAAGTGAACAGATATCCCCCTCCTGCCTAACTACTTACATCACCGAAGGAATCATCCCCTTGATTGCCCTAACAGTACATTAGCAGTTAAAAACATATATGTTCTACCACTTAAGCTTGCCTGCCCGAAAGAGCAGATGATGCCCACTCAAGCAGCTTTTCCACACTCGAATCCCCCATCAATTTCAATGCAAATTCCCCACAGAGAATGACTACAAAGACTGGGCTCCTGCAAACATTTATGGCATAATTCAACATGGTTAATGAAGTAACCATGACACAAACCAGAAAGAATACCAGTTAAATATGTCAGGCCTTAGCCACATGAATAGAAAGTAATATATACACAAAGATATTATCTAAATCATGAAACAACTACAAACTCTGCATTAGTAGATAGTGCAGCTGTAACAACACAATAAAACGCTTGAATCCTGAAAGGTGAAGAAATTTAACAATTACAGAAACAGTAGAAAAGCTACTGTTAACTTCATTTGAGGAAAAAAAAAAAACCTGGTGTGGAAAATCAGCACAGGTGACCTAACTTACAGTTCAGTTTCTCCTGAGTACATACACTGAAGTGCAATCTACTTCAGTACTATCAGAAAGAAAAAAAAAGTTAAGCTTCAGTTTAAATGCCATCAATGAAAAAAATTATTATAGCAACTGAAGGAAGTGTAATTACATGAAAGGTACCCCAGCCTGAGACTAGTACCCATCTTTTAATTTCCAATCATCCGTTTTACACATCGCCTCAGAGATAAGTGTCTACTATTGGGTGCTTATCAGTGCACACACGGGCAATTTCAAGCAGTTTTGCCTACAAAAACAAGACTTCTGAGCTGCATCTCATTTTTACAAGCATTTGCTAATCTTTATCACTTTATGATTTAACATTAAAAAGGGTATATGAGGCACCTAGTGATTTAAAAGATTTTCTTCCTTACAGTAAAATCCTTTAAAAATATGCTTCTGTGTTCATATGCTCATGTTTCAGTCACCATACACTGGGAAACTGACAGAAATGAACCTAACAATTTCATACTCTACTCCCGTAACTACGAAAAAATCATACTGTGAACTACTACTCATATCCTTGGGTTTCCAAAAGCAATACTTGAATTATACTGTGTGAAGTGAATTACATTAGTTCCCTAATTAGATATTCTTTTCCCATTACCCCCAAAATTGTTATTTGATGCAATGGAAGTGTGCACAACACATTATTAATCACTGTCAACAATGTGAAAGGTTGCAAAGATAACTACTCATCGTTATAGAATCTGGGCAGGTGGCCAAAAAAAAAAAAAAAACCATGGATATTAAGTTATCATCAATCATTATGAATAGTTTTTAGGTTCCAAAGTTCAACAAAAACATCTGACATACTGCCTAGGTCTGCCTCATGAAAGCCCTGATTTCAAAAGGGTTTAACTGCACGATGTTCTCTGTTAACATAGCATATGTGGCAATGCATTGTGACTGACAACGTGCTTGGATTGTAGACACACAATAAGTTAAGACATTGGAGTCTAAGACGTGATTTTGAACAATTTGCTAAGGTGCACAGTCATCGTTTTCCTCTCAAGAGTTAAGGATGAAACTAACCTATTCAACAGTCACAGTGTTCGTTTATGTTATCTTTGACATTATCTGCAAAGGAGAAGACACTATATTACAAATAAAAACAAGCAGTATTTATCCAGCCATTAAACAGAAATCAAGTTTGACTGTGGCATCTAAATAATGAAAACAAAAAATCCTAAGTCAGAATCCACATTCTAGTTTCGTAAGAATAGAAATTAACTGTAATAATGTAAAAAGAACTCCAGATTACTAATCTTAATTGGCAACAAAAGATACTATTAAAGTTCATTATAGGAATTGACTTGCAATAGAATAATTTCAGCATACTAATCTCTTGCAGAAGAAAATCAGTCATTCCAAAGTCCCAAAAGAATTTAGGCATGATATCTGGACATTCTTTAAGTTTGCTAAAAACACACGCAAGCTTTAAGGAAACATAATTACATCCTGTTGTATCCTCCAAGGACCACACTAACGGTCTTTGTATTACCTCTCTTCAAAATGCACATCCCCAACTGGTCAACTAGGGCAGCAGTTACAATACACTCCGGAGCACTTCATGCAGCATGAGGCTGTTAATAGTATATATTGAGGTTCATCAGGGATGGGGGGTCGTCCTTCTGACCCCAGGAACAGATGCAAGCCTGATAAACTATTACGTAAATGGAGTACATCTACCAGCATTAACTGTGCACGCACGCTACTTGCCAGGGCTGAGAAAGAACAGACTGTCCCCCCTCTAACCATTCCCTAGCTTAAGCTCTCCCACTCAGACAAGATTCACTGCAAAAAAAGAAAAATAACTTTCCTCTGCTCTGAATATTTGAAGTACACCTACTGAAAAGGCTTACTGTAGAAGTTGCAATTGTAACTGCTACTGTAGTTCATAGAAGCACGATGCAAGAGACCTTTACGCTACTCCCTTATCCAAAAATCATGAAATCCATGAAAAAAATTAGGTTTACTTTGAAGACACCTAGTAAGATAAGCTAATTAGCATGTTTAATTGGTTTATACATGCACCTCTTCAGAGACTTTTCAAAACAACTCGGACCAAAGCCTTGATCATGAAGAAGTCCTTCTGCACTTCGTAGTCCCTAGCTTTTATCGCACAGCAAACATTATTAGTCATGATACATCACCTTAAGGCAGAAAAAATGAAAAGGAAGAGAGAAGCAGAGAGGTAGAGCGGTTACTGTTTCATCATCTTTAGCAACACGTACAACTGATGCAGATTAATTTATTCGGCTGTCCTTGCTCCCCAAGAGCACAGCCCAATGTGACATTGGGCTCACACCCATTTCCACACACACCTCTGGTTCCGTGTGACATTTCTTTCAATGCATCCATCGCCCAATAGCTATTTTCAAAATGCATCAAAATTTTGTACAGACAGGAATTGTCTGTACTTCAATACACAAATGAAAAGCCATCTATGGAACAGTAACAGTCATTTACAAACTATAAAGAGAGTATTTTTGGTTTGGGAGGCTTTTTTGTTTGGGTTTTTGTTGGGGTTTTTTTTGGTTTTTGGGTTTTTGTGGGTTTTTTTTTTTTTTTTAGAAATAAGGACAAGCATATACTTCAATTTTTAAGGAGATTTCCTCATGAGGTGAATGCTTGCATTATATTTGCTTTCCTGTTGCTTGCCTTGTGTTCTAGCCTGCAAGACTAGAACAAGTATTTCTCATCATTCATAAAGATTATCCATTTCTAACTTCCATTTCCTTAGACCAACAAAAAACGCAACCAAATAACAAAACCAGCACTGCAAGAACTTGCAGGAACAAGAGGAAAAGCAAGAACAAGCCACTTCTTCTCCACTTTCCCATCCTCCATCACCCTCCCATTCTCCCTGATCCTGAGATCGACCAAGGATCTTAGAGCCACATTGCCTAAAAGCCACAAGGGGCCATGCTGCCAGCTGCATTCATTTGAAAATAATGCCCCCTTCCAAAAAAAAAAAGTTATCTTAATCCAAGGGGAATCCAATACTGGGGCTGTGTGTCTCAGATATTCTCATTTGTGTAGGGCAACACCAGAGGAGTCATCCAAAGGGCACGTTAGCCCTTGAAATGCAAAGCTGCAGCAGCAAGACAGCAGCAGACCGAGCAGTCCAACCCATGTTACACACACTCAGATTCTTAAGGGGCTTTTTTTTTTTTAACTTTTTAGTAAAGCTCCAGAGATGCCTCTTGCTCTTAGAACATACACAGGATGGGCCAATTACTACAACCCAGCTGCAGCACTTGCCAGTTCAGATCCTGCAATAACAATCCAATGAGCAAGGCAACTATATTTTTCTTTTATAGCTCAGCATTTTACGCAGTCCTCCTGAACCAAAGAGCTACATCTTTCCTCCTATTATATCCAATTACCAGAAACTAATATTCTCCTCTGTAAAGAGATATGCTTATACACACAGAAAAATGTAATAGCTACATCTACAAGCTGAAAATATATTACCTGCAAGTCAGATAAAGACAGGTAAGTACAGAAAACTATCAACACAACACTGCGTTTATGCCATTACTGATTAAAATGTGTGTTAAGAAACCTGAATTTTCTGCTAACGTCACTCAACTCTGTCCTTTGGAGGTCCCAAAATGCTTTGTGAAGTGAATATTACCCCATGCTATCGATAGGAAAAACCAAGAGGCAGAAGTCTTCCACATTATCTTATGATAGTCACAAAACGTTGTGGACTAGGAGAGCAAGGAGAACTACATAGATTTGTATTTGACACGTTATCTTTCAACAACATTGCCTCTCCAATTACATGAACAACTTATGACACTATCATCATGCAGTATGCATCTTCTGGTCCATTTTGATTCTATCAAAGTATTAAACACCTTCACTTCAGATTCAGCTACTGTAAATACAATGAATGACATCAGACCACCCACCATCAAGATTTAAAGTTCCAGGCTCTTACAAAAGCAATCATCTGCCTATCTAGAAAGACGCTTGTCTGTACATGCTTCCATCTATTCTAGCGCTTCCATGTACTGCACTCAAAGTTCATAAGTAGTTTATACAAGGTGAAAAATCTCCCCCACACTCAACTTTCATCCTTTGCCAGCTGGTCTATTAAGTCATATCATTTGAGTTTTAAAAGGATGCAGCCATGTATTTATTTTTCCCACCTGATAAATATTTATGAAGATTTTATTCCAATCCTAACACATACATACTATAACTAATCTTCCTTTTATTTAGTCAAGCATCTTAAAGGAAAAGGAGTTTAAAGACAGGCTATTCCTATTGCCGAGCTTGAGCTTCAGAAGTCAGGATATTAAGCAAAAAGATGCTGGTTTGGAAGGCAAATTAAAAAGACAACAACAACCAAAAAAAACCAGCACACGAGATTAACATGAGTTTCGCAACAATAGAGTGAAGTAAGTATATAACACCTGCAAAAATTAAATGTTTGAAAGAAAGATCTTTTCTGGTGTTTGGGGATGGTTTTCCTATTTACTAGGACGTGAGCTATCAGCCGAAATAACATTAAAGCACTACTTTATGCAACTAAGAGATAGCTGATGCAACTTCCACTCATTTCTAATAGCTTATATGGATTTTGGTCAAGGCTGATATGGAAAGGACACGCTTTCGATAACTGAACTAGCACCATCTAGGTTTTTTCTTTGTTTTGACATTCATGTTATGGACCAATGGAACAATACTGGAACTGAAGCCCATCTCCTGCCCATCTCACAGAAAATTTAACTACAATTCAACTTCCCTTACCCAAAGTCTAGCAATCCTGTGATGTCTCCAGTTTCTAACCTCTCTTATTTCTACTGTGTTCACAGGATTTACCTAGAAACTTTGAATATCACAGTACTAAACTGAAGATATTTAAAAAAATTCATTACCTTGTTTGACATGATACAGTAAAAATCAATGAAGAAAACTAGGCATCTAGATTAGAAAAATTCACACCGAAATAACATTGGCAATTCCATCTGCCCTGTTACATTTTTGGAGTAGTCATATCAGATGCATGTTGTTTATCCAAGACAAATCCTCCAAGTTACTGAAGATCTGATAGTCACTGCTGTCATCACAATGAAGAACTGAAAGACTTTGGAAAACAAACTGCAAACTGAATGCTTGCAGAACATAGAGTTCTCGTTTTCCACCTATAAATGAGGTTTTTCATAACAAGCTTACCTTGTCTCTATCGATTTCTCAACTTACTCTATTATCAGATCTCAGAAGCTACTCCCCTGCCCCTCAGCTCCCTTGAATACAACTCCTTTTTTACTGCAGAACACTTGAAAAATAGCTACACAAGCCTGAGTACATATTTATTACCATCAACGTGCAATAGCCTCAAGAGACATCCACGCATCATATTCTGTTAGCAAGAAAAGGAATCACAGTCTTCAATACCGTGCTATTTTTTCCTAATGCTGCAAGGACAAACTAATTTGTAAGCCAGATCATTCCTTTCTAAAGGATGAATGACAGTCCTCTGTAGAGGAAAAAAAAAAAAAAAAAAAGACCATCCTCTCACCAACTTTTACTGCCATGGGAATGCTGCAGAAGCCTCTCGGTAGACTCCCAAAGGCAGATTTGGTTTCCATCAGAAGCTGCAGTAACCTCCTGAATAATGGGAAAAAGGTCTAGGTGGCTACACTGGCTCCATCTCCGCTATAATGCTATACACATGCCATTTCCATCTCAGACTATGGTTCTCTGTCACATCCTACCTCTGGGTGACTTTGCATCGCCAGAAAAAGAACAGAAATAAAGTGTGAACTGTCCGACAGGCAAAAAGCTCAGTGCAAGAAAAGGCAAGAAACTCAGATACACTATCCCTTCCACTTTTTCTCTGCAAAGAAAATGGGAATTATGACTTGATCTAGAAAACAAAGAGTAAAAATATTGTACCACCAGAGGATTTCAAGTTGGGAGATTAAGTTAAGATAACTTAATCCAGCAGTCTCCTACCAGTTATTTTAAATTTAGACCAATGTAACATTGAACAATTTTAGAAGAAATTTATCAGCTTTCATCTGTAACACACCTATTTTACTACCAGGTTATGTTACATCCTAAATATTCCTTTTAGCAAGCCTTTGAAAATAATACATGAACTTGAATGCATACACAAACATATGATGCTTTTCAAAGAGAAATAGATAGCTAGGAAACACACTCATTTCTCACACTCACTAAAAGCTTCTTTACCTGCACTGAAACCTATTATAGAGCCACAAACTGCACCAGGAAATATACTTTAAGTTGTCAGTAGTACTGGATTTACACCTTAACACAGAAATCTAATTTCTTTATTAAAGAATATACTATAGCTTTACTGCTACTGGAAGTTGTCACTAATATTTGTTTCTTAAAGTTGTTATGAATTGCTGTCGTATGCAAGCATAAATAAATCTATACCACATCTGTCAAGCTGGACTATAATCAACCAGAAAAAACCTAACACTCTGTGCCTAAAAATAAATACTGACAAATGCATGTCTGTCTCTCCCTAATGCCTCCCTTCCTGAAAGACCCTTGAGGTACTCTTAGCTTTGCAGTATGCCCTAAAATTAGTAAATAAGTCTCTGTGATAATTCTGACTATCTCCTTTATACTCCTTTCCCCTTTTCCCATTCCCTTTCCTACCAGTCCCTTCACCAGGAATATCAAAATAGATAGCAGACCTCAGGGATATCAAATTTGCTTCCAGGCACAGACATCATGAGACAATATCTGACTGCCCAATATGAATTTCCCAGCTACTTAGGGTTTGAAGAATTTAATATCATGGCCCTCACATTATTGTATATGACAATTACTTCAAAGCCAGAGGCTAGCCATTTGCATAATAATGAACATTTGTCTAAAGAGGTGTGCAGGAAACTACACATTAATGAGTTCCAGTGTATATTATCTGAAAGTCACACTTGCTTTATAAAAATAATTAAAAACATAACCTCTAATGTTTACCTACTTGTACCTTTTATGTAACAGACAGAGACACCTGTCCTATTAAACGAACAAAACCACAGAGGTCTAATTTTTGCAATACTAAGTCACTTGAAACTCAGTAATTTATGATGGACTGTTTACATGCATAAGGATTGAAGGAGTGTGCTGGCTTCTGAAGCTGTGCATCAGGGGAAATGCATCCTATGGCACAGAAAACATGGTTTTGCTACATCTCAATCACAGAAAGAACCAGGGAAATACAGCCATTTCTGCTAAACGACTGTAAAAGAATAGAAGGATAGATAAGGTGCATTTCTCAGCTGGAGAAACATTTCCAAGAACACTTTGGAATCTGACAAGTCAGAGGTAAATTCTTTACCATCTAACCAGGAACAGAAGCAAATCGCTTATTAGGCAGGGAGTTCTCCATAGCATCCTATAATCCACATTTGATACAAATGTAGCAGGCTTTTTCTTTTCGAAATTAAAAAGTCACTTCATTTTGAAACAAGTGTTCTTTATACTATAAAGAATATATACTATACTACATAGCACTTACCTGTATTTACTGCTTGAGACTTATGGTTTCATTAGCTTTGAAATTAGACTGATGAAGCCATTAGGATCTTAGCTATCAAATCCTCATTTATACCACAGGATGTGCAAAACTAGAGTAACAGGCTCACTAATGCGACACAGCTGCAGCACCAAGTCCCATCCTGGATCTTCCACTCTTCAGCCCACACTCACGTTCACCAGCCCCAGACAAGGAACCCCAAAGCCAACTAGAGAAGACAGCGGTCAACGCAGATTACTACCTCGCCATACAATGCACCACTGGCTGGAGATTTCCACAGAATCAAGGTGCCTGGCTGAATTTTAAAATATCCCAGCTAATTTACGACCACTAAGACTTGTAGCCCTCCAAGATAAGAATGATAATCATATCTAATGCCTTAGGGTTTAAAGCCCATTGTCAGCAGCAGCTGGAGAAAGGGATGGATTTCTTCCCTCCACACGAAACAACCAGCTGATGCATCATATTGCTGGGTTTCTCTCCAGCTCTGAAACATCGGATATCGATCAGTGCCACAGGCAGTACAGCGTACCAGACAGACTGTTATAGGATTTGTCGGAGCAGATCACACCAGAGTATTCTTAATCTACCATCAGAGGAAGGGGGGGGAGTGGAAGCTAGTTAAAACTAGATGCTATGTAGATACACACATATGCAAATAGGGAAGTTCTTCCAGGCCACAGCAGCGTTAGGTGTGCCTTATATAAAAAGTACCCATCAGCATTAACCCTCGCTCCTTTGGGACTGGAAATAATCAACTCTTCCATATTGTTCAACACAGTTTCAGCAAACAGAAATCATTTCTACCTGATTTTGTACAGTTACATTTAATGGCATCTGTACTTATCTACTGTGTAAACACTCTTCCATACAAGCATTTTTCAGAGGCATGCTTTCCAGGATTTTGGAATAAACCCACAAGAAAAATAGTTCTGCATTTGTGCATGTGGGGGAAAGCGGGTGTCAGGTTCTTCTGAGCATACTGTAGTTCACCTCCATGCTCTATTTTTGCTTAAGATAAAGATCCAGAACTGGGCATTCTGCTAAAACACTGCCATCAGCAAGTTTGTAAAAGGCGCTATAAATGCTTTGAACAGACACTTCCAGAGTCCTATGCTTTGTAGTGTAATGTTTCATTCATAATTGTTCCATTAATACCTAGCCACAACACAAGCAGCAGTTGTTTATGAATCTCATCACTTATTTGGTTGAATCTCCTGATCAACTCTACGCACTCCCTCTAACAGAGGCTTTAAGTCGCTCTTCATGTGGAAATCCAATATTGTCCTTCATCACTTAACCCACCCATAAGATCAGAATTTTCGAAGTACACCTGAATGATTTAGAAAGCTACACTGCCTTGCAATGCCATTGTGCTTACACAAGGATGTTTTTTCCACATCCTTAGAACTTCAGATAAACTCTTTAGTCAAGGCAAAGTTATTTTCAAGATCATGAACTTCACTCGGTATAAGGAAGATAAATACGGTCTCAGTGACTACAGAATTTTTTGTTCGTTATTTTATTCTTGTTCAGTGAAAGCAGCGTTGTGCTGGTTCAACCAAAATGACTTAGAGTTCAATTTAGCATTCTGAGCCAGAGAGGATACAAGTCTGCAAATATACCAACATAGAGGAATTTTTTAAAGCTAGATTTACTCTGATGTACATGTGATTTAACAAAAATTGCATAACTTAGCATTATCAACAACTGACAGATATGAGATAGCCACTCCTGATCAGGCAAAAATCATTATTTGAACTTGGTTATCTACAATGAAATCTCCCCTTCCAATGATATCACATAATTAATATCATGTAGGATATCTTGGGATGGACTCCTTCAGGGACAATTATTTGGAAGCAGGCTCCAGAACATTAACAACTGAAAAAGACACACACACACAAAAAAAAAATCATACGCAGTATAGAAGATTGAACAGGTTCTGAGACTGTCACAAAAAGTAGCCTCACTCACTGGTAGAGAAAGAACAATTTCCTATCGAGTGTTTACCAGGAAGCTTAATTTCAATCACAGATAGAGAAAAAGTATGATTTAAGATGAATCAGGCTCAAGAGCAGAGATCATGACAAAATACACAGCAATAAGTCCATATAAACCAATCTGGATACTCTTCTGTGAGATGGGAGAAGGCAACTCAAAACATTATTTATATCAAGGTTATACCTCACATATCCCACTTAAACACCCATATCACTAGGATACAAGTGAAGGTGACTCCTGTCCCCTCCAGCTTTGCAGTACTGTTGTAAACTTAGTCTTATTTTCACACTTTGTATGCCAACACTCCTAATCCCTGAACATGAACAGATCTGCTTCAGTTCAATTTGAAATGAAGGTGGCTTTCTAGATAAAAACAAAAAGCTACCTGCACGGCCACAGAAACACTCAACTTCTTAAAAGTCTTAGTGTTCAGCTGACCACCAATAGGAACAGAAATAAATAACCTAGAACACCTGCCTTACACATCCCATCCACACATATTCCGTCTGTTTTAGAAGCCATATATATGTATCTATCTCTATCACTGCCGAACAAGTCATAGCATACATACATATGCTGCATATGGTTTACTCGCTTTACAAAACAGGTAAAACCCAACAATTTGTGCAAGTATAAGATCTCAAGAAATCACGTACAAGCTTTTTCATTGTACGGTAACACAGACTTGGGGGAAAAGAACAGGGCAAAAAGATGAAAAACTAACAGAATTACACTTGAGTCAACTCTAGATGAGAGTATACCACAGAGACCTCAAGCACATGAACTTCACCACTCGCAGTCTAATCTTCGACTGGTCTACATCATCACAGATCCTTTGTATCACACCCTACTGTAAATTTACACAAGTTGGAAAAAAGCACCCTCTATTTTTAAAAAGCTTGCAAAACTTCTTTATTAGACAAATATTACAACAGACACCAGCAAGACTCACTGTTTACCTTATACAAACATTTTTGACAATCATAGCTAGCCCTATTTCTTCATCCAGGAAATGTCTTAAAGACCAGAGTCTGACTGGAAGAGGACTGGCAATAACAAAACAAAAAAAAAACCAACACAACCACCAATACCAAAACAAAACACACTTCTCTCATACAACTCTCTCATTAAAGCCACCACAGAAAGAACTTTTAACAGAAAATAGAAGAAAAACAGAATACCTTGTAACAACCATCAAGGTGCAAATCTGCATCACTGAAATGAACAGAACTACCTGTTTCTTTGAGCCAATTTCTTAACAAAGAGTGGTTGAAAATGGTCACAGACAGCATACCCTCAAAATGGGTTCCAAGAGCATCTTAAAAGCAGGAAACTTATGGCCTTAAAGCAGGAGCTGAGCCTTGGACAGATCACCAAGGCCCATCCATGTAACCAAGTCTCCCAAATCCAATTCTGTAAACATCAGGTTTAAAGTAGATTTATTAACAACCTTAATTACAAGAATGAAAACATAAACCCCATAGCTAGGGACTCAAATCTTACAGAGATTGTTGTGCTTACAGAAGACTTTAAATATTTGCAAAATGAAGGAGAGGCTATGACATTTTCTCAGTTCTCTTCCTCAGTAGATTTTTATTGCACCTCTCTTTCCATAAAAGCCCAGTTAGTTACACTATCAAAATACCACATAGCAGCTTGCTGTAATTTCATAAGGTAAGCCTTGCTGCAATTTGTAAGTGGTTATACTTGAGTGCTTTCACACTGGCTCAATAGCACAGCACCCATCAACTGCATTAATGTCTCAGCACAAAAATCTACTAATAAACATGGTACTCAGCCAACACTACCCCACTTTAAACAACACAAGTTTGCAATATGAGAAGGTTAATACATGCAAGACCACTTATGCTATTTAAACCAATTTTGATAGAAAGGTAGCAGCAAGCATCCTCAAGCAAATCTGAAGTGTATCAATAATAACCCAGGAAAAACATAACACAAACCAGAGAGAAAGCTATAGCATATGGCTTCAGTCATGTTTATTATGATGACTGTTAAATAAAAACAAGTCAAGAGATAAGATGCCCCACGAAAAAGTGTTAGTCTGTTTTTAACACTATAAAACTGCACCTCGCACATTCTTCATTAAAAAAGAAAAAGCGATAAAGAGATGAGGAAGTTTTCCATCAAGTAGAAAGGGGCAGGGGGGGCAGGGAATACTGGAAGACCACCAGCAGTTTGGCTTTATAAGGTCCAGTGCCAGATCCACTGTGCATCTGTGGTAGCATGTTCAGGTAGCTTGAACTGACACTTGAAAGTCCAGGGTGACAATTTTTCTGCAGTCAAAAAAAAACCCACAAAGCCACACACAAAAGCAACCAACCACCTGCAACATTAACATGCTGCTTTCTGTGCCGCTGATGACAGAGACGGTCCTTCCTAAAACCTGCTAGCCCAATATACCAGGTAGGTAGACATAAATCTCTGCTTATCTTCTGACTTAGAGTTTTTATCAGAGCCAAAAGTTTAGTTGGGCAACAGCATAAAATACACATTTACAGAGATCCTTCCAAAGTCTAAATTCATTTCACAATTATATTTTAATCATTGTTCAATCCAAGAGGGCTCATTCGGGCAGAGCAGAAGACACTTCTGTCACTATTACACATACACATTTCTTTACCATGTCCCACTAACTTACAGCTACCAGTCAGAATGAGAAATCAGGAAGAGTGGGAATGAAGGATAAAAATCGACTGAAGAACTATTCCTTTTTACTCATCAGCAGAAAATGCATTTAATCAGAACACAAGGCAGTACTAAATTTTTCATGACACAGGATGATTGAAATGTACCCAACTAGATTATGTTAGCAGCAGTTTTTACCTGCTTTACAGTAATTTCCTCAAGTCTCCTCTTCAAGAAAAAGATCTGTGAATTTACTGGTCGTGAGTGATCATCCATTTTTGGTAGCAAAACAATAACCTACACACAAACTCGACAAGTCTATGGCATCACCTGTATCACTCTTGTATTTAAAGACTTTGTTGCCAAGGTCATATATTGGCATAAAGCCTGCTCACTTTATTCACATTAGTATTCATGTTAGTAATCCTACTACCTTCAGATGGTCCACTTACATGGTTGTTAAACCCAATCAAATTTTTCCCTTCTATATTACAAGTTACACGGAATTTGGCTATGTAATTCCCACTAGAGCCAACATAAGTTATGTAGATAGATGGGATGCTATCCCAAACATTAATACTAGAGTCCTCTTAAACTCAGCCTGGAAAGCTAACACAGTGGTGAGTGAAAAAAGCCTGCTTCTACTGATTTCAGCAAATGTCAGACGCAGCCCAGTTTCCAGTTCTTGAAGATCAGCCAACACACAAAAAGCAAAACCCCATACCTCTAAAAAATAAGCCTAAATACTAAATCTTGTCTTGCTTTAATCAATATATCTACTAAGTAGATACCTAGAAATACACTTGCCAAAAAAAAAAAAAGGCAAATTAAGCTTTATTTCTACACCACAAATGCAGACCTAGCTTTCTGTATTTTACTTGGGAAAGACATACCAGATGCATCATTGATTGGTGTACATATACACACTGATTTCTTACTGCTTCAAAAACACTGAACAAGGGTTGACTTTATGTCCATAAAATATGTTGTTATAAAAAGGAGAATGCACTTGCTCGATTTAAAATGAGCTTGGTCTTATTTCTTCCAGCACAAGCCTCATTTCCACTAACAAAAGTGTCTACTGATGATTTATTTTAATGGCCCTCGATCACACACCCACTTTTCCCAATCAGAAACCTCAGAATTTTAAGCTTAAGAACACCAAAGTTTATTTTACTATTCAACACCACAATAACAACTGAGTTGCATCAACATTTTTATTCCAAACTGGTTTTTCCCAGTAAACATTAAATCCAAGCAAAGCTCTCATCAGTAGCCTTTCCCTGGAAAATTCTATAGGAAATGAAATGTAATACTCTATTAAGACTTGTTTTGCAAACAGAAGTGAGAGAGATCACCCAAGCATGCAGAGTCATTAAAATGGATCTTACATATATCATTATAAATTTAATAATCTCCATGACGGCTAGAGTTCAAGTTAAAATGAATGTCAGCAAAGCATGACCAATTGATGTTATCCCAGCTGCCACTGAGCCTCACTTGGGGTTATATTATACATTCAGAGGCCCCATACTACATGTGCACCAAATACCCAGAGCCAGGAGCAGATGGGAGATGTAGGCTTCTATACCTATCAGCAAGGAGACACAGACATAATTGCATATTAATTTTGGTGCATCAGAACAATTATAGTGTACTTCTGTGTCACAGGTCCCAAACATTTTTCCCATCATACCCTATATGCAGTATAATACTGTATACTTAAGGAGGAAAAAAGTGTACTAGCAGCCTCCAGAAATTAAGTCAATAGAAGGATTTTGTTTCAACCCTTATTGATTTACTTCGGTCCCAAAATGCTTCCTTGAAAAAAGTAGGACGACGACCTTGGCAGCTTTTATCAGTTAATAGATCATGCTCAGTGCAATTAAAATACATTTAGGACTTCTATTTTGTTCCCCAAATAAATGTTCCCTAAATGTCATTTCTCTGTAAGGAAACAGCTGCATTTTATCCAATTTCTGAAAGTTTTCCAGGCTGCTTAGATTTCTAATGGGGTGACAGGGAAACCACTTTTATTCTTCAGCAGACTTGATGAAATTGTGACACAAACCTCCCTCTCTCCGAAATTAGACAGCACTGTTGAACAGCAAAATAATAGCCAATGGTCAATTTTTTTTCCCCCAACTTGCTTTTCAACTGAAATAAAAATCATATGTAAAAGCGACAAGAAAAAGGAGCTCTCCACACAAAGCTGAACACACAGTGTTTTCTATCACCCATCAAATCTGTGTGGAAAACAATATAAATGATTTATACACTAGAAACATGTCAAGTTTTACAGTTTGCTTGACTGGTGCCAAGAAAACAACTCTGAAGTCCCAATTGTTCACAAGCCACATTTTGCCTGAGACGGCAACTTCATTTAGGTCAACTTAATGCTCCAGTCCATTAGTATTAAATAATACAATACTACCTTGACACACAGACCTTCCACAAAGCACTTGTACAAAATAAGGTCCGCCAAAATAAGGCCTGACACTAAGCACATTCCATTGTGCATTTTGTTTTGTTTCAAGTCAAAGACACATCTGGAAACTACAGCAAAACACAAATGTTACCATCAGGACAATGAGGATATTGACAAGTGTACAACATTTTCCGCAAATTTAATCACCAAATCCCAAGAACGCAATTTTTTTAACCTCTCTAATGGAATCAACAAAAAAGTTAAAGTTACAACAAATCAATAATCCGACCGGACTCAGTAAGAGTCAGCATACTTCACTTACACTGCAAGTCTCTTCATCAACAACTATGCAAAATTCTGGATTTTTTTCCCTTCTTTCACTCATACTACAACTTCGCCTTCCCTCAGCTCTTTGCTCCATACATTGGAACAAGCCTGAAGCGAGACACAAACATTTTTTTAAAATATATTACCAGGAGAAGAGATCTACAGCTGGCTAAGCTTGGCAAGCAGAAACTGCAATTGATAAAAGAGTTATAAGGAGCTCTTCTGCCTCTTGTATCTCACTCAGCAATTTAAGCAGAAAGTGCTTCCGCCTTTTGTCACTTACCCTTTTTTGATCTTCCAGTCCATGTGTCACAGGCTTTCTTTTCTGATGTTGGCTGGATTCAGAGCCAGGTTCCATTTCCCAGCTACAAAGACTCTTCCGGCCTCCTTAAGCTTTTCCTAAAAATCCATAGTATGAACAACAAAAATCTAAAAATAATAAAAAAAAGGCAAGAGAATTCCTTCAAACCTCGTCCATGTTTTTTATCATCCTTCTAAATTCTTGTTTGCCATCACTGCTCATTATCTTAACAAGCAGCCATTCTGTGAGCCTCTATATCCTATTTTAGCTCAGATGAAGGTTTCCATTTACGTGCCTTACAGAAGGATGACAGAGCTGAATCCAAACCCAGTAGTTTGTGCCACATTATTGCTCCATCAGCAGCCTTTTCAGTGCATTCCTGGCACCGATAATTTATATGTCAATAAAGGTGTAAATGTGCATTTAATCCACTGTGTTGATATTATCAGCATCCCTCTCTTGGGCCACCTTCCTCCCATAAATCAATGTAAACACTTCACAGCGATAATTGCCTTTTGCAAATCTAGCAGGTGTTAATTACGTAAAATCATCCATGCACGCTTGTCATCTTCTTCTATGTATTCAAACAAATAACCTAAAAGGGGGGTGAAAAAAAGCAGGTTTTACCAGCTTGAAAGAAAACATAGCAACTGATAAGTCTTCGCCCACCACCAGGAGCCGCAAGTCAGAATCGATACAATAATTAGATATTTTGTACATACTACAGTCTTCACCCAAGCCTCTCAAAATGTTTTGATGCCTGTTTAGCATATTACTTTACCTTTGGGGCTTTTGCATAAAAACACCCCAGAATGACAGCATTGTACATCAGAGTTGAGCCTGCTGCGATGCTGACTGAAGCCTGCAAGGATCAACTCAAAACTCAGTCTCCCAGGACTGAAGTTCTGGCTATAAAGGCAAATTCATTATTATTCTGGGGTCTCTTACCCAGGGAACTTTCTCCAGAGTTTATAAGGTTATTGTGTGCCACCTCTCAAAATCCTGGGCACAAGAATACGTGAATGAACAGGTTATAGTATTACTTGGGAAAGAAAGTGGCACCTGAAATCACAGGTTAGCAACTCAACCACCTTATAATACTGTTCTTTTTGTACTGAGAAGCACAAGTTTACTACAACATAGATAAATAATTTCCCAAGTTAATTTGTACAGTGTGATCAATGCCAGCAGGCTTCAATATGCAGGCACCAGAAAAAGCACATTTATTAAGCTCGATTCCATATCTAAAAAGGCTAAATATTAAATCAATTTTAGCAACCTTAGCTGAGCATGGTATAAGACCACATACTTAAGCTGTATGTTGTTGATACAAACTCTGGTTATGAGACAAGCACCAAAAAAATCCAAAGCTAAGTGTCCTATATAAACAAAGAAAATAATAAAATCATCTTAACAATCAGACGTTCTCCCATCACTAAAGGATGGGTAGCACAAAAACCAGATTTTTCCATACGCATAGTAGAAACTGGATATCTGTAACCCACTCGCGTTTTTCTACAAAGCTTCAGCACTACCTGAACTGAATAACCGAGTCAAACATTCAGGTTAGATATAAGGTAGATTCTTGGTCAAATGCATAAACAGGTTTGTTCTACGTGCTGAGGTACCTCGTTATTCCAAGGCAAAAAGTCACAAGGCAACAGGCAGAAATATTGCTTTTGCCTATCACTTCAAATGCTCCTCAACATGAAGGAGTAGGTCATCAATCCAGTTCTTTTTCTTCTGCCGAGTACAGGAAAGAACATGACTGATTGTAGTGATGCTGCTATGCTTTGCCACTTAAAAGTAATCCAAAAACACCTCTAACCCATTTTATAGATAAATAAGAGGTTTCAAATTCTATTTTGAACCACAATCTCCTCCTGATCTGTGGCTTTACACCTGCCGATGTCCACCGAAATCACACAGGTAGCTTGAAGGCAGTAAAAGGCCTTTGACCTTAGCAACAAATATCACACAAAAAAACCAACCCCAACTTATATAAATATCCTTAAGTCCCACCGATGAAAACTTCTTCCCTCCAGTGATTTCACTGTGATGTGACACATGAGACTGCATCAGTCACATCGTGTAATGCCATGCTGGAATAGCATGACATAACCAGTGCAACTAAGGACAACGTCTCTCTGCATGAGAGGTCCCCTGAACCATAAAAAAAATTAAGAAAGAAGAAAAAGTGCAAACTCTCTGGAAGTTCCTGTGCATTAAATGTTATGGCTTTAACCATTGTGGAGCCAGACAGACTCTCTTGCGGAAACATGCAAATTTCTATTCGTATATAGTACTTAGTATACGCGTGTAGCCTTAAAGCATGCATTACTGGATTTTTAGTGTCACTGCATGAGTTAGCTACATTAAGCTTCATATAAAAAAAAAATTATACGAGCAAGAAAAAAAATTATCCTGAAGCTTGAAGAACCATTTAATTCAAATCGGACACCAAACAAAACATTCTACGTATCTAGATTCAGTTTATTCTTATTTATTCACTTTGTATCTCTGCGCATTACCTAATTGTGGAGATGGATTTGTTAACAGTAAATTGGCATTCAACACAAAATAGAAACTTTAAGAAGAAAAAAAGTAAGGTTTGCTGGGGAAATCACCACATAGCCATCAGACACAATAAAACCAACAAAATGCCAATTGACCAAAACCCTCTCTTATCTCATTCTCCTATTACTGCAATATCCAGAGGCCCCACTCAGGCTCTGGACCCCATTGGGCTACCTACTAAAAAAACTCCATGAGAAAACAGCTTTAAGAGCTCAGAGCCTAAACCTGACCATGGCTTAAGCACATAACCGATTTCAGTGAACCTCAGATGAATTAATATTCTTAGATTTAAAGCCTCAAGGGCTGTAACGGGATGTGTCCTTCCAGGGTCCATCCTCACGCGCGGCCCCAGAAGGTTCCACACCTGCACAAAACGTCATTCAGAAATATCTCCCTCAGTCACCAGATCCCCAACAACGCCTCCTGGTCCCTATTCTTTCATTAAAAGCAAAGCAGATCAACACAACTTTGCTCTTTTTTTTTTTCTCCAAAAAAAAAAAAGCAATCTCAGAGCATCGGAAATCTTTCATTCCCGCAACTGACTGCGTTTCAGAACAAACAAGCAAACCAAAATATACTTGTGGGTCTTTCTCCGCAAGTTTTTTGAAAGGGTTTGTTTGGTTTGGGGTTTTTGTTTGGGTTTCTTGGGTTCTTTTTCACGGAAAATAAAAGCACAGCAGTAAGTTTCCCCAGCCTCTAAAAAACCCGAGGTGAAAGACAAAACCCCTGCGGGGACACCCCCACCACCCGCGGCTGGCGTGGGCTCCCCGGGAGGGGCGACCACCCCTCTGCCCCAGCAGACAATCACACAAAAAAATAATAACGATAATATTAAAGACCAGCAAGCAGCAACACCCACTCTGTGGCAAACCGCAGGCTCGCAGCACGGGGAGGCTCCCGCCCAAACCCGCCGGGCCCTCCGCCGGGGGAGAGGGGCTGGACGGAGACCCACGGCCCCGCACCCCCCCCACACCGCAGTCCCCACGCACCCCCCACACCCCACGGACACAACTTGCGGCCCCGCGACCCCCCCCTCCACCACACAGCCCCACACACACCTCCCCTCGCCCCTCACGACCGGCGGGAGAGCGCTGAGGAGCCGCTCCCGCCTCAGCGCGGCAAGGCGGGCGGGCGGGCGGCGGCCCCGCCGAGCCGCGGTGCGGACCACCACCACCACCACCACCACCACCACCCTTCCTCCTCATCCTCCTCCTCCTCCTCGCCAACCCGGCGGGGCACTGCTCAAGCTACCGGTTCCTCCCCGCCGGTAAAAGCGCGGGGGCCTCGCCCGCCGCCCCCGGTTGGCCGCGGTTTTACTCCCGCCGCCGGAGCAACCCGCCGGGACAAACTTTCGCATCCCTCCCGAGAGACGGGCGGGCTCCCCGGCGCGGCGGCAGGTTCCCGCCGGTACCTGCTGCTGTTGCTGCGGCGGTGGCGGGCAGGTTGGGCACTGCTGCTGCTGGTCCTCCTTCTCCTCCCGCGGGCCGGCGGCCCATGCGCCCGGGGCAGGGCGAGGGGCCGCCCTTGCACGCCCGGCTCCGGCTCCAGCTCCGCCGCTCCGCGCTGCCGCCGCCGCCGCCACTACTACTCACTCTCCCGTTACCCGGGCAACTGCCTCCCGCCCCCTCGCCTCGCCCCCTCCCTTCTCACTAACACCGTCCCTCGCCGGCCAACCACAAGGGCGCCCGCCGCGCCCACGTGGGTCCGGTAGACCAATGGGAGAAAGAGGAGGCGGGGGGAGGTGGGAGGGGAACGACCGCGGCCGGCGAAGTCAATGAAGAGCCGCTTCCCAGGCGGGAGCGGGGTGTTGAGGGGCGGGTGGGAGGACCCGGCCGCTCCCCGGTGGCCCCGCCCCGCCCGGCCCCGCCCCTCTCCCCTCACAGCCCCGCGGCCGAAGATGGCGGCGGGCGGTCCCCGGCCACCTGCCTGAGGCGGGACGGTGCGCGGCGGCCCCGGCAGGCCTAGGCGCTGGGCTGCGGCCCGGTCTGCCCGCCGAGGCGGGGTGAGAAGCAGCAGGTACCGGTACCCTTTGGCCGTCTGGCGTTACCCGGCCCAGGAAACCCTCCGAAGCCATAAAATCGCCAGCAGAGGAATACGGGTAGGTTTTTTGGTCAGGGCTGTCACGTAGCATACCCCCTCACCCCCCACACACACCCTGTAGGTGTAGGAAGCATCGCTGCGGGAGCTGTGACTGGAAACAGGCGCACGGGTCCGGGGGATGCCACCCAAGTGGTGCCCACGAGGCAGGGTTGCTCATACAGCACTATTAATGCAATATATCGTTGGTACCAAACGTGTCTCGCTTAGGTACGTCTTCCAAAAAACCACTATCAGCGCGGTATCGGCCTCTCGTTAGCGCAGATGCTGGGATTAGTTGGAGCGGAGCCAGCCTGCGCTGCAGGCTCGCAAGCTTTAACACGCCGGCGCTAGTAAGGCAGCCTGGATCGAAGTTGACTCCTCGCACAGCCGCTTCGGCAGCTCCGCACCCTCCGGTTCTGGAAATGGAAGCGCGGCTGCGCTCCAGACGGCTCGGCAGAAGCCAGCTCCGGTCCGACACCACTCACCGGCCTGTGCCGGTAGCCGTGCTAGTGGTAGGTGCCTGGGCCCCAGCAGACCTCAAAAGTAGCAACGTATTCTCTTGGTCACCCTGTATCTGAGCTAGGCCTGCTTGACCCACACAACGTCTGTGGGGAAGAAAAAGAAAACTACCAAGTATGTTCACAGATGCCAAATATGTGGGGTTTACGTTGAAAGATTTAGCCTCAAAGTGAAACACACTTTTTATAGCGAGAGGCGGTGCTGTAACACACGGTGTTTAGAGCAGAATATTCCCGTCAAAGTCAAGGCTGGCTGGAGGCCACAGGAGCAGGTAGTGTCAAGGGACTGTGGATTTCTGAAGGCAATCAGCTGTTCAGGGCTCACTGCCTGCTCTGTGTACAGTCCAAGAAATCCAGGATGGCTACTGCCTAACACGTTTTGAGAGAGGTCCGCATGACGAGAAATGGTAGCTGGTCCTCAGGAGGATATATCCGGGAGCAGCATCAGTCTTTACCCTTCCCATCCCAGTACCAGCCCAGGATTTCAAGGCATTTTCCTCATTTTTTGTCTGAACTTTAGCGAGTCCTATACGTCACTCCTTCTGTGGCACCTCGTTCTCGGGGAAAGAAAAATCAGTTTCCCCCCAGATAAAATTATGACTACAGTCTTACCTTGCTTTTAGCCTTCTCCTCAAGGTTGTTGATTCAGCAGAGGTACAGCTTTCAGCCCAGTATTCAGGACATCTGCTAACATGGAACACCAGAAAAATGAAATTAACATCTTATTTAGACCGTTTATTTAATTTAAATGTTAAAGCATGTGGCCTCTGTAAAAAGAAGTCTATGAACTTAGGTTGCCTGAGGTTTTGTTTAAACTTACCTGGAAAAACAAGATGCCAGGAACGCCTGGGCTGCTGTGGCTCTTGGGACCTTGAAGGACAGCGTGGCTTGCAGAAGGCTTAGCCGCAACACTCGGTCTCACCTGTGCTCAAAGGCCTTTGCAAGCATTCGGTGGGCTTGCTGAATGCCAGCTCCTGCAGAAATTGACATTTCTGTCACTCTGTAACTCAACTGCTGTTTTTCGTATCTAATCGATGTTTCACACGCAGACAACAGGAATGAGAAATTAAGCCAAATCTGTTCTTTGGCAAATTCAGGTGGCGTTTTAGTACAGGAAGAGATGGTTTATAATACATTAGTAAGAAACTGCTTCTATTGTAACATTTTTATATTTAGAAAATCTTCTTTTAAAATATGTGGCTAGAGGTAGAGAAGAAGATTATAATAGCCTAGTCTGTGATAAAGGAAAATTTCAATTCAATGGGACTGCTATAAAGGCCCTTATTTATTTTTCTCAGCAGTTGCATTTTGCCTTTCACTCGCTTGCCTGCAGCTTTGGTTGCTGCGGAGGTTTTCTTCTGTAAATTCTTCAAAGTGATGGATTTTCCCTTTGAAAGAATGCTTGACTGTAGAGAACTACAGACGTGTAACCTTTTTATTTTTTTCCTGTGCACGTGTGATGCTTTGAGCTTTGCGAAGACAGGTGTACTGCCACCTCTTTTGTTAATTTGCGTGCCGAGAGAGTGAAAATTTGCATTACTGGTTTCATACTCCCCAACTGAAAGGCAAGGATGGTGCTCTTCTACTCTTTCCGGTTAAAGGTCATCTGTAAATACATGTTCCTCACTGGCTCAGATTAGTCAGACATTCAGCACGTTATGAATCAAATAAGCACTAGGCATATTTTTATTGATTAAATGTTATGGTTGTAGCAAGAAGCACTAACGAACAAGGTGTTGCACTTATGTACCCTCACCAATGCTTACAATCTAGACAGACAAAAGCCAAGAGAAAAAAAAAAACATTTTAATCGCTCTTTCAGAAACAGAAAGCTGTGGCACAGAGCTGATGAGAGGACTGTGCCAAAATCCGGTCTCCCAACTAACATCAGCATCTTAACCACAAGCTATTCCCCTTCTTGTTGGTTCTTATCCTTTTAATGTGTTCCAGCCTGTTAGATAGGTAAAAGTAATCATGTGTTAAGTTACAGGCTTGGACTCTAAAAAGATAATGATCAAAGCCCAAGTTCTCATCTCAGTCATGAGAACTGAAACCGGGAGCGATTTGATTACTTCATCGGACATGAACACAGTAATAATTCTCTTATTTTAAGAGTCGTTACAGAACAGGTAACGGTCCTTGTCCTATAAAAATCAGTAACAAAACACTTTAAATGCACACCTTTAGCCTAGGGATAATGTCATTCAAATCCCCATACTATTCCTATGAAAAAGCCATTTAGTATGTTCACAGAAGTAAAATGATGGTGGGGTAGGAGTGCCAGCCTGGGACTCGGGACTCCTGAATCTGTCAGCTTGCTGTCATCTAAGCCCACACCGGGTACTGTGGAAGCACATGGGGTTCCCACAGGATAAAATCTAAATGCCAGCCATGCATTGTAAATGTGTTAAATCAAAGATTGCCTTTTACCACAAATTCCATAGAAATTCTAACAAAACGAGCCCTCAATCTTGGCTGGAACTTTGAGATACCAAGTCCACAATGATTAAGTGCACACTAATACCAAACATGCTTTGGAGCTGTGATCTCAGCAAGGACAGCAGGATCTGGCCTGATGCGTTGTTAATTACCACTGCAATACAAGGCTACTTAAATGCTGTGAAAGCCGCGATGCCATAATCACACTCTGCCATAAGCATTTGAAAATAGGAGGCTTCCTTTGCAAGTGCCATTTTTCTGACACTACAAAATGTCACAGAGTTCAGTTGTAAAACAGTAAAAGATGCCTAAAAATACTGAGTGTTACTCATATTCTTAGAGAACTAGATTTTGCAGTAAGTGAAAAATAAGTTTCGTAATTAGAAAACAAAACACTCATAAACAGCTACATGCAATTCATCATCTAAAGAATTTAAATCCTGTAACGTAAGATAATTCAGCTTTGATCCTTAGACTGTAAGAGTCAACATTTCCTGAGGTGTTTTCACAGACCTTTCAAGACAATCTTGAGTTCATTTGTAAGTGTGTCTGCTGCAGGGTCTGGTAAAACATTCTGTTACGAAACTGATGGCTGCAATGGTAGGAGCGTTTAGAGAGCAGAAAAACGGGGATGTTAAACTAAAATAGCAAAGTTTTCATTAATTTTTCAGGCTCTGTTATGTACCTTTTAGCTTTTGGCTGTAGCTAATCAAATTGCATGTTCATATAAGTTCTGACTTAAGGCAATGAATTCTTAAAAATGTCTTATTTTGCATTTTTAAGATTTTATTGTGTAATGCATGTACATTAAGAAAAGTTGTTGCTTTTGGGGATAGAATGCATCTTGAGACTCTTATTTTACCTCTATGAAATCCAATATAATCTTTGAAAGTTTAACTCTTGAGATAGCCAATAGGTTTCCTCTAGGACAGCCAGATGCTGTCATTCTTTGTTGTATTCTTTGGCAGGTGGCGGACTAGGTTTTTTTTAAATATTAAATACTTCTTTAAATAAAATTTAGGTTTGGAAAATGAAATCAACTGCTTATTTGATCAGTGGAAGAAGACAGGAATATAATATCTTAGAAGCTGCTTCACCCATTTACCTCTCCTGTGATCTGAAAACCATTAGACTAAAAAGAAAGTTCAAACGCTAAATTTAAATTACAGTTTTAAAAGAAAAGGGACAGCTGTTGTCTAAGAATTATGTCCACCCTATACTTGTTAAAAGGTGGGTACCCCTACCTCTTTGGTAAGAAATACGTAGATTCCTCACTCGTGGCTCATAAGGACGGCTGCTTAGGTGGACTAAAATGTCACAAAACCGTGTCTCTACTGCAGTTTACCTGAACTAAGAATTTCTTCACAGTGCCTTATATTTACAGTGTAAATATTCTAAGACTAACCCTCTGTCAACTATTGTTATTGTTAGCTAGCATCTCTTTCATCCTCAGAGTTGTCACTCTGTATTTCCATGGTTAGAATACACATCTCCTCAAAGTAGCTAACTTCATCCATGGCTTGTATCCATGGACAGCCAGCATCTGCCATGATTACTCGTCATTACAAGAAAAAACCTTTGCAAGGGTCAGTTAGGATTGCGGTGAGCCATTGCCCTGAGATTTTACCAGTACTCCCATACTGCCGAAGCAACCCGCTGTCTCCTTGAACCAGTATGTATGTTCTCTCAGGATATCAGATTTTTTTTAGTAAGTGGCATCTAGCTACACTATGATTCCGTCGCTATCAAGTACTTACTTTGCATCATGGCATGAAAATCTTGGTATTGGCTTAGGAAGGCCTAAGGCCTCTTAGGAAGAAGCAATTTGATCACGCTTGTTTAATCCTTGCTTTGGCAGGTGAGGCTAAGAGCAGACCTCGGTTGTTTGTCTTCCCCGAACATCTGCCAGATGTGGTGGCATTCTTAAAATTCTCCCTGCTGTTAGTGTCTCCTTGGCCTCTGAAGCCTGGCCGCCTAATTGGAAACAAACCCGTTCTCAGGCTGCCAAAGGAAGTGGGACGTACTAACCCGCACACCATGCTCGCCTCAGCCTGCAACTGCTGTGCTGTAACCAGAGGTTTCCTACTTGGCCATAGGGACACCGTTAACCATGGATGACTTCACAATGCAAAATGGTTGTATATGTTATTCGGTGGAAAGTCCATCTGAGAGAAGCCAACCTGACCTGTTACACACCTCACAATTTTCAAGATTTGAGATCTTTGTTTTGCTTGAACAGGACACCTTGAGAGTATTTCGGGAGATCTATATTCAGACGAGCTCTCCAAAACACATTTTCCATGTCTTCTTTATCTGAGTGGAATCTGTCTTACAAGTTAGTCATGTATACTGTAAGAGGTTATAGACTGCATATAAACATGTTTAATGAAGCTGAATACTGCAAGCATAAGCAGCAAAAATATTTTGTTTACTTAACATTTATACACACTCAAGTAAAAGCTTGTTAAGTTTGGTTGGCTAAGCTTGTTTTCAAAAGGGACATAGCAGACTGAAAAAAATAAATAAATCAACATATGCATAACAACACAATCATTCGTATTAGCATTCTAGTTAAGTCAATGATTAATTCTCCTTTGAGGAAGAAGTGGTGGTAAAGCAACTCTAATATCTAGTAGCGGTATTACAATCAACTCAAAATTCCAGATTATATCAACACATGCATATGTAATACAGGAGAAACTTTCAGAGCCTAAACTTTAAAGAGAAATCTGAATAAACATATGCTTGTTTGAGTATTTAAATATAGATTCAAAGTAGCTACTCTCCACAATTGGCTTGTAGATATCTGCTCTGTCTGCAAATAAAAGAGGTCACTAGAGTTTTCTACTGACTTTAAATGGCTGAACTGGAAGAGCAGGATAGTGGCACAGCAGCTCCAGAAAGGACTAATTCTGAAATAAATGAGCTCTTGTCAGAAGAGTTCATATGAACTCCAGTGGAACGACACGAGACACTACAATGGTTTCTTTTTTAAAACAAAACTAGATGCTCTGTCTTGGACAATCTGAACATCATGAATGTCGTAACTGAGCTTTGAATACAGGTTTGGTGGGGATTTTTCCCCACTGATAAAGAGTTCTCCATCCTATTTGTCAGTAAAGATTGCAATAACACAAAAGCATTACCCAGCTGGGAGCTGTAAGACCAGCACTGGAGAGAAAACTGAAACCTTCTGCAGAAGGTCAGTCTTTTCACACTGACTCAGAAGACAGGAAACTGAGCCTGTCCTCTTGGAGACGGTGAAAGATCGTATGGGATGCCCAGTATGGATTAAGAGGGCAATCATAAATGCCTGAGAAAAGCAACTTTCTACAGATTTTAAGTAGTGGCTACAGCAGAGAGGGAATTTCTTATCTTAGCAGGCCAGGAGAGGGGGACTTTCAATATCCAAACCAAGAAGCTGAGATGGCAGCCCTTGTTTCCTTTAACTCTGTCCTTAAATATGCAGTACTTCAATGTTTCAAAAAGGCTGTTGGCTTACCTCCCGCAGGCTCATTAACAGTTCTTACCCTCTGCCTGATTTTCTTTGCAGGGAAAAAGAAGTTACTGGGAAGGTCCATGGACAATCTTGCGGCTACAGAGATAAATTGTTAAGATAGGGGGAAAAAAACCCTCCTTGTGTCCCAATAGTAACACCTGCATCGGTTTTGTGAAGGTTATTCTGGGGTGTTGGATTTTGGGGTATTAATCTCAGTAATACTACTAAAGGTTTCTATAGGTTTTAGATCGTAATGGAAACAGAAGCAGCTGGGTTCATGGATGATCTAGTGGTTCCAGGTAGAAGTTGGTAGGCTGAGATATTCTCTGACTGGATAAAGCCCTGAGAAACCTAGTCTGATCTCATAGCTGACCTTGCTTTGAGCAGGAGGTTGGACTAGAGATCTTCCGAGGTCATTCTAACCTGAATTATCCTATCACCCTATGAAAATAGAGAATCTGCTTTACTGAAACTGATGCAGGCATTAGGACAGAGAAGATGGTTCCCGTCTAGAAAACAAATGACGCATTTTGAAAAGATTGTGTTATGCCAGTTATTTTACGATCTGAAGTTACATATACCCTATAGAGGAACTTCTGTTTTCCCAATATAAGCCTATGGAGAGAGCAGTATGAATCTTTCAATGCTGATGCAGTCCTACAAGATTCAGCTGGATTTAACCAGGACCACATTTTAATTGGGGAAGCACAGAGACTATGAATAGAAGATTAAAAACATTGCTAAGAAGTTTTTACATTAACTTTGTTAATATGAAAAAGATTCTTTAAAAAATGGGCATTTACAACCTCATGTTATCTGTACATCAAAGGAAGAAGTATTTGTCTCTATTCTAAGGTAAGTTTATATGATTACAAAGATCTTTGTGAACAGGTGAGCTAGGGGGGAGAAGGACAGATGTTGTGGGTTCACATTTTTGCTTTAATATTAATATTTTGCACTTCTGTAATCTCTTTCATCTAAGGGTTTCAAAGAACTCTATGGACATTAATGAATTAAGCCTCACAGCAGTCCTGAGAGAAAAGGTACTGATTTAAAGATTGAAATTCAAAGGGATGAATGGATATAAATGGGAAATAGCATTCCTAAAATTTCATATAGTACTTAGACCATATGGAAAATCTGCTATTTTCCTCTTCATTTATATCCTATGTGCCTTCAAGGCAATTCACAGTACTGGAAAAAAATTGTTAAGAAGTGTTTACAACTGCTTACATACAGTTTGGATACAAAGACAAAAGTAGTAGCAGAAATAAACAGGGAATAGATCAGATTGCAAAAAACAGAGTTTGTTTTGAACATGTTAAACTTCATTTCAGCCTATAGAGGTAACAGATTTTATAGAATACTTTTGCATCAAAGCGGATTTGCTTTACAAATTACAACACAGGATTGCATGAAATAACTTAACCAAGACAGTAGAGTTAGAGAAATGCTCTCCTGCTCAGAATCAAACCCAAAATTTCTTAATACAGAGGCCACAGCAGAAGGAAGGAGTCTTGGCACTCACTGGAATGGAGGCAAGGAAAATGCACAGTATACAGTACATTAAAACGCACTTAGGTCTTTAATGGCCAGCCAAATTCCTGTGCCTTTGCTAACCTGACAAGTTTTGTATATAAATAATTCTACTGATAGTTAGCAGAATTCATCCCAAAGGATGCAATATCGTGTGCAATGATAAAAACAGCATCTTTCAGAAAGCAAGCGAAGCCTTTGATGCATGGGGACATGGCATTTCAGGAGGTGAGCAGGTATTCTGTGAAGTCTTGCAACTCTTCTTCCCCTGTTATGTTTCCATTGGTCACAGATACAGTTTCCTCTCAAGCATATTTGCAGTTCTCCAAGCTGTAAGAATTCATAAGTGGGATCCAAAGGGAAAGTGCCTTGTATCTTCCAGGGAGAATATGTGCTGTAATCATGTAATGAGAGATCTCTCTTGGTGTACAGCTTTCATTCAATGGAAGAGTCAACAGTCGTGTTAAGGGCATGTAATTTCCTAACTCAGAAGTTCTTGCTGTCCTGGGGCATTAGGAAATGAGCCTTTTTGCAATTCAATTTTTTTTTCCAAGTTGTTTTTTTTGCAATTGATTATTCATACTTTGAACAGAGCTTGAAACTGAGAAGTACCTGCTTGCAGAGAAAATAGCTTCACATCAATCAAGAAAACCTGCAATTACAAGTGGAAGCTCATTTCACACTCTATAAAAAGCAAGCAAGACCTGAGTTATAATACATGCATATTAGCCTTTATTTACAATTATGATAAGCTTAAAAATAAACATCTAGGAGCAATTTTTTTTCCTGTAGGAGAGCACTATTCCAAGTGTTCGACTATAAGAGCTCCTGAGTCGCTGTGGCCAGCAACCATTTGGTTCGAGAGAAGAGCATCATTTAAAGGCCATCCTCCCCTTTGCTTTGTGCTGCTACATATCTCTGCCTCCTCAGAGCGTATGGCAAGCTGAAAAAATGTCCAACCCCAAAATCAACATCACTATGCAGATTACCCAGGAATAGCAGTATTGTAGCAAAGCCAGCTGCATCTGTCCCTCTAAAACTACTCTAAGGTCTTAGAAAGTAAAAGCAGATGTACCAGGTCATGCCAAAAATCAGTTTTGTTCAATATCCTATCCCTAGCAGTGCTCAGTAACCAAAGTCAGTGAAAAGATGTAAGAACAAACCAAGCACAGTTATATTTCTGTACTGTATCTTCTCAAATTCCAGCAATTTGTGGCTCATAGCCTGAGCCAGGCAATGCCTTCTATTTCTTGTATTAGAAAAGAGAGTAAATGAATAGTCCCAAGCCTCCTTCCAAAAATAAACAGCTGGGCAATCATAGGTACCCAGGCATCACACACAATTTCCTCATCTGTTTGCATTAAAATAGGTAAAACTGTGTATGAATTCTCATAGGGGTTGGGGAGAAGACAAAGCAAGACCCTTCTCAGTGATGCCCAGTGAAAGGACAGGAAAAAATGGGCACAAGGTGGAATACAGGAAATTCTGTTTACATATTTTTTAAGTCTTTTTTTTTCTTTTCTTCAGTGTAAGGGTGATCAAGCACTGGAACAGGTTGCTGAGAGAGGTTGTGTAGTCTCCATCGTTGGACAGAATCCTGGACAACCTGCTGTAGCTAACCCTGGTTGGGCAGGGGGTTAAACTAGGTGATCTCCGGAGATGCCTTCCAACCTCAGGTACTCTATAATTGTGCGAAATACCCTTGATTAGCAAGTAGTAGTGTGTTGCAAAAGATCCATGTCCAAAGGATTTCTATTCTTCCTGGCTTGAAGCAAGACTCAAAACTTCATCTTTTATAGCCCAGACTCTTGTATTCTGTATGAATAACTGTCTGCTGTCAGGCCAGAAAGAGTCATATACACTTAGTCCTTCTCTGTAGCTTAACGGTTACAACATTCCCTCAATATCTGGATAAGACAATTATCTAGTACATTTATCTTTAGTTGTCTTGTATGAACAATGTTTCATATAAGTCAACAGCAAAAGTGCTACCAACTTTTAAAATGCGGACTGTCCCAGCAAAAATATATTAATTTTTTTTTTAACCTCCTGAGTTGCACGTGCTTATGCACTAACAGTTTATCATCAACAGAACCTGAATTTTTCAGCTCCAAAGTACAAGTAAAAACTTGAACTAACAGTTGTAATGACTGGTAACAAATATAAGATCAAAACAATCTCTCTGGTCCTGCACTATATTAAGCAGGCAAAAGCATACATTTCATCAAGGGGTCATGCATGTCAGAGAAGACATTGAAACATTTGAGAGGCCTGCAAAATTCGAGCTCCCAGAGTGGGCTTCATCTCAGAAATCTTCACACACACATCATTAACAGATTAAGAGCTTAAACCTCTGGTTTCTCAGCACAGGCTTCTCTCATTTGAAGGTTATTTTATCTTTTCTAAGTAGCAACAGCCCTTATCTTCTCTATGGCTTAGCCATTAAGACGTGGCATTTATTTCAGTTACCATTAATGCATCTGGATGAACAGCAGAATTTTACTTTCTAATCCAAACTCTATAATGATGTGCAGCATCAAGATACATATAGTCCTTTCCTTTTGAAAAGGAGAGGCAGTAGATTTGCAGACTTCTATAGAAGTTAAGTTGTCAGGAGTCTCTCAATGTTCTTTACATGCTGTACACACACCACTGCATTTTACTTTTCAGTACCCAAAGTTTTTGGTCAAGATGCTGCTTATCCCAGGCTAAGAGAGCTCAGATACCCTCATCAGCTCAGGAAGGCTCTTTAATCCAGAGCTGAAAAACATGAAAAGTAGAAGATTTTTAGATCTGAACTGTAGTTTGTTTGTTCTCATTATGTGGAAATGCCTTTGGAGTGTTTAAGTGCTAAATTCTTACTTTCTGACAAGCTGTTCCCTTACCTATGTTTTTCACTTTCAAAATCTCTACCCTAGAGCACTGAAGTTAGAGTAGTTAAATTATGCATCTAAACTGAATAATGTCTATGAAAGAAGAAACATGTAAGGAAGCCTGAGGATGGCTGAATCTGTCTTTCTTCTGACAGAAGCCACTTATATCCAAGAAGTCAATGTTTCCTCTGACAAAAAGTGCAACATGTTTTTCCTGTAGTATTTGTTATTAAAAAAGATTTATTAAACCAAATTCCCAAATCCAAACATGTAGAAGATCAGATTTCCAGATTAAAAACAGTAAATAACACCTTATCTTGTGTACATTCAAAATCGAGCTCTAACACCACAGTTCATGCTTCTGTTCATTTATTACTAAGATTGGCTTCGCTGTTAGCCTATACTTTTAGGGAGCTGATGAACATGGATTGGCTTTGCTTGTATTACTCACTCAGAGAGCTAATGTTCTATTATAATTTAATTATTTCCATAACACTGACACTACCAAGTACTAATCCAAATACTAGTTCTAAAATACAACTGACACTAAAAATTCCTCTGTTGTCTTGGGTGCCCCAAGCTGGCCAAGCAAACTCAAAAAAGCAAGAATAAGGCTAAGATTAGAATTCAGGTGGTTCTTAGTCCAAGCCGAGGCATTCAGCGTCTCAGCGAGGCGTGCAGCTTGACCGCTGGCTAACTGCGTGACCCTACAGTGGCACGTACAAATAACAGCAATGTTTGGTGCGCACCAAAGAGAGTCTTAGTAAGATTTACAAAAATCCCATGAGGAATAAAGGCAACGTGTTTGTTCCCAAGACAGGTTAGCACAATACTGAGTTGTCTTGTTCGCTTCTGCTGTTGTCAAATTAACTTGCTACGGTCTCTCCCCATTTTGTATACTGTAAAATTATCAACAGTTGCTAATTATCACATACTGTCCTTTTTAAACACCACACAAATGTTCATTTTAGTTAACAGGAACTGTCTTTACTTTGAATGCAAGTATCTGCCCCCATGCTAATTTAATCAGTTCAAGCAGTTACAGAAAATTAAAATCCATCCTAACATTAGCCAAAATTTACTGGAGTGGAAAACAAACCTAATACATTTATTTCATACTGGCAGTCCTAACCTGACATATTTTCCAAACCAAAAATATTTTCAGGGGAAGGAGAAGACAGGGGAAGAACAGTAGCAGATGAACCACAGCTGCAAAGCCTGCAGTAACACCTTTGTATATAAAAGTTGTTACCACAACTGCTGAATGAACCGGGCAAGAAAAAGCATGAGCCAGCCAGGCTGCTGCGGATGAGCCAAGAGAGGCATCAGTGTGGTGGCAACATGCACCCCAGGTGAACTTCTTTCTGCCTTTTTATGAACTGTTAAAATAAACCTGAAGGAGAGTAGAAACAAAACCTAAAGAACCAATATCCAAGGTAACCACAACTGGATGATGTTTATTTTGGCTATTACATTCAATGTCTCCTACACTTCTTGGAGCAAGGAATCTTTTTTTGAAGACTGCAATGAAATTGATACCAATAAAAGGTCCCTATGTTTTTTGGTAATTTCACCTGAAACCTAGCTGCTACTGCTTATGCCTTGTAGGAGAAATTTCTCTATGGGAATTGCGTGCAGAGACCACATACTTGTAAAGAAAAGGAAGGTTCCATACCAAAAATACTGTGGATCAATCATGTAAATAAAAATGTCTCTTTCCCACTTCCAAGATTTTTTTATTTTTTTTAAGTTTTTTTTTAAGTTTGGTTTTTTTTTTTTTTTTTTTGGTCTGGGTAGGGGAGGGAGTTGAGCAAAGAATGTTACGACTATTGACCTGAGACAGTCTCCTGGAAATAATCTAACAGCAGGGAACAGCAAGTCCTTTTCAAAACCAATGAAGCAAGAAAACACTGTTGACCAAGCTATTGTGAGGGATTTGACAGAGGGGAGAGGGGAAAAAATAGATGGAGAAGAAGGAAGAGAAAGGATGAAACTATGCCTTAGACTCATACTTACTATTTCCTTTAAAAGAAAACACGTATTTTCAAGGCCATCACTTCTATGCCACCTCTACCATAACTAACCCTCGTTCCAAGAAAAGACGCTTGTTTTTAGCGGCAATCAGACGGTATGCTTAGGCTTACGACTGCAGGATTTTTGCTCACAGCATGCAGTGTTAGATAGCCTTGGGTGTTCCTTTATCTGTCTCTCCTTATAATGGCCAATGGTAGCTTTGAAAAACAAGACAGTATTTCTGTAAATTTAATATCAGTTTACGTCCTTCTATGGGGGCTGTGTCTTTTCAGTAAAAGACCACTGTCTGAGACATAGGAATTCTGAAATCTTCACATGTTTATTTAAAAAAAAGCTAGGAAAAAAACCAAAACAAAACCTATTCCCAGTCCTGATGAGATCATCATCAGCCAGCATTGCCAGAACCACTTTCACTGTGAAATTATGGCCTCATAGGGACCCTGAGGGTGAGGAGGACCTTGCTGCGATTATTTTGTGTGTGTTACTTCAAGACGCCACTACCAGTAGCAGCTGGGTCAAGCACTACAGCAAAGTTGGCCCTAGGAACACAGATAGTGCACATATTAACTATTTGCTTTCTACAGATGCTTTTTCTCTACAAAACCCCTTTTGTCTCAGAATTACAATGGACAATATTGATATATTGTTGGATCTGCACCTAATGTACTCAAAAACATAATAAAGCGCCTGTATGCTCTCTCGAATAAACAACATTCACCATCTTAAATAACTTAAGAATTACTGTAGATGAGACATGGTCGTGTTAGAGAAACTTCTCACTCAGGATTTGGGTTTTGTGTGTGTTTCATGATCTTTGGTTCTTTTTGCTGATCTTTCATTCTTTTTGTGCATGTGCGCAGGCACACAGAGTGGTTTCTCACTGAAATACAAACCCCTCAATGTTAATTCATCTTTTTGAGTTAATCCGTTTACACTGAAAGCCAAGAGACTGAAATTATTATTGTTGTGGACTGACAGTTAGGGGCTCCATCAGGAAGCCGTAGCAGTGGATTTGACTTTCCTGGTTCCTCATCATTTTCCCACATCAAGTCTGCTAATCTAAACTGTATATAAACAAAGGGGGTTTATTGTCTGTAAGTGTTAGGAAAGTCAAAACTGAAGCTGTGTATGAACTCTGGCTTTTATTTATGGCATTTATTGGTGAAACAGATGCTTTTTTCCCACCACATCATAAAGGAGAGTGGAATCCTGCTCTAAACCATCAGAAATCATCTATTCTTATTACTCTGATATGTGTAGCCACTATTCACGGAGGGCAATTTCATGAATAAGTTAGTACATATTTACACTTCTAACTGTGATATCACACTTCAGAATTCTTTTTTAAGGAAGAATTCCCTGGTTATTTCAAGAAGTAAAAAACAAAACAGAGCAGGCAGGTTTTAAGAATTTTGAATAGTTATCTATAAAAGAAATTTCCTCTACTGTATCAAAGGCAGATGTTCTTCAGAAGCACCAATACCAATGTGCAGAGGGAAAAAAAAATCTGAACCACTGATGAAATAATGAAGATACTTTTCCACATATTTAGGTATCAAATAAATAGCCAAGAAAAATGTAATGAAGGAATACAGAAAAAGACTAAACAAAAAAGCCACAAACCACCTTTGGGGATGAAAGCAAGCATGTGTAATGGGAGCTCAAAGGGTAATATATTCAGAAAGCTGTAAGTGCCTGAAAATGAAGCCTTAGAACGAAAGCACCTCTTCAGCCATTAACTCTAGTGTCACAAATGTAAAGCTGTAATCTTTTTTCCTGTATTCTCACTATTATCCAAGCACTAAGTGTCAGTTAAGAAGACGTAAGAGAGCAGGAATTTTCAGTGGGGTGGAAACCTTTTGTCGCCTGTTTTCTTATATATAGGAATGTTAAGAATAAAATTACAACTTTGTCATGGTTTGTAACTAATCTTTGGTTTACTGCTGCTATGACAACCTTTTAAGGATGTAGACTGTGAAATGAAATGATACTTTAACACTCTAATAGACTGAAAGTATCATCTTGGGTATTTTTTTAACCAAAAGTAGCAGTTTCACTATTAACACTGGAAAGGTTAAAGCCCCTATCTATGACAAAAGTGGGAAAGAAGCAGATCTGTTAGCAAGCAGGAAGGGATACCTGTTCTGATACCTTTTTTGTATTTTGAGGGCTAGTAGATAAAATGCAGCTGCCTGGAGTCAAAGAATTCCTTTGCTTTACAAATTTTCTTATTAGTACCAGGAAAAATATAGTATTTTCACCTAACTATTTTACAGAAGAGAAAATAGAAGCATTGCAAAGGGAGATGATTTATGAAAAAGGTCCTCATCCACAATCTGTCATTCTTTCATAATATAGCTCCTGTAAGAATAGTCACAGTGGTGTTTGCAGCACTGTTTAAAGAATAAGATACTAATCAGAGCAAGCAAGAAAGCAGAATACATCTGTGAGTTAGCAGTCAAGCTCAACCTCCTGTTTGTTTTGCTTCATAACTAGATATTTACAAGGTTTCAGACAGAAACTATGGATCCGAGTGGGAAATATGAATTTTGAACTGACTCACTCTCCAGAGAAGGAGCACCAAAGAAATTTGGATTCACTGTATTCACTACTTCCTCTTAAAGTGAAAAGACTCTTTGGCTGCAATTTCTAGTATGTGTACAACATTTTATTCTCTCTTAAAAAGTAATTCATGTAAGTGATAAATATATATATTGAGGTACTTTAGTTTAAATAACATTTGTTCATTGCTTCCATGAGACATAAATGTAGCTGATCAGACAGGGAAAAAACAGCTATGCCTATCCTAGAATAATACAAAGTTGGGTTTACACAACAATTTGTAGCTCAGAATATACCATAGGTGGCTTGTTGATATAGGCAAGCTATAAATTGTCTTTGGGGGTAACTTCTTACCAAGTTGCTATATTCAGGGTCTTCTGCCTTGAATAGCTGCAAGATCAGATACAACCCAGCTCAGCCATGCCCTCTCTTCATTCTCTTCCTCTTTTGGCATGCTGACATATGGACTGCTGAACTGGTTTTCCCAATTAGAAGAAAGGGCTCTGCACACTGAGTCATTTTCAGGGAACAGTTTTCATTTTTCGAGCTATTATATAAACACCTTACTAACACAAAACAGTTGATTACCTTTGAGTACAGATACTAGATTTTCTATCCAGTATTGAAGAACGTAGTGCGCAAGAACTAATATCTCATTGACAGGAACTCTGTTTGTTGAGCAAACTGACTTAGTGCTATTTTACATGGCTTTTAAAGGGGCAAGGGACTCCTTCATCCCTCTCCCTACAACTGGAGAGATGATTAATACAGGAGACAATTTCCAGAAAGAAGTTCCTCTATGTGGGAAGAGCTCTTCAGCCACTGCTCAGCGTGAGCTGGAGAATGAAATAACCCAGTCCTCATTTAACCACAAACATATTTCTTAGGGAATAGCCCAGATCATTGTATTAGATTTTTTAAACTGTATATACATCATACTCGTACAAGAAAAGTTACACTACATCTCTTCCAGAGAAAGTAATTTAAAAATATCATCAGCACAGTTTTAACTATGCTAATAGCAAGACCTAACTGCTTATTATAGCATTACTAAGTCTTCCACAGGGCTTTGAGGGTTGGGGTCTTTTTTTGCTAACAGTAAAATGAAGAAGTGAAGTTCAGGATCCAAAGTGTTCTCATCCCAAAGCATTTCTGTATGCTCTACTCTGAGGTAATTAGACAATAAATGCTTCAGTCACCCACAAGGAAAGCACTCAGACTGCAGTCATGCATCCATGCATACGGGTACTGTCTTCTGGTTCCTCAATTTCACACTTTGCTAGAAGCACACAGTAGCAGCAAGTTTCAATTACTCACATCTAAAACACTTACCAATATCGGTGAGCCTGAACTGCAGCATTTGGATCCCCACTTCTGATGTAGGGACAGTATCTTTTTGAATTTTCTAACTCTGTCTGGTTATCATTGTTTTGAACATAGCTTTCTGCATCCTAAAGAGACATATTAAAGCAGGAATATGGAAACTGACACATTACTTACACAAATCACATAAGCATGGTAGCTTTTCTTAGCAAAGAAAAAGCATTTCTTCCTTTAAACTTAGAAGAAATGAAAAGCATCCCCTGCTGCCATAAGTAATGACAGAAAGCAACCTTTTAAAATACTAAGTGGTTGCTCTATTTATTCATACGCGCAGAAATTACACGTTAGCTTGCCACATGCACAAATGGATTCACATCTCTAAATCTCAAGTAATTCAGTAAAGTTTACTGCAGTGCAGTTAATTCATTTTTTTTGGCTTGTTGGTTCTGTGAGCATCACCCTCATTGCCTCAGAAGAAGATGGGAATCGGTCCAAAGGATTGTCTAAGGAAGCACAGTCATATAAGGTATTACTACAGCAACTCCTCAGTTGATACAGCAGCAGTTAACTAGTATAGACTTCCACCCTGGAGCCATTTCTACATGAATACAGGTCTGAGTTATTACAGTTCAAGTTAAACTCGCTCTCTTATCTCACTCAGAAATAGCTAGTGACCAGGAAGTCTTAGATCCAGGGCTAGCTTTTCTCTTACTTTATGTTCAGCAAAACAAATAGCCATATTCACTATCTTAACGGTCATCTATCTTCTCCCATTTGCCCCCTTAATCCAGGAAAACAAAGAAACCCTGAAATATATCTGCTGCTGGAGTTCACTCAACATTTCTGTAATTAAGCCTGCTGAGAAACTAATTTTAGAGAGGGCTTTTTTTTTTTCTTTTTTCCACAGAGAAGGGAAAACAGATTAATTCCTTGGCAACAAAATTCTAATTAATCAAAAATGTGGCTCTATTCATTCTTAGCTTCTTCATTACAATAAAATATCAGATGTTTACTGCTGAAATTATAGTCTTGATTCAATGCAAAATCAGGTGGCTCTTAAGATTTTAATTATAAAAATAAAAATTAGGTTTATTGACTCTGCACAAGTGTTTATCTTGATCTGTGATTCACTGATTACAGAGCTAAATGATTTAACATGAGGCAGGACTTGCAAACAACTGGAGAAACGTGCTTATCTCCAACCCGATAGACTGTCAGTCATCCCAGCAAACCATCCCCATGTCAACAACAGAGAACTGGCTTTGTACCTCCTCAGCCTCATTCAAGCAATATGTGAAGGAAAACAAAATTTTCAAGAGCAATCTGGCCTGTATATAAAGGCCACTTAGGGCACTACTCATGCTGCCGCCAAGGTCGTTGCAGAGAGGTCTACTTTTCAATACATACAAACTTCCATCGTGTCTTCTCCGATATAAACAGTAGCTTTCCATGCCAGTACCCCGTCCATCGTCTGACTCCATTTTCTTTGTGAGCCACATCTCTCTTCTGTTAACGACAATGCCAATATTCCCAGAATGGGAAGCTTTTGTCTTTTCGTAATTGAATGCACCTGTCCCTGCCTTCTGAGTCCACCCAAATCTCCCATTCAAATCAGGACGTAACCCTGGGTTTGATTCATGTATTTAATTGCTTAAAACTTGTCTGTCAATGCTAGCTTGTGCATACTGTAATTTCTAAAGGAAAAATATTGAACCTTACTTACCTGATAGTGTCTCTCTTACTCAGGTTTTCATATGAAAGGCAGCTGTTGAGCAGTGAACTAAAAACCAGGAGTGGTGCTGGATTTTCTATTTTTCCAAAGATTTCTTGAATCTGGGGGAATGGAGAACAGAGAGCTGTATCTGAACCTTGCCTTTTTTTTCCCCTCTAGATAAAAAAACACCCCAGATTTTACCTTTACCTAACATAAAGATAGTAATTTGAATAGACTAAGAAAGCAATGGATATGCAGGCTAAATGCATAAAGGGGTCATATTCTTGCTTGTACAAACTCAAGAGACCACGAAAAGCTGAGCTGTTAACATAGTCAACAAGCTTCACCCTCACCCCTCTCAGACCTCTGTAACTTTGATAAGTAGCATCTTCTTCCCCTCAAAATTTTTTAGTCTACACCATTGTCTAGAATTAAGTATCTACCTCTGCTCTATCCCACAAAATTCATCGGAAATCCTCCTTAGTAAGACAGTTCTTCTCTACACAGGGAGATTTGAACTTCTCTGTCCTGTCTCCGTAGCACAGCCTCAACCACCAGGAAAATATCCCCAATTCTTCTGCTGAAGCTCTTTCACTTGTAGAGCATAACTAACTTTTTATTAGGCCAGAGAAAGACAGACATTGCAACTGAAAAGTGAGGGCATCCACCTGCCATTCTTGCCCTACACCAAACAATATACAGGTATTTTGTGTGAAATATTCACTGGAGACACCAGGAGTACCTTCTTACAGATTAATGTGCTGTGACAGACTCTAGTTCTTTTTCACTCTTTGGCCCAATAAATGTTTGCTTATCTATAATATTCATCATTAAATCAAAATTTAAAATAATTAAGGCTATTTGGGTGCCTGGGGAAACTGGAATGGGCCTGGCTAGAGGGAAGGGACTCAGTAGTTAAAGTCTGCAATCAACTGAGTCGAGCAAGGATTTTAGAAAATCTAAGCCCAGTTTTCAAATAAGCACCCTAATTACTGGAAAAATCCTTCCTTGCGTATTTTGTGGTCGCGAACAGCATATCAAAATAGAGTCTTTGTTTCAGCCGATGCTCCTGGACGCTGCTGTAATTCGGATAAGAAACAGCAATAGTAAGTAGGTGTAAAACCAGCCGGTCGCTGTCCCACCCTGTTGACAAACCTTCGCCCGCAGCCTCACACCGCCACGGAGAGCTGGACTTGCCGGGTGCGTGTCCGCAGCGCTGGACACCATTTCACATGACAAAGTTCTCTAAAGAAGAGGCTTCCCTTGTATAAACTAACAATGAAAAGGCGTCCCTTACTTGAGAGGAGGCACAGCAAGCTTCCTGCAGGATAAATGGCCCTTGAAAAAGGTGCCTACGTGACCGTTAACAGTCTATTACACTTCATCTCAGGAGTGCAGCGTGCCCAGTGCCTGTCCAGGCCCCTGTCATTTTAACCGACAGCTCTCCATTGTGGCTAAAGACTGTATCAGTCCCTTCAGGGGAAAAAGGAGCAAACTCTGCAAATCGTGTATACCTGACTGACAGGCCACGTTTTGGAGTACAGCCGGGAGGTAATTCATGGTGAAAACCCCCGTTCATCATAATCTTCACTGGATGCAAAATTTTCCCATGTCAGATTATTCAGAAGAAAAAAGGCTCTTTGTTAGAGCACCACACATTTTCCTTCATTCTCCGAGGGGGAAGAAACAAAACAGAACAAGATAGCTAAGAAATGAATATTCAAACACATTTAAGTTTCTTTTTTTCCTTTGTATCTTCACAAGAAAATATCCTCAGAGAATTGTCGTTTCTGTGAAGAATTGGTGAAGCTGCCAAGCAAAGCAAACTGGATTTTATTTTGATGGGCACATCGCAATGTATATTTATCATCCTCTGTGCCTTCTTGGAGCATGAGTATTGCTGCATTGTATTGTCTATGCCAACAACCTCATCTGGGATATTATAATGCCCAGAGAGCACCCTAAATGTATTTGTCTAGTTATTAGCCTTAATTGCTAGGCTTTCAGCAGGAATAGAGTGAAAAGGTAATAAACGCAAGTTTCCTTTAATAATAGAGGACTGTAAGTTACTTTCTCATACTGTTCTAGGTTAATGTATATTTGACTACATACTTTTTTTCCAATAAAAATATTTCAAAAGAGTGAAATGTGGCTTTAATCTTTTGGAAAAAACCCCTGCCCTTAAAAACTTGATATTAACAAAATTTTTCATTTCTCTTGGCTTCTGGGATATTTTAATCAAAACCTTTATTGTCAGGCTTTAGTAAATGACATTTTACAGGCATTTAAAGTAACAAAAATTGTTACTTGATCACAACATGAAATTAAATCTATTTTAACAATAAGAATTACAAATAGGTTTTGAGAAATAGCACTTAAATATTTTGTCTACAAAATATTATTCAGTTATTTTATAAACTGAAACATACAGGGCTCAGGAGCCCATTGCTGGGGTGTGGTATGTCATTGAAAAGTCTATGGAACTTAAAGATCAATTTAGTCCTTCTTCTTGCTTGCTCTCTTCTCTTCACTCACCTCTGCCAGTTCTTCCAGCTACAAGTACAGCTCAACTGTCATTAGAATTTAAAGCACTAAGTATTTTCTATTAATAACACAAAAGTTTGCAAAAAATCTCAGTCCTCTTGTAGGTTAGAATCACTTTCTAGCAGCAGCCTAACAGACTTCCAAGCAGAGCGTAAGCTCAGCTGGGATTTCAACTAGAATAACACAGACGAGAATTTATGAGTAAAACCATCCTGACCATCTTCTGCTTGCAAGAGTGGACACATGTGTCAGCACATGCTATGCCAGCAAATGATACCTTGATAGATTTATGCGGCAAGAGATTTAGTGAGAAAGTTATAATGAACCTCTGAGCATATTTAAGGAAAAAAACCTGCCAGAGAATAATGCAAAGATAATTACTGTTGACATGTTTAATCCCTTTGTGGCAGATGAGATATTTCAGCTTGGTTAAGATGCTATATACAGAATAGAGAGTAGTGTTTCAATAGAGATGGCATTTGGAATAGGAGATGGCAGGTGCAAGTAAAGTTTATTTCAGATATTATGGGCTTTGTGGTGGATTTAGTGCACTCAAGCAGCATTCTCTTAGGGGAAAAAAGAAAAAGGTTATCTGTGCAGTGCTGAATAACTCCCTTTCCACACAGAAAAGACAGAGGAAAACTAGCTAATGGAAAGAAAAGTGTTTTCAACTCAACAGAATTTTGCTTTTAATTGCACACAGAAGAAACTCAGAATCCCCTATTCCCTTTATGCCATTATAATGCATGCTATTTCCAAGAAGTTAGGAATTTTTATTACCCATTCCACAACGTGGAATCCTCAGCACAGACAAACTAAGTCTGACTTTCAGATGTACTTACTACAAGGAAGACTGGATACAGGGCATATGGTGCTGAGTACCTTTGAAAAAGCCAGACTTCTCAAATAGCAGAAGGTCGTTCAGTAAGTAATCCTATCACCTAGAAAGATGGCAGAAAGAAGGAAAGAGGAATGCTGAGCCCTTGCTCAATGCATTCATCAGTACATCACAAACTTCGAGATAATTATTATGCACGCTCATGTCCCAGTGCAGGTGCCTATGATGTACCCATCATTGTGGTAACTGACAGCCTGCAAGAACACACCTCTTGTGGATAGGACTAGCCAAGAGCAGGCTTAAAAGAAAGTCAATATGAAACAAATGAGCTATCAGATGTTAGAGCAAGAGAACCTAGAGAGCAAGAAGCATCTTAAGATGAAAAGGTGGTTCAAGTTAGAAAGACAGAGCTGGCCAGAAGGTTTAAAGCCAGACATATGAAGAGCAAACTCAGAGAAGCAGCTTTCAAATATAATATGGTACAAAAAATCAGGGAAAGGAGAATTTCATTGAAATAGAGAAAAATCTTCATATACAAAATACTGTTAACATTCTCCAACCAAATTCATTCCTGATATAAATCCTCTGAAACCAGTAAGTTTACACTAGAGGAAAATTTATTCCTTGGTGCAAATGCAACATTCTTCCAACTCGATGAGTTAGGCCAAACAATTCAACACAAGAATATTGTGAATCTATTCAGTTAAAGCAAAGGAGTAAAGTATGTATGTACAACGTCAGTGTAGTAGTCTGTTTTGTTAATCCTGCAGTACAAAGTATTCAGCTATTGACATGCCATTTAACATTACACATGTCATTTCTCAGCTAAAGCACTGAGGGGCGATGGAATCTGTGTAAGAATCTGTGTTTTGAACAAACATTAACTTTTGGATGTGTCTGTGCAGTAGGAATCCTTTTGAATAAGAACTTAGATGCTGCTTGTTGGCAACAACCTAATGAAATCAGGTCTTAAGAAAAATACTTCATAGGCTGCTTTAAGAATCCATGCTAGTTTCCACTATAAATATGTAACAGAAGAAAAACAAATTAAGCAGTTTCAGTAGCACAATCACTTAGGGAAATAAGATGTTCCAAAGGCTCCTATAAATAACAATATAACAGCAAGGGTTTTTTTACTCTACCACATAAAACATTTTGTCAGGGAATTAACTTCTTTTATTGTATAGTCATTCCAAGTTTTTGGTTGAACAGTAATATCAGATACCACTAAATACTATCATGTGTGCTTGACCCATATGCAACAGTAACCTCTGCGATATCGCAACAGAGTTCGTAACAACGCTAAGTAGCACTAAAAGAGCACATTTTTTAATAGCTCCCAGCTGAGAACGAATACCATTGCAGCCTCTTGTAACTGCGTGGTTCATACGCAAACACTACTGACGCTTCTTATCTGTTAGACATTTATCTCATCTTTCCTGCTCCTGTCTCCTATCTGAGCATTCATCTTCTCATCTTCCTTTCCATCATCAGCAAAAGGCAGTGCTGGGAGAGTATCTAACACAAAGAAGCTTGGGCTGATGGACACTGAAGCTTGCAGTACAGATCGCTGTGAGACCAAGGCATGCCAACTGCAATGGATCTGCAGGTTCTGTAGAAATGTCTTTTTTTTTTTTTTCATATGTGTGTGTGTGTATATATATATAATGTGGGTTGCGTCACTATTATAATAATCTCTTTTCAGGAACAGAGTTGACCCTGTATTTTAGCTGGCCCATGAACTTCTGACTTCAGTGATGTGGGTAGAAAGCACACAATAGTAGTAAAAAAAAAAAAATAATATAAATCTAATCCTCTAACTCAAGGACATGAAGCAAGCAAGCCTTTGCTCCAGCTTACACTTCAGATTTGGATCAGGAAATAACACTTCAGTGAAAGACCCATCTGTATGTTTCTCTTTGGCAAGCAAAATTGCTCTTCATTTCTCAGAAAAATTGATTCACTTAAATGGCCACGAGTCTCAACTCTTAGTAGAGATAGCTCACCTCTGAAATGTTGGAAGAACGAGATTCAGAATACACAAAAATAGTTTAGATGCCATTACCTGTAAAATGTTTGACTGCAAAAAGTAGAATGCATTTGAAGTAGAAACATGCTCTTTACTGAATACTCTTAAGTCTTAGCTCTATATGCTCAGCACCAGTGCTAAGAAAGCACCCTGTTGAACCTCTGATGTGTTTGATCTTGAATATACACACATTTCTGTGCTATTGTCTTCTTTTCCTAGCAATTCATCCTAACAGAAAAGATATACCTACAGAAGTGAAGCACCAAAACACTACATCTCTATTTCTCTTTGTACCATGCTATCAATATTCTTGCAGTGTAGTTTCTGGTGCATGCATTAAGTTTTAATTAGCATTCCCTGAAATTAGCATGCCTGAAAAAGGCATTTGTTTTTTTAGGAATCCAGGTTTCCATAACATTTATTGTTTGTTCGTTTGTTTCCTTCCCAGCTTTCACCTCAGAGTTTGACCAGCTGATTTAATTTGCCTAATTTTAAAAGATAATGTAACAACTGAAAGCAAATAAACTCAAGTTAAATTGAATCAACTCGTTCAAGAATATGCCTTAATATGATTTAATTTTATGCAGGCTAATGAATACAAAATTAGGTAAGGCTCAAGTAAAGCACTCCGCAGCGCCTTCTTGACCAGGGACTGCCACCTCCTGACCCCAGTGCTGTGCCCTGCACCGAGCTGCTGCTGCTCCCATCCCGCTGCGGCGGCCACCGAGCGCTGCTCCTGCACCCAGATCTGGGGCTGCCACTTATTTCTCCCTGCAACCGCACCAGTTCCCAGGCCAGCAAGTGGCAGCAGTGATTCCTTTGGGTACCTACGTGCAACTAAAGCTGCATATGTCTACTGCAGAGCTGATCTTACTGACCGCCCAGGCTATGCAGAGTACACGCTGCTGTCTGAAGAGATATCGGATGGCAAAAAATACGCGAGATCACTTTTAGACATTGTGGCTTTTTAGTCTGCTGCATAGCACTTTATTTGCCAGCATTTCCCTACTGTATATATTTAATCTTTAAAAATATGCGGGGGTTTTTAATAATTTAAAAGACATTTAGTGCTGTTATACACTGTACAAAATTACACATGTAATTTTGCTGGGTAAATAATATGACATAAATACAGCCTACAAGCACATCTCCATGACTTAAGAGTAGTCTCGTCCTGCAGATACAAAGGAGTAAAAGAAGTCTGACCTCTAGTGAACCCAAGTGCTTACACCACTTCTGCGAGAGGCAATCTTAAGTTATTCTCACCCTCTGGAAAACTTTATTCATAGCTCTGAAATGAAGATAGATTTTTGTTACAATATAACCCCGAGTGAAAATGAGGACAACAAAAGGATAAATACTATAATCCTAATTACTACAGAATTTTGAAGTGACTGGAGACATTAACATTACAGAAGCATCCGAATAAGGAAAAAGCTGTGGTTTCTGACTACTACATTGTACTTCTAAATCCACTCTGCCTTCTTTTCATTTTTATTGAATAAAATAATGTCATTATCTATACTTAAAATATATCAAATATTGAAACCCATCTACTGAGAGATTTCTGAGGTATTTCAGGGTCTGCTTATACGATGAACTTCTTGACTAGAAGTACGTACCTGCAGAAACCTGCAGTTTCTCCTCGATACCCATCGGACATTAGAATTAAGGTATAATAAAAGTGGGATATCTATTGCCTTCAAAATTCCCTTGAATAAAAGAAGCATTACAAGAAAAATGACAATTGAAAGAGACATACGCAATAAATAGCAGCACTCACAGGGATCCCCACAAGCAGCGTTTCAACAACGGAACTGGATGGCTAACTTGAGGCACTTTCCTGCAAAGCTCCTTCAGGCAACTATTGCTTAAAAATTCACAATTCCATGCCTAGAAAGAGTAATCGCAAAGTAGCTCCTTGAGGAGAGCAGCCTAAAATAGTCTGAACAATGAGGCAGCAGGGCAGAAAGCTATGGAAAGTTCAGTTTTCTGAAGGTTGTACAAACCACAGAATCTTTTAAATTCACATACCATCAGCAACTTTTTTGAACTTTACTACGGACTACATTCAGAGATGTAATCACTGTACATCTCACAGAATGGCTGAGGTCATCTTGTCCGACCCCCTGCTCAAGCAGGGCCACCTAAAGCCCCTTGCCCAGGACCATGTCCAGACGGCTTCTGAATATTCTCCAAGGATGGAGATTCCACCACCCCCCTGGGCAACCTGTAAGTGACCTTACACATGGAATTATCTGCTAAGAATGATTTCAGTAAAATTCTTTATGCATTTGGTTTTACGTGAGCCATTAATTACATTTCCGCTTGACAGAAGTACAGCGTCACATCCATGAAGCGCACAAGGTGTTGAACTTTGCTGCCTTGTGATCACGCTAAAACAAATCCATTATTGACAACATGTGTTTACACAAGAAGTACAGCTCTGAGCAGAGCGTGCGAAGCAAACCAGATTAGTGCTTTCTTTGGCATAGCGCATAGCTAATGCTGTTACAGGAAGAGGAAAATATCTATGGGCAAGATAATGAGGCATGCTTAACTAGAATACAGGCACTAAAAGTACTTCAATTTACATATTCTTGACTTACATACCACCTTACATATAATCCTAGTTTATCATTCATTGGATTTGGCTAAACCACTAGGATGTATCACACATACTCTTTAATCCACATGACGATGCTTCAAGTAACTCTTTAGTTGAGCTAGCACAGATAAAATTACTTATCACTCTCCAATGCTGATTTCTGGCATCAGGTGGTATCTTGGTTCAGCACATTACTTGAAACTAGCAATCATCCCCCATGAGAATCATCATGCAAAAGGCTTCAAGGTTATACATTAAAAGACCTATTCTTAACTTGGTATTGGTGCCTCTGCTTCCCGGTCAGGGCCATATGACTTGTAATCCTTATGCTTTTCTCCTTAAAAAGGTACCTAGCAGAGAACATAAGCGCTGCTTCTTATACCTAGGGCTACAGAGAGCAACTCACACAAGAGCAGAAGGAAATATAAACAGTTCAAATTGATGGCTACAAATGAGCACGCTGATTGACTGCTCTATGTATTTCTACAATCTCAAAAAGGCAAAGGTGGTAGCGTAGTAAGGGAGACCACAGAAAAGGAACACAAGTCACCAACACAATAATTATTTCAATAAATGTAACAAAGGTAGCAATTCTTTTAACCTTTACTTTAAAATACTGGGTGCTGTCAAAATGGATAGATTTTAAAGCTAACTTTGAGACTAGGAAAGATCACCCCTGAACAAAGGGCACAAGAGATACTACAGTGTGTTTGAACAGAGATAATGGCTTCTTGATTAGGGGATAAGGGTAATTTTCACAGCTTACCATAAATGGAAAAAGTAACAAAGTGACAGCTTGAATGTAAAAGCCTGGTTTGTTGAGGGTTTTTTTCCAGCTTGATTTCTGAAACACCTGAATGTATTTGCTCCTCATTTCAGTAACTCAAATTCCAGCAAGCACAGTATTGTATGTGATCATCCCGGGGGAAAAAGAAAAAAAAAAAACAAAACAAAACGAAACACAAAAGCCAAAACACACAACCGCCATTTTTTAGTATTTATAACTGTACTTCTTGTGAGTCACACACCAATTCTGGGTTACCACAACACCTAACAATCACGGCTTCTAGCGCACCTTTTACAAAAAGAAGCCAATACGCAGTAACTGTATCAGCACGAACAAGGAAAAAGGGCAAATGTCCACCCAATCCTAAACCTCCCTTTTTAAGGTGAGGCATGTATGTACTGCAAGGGAGTAAACTTTGGCTGTTGCGTGGTTGGTGATAGCAAGGAGTGAAGGCTACTTGGGTAATTTTTCGGTTTGAATTCACGTGCTTTCAAAGACTTCATTTCAGAAAATTATACAGTTACATTAAAAGGTCTTGTCTTTACGCAGTCCTAGCTCTACTATAAAAAATGCCCAAAGTAGTTTTGAATCCCAAACATCTACCTGCAAAACAGAAGTGTCGCAACCTCCGTGATAAGCGGCGCAGCCCGTCGTAACCCCCGAATCCTGTCTCCGGGGGCAATAAGAACACCCCTTCGCCCGAAAGTCAACAGCCAGCGATCCCACCCCACAATAAGCCGTGCAATCAGTGAGCTATTAACCTTTTTTTTCTTTTTGGTAAGTGTTTTTCCTCACAGTTAAGAGCACACGAGTTTCTGGAACCTGTTTCCAGAAGCTGCCCCCCTTCCCCCCGTCAGGTGAGGAACCCTTTCCCCGGGCCACAGCGCGGCCCCGTGAGGAGAACGCGCGGGCCACAACGATCGATTTTCTCGTTTTAAAGAGCGTAACGGCCGCGGGAACCCGAGGACGGGCGGCGGCAGCTAATTAAGCTCCGCTAAACCAATTAACGCCCCTCGCCCGGGCTCACCCCCTTCCCGCCGCTCGCGCGGGTGGCCGTTGGGAGGGGGGGGGGAGGCGGCGCGCGCCCTCCCCCGCGCGCCCCGGTTCCCGCGCCGCGAACCCGCCAAACCCCGCGCCCGGCTCGAGACCCGACTTCCCCCCGTCCGGCGGCGACGGCGGGAGGAGGAGGGAGGGAAGAGCCGGGGAACGCCGCGCTCTCATTGGCGCGCGGGGCGGAGGGCAGCGCGGTGATTGGCTGGGCCGTACCACCCTCCCCTCGGCGGCTCAGCGGGTTGAATTCAAATCGGCGGCGGGACGGGACCGGGACCGGGACCGGGACCGGGACCGGGCGGTGGCGGGCAGCGGCCCCACTCCCGGTGGGTTAACGGGGCTTGGGCGGCGGAACGGGAGCGTGGAGCTGAGAGCGGAGCAGTTCTTTAGCGCTCGCCGCTGGCGCCAAATGTTTAAACCGGATCCCGGAAGGGCCCCGCCCGGTGGCGGCGGCCGCCCAATCGGCGGGGCTGCGGCGGGCAGCGGCCGGTGGGGCGGGGCCGTTGGGCGGGCGGGCGCGCGCGGGCCGGGCCCAGAGGCGGGAGGGCGGCGGGAACCGGCTTCGGTTCGCTTCGCTCCGCTCCGGTCCCGTCAGGGCTCTGGGGGGGTCGCCGCCGCCGCCGCCTTCCCTTGGTTAACCGCTTCCCCCCCCCCTCCCCGCCCCGCAGAACCGGCGGGACCCCTGCGATGCGGAGCAGCGCGGCGGCGGGACCGGCGGGTGTCACCTCCTGAGGCTGCGCGGCCGGCGGGAGAATGCAGCAGGCGGGGGGGGAGATGGGGACCGGCGACAAGGTAACGGGCTCGGTTCCGTCTCGTTTTCCTCCGGGGGCGAAACGAAAAAAGCGGGCGGCCCCCTCCCTCAAACACCCCATCCACCGCGGGGGCCGCTGTCTCGGGGGGGGACACGGGGACCGGGAGCGGTGACAGCCCCCCGGGGGGGGGGGCACGACCCGTTCCCAGCCGTTTGCGGCACCCCCGGGTGGGCGACCGCGTTAGTCGGAACGGAGGGGGGTGAGAAACGTCGGCTGGCCGTCATCGGGGGCGTTTTACCATCACTTCCATTTCTGTCCTTAACAAAAATACCGAAATCTTCACCTGGAGACCCTTCTGCACCGGTCTGGTGACGGGCGGTAACTTCTTCCCGGCTCCCCGGTTGCTTTTTTCCTTAATAAAAAGGTGTCTCAGTCATTCTTTACAGCTTTCTGCTGCGGATTAACGTCCACCCTGTCTTTTCCCTAGAGGGAAAGAAAGGGAAAATTACCCTAAGAAGACCACGGGCCCCGGGCCTTAACCCGAAGGCACCGTCAAAGAAACGGTTTCAGGGAGCGGGTTCGCTGGTTCAGGGTTAAAACCGCAAACTTTGACTTCGAGCGACCCAAAAAACGCAGCGGATCTCTGTCCTGCTTTGCCTGTTACCAACAAACAGACCACAGTGCTTCTGGATTTTAACATCACGGTTTTTCTTTCTTGGTGCGTAGGAAAATCATTCTTCTGAGCCATACAGAAGCGTGTTGAAAACCCCTCTGAAACAAGCAGCTACCTCACGTTCCACATTGACAGAGATCCAGCCTGACTGTCAGCCGCTAACCACACCCCCAAAACCTAAAGAAATCCTTCCAGCAGATCCATGGACGCCTACTTCGAACCTGAAAATGCTGATTAGCGCGGCTAGTCCTGAGATCAGGAGCAGAGAACAGAGAAGGGAACTGTCAAACAACGCAAGGGAGGTCCTACAGGCGAAACACTGTTTGCAGGTATGTTGTAAAGGTGTCGTCTTTATTTACTTTTTTTTTAAGTTAGCTGAAGGCTGTTTATTCAGTATAAAAAGTTATACATTAACATACTGCAACTTTTTTAAAGTTTTGGGTTTGGAGTGTTTACCAAATATAAGTAAGGATACTGTCTAGTTGCATGCAACAGGTAATGTTTTGCTGGTTTTATTCCACAGCTGTTGGGGACAAAGGGAGAACACTGGGCCTTTGACAGTGCTCACAGTGAAGCTGTTCAATACCTGTGTTTACCTATTGTAAAAAATTTCAAATTCTCTTTTTCTTATTCCCGTGTAGGAGCACTTATCGGGAGATGAATATGAAAAATCTCAACCGAGTCGCAAAGAGAAAAGTCTAGGATTACTGTGTCATAAATTCTTAGCTCGATATCCTGATTACCCCAGCACTGCAGAGAATAATTACATTTGCCTTGATGAAGTAGCTGAAGAGCTTAGTAAGTTGGTGTATAGGCCGTTACATAGTTCTTCATTCAAATGTGCCAATAACCTACCATTTGTGTTAGTACATTTTTGCCCCGTAAAATTTTGAATGCTTGCTGTGTACTCTAAAACTTATTTAAACCTGGCTTTAAACTCTTAATTCTTAGAGCAATTCTTTTAAAAAGCTAAAATTTCTTCAGTGAACTGAATTGAGAAATTCTGAATTTTGTTTAATATTAAACATCTAAATTATTGCCGACACCACAAATAACAAGCTGCAGGTTTTTGGATCTAGAGATGATGGCTAGGATTAGGGGTTGGATTTTTGTGGCAGGAACTAGAGTGTCTCAGGCTGAACCTACAACTTCCTGTCCAATCAAGACATCAAACCAAGAAACTACTTTCTACTCTCTATGATAACTTAACTTTCTCATTTTATATCACTATTTTTGTATCACACCAATGATCTACCGAGAGTCTAAGTTGCTAACATTAAGCTGAAGCTTTTTTTTATCAAAGAGCTATGAAATTACAGTATTCTACAGATTATAACACTGATAATAATTATAAATCATACTGCTATAAAATTTTTTGGTGTTACATCTTCAGAATATGTTGAGGGACACAGAAGAGGGGTGAACTGCAAATTAAACAAAATCTATTCTATTTATACTTTGTACAAAATAACATCTCTTTTAGAAAATGCCTAGTCAAAACCAAGAATTTAACAGGCAAAAGAGAAAAGGACAGTGTGTTAATAACGTATAAAAACAAGTTACAAAACAGTTGTCTGCCATGAGTTTCCAAGGTTATTTAGTGAGATGATCTAAAATCGATGCAATGAATAATTAAAAATGCTTTGGGTTTTTTTAAAGCTGTATCGAAACCCATCTAATGGCTCTTTTGGCAACAGTAAGTTTTATTTCTTAAGTAATGCTGTAAACCAAGAATAACTGTGGAAAAGCAAGTCCTTCCATATCTAAAGCAAGAACTGTTTTCCCTTCCTTGCCGGCAAGATCTATGAGGGCTATTTTCAGAAACCTTTGTAAAGAGGAATCGGCAAAAATGGCTTAGAAGTGTATTAAGAGGAGGGGGAAGCACAGGAAACTGATCCCTTCTGTGTGCAAACCATGTTTTAGGTAAATGTCTGACAAAACATATTTTGTGTAGTAGAGATACCATGTTTGTCTGTATTTTTTCAGATGTTGAACGTAGACGCATATACGACATTGTGAACGTCCTAGAGAGCCTACACATGGTGAGCCGCCTTGCCAAAAACAGATATGCTTGGCACGGGCGACATAATCTCTCCAAAACCCTGCAAGCTTTGAAAAAAGTCGGAGAAGAGAACAAATATACACAACAAATTCAGATGATCAAGAAAAGAGAGTATGAGCATGAATTTGATCTCGATGGTGAAAGCAATGAAGAAATGGCAAGATCTTTTGGCTCAAATGAGCATTCAGAAATGTCTTTTGTTGAGCTCCCAGGAATGGAATTTCGTGCTGGTAATAATTCTCTATAATGCCAAGAATAATACGTGCTTTAATGATAAGTATCTATGAACTTGCAAAAAACATTTATTGGACTTTTTTTTCTGAAATGCGACTGCCTGAAAGGCACCACAACTGTTTGTGGTGAGAAAAAGTCCTCTACGCTCTTTCACTTCTCTTATTCGTACAATTCTTACACAAGTATTTTGTTTTTACAGTGCAAGAACAAGGGGGCATCAGCTGAAACTATCAAACATACCCGACATACAGTCCAACTGCAGGATCTGTTACCATTGAATGTTATAGAAGCTACAAGTATAAATTACTCAATTTATTTTTTAATTTAGGTTTGATTCATGGAAGAAATGTTAATTAATGATTGTTGCATACGTTGTATAACCTGCAGTTAAGCATCTTTAAGACTACAGGTTGTCAGACAGTAGGAAATGTATACAGGTGGAAACATGGCATTCTCTTCTTTGTAGTTAGACTTGGTACTCCCCTTATTATCTGATTCTTGCCATGTACAAACATAACTCTGGAGTCCACATCGGCCCTGCCTAGTTGCTGTGTTGTCTGTTCTTATAATAATTGTTACTGACGAATTTCTTCAGTGTTTTAAAAGCGTCTGTAGCTGGTGTGTCACTTAATACTTTAATCCTTTCTCCTGTCTGCTGCAGCATCAGTAAATAGCAGGAAAGACAAGTCTTTACGAGTGATGAGTCAGAAATTTGTGATGCTGTTTCTTGTATCGACTCCTCAAATAGTAAGCCTTGAAGTTGCTGCTAAAATCTTGATTGGAGAAGACCAGTTGGAAGACTTAGATAAAAGCAAGTTTAAAAGTAAGTAGAATATCAAGTGTAAGCTAAATGAACTATTCCAGTGCTAGTTTATACAGTGTAAAATACCACCATCTTTTTCCTGCCATAAATACATTTGAGCCTCCAAAAGCTCATTAAACACCTTGCAGAGTTTTTTAACAGAGACCCATGTAAAAGGAAAAGTCCATTAAATCCTCTCTCCTGAAGTAATGTCACAAGGCTGCTCCTTGGTAACAATTTCCCTTTCTCTTTCCTCAAGCAGTCTGTCAAGGATTGCAGGATCATTTCATCAAAGATGCCCTAGAATCATGCAAATCTGTGCTCTGGTCATGTAACTTACTTGTTGGAAATCTAAATAAATTCTGTAGAAGTCCTGTTAATAACTTACACGTGAGAGGAAGTGAAACCCAATGCTGTAACTGTCAATTATTTCTTCATTCTTTTACCCTGTTTTCAGTTCCTTGCACACTTCCTCATCTCCCTCTCCAGTCAAGTGAAAAGGTACTTCTAGGTCTAGGCCTATGTGTCTATAATAATCAAAAATGTGCCTGCTCTTGAGGGGCCAAGAATTAATTGTGGGTTTCATTGAAAATTACACCCGTCCTTGATTCTCAGGCAGACTCCATTGCTTTTTTGTAAGGAATTGTATCTATGCAAAAAGAAAACCGATCCTTGCTGGTTTCAGTTCATAATTGCCTTTCCACTGCTTCATGGCAACATAGAGTGAGTGGGTGGGTAGTCAGTAGGGTTTTTTTTTAATTCGTTTTCATTCTTTCTTTTTCCTCTGTAATGTCTGTCTCGCAATAAAAGCATTTTCAGGGCATTCCATCCATGTGTCTGTATTTCAGGTATCACATGTTTTACCCTGTTCTTGGTTAAGAAGCGTAGTCCCAAGTTCCATGACTTACTAGACTTTAAGTTTTCAGTAGCAGAAGCATTGGCCTAACCACATTCACTTTGCAGTCCAGAAGTCACTGGTAATTTGACTGCTGCCTAAAACTTTTCCCTAATAGTTCAACCAGAAAACAGTTAAGAATACGCAGGATGATTATCCTGTTGGATTTTAGCATGCCTCTTCCCCCTAGTTCCCATGTTTGCCATTGCATGCATGTACCTGCCTTCTAAGCTACTTATTTTCACTCCAGAATTTGTATAGGTTTGGGCATTGCACAGAAGAACCCAACTTGTTTTGAAAATTTTTTCTCTATATTTAGCATAATATACTTAGCAGTATTTTCTTTTCTAGGTCTGTATCTATGTCATTCTATTTTACTTATGAACTTTATATTGTGATGTGTTATTTCATAGTATAAATACCTGTTCCACAAAATTGTTCTAACAAAAAAATTATAAAGGTTTTTCCTTTTAGCTGCTAAAAGGGCGTTACAACATTTTTAATCTGCTGTATGTTGTCAATCAGAATTGCTATACTTTACATTTGTTTATTTTATTTCAGCCAAAATTAGGAGACTTTATGACATAGCAAATGTTCTCAGTAGCCTTGAGCTTATCAAGAAAGTTCATGTTACGGAGGAGAGAGGTAGAAAACCAGCATTCAAATGGACAGGACCTGACGTCTTGCCAAGTGTTCAGGGTAGGTGTGTGTGTGTCATTTCCTTTTGTTCTGCTGATGATTTTGATTGATTGTTTTCTCCGCTAGATTTTTTTTTTATCAAAAGACAGTAAACTAAGCAGAAAATCTTTACTAGTCACATCACTGTCCTTAGTCCTTGACAGCATAGCACACCAGTGTGTATTTCCACATAGGGGGTGTACTCACACTGAGACTCTTGCATTTCCATTTTTGCTGCTGCTACTACTTTGATGATTATAAGCCAGGCTCAAATAACTGCTTTTAGTTACTGAATCTGCACATGATATGTATTTACTCTTTCGTGGTTTTTCTGCTTTTTAGATACAAAACTTGAAACAACTTCTATGAGCTGTCCCCCATCTATTTTGGAATCCATCCCTTCCAAAGAGCAGTGTTCAAAAAACCTTTTTCCTTCAAGAGGAAAGCAAAACTTCACTCGGCATCCTTCTCTAATAAAGTTAGTTAAAACTATAGAAAATGACAGAAGAAAGATCCAATCTGCTCCAACCAGTCCAGTTAAAATGAGTGCAAGTAAGTAGCTGAAAAATACATTTCTCTATCTTTTTCTAAGTATGTTTTTTAACTCAGCTGTAGTCTTACATTAAATATTCAGGTTTGCCGTCTCCTCATAGGAGATGCGGGTGGGTAGATATGCCTTCTTAAGACGTGTTTGTTGTAAGAAATGTCAAAAATAGACAAGATGGGGAAAATATATGTTGCCTGTAAATCTGAGGCCTTACAAGACTGCTCACTGCATAAGCTCTGCAATTACTAGAAGCTCTTTCCAGTTTGGTGGACCAAATCCAGTCACAGCTTGTGCAGTTGCAACAAAATAAATACATTCATTGAGATCTGGACCAAATTTGGCACACTGTAGGGAACTCTAGCCTTCTCTTTCACACCAAATACCCAAGGAGTGGCATATTACTGCTTTGGGTTCAAGAAGAATATTATATTGCTTTTTACATATCACTATCTTGACTTTGTGCGATGTCTTACCAGCTACAAACTTGTTTGTGTAGTATAGCTGATTCTCTGGATATCATATCTTTCTCTGTGAACTGCCCTAACCCTGGTTTGTTGTGGCAACTGCTTTAGATTTCACTATGTAAGCAGTTCTGTATCCTGTAAAATTGCCAGACAATTGCGTATCAATGTTCATGTTCTTGTTAGGTAGCCTCTTTGGAGGGGAAAAAAAAAAAAAAGGGGGGCTGAGGCTTTAAAGTTTTTTTGATGGAAGCTATCATCCAATTGATCAAATCAAGTCTGGGCTGCAGTTTGAGGATAACGTGGAGTCTTAGTGTCTTCTCATTAAATGTGTATGCCACATAAAATAACGCAGTCTCCTCAAGAAAAAATTTAACTTCTGTGTTTGATGTACTAACAGTTTTGTTTTCCCTCTCCAACCAGGTACTGATCAAAATTTATCAGCTCTCCCAAGTAAAATGGCTCAGGTTCCAGCAATTGCTAAACATCAGTTGGAAGGACAATCAAAGTAAGTTTGCACAAGTGTTAAGGTGAGAAGCTTTATTTTGTCACTGGCCATTAAGTTAAAGCTATGCTCAGTTTGAGTTGGGCAATAGTCTGCGAAGAACAGTAACCCCTGATACTGCAGGCTATTTTTTTCACTTATTTTCTGCTCAGTGGATTGAGAAGTACAAGCTTACGTTAAGTCTTTGCATTGCAGAAAATAATTTGTTGGGGCATTCGTTTCTGCACAAAGGCATTAAAATGTGTTTGGGTTTTTGTTTGTTTTGTGTTTTTTTTTTAAGGAAAGCAAAAGAGTTGAAATTGTCAAGATCTGCTTTGGAATCTAATCAGTCGTCGCCTGAGGTAGTCCCCAAGCCCGAACCTCCTTGCGTCGCAGCACCCTCCCAGCAGCCAGCTCTTGCACAGCCACCGGCTGTCTGTCCTCCAAGCCACAGTTCAGTCTCACCAGTAATACTACCTCATACTCCTGCTGGTGTTTCGTATGCAATATATCTGCACCCTTCCCAAGCCCACACTGTGACAACATACAGCCCAAGTTTCATGTTGCAGCCTCTACCATGTGCTAATGTAACTGGAATTAAGAGTATTAATTCAAAAGTATTAAATAAAACAACCACTGAGGAAGGGGACAATCAGGTGACTACAGATGATCCAACAAAATCCTTGACAGCTAAAGAAGGACCGCCTATAAAATCAGAAACTTCATCACAGAGGTGCCTTAAAAGATCACAAGCATTACAAGAGAATAATTTGATTAAAAAGTGTAGAAGTGATGAGGAAAGCCTTGATACTTCTTTGGTAAGTTAAATTATTTTTAAAATGCCATTTTATAGCTTAGTGATGTTGCTACCTACTCATTTTGAAAGTGGTTTAGGAGCCTACCAGATGTTGTCAAATTTGTAAATGAATTGTAAGGAAGCCTGCCAGGGGAGTACTCTTGTAAACACTTAAGCCTTTAGCTTACTCTAAGAGCATTTGTACTGCAGACTTGCAGAACCTTTACTGTATGAAACAGTATCCATGTTGGCGTTTGGAAGACCAGATCTTGTGTTCTTCTTCATACCCGCCCTTCTGGAGGGTAAGAAAACAGTTAAAAGACAAAATTGAAGTTGTCTGCCGTTCCTTGCTAAACAAGTGTGCTTAGGTGTTTTAAATAACATTACACTTGAAGGGATGATGTTCATTTGTTGTGCTTGCTAATGTATGGGGGGGGCTGGTTTGATGGTTTTTTAATATATATCAAATATCACATAATCTTGCTGGTATTTGCAAAGCATCAGGCAGGATATACAGTATACAATATAACATATATCCTTGAAAAACCAACCTAGGATCAAGGCTGTATTTTTCTCCTTGTTCCCCTCCCTTCCCCCTCCAAATATTTATTTCCCAGAAGATGTGTCAGAGTGTACAGGTGGGAGTTATTTTATTTTGACTAATAAAACATTATGTCAATACTTGCCTATTTATACAATGATTCTGGAGTAGTTCAGGTTGCTCATCTTTACACAATGGCTGGCATTCATTCTTGGGTTTTAGAGGTGTTTAGGAGGGAAAGTGGACACATAAAAGTTGCTGGACAGGGAATGTCCCAAAATCCAATTTCTATCCAATGTTGTACATTGTTAACGTTGGATCATTGTAGGTGTAATAATACAGCACACGAAGAGAGTAAGAGGTTCAGATACACTTGATGCATATGGAGAAACTGGGTCTGGATTGCTTTCTGCTCCTCGGTTGCTGAACGTTTTAGTGTCTCTGTGAATTACTAGGCTGCTTTAAATTGTGCTTGCCAAAATGGTCATGAAATGTTATCGGCGTTTTGTGACGATGTGTGGCGTCAAACATCCACTAGCTGTGAAGGAGCAAGAGGGGATAACGTGGAACTGGTTGTCTTAGTTGTCTCAAGCACAAACTTGAGAATCAGGAGAAAGGAGAAAGCTTGCTTTCCTAATTTTTAAAATGTATAAATATCCTTGTAGATCTGTAATTGAGAATGTGAAGTCTTACGATGCCTGCCTTTGTTTTCGTATGTACTTTTTTAAAGGGAGGATCCACAAAAAATGAAAGACCACTTTCCAGTAGCTCACAAATTAATCACGAAACGGACAATTTCCAGGAAGAGAGACAGAACAAAACTGAAACATTAGATCAAAACATGGCAAGTCGCTGTGACCAAAGTAAAAGAGACCATGTTCTAGAAGATGAGGACAAAATCAAAACTAAACAAGACATACCTGTAGCATTTGCCGTTCCTGCTCACGAGGTAGGCTTTGTCAGACACCACAGCATGTCTTGCCCTTACCTGGGAAAACACCACGGTGGAGTCTTTGCAAAAGAAACAAAACTATAATGCACTACACATATATAGATTGTCTTTGGTTGGATTATTTTTAGTATGCTTTTAAAACCTTATTTTTTAGGAATGTAGGACTTAATTACACAAATAAGAGGACATGAAGTGACTTTCAGGCTTCGACTGGGATGAAGATCACAACTAGGACTAAGTAGATGAAGGCAACGTTGAGATCCCATACCTCCCCAGTCCTTTGTGCATATTTAGTCTCAGATACTTTGATTTACAACAGAATAACACGAAAGTCTCTTCATCAGTAAAATCTGGTATTACTGCAGTTAAGACTTACTACTGTAGAGAACCTGAATAAAAAACAGTTCTGTTGACAAAAACAGAACTTGTAAATGCAAAAGGATTTCCTTCCAATATTTGTCTTATGAAAACACAATCCAAGAATGAGGTGACATGATGATTACTGGGTCTGGATGTTTCTTCTGGGCGGGAAAAGAAAAGTATTCAGTATCACGATTTCTCTGTTGTCTAGTCTAACTGCATTGTGTTAATCCCAGGTGGATTTCCAGTTCCTCACTGAGGATATCCGCTGGAAATGGAGCCAGCTGACTTCCACACAGTAGGGCAGTCTTACTTTAAAGAGTGTGTCCTTGAGTCCGTTGGGTCCAATTCTAGACAGAAGGTGGTACAGACATGGAATATAGGATCGTAGGGATACAGAGGATAAGGAATAAGAACAAGGCAAGGGGGATGCAACGTTGGAGAAAAACTTCATTTTTTGTTTATTATGTGTTTGGGGAAAAGGTGTATTGTCTTTTTTCTTTTTCAGACTTTTTTTCCATCTGGTTATCTTATTCCTCTTACTCAGTGCACCCATGGCAACAAAGCAGGCTTTTCTAATAAAGAGAAAGCTGGGTTATGTTCATTACAGCACACTACCTACAGCTCACCCGTTGCTGGTGAGTATTAAATAAAATAGGCATACAGTTGTCCTACTGAGGTAATGAAATCACAACGCAACGGCTTGAGTCTCAATTTTTAATCCCCTTCATCAGTTGATTTGTCTGTTGCAGGTGTTATTCCAGTGACAGCATCTGAACTGAAAGCAGTTAACATTCCTGCTTTTCAAATAACACCCTTGAATATAATGCTGTCACCAACTTCTATAGCTGCTGCACCTGTATTGAGCAACTCCTGTCTCAATTCAAGCAATACCAGTTCTGCCCAAAATCCAAGTTCTTCAGTTCTGAACTTTACACTGCAACACATAGGACTAATACCTGCTGGTGTGCAAGTTCCTGCAAATCCTGTTCTTCAGAACATGTCAGTCTCTTTACAACCAGAAAATGTTAGCTATAGCTCAGAAAACATGAACTTGCAAGAAGATAAGGTAAGTAAAAATATATTGCAACTTTTTGACTGTGATGGGTTAAGTGAGAAGTATAGCTCAGTAATTCCTTTATAGCAGGTAGAATTTTTAAAGAAAGAATTTTTTTTTTTTTTAATCTTTATAAATCAGCACTGCCCACAAAGAGCTGGCAGCGAAAGCTAGCATAAGTACAATATAATTGAGAGGTTAGAAAGGAAGAACAATTATCTTATCTGTTGTGGAAGTGGAGCCAGCTGGAAGATGACAAGATGTGAAGAGACAGCTCGTTTAGAGGGAGGATTTTGCACAGATCTGAGATGACTTTTATTAACAATTTATCCGTTTGTTACTTTATCTTTCCTTCTTGTTACTCTCCTAATCTAAAATTCTTGCATTTAATGTTAGCTTTTTTTTAATAGGATGAGATTGTAGAGGATTTTTAAAGAGTATTTTTTTCCTCACAGGAAGTTTCTCTGTATATTTTGTGTAATACTGTACCGCCTAAGATCAGTTTGTGTTAAAAAAGGAGATAGGAGGGGATTAAAGAAACAAGATTTTTGTTTAATTAATTTTTATACATATATATTTATAGCTATATCAAGGAATACAGGTGTATTCTTCTCAGTAAAGAGTTGTTAGTTTTTAAATTTCAGGAGAAAACAGTATTTTGCTAACATCCTGTAGAAACCTAAAACTAGAATTCACTTTGGTTTTTTTTCTTCCCCTTAAATGAAAGTAACTTTCCCTCTTCTCTTTAGCCTTCTGTTCCAAAGGAGCTCCAAGAGCCCCAGACAGTTACGGAAAACTTTTTCCGCACACCAGGAGGGCCTAACACAGTATCTTCGCTATCTGCAAATTCAGATGGTACCGACAGAATCTCTCAAGGAACTCTGTATATTCCTCAACGCAAACTTGAAGTGTCAGAAGACTAATTTAGGGATATTGAATTGCTGAATGTGTTAGCAGGCATAATTACTGGTAACACACTGCACACATCTTGGATTGTATGATGGACAATGTGTGTTTTGGACATGTATTGGCAAGACCTCAGTACTGGAATAGCCTTAATTAATGCTTTAGAAATAAACCTGGCTCTTAATGAGAAAGTTAATGTCTAATAATATTTTTCCAAAAGGTTTACCTGAAGTATTATAGCAACAAAGTTATGTATCTAGTGTTTTTTTGTGTTGCTTTTCTGCTATGCAAAGTAAGCTGAAATTATCTTTGTACAGAAAGGTACAGTCTATCAGTCAGTACATATTTTGCACAAAGAAAAGTACTGTGAGTGTGTACATATTTTATGTCTTAACAAAAAGGCCACAGTTAAAATGTCTTGCTCCTATGTTCAATAATGCTCTTTTGTAAAGTTAGTTAAAAAAAATAAAACAACAAAAAATGAATTCTTAATCAAGTTTTATATAAGTTAAGAATTATTTATACTGTATTTTTAAATCAATTTGTTCAGATTAAACTTACATCAAACTCAACATTTTGACTTTTTTTGTTTGATCAACTTAAATCAGCTAAGTAATACATTGTATATTCGCGGGCATCTCTTCATTCTTATATTTGTCAGACAGGGGTGTCTGTCTTCTGAAGAAAGGGAAAATGTTATTTCATGAGAAAGAGATTTAAGTAACTCGATCTAACTTCTGAGCTCTTATCACTAGAGATTACATCTCCTAATACCAACAATTAGAGGAAAACACAGTTATGAAGTTTGGAATTCAGAGTATCTTTATCACCCTGGAGCATTCTGGAAAGTGCTGTCCAGATGTCGCAAAGGAGAAGTTAGATGGTTTGGGCCTCGAACTGAACAGACAATCTTGGTAAGAGTTGAAGATGAGCACTCGTTACTTTGCCTCTCTTCTATTCAACTCCGAGTTTGAGCCAGGTCCCTGCTATGCTATACATACTCTATAGGTTCTCTTGACACTGGAGAGGTTTCAAGCCTGAGAGAAAGTTTTTGTAACATTTCACCTAAGGTTTTGTAACCATCTAAACCAGTTTGTGGCAGAAATCACGCGTGCAGTTACTGAAGCGCTAGCTGTTGACCGCTGCAAACAGCGTAAGGTCTGGCTTCTAGAAGGAGGGAGCCCCGTGTCTCCTGGGCGTACCTACACCATACAGAGGCTGTACTGTTAGTTTCTGCTTTCTAGCAAAGATCAGCGTCGCCTTCCAACTGTTGTTTTTCCCTTCTTGCAATTTGTCAAACACGTTAAGTTAAACCAACTGAATTTGAATACGTGTAGCAGAGTCACTGCTACACTAAACAGAGAAAGATGAAGCCTCCTCATACAGCTCACACTCAGATGACAGGGAATAACTAACAAATTAAAGGAAAACACAGTGTATCATCTACCTTCCCAGGTGAAATGTGCCCGGCTGTCCAAATTAGGACAGGAGAACTGCTAGCAAAGCCCAAAATTCAGGCTTGGGCTGGATAAAAAAAAAAACCAGAACAGCTAACGCAGTAAAACCAACTGCCTTGCTCTTTAATAATGCAAAATTTTAATATAAACTACACATGACAGAATACAATCACTACTGAAATACTCCTGCATGAGAGAGAGAGGAGAATAAAAGCTGGAAAATGGAGGAATTCTCACTGCAGCAGCGAATAGATTTTTTTTTTTCCTTCTCCAAAGTGGTAATTGATCGATGTTCCTTACACATTCTATCAATTTAATTCTAGAAGTATAAAGACAAAGACTTACAGAAACTTGCGTTATTCAAAGGAAACAAACTACAAACCTTTCATTCTTGGACACCGCAGTTGACAGAATAAGAAACTACAGTAATTAGGCTTGGAGAAATGGTCTCCTCACAAACAGTGCTCTGTTCTGAAAAGCTGAACATATATTCTGACTTGCTGCCTAGTGTCCCTTGGCTCCTGTCAGAACACAGTTGCTTGTTTTTTCACGCAGGCTTTATAACACCTAGCGCTTTAACTTGTTCATTTTGCAGGCTCAGAAACTACCGCTTCTCTGCTCAAAGTACCCTATTCCCCAGAAGACTTGCATTTCGCTCCAACTAGCTGAGCTCACTGCTCTTCCGACCTGCATCACCCACCCTCGAGCGTGACCCGAGTACCCGATGTGCTCTGCTGCCAAGCTCTAGGGAAGTCCCTCTGATCCTCAGGCTCGCTTCGCTTTTGATATGCTGCGTTCCAGTCCTCGGAGCAGAGTTTTTTAATCCCTACCTTTGATTTACAGAAAACACTACCTTCCCGCTCCACCAGGAATATAAAAATTCATCCATGTGTATGTTCCAGCTGCATATTTCGAGTCTGTTCTTCCAGTCTCAGGCCCCGATAACCACAGTGGACCAGGGATTATATGAAATGCCAACTAACCCACAAGGGGTCTGACTGCTCCTTTGAGCTGGAAAGAGCCTCTCAACCAGACTCGCTTCCTTACGGGAGCACACAGTATCCGGGGTAGCACAGAAGTACAGAAATGAACACCCAATACCAGGAAACTGAAGGTTGTTCCCTGCCTTTTCCCCTTAAATTCTCTGACAAACCTAAAGGTAAAATACTTACTGACATTTTGGGGTAATCTCTCGACAGATTTCCCTGCAGTTGGTTACCGTGCAAATCCACCCAAGTACATGATCTACATGATGCGAGTGAGGATCAGTGAAGAAGATTCAGTTCCCTCAAATTGCAAGGGTCCTAACTTAGAAATCACCGAGGCTGCAAACACAAAGCGGTTACAAGCTGCTTAACACTTTCCCTGTACTCCAACAGCAAGCTCAGTCCTGCCCCAACCCCTCCTTGCTGCCATCGTACAACAAACGTCCATACCACGTACACTGCTCCGTCACCTCTGCATTTAGCCTTGTCTGACATAGGCAGAAGAGTTCCTTTAACTATCCAGGGAGAATGACCAAGGAGAGACGGAGTCCAGCTCTCCTGCTTAGGGAAAAATAGTCCTCCAACTTGACAACGAGAACCTGTCTCTGCATTATAAAATTTTTGCTGGACTCAACAGTCAATGATCTATAGGCTCCCAAGAGTTTTCAAAGTAGCCTCAGCGAACAGACCCCAAAAATCCTGACGTGGATTTGGCAGCTAATTTCCTTACGCTCCCATGGAAGTCCCAGGGTTCAGACTCTCAGCTTCAGAGTCCTGGTGTTTAACCCCCAAGGCTGTAAGGGCTTGGCCCCTTCACGCACAGCTAAGTCCATGATACTGAACAAAGCTGCTGAAGTCCCTTTAGAAAACAAGAATTAGCTTCTAAATCTTTAAAGCACAGAAAATAAAACCTTGTAAAAAGTGAACTTTAAGTGCTTCATACTTTATTGTCCACATCTCTAACATGTGTGCAGCATCATCCTCTTCCAAGGTAGGCATGGCAAATGCAGCTGCAATGATCAGACATGCTAAACGTTATACATATTAACTAGTCATCTTAATGCCTAAAACCAGTAAAAATTTCAATATTAGAGTGAGAAGCGTAATCCTCCATACCCTAAAAGACAAACCAGTTTTATCTATCAAATCATGAACTGCAGAGTGAAATTCTATTTGGTTTGAAACTGTTGAGTTCCGGAGGCTCCTACAAACAGGTTTGTTTGGGGTTTTTTTAATAGTTATTTTGGTAAATTACTTTTGGCAATGTGATTATTTATGACTAAATCCTCATTTCAGGAGCTGTTATTTTATGATTCACATTCAAGCAATGCAGTAGCAACTATAAAACTTTAATCTTTATTTCTGATCTATTAGACGGCAGTTAGGAATGCCCTCTAGGTGTAATCTGAGGGGCTGCATTGTTGTCCACCTACTCACAAGTGGACATAAGGGGACAAAATGCCAGGCTTTTGTCAGAGGTTATTTTCAGCTTGGCGATAGCAATGGCATTGCTCAGATCCCTGAAACTCTCTCTCATTCCCCTCCCCTTCCAGCTTATAGGGCTGACAGCAGTGGCCACTGCATTTAAAAGAGCGCAGGAATCCCTCGTGTTCGAACCCTTCGAGGCCCAAGAAGACAGGGAGAAACATCCAGCGACTCTGGTAAGTACGGCATATCGGGTTTTGCCAAGACTCTGATATAAGGGTTTGGGTATTTTTATTTTTTTTTCCCTAACAGGTGGTAGAAACAGCTTGTTGCTTGACAAAGAAATAGATGTAGGTATAGTACAGAAATGTAAATCCTATGGAGCTGAGAGCAGTATTTTAGGTTTGGAGTAGCCAGCCAGTAAGAGAAATTCTTCTGGGCTTCTCAGCCTGTTGTAGCTACTAGTGTTACAAGAACGGGGCTGTGGGCATCCTCGTTAATGAGATACACATTTTGACTACATGCAAGACTGGATAAGAGAAGTTTCAGAAGCTTTAAAACATTTTGTTAGAAAGCTACAGAATTATGTTTTCCACAAATAATTTGTCTTTGTACATGCACTTTTAAAAGCATACAAATTTACGTGCTTTCATAATTTTGCAAAGAAAAGTATTCTGGAAGTAAAAAAAACAACCAAACAACCAACCAAACAAAAACCCCAAACCCTCAAAATATTTAATGTCAGTGACCAATTGGTTTTGTATCAAATGAGAAGAAAAATTCCATGCAGACTCAACAGAAAATGGCTAGGTAAGAATGTAGGATCAAAGAATTCACACGTCCATCATGCAAGCATTAGAAGACAGCACAGTTGGTCAAGTCTTTAGAAAAGCACCAACAGTTAAAAAAAAAAAAAACAAAAAACTTTGAAAAGTTTTCTACCTAAAGGTAAAATTATTTCAAAGAATAAAGCCTTGTATGTAGATAAAATAATTCTGTGTCTGATCTCAATCATCATGGCACCATTTCACAGTCCTTAACAGTTTTGCTTGGCACTTAAAAGACTTAGTGCACGGATAAGGATTTAGAGAAGGATCTTGTGGGAGGAAAAGTGAAAGTTGATAGCCCAGGATTAGGGCTGGAAAAAGGAACAGGTCATTTGTACAGCAGGATGCAGTTTTGCACAGCCACGTGAATCAAACTGAACTCTGAGCGTGTATGTGCAAGTAACGGGGGTGGGGTTCGTTAGTTTTTTTTAAGTCAGAGCAGAGTACCTTGTTCTAGCGTCAGGGTATCGTATTTTTTGGAGGTGCAATCTTAAATTTCTGCAAAAGCGTACATCAAGAAGTTTTAAAAGAAACGTGGCATTACTATGCTAGAAAATAACAGGTAATTTGGAAGGACAGAGATGAAAGCAAAGGACTCAGACACAGGAGTCTGGGTTTTTCTATCAGCTTTGCACATCACGTGCTTCATAGCAAGTCACTTAAAATCTTTTGTTTCAAAAGGGCTTGTGTAACTCGGAGTGACCAGTGTCAATGAAAAAAAAAAATCACTATTTACTTTCCTGTGTCAGTGTGGAAATTCCCATCCCTTGATCTGTGTGTTTGTTTACTGCAGAAATAAAGGAAAAATGCTAGTCATATAATGAGATTGTGGTGGAGGGTAAATGTATGATGTTAATAAACTTAAAATTTACCTATATCCATAGTCCATTGAATGCATCAGAATGTAAGAAATATGGTTATAAATACCTAACAATACTGCATCTTCATTAAATGAGTTCAATCTTCAAACACAAACGTTTTCTCTGTTGTGAATCTATTCTGCTGAGAGAGAACGCTTTCTGCAATGGATTGGATTTTGACAAAAACACCTTCAGGCTTTTTGAGATGCAGTGGCAGGAACCGCACTTTACGCTGCAGACACATCGAGATAAAACCTAACAGTGGGCGTTAGTTGCAGAGAAAGAGAAAAACCACAGCACCATTTTATTGCTACTTTTATAAAGGAAGCTATATATCCTTACCCCCAAGGTACTGGTGAGGCGGGTAACAGTAAGGACAGTCGAATGAGTCACTGGTGGTCACAGGACAGGTCAGCAGCGGAGCTCTGATTAGATACCAGAATGAAGTCCTGCCTGCGTTGGCATTTCCCACAGACTTCAGCTGGGAAAAGAATTTCAAACGTAGCCTTGATACTAGCATTTCAACGTAGACAGTGATTTAATTTTAATTATTACTGTTTATTTATTAGGTAAGGAATCAGTATTCTTATACTTTCAACTGATTCTAGACCAAACAGCTAGCTGGGTCTAAAATAGAGAGCGATGCAAGGCACGTCCTATCTGTCAGTCCCCATTCAGCATTCCTACCACTATTCCTACCGGTGGTCATGAAGACCGACATTCCCATTCCATTTATCCCCTTCAAAGCCATCCCGTAGCACATGTGGCACCCTGAAATAATCCTCCCAGCCACACAAAACACAACTTCTGCAGTCCATTCAGATACGACCCTGAGCTCTAGACTGTCAAACACGTAAGCACATAGGAGGGAAAACCTCCTGCTTAGCAAGGAAACACCAAATTTACTTTCAACATAGTTTTCACCTGCACCACACCGTCTAGCACCAGCGCTGCCTTTTACTCCTCTACACAACTTCATCGGGCCAGTAATGCATCCACTTCCCATTTAGATCAATGGATCTAAATATATTTTTGGATTATATACTTATCGATAGCACTCTGAGTGGGACACACTCTGCAATAGCTACGTGACATCCAGATTTGTACGGTATGACTAACAGCACAACAGAAGACGGCTCACATTTTTTCATGCCTGGGCAGAGCACAGAAACACTTCAAAGGCTTCCTTGCTCCCAGGCTAGCCTATGTGGTAGTGTTACAAGCTCTAAATAACGAGAAGCACGTATCCTTGGCTGCCCATCTAGTGTGTATAAATTCTACTCCATATAGTAGCTGCATTTTGAAGCGGAACGATACAAGCTGCTGAATACTATTAGAGCAAGTCCAAGAACACTCCTCCAGCTTAACAGTACTGTGAGTGCCTGCCAACGTGTCGCAACACTAATGCTCCAAAGTTTCTCCGTCACATGTTTCATACATTTAGAATGGGTCCACTCTATCTTCCAGTAGATCATCAAAATGTGAGAAGTACCGTGTGGTTAGCAGACACTGCAGTTAACCAGATTAAGACTACAAAGTTCAGGCAATTCAAGGAGATTTGGAAACTGAAATCTAATGAAATTAAGAATTTGGGTGTATTTTTTCTTATTACAAACAGAAGACCAAGTTCTATTTGCATGTTGTAAGGATAGAGCTTTATCCACTGTTATAATTTAGATAAGAAGAAAATGATGAATGCCATATACCCCGTAGAATTTACTTGCTCGTGGTAATACTGCTGCACAGGCAGCGTCCACAGGGATGGCCGCTGCCGTTCAGCGTTGGGAGAGAGGAATAAAGCCAGGAAACGAAGAGCACGGACTTGCCTTGGTACCTCACCCAGCCGTTAAGGCAGCCAGCGCAGACATCACGGCATACGCTGCCATTCTTACACCGGTATCCTTATGGGAAAGTTTTACTGTGACTTCTTTCTCCTACAGCTTCCCATCAGGTGATGCCAAAAAAACATGGAAAAAGTGTATGCATGCCCAGTCATGTCACTATAATTAGCCTCAGGAGCAATGGTCCTTTTAAGAGCTCTAACCACAGCCTGTAACAGCACAAGGTTTACTATCACGCATTATCAGACTTTTTCAGAGATTATTTTTTTTCCTTCAGCTAATGATGTAATTGGAGCTACTTTCCGACAAGTATCCTGTTGCCACAGATTGAGATGCTTGGTGTGCTTTTGAGGGGACCTAAAACAGCAGAAGGAGTTTTATAGAGACTGGAGGTACAAACTGCTCTTCTCCCAGGCAGTTATCGGTGCTGCTCCAGCTGGGAAGGGATTCGACTGGAAACTTGATTTGAAAGGGAGTATTGTGAACACGGAAATCTCATTTTAATTTTCAAGAAAGTGTCACAAAACTGATTTTTATCTCCCGTCGCTCTTCCTTCCCTTAAAATGTTTGAAGCATTACTTGAGCTATTTTTATAAGAGAAAAAAATGGCACTGATACATAAGTACTTCAAAAATAGGAGAAAATACAGAATGGCAGAATGAGACAACAAGATTTTACCTACGTGAAAGATTTCTCTGTTCCGTTATCTCCCATTTAAAAGCAATGGAAAAAAGATTTTAACATGGCTGTTCAGTAAAGCCTTCACTGAGTAAGAAGGGACCAAATTCATAGTCCGTTCCTTGTGTGCAGTTATTTTTGTTTCTTATTTCAGCTACATCAGATTTTTGCTTCCTACTTGTCACATTACAGATAAGCAGAGTTAGAGGCAAGGTTAGAGTTTTCCTTTTTGCATCATTACTGTTTTCTGTCAGAGCAGTTCGGCTCGCGAACAGCCTCCCAAGAGAACCGACAGGGTCTGAAAGAGATGAACAATGCCGTTGCTGTATGACAGCAAAGGACTAGGCTGATTGAGCTGGGGAGGTTGTTCAGCTGAGCATAAATCAGCGTCACAAAGAGAAGGAGAGATTGGATCTTGCATGAGGATGACAGGTATGCTGTCTACTGCAAGTAAGAGTCACAACAGTGAATATGTAATTATACAGGGTTAAGGACATACTAATAACCGCAGTACTAAAGCAGAGATGTTTGGATATGCTGGTACCTTCATTGTTATCAAACACTGATTGTTAAAACGTGCCCACGTTGCTATGTCTTCAGTGTTGCCGCTTCAGCATGTGCACACACTCCTATGCTACTTTCCTTTTGCTGGACAGACGTGTCTTTTATAGCATTGCATGATTTTTAGCGTTAGTTGCCAGAAATAATTCCCTCCAGCTTCAGTTTCAGCTTGCAGAGGTGGCATGTAGAAATTGTTCATCTCGCTCTGAAATTCAGAAGATACAGTACAAAAGTTGCTGAGATGACAATAAACATGGGACACTAGTGTCCAATGTACACACACAGTAAAATGTTAGTCTAAACTGCAAGCATTGAAAATACCAACTATGTTACATCGCTGCTGTGATGAATTCCCCTCTCTCTCTCACTTGACCTCAGAATAAAATTCTCAGGTAGCAGGTCTGATTCAACCAAGGAAAGGATTTTGAACGCTAAGAGTATCTTATGGCAAATTTAATCAAACACAAATAGCACAAGCAGGCTTCGAAAGAACTATAATAAGAAGGTGACTGATTTTCCAAGAAGGAGATGGAAGGCCTGTGCCAGGAGTTTGGAACAACCCGATAATACGATGTGCAGGTGACAAGATGACGTCCCAGTCTTTCCAGAAACGATGACTCAAACAAAAAAACAGAAGGGCAAACCGTAGGTTGAGGTTGTTTCAGATGCGTGATAGTGCAATCATCAGGAAGGGCACTTACTGAGCCTGCCATCAGGCGACCTACGCTGGGCTCCTGGCTCCGACACCGCTCTCCTGTGTGACCTTGGGCAAGTCACTTCAACAGTAACTGGAACAGCAAGAACTGGAACAGTAACGACGACTCTTTTTCTCCGATGTTTAGACTTTAGAAACAATTGACAATGAAAAACATGCTTTAAGCACCTTAGGAACCTACCTATTATTACTTTGTAACGGCTGTGCAGCACAGTGATCTTGCAGCTGTCTTAGGAGGAATTCAGAAAAGCAACAAACAACTTGTTTCTATTAAAGTGTCCTCTGAAACAACATCGATCTGTTAAACTTTAAGGTGGAATTTTCCAGGTGTGAATTGTATAGAATATCATCATACTGACACAGAAAATTGCCTTTATACATGTCACCAAGGAAGCTCATGTGGCACTGGATGAATTAGCGCTTGCTTTGGAGATGTATAAATAGTACTATATGCTGTCTCTTAAGAGAGAGTCTAGGTAGAATATTGTTCTGTAGAAAATTTAATGCCAAGTACTGTCCACACTTTTGCTTAAAGTCCAGTAAAGCTTCAAAGTGTTTGTTAGCCTCCATTAAAAATTGCCTCGCAAAACCAGATCAACACACATAAAGCAAAAACAGAGGGGAAAAAGCTACACTTGGGATACAGGCGAGGGCAGGATTGAAAGAAAATGACTATTTGTTGGAAAATAAATCCTAGATCCACTTTTCCAGGAGAGGTTTGAGTGATCCTGGCACCTTTTCATTGAAACACCTCACAATCACTTCACATATTTACCATCGCAATATGCCGAGCTAAGGAATATCCTTGTTTACAAAAGAGGGTCACACAGGACAGAGGATTTAAACTGTCTCTGCCCTCCCCAAAGCACCAGGCTAGTATCCTCACCCATGGATAGAATGCGTTCCTGCTACCGCATGGGTATGTAGTATATTGTGGATATGCAATAGCAGTTGACTGGAGAGGGAGGAAAAAAAATAATTAAAAAAAAAAATATCAAGCTGTCCTGTTTAAAATAATTCACTTTTGCTGTTGCATTCATTTATGTAATTTGATTTTCCAGGTCACCTTTCACATATAAGGATGCCGAACTGGGGAGGTGGAGCCAAATGTGGTGCCTGTGAAAAGACAGTGTACCACGCTGAGGAAATCCAGTGCAATGGAAGGAGTTTTCACAAGACATGCTTCCTCTGCAGTAAGCTGGGCTACACTGTTTTAACTTCACAGTATTCCCATAGCTCTGTATAAATCTTCCATTAAAGCTAGTAAATTTACTTTTGTATTACTTTGCATGCAATAAAGAAGCTTCGTAGTTTCCCCGATTCAACATGTTTGCTCACAAGACACCTACAGCAGACTTTTAAACACCACCCTAAGCAACATACAGGATGGTAGAAGCAACCAGCATCAGACTGAATTTCACACAGGGAAAGTTTTGTAAAGCTTATGCACCTTACTTCTGGGAAAGCCTGAAGTAGAGGGCAGTCACATCTTAATCATCCTACCTAAAGTACAGCATAGCGAGATGGATTCTGGTCCAGCGCTCACCAGAAACCTAAAGATGAAACCTGTTTCCCATGCTTTTAGTAACGGAAGGATGGAAAATTACTGTAACGGTTTTCAAAGCAGAAGCCAGCTTTCTGAAATGCCATTTTTCTGAAATGCCATTGTGCTACTCCACAGCAGCTCTTAATAATCAAGCCCAATTTTCTAGTCCTTTACCCTGAGCAATCTGCTTCTCAGACTCGCGGCTTTTCTTTTTCCAAACATGCACTGGATGATTTTTGTTAGGGACACTAGAGTGCTGCAGAATCACAGTATCTAGGTCCATCTCCAAGAAACCCTACCTTCTGTCTCGCAACGTAGCCTATTATGGGTTTGTTTCAAGCTAAAACATCTAAAAGAACTAAACAAACAGCACTCATTAGACAGAAATTGTCTTATTAGGATATTACAGGAGATGATTACTTTTATGGTGAATCCTAACATTAATTCATTTCACACAAGAAAGCTAAAAGACATTACCCCAGTGTCATCAAAATCTCCCACCAACACCCTACAAGTGCCTCAGTCTCCTCCTTCCCCATATTTCATATAATCCCATTTCACTTACTCTTTTACTCCACGCACTGTGTAATGTTTGGCAGATAGCTTCCAGGAATTTTGCTTTCTCTGCCGTTGAGCTAGCACTTGAAAAATTAAGAGAGAAGGTATCGATTCCGCTCTGTTTGCCCTTTGTGGAGGAGAGTAAACAATTCGATAAGAACTAAAGATAGCCAAATAGTTTATTTTGCAGAAAATACTTGAGATTTAGTACCTTTGCTGTATGAATTCCAGCATGACAGCTTAGCACCCACTGAATCCAATTTTTCACCCTGCTTTCCTGGATAGATAGAAAAATTCTTATTTGGAGGCATAAGACTGATATTACATGCTTAGATAACACAGTAGAGCGCTATGCAGAATCAGTCCAAAGGATACACTTGAGTAATCTCTGCCTTTCTCTAAGTGCCCTGCAAGTGATGCCTAAAAGACTAAGAAAGAATTCCCTCAAAAAATTTTCAGTTAATTGACAACCTTCGGCCAATTCTTACAGAATGGCAAACACCTCAGTTTTGTGAAAACTAGAGACTTATTGCTTTCATGAGCTGCCTATAACGATTAATACTCGCTATCAGAGAAACTATAGGGAGAGGGACACAAATGTGGTAATTATGAGAAAAGCTTTAAGTGACGCTTGTGCTTTATCAAATGCTTGAAAATCATAGGGCAGAAAACGACAAATGAGTAGACTCTCCAGTACCTAACAAAAATAAACAGCTGTCCTAATAGGGCATAGTTAATAATATTGCCTTCCCACCTAATACTGGAACAAGTTTAAGCTTCATTCTTAGCATAACTGATTGTCTTTTTCAGTGATTCACAGTAAACAACATGCATCCATTAGCTCTGCCAGCTGTTTGTTTGGTTTGTGGTGGGGTTTTGTTGTTTTTTTGGGGGTTGGTTGGTTGGGATTTGGGGGGGTTTCTTTTGTTTATTTTATTTTATTTCTTTGCCCCTTATAGTCACAAGTCTGAACTAAATTATTAATAGGTTAGATACTAAAAAAAGCATTTCCAGCAGAAGCATGTTTAAGGTCAAAAAGTAAAGATGCATCTAAGCCCAGCTGGCATATGAAAGGTATGTTAATTGGCTTTCCTTTTCCCATGATTCACACACGCTAATCAGCAGCTCTGGACGACTCAGTATCATGTTCATGGGCTTTTCAATGAACCAATTATAGGATTTCATTTCTCAACAGAAGAAAAAGAATCCTCCCCAACCTATTCTCGGTTATGGAAACAGTTAACCTACTTAGCTGAGCTTTTATATATTTTTATATTAAATATATTTAAAATATATTTTATATTTTACATTATATTTGAGCAGACACACAAAACACACCAGTATTTTTTGATCAAAAAGTTCAATTTGGGCAAAATTATAAAACAATTGAAACCAACCTGTCACCACAGTAAGGATGAGACAAGCTAAACTATAAATCACACTCTCTCTGCTCCAATTTTTCCCTACAAACATTACCAGAGAGAAACTTCTTTCCAACAAACCCTCCTTCCCGTGCAGAGTACCGTTCACCTACCTTGTTTCCCCATCAGCTTTTACTTAAACCGCAGCTGTGACGGACATTTGGCAGGATCTCACGCCACCAACCTGAAACTTCTTAGTGCCGGCTCGCCAACAGTATCTGTTAGCAGATGACAGGTCTCAAAGTTATTTCAACAATAGCACTTGAAGGGCTTTTGCTCCATCTGTTGTGGTGAATTGATATTCTATCCCCAAGGTGCCAGAAATAGAAACACTTTATCTACTGCTAGAGTTTCCATCATCCCTTAACTCCCTTAGCAAACATAATTACCGTCTCAAAGCAGAAGAGACTGTAGCACGACGAGATCAGGTTCACACATTTACAGAAGCCCCTCGTTTTATTTCTATTAACTGTAAAGGTCCTTGCAAATTATTTTCCCCTCTACACAGGCCAGTGACAGATATAAAGCTGCAGTGGTTCCAGTATCAGCTTTAAGTTCCCTGATGTGGATGAATTTTAGTCTCACAGCAGGACAGTTAAAATAAACATGGGAGAAAAAGGACTAGTTGAACACTCCGCTAGCTCTTGTAGAGCTTGCACTTCCAACCACTTTCAATACTTCTGTATTTCATAGGTTTCTGTTGTTTACATGAGCTAAACAACTTTATTTTCCAAGTTGTCAGCAGCCCATGCATGACTGCAATGCCCTCTCTGGGGCATTCAAGGGAAGTTGTAGAGAAAGTTTTTCCCTACCTTCCCCCTGTCCCCGCCCCCATCAACCACTGTTGATAGTGAACAATTTGTAAGAAGTGTTTAAATTTGGGGTTTTAAGCATACTACAACCCCCCAATTTTTTTCTATAGGCACTCCAAACTGAAAGCTCCATCCTCCCACGATGGGGTGGGGACTGTGTCACACCGAGTTCCAAAAGCAGTGCAGCGTACACAGACACCAAGCAGATGAGGAGTGTAGCTGTAACTACCAGTTATTCGGGATCATTTGTTTGCCTTGCACGACAGCTCAGACAAATAAATAAAAAAAACCATGTCCTGCTTGACTGCCTATGGTATCTACATTTTATCCTCTCTTAGAAACATGCCACATTAAAATAGTGTGGGCTGAGATGAGAAAGCCACCACAGACTCAGAGTGACTATTTTGAAAGGTGCAGATGCACAGTAGAGTCAACACCCCTGCAACCTCCTCTTTTTTTTTTTTTTTTTTTTTTTTTTTGATATTTCGGAGTTTGGGATGATGATCACTCCATCTCAGGCTTCACAGATCTAGACAAATTGTTTCAACAAGCCCATGATTTTCATAGGGTTAGAGTAGAACTTCAGAGTGGCAAAAGAAGAGCACGTCGTGTGCATGCACAACCACTTGAGCAGCAGCCCGGTGAAGTTTTATACTGATTACAGCCTAACACCACCCTTTTCCTGTATTTTTAGATAAACAAAAATAAACACTAATCATACTTATTCTGAGCCACATAAATTCAAATTTGAAAACACAAATGTTTATATGTGCCTCTCTTTTCCTATTTTCAGTGGCTTGCAGAAAAGCTCTGGACAGTACCACAGTAGCAGCTCACGAATCTGAAATCTACTGCAAAACTTGTTACGGGAGAAAATATGGCCCCAAAGGTATTGGCTTTGGACAAGGGGCAGGATGTCTCAGCACCGATACCGGCGACCACCTAGGCTTGAATCTGCAACAGTGAGTTAAATTCTACTGACAGCACCTTTTTCTGGTACTTCTTGTCACATACCCCGGTATTTCAGACATTTTGTTCTGTGTCCATAACAACATGTAGCCTAAGTAGTAGAGCAGACATTCCTACAACCTTTCCTTCAGTGGACACAGTAATTTACCAGTTTTTAATGGCATTCAGTCTCTTTAAGGCTTTTTTATAAATCATCACTTCCTTCAATGGGCAATTATTCTGCAGAAGCAGCCTTTATATGCCACCACAGACATATACATTCATTGCAATTGTAATTTGCCACTAGTAGCACAGTGGTTAATGCCACAGAACGCGAGAATATTTTTTTTTCCTGAGAGAGGCTAAAATACAGTTAGGTTTTACTGTAAGAGAAATAATCACACTACCACATACTGTTAACTCTCCTCTCAATGGGGGAAATAACATTTCTAAATCCTCCCTGTGGCTCGAATAACACTTGCAAACACACTGAGAACATGTTTGAACAAAGAAATTCTAATGGGATACCATCTTCCAAAAGCACATAATTATCTCTGACAGTACTTTTTTACAGTATTTTTCTACGATTCTCAAAGCTGCACATTTCCAAATCAACAATGCTTTCTTCTGGTATAACTAGAAGGAAACCAATTAACCAATATGCTGTGCAGGAAAGAAAAGCTTAAATAATGTATTTAACTGTAGCTCCTTGTAAGATCCAAATCCATTATGGGCAGAGTTCTGCGTCAAGAACTGTCACGTCCTGTAGATTTAATGACCTGTTGCCAGCCAACAATCAGATAATTCAGAAGTCATTCTGTGAAAGGCTTTAAGCTAGCACAAAGACATAAAGCAAAAAGTCCAGAAATCCAAAGCAAAGCTACTTTTCTGATGTGCTTTTGACCCTAGGCCAGCTAAGAACACCAGTTCCCTGTCCAAACATTACAGTGACTAATAAATCATCTGGATACAAAAACTAATCTTTATTTTCCACAGAGCACCAGCAGACAGCCAGTTACAAAGAACAAAGGGATCTTTTGCTTGTATTTTCCCTCTTGCCTCTCAATAAACCAAATTTTTTTTACTTTCACTTTTCATTAAATATAATCTTTTCTGCATGTGGCTGTTGTCAGCTCCATGCACTCAGCCCCAAATAGGTACAATATCAGCTTTTCAATCATGCAACACAGAATTCAATAGAATGCTTTCATTTCCTCTTCCTCCCCCCCCTTTTGCATGTCTAAGCCCAATAATTTAGTACTTTCTATCCTTTACCAAAAAATCATGAAATCTTATTTCTAGAATGAAGATAACATTTAACTTCTGTTTTAGGGGGTCACCAAAGTCTTCTCACCCTTCTACACCACCTAATCCTTCGAAGTTTGCCAAAAAGATGGTAGATGTGGATAAATGTCCTCGTTGTGGCAAATCAGTGTATGCTGCAGAGAAGATCATGGGAGGAGGAAAAGTAAGTAGTTACTACAGCACTAGAAACAAAACACACTTTTATAATGGTGATAAACTATAGGTAATAGGTCCTTGATCTTTTAAATTTTTACTCATAGTCTCGATGAAGAAAACATCAGGATAAATTATCAAATTGCTGGAGAGTCTGATGTACTTTCAGGTTTAAAACCACGTGCTCTTCGTAAGCTGCCTTCAACTTTTTGCATCTTGTCAATGTCTGAAGAGCAACACCCAGCTACTGTACAGGCTGGCTCTTTTAACCACCGTTATTCTGTTACCATCTCTGGGGATATTTATACTTTAAACATTTATTTGCAGTGGCAATTGCAGATAAATTGAAGAGATCCTGTGACTAGAAAAACAAAAGCCTGTCTCACATGGCATGCTAGCTCTCTGCTCTAGGAACTCTCACTAAAATATTATCTTTGCACATCAAAGAAGTGGCCAAAACAAGCATCTATAGATGCCTACTTTTTACTAGACCTCCATTAATAACAAAGTCACTAGGTAAGATCTTGATATGGGATAAAGTAATTGAAAAAAGACTAACCTAGAATGACTAAAAATGGAAGCTGTAAGACCAACAAAAGAATGTTAACCTTTTCACACCACAAAAACCAACAGTTCTTTCTTTCTTGTATCTGCTGCCTGTGCACTTTCTGTAATACACAATGCACTGTCTTAACTTCCTCAGCCTTGGCATAAGACGTGCTTCCGCTGTGCTATTTGTGGAAAGAGTCTAGAATCTACAAATGTTACAGACAAAGATGGAGAGCTCTACTGTAAAGGTAAGAACTGTAATGAGCTGAACCGGGTTACTGAGTCAATTTATAATTAGTATTTTTAGACCTAGTATTGCCATCATGATTTACCTTGTTGCATGCTTAACAACTTCAAGAAATTTCATTTTATCTTCTTTTAACAACTTTCTGAAGGCAAAGGAAAGAACTATGGTAACATTGCAGTTGCATCTGCTACTATCAACATTTAAATTTTAAAGTTCTAATTTTTCTACAAATATGACATCTTCTCAGATCTGTCCTCAGACCTTCTAACAAGAACACTGGCCATATCTGCTGGGCAGACTCTTGTACCTGCACGATCTCACTCACTGAAAAAAAAAAAAAAAAAAAAATCCAAAAAGATACAGATCTTCAAAGGTCATCTGTTTAAGGTCACAGTCTTAATTTGAATTCTTGCCAGTAGAAGTTAAAAGATACTTCCACTATATTGGTAGCACAAAAGATAACGCATTAATGCTAATTATACATCCAGATGTTCTTCTCAGATCAAGAAAGTTCACAGACTTCACTTGACTCTTAGAAATAGCTTAAGGGGAAAATATGCAAAGTTTTTATATCCTAGGCTAAACGCTATAGAGAATCCTGAAGAAGAATACTTAATTTCTGTGACTTTGGGTACAGTCTGACAACTGCAAGTGATGAAATTAGCATATTTGGAAAAATATGCTGGCCATTGCTACTTCCTTCAGAGTTGTGATAACTAACTACGCACACACTTAGTAATACAGAGTTAAAATGGAATGGTTTAAACTACCATCAATAGTTTCCGAACATGTTCTAGTTGTTTTAACCTCCTTTGAAAATCTCTAACTTATTACTTGGTCTGTATTACTCATACAGACCAAGTTTTACTGAGTATCTTCACATAGGAAAGTAGCTTTAATGAAAGTGTTAGTTAGATCTTAAATACATACAGTTTCTTAATCTTTTTTTTTAGAAAATCAGACATGACTTCTGTTTTATTCAAACATGTGATTCCAGTTTCACTACTAGAACTTGTCAACACTTCTGGGAAAGACACTATTCCAAATTTCCTTCCTTTTATTAACCTAAAATTTGATAGTAGTACTAAAACCAAGTGTCATTTACTTCTACATGAAAACATTCAGAATACCATTTACCTCCCTCCTTCTTTTGCAGTTTGCTATGCAAAAAATTTCGGTCCCAAAGGAATTGGGTTTGGTGGCCTCACTCAAGTGGAAAAGAAGGAGTGTGAATGAGAAGAAATGGATGCAATAGACTCAAAGTGCTAGAGTGATAGTTGTCAAGTAAAACATTAAACATCACATATTGCTAAGAACCTAGGGCATTTGTTTAATATTTTCCACCTTGCAGGAAAAACTTGTGAGCTTATATCTTAAGAAATTCTTAGAATAGCTTAAAAAGGTACAGCGATAAAACAAGATTCATGTTTGTTTTACAGTAAATAAAGACAAAAAACCTCAAGGAACGTTATTCATGAAACATTATTGCTTCTTAAACTAGTATTTACCACATTTTAGACTGGAATTTTAAAGACTCAGCATATAGTCCCATTAAGAAAGAAATACCTTATGGAGCACAAGGGTCAGAGTGTTCTGATTTAGGCTGCATTTTCCTTCATTCAGAATGTTATGCCATCTGTATTTCTATCAATCTCCTAGTGGCATTTTGAACATGTTGACATTTTGTGTTACGGCAACGTAGATGTTATTCACTTTGAGACAATTAAAAAGGATTTGAAATTCTTTCTCTCAAAGGTAGATAGTTCTGAAGAAAAATAACATTTTCTTAGAATACAGTGTTGTAAGTTTTGTTATTGTATGTTTTCAAGCTACAATAAAGTACTGATATTGCTTCACATTATTTTTACTTGAATCTGCTTGTGCCTTTATGTTCTACAACGTCACAGACTAATGCATTTCACAAGATGAATGAAATCTCCCATTTCTTAACAATAAGAATTGCATTTCGTTACACTACTTCACTCTTATGTCGTCAGTTCTAGATGATATTTAACTTTAATTTTCTGATCTTGATCTGCTTTCCTGCTGGTTTTCATTATTACCTACTTTGACTTATATTCAAAACCACACTGCCCAGCTGGCTGCTCCAGACTGACGCTGTAGCCTTTTCTTGGGAACATGGCTGACATCTAGCTATTAAAGATCTACGCATGCGGCTGGGAATAATTCCCTCTTTTTATATACATTGCTATTTTCCATCATCAACTTACCCATTTTCATACATTAACAGGGCATGTATATGTGCAAAACGTAAGGCAAAGAGTCAGGCTTTTTCTTAGGTTTTGTGCGTATCTGTTCTTAAATACCTCACTGGTCACATATCCCTTGAATCTATTTCAGTCTGTAAAAATACACTTAGAAGCATGAAAGCTCTGTTTTATTACATGTAAATCCTCCGAATACAAAGATTTTATAGAGGTTTTCACAACATAAGCAATAAAATTGCAGGGTAATTGTAATATTAAATTTTTAAATATGAACATTCCCCTTAATTTTCAAATGTAGGGGTTTTTTTTATTATCTGCAAAATAAAGCAAAGGCTACCAACATGGGTTTGAAGTTCTGCCCTAAAAAACTTACCTTTAAAAATATATATTCCTAGTGTCATCTCATCACATAAAATTTCGAATAGTTTCAGCTCAAACTATATATACACATAGTGATTGTTCCATATACAAACCTGCTGTAGCTTGTGCAAGATAGGTTTAATATTTGAAACAATAATAAAAATAAAACCAAGCAACTTCAGAAGAATCTGTAAAAATTAACAAAATATCCAGTTTTATTTAGCTTTCAGCTCAATGGTTTTAAAATTAAGCAAAGCTTCATACAGAATGAACATTTTTCTCCTTAGCCAGATGAAAAAGGTTGTATTGCTTGGTCCAGTCAACTACATTGGGTTTGAACATACCAAAGCAACTGCACTGAAAAAAGTCTGCAAGATTCTGGAAGCATCCAAGACTGAAAAGGAGAGAAATATCCATTAATAAACCTAACAAAAGAAGATCGCAAGCATCAAAAATACACGTTCACCACGAGGGAAACCTTGGTACTAATTTCTCTATTGAGCTAAATACTGCAAGAGAAGCCAGACAGGGGCCAGCTCATACCTTAATTCTCTTTCTGAACCTACAGAACAGACACAGAGACTGATGAACAAATTAAAGGACAACACCCCTCAGCCCCAAAATAGTGTCTACTGATTAACATTACGGACTGATTTTGACACATCTTTCTCCAATGTACGCAGCCATGCAGCAAGAACCCCAGTAGCTCTTACACTGGCTGTTTATTTCCTAGGGCAAAGGAAGTTCTCAGCAAGGAAAATGAGGTCCATTTCCTCCTCTTAACACAATTCATGAAATGCATGACTAGCATGTCCATAGACCACCACTTTTTTGCATTTATGAAGCAGTGAGACAAATCACTGCTGAAAAGATATGTGCTTAAAACACACTACTCATTAATACTCACTTGTATGGAGTTCTCCTGAGTGAAACAGGATGCTTAGAAGATCTTCTCTGTATCAGGAGGCCCCTTCTTTCATGCGAGGTCAATCCCAAGAATGCAATCTTACCAAAAGGAAAATGTAAGTAATGGTTAAAATGTGAACATCACAAATTAAAATTCCGGTGATAACAAAAGATACTATTGAGAAGGGAGGGAGGGGAAGAGGTTGTCCATATCTAACAAATAAGTAACTACGACTGAGAAGTACATTTTAAACGTCACTTGGACTAAAACAGAACCCAGCAAGTTGTAACATTAACGCTTCCACTGAGAAGGCAAGCTTAATTGGGATGACTGTAAAGATGGTACTTTTACAGATGTGTGTAGAAATATAAGATCTATAGCAGTTAAGCACCTATCTCCTCAGACTTTGTCTATATACTACCACACAATTTGGTAGAAAAAATTCCTCTGAAAAAGACAAAGCAGCTCAGCAAAAGAGATGAAGTAGATGTCAGAGACTTAACAATAACTTTTCCATTTTCTTGATTCCATGTCTTCTTTCACCAAGTTCTACAGTGAAATTTATGGGGGTTTTCTGCATTTTTGTTTACCTATTCCTTTTTCCATTTTCTTATTTATCAACATAAATCTTATAAGCCCTTATAAATGGCTGCAAGGGTCCTTTCTTGAATTACACGCTAAGTATCATAAAGCAGTGCATTTACAAATGACTGGGTACAAAACACAGTAGTTAACTGTAAATATCCTACCTAGATTCTTTTTTTTTTCCAGCATGATATCTCAGTGTCTTGGACATTACAGAAATCTAGCAGTACACATTTAAAATTGTGGATTATTGGTTGTTTTTTTTTTAAACAAGATGTAAAACAAGACTTTAGCTCAGTATGCTCAACACATATTCAAATGACACATCTTTCCTAAAAGCTGCTAAACAAACTGTTTCCTAGATGTTTTAATACAGCTCTTCTCAGTCCTGTTTGCATAGCCAAGCTCTCTCTGAGAAAAACATAAACAAGAAATGTGACAGTCCTCATCAGGATAAAATCCAGGTCATATATTTTTATTATAGCAATGGGATTTAATACAGTCTAATGACACATTGCTGAGCTCCGCCATAGAATTTTCAATTCAGGACTAATTGTGCTATTGAGCTTTTTTGCCATTTTGGGGGCAGTAATACCAGTTCTATTAGTCAAATAAGTTTCTTGCTTTAAATACATCTTTTTATAGGTCTGGAATTTTTGATGAGTAGTAAACTGAGAACTCAGCTATAGGAATGATTTGCAGACTGTGATTCTACTTTTAATACGGGAATGCCGAGTGCACAAGTACCCGTGAAACTTAAAGGACTGCCCTGAGATTTAAGAAAAGCACCTAGCTGTGACATTCATTAGTCAAGGAAAGCAGGCACAAAGTTTTTATGGGACCAAATCATCTAAGGAAAAGTTTTAATATGATGACTCTTAAATTAAGAAACGAGCATAAACCAAAGCAAAATAATACCTGATAAAGCTGAACAGTTAGCCACAATGAAGCCCATACAGTATGAAAACAGGCTACTGCGAAGATGTAGGAAACCCATGGAGAGCAATATATTATCTGTGTGAAGTACGCCCATGCTCCATCTTGATGGTAACTTGTTGCACAATGGCTTGACCAATCTGACAAGATGCATAATCAGTTAATTATGTGTTTAATATAGAATGCACATTACATAGCAATATGGTCTAGAAATACCACGTTTAATGTATCACGTTCCCACTTAAAAGCACCCACATAGATGTGTGACTGCTTGCTATTCTGGCTGCATGATCTTTACATTATGCATTCATAGTCCACAGTAGGAACATTCAAGGTACTAGCTAGGTACTTACTTTTTTTTTTTTTTTTTTTTTAGGTTAACTAGCGATACTGAAATAAGTCATCATCTCTCATTGTCAAGACTTCTGAAATTTTGCTTCATGCTTATTCATAATTTTAGGACAAGAATTTATCAATTATCTTAAACACAACCATCAACAAAAGATGACATTATGGTGACAATGTCAAGAAAGCAGTATTTTACCACTATTAAATAGACGTAAACTGGAACGTCCAACTTCTGTAGATTTCTTAAGAGATACCTAAAGCCTACCACAGGTCTTTAATCTATAAAAACCCCAAACGACTAAAAGCAGAGCAACTTTATTTTGCCTCTATGTCAGTAGAACAATAAAGAGGTTTTCCTCCCATGTTCCTTCACACACAGGAAATGGAGAAAATAACATGCTTTTTGCATATGTTAAGACCACCACTGAAACACAGGAAAGCAACTCATGTTCACAGGAGTGTCCTGTGTCCTCCACTGCCATCGCTGGCTCACTTCACTCTATGTTGAACATTGACTCATTTCAATATAATGTTAAGTAATGTAAAATAAAATGAACCCTCTCTACTTTTTAGTCAAAAGATTAGTGCTATGTTAATTCATCCTAAGGAACTACATAATAAGGACTCTCCTGCATCCTCCAAGAAACTTCTTAATTTTCCCAAGTAACAGCTTGGATTTATTATACACAGTTCTCCTTTTTTCAAAGTTATCACTACATTAAAAACAAACAAATAAAACTTTTCAAAGTGTTCAATACAGATATTTCCAAATAGTAAAATCAATAAAGCTTTTTCAATAATGTATTTACAAACTTATTTTCTACTGCAGTAAAGAGTACCCAGACTAGAATCTGCAACCTGACCTTCCTCCCCATGGCTTCCTTATTTCATCTCTAATAAAAAACCTTTCTGATACTGTATTTTCCAATGGACATCCCACCAGAGCTGTATCTTAGTTTCTACTCAACACAAACGTAATCAGATATTTGACCAAAGACTCGGTCATGGTATATTTTCATTTAAAGACAGAATTACAACAAAACATCATTGCTGAAATATGGTATCATTTGCACCAGTGTAATTACACTTGCTGGAAATGAAATGCTGAAAAATAAAGATCATACACACATGTGCTTGAAAGCTAAATTAAAATAAATTCATGGATACATACACAGAAGAGTTCCATAAAGCAGGCAGACACTGGTCATAGTTAGGAAAGACAGGAACAATAGGTAGTAACAATGGTTCCCAATGCCTGTATTTAAGGCAAGGAAAAAAAAAGTTTGACATTTTAAAATCCAGCAGTACTTGCATTTCCCCTTTAGTTAATAGGAATAAAAAGAATCAAACCCACTTGTTATTATTACCTCTGCTATCCTCAAGACAGTTTGACAAGGCTGATCTCTTTCTCAGCTTTCTCCTGTAAGCCATCCCAATTTATATAATAGAATTAGTTCTGATAAAGTCAACCAGGATTTGTCTCTTCAGAGCACGCCTTCAGCTCTTTTAGCTATATGACGACTAATTATGCAGCCACAACTCTCCCCATGCACAGTACAATTGTCTCACATGACTGAAAAACCTAAGCTATTCAATTTAATTGTTTGACCTTTGTGTGCTTCAGAATTGCAAACATATAAAAAAAACAAACCAGACTTCTGACAGAGAAACTGTTACATGAAGATGCACAATTATTTTTCTTTAAATGACAACCAGTATTGCTCAAAGCTTTGAAACAATGCATCAGAAGGATGTCTCACCACCTTGTAAATAGCAAACACTATAAAAACATTTCCAAGTATTTAACACTACAAAAAAGCTATTGGCCAAAGAATATGCTAAAAATACATTGCTACAGATGTAAAGCTCTAACCTTTCTATCTTGAGCATCACCAGTAATGAGACAGAAAGGGAGAAGGAGGGAGTTTCTCAAAGGACACAAGAACACAAAAAAATGCCCTACGGGGTTATCTCGGTGGTCCAGCTGCTCCACTTCACGGTCTCTAACAGCGACAATAGGCAACATTAGTTCAGGAGGACAAACGAGCCTGGCCACTTTCTGGAGTTCGTTCTCTTCATCCACAGCTACTGCATTAAAATGTCAAAGTATGCATACTTGTCTAGTTCTTTCAGTACCTGCTTTTGGACACATTGTCCAAAAGCTTGTCTAATCCCTTTCTGAACCTTCTGATACTGCCTGTATCTGCAAACCCTTACAGCAGTAAGTTCTAAAATTTCACAACCTGCCACGTAAAGACATTTTTTCTTTACCAATTTTAAATCCAACTGCTATTCTCACTGAGACTCCCCTAGTTCTAGTATGATGTACTTGGTGAATAACAGTTCTGCATTCACTTTAGCGACCACCTTCACTGCCTTTTGTTTGTTTGTTTGCTTTTAAAGTCTCCATCATATCCCACGTTCCTTCTTCGTTCAAAATAAAAAGTCCCAGAGTTTTTGGTCTCTACTCTTAGGGTGACCACTCCATCTCTTTAATCATTTTAGCTACCTTTGTCTCTGCAATCTAATTTCTCTCTGGCACCTACGAGTAACACCTTCAGTTATCAACTGTGTATTCTTCTATCAGATGTGCTCTCTCTCTAAGGAGATAAATGTTATTTCTGCAACTTTTAAAATATGTGGTATTTTCAGATTTGATAAACACTCTTACCTATGCACTGTCCAATCCACACAGAATGGTGATCGTATCTGGCTACACATGAATCACAAGCAAGACAATGCATAGATCTCAAAGGCTTCCTTACCTAGTTGAGGATGAAGGAAAAGAACAGTCATAGCAAAAGCATCTATTTTGCTCAAAGTTTAGCCCATCTCACGGGCACCATCATACTTTGTACAATTACTGTATAACAGACCTCACAACACAGAACATAGATGAGAACTATCCATCCTAATTTTACAAAAAAGAGAGATGGAAATAATTAGTATTTTATTAAGACTAGAGTCCAAGGATCTTAAAGCATCTCTTTTGTCACTCTAAAAGAAAGAAAGAAATTTAAGTAATATAGGACAAACCACACATGTAACACTTGCATGCCAAGCAAAGAGGAAAAAGTTTTTTACAGCAGTGTTAAGTAAAAAGCCAGGTTCAAAAAGAAAAAAAACCCCAAAGCCTCACTTACAAGACACGATGTGCAAAATGTTCTGAAGTCCAAGCAACCTGCTTCTGCAAGAGCTACAATGTTCTGAAAGACAAAGTAATTTGTGCTTGCATTTGGATTACATTTTCAGGGGGATCTATGAAGATTTTTACATTAGGCCTTTTGCAGTTCATAAGCGTTTTGAATGCCAAGCATTAATAGGAATAAGTACTTGCTATTTAAAAAGGTCCATGAAAAACATAGAACAGCAAAGACTAATACAACTTCATTCATGCAGGATTATTCAGAAAAGTATCTCTATGTTGCCAAAATTAATAAATAATGTGAATGAAATATCCTTTAAAAAAAATGAGATCATATGAAGATACAAGGTACCTCTGATATAGTCAGTCAGACTTCAGAGAGATGAAGAGAGCTGCTATATTTACTGTTCCTTTAGAAGTACTAGATACACAAAGGTTACTAGTTCTGTGGTAACAAGTTAAAACTGCAGTTTATTCTCCCTGGCAATCTGAAGAAATACAAGCTCATGGAAAGTAATGAGATCAGAAACAAAATGCTTTCCTTAATCCACGGGTTGGGGATTAAGGAAATACTAAATTCTCTACTGATTGGTTGGCCATGATTTCTTTTCACCATTCTAAAATAGAGCAAGGAAACAGCACAATGTGCTTAAGCACAAAAATCAAACTATTATAAGCATCTTCAAAGCATGTGACAAAATTTAAGTCATTTCTAGCCTTTGGTATGTCTTATGAGCATGGAAAATTGTAGGAAAGCACTGCGAATCTCTCTTTCTAACCTTAAACAGCTGGAGTGAAAACCATACAAAATTTATATTTAAGTTCTATGTGCATTTATATCACAAACATCAGTGGGTCTGTACAATGTTTGTCCAAAGCCCACATTTCAGTGAGAAGATGGAGGCAAGGAAATTCTGGCAGGATGATGAAGATAAGTAAACAATCAGTAGAGGAGAAAACATCTACAATCTATGTTGTTCAATGACAGTGCTAAAAACTATTAAAAGAACGAAGAGTATTTCATTGCTTTCAAGTTTAACGAAGCTGAACTTGATGACAAACACATCAACCAAAAGTACGTATGTGTCGCACCAAGTTAGCCCTTCCATTTGTTTTTACAAAATCACCTACCTCTTTTCTTTCTTTTTCTGAAGTCTTAACATATCCAGGATCAGTTCTCCAAGTTTTATAGAAATAATAAAGAAGACCCACCATGCTGAACACGACAGCGATTTCAAGAATTGTATTGGTTACACGTAATATTCAGGTTAAGGAATATATTCTTATACCACTATATATAGTTATTTGCTGCAAGTCCTCTAGAAGACAAATTCTTATTATACATGAGAGAGGATATACAGTCATTAGGAACATAACTTTTATACTATGGACTAAAAAAAAAAAACCCTCTAAGTCAGGTGAAAGGGAGAGAAAAACATGTCAAAATTAACTACCTCCATACAGCAACAGAGTAATGTGGAATGGGCGAATTTTTATACCAATTAAATTCAAGCATTGAACTGGAGAGCTCGGATTCCTAAAAAACTGGCCATGATGCCATCAAGGAGCAGTCAGAGAGCCCAAACCTGGGTTCCATCTCCAGTGATTATTCAGCCACTATATAAACCACAGTGTATGTAACTCTTAAAAAAATAAAGTACTGCAACCTCAAGGTTGTTTTGTCTTACAAACTAAAACCACTGCAAAGTAGCTCTAATTAAAATCAAGATACTGAATTATGAAATATTGGCACTGTCTATTACCAGTCTTATAGCTGTGTTTGTTACAATGCAATTGCAAGGTGCACCTATAATAGAATCATAGGGTTTGGGTTGGAAGGGACCTTGAAGGTCATCCAGTTCCAACCCCCCTGCCATGGGCAGGGACACCTTCCACTAGACCAGGTTGCTCCAAGCCCCATCCAACCTGGCCTTGAACACTGCCAGGGATGGGGCAGCCACAGCGTCTCTGGGCAACCTGGTCCAGGGCCTCACCACTCTCACAGTGAAGAACTTCTTCCTTACATCTCATTGAAATCTACCCTCTCTCAGTTTCAAGCCATTACCCTTTGTCCTATCACTACAGGCCCTTGGAAAAAGAAGTCCCTCTCCGGCTTTCCTGCAGGCCCCCTTTAGGTACTGGCAGGCTGCTGTAAGGTCTCCCCGGAGCCTTCTCTTCTCCAGGCTGAACAACCCCAACTCTCTCAGCCTGTCTTCATAGAGGAGGTGCTCCAGCCCCCTGATCATCTTCATGGCCCTCCTCTGGACTCACTCCAACAGGTCCATGTCCTTCTTACGTTGGGGGCCCCAGAGCTGGACGCAGTACTGCAGACTGGACGCAAAACTGCACCAGAGCGGAGCAGAGGGGGAGAATTCCTTCCCTCGACCTGCTGGTCACGCTTCTTTTGATGCGGCCCAGGATACGGTTGGCTTTCTGGGCTGCAAATGCACGTTGCTGGGTCATGTTGAGCTTCTCGCCAGCCGACACTCCCAAGTCCTTCTCCTTAGGGCTGCTCTCAGTCCACTCATCGGCCAGCCTGTATTGGTGCTTGGGATTGCCCCCGATCCATGTGCAGGACCTTGCATTAACACTGATGTAAGTCAAAATGATTTCCTGCAGATTTGTCTATTTGCATTTCAATTGTTTTTTGGAACTGAGAGTAGTCCTTAATTAGAGTGGCTGGATTTTCATTCAGACGTAATATAGGAAGCTAAAATACTGAACACTTGTACAACACTCAGTTCTGTGACCAGTTCCAGAAGGAAAAGGTATTAATGAGAAAAAGGGTTACGTAGTGAAACAAAACTACTCACCCATCTCACCAAGCTACGGTTAGACCTTCAAGAATACTGCTATGCTCACTATCTTCAGCAAAGCATCTGACTCAAAACCCTATTTTTGGAAATTTTTTTCTTTTAATTTAGATGCCACCAGGAAAACCATAAAACTTCACAATGCAACACTGAATAACATGATTTTCATTTAGACAAGCATATGCATGTATCCCCAGCGGGAATATACTTGATCAGTTCATCGAAGTTAATCCTGATAATTCTATTAAGGACATCTTAATTGGGAACAGTACAAAAGAAAATGCCACTTAAAGGATGAAGTAATTAAAAATTAATTAAAATTGTGTAGCAATATATTATTGCTGGTTTAGTAGAAAATTATTTACAGTTCTAAGTATCTCCCTAAAGGCCTTTTCATAAAACTTAATCAATAAATAAATAGATGCCCCCGTGTAACTAAAGAGTAGGGCACTGAAAAGCAAGCGTAAACTACTAAAACATTTTTGTACTCATCAGTGCAAAGCCTCTTCAAAGAAAATAAATGAAAGGTAGACGTTAATGCCCTGTACACTGAGGATGCAGCATAACCTGTGAAAAAAGACAGATAGGAGACTGGAAGTTCTGTTTTGGAAGGACATGAAGAAATGTGTTCCCTGATTTTTGTGGGGGTGGGAGGGTTTTGTTGTTGTTTTTAAAAGCAGAAGCATGAATACCACTAACTGTCAAATCCTTGTCATTTCAGAAAGAAGAGATGCTTTGAAAATTATTAATGCATTTGTTATCCAGTTATACTACATGCCAAAATACATTACTGTATGAGAGTCTCAACGAGGAAGATTAAAGAGTCACATGGAGATGGTAGCAGGGACAATTAGGTTTATAACAAAGACGTTTTCATTTTGATATTCCAGTAGCATAAGAAGTAGCGCAGAATTGTACACAAATATCTGCTAAAGATAAAAGAAGGTACAGATATTTAGTCCGTATATAGCTTTAAATTAAACTTAAAGTTATTTCACCCCTGCCCAATGAATGTATACCAATCTACCAGACATTAACAGTCACCTGGAATTATCTGGGACTGCTTGTTGCTATTTTCATGACCAGGCTTAGATTTATTAGGAACTGTATGGAGAGTACTACTGCATTTCTTGAGTACAAAGGATATCAGGCAGGAACCAGAAAAACCAGGTCACGGACATCCAAAAAACTGAACTTAGCAGAAAAGCTGTGGGAAGATACCTCAGATTCTTGAGCCCCACACATTGCCTGAAAGAATATTCAAAAGTATTTTTAAAAAATTTATTTAAAATGTAACTCCACAGTATAAACTATCTGTTCTGTTATATTAAAAACTTCACACACAGAGTATACTTCAAGTCTCTCTAAAAGCAATCAAGAATTGTCACTCAAAAACATTTTTTAGCCAGATGCATAGGGGGTTAACCAATACAAAAATAAAACCAAAGAGTGCTCTGTTCCAGCCTAATATTATACATCAGAAAAGCTGTAGCACTGGGTGAAAAGTGTGATCTCTGTCTGTTTGCACACTGATAGGATTGCTTTTTCAAGGAACACTGACTGTTGCAGTTAACTGTTGAAAAAAGCATAAAACCTGCAAAACAGCTTAGGATAACACTAGGAGGTCTGGGGAGCAGGGAAAGGAATGGTTCATTAAAATTCATTCTGTATCACAGATACAGAAGGAAAAGTTGAGATAACGCACATTTCTGAGCATTGTGCATAGGTATCTCAGTGTCTACCAAGTGCAGACCTTCAATAACACTCTCTATCATTAAAATTAGCTAACAGACTGCTTAAACACTTTAGTGTTTTTTCAAATCTATCAGTGATGAGTAACTGTTATTTTGCACACCTGAAGACATTCAATTTCTATGGTCATTCTAAAAAGTACATACATTGAAATCCTTCACACGCTCTGCAACCATTTCTCAAGAGGTTTTTTTTTTTGCCAAGTGAAACTTAACTCTGAAAAGAACACTTGCATTAGATATATAACAAATAAATACATGTACAGAGACAAAATGCCACAAACCTCACAAACAGAGCCATTCCAAATAGCAGGAAGAGAAGCAGACCTCCTTTCAGAAGCCAAGAATCAGAACTTAAGTTCATTACGTATCCCATGGCCCACATCAATGTCAAGGAAGATGCCAACAGCAGGTAGAGCTATTAAAATTATTATTGTTAAAATATGACAAAGTGTTCAAGCAGGACATACTTCAGAAGTATTCAGTTAATGTAATAACAAATGCTGAAGACTCAAGGTAGATAAGACAAACTGACAGATCAATACACCAAAGTGGGATGGGGGGACACAACACAACCCCCCCCCACCCAAACCACTGCTAAATGCTTTTAAAGAATTTTATTTTTGTGCACCCAATTTCAGAAACCTTAGAAGATCCTCTTGGTAGAAAATAGTTAAACTGTTTATTATTCTAAACATGGAATGCTGTAGCTTTACTTCCATTAGCTACTACTCAGGAAGTTACCTCATATTTCTCTACTATTTTCAGTAGCCTGTTATTTCTTCTGCTTCTCATTCTTTCTTCCTCTTTTACCATATAAACCATGAAGCGATTCAGACTTTGATAAGCAAGGTCAAGCGGTGTCTCTCCCTTTAACAACAGAAATATTTATGTGTTAAGTGCGTAAAGAAATAAACATTTTACTTTTTAACAGAAGCAAGAAATAAATACAGCTAAACCAAGAATAACTTGGCAGTTACTTCCTGTCTCCCCTGCCTTTCTTTTAAGGCAAGGGTAAGCTAAATTGAGAGTTTTAATGTGCTTAATCTAGTGCTTTGTAGTTCTAAAAACTGATACTTTCAACCAGATTGCATCCATTTGAGTTATCTGTTGGACTGTCTCCAATAACCTGAAAGCTAAACTGTCTGCTAGAATATTACATGCTTACTGAAAGGGAAGGTTTCTTGTTTATGTTAACATTTTAAAACCAAACAGCAATACGTCACACATACAAATAAAAAAAAAAGGCAGTAGATGGAAAAGCTGCACAGCTTAATATGCAAACCCTGAATAACTACACTGTACAAACATATCTATATAGTCATAGGAATCGACAGTTTCAACATTTATACTTCTATCAGTTTTTACAAATATTAGGACGAAGACTTTCATATGCGACTAGCCCTTTCGAATGTACAAACAGGCATTGTCAAACACTGGTTTTCACAGGATGACACACATATCTTTTTAAAAGCTTTAAGAATCTCAAGGGACACCAAGACACTATTTTTAAAAAACTGGCCAAAGACATTACTCCTCATGACAATGTTTTGAAATGGAAAACAGGTAACTTTAAAAAAAGACAGGTGTCAGGTGGGGTGGATGGGTAAGGGGTGGAAAGAAGAATCTGCAAAGGACACAATTATGTTCAGAGTGACCAAAAGGCTTGGCTGTTCATTAAATGAAAGTTGCAAAGAATCTCTGCATTCCTACTTCGTGCCACACCACAAGAAAGGTGCTAATTCTTTTCGGGAAAGACTAAGAACACCTGCTCTTAGTCAACCCCTGTTGCAAAGCATACCCACCGTAAAGAAGACTCACGTTTTTCTTTAAATTCGTTTTACATGTTCATGCCACATGGAATGAAGTATCATGAAAGAAATTGTACCTTGGCATTTTTTACGTCCAGGCTAGCACCGGCTTCCAGCAACAGATCCACTGCACTAGTATTTCCTGATGTTATTGCCCAGTGCAGTGCAGTATTCTTTTGAACATTGTCTACAGCACTGAGAGAGGGGTTAAACTTCAAGAGAAATCTTGTGGGCTCTGGTCTAGATGAAAATAAAGTATAAAAGTTAACAAACAGAAGATAACCCATACTGGAGATGAAGCTTTTGAACACCTTATAAAAACCCCTGTTCCCATCCGTGAAATAACAGCTGATACACAATGCCTTGCCTCAGAACAAGCTTATCAACAATAGATCCACATTTATAATTCAGGACCTGCCCCAAGAGTTTTTCTCCAGACTATGTTATCTTACCATTTTAACAAATATGAGGTATATACACAGATTATATCTTCCTACAACACTGTGTATAAGCTTACATCTCCACATTTTGTTTATTCTAAATGCATTGTACTGCATCCACCTCCATTTATTTTAATTTCTGGGAAAGCACAGTAATGCTGCAGCCAGTTCAGCCACAAACCTAAACTTCTTTTAGGAGTTCTTTTGACTTTCTTTGCTATATCCAATCAGCTACTTCCTAACTCCTGATCTCTGAAATACCGCATATTGTAGCACAACTAAAAGGGAAAGAAATGTCTGTTTAACAAAAAATTTCATAGGAAAAAATTCACCTTACTGCTTTGTGGGTACAAAAAAAATAGAGTCTTCTTAAGTTATTCACTACTTACCCAACTGCTTTTTGTGCTGATAACATTAAAGGCGTTTGCCCATTGAAGTCTGTTGTGTCTACGTTCTAAGTATAAGAAAAAGATAACAAGCAAGTGATTACCAGTGATTTCAGGAAACAGAGTAAGATGGTCAGATTCGGAGCTATACAACTGGCTTAGCTTCACTAATGGAAAGAAAATGGCAAGAAACTAAATTAAACCGGCGAAGAAACCAACATTCATTTAAGGATATTTTTAAGGGAGAGTCTCCACTAAGAATATTTTTAAGGGAACCACGTTAACCATATTTCTTGTCCCCTTTTTGCACAGAAATACTATAAACAAAATGTACCTTGTAAAGCAATGTTAACCATCTTCCTTGTGTAAAGGGACATACATAACAGAATGTCTGAGTACATAAAATTGGTTTATTAAAACAAGAAAAAAAGGATCAATTGATTGTGTATCTCAAAACATAATTATTTAAACATCTAACTTGCATCACCTAATTTTCTTCCTCCTTCTTCACAATGAAGGTTTCCTTCTTCCCCACCTCCACCCATCGTTACATTAGAGCAGATTTACTTAAACAAAATTTTCAATCACTTGGATTACTTAGTAGAAAAGGTGGGCTAAAAGCTTCAAGTTGGTGATATATACCATCTATACCTACATTCCAGAAGTCAGTTACTCTACTAAAGAGAGCTCTATGAGAACAAAAACAAACTTACCAAATCTTTAAATCTTAATACTCAGTGTTTCAAACAGACTTGATCATAGAACTGTCATTTTTATTAGCAAATTGTTACACTTGTCATTAATTCTGCTTACTTCAGATGTCAGCTAAGCAGACATCAACTAGAGTGGATATGATGTAAAATTACAGAAAATATAGAAATTTCTAATAAAAAATTCAGACCTAGTCTGATCATCTATTCTGCACGCTTCAATTGATGGACAACTGCACAGATTATTAGTTGCAAAACTGTAATCAAATAGTAAATACTTCATGATGTACATACTTCATATACTGCTTTTTGTTATCAGGTTTAAAAGCCAGTTGTTACTTATGCAGCACCACAAATCTGCATAGTCTTAACAACTCTCCTTAAATGCTCTGAATTGTATGTGAAGGTGTAGGGGTAGGGATGGCAAGGACAGGGGAGAGTATGAAAAAACCCAGCGAATATATATATATACACACACACACACACACACACACACACACACACAAAAGTTTCTCTGAACTTATGGCACAGGGAAATAGTTGTCAAATACCTGCTTATCATCCAGAAAACAAAACAGTTAATTCTGCAATCTATCATACATACAGACAACTGTGTTTTCTACTCATAAGTAGAAAACAATACTTGGGACATCAACAACATACCTGGCCTTTTGATATGAGGTAAGCTATAATGGGCATGTGTTGAAACAGCACTGCTAAGTGAATGCTACTGAATCCTTCCCCATCAATAAGACTGGGATCCGCTCCACATTTCAACAATAACATGACCATAGGTAGGTGTCCTTGTCTATAACAATACATGAAATGAAATTAGAGATGACAAGAAAGATGGAAATTTTAATGAAAGCATTGCCTTAATAATTCTTATAGATACCCTGCAAAAAAAAATTTCATTTCAGATTCTTGTGGTTTTACTCAGGAAATGGCTTTTTTTTTTTTTAAATTAAAAGTTTATCTCAGAAAATTATATTAAATATATACCTTAACACATCAGTCTAAGGCAAACTGTTAATTTATAATACAACGGTTATTCTACAGTAATTTCTGCTGTGAGCAGTCTCTCTCAGAAGAAGTATCTAACTTTGTTTGGCAGAAGACTAAGATAACCCAGAAGAAAGCACTGATCTTCCAGTGTGAGGATTTGCACTGAGAGAAGTTATCCCAGAATTATTATTTAAGGTTATGTTTTTTCCAGACAAACAGTGCTTTGTTCTTTTGATCATTTTACTCAAGTCCTGTCCTAGAAGCCAAAGTTGTATGACTTTAAACTGTATCAGGTTGAACAGATGTAGTCTGGAGCAGATGTAGAAAGAGCAGATTCAAAGAGGCATTAAACATACGCAAGCACCAATAGCTACTGTCACCCAGGAAGAGACACTGCACATTTGTGGTGGCAGCTATAAGGAGCACAAGAAGAAAAGCTAATGCCACTGGGAGATGAAGGCCAAAGACCCCTCTACATGCCCCTGAACAACAAGATGTCTTACACCGGTCCTACTGCTATATGCTCGTGCTCTACACTCCAGGACTGGCAGCATTGAGTCTTATGAGAGCACACCAAGGGCATCTAGTGCAGAAGCTAAAACAACTGAAAGCATATCAGCTAGACAGGCTGAAGTCTGAGGAAAACAGTGACCACAACTTCTTCTGACTTAAACTGTACCATAATAAGCATCAACAGCTAACTTCAGTGCCCTTACACAGCCAAGTCTTCTTTGGCCAGTAAGGTAGAACTTAGGAGGCAAAGTCTGAACAGTACTGTTTCATCCCTTCTAAGGGAAACTTCGAAATGTGAGTCCCAAGTGACTAAAACACAGATACTCACGTAACACAACTTTGTGGCCTGCAAAGTTGCCAGGAACCAGAGAACAGATTTCAGCATTATTATGGGCATGCTGTGAAATTCCTTATACCTCAATAAAATAAACATACCACAGAATTTGATGTAAGATGACCGCTGCTGTGCTACACAAAATGCTACTATAACTGTTAATACTAACAGATTTAGAATTAGCAGTTGCAAGCAGCATACCTAATGGCCCAGTGAAGGGGAGTTGAATTCAAGTCTCCACCTAGCTGATCCACTATTGCACCTTTGGAAATATAATATCTGTGTAACAGCAACACAATAAGATTAAGAACAGACATAATAAAATATTAAAACATTATACTAAGGATAACATAGCTCCAGTAGTAAATAGCTCATAATAAAAAAAAATTCACTAGAAAAGCAAACAGACAAGAGTATTTCTGCAGTAAAGGATGCTGTTCCGAGGAAATGTTTAAGAAAAAAATACAGTAATTAGCAAGGCACTTATAAAATCAGCTTTAATCTTTGTTAAAGAAAATAAACCAAACCCAGGAAAATCTAATGATTTCATGTACTACATGATTGCACATATAAAGAAACGGTGGCAACTTTACATTTCAGTGACATTTTCATAAAGGTAATTGGGTTAAAATTTGAATTTTATGCTTTTCTTCTCAAGCAGCATGTTCCTCTGTTTTGAAGTATAATAGCAACAAAGTGATTATAAGTAACAGTAGCAGAATACTTGTGTTAATTTCACAAGGACTCTAGAGCTTACTTAACCAGCTCCAGTCTGTTGTTTATCGCCGCCCAGTGAAGAAGAGTCACATTTTCTTTGTCTGGTTGTCGAACATCATATCCTGCTTCTACCAGTTCTTTGCACCGCTCTACTATTCCATACCTTAAATGAGGAAAAAAAAAATAATTTGATTTACTTATCATTCATTTGTGAAGTTTTGTTAAGAATCCTCCAGTTTAGAGACAGCCACATACTAAAGAAAAAGTAACTCTCAGTTAAGCATCACGCACCAGTTCCTACTTGAGCAAATTCCACATTGCATTTGATGGAAGTCTTGCAAAAAGAGTTGGGCTGAGCCTTGGTCAGTAGAATTTTCTACCTAACAAACCTGGCTGAGATACCATTGTTTATGATAAAAATACTTATAATAGTGCCTTTAAGTGATTTTTCTTCTTTCACTCTGGGGAGAAAACGGAACTGTAAAATTTTGTTTTGCAAAAATATCCAGCCTGGCTCACATTCGAGGACGCTCACATCTGCTTCAACATTCTGCAAATACAGAACATACACTTACTGTGTAGCCTTGACAATATCACAGGTGCTGGGGTCTTCAACAATCGGATACGGTCCCGGTAGCACCGGTAGATCTTTATCCCCGCGGGCACTATGACAGTTGTGCATATGAGGTCGATGAGGTCCATGGCAGTGGTTTTTACACTGTTGGTTGACAAAACATCTATTGACAAACGGTGTTTATACACTGTACACCAAACCTCCCTCTTTACCAGACCCACAGGCTACACTTGTCAAGTTGCGTTAATGCAAATAAGGAAATTAGTTTACAGCACAGCTACAACCACCTGACAAAGGCCTAATCCTTTCCCTCGGCCCAAGGACACGGAAAGGCAGAACGGACGTGGTGAAGGTCCATCAGGCCAAACCGCAACGCCGTTACACTCCTTCCAGAGCTGGCTCCCGCCACAACGCCCTTACCCACAGCAACGCCGCTGCGCTAGAAACGACAACCCCCGTCCTCGAGTGGGTTTTGAGACGCGAGGGCGCTCCCCTGACACCCAGCGGGGAGGCCCCAGTGAAGGCACCCACCACACAGACCACAGCCCTCCCTTCTCGCTCAAACGCGCCTACCGGCAGCCGGCGGACCCCAGCCCGGCCGGGGCCGCCTGCTTCAGCCCCGCTCCTTGCCCCGAGGCAGCCTGAGGGGAGCCGGCCGTCAGCGAGAGACGCGCACCCGGCCCGCCGCCGCCAGCCTCCCCTCAGGACCCCCTCACGGCCGACCGACCCCCGCCTCACGGGGCGCCGGGGCCTCCTCAGCGGTCAGGCAGGGCGGTCCCGGGCACTTCCCCGCGGCCCCAGGACCGAGGGGATGGGTCCCTCACCACCCCGAGTGACGGCCCCGGGGCCTTCCCCTCACCGCCGGGCCGCCGCCTCCACCGGCCATCCTCCCCGCCCGCAGCTTCCTGCTCCCGCTTCCTGGTTACCGGCTCCGGGGAACCGCTGCGGAGGCGGAGCCGGGGCCGGGCCCACACGGGCCGGGCCGGCTGGGGTGGGAGCGGACCGCCGCCACGGCGCGGGGGTTGAGAGCCTAGGAACGGGCTCCCTCCCCTTCCCCCGGGTGCCGCAGAGCCCCCGCGGCTCGGACGAGGAGCTCCACGGCTTCTCGTTTTCTTCGGTGCCGTCCCGAACTCCTCTTTCCCCTTTTCACACGGAAAAAAAAAAAAAAAGTCATTCGGTGCGTGCTTCGCCTTTCACACAGGACCCCCCCCGGGGTCCAGGACAGGGACCGAGTCCTGCAAACCCTTTCCCAGGGTTTTAGGCTGTCCCACCCGCGCCGCCTGGGACACGGGAGGACGCTTGGAACCAGTTCAAAGGCTGACAAGTCGATTTTAAAACACGAGGAGGACTTTCCAGTCCTTGTCAAGCTTGTAAACCTTTTGACACCTGATGGTGTTTAAGTGAACATTACACTACGAAAGGCTACCAAGGAATTACCCTAATGCTGAGCACATGCCGAAATAAAAAGCAGTGCCTCATTTATGACTGTCCATGCTCCGGTTAAAGCAGGGTGGGAGAGGAGGAGTGGGCAGGCTGTATCGTAAAGCACGTACAGTGGGGCAGAATAAGAGTTATTAAGGCAATTGTAAATCCAAGCTCTAATGCTCAAGGGTTTGATGTTGCAACCGTAAAAATATTCATTTGGTGTGTCTTTGTAGCTTTCTGCAACTACTTTTAAGGGGGGGGGGGGGAAGTATTTTCTCTTTGTAGAGTTGTAGCAAGGCTCTCATTTATCATTAGAGCAGTATTTACCAGTTCAGTCAACCCCTCCCCAGCACACAGCAAATGACCAAAATAAGTTGTTACCAGCTATCTTGAAAGAACTGAAAATGCTTGTTGGTTAACATTGTGGGCTGGTGTCAGCTGGAAGCTGCCCTTATTCCTTCCTCCCTCCTCTTCGTCTTTAAACCATGGAAAAATCTCCTGGTCAATGCAGTGTCAACCGATGGAGATCTGAATAGGTTTGGAGGGCTGTGTGCGGGGAATTCTGATCCGGGAAGAGGAATCCTGGGCTGGCGCATCACCCATACTTTCAGCTCAGTGTTGCTGCCTTGGAGAAGGGATGACTCTTCATCACATTCTTTGAGAAGTTCATAATCTGTTAGTAAGTTTGCCGACTAGCAAAGTTTCTCTGAGGCGTTCAAGTCTGAATGAGAAGATGGAAAATTTCAGCAAAAAAATTCAAATGCTTTTTTTTCTTTATTTGGGTGCAAGAAATAAAAAGAAACTTTTCACCGTACTACAGGCCTTGGGCTTGTCAGATCTCATGCTGAAAACAGCAACAGTAGCAGGGATTCACAAAAGTCACCAGAATACTGTAGAGTGCAGTGGTACCTTACAATAGAGTGGCTATCAAAATGCTTTAGTCATGAAAGCTGCTTTGGTTTTTTATGACTGCTGATAGCGCCTTGTACTTTACATGAACTTCAGCTGAGATTTTCAATTATTTTAAATATGTTAGTAAGCTGTTTATGAGGTAGGTAAACATTGCTCAGAGCACTCCTCTTACACACTTGGTTTTTATTTGCTTTTCCTGATCTTTTTACTGTCTGATCTTCCTGTCTCAGGCTTCGTTCTTCTACCCTCCTTTTTTTTTCCAGTCCCAATTGCCCTTTCATCCTCATTTGTTGTCTGGAAGGAAAGAGAGCGCTACATTGGGATCCACAATAACTGCTGAGAAGAAGACTCAGAAAACCATATTCCAGGAATCTCGACATTTATGAGCATGCTAAATCAGTATAGGAGGCTATTCCCCATCAAGCTCTTTTCATCGAGTACTGCAAGGTTATTTCTCTGGCCTGTGCTGTGCTCAGTCTTGTGGATCACACACCTACACCTGCACCTGCACCGCTTTAAGTCTCCTTCCACAACCTTGCAAAGGTGCAAGTTGAGCACCTCCTATTCATGCTGCGTATTTAGTGCTGGAATATCCCAAATTGTGTAATTTAGGCCCCCAAGTTGACTGAAGGAACGAAAATAATTTTTTTTTTTCCACTATCAGAGAAAAGTCTTTGTATTTCTAAATTCTTGTTTGTTTTAGGGTGTTAAAAAAAGGATTTAAAAAATTATCTGCCATGGAACATGTTCGCATCACCAAAGAAATAACAACTGTTATTTGTTGTTGTTTAAATCAGCTGAAACTGTGTTACGAATTTTTTTCTTAAAGCTAGTACCTTAAGGAAGCAGTTGCAAATACCATGGGCATCTGCTGTCCCTCCATGGTTACTGAGAAGTGAGCAAATAATAGAAACCTGATGCAAACAAATACAAGAGTTCCTTCACAAGAATACTTGGAATGAGTCCAGAAAAAATTAATTCTGATTGCGGCTACTGGAGGCTGCTCACAGTACATTGGGAAAAATTGCTTTATTCCAAATAAACTACAACTTGCTTTCCCAACGTTACTGTGGAAGAACAAACGTGGTTACTGATAGTCTGCAAGTTTGGCCAGCAATCAAGATGTTGCAGAATAAATGCAAAATCAAATTCCCGTTGATGGGTTAATACAGATTTTCCTTCCATATGCAGAACTGCTACACAAATAGATATTAAAGCAGCTCTAGTTGATAAAATAGAGAGCTTTAATTGGGTTCAGTATCACAAAATGTTTTATAGGATTTTTAATACAGAAATCACATTGGGGAAGCTTAGGAAAAAGACACTCTAAGATACCACAAAAAGATTTGGTAAGCATTTATTTTGCTGCTTGGGTATGTAATGGATCCCCAAAAATGCAGAAATGCAAAAATAAAACTGAAGAAGCGTTAGTGTTTTCCAGTTCGAAAGTTTGTTTGGCATGCGAGAAGTTAGAATTTGTTAAAACAGAAGTTAGTTTGATATAGATTTTCTGCATTATCTGAGACTATTTCACAAACCTGAAATCACGTGGTATGGTATTGTATGATAGTATGACAGTTGGTAGCAGTAATTACAGTAGTATGCAGTCAATTTTCAACTTGGTCTTTTTTGATCTTTGTTACCTGTGGATCTCAACTCTAGTATCCTTTTTTTAATCCTCCAGCTTTTCCAGAAGTAGGAAAAATTAAAGCTTTCCTTCTACCACATCTACAGCTGGCTTTACAAAAGAAGCCATATTTGATATTGCTGAAATCTAGAGGAAAGCTCCTAGCAGAAGGCAAGATTTGGTCCTCAAAGAACAGATGGGCAAATTTGCATTTAGAACTACATACTATCTTTATCGTGGTTGTGGGTTTTGGGACATACAGCGGTTACTGATTTATTATTACTATTTTTTTAATAATCAGCCACTATTATCTCACAGTATCTAGTGACAAACCAAGCTTAGGCAAAAGGTTTTGCTGAACTAGCTGAAGACAATACATCCAGGCTGAACTCAATAGTTTTTAAAGTTTTTTTCAGCACTTTGCTGTGCTATTAATACTGCACTGTTAACACATCTCATTTATTTATACTTAGTGAGTGAATCTGCTCAAAGTAAGTGTTTGTATGAGCAAGAACAACTTCTACTGGTTCACAATCCTTATGAGACTAAAAGACATAGATTAAGTGCATTGTCTTCAGAAGTTCTCAAACAATCATACTCCCTCCCAAACAGCCTTTTTCAAGTGAGTATGCCTGTGATTAGTGTCATTTCGATTAGATAACCGTAAAAAGATACTTAGCTGTTTAGCAGCTTTCAAATAGCATTTTGCATTCACTTCACTGGATAAATGACAGAGAAGCAAGTATTAAAAAATGCCATTAAATCAGATCAAATTACATGAAAATTGCAATTTAAATACTATAATGCTTTTTTACTATGGCAAATCATCAAATTATGCATTTTGCATTTTCCTTTATTGCTTTCAATGCTGTTTTACGAAACAGTAGAAGTAATAAGATTTTGCACATAAATGTATCTTTTTCTGAAGAAAAAATTAGAGGGCACAGATAGCTTCTAGAAGTAAACTGAACACTACTTCCTTATTGTATTGCTCAAAACCCCCCCCCCCCAAAACCCAAAACCAAACCACCACAAAAAACCCAACCACCAAAACAAACAAAAAAAGCCCCCAAAACCCAACCCCAAAAACTTTCTCCAGTTTTGCAGTACAAGGAGTTTTTATGGAGCCACAGGAATAACGCCATAGTCCCATAGATCACCCCTAAAATAAATCCATCAACTGTGTCTGTGAAATTTGAATAAGATGGATTGTATGTATCCTCAAAATGATTCAAATTCCTTTTCTAAATTATTCATGCATAGCCACTCACAGCCAGAGGCAGTACAGAGGCACTGAGGTACGAGACAATAACTGATGTACTCCAGTTTGCAAGTTCTCAAAGGAAAAAGAAGTCCGTGAACGTTGGCCAAGGGTTCTGCATTGCCGCTCATGAAACTGAACTACCAGGTACGTGGCAACATACAGACTGCCTGTGCATATTATTCAGAGACAGATTTCTTTTCAGGGAAGATTTCTAAACTTCATATAAAACAGCATGCCATACCCCCAAGAAAAGTACAGTTTGGAGATGCTTATGCATGAAGTTGAAGTGCTGGGGTTTTTATTCTCAAAATGTTTAATATGTAACTCCCTTTTCATCTAATGTAAAGAAGAGCGCCAAACAAAAAAATGGATTTTTATTAAGCTGTTGTCTATAAGGCAGTTAAAAACCAGGACACAGTTGGTGGCACTCAACAAGTGAGGAAAAGACACACAAATAATGAAAGCACTGAAGAAAACTAGATGTGTTGAGTACTGGCTTGTGGGTACAGCTTTCCCAGCGTTTCGTGAACAAATCTAAGCATGTATCACAGTGCTGTCTGAATTTTAACTAATAAAACCATCTTTTAGAAGAACTGACATTTTTATGGTTAGGGAAGTCCTGATCTGATGTCAGGTAGAAAGCAAGAGAACTCAGTGGGACAAAGCAATTTCTTTCCTATGCTCTCCACAGATAACAAATAAAGACAATGTTGCCTAAAGAGACTCGGATCATCCTGGAACCATCAGGCTGATGTGCCATTTGGCACTGCGTGGACAACTCTTCTTTCTTCCTCTTCATTTTTAGATTCTCAAGACTGTACGTTGCATTAGAAGCATGATCCTTCAGGTACTTGACTTTTTTTTTTAATTTTCAAACACAAAACTGCTGGCATCAGGACAGAACAGTTATCTGAGAATGTAAAAGTTTTACTTCAGAGCAGCCTCACTTCCTTGTGGCTGACCATAATGGATCTTAAAAAACATAGGAGGAACATTTAGAACATGTGCATAGTCTGCATTTCCTATAGCTGTGGCTTACGTTCAAATGGCAGAACTTCGTCTCATCACCACGGGGAGCCACTTCATTTACCTCACTAACTACAAAAAGCATAAAACCAGTGTAGGAGCAATCAGTCAATTCAGCCTCATGCAATTCCACTGAAGTTACACAACAGATGATATTAAACAATAGAAGACATGTAGTTCATTGTTAATGGTCAGAGAAGCTTTGCTAATCCAAAATAAGGAACTGCATAGTATAACCGAGGACAGAATTTATTCTGTCACATCAGTTTGACCTCTAGGGGATAGAAATACATGCATGTGTTAAAATACCAGACTCAGGCTACCCAGCTCTGCTGGAAGCACTGACACAGCTGAACAACTAGAAAAATAGAGCTATGCTAAACAGAAGCAACTCTGGGAGGAGGGGGGGGGGGGGGAAGTATTTACTGGTCTTGTCTTAAAACATAGGCGAAATCACTGCAGTAAAACAGCAAGCCAAGTGCCATCTTCATGGCATGTATGATACAATCCAGAAGACAGAGTTTTAACCAGGAATTGTAGAACATCAATGTACTGCTCCTGGTAATTTGTATTAAACTGTGCATTTCAGCTGCAATATTTTGAATGTTAACATCATCAAAATTAATTTATCCCACGTTCATGCTTGATTTTGCTTAATTGCCATGAGCTATCTTCTTAGGTGCATTTCACATATTATTTTTGTTGCTTTTTTCTCTTCCAGAGAGGGTAGCAACAAGCATGTGTTACACAATCAAAAGCTGACACTTGTTTTGCTCAGAGAAAAAAAGGGGCCCTCTTCACTGACAGGAGCTGAGATTTTTACTAGTTAGTTTGTGGTAGTACAAACCTTTCAGCTACAACTGCGCAAGGGTTACTCAAGTTTGTCATCTCTGTTTTGGTGTCTTTCTAACCCTGGCGTGTCTTTTTGTCAGCTGGAGTTTTACACACTAAAACCTACAAAACTTTCAGGCTAATACAGACCTAGAAATGCTTAGAAAACTATTTCATACATAAGCAAACGTAACTATCACAAGAGGAGGCATCACTCCAGTAACATAGTTTTATAAGGAAAACACTTAAGTATGTCAGAAGCAAGCAACATTTCAACATCTGATAATTGTCCTCAATGCTAGAGCATCCATTTCCTTTCTCTTTCTCTCTGTCTCCACCTAATTACACCACAGCTGCAAACCACTTCTCCTTAACCACCACACCTGGGCTCAGGACTGCCTAGTACATTGAATGACTGCATCAAAGCCTTGCTTATATTTGACTTACAGGGGGAAGGGCTCTTTGATATGTGACCTGCAGCATTATAGAGGAAACCCATGACTAAGTGATCCTCAATAGTAACTACAATATGCCAGCTGGAAAGCCAAACATTACAACAAAACATACTTTCCAGACACTGAAATGGTTACTTATTGCCAACTTAAGAAAAAAGAATGGGCACATTTCAAGATATTTGGGGAGTTTACGATAGCCATTTGCTTGCTATATTAATTTTTCAGCACAACTGAAATTCTAGCAATGATACCCATTTTTTCTCACAAGTGATTAGTCTTGTAGCACCACCCACTGTAGACAGTGAACAGTTAAATGTGTTCCCCTCCACCAGCACATTTTTTTTTCTGTCTGCAGAGAGGTTTATCTCTTGAAAGAGCAGTTAATTTTACACACATAATAAAGTGATAAATTCTGACTTGAATTAACACACTTCTTAATATGTACTTGGGTCACGTCTTTAAGGGCCTTATTCTAAGCACGTTGAAATTGATAGTAAGTTTTCTTTTTCAATGAAGAGAGATGAACATGGATACATGGTTATAGACACCACTGAATTGGGGCAAATAGTACTGCAGTGTGAAGCATATCACACCAAGAAAATCATAACCATGTCATATGCATTAGTTATTTTCTATCCCAGTACTTACGTAGCATGCAAAAATATTTCATTGTCCTCTTGGATTGTTTCTGTCCTGCTTCCTGACGTACTAAGTTTGCCTGTAGGTCAAAGAAGGACAGACTCAAGCTTAATCAATGTACTTATTACATGAGTTCATTCACATAACCAGGCTGTAAATATTTGGGACTTACAGTCCTTAAAGCATCACCTCCCAAAGGGAGATTATTAACAGAAAAATTAGCTAATCTAAGTACAAAGCTTAAGACAAGTCATGGAAAAATAAATTATTTTGATTCAATTCTTTCAGTATTTCACTAGTCAGAGAACTGAAGCCCTTATCATACTAGAGAAATTTGTTTTAATGTTACTGTATGTCACAAGATTAAATTCTGCAGTTATAAATTTTGTTCATATCAATGTCAAAACTATATCCTGGAGTTTTGCATTCTTTGTAATCACAGTAGCATGAATTCTTTCCATGTAGTCAGTCTATTTGAATTTATAGTTGATGGCTGATAATGCAAAAGGGAAGTATAAGGAAAACTCTCAGCTGGTTGTCCTGAAAGCATTTATCTCGCTCCACAGTAACACAAACAGAAGAAACAGAACCACTCTCTTCTTGCTAACTGCTGCACCTGCCTTAAACATTTCCCCAAGCACTCCTGACTCCCAGTAAAAAAGGGCAATAAACATTTTTATAGTCACAAATGAAAAGTTTTGTTCAGCTGCTAACTTAAGCCTTTTGTATTTCAGGAGGGAGACATCTGTAAGGCATTAAAAAGAAAGCCAGGGCAGAGATTAACACGACTGTTCAGTTTTCCATTAATACATATAAGATCTACAAAAAAAAAATGTAGTAGTTTCATTACCTGTCCAGTTGCCATAAAGTAGATCCATATCTGCAATCTAAAAATAAAAAAAATAATTAAAAAAAGAGCTTTTTTCCCTTTTGATTTGACACACACATTTAGGCTTTTTTTCCTGTACGAGTTCAAGCAGAAAAACTATTCCAGTTTTATTTTCAACTGCACATCACTTTCAACCTCCAGTGAAGACAGGGCATTATTTATAATAACCAAATAACCCAGTGCAGTTTTAGGTTAAGGTTAGCACATGATCAGAACTTAGACCGATAATTTCGAGCAGAAAATATTTTGTGGCTGCCACCATGAGGCAACAGCATGTACTTCTGTTGTCATTCATATCGTCTGAATAAAATGAACTGAGCAATCACATTTCATTATGTTCTAACCACAGGTCTTTGGACTAGTCACTGAATTGCTCAGAGGTATAGATTTAAAAAAGGGAGTTTACATATTTATGAACATGTTTAAAGCCTAAATGCATTATGTATGCTATAGTCCACCATTGAATTGTGTCAGCATTCTTGCAGGCTGCATGGGAATAAACTGAACTGTACCTTTGCACCAAGTGTTATAAATGATTAACCATCCTTATGCTGAAAGGTGGAGCCTTGATCTCAAAAACGCTATCGTATCGTCATGCCATCTCGTGACAGGGTTTTTAAATGTGGGAAGGCATCCTCCCTCCCTCTATGTATTGGAAGATCCTCTCTCCCCACTCCCCTCCATCTGTAGATTGAATACTGACCATCTATAATAGTTATACACCACAGGATTCTGATTTTATTTTTCCCCCCTTAGGTAGATCTATGGCTATCTGGAACTTGCTCAGCTTGCTGTGCCCTCCCGCTCAAGTAGGCATTTGTTACTTTTCTTCCTACAATAATCCAACCAAACTACTTCATTACTGCTCCAAGAAATTACCAGAAGCATTTGCTGTATTTTCCCATTAGTTATAACCCAAGTTAAATAAGTATCATTTTACAAATATTGGCAATTCTATATTTGAAATTCCCAGCATACTACAGAGACATATGTTCTCAAAGCTTGATAGGTGATATTGACAGCATATTACAAATAAATATGAAATATCAGGAAAAAAGTTAATCTAATATACACACCCACAAATCCAAAGAAAATATATATTGTTGGTTTTTTTTAAATTCTGGAGGAAACAAATTTAAGAGCGCTGCCATGCATACAACAAAATGTGACACAGGCATCACCCTGTCTGAAGATGAGCAAGTTGATAGCCTTTTAAATGATTCAGTTTTAAAGGGCGACATTAGTTGGACACTGCTTAGAGTACTGCTTCCACATTGCTTGTGTTAGGATGGAGCTTACATCACCTATCAAGAATAGATAAAAATGTTTTTCATGCTTCTCCAAAAATTATTTATAAGAAATACAAACCTGAATAGAATTAGCACTTTCTTTTCCAGTCAGATGCAGATCCCTGTATACGTACAGTATATACTTAGTCTGTATGCCACACGGAACAAAAAAAAGAAGATCTGTGTGGACAGCAGACAAGCCTGAAGAAGTAGAATCTATAACCCTTACAACAAAGAGGATGCGAGTTCAGCCCAGTGATGGCCTCTTTCTTGAAAGACCTTGCAACTAATTGCTTCCTACCATGAGTTTAACACTCTGGCCCACAAAGGGTTCTCACTTGCGGCAGCTAGGCTATCTGCAGGGTAAAGTATTCTCAGCAGGAGTAGCAGTCTGCAAAGAAACGGATAAAAGGGCTTCCATGCTCCAATGTCAGACAGTACAGAAAATCCTTTGAGCAATATTAGATATAACAGAAATCGCCTAAAAGAAGCATTTGAATGCATAATGTTCTTGCTACTCACAATACTGCCCTTTTGCTTCAAATTTCCTCAATTCTGTTTTTAAAGTGCTGATATTTTTATTGGTCTTTAATGGGCAATTTTTTCCACTAATCATCCAGGATTTATCACGAAAAGGGAGCCATGCAAGGCTACCATGATTTAGAGTTCAGATTATCTAGCAATATTTAAATAGCCTTGGCATTAACAGCAAACTGTCAGTGCAATTTCCAAGGCTACACAGAAAAAGGATGCAAGTACAGGGTCTTAGGGAAGCTGAGAAAAGAAACTATCCAATTACTCCAGCAAATTCAGGGGCAGCCTAAAGCAATGCAGTGCCAGGGACTGATGGGGTCCAACAGTCCTAGAAGCCCACACCTCAGTTTTCCCTTCCTCTGAACTGAGTTCTCTCAAATCAGCCACTTTATAAGCTTTGCCCCTTGGTGAACTGTTAAGGTACTGGGCTATATATTTTCAGTAAAGGCAACTGGCATCGATTTCCCCCCCTCCATTTCCATATTTGTATTAGAAGTCTTCTTCATTCATAGGAGTGCAAAGTTCAAATGTTCTACCACAGCAATACATCTGTTGCCAGTAAGCATGCTATTATGATGGCCATTATTCCTCCTGTTATTAACAACACTCTAATGTATCGAAATTGTTAACTGCAACATGGTGATAAAACAGTTATGAGGTCTACAGATAGTACTGGTGCCACAGTTAGGTTTCTAAGATCTGTCTGCAAGAAGTCATCTCCTACACTCTTGTACATCCAGCTCTGAAACAAAGACAAGCTACAAGATACATTTGTTTCCTAGGTTTGGAGGGATCCTTTTTTCCTGCCAAAACTGTCCTTTCAAGGAATACTGCAGCAAAACCAAAACACACACTCACCAACACACCTCATTCAAATCTGCCACGAAGATCCGTGGATTTGGCAGCTCCTACAAGAAACCAATTTACACAGTTATCTACTTACTGCAAAAACTATTACAAGATGCATGGTTAACACTATGATCCCTCTTTCTTTTTATTTGTTTCTCCTTTACGCATTCTTGAACCAGCTCTTGGAATTACACTCTTTGAAGAGCTCCTTTTGAATCCGGTAACTTTGAAATATAACTATGTAACAAGAAAAGAAATAGCTGAATGGAAAATCAGCAGCATTTTTTACTTGTCTTGGAACCAAGCATTTATTTCTTAAATTTTTACAAATAAGTTCTTGTACAAGTGATAGAGAACCAAGTTTTCTATCCACACTAAAGAAGTCAATGTATGCCCAGTATCTTCACAAAGCAAGTTTGGTTTCAGTATCAAAATGATACCCAGTTGGTCATGCACCGTATTCTCTGGTGCGGTCAACTAACATAACTTTTGAACTATACCAGTTTATACCAGCTTTCACAAATATTTCTATTAGATTATAAAAATCTTCCCACACACCAGTTTAGGATGAGGTTCCCCAGTTCAGTATTTCCCCGGTTAATCTCTTGAAAAGCAACAAACAATAAAACGTCCTTTGGGGAGTTACTGACTGTAGGTTATGACTGTCACAAGCAACCACATCATACAATTTCTTTCATAAAGAGATCACACAATTATTTTCCTCCTCTCCTAAGTCACTAGAAACTGGTTCCAGAACCCTGCTACTCTGAAGGGTAAGGCTTCCTCCCAGCTTTGGGAGATTTCAGGAGTCCCAATACATGCAACTTTTCTTCAATTCCAAGTTAATTTTGAGGGGGCAGAGGGGAAGTTCCAGGTAAGACAGTCTTCTAAAAAACCAGGCCATTTCAGTGCCTCATTTCATTTACTTTAACAGAGTCTGCCTGCATGTTCCTTCAGTACAGCAAGGATTATCATCCAGCCACCTTTTCTCCTTCAGAACCGTATAAGCGTCCTTCACAAAGTATTTTTGTAAGTTTAACTGTGTGGATAAACTCTCTTCACCTCCAAAAAAGGTTTCTTTTTTTCTTTCCCATGGATTCTGTGTTAGCCTTAAAATATTCCTGGTATGAGCCGGTAAGGCACTGCAGCAGTGTAGCGCTTCCAGTCCTTCCCATATTTGCTGAAACAACGGTGTTCATCCCTAATGCAACGGTGCGTTAGCAGAATAGTCATATAAACAATGTAGAAGTAAGGCAAGATGTGTTCAAACCCACAAGTCAGGCAATAGGCCAGGGAGCCCATCAAATCTCCTGTGTAGTTAAAATGGCGTGCCCACCCCCAGAATCCTGAGGTCATCAGTTTGCTGTAGTACTTGGTCCCATCCACAGACATGTAGGAGCACTCAATATACTCTGGTTTCTTCCCCCATATCTTGCAGTTGCCATTTGTACGACGGAAGAGGTCCTTCTGGTGGTTGGTCATTCTGAAGATGTAATAACCAATCAAGCCCAACATCAAGATCCCTATGGCATTAGCTGTGCGCAGCTGGACAGGGTGGTAAACCAAATACAAACCCTAGGAAGCAGAAAAAAAAGAGACAATCAGTGATTTACTTGAAATATATGCTCAGGATGCCAGACTAATCCCTTGACCTACAGTGACCCAGAACAGATGAGTAGAAAAAATAGGAAAATCCACCCTATCAGTAAAATTGTGGAAAACTTTCAGAAAACTCTGCATCCTACATTTTCTCTCTCTCAAATTCTATTTCTTAGGTGGAACAAGAAGAAGAGAGGAGTTGCAGGGATGCAAACAAACCAGGACAGAAGGAAAAAAAAACCAAAACAAACAAACCACCACCCACCAAAAGAACCCTCAACATGCAGAAGTACAAAAAGGGACTGAAAGGATTTAGAAAAAGAGAGACACAATGGATAGTTACAGAAAAGGGCACAAGAGAAGAGGAGGAGAGGAAAAGATGTCAATTCCATGCAGGAACAGTAGGCCTTCCTGCAAGTGAATTGTTACAAAGAATGTTGTAATGGTTACTCAACATTCAAACTGTCTAGAAACAATTTAAGATAGAAATCAAACTGCTGGGGAGAACGTTTCTGGAAAGTTTCTTTCCTTTTAGCCCAAACACATATTGTACCCCATTTTTACCTGCAAAGTATAGAGGTAGGGCAACCAAACACAGTCTCCCCAGCCCAAATACCATCCAAAATGATCATGGCAGATATCAATGGTTTTCAAATACCAGGCTTCGTTCCAAAAGAAGTCCAAAACATAAATACCCTGAAACAGAATAGTTTCACATTAATAACAGCACTGTCACTAGTTATCCTGTTTAACAGCATCTGCCTAATCTTTCTGTGCTGTCTTGTGACAAGATCTCAAAACTGACTTGTGTTTTTATGTTAACCCCTCAAAAATAGGTTATTAAGAGGAACATATCACACAAATATACTCCATCTAGACAGATAAAGCAATCATAAGTAATGCAAAGCAATATTAAGCAAGATGACTACGGCAAGTGTGCTACTTAAGGACATACACGTAGGAAGGGTACTTATATTTGACCACCCCTTCCTCTCTTCAGCTTTAAGAGTCTTATCCTTACAGAGCGGGGGAATAGAGCTTCTATTGAGTAGGCTTCCATTTACAAATACCAATGAATAAACCCAAACTATTATCTGTACTTATTACTTTGGGATCTCTTCAGTAGAGACCATAGCACCTGACTGGCTGTTTTTAAGTGTGAGACATCTATAGCTCTGCATGTCTCTCACACACACAAGAAAAGTTAGGTGTAGTGCTGCCCCCAGGAAAAACCCCTGCCCAGTCTTGCTCCAACTAAAGCCGTGGAATTTGTCATTGTTCTCTTTGGATTCAAGATCAGGTAAGCCTGTTTCCAGAGCTTAGGCTCAGAAAAGTATTTCTTAATTTAAGTTTACCCTGAAATCTGCTGGTGCAGACATGACCATGCCACTGGTGGCACTCTGAATGAATACACACATCCAAATAAATGAATACATGTGTCCAAAGAAGCAGGTCCCAGTGCATTATCACTGAATGAGACTGTTTAGGCCAGGAAAGACCCTACAAGTTCAATCACAATGCAAGGAGTTTTTTTCTACTTTAATACTAGTTTATTTCCAAATTGGTTTCTTATTTTCCTCCTCTGAATTTACCTGAAGGACATTGACAAGGATCATGGAGTTAGTTACTTGACCATACAGCTCCTGTTGTTTAGCAGCATAGGAAAGGTTAATTAGAGTCCAGGCTACAATACCAGGGCGCCCATTGAAGAATAGCTTGAAATCAAACCATTTTCCTATTCGAGGGTTAAATTCAATCCCCATCATGTAGTCATAAAAGAAGTTCCCAGTGAATTTGCTAGAAAGCATAAAAAATTAGAAATGTATGCAGTTATATACAAATACAGATAATTACTATTCTGACTATGCATTTCAGATTCGCTTGATGTAATGATAATAAAAATCATAAAACCACATAAAGTTGTACAAGATAACACAAACTGACCCAACCAAAGCATTACATTGGTAGAGATAAAATTTAGTTTCAGACGTACCCTAGCTTATTCTTGGTAACACTTTTGAACAGTTTAACTATAACCTTACTTATTTCTTACAGATAGGATGGATAGATCTGTGACACTGAGGCTGCCAGTCACATGACATGCAGCAAGAAACACAAAGGCTGGTGCTAACAAAGCAAATAACCACAGTCATATATTGGCCTATCTATCTGTGCCAGTAAAATATATTCTGTCATTATTATTCTGTGCAGCATTCAATTTACATGTCCAATTACCTAGTATTCTCTCATTATTGAAAATCACATACCAGTCTTTGGCATTGGTAGGGAAAAAGTAGCCTTTAATCATTGCAAATGTGGAAACTGCATATCCCAGGATATTGGCACACCACAGGAGAGGAATCCAGTTGTCAAAAATGATGGTAGGCGAGAAGCAGTGGAAGTAATAGGCATTTGCAAACCAAAGCACATGTGTAATGATCCAAGCCTGAAGTCCATTGATTTCATACTTATTCACTACACCTAAAATATGAAGAAAAATTTGAATGTTAGTGACGTCGCATTAATACAACTTTTTATTAATATGGATATGGATACAATATATAGAAGCTCAATCAAGTGCTAATGAAATGACCTCGCTCCCCTCACCCTCCCAATTAAATGTCTTGTGGCACTTTTCTGTAAGTTTCATTAGACTCTGTTGTTATCATCAGGCTTTGTTAGGCTGAGTTTTTTTCTTCACTCTAGCTTCACAAAACAGTCAATTTAGAATCTCCCCTAAAATTGACTGATGTAACAAGTTACCTTTTCTCACACTTAGTTCACATCAAGCATTTTGTTCAAGTCTTGTGGGTTAACTTAGCTTCAGCAGGTGCAACTGCATTGTCAAATACTAGCAATAGTCCACTGCCAATTTTAAGCGCCAATATTATCAATCTCTATTTTTCCATTGCTGGTATGGGGCCTGCCATATCAATAATTTTACTAACAGTAAGAGATAGAAATTCTGTAATTTATTCTAAAAGATGACATAGGTATTTTTGTTTGAAGTGAACATATGAAGAAGGTGAAAGCATTTATGTCCACATTTCCTCCAGATACACATGGGTCAATAAAGATTGTAAGTACAGAAATACTATCGTTTTAAAAGATTGTATGGTGTGCATATATTCTAAGGAAGAACTTACCAGCAGGTGTGACAGCTCCTTCTTGTACACCTCCTACATATCCAGGAAGAAATTTATGGCAGAAGTCAGGAACGAACACATACAAAAACACCTAGAAGAGAGAGAATGTATTAACAGCAAAAACAGACAAGACAACACCCCCCCCCCAATCACTATCCCTTTCATACATGTACCAAATATAACACATGACAGTTTCAGTTAAGTATTAGATAAGCAAATACAGCAAGATTTAGCTGTTGTGATTTTAGACTAGTAATACATCCAAGCTATGAAACAATTCTAAAGATGTACTTCACATATGGTTGTCATCCTTTTTTGGTGGGGAGGCAGGACAGTCGGTAACTAGATTCAAGTTCTTACCCTTTTATTTTGCAGTTAATCTGTGTTACATGTTGTTTTCCAATTTGGAAAAAAATTGGAGTAGTTTGGTAAGTTTGAAGATATTTTACAAATGTAGTTATATTTAATATGTGAATGTTCTTTTAGTGCCTGTCTATAGAAAATATTACCCCTTCTGCGGTGTTAGTTTATGATATATTTATTCTGTATTAACTTAAAACAAATGGGTATTGCTGTTATAGTTGCTTTTTTCCTGAAAACCACATCAAGGAATATGTCACGCAAGGAGTATTACACAAGGAATATTTGTTTATATTCCCCACATATTTATTTTTCAAGTGCATAAGCTTCATTTGGGTTGCAAAAAGCCATGGGAAGCGAAAAACACCAAACAGTAAATGCCAGCGCAACATTCCATTTTCCTTCGTGTTAAAAGGGTTAATCGAACAGCTGTTTGAAAAAAAACACCCGCTACATCTAGAGCATAACTCAATAATATATACCTGGAAAGTGACCCAAAGGGCATAGATGCCAGCAGCCCTATAGGTCAGTGTAGGAGTCTTGTTCCAGATGTCAGACAGATGTTTATTCCCCGTAAGCAAGTCAATGAGTGGGTCAATCAGAGAGCATTGGTACTGGTCACAGGACATTACGAAGTAATATACGATAAGTGGCGCAAACATGAGCAGGAAAAGGATGCTTGCCAAGGAAAACCAGTCCACCTCCCTGTAATCCAAAACAGGGCATTTTTTTTTCCAGCTTTCAGTTAGAACAGTGGTTTGATTAAGTCAGGCAATGTTTTCAGAGGACCTTCTAGATTAACCGGATGAAAACTGAAAATGTTTTCAGGGCACAGACATTTCTTTGGGTCAAATAGCTATAAAAAACTTAGCATGTTACATACTTTACCACAAACTGTTATAAAACTATGCTAGTTGATCAGAGCAACAGAATACATAATATCTCCCCTCCAAAAAGCAGATTATTATTACAGCCTTCATGTTTTTGATGGCAATCATGGGTATAACTGGTAGAGTCTTCAGTTGGAAGTGGTAACAGAATCACAAGAATATCATGCAAAGCTTCAAAACACAGAAAACACAGACCCTGGACAGCCAGAAGTTGAACTTGCTCTACCACACACTGTCTGTAGTGCCAAGCCATATAAACACCCACGGCTGTTTCCAGCTGCAATACAATACTCCACTAATATTTGCACACTCTTTGGGAACAGGGATATGACTCATAAATCTTGCTACAGCAGGAGATGTCAGCTGGCAATACCACAGATATATGCCTGTTTTCCAAATATCAAGAAATATTTTGTTCAGCCCTGAAGGAACTACAAATTTTACTGATTTTTATGATTTGTTAAACCCAAGCCACCTGGCAAGCTCTCTATCTTAAAAATCTTCAAGAACTCTTTTTTGGCATCCATTATTAGAGCTCATTATCCATGAGCTTTCAATGGAAGGGCAATGCAACAATCTGTTATTAATAGAGTGAAGTTTAAAAGGAATGTAACATCTATAAAAGTATGAACCAATTTGAAATACAGTGACTAATTAGGTCATCAGCTTCTCTCACCATGCTCTTCCCCACTGGACTTGAGATGTTTGAGTATCATTTTGGGTGCTTTTGTGTTTTCTTTCTTCAGAAGTTTTTTTCTCCTGATGGGCTGCCATGATGTCCTGTATGAAAGAAAATACTCATGGTATTACTCCATCTGGTTCTCAGTAATTCTTCTGGCTCTACAGAAGAGAAACACAATTAAAAGTTATTAAAGCTATTATATAGCCTTCTGACAACAAGAAATTTGGGGGAGGAGGATAGGAAGTAAAAAATCCTTCCCAATTCCTTATTATCTTCTATTCAGCAAATCATAATCAAAACACTGATGTCAAAGTAATCCATTAAACTTCTTGCTAACTGGAAAATTCTTTCAAGCCATATTGTGTAATATATGGCTTATTACTTACATGCGAGATGCAAAGGGAAAAAAGTGTTTTGCCGCATATGGGATCCATGCCTCCCTCCTGTTTAAAGGCCAGCAATTGCCACCAAGTTTTGCCTTTCTACAGAGCAATTTAAACAACAAGTGCCTACTTAGGACTATTCCCCGAAACAGATACACCCTAGTCCAACAGACAGCTATGCTGGCAGTAACAACCTCTCATGTTCAGAACTATTCGCCTGTCACTCAATACATGCTAATATTTCCGGATCAAGACTCCCATTGAAATCATACTCCTATTAGTAACTACTTCAATTTCTATTAATGCAAGCTTTCTGTTAGCCCACTAAACACACCCCAAGTATTGCCTTCCTTAACCCTTAGTGTGGTGGGTTGACCCTGGCTGGATACCAGGTGCCCACCAAAGCCGCTCTATCATGCCCCCTCCTCAACTGGACAGGGGAGAGAAAATATAACGAAAGGCTCACGGATTGACAAAAGGACAGGGAGAGATCACTCACCAATTACCGTCACGGGCAAAACAGACTCAACTTGGGGAAATTAATTTATTGGCAATGAAATCAGAGCAGGATAATGAGAAAAAAACCCAAATCTTAAAAGCACTTTCCCCCCCACTCCTCCCTTCTTCCCAGGCACAACTCAGCTCCTGATTTTCTCTACCTCCTCCCCCCTGCAGCGGCACAGGAAGACGGGGAATGGCGGTTGGGATCAGTTGATCACATGTTGTCTCTGCTGCTCCTTCCTTCTTAGAGGGAGGACCCCTCACACTCTTCCCCTGCTCCAGCATGGGGTCCCTCCCACAGCTGACAGTCCTCCACAAACTTCTCCAACGTGGGTCCTTCCCAAGGGCTGCAGTTCTCCACGAACTGCTCCAGCGTGGGTCCCTTCCCCGGGCTGCAGTCCTTCAGGCACAGCCTGCTCCAGCGTGGGTCCCCCCCCGGGGTCACGAGTCCTGCCAGCAAACCTGCTCCAGCCTGGGCTCCCTGCAGGGTCACAGCCTCCTTCGGGCATCCCCCTGCTCTGGCGTGGGGTCCTCCCCGGGCTGCAGGTGGAGATCTGCTCCACCGTGGATCTCCCTGGGCTGCAGGGGGACAGCCTGCCTCACCATGGTCTTCACCACGGGCTGCAGGGGAATCTCTGCTCTGGCACCTGGAGCACCTCCTCCCCCTCCTTATTGACCGACTTGGGGGTCTGCAGAGTTGTTTCTCTCACATATTCTCACTCCTCTCTCCTGGCTGCAGTTGCACAGGTTCCCCCCCTCACCCTCCCTCTTAAATACATTATCCCAGAGGTGCTATCGCTGTCACTGATAGGCTTGGCCTTGGCCAGCAGTGCATCTGTCGCGGAGCCAGCTGGCATCAGCTCTATCAGACACAGTGAAAGCTTCTAGGAGCTTCTCACATAAGTCACTCCTGTAGCCTCCCTGCTACCACACCTTGCCACACAAATCCGATTCACTTAGTCAGCTTCTTAACAAGAGCCTGAAGCAAAATTCACAATTCAAATATCACCTGGACAGAGCACTCCAGAGAGAATTCTTCCTCTGAGTCCAAACTTCAGGGCTAGGTGAAGTACTGCATTACTGCTCACACTGTGCTAAAGGAATAAGCATGCCAACCACACAATTCGCTTGGAAGCTCTCCCCATTTGGTGTCTAAGCCACGTATCTAATGTACAGTTCAGTCACATAAAGTCCTTCCAAGCAATAATAATAAATGTGTTTGATGCTTTTCATCAGCATGCTCTGGACTTACTGGAGAAAATCTCAACCAAGTGGAAGCATGGGAAAAAAACCCTTTTAGATTCCGTCCTACAAAAGTAAGGCAGACTCCTGTTCACAAATACGTATTTCAAAGGAAAATCCCCAGCTAACACCCAGTATTCCACAGATCCCCGTGTTTTGAGGAACAGAGCAGCAGGCTGCCCAGGAGGGGTTCAGCAGACTCACACAGGCAGCACCTTTCCGTACGCCAGGCCCCTCAGGCGAGACACGGGTACCTTGGGGAATATTACCGGGAGCCGGGGACGCAAATTAAAAGCAACCTCCGGAGCCAGGAGCCACTCACCGAGCCGACGGCGCCGCAAACGCTCCCTTCCAGCCCCGCTTCGCCCCTCCGCTCCTCGCCAAGGCCCGACACGGCTCTCGGTGAGGTCCGCACGCTGCCCGCTACCCGGAGACGGCGCAGGGGGAACTCACCAAGGCAGGGACGACTCACTCACCGGTACCGGCCGTCCGGTACAGCCTTTCCCCCAGCGGAGCTTCTCCCGCGGAGAAACAACCTCCCCGGCGTTACCTCAGCCGCTACCGGCGGCCCGTCCCGCTCTCCTCAGGCCGACGCCTCTCCGCCCCGCCCCCGCCCCATGGCTCTGACCAATCCCCGCCGCGCTCCGCTCCGCTCCGCGCCACCGCATTGGTGGAGCGCGCTCAACCCATGGGCTGAGGAGAGGGAGTGGGCGTGGCGGCGGCGGCGGGGGGCGGGAGCGGGGCCGGAGCGGCGGCGGCTTCGGCGTCTGCCCCTCGCACCGCTGGTTAGGGCAGGTCCGGGTGAGCCGGTAAAGCGACGGTGACCGGCGTTTTGCACAGGGCGGTTGTACGCGCAAGGGGAAGGCGTCGTTCGTGGCCGTTCCCCTGAGAAGGCCCGAAGGAGCAGGCAGGCTGCGGGCAGCGGTGGCCTCGGAAGGCTCGAGTCAGATCGCTAAAAAGAACAAAAGTTTTTTGAGAGAAAGGGGACCGACGTCCGAGGAGGCAATTTAGCGCAGAATTAATTTGCAATCCCGTCTGTAAGGAGGCTGCCGGCAGCCGGGCGCGTGGGGGACACGGCTGGGCTCCTCTCTCGGGGTTTGCACCCCGGCGCCGAATCGCCAATAACGCGCAAAACTCCGGTCCCTGCACCCGCCAGCGCCGGTACTCGCACCCCGAACTTGTTCGCAGGGACACCTCATCGCAGCCCGCAGGGCTGAGACTGCATTCCCGTTATTCCGGGCTTTGGGGGGGGGGGGTACCAAATTGCCGAAACCGAGTAAGGGCGATGCAGCGGAAAAAAGCCGCCGGCGGAGCCGCACCGGCGGCTCGGCAGCAGCTCTCTCTCCACGGAGCCGGCGTTCGCGGAGCGGGGGCAGGGGTTACCGCCGCCCCCGCCGAGCGGAGGCAGGCCCTCGCCCCCGCCGCAACGCCGCGGCCGGCCACTGGCGGGCGCCGGGAGGGAACGGCCCCGCCGCGCCCCGGAAGCGGCGGGGAGGCGGCCATGGGGCGAGCGGTGAGCCTGGCCGCCTGCGCCCTCAACCAGTGGGCCCTGGATTTCGAGGGCAACCTGGAGAGGATTTTTAGGAGTGAGTGGGGCGGCGGTACCGGCTTTGCTCCGCGGGCGCCCGGTTCCAGCTCTGCCGGAGCCCGCTGGCTGCTCCCCCCCCCGCCCCAGGCCGTCGGGAAGCGTCTCCTCCCTCCGCGGGTTTCTGGTCGGGGCGGCAGCGGACACCGGGCCTGTTTTATGCGGTCCGGTTCCCGGCGGCCGGGGGGCGTCTGAGCAGGGCAGGGCGGGCCGGGCCTGAGCGTCCGGCTGGCGTTTAATCCGTCCGACCGTTCTTCCAGGTATCGACATCGCAAAGAGGCGAGGAGCCCGGTACCGGCTCGGTCCAGAGCTCGAAATCTGGTGAGAGCGCTTTGCGGGTTCTGGGTGGGGTACGTTCCCGGTGAATTCCCGCAGAGCGGTCAGGGAGAACATCAGGCACGTAGTACCCTAATGCCCAAAGCATGCGGCTGTCAGTGGAAACGGGAACATTGTAGTTGCAAGGGGAAGATTGGTTCTCTTGTCTTGGAACCGTGGCCGGTACCGGTAATTTGTGACCTGTTTCAGCGCGTCTGCCTTCGCAGAAACTGCAGTGCTTTGAATTCCGCCTAGGCCCAGGCTGCTGCTCTTGAAGGGAATATCCCAGCGGTGCCACCGAGTTGTAAATGCTGTCGGGAGGGATGATGTTGACTGCGCTGCTTCTGCACGTTGTGTATAAATTGCCCGTGTGAATGAGGTGTTCCTTGCCTGGAGTAGTTGTGGTCCCTCATCTCTGGCACTGACGTTGGCTGAATTTTTTATTTCTTATCTTTTTATACGCAGTGGTTACGGCTGCTCGGATCACTATTATGAGTCTGACACGCTCTTGCATTCATTTCAAGTTCTGGCAAAGCTTTTGGAGTCTCCAGCGACTCAAGATATTATCTGTGATGTGGGAATGTAAGTTTTTTTGGTGTAAATGGGATAAAGGGGTAGCTCCTTTAGGAATGGTTCCCCTCCTGTGTTTCTGGGTAGCGAGGGCTCTGCGCCAAACTTCTAAACACATCTTAGGAACTGCGCTGCTTTCCCTTTTGCTTACCATGACTAGGCCTGTGACATGCAAGACACTTTCTGAAAGATAGTCCTTTCAGAGATTTCTGGTGGTTGAGCCCTTCAAGAGAGAAATAGGATAATTACAGTTATTTATTGGGAACCTTAATGGCTGGGCCCTATTGCCATGGGTAAGACTTTGTATTATACATAATGCAAAAGGCTTCATAGATTTACTCTCTTTCAGGAATGTCAGGGCTCACGTAACTTGCTTTGATTGACAGGCATCTTTAGGCAACATACCCATATGTCAAAATCACTGAAACCGTTGCAAGTCACATACTGGCAGTGAACAGGGCTAAATTATAACTGTAAAATTAACATACGTACACCTACTTGTTTTAGTATTGATATGAATGTGTAAAGCCAGCTTTATTTTGAACTAGCCTGGTAGTATCACAGGCAGTCAGGTTTGATTAAATAAGGTAGCCAGGGGGATTCTTCTGGCCTGCTTGCGTTTCTCAGGCATGCCAGTGATCTGGCAGTTGTTGATGTATCTGAGACTGACAGAATGGTCAGTAACTCTGATTTTTGCAAACAACTACTTGAATTAAAACATTAGAAGCTAAAACTTGATATATTGTTTTGTTTGATTCCCTTTAGTGATACAGTGTAGAAGTGTTGTCTTAAAAGTAGTTTTTGTGCAGTGAAGTAGATTCTGTAGCTGTTCTTTACTTCATTTAATGAGCTTAGCCACTGGTAACTTTGCTGCTTATTTTCACAGGCCTGTTCTGCACAGAAATGTTCGCTACAATTGTCGAGTGATCTTTCTAAATAAGTAAGTAGTTCTTTTCTTTTTAAATAAGTAAGTATTTTATAATAAGTAAGTTCTTTATGCATTTTGTGAGACAATACGTTAATGTATCCTTTCAGAGACCTGTTTGGCCTTCAAGAAGGATTCTTCAGTGCTATGTAGAGCAATGGAGTTGTCTTCCTATCTGCCAAATTTTAGAGAGAAAGCTAATGTTTTCCATTATCTCTTTTTCCTTTTTGAATTTGTAGAAACTAAATTTCCGCTGCTTTCTGAAAGACTCCAGGAAAAAAAACTTAAGTCTGCAAACAGAAACTTAAAAAATTATTGTGTGTAGTAGTTGTTTAATATACATCATAATAGAAAAAAAGAGTTGGTATTGATCAGTGTTTTTATTTAGTCGTGTTTGGCTGTACATCAGGTCTTAACTCACCCTTTCTGTTTTATGTTTTAAGGAAAATTCTTCTGATCAGACCAAAAATATCACTGGCAAATGCAGGAAACTACAGGGAACTTAGATGGTTTACCCCATGGAGCAAAGCAAGGTGGGCCAGCTACTGTTAAAATTGTGTTTAAAAACACAGCCTGCCGTTTGCAGCCACAGCAGAAGGATTGAAATCTCTGTAGAAATCCATCAATGCTGCTACAGGGTGAGCAGCAAGACAGTCAGCTAAGCTACCTAATTGAAGCTCAGTTAGAAAGCTTATTAAGTACAATGAAACTCTGAATTGCTGAGCTGGAAGGAAAAGTGTGGCTGAATGATCCTGCAGCCAGTGTAGTAGTGTCATTTTCCTTGTGTCTACTTTCTAACTATATGCAGTTCAGGATTGGAAGAGCCTGTGTTTATCTGCTTGATTGCTGCATCCTGTTCAATATTAAACTGGAAAACAATGTGAAATGGATGCGCTCTGTCAGTATTTTAACAACTGCAGAGGATGAAAGCTACGTACCTTATGATGATGCAAAAGATGCTTGATGCTCATCTCTGATGCCATGCGCTCATCCAGTAGTGAGAGAACGGTTCTAACTTGATGGTCTCAGTAAAGTATTTCTGAGAGGGCCCCTGAGCATCTGTCGTGTTAACCTCAGTCAACTCCAGATGAGTTCTGCATTACTCGCGTAGTAACACTGCAAAAAGAGAAACTTTTATTTGGTATTTGGTTTGCATGGTGTCTTCTTTGTTAGGTCTAGTTTATAGCTAGGATGGAGCGTTGTTTACCATGCATTTCTGAAGAAAAGTGGGATGTTGCTAACTTATAGTCTTAACGTTTCTGAATAATTTCACAGAAAGTACGAAGGTCCTTTTTTTTTCTTTTTTAAACGTAACACAGCCCTGTACAGCTGAAGTGCAATTTCTTTAATCAATGTTAGAAGGTGACAGAATATAGAGATTAGAATCAGTTTTTATGCTGTGATTTCCATAACGATGTACTCACAACTTATAAACCTGCTTTAGGCATGTGGAGGAGTATTTTCTACCCAGAATAATTCAGGAAGTGACTGGACAGGTAAGTTTGTGAAGGATTTTTTTCTTTTCTTTTTAACTTTAGCATCTTCCAGATTCAGTAATTTAAATGAATAGAATTTGTGGCATAAAACTGTAGCATGCCAAATTCTGCTGTCAGTCATGTTGCAAATTCATAGGTTTCAGTGACGGCTCTCAGATTAAATGAGAGCATAATTTAATCTTGTTTATATTAATATTTGGCAGCAAAACAAGTAAATTTTAAATTTGCCTCAGTTATTTATATATACAGGACCTTGAAGATTGACTTATTTTGCACAGTTCTGGTACAGAGTTTATCTGTGCTTGAGACTAGAAATGAGTATATGTTTTGAGGTAAAAAAAAAAAATTAAAAAAAATTAATCTTCTCGATTCGGAAGGGTCTAAAACTTAGGTTATTTTCCGCTAAAGCATGAGTGTGATTCCTAGCAAAAGACAGTATCTGTTTTGTAGATTGTTTGATTCAAAAGCAGTTGTCCTGTCCTGAAGCAAAGCACTGGATCTTAATACTACTGAAATTTCAAGACAAAATTTCAGTACATAGATTTGCAGTTTAGAGCTTTTTTTTTAGCTTGGTGTATAATGAAGGAAGGTGTAATGTGGTTGATACTGTGTCACTCATTTCACAGAGGTGAGTATTCAATTTTATATTTTTTTAGAATTGTAGTAAACTTTTTGAATGGAATAGATTCTTCTATTACGTGTGGGTAAGGATGTTCTTGTTTTTTCTCAGGAAACTGTTCCTTTTGGGGATGCAGTGCTAGCAACCAAAGATACCTGCCTAGGGACAGAAATATGTGAAGAACTCTGGGCACCAAACAGGTAAAGGAGGAGAAGGAATGAAAAGTAAACGAAAACTTATTCTGGATCTGCCTGAAATAAATGTTTGAAAAATTCTGCTTATTATTCTTCCAGGTAGTATATCTTTCAGGAAGTGCCAGTAAGGTAAAATATAATTAGGAGCAATAAATACATCATGGGGAAGATTTCACTAGGCTAGATGCAGGGTGGCAAAAGAAATTTTAGGTACTTTAAAAGAAAAGAGAAGAAGCGGAATGAAAAAGGTGACATGAGGAAACAAATGACAGATAACTATAGTGCTCTCATTCCAGACATTGTTCAGCTTTTAGTTCAACCTGGTGTTGAAATGTCCTCTCTGGATCCATCTCTGTAACTTGATCTAGGGTCAAAGTGACAAAGTTATTTCGTATTAATTTGTATTATCAATCTTGTCTAGCAAATATAATCCTGTATTATTCCCACTTATTGTGCCTAGTTGGAAAAATTTGAGAGTACTAGTAGGTCTTTTTACTTACTTTATTCTTTTTATCTTCGGCTTGGACCAAGTCCTCCAAAGCATTCCATTTAAGAGACAAATTTAGCTCTCTTATATTTGACAAGCTAGAGCATAGGCTTCTAGGCAACATCACTTTGAGATGTATCATTTATGGTTTTTTCTATTTAGCTGTTAGCTTAATCATTCTGCTTTATTTTTTATCAAGCATCAGACAATGCATAAAGACAATGCAGAAGGAAACAACAAAAGGTCATTGAGGGAAAGGAAAGCCTAGTGCCCTTAAGTAATATTTCCTGTTGTTATTTTAGTTCGTGCTACAATTTAAAGTTCTTCCCAACCACAAAGAAGATCCCATTCATAAAGGTCTGATGTGGGGTGGGGGTGGAAATTAACGCAAAATAAACAAAATGTTCCCGATGTTTTTCCAAATCTCCCAGTTACAGACGTTCACTTCCTTGTAACTGCAGAAGGTGTGGCATGTTACAGGCAAAGATGTGATTTTTTTTTTTTTAGTATTTCTTTCTTTTGACAGTGGAAAAATCAAAAAACAGTAAAAGTCTTTTCCTTCTTGTGGTTCTGCTTGCTTTTATGCTTTTGGGTTTACCGAGAGAGAAGGAAGATGGGACAACTGACCTTGCAAGAGTATCTCCATGTTACCTTTTCAGACCAAGATTGTCTTATTCTCTCTTTCTTTGGGACCCAAGCTTCCATAGAGTAAAGTAGAAGGCATTTTATTTAGAACAGAATGCGCAAAAGCCCTTCTGCCCTCTGCGACCACTGCTGGTCTTTAGAAGAGTCAGGCCATGCAAGAAAACATGTTTTTGAGAGTCCTATCCTTGTTTGAGCTAAGACATGCAGAAAACTGACAATGACGTAGATGTTTTTATTTGTCAGTGGTTTTAAATGATACCTGCAGTATTCACAGCATAGTATTGCCAGCTGAATTTTTTTCTGCCTTCTGCTTTGACAGTCCTCATATTGAAATGGGACTTGATGGTGTGGAAATTTTCACTAACTCTTCAGGGAGTCACCATGTGCTGCGGAAGGCTCACACCCGGGTGGATTTGGTGAATTCTGCCACAGCAAAGGTATAAGCTTAAAAAAATTTTATTAACTTCTTGGTTATGCACCTCTTTTTTTGTTTGTTTGTTTTTGTTGGGTTTTTTTTGTTTTGTTTTTTTGGGTTTTTTGTTTTCAAAACAGTGTCCTCTCCTTTGACAGGACATAGCATGAGCATGGGGGCCTTGACTGTCCTTGTTAGTTTCTTGTTTTCTTACCTGTAATTACCTTCCCGGATTGAATCAGCTAGAGGGGAAGAGCTCTCTGGCTGGGGGACTGTACTTCTTTGGCACACCCTGCTAAATATCATGCTCTAATGTGAAGCACTGTAACTTGTTTCCAGCTCTGTGACCCCAAATGCCAGGGGCTGTTTGATTGCAGGTCAGCTCTGTCTGGTCTGTGGAGCAGCAGGCTAGAAGAGAGGCCATTTGGTATTTGCATGGGAATAGGGGAGATACAAACCTACCTGTGTGTGTGCAGGGGGAACTCCCTGATGAAACTTTGCATGGGACCTCATAGTTCTGCACTGGCATGCCAACTATATCATCTAGCTTTCATGCACATCTATAAAGAAGAGTCAGAATACATTAAAACAGTTTGGTAACTCCCAGCTCTGGCGACTGATGTTCCAAAAATGTATTTGATGTCCTCGATCTTAATTCCATTAGACATTGAAGAAAAAAAATATCGCACTCCTATAATGGATAGAAAATAGTTAATCAGGGTAGCTGACTTTCAGTAATTGGAAGTATGAAATGCTGAATCCACTGCGTAGAGAGTATAACCAGCTTGAAAGGGTGTTGTTGAATGCACATTCTGCACAAAAGGCGAACAACCAGTGGCTGTGGTTGCTCCCTGTAGTTATCTGTGCCTAAACAGTCTCCCTCCATATGCATTGTGTACTGAATGGCAGCTCGTTGCCAGCTTGTAATTTGGTCAACAAATTCCTGGCACATACAAAAGCATCCAAAAGTCTCTTTCGTTTCCTTAAAATGACAGTTTCCCTGTTCACATAGCAACATTATGTTGGAGAGGAATACCGGTAACTATTGGGAAGGGGGAATAGAAATCAGTGTTTAAACTCAGACTTCATGGATTTTTTTTCCCCTGCTGTCATCTTCTTAAAATATATTATATTCTTCTACTTTGAAAGTTCTGTTTATTTTAGAGAAGACATTTAGTTATTAGACTGTAATCCTGTCTAACAGTGATGGGGGGACAAAAACAAAGTAATGAATGTATATTACACTGTGAAAAATGTTTGATTTGTACAACTGCTTTGTCAACGTTCTTTGGTTATATTTAACAGTATCTGCTCTGTCCTCAGATATCCAAACACAGCTTCTGTCATCATCTTCCTGCTTTTCTCGATCTCTATTTGAACTTAAAATTTAAATTTAGAAGTGCAGCCCTCTCTATTTGAGCTACGGGAATGACTCTTGCTAATAACAGAAGACACCTGTCTTCCAACAGTGTGGAAGGGATAGAGTTCACTTACTACATTTACTTATGTAATTACTTGTTTCTGTCATGTATATCACATGCAAAGTACTTTTTCAAATGACAGGAGAGAGTCCCGGCCATAAATCATTCACAATGTAAAGACAGAGGAAGATTGTAAGAAGGACAGGAACAGAGAAGTAATTTTGTCTTTTAACATTCTGTCAGGTGCTGTATTCTGAAAAGCATTTTTTTGTCTGCATGTTTGTTTTCCTCCTAGAATGGTGGAATATATATTTTAGCGAACCAGAAAGGCTGTGATGGTGATCGTCTATATTATGATGGCTGTGCCATGATTTCGATGAATGGAGAAACAGTTGCACAAGGATCCCAGTTTTCACTCGATGATGTGGTAATATATTCAACCTATAGCTGCTACTTACAGCTGAAATTAGCATGGCTACGTTTATGCGCTATGCAGACGTTCCATCTACTAGGTCCATGTCTCTAGACTAAAAAAGATATATTTTTACTATGCTATTCAACTAGATCCAAAGTTTTTCCTAGTCAAACTGCCCAGACCTGATCTACAGTAGCTCTCCTGCTTTTGCGAGTGAGGAAGAGCTGTCACAGTGGAGGAACTTCATGAAAATGTTTGCATATGCAATCACCATGTTTAGGAGAGACTCTGTTAACTTATATTCCCTTGTCTAAGAAAAAAAGGGCAAAGGTTGCGGTGTTCTAGTTATGACCCAGGTTGGTAGACAAAATGTTTAATAGGTTGAGCTTCACTTCAAAGAGCCCTTTCTCAGTAAATGTGTCATCAAAGCTGTATGTTTCCTCACATTATGTGTCAAATTAATCTCTTTCCCCAGTATGCTTCTTGCCTTTTCCTCTTGTCCTTTGCCCCAGCTGATGGTGAACCTATTGTTCACCCATCTGACAAGCGCTATAAATTTGTTGCGGTTTATGAGCATCCTAGTGTACTCGGTGAAGTGAGTCAGTTGTGCTTGCTTTGTAATGGAAGTAATTCTACTAAGTCAGAAATGACTTGTGAAGTGAACATAAAAATCTGTGTTGAAAAAAGTTGCATGCATTCTTCTTCCCCAACATTTTTTGTAGTCCAGGCCTATCAAACATTGTTTATCTGTTTGTGTAGAATTAATCTAATGTTGAAAGCCTTTCCATAGGAGGTGCTGGTTGCCACGCTGGACTTGGAGGACATTCGAAGTTACAGAGCAGAGATTTCATCTCGTAACTTAGCGGTAATAATCTTTACGGAGGTGATGTTTGTAGACTCTGCCAAGTTTGAATAGTTATTGAATTTAAAAAGTAGTTGCATGTCTTGATTTTTGCAGTATTCTATAGATCTGATATTTTATAGGTATGTGCTACATTAAAATTGATGTCTTCCCAATTCTTTTGTACTATTGCTTAGGCAAGTAAAGTGAATCCTTATCCCAGGGTAAAAGTGAATTTTGCTCTGTCATGTTCTGATGATGTAGCTGTACCTACTTCTGTGCCAATCCAGTGGAGACATCATAGTCCTGAGGAGGAGATCAGGTAAGCACATAGTGAATCTGTTGCTTGAAAATTATTTTGATTAAAAAAACCCCAAAAGCCAAACTCAAAAACTCAAACAAACAAACGAGATAAGCATAAGATCTTATTTATATTTAAGTAAAGAAAGTATCTCACTGGAAGACCACAGTAAATATGTTGACTTGCTTAGGTCTTATTCCATAACCCTGTTGGAATAAGTGTATTTTGTAATTTCAGCCTTGGTCCTGCATGTTGGCTTTGGGACTATTTAAGGCGCAGCAAACAGGTAAGAACAACTGTTTTTGCTCTTTGCCTTGGCATACACATCATCTCCTGTGCTGTAGGGACAGTACACATTGCTATCCTGTGCTGTCGTTAATGCAAAGTGATGTTAGTCCAAGGTGCCAGGTTTGAGTTTTTCACTGGTAGCTCATTCAGACTTAAAACCTGTATGCAAAGTGTGACTTCAGTATGCTCTTCAGAACTTTTCCTCAGGAATCATGCTTTCTTTGAAAGCAGCAGTCAAGCTTACCTAATAAAGGGGATTTCTTTTTCTTTGAAACATTGTTTTTTCCAGTAAGGAAAATATTTCAGTGGCATAATGGAGATGTTTAAAATAAGCAGAGTGACATGAACTAGTAATTCAGTTTAATAGTGAAATATATATGAAAAATTTCATCCTTTTTATTAGCTCTTCAGTCTTACTAGAGGGTAAAGACATACTGGAAGTTTTTCTAGCCAAAGGGTTTACACTGACTACTTGTTTGATTATCCAGTCGATGAGAGTTCAGAGGGTTTGCTAGGTCTGGTTTGTTTGTTTGTTTTTCCTCAGTAGAATATAAGCAGACTTGAACAATGCGTGTGTAATTTTTTTACAAGAGTATGTTTGTGAATGGTACAATATATATTTTTCTAATTTTGCTATTTGGAACGTCTTCCTTGCTCTATTTTCAAGGCAGGATTTCTCCTACCTCTTAGTGGTGGAATTGACAGCTCTGCTACAGCTTGCATAGTATACTCTATGTGTCACCAGGTTTGCCTGGCAGTCAAGAATGGAAGTAAGTAGATATGCATGTCTGGACAGCCATGCTTACTAATGGTTATGGACAAGTTAATATTAGCTGGGTGCAATAGATGCAAGAGGTCATTAATGGTAGACTCTTGCCCAGTTGTTCTAGTGGAATCCTTTGTATCTGTTCAGAAATTCCAGCAAAAATGTGCGTCCAGATTTCAGGTTCTTTGAATCGGCTTAATAGTTTTCATTTTGGGTTTAAGAATTGGATGTGGAACTCAGACTAGTTTCTGTCTAGAGTATCGTTCAAAATATTGGCTGATGTAGTTTTGGGATTTCAGTTAATCATGAGAGTTTTCTCCTATTAAATTCTGCACTACAAAACATGGTTAGGCATGGTTCAAGCTCTGAAACTGGCTTTAAATAGACTATATGCATTTAGCTAAGCCTTTGTACGTATTGGATCATATTTTCTATGAAGTTTCTTTAAGGTATAAAACAAAAGGATTTAATATTTCCATGTTCAAAATTAGGAGCAATATCAGTAATTCTTTTATTTGATATATGAAAATATGTTTGGGGAGTTAGATGATGGAGTTGTCTTATTTGTGAGGGGCAGTGTAAATCTTAATTGGAATACAAGAAACATAAAAGTTACTTACATATCCTGGATAGCAGGAGTGCAACAATTTCCACTCTTGTTCTATTTCTTTTGCTTTGTCCTCAGATGCGGATGTGCTGGCTGATGCGCGCAAGATTGTGAATGATGAGACCTATGTCCCTGAGGATCCTCGAGAATTTTGCAAGCGTGTCTTTACCACTTGCTATATGGCTAGTGAGAACTCCTCCCAGGATACTTGCAACAGGGCTAAACTTCTGGCTGAGCAAATAGGCAGGTACAAGTTGAGAAGTGCTGGAAAAAAAAAATCACATTCTGGCAAAGACTTTCATGTAAAACTTTTAAACTCTTAAAATGGGAAAAAGTAGGAGAGGAATAGTAGGTGTGTTAAGCAGGAGTATTACAGACATTATTATATAAGTGTGTAAATGTTAGGCAAACGTAAAAGCATTTGGTGAAGGACATGGAAATTTGGAAACAGACTCTGGAAAGTGTTATTCTTTTCTAAGTGTCTTCATACCAGATCTGAGATGATAGCAGCCTTAAAACATCATTTGATGGGTGGGGTTTTTGCTTTTTTTTAATGCTATTTTATATAGTCAGATTGTGCTAGTTGAGTCACTTCTGCTTGAATTCTTCTCAGCTATCACATCAATCTGAACATAGATGCGGCTGTGAAAGCTATTGTGGGAATTTTCAGCATGGTGACAGGTCGAACTCCCTGTTTTTCTGTCTACGGAGGGAGCAGCAGAGAAAACCTGGCACTCCAGAATGTGCAGGTGTGTTTCATGTAGGCTGAATCAAGTCAGACCCTTTTTTTTTTTTTTTTTTTTTTTGAAAGACTACAAAATGGTAAAGTAACAAGGGGCCCCTTCGTCTGCATTGCTGTGAAAACCTGAACTTGTTGTGGTGTGTCCCTGAAGATTCATGGGCTTCCAGTAAACGCTTGGCTGCAGCAGAAATCTACAATCCCACATAACTCAGGAGAAGACCAAGATAATTACTGCTTGTGTCTTTTAAAACTTGGTCAGGAGGAAATAGTACATGCCTGTATCTCATCAATAGCATTGATCTAGTTGCTGTTTAGAAAAGCATCCCAAGAGAAAGTTGCCAGGTCAGGAGAATGAGCGGCAAAGTATTCTAATAGTTGAGTTTGAGTCCAGTATGATTGTGGCAGCTCAAGACTCAAAAATATTGCTGATGTATACTAGACTTTCCTCTGGTGAACGTTAGCAGCCTTTAAAAGGCTCTGCGTGAGACGTCAAGCTTACCCATTCCAATTTCTAGATGTCCTCAGTTTTAGAAGGTAGAAAGTTTTTATACATCAGAAGGTGTTTAATGTTCAAAAGGCTTATAAAAAGCAGCTCCAATACACATTTCCAGTTATGTATTTTCATTGTGTCAGAACAGATTGGTGCTGTGCCTGGGTAGCGCTGGTGTACGTATCCTACAGAATCACAGAAAACATAGTTGCCTAGTTACTTCTAGTCCCTGGCTCCAGTTGTAGACTTTGTTGTCTTGATAGCTTTCTTTTTGGCCTACTCTTAAAAGCTTCCAACCTAACCAGCGACTCTGTTTTAATTCTGCCTAAATGTTGATTATCGTGTTTGATAATTTTTGTTAGCTGAGGACTTGATCTTTCTTCCCCTGCTATTACTGGAGGAAGCCAGCTGTCTCCTCTGGAAGCCAACACTGAATCCTTTATCAGCTTTTTGGCAATGGGATAGGCTTTAGTCACAGGGGAGTGTGGCGATTTGCTTAACATCGCACACAACTGTGCCTAGAGCTGGAGGCTGAATCTCAGTTCTGTTCAGTATTATTACCATCCTTGGAAAAAGTTGAGTTTCAGGATGGGGACTAAAGCAAAGAGAACTTTTTACAAATTTTATGTAAATAAATCCCTTTAGTCTAATACTCCACAAAAGGGCATGGTAGACAGATGGTTTATCTGCATACTCCATCCGTCATGGATCCTTATTAGTGCTTGTAGGAGGTAGAAAATGGCAACTACTCCCCATTCTGCAATTCAGAGTAGAATAAACTTGCTCAGTCATGTAAGTTTGTGCCAGTAGCGGATATTGAACCTGGCTTTCCTACGTGTGTTCGGCATCTTCTCCACAAGACCATCCTTCTTGCAGTTACACTTACCCCTCTCGCATTTTGTTCTTTATGGGTTTGTTTTGGGAATTGATTAGTAAAAGTGATTGGGAAGATATTATTTTGCTCTGTAAATTTGCTTTATTTTTCATTTTGCTTTGCAGGCTAGAATAAGAATGGTCCTTGCCTATCTGTTTGCTCAGCTGACACTGTGGACTCGTGGGATGCCAGGGGGACTTCTCGTGCTAGGATCAGCCAATGTGGATGAAAGGTTGGTGAAAGTTAGAAATCTAAAACCAAGTGAATTGGGAACAGGTCACTTCATTTCCTTGCAACTCTACCAAATCCCAGTGTACCTCAGAAGAGGTAACAAGCTAAGAATACACTGATAGCAGTGAAATTACTGAAAATAGCTGAATTGGCCTGAATGTAAAATTGTGTATTTTTCAGTTTAGCCAAAGCATTGTCATAGTTTTCCAATAAAATGCTGTTCCTTCCTTAGCTGTTTTCGGTAGAGCTTGCCTGTTTAGTTGACAGGTTAACTTTCCAATCTGTTATTTGTTGTATTTTCAATTACTGTATTAGGAATTAAGTTGTGAACTTTGAGTTGAAAAATAGATTTTAAAAAATCTGGAGTACTGTTATTAGAGCTGACTATTTGAAGATTAAAGCAATCCCCATAAGATTGTAGAATTGATAACCTCTAAAGCTGTGAAAGTAGTGTGTGCTGATTCTATGGGGTTTGGGGGTTTATTTTTTTTAATTGGTCAGGACAGTATTTTAATTGTTTTGCATCAAATGTATCACCTTAGCATGGGCAGTCTTGTAATGCTTCCTAGTTTAAAATATTGTCTTTCTTCTCCTGGCCATTTCATGGCTTTAGAATGGCCCTGTTGTAGCTGGATGTGTTTGGCCCTTACGTATAAATACATTTAACAATATGCAGTCTGTTTCTCCCTGTCTTTATACTACAAACATGTGCTCTCTAGTATAAACTATTACATGTTATGCTAATGTTACATTATTATTTACTATTACTATATAAAATTTCTTCTCTTGCTCAGTCTCCGAGGTTACTTGACGAAGTATGATTGCTCAAGTGCTGATATCAATCCCATTGGTGGAATCAGCAAGACTGATCTGAAGAACTTCATACAATACTGCATTGAAAATTTTCAGCTCACGGCCCTCAGAAGGTGAGTAGTGAAGCAGTGATATTTGGTGACTGTATTTGTATGCAGTATATCGTGGACTTCATGGTTTGGTTTTCTCTACTAACAGAGCTAAGCTGCAGTAATATTGCAAATGCTAATAAAGCATTCTGCATATCCCTCTGTTTTTAAATGATTGTGTACGTTTACACAATGTAAACTGTTGGGTGCTGAAAATACCAACAGTCTTATAGGAGTTACCGTGTGCAAGCATTTGTGTTGTTAATTCCACTGAAGGAACTGTTTGAACCAAATGCTTTATGTTTTTGGCATAAAGCATTGCTTTTTAAACGTGGAACAACTTGCAAGTACCACTTCTTTAGAGTTACCTAGTTCTTTAGCAGCTTATGCCCTGAAAATGTTTTGAATAAAGCATTTGATTTTTAACAAACCAGACTGTCTGTTAACTAGTACTCATGAGACTGGATAGAATTCATGTTTTTCTTTTTACCTTTTTCTTACAGTATCATGTCAGCTCCACCCACTGCGGAGTTAGAGCCCCTGGTGGATGGACAAGTGGCTCAAACTGATGAGGTAATGGGCAGTGACTTTAAAATGCTCTGGTAAGCCTTATCCCAAAATTTGTTTGTTGTCCAGTAACTATTGTTTGCTCTTGTATGTATCCATGCTGATTGACAAGCATGTTGTAAACAGTCTTAAAGCTGCTGACAAGGCACTACTATCCCATACCAGCCTTATCTATGTTGACAACAGTTTCCGAAACAGCAAATTAACTTTTTTTTGAATGATTTTATATTTGGGGCACTTAGAAAGATGGCAGTTCTGAAATTCAGCTTGTTTTAAATTTTCTTAATATCAAAAGAGAGTTAGGGCCTTACTACTATTAAAACGACTGGTGGCAAAGCCCTTCTTTTTCTTCCCCTGTCCTTCTCTTTGCTGTCCACTTGGATAAGAGAGGGCTGGTAAGCCTAACAACTACCTCTAAGGGCTGTTGGATATTTAACGGTAGGGTATTGTAAAACTCTTTATCATAAAGCAAAGGGTTGCTGAACTAGAATTAGTGGTTTTCTTCATTTGGCCTTACCTTACTGATACACACTACATTTAAGCTCCCTAGAAGGGAAAATGAACAAATCTCAGGAAAGAAATGTTTTCACTGGCCAAATCAAATACATTCATGGAACAATTTAAAATCTCCCATTTCAGAAAGCTTCCATTTTTTTTTTCCTTCTGCTCATAATATTACTATCTCGTTGTCTTTTTGATCATTGGCAATTTCATTTTGGTGTTTCTTTGATTAAACTGGGTTATTGTAATTGCTCCATAAAACTATTAATTATAGTTTGCATAGTAAAGATTTTCAGTGATTTTTCTGTGTGTGTGATTTCAGGCAGATATGGGGATGACATATGCAGAGCTCTCAATCTATGGCAAATTAAGAAAAATTGCAAAGGCTGGACCGTACAGTATGTTCTGTAAGCTGATTAATATGTGGAAGGAAATTTGTACTCCAAGAGAGGTAATACACACAAAAAAATAAAAAAAATTCAAATCATGTAATATCTTTGCCAAAATAGAGTCTATCTGGAAAAAGGTCAAGTAGAGTTCCTTTTGACTGAAAGGGATAGTTTAATTATTCTGTGTTTAGAGTTTGTTCTACAACTGTAGCAGAATATGCTGGAAAAACTGGTAAGCATCTCTTAAATTAATGGAGCTTGTTGTCTGTGTTGCAAACTGTTAGAACAATGACTGGGTAATTTGAAAACAATTACTTCAGAACTATACCCTCAGGGGAAAATTATTCTCTGAAATACACATGGCTAACTACTCTTGAAGCCTTTGGTTATGTCTTCTAAGACAGAAAACGGCTCTTGCTTTGAAAGGCTATCTACACTGAAGAGGTATCTGCTTTGCTGTTATGCAGTTCTTCTTTTCTTGGGCATGAAGGAAAAAGTTCAGATTATCACCCGAGTTGCAGAGGCTAGTGCTTACTGTTAGATTTCTTACAAGGCACTTCCTTATTGGTAAATGTTAGGTGCGGAGACCGAGGTGGTGTCTGAAAATGGTCTTAAATGCCTCTTATATGTAGGGTCATCCACAGTGATTTGTACTAGTTGTGGTAGGTAATTTATGTAAATGTTAATGAAAGAAAATGGATGTGTAAAGCTAGAACACATTCTTAGCTAAACTTTTAAATACTAAGAATCTTCATCCCATTAAAAGCTATATTCTTTGTACACCAGGTGGCATCAAAGGTTAAGCATTTCTTCAGGATGTATTCCATTAACAGACATAAAATGACAACCCTGACTCCTTCCTACCATGCTGAAAACTACAGTCCAGATGACAACCGATTTGACCTGAGGCCTTTCCTTTATAACACCACATGGTCCTGGCAATTTAGGTGTATAGATAAACAGGTAAATGCCCTCTACTTCTTGTATGGTTTTATATTTAAAGCCCTCGCAGTGGTACAAGCCCAGTTCCAGTGAATCCCTAGCAAAAGACAACTAGCATTTAGGAAAATAGTTATTACAGAAATAACTGTGATTGTTCTTTTCTCATAACTGTGAGGCTAAGAATTCTCTGGTTTCAGTGTAGGCTGGTTTTTAAGAACAGCTTGTCATGTTGCTAGGAAAGCAAGAAGAAAAAAAAAGAGATACATGAACTGAGGCCAGAAACTAATAGGTGTACCCATACTCATGAAGTCTTGTGCTAATGCGGAGAACAAGCTTATGTGTTTCGGTTTCAGTTCAGGACCCGTCTGAAGGGATCTGCTTAATCACGGGATTAAGACTTGACCTACATCTGTGTGGGAAGAGCCAGTAAGAGGCAGCAATTCATTGTGAATGCTTCTCCCACCTGCTTCTACAACAATACCTTTTTCGAAACTTCAAGTCAGTTGACTCCCAAATACTTGTTTGCTCAAATACAGCAACGCTAATGGTACAGTGCTTAGTTTGAGCACTGTGAGGTGTGGAGGGGCTCAAGAAACTATGGGAACCGTGCTTAGCTTTTTGTAGTTTTTAGTCACACCTTCGATGTTATTTTAATGAATTTTTTTGAGGCAAAAAGTGCTGGGCTGAAGAATTTTAGCACCTTGAAGTTTTTTCTGCCAGAGATTTTACACCTCAGTTGCTTTTAAGAATATGTTTATATATGTAATAAAATATTAATTCCCTCGTCTGTGAAATGCCAGACATGCTGTAATAGTGTTTTATTACCTTGAAGCCTAGGATAAAAGCTACCACGTGCAGTGCTTTTTTGTAGCTCTGTATGGTGGGTTTTTTCCATCGTTTTGGACTTTTTCCTACTGAAGTCCAGGACAAAATTTCTTTTGGCCTCGGCTGGAGTTGGGTAAAATATTTTTGTAGGGTCTGGACCAAAATATAATTATTTTATGCTTACAGTAAATGTGATTAAGTTCTTTTAATGATACAGGATATTGTTACACTCTTTAACTAGATTTGTATGTAATAGCAGTTGTGCTATGCAAGGGTACTAGCCATTGCAACTTACTCCTGAAAATTGGGAGTCAGGTCTGGGGAAGAATCTGTTATGTAGGCAGCAGTAACCTGAACTGATAAAAGTTCAGCAGTAACCTGAACTGATAACTCATTTTTACGCATAGCTTTTTGCAAGACTGAAAAATAATGGCTTGCAATAATGTGAGTCAAATCTGCCCTATTCAAGAAAGGGAATACTGTAAGAGTTTCTGCTTATTGTGCATGTTCAGCACAATTGTAATTCCCAAGACAATCACTCTCTAGGGCAATGTCTCACTGATAATTATGCTCCTGAGACTTCATCAGCACTTAAGTTTTTTCTGGTGTAGTAACAGGACTGTGAAAATAAGGCATAAACTCTAAATGACATAAAAAACACCTTTAGTTAGGTAATGCCAGGTTTTCCTGTAGAAGAGTCATGTTACAGCTTGATCTCACTGGTGAAGGGAAATGGTTTGAAGTGCTAATGATAGAGAAATCTGTTGAATTTGTGGAAAGTACGTTTCTACTTTGCATGTTTGTAGTGTAGTCAAGCCAGTTTAGTTATCCACTGTTTGAGTGCAAAATTTCCTCTGTATTTGCTGCAGAAGGAACAGGGGTAAGAGGAAGTTGAGATCATAGCATTTGCTGTGAATTGCCAGATTTGCCCTTGGAGTCTTAATGTCATTCAGCTCTACCTAGCTGAAGGTTCCACCTGGCTGATGAAATTTCTAGTGGTTTAGAGCAACCCTAGGAACTCCAGTAGCACTGTCTGTAGCTTCTGCCTTTGAGTTATGCCTGAGGTAAAGGATGTGTGCTCAGAGCATGCACTTTTGCAATTTCTAGGTGCCAAAATGTTCGGTGGGGTTTTAATAGCTGGCATAATTTGAAGGAACTGTGACATAGCTCAGAAGAAAGCTGGCACATCTACCCCCAAGGATTACATATCTGTAGCCTGTCTTCTGCTTTTTCCAGTGCTTACTGGTCATACCACAACATTAGCTGCGTTTGGTCAAAATGAAAGATTTATCAACCTGAGTATCTTTGTGCATCACTTTCGTGACCCGTAGCAGATGTTGAAGCAAGAACATAAGAACAGGGAATTTATAATACGACCCTCCCTTTATATGCCCATAGATTTGAGGAATGTAGAACTGAATTTTCCAGAGTTAGAGATAACGTGCAGAACATTGTGTTTACTTTGTGCTCTTGGTCTATCCTCCATGAATTTGTAGAATTCTTTCTGAAACTATTTATATTGTTAGTCTTAACAATAGCTTAGCTTAATTAAGGTAATTCCTTTTTCTTAAGTTTTAAGATCAGTGAAAGTCAGTTTTATAAAATTGTGTATGTGTGCATGAAAAGCATTTTCTATGTTCGTTCTAATTATTCTAGGCTCTCTGTTACAGGCAGGGTTCCAGGTTATGGCCTGCTCTGATCTGACAGCTGTCACTGGAAGGGGCAATCTTGCCTCCCTTCCTGTCTCTCCTGGCTTCTCGGATGGCTTTGGTGCTTGCCTCGCTCCTTGGTCAGCCAAATGAAGTCACCAAGCTGACAAAAAACTAGGAACTGACAGGAGCATGCAGCTGAAGGGAGGTTAAGGGAGTGGGTGGGAAGAAAGTTTGACCGTCTCTTTTGACTGCAACTGAACACCCTGTTCAGCTCAGTTGTCCCCTGCAGTGTATCCCACTGTCAGTTCCTGGTAAATCTGGGCTCTACACTGTTTTGTGATGGAAGCCTGAAAAGACAGGAGAGTTTAAACGCAAACTTATTTTTTACTATTGAATCAGTTTCCTTTTAACTTGCAGGTATCCAAGCTAGAAAAAAAGGAAGGAATTTCTGTAGTTGAAGATGTGGACTGATCTGCTGTCTTGTTTAACTGCGGTAATTAATTTGCTAAGCAGAATGTTCAAGACTGGAGTATACTGTGAAGATGAGCAGAGATGACCCAAACAATTGTTGAGATGACCGTTGTAAATGGTATTTGTAATCGGGTCCTTTTTTTTTTTTTTTTTTTTTTTTTAATTGACTCCATTTTGTTCCCAATATACTTAAACCATAGTTTGGCTAAGGAATCATTTATTAAGAATTTTCTTCAACTACTGGAGTTAATTGCCTTTAATTGCAAATATTTGGATAAGCCCATCAATCATAAATAAATGCAGGGTAGTCTTTTGTGAAAGTGAATACACATACAAATATTAAGTTTGGTTCTAGTAATTTGGATATGATTTTTGAGTAACATTCAGCTGAAAGTATAAAATTTTAACAGTTCTGGCATGTGCTATTGAGAGGACAAACTCATTTTACTTTGCAATAAACTTGTAATTTAATAATGCTAATTGACTCAGTTCTTATTTTAAATGTTTTTATTTATCTAGCATTGGCTATGTAGGCTGGTCTAGTGTTTTGAATGGCCACGTAAGGTCTAATTCAGCAGATATTGGAAGCATGTCTAACTTGAAGCAGATGGGTAGTCTCCTTGTTAGCTGGATCCAAATTAGAGTTCAGCTTCTTGTTTTTGCATCTACTTGCTGTGTAACTTGTGGCAATTAACTTTAAAATCTCTGACTTAATTTTCTCAGAGAGGAGTAATACCTACTTCATCAGGATGTTCAGGGATTGTCTGATTGTTATTGCTCTCCAAGATCCTCAGCTGTATTTTAAGGATTTTGAATAAAGTTCGCATGGTGTCTTTTCCCTCCTGGCATTTTTGATGTGTAAGGGTAACTTGGCGTACGTGAAATAAAAAATGTCTTATGGTGCATGGTATCTTGAATAGAGAGGACACGAGTTTGGTATCCATGCCACTGTTGTCATTTCTATATGCTCTGCTGCTGCCTGTCCAGGAGCTGTGATCCATTATCACTGACCATGCCATCAGTGAGTGGTTGGACTTGCCCGCGTAATCCCTTTACTGTTGGAATCGAGCTCGCTGGGTGTAAAACATCTGGGAATGAAGTGAGTATTGCAGAATGAAGTATAGAGCCAGCTTCCTTTGAGCTCAATTAGTTTGTTACCCACCTTCCACCTACTGTTTGCAAAAAGTTATTTTAACTGCACTGATCTTTTAAATGTGTCCAGTGCTGTGGAACAATAAAAAAGGTACAAGGATAGGCTTGTTCCTTCACTTGAGTCCCTTTTCTGCTTGTTCATTTAATGTTTGGCCATTTTCATTGCTTTTTCTTAATTTGATTTGAAAGGTGCACTTTTAATAGGGGAAACAAGAAATGCATTTCTGAGATTCTGGGCAAACAATGCTATAACTGCAACACAAGGGGAGCTTAGGCCAAGCTAGATCATTTTGTTAAAATGATCGTACATTGTGCTAATGGAAAATGTCTGCCAAAGGGCATGTTCTCCACCTTTGTTTTCCACAATCCACAAAGACAGAGTTGATTCACTTGGGGTTGAGGATGCTGCATTGTTCTTGGTGGGTTTATTATATAGTATTCGTTTAAATACATAGCTAACTTACCTTAGTGGATGTTGCTGGTACTAAGAATGTTTGTCTGATGTAAAACCCTAGCTGAGATTCGCCTTCCTTTACCATCAGTTGGGTCCTTCCACTTCCCCTTTCCAGCCAGAGGGAGTGGATGAATTTTGAACAGAAGTTCAGGAATCTGTTGTATATTTGAAGGCTTCTTAATTTTTTTTTCTTCCCAAAGTTATTGATTCTCTTTCCTGACAATCACAGAAGAGGAAAAAAGGAAACACTTGCTTTCGTTCAAATAAAAAATAATAGCAAAAATAATACAAGTTGATGTGCGTTTCCTGTTACTGTGGTTACCCTGAATATTTCAGACACTTAGCGAAAGGACACTTGTGTTTCTTAGCAATGGCACTTATGGCATGTGTGCAAATTGCATTTTATTTCTTACCTGCTAGTGCTGAATACAGATTGTACTAGCCCACCGCTGCTTTCCTTTCACTATCCTGAAATTTTCACTGTACCTGTTCCACCTGATGCCTCTAGTTCAGCTGTTATCTAGTTCAACGCTAACCCCAATTTTATCAGTGCTTTGCTCTCTGCTGGGAATGGGAACTAACATGTAACTGCTGCTGTTCACTTTTTCCTAGTGATGACTATTATCGTAAAGGTAATGTCATGGAGTTTTCCTTTTTATCTTAAGCTCTCCAAAAAGGCTGGATCGTACCCTGACTTACACAGAGGTCAGTGTGAAACTGTGATTTTTTGACCCATCAGTTCTGCAGCTGAAGGCAAAAACTACCCCTTCGCTAATTAAAGAGTAGAGGATGGACCTACTTTTACTGCTCCGACTGGAATACCAAGAGGAGGGATTGATACACCTTCCTATTTATTGTTAGGCTGCCATAGCTCCCAGTCTGTGGCAGAAAAGAGGGTGGAGTTGTCAAATTATGCTGACATCGCCCCTTTTGAAATTGCAGCTTCATGAAATTGAAGGGTGAAAGTGTGTACGAAGGGGACCATGAGGTAAAGGGGGAGAGTAGCAAAAGTGAAGCATCTTTTCACAGTCAAAGTAGCATAAGCTAAGTCCATAGTTGCTTCTGGGCTGCCTCGGTGACTAAATACAAATTAAATACTTTCTGCGACTAGAGGTGTAAATGATCATTTGAGTAAGTGAATACAAGCAGGAAGCAATGATTTCTATCCTGGCTCTTATTTTCTGCAGAAGTCCTAAACCCAACCCCCACAGGGCCGCAGTGTTGTTCCACAGCTCCCCCTGAGGCAGTGACTGGCTTAGAGGTATAGCTCAGCCGAGGGTACCGAGTTTACAGCTGCCGTGAGGTAAAAAAGCCGCAACTCCTCGTGAGGGATATTTTTCTTAAATCGTAAACGACGTCGGGGATCTGCTCTCGTCAGTTCAGGCGAAGAACCGACACTTTTTACCACAGATTTACCGTCACGTCTTCCATCGACCCCCGACCGCCTAAAAAAAAATCCTCGTTCCTGAGGCGGCGGACGCTGCCGGGGGGGGACACGGTGCCCCCTTTGCTGCCGGAGGCAGACAGCGGTCTGTCAGGGGACAACGCCGTGACCGAAGCCGTTTCCCGGCGGCAAAACCGGCCGGGAGGTTTGGGGCGGGGGGAGACGGGCCGGGGCGGGCAGCGGCGGGAGGAGGCGCCGTTCCCGCCCTCCCCCGGCAGCCGGTCACGTGCAGCGGGCGGGGGCCGCCCCGGGCGGGAGGGGCCCGCCCCGGTCCCGTCCCATCCCATCCCCTGCCGGCGGCGGCACGGAGGGAGCGCGGCGGTTGCTGTCGATGGAGGCGGGAGCCGGCGCTGAGGCGGAGCCGTTGTTGCCTCCGCAGAGCTGGCGAACGCGACGGGGGCTCTGGCGGACCGGTGGCGGTGCCCGCTCCGCCGCTGAGGACGGTGGGTGCCGTGAGGCGGGCGGGCGGCGGCGGCGGCGGCGTGCCCCGGGGCCGAGCCCGCGGCGCTGAGGGAGCCGCTGCCTGAGGCGGTGAGGCGGGCGGCGGCGGGGGGCTCGCCTTTCCCTCAAGGCTTGTCCGCTCCCCGGAGCGGGGCGGGCGGGCCGGGTACCGGAGGAGGAAACCCTTCCCGGCCTGCCGAGGGGCCGGGGCTCGGCGGGGGTCTGCCGGCCCGCCGGGGCTTCGGCGGCGGCTGCTGCCAGCGGCTCCGCCTTGGGACGGCTGTGAGGGACCCGCTGCGGCCGCCCTGGCTGGTTGAACACGCCGAGCCGCTATCGCTGACCTTAGGCACAAGCCTTGGGCTGCTTCAGCCTGAGGCTTGATTTTTTTTTTTTTAATTTTTTTTTTTTTTTTAAAGTGCTTACAAGTTTTTTTCCCTAACTCAGTGAACGTTAGAGGTCAGACTTCTCAATTCTCTTAGGAAAGGTTCTTTTGGTGACCTCAGGTTCTCTGTTTTCAGGGTATCGCATCATTTACGTGAACCTTCTCTTTTTGTTCCCTGTTTGTTCAGTGTCAAAAGTGCAGTGGGGTCTCGGAGAGATCCTGCACGCCCAAACTGAGCAGTACTTTAATCATCACTTGTGACTAAGTGTCACTTGCTGTGACTAAGAATTGCAGAATAAATTGGACATCCTTGGAAACATGCAGGAAGAATGTGTGGGTTTTGTTTTAGTTTTTTTTTTTTTTTTTCTAAAGAAAAAACCAACCTGAAATTGCTGAAGTAACCATTTCTTGGTAATTTCCCTGGTTTTGTTTTATATTAAGAACGGTTGCTTCAATTCTGCCCCTTCAAAATCGTTGGGATCAATGCTAGGCTTGGTGTGTGCTCCAAGAACCTAAAGCTTTTGCTGTCCTTGCTATCCTTTTAACTAATACTATTCCTTTCAACAACTTTATTTTTATCTCACTGGTGTGTCATGTCTTGAAAAAGGTAAGATCTTTATTGCATGAGCCTGGCTTGTCTCCTGTTTATGCTCAATCTTCTTGCACCGTGGTTCATATCAGAATCAGTACAGTGTTGTTGCTTACACTCAGATAAATAGTGACATTTAAAAACTGTTTGCAGTCGTTGTAGAAAATTGATGCCACTGAATCATGTGGAACAGAAAATCGTCTGGGACTCAGATCAGTGGTGTTCCTGGCATTGCATGGAGAACGTTGTGCTAGCCCTGGGACTGACTCTTTCTCACTGTGTCCCGTGCTGTGTTTGCTGTCTCCTGAGAGGGGATGGCATGAAGTGCTCCTTGGGCCTCTTCCCCGCTGTGGGAAGGTTACACTAGCACGTATTTTTTGTATCTCTAGCCACCTTGGCTTTCTCTTTTTTTTCCTTCCTTTTTTTTTTTCTTTCTCATTTTGGCCATAACTGCCTTTGTCTCTCTTGTTGTTTTAATTGCCAGGTGGGTTACTTAAAGGTCCTAACTCAAGTGAACGCGAGTGATTGCCCTTTATACTTTATGTATACATCTTCATATGGACTGCTTAGTAATGGGGTTTGAAATGTTGCATGGTAACTAATTTGGTGATATTTTATTTCACTTTGTGTATTTTCACCCCTTTCTGTGTCTTGAACTCTGATCTGTTTGGTATGATAATAATAACTATCAGGACAAATTAAAAAAGGGCTTAATTTTGTTCTCATCTGACTAGAGATTTCTGTTGGTTATGGAGAGAACAAGATTGATCTAAACCTCAGTACCTATATTAAACAAAAGTAAAAATGCCTAGAATACTATTCTCTGATTTTTCCAGCTTCACTTGACTGTACACTTTGTCAAAGAATAATTTGATTGAAGCTCCATTACGATGCATGTGACTTAGGACTTTTCTCTGTATAGCAATACTCCAGCCTTGTGATAGCTATTTAACTACTAGTGTAATCTAGCTACTTAAGCTAAACATAAGAGAGAACCTGTACACAAAATACAGAAAGATGCATGATGCGTTTGAGATGATTATTATTTATTTAATTTAATGCACGGTGCTGCTGACAGAGCAAACGTGGCAGGAGCTTTCTTTTTACTTTTTGTGTGTGTACAGTGCCCTTTGTCATGAGAACCACGGTTGTGGAGCTTCTGTTAACTAATAAGCAAGCTGTAGGCTTTATCCAAAATACAGCAAGTGATTCTTCTTTTTTTTTTTTTTAAACTTCATAGGTACTGGAACTGATAATGACCTTTATATAAATCAAGCTGTAGTATTTATTGAAGATGCAATACAGGTAAATATAACTTATTTGTTAGCTATTATGCTTCCTATGCTGGATATTTGTCACACATTCTGCTAGCTTTTAAGTTTTTATGTGTTCAGGTAACATTGTTCAGGTAACTCCATGTAATATTGTCTTGATTTACAAATCAAAATTAGAAATCCAAATTCCTGGGGTATGCAAGTTTCAGTGAACTTCTGCCTAGGAGAAACATGTTTTTCCACACAATGAAATAGATAGTGTCTTCTCTTCAAGGTTGTCAAAAGACATGCTGGTTTGTGGGGTGGTTTTTGGTTTGGAGTTTCTGTTTTGGCGATTTTTTTTTGAGAGTGACTGGCCTTACTGCTATGAGAAACTATCTGAGCAAACCCTGTAATTTGTCTCTAAATGTGACTACTGGCATAGCTTAAAGAGCTGGTAGAGTTTAAGGCTAGCTTCGAGCGAGAAGGTGGAACTCTTGTTTCAGCTGTACTTAGTGCCTTTGGAAATATTCATTCTTTCTTTGTCTCTCCTTTACTGGCCGTTACTGCAGATTCCTAGATACTGTTATCTCCCAGTTATTAGTTGCAGGTAGTGGGAACGCTGGAGGGCAGTTCTTGAGCTCTTTTGCTGCATTCAGGTAGCTTTTGGTTGGGAGATTTCTGGGGATCAGATATATTTAAGGTATGCACACCTTTCTGGAACCGGATACTTCTCAGCGGAGGCAGAATAACAGCAGCCCAGGAGCAGCTGCTGAGGAGGGGCTGAGCAGACTTCAGCAAAAGCAGGCCCGTTCTGAAGAATCACGGGTACTTCCTTGAACTTAAAGCATGTTTTGTTTAGAGACCTAGGTTGAGGTCTCTTGTATTCAGAACTAAATTCTTTGCATCTTATGGCTTTTTGGAAGAGAAAGACAAAAGAAAATCTGTGAATGGAATGAATGCTAGAAAGGTAACCTAAATGGGTGGACCATTTTGGCAAGTAAGTAGACTAGGCACTGAATTATTACAGATGTTATTTGTAATGGTGATAATGCTCGCTTCAGATGACTGCCACACAGTTTGATTATCTGTGCAATGGTGCGGTCTTTAGATTAGGAAAACTTCATTAAAATCTTTCCCATTGCATACGTGTAGGCTACAGCTATGGTCATTGATGACTGACACTTTATTAACTTGTACAATAATTTCTTTATCTTATTGTGAAACTGGAATTGTCTCAAGACTTGAGCTTTGTTAGTTAGCATTTGGTTTATTTTGGTAACTTGATCTTTGTCTTTGAGACAAACTGAATGTAATGTTTGAATTGTCCTTTTTGCTTTCCGCCTTCAGTATCGATCTATAAATCACCGTGTGGACTCCAAATCCCTATGGCTTTATCGATGGTACTATTCAAGAACTTGCCAGTGGTAAGAACTTGGTATTCTTTTTGCTTTTTTGTTTAGGAGTAAGTCTTTATAAAAAATTATTCTTAATCTTTCTTTTTAGCTAAATAATTAGCTAATTGTGCTTTTATCCTTATAAGAACTTACTGTAGGAAGCAAGTGGATTGACTACATGTGAACATGATAGAAGTGGAAAGCAACAAGTTATATGAAAGTGTGATCATGTAGATGGCTCTTTGGAACAGCTGTAGGACTGTTGCATGAATGGACTATTGGCATGATTTACAGCACTGTGTGTTGGAGTTTTTCCAGGTGTCTATTTCTAAACATGTTAAATAGTGGTAAGATTGCTTGCTGCTGTTAGTTTCAAAAGAACACCACCTAAGGTTATTTGGTGGTCAGCAGTTATGTTGTTATAATGCAGGCAACAGCATGCTAATCAAGTTCTACGTTTTGGTCTAACCCATTTGTGTTAAATATGATATTATAAAGCTTGGTTTACTTCTAAGAAAATTGCTTTACTGCAAGTACTTTGTTATTCTTTTGAGTCATTTTGTGGATTTGGTGTTTTTTGGGGCATGGGTTTTTTTGGTTTGTGTTTGGTTTTTTGGTATTTTTTTTTGTTTGTTTGGTTTTTTTTGTTGTTGTTTGTTTTTGTTTTTTTTTTAGTTTGTTTTTTTTTTTTTTTTTTTAAATTTCATCTCTATCCAAACAGGATTTTGAGTTTAACCATCACTATAATCCTGGCTTTGGCTTTCATTGAAAAGCCTTCTTCGCTTACTGTCACGTCAGATGTACGATACCGCCTTCCTGCGTGGAATCCTCCGTGTGGCCTAACAGAAAGCATTGAGCTGCTTTGCTTTCTTGTGTTCGTGGTTGATGTATCTGTGAAGGTGAGCATCATGTTCATCTCATATTGAATGAAATACTAGGTGTGTTGTGCAGCTCAGTAGGTATAGTCAGTGTGGCTTTTCTCCATTTTATATTTTGGTAAATGCAGTGGAGCTATTATTCAAATCTTGGATTTACATGATGAGGTTGCTTTGCTTTATTAAAGCCTTACTTTCAGAGAAATTAGAAAGTGCTTATATCCTGAATTAAGAAACTTACTGCCTTTTTTTTTTTTTTTTTTTAACCTAAGAAATATAAAGTCTTGTTTGTGTGGAATCAGTGACATGAATTTTGCTAATAATACAATGATTCTGGCTTAGCTGCTTGTATTAGGCTATAAAAATTGGGTTTTATAATAATCAAATATATGCCAGTTCATTTAAACAAAATAGAAATAGTCAGAAACTGAACTTTTCTTCGGGTGTTTGTTTCTGGAAAATCTTTTTATGCTTATTAAATGGACATTTTTCTTGCATTTGAAGGATTCCTCTCGCATGGACTGTGTGTACCTCTCACTTTTACTGACCTTTATTTAGTTCTTCTGGAAGAATTCTCTGATCCATATACTTGTGCTTGGATTTCAGGGAGCTCTTTATGACACTGGTGTAAAATTACAAATACTTGGTAAACAATTGGTGCTGACTCATTAGGGCATTAGAATTTATTATTGAAATAAGTTGTTTGTTTGTTTTCCCCTCCCCAGAGTTACTTAATTGGATGGGAAGAATTTTGGAAGAATAAATGGCTAATGGCTTATATACTGACATTAATTGTTTCCCTTACTGATTGGATTGTATCACTGAGTTTTCTCTGCGCAGAGGTAAGAACTGCTTTCTGCAGAAAAAATCAGCAACTTAATTGTGGAGAGTGGCAGAGGAGAAGAACTTGCAAAGCGATAGTCAGCAGGGTGTACGTGGCATATTGGAGAATTAGGGGAAGAGAGTGAGGTGGTTCATTTTTGGTCTTTGATAGCTGGGTAAATACACTGAAACACAGAAAATGTTTGGTGTAATGTAGCTTCTCAAGGGATTCTCTTTGATTCTTAATATAAGATGTGAGTTCATTGGTAAAATTAAATTAGGCTTTGTTGCTATAGTCTGTCAGCAGTCAAAGAGTATAGAGGAAACTCTGGTTGCATAGCGCCAATTTTGTCATACAGTTGGAGAATGATGTTCTTGATTCAATGGCAGTGTCTATGTAGTGATGTGTAAGTAAAAGGTAATTGTATAGTTTAATAACTGCTTTCTAAGATGAAGCTGTGGTGTGTTCAAAACAATTGTGTCCTGAGAGGAATGTCAGTTTTGTGAAACAGTTCTGCAAGTGTCCTCCTTTAGGTAATATTGCAATCTCTCAATTGATTTTCTCTGCCATGACATAACTCTGCATGAAATTAGTTGTTGTTCACTTACAATCATCATTAAGAAAATACTAATATGGTAAAAATGCTGGGAAGCAAAAGAGGCAGAAATCTTGAATGTTGCTTCTTATGTTCTTGTGTCAAAGCCATTATCTGTTCATTTATCTTCAGATAACTTTCAAACCTATTTCAAATTATTGGCTGTATTAGTCAGGATTAGGCTGGCTGCAGTTGCAACTATTAGTAACACACTGTTTAGTTGTTTATGCTTCAGTGGTCATAGTTGACCACTGGTCACTGCTGACCAGGATGTGATGTACTATCAGAGAGATGATCCTAAAATGTTGAAAGAACATGTCACTTAAGCTTACAAGCATCTAACTATAAGAAAAATGCCTATGTCCTTTTCATATTCAAGCCAAATAAATATAATGTGGCTGAAAGAATTTAATTATCTAGGATGAAGATTGTACTTACAACATGGGGAGGAAGTGATTGTGAAGTTTTTAGGTATGATAGCGGACAAGTAGTTTGAACAGGAGCCTCCCATACAAAGCAGTGGCAGAAGGAGCATTTTAACTGCTGGGATGTACGAACAAGGGAATAGTGAGAAAGAAAGTGATTTTTTTTGTTGTTATGTGTGGCCTTGAGAAGACTAATCCTAAAATGCAGGATGATGAAATACTTGAAGTAGCTGATAAGTCACAGAAGTATCTTGAAGGCTGGCAAGTGTCTTGAATGCAAGGATCAAACAGCTTAATTGCTTTAGTGTATGTTAAGGAAAATAAAGGCAATAACCTGTTTGAGTCTTGTCAGAGGCAGAAAATGATCAGTAATTAGCAGGCCCTTTAATTATAAAAGGCTGAAAATTGAAATCAAGCACTTATTTTCAAAATGTGCATCTGTTTTTACTGAAAGTAGCTTGCTATTAATTCCCTTCTTGAAATGGACCTTGGCAGAAAATATTAAAATGCCATCTCTTGACCTGCTTGTTTTGTCTACCCAGGAGTGAAGTTAGATTGTTTATAATTAGTGACCTGATGTGGCTATTGAAATGCAATGTGCTTTTTTAAAGCAATCTCTCATTCTATTAATGAGGCACCCGTATGTATAAAATCTTTTGTGTGCTTTGTGACTTCAGTGGGAAAAAATTAGCTTCTGAGGACGGCCTTTTTATGTTACACTGTTGACTTCGTTGATACGTGTATCAGTGGTTTTTGATAAACTTGTATGAAAAATATTTGTGGTGTTTAGTCTTATGGGAACTCAGTATCTGAGCCATTGTCTTGTTTTTTACAGGATGTGAGAATAAGAAGAATTCTTCGTCCTTTCTTTCTCCTTCAGAATTCTTCTATGATGAAGAAAACATTAAAAAGTATCAACAGCACATTGCCTGAAATGGCAAGGTAGGTAATAGCATAGAAAACCTCCTTTCACAGCAAGTGTGTAGTTACCATTAGTATTCTGCAGTGACACCTGATGGTCTAGCTGAGTGGTTGGTGAGATCTGGTAGTAATGGATGAAGTGTTGTGTTAACCCTTTGGTTCCTTTAGTCTGTAAAATTTCTCTAGAATGCATGTGATGTGACTCTGTATGTGCCAGATAAGGTTTTTGATGCTAGTTGAGTGGGTTTTTTTAATTCTGTATGTGTTACATACAGCCCTTCTGTAAGGGAAGAACTGAGGCATCACCTGGGCAAAGGTCTATGCTGTGTAGCTTCTCAGAGGTATGGGTAGACACACGTGTACTTGTCTTCCAGTCATGAGTGCCACACAACAAATAACTCTTTCTTTATACCTTCAAAGTGCTTCAGCTTTTTCATTTCTAAATGGTTTTGGCCATATATGTGTTAAATTTTACTGTCATTAGAAATGTTGAACAGGAAACCCCACTGGTAAAATCGTAACCAGGCAGCAATATGCTTTTTGAAAGAGATCGCTTCCTGTGACAAGAGTTGTGTGTATGTACAGCTTATAGAACTCACTGTCCTTGCCTGTTAGTTTTTAACTAACAAGTCCCAGGGGAATCAAAGGTGTATGCAAGCCAAGATGTTGTATTTTGACCAGAGGGTACAAATACGGTCCTAACTTTAGAAAAACAAGTGTTAAATTCTCATTGACCTCACAACTGTCTAAGCTCGTGCGGAGGAGTCCTGAACAAGTGTGATTCTTATTCTGAATCAAAACTTAGATCATCTTCTGTTAACTCCATATAGCTTCTTAAAAGTACCCATGGTTTTCTTTATATGGCATTCTTTTGCATTTTTAGCAGAGGGTATTAAGAATAAGATAAAGTTGGTATTAATGCATATGATACATTTTCTTTTCAACAGTGTTGTTCTACTACTAGCTGTTCATCTGTCTCTCTTTACCATGTTTGCCATGCTGCTGTTTGCTCGAACAAAGGTAACCAATTATATTTATGTGTTGGTAGATCTCAGTGTTTTGGTTTTTTCTTTACTTGCATAGCTGCTGCATGTCTAGTTTTATAATCAAACTAGTGAAACTTGTTTCCCTTGAAAAGGTCATGTTACCTTGTCAAGCTTACTGGGATGAGTTTAAAGTTCATTTAGGGATATTTAACCTGTGCATAGTATCCATGCTGTTTCTGTAAGTGTGCATTAGAAGGCCCCTCAGAATAGTGTTAGTATCTCTTCATCCTTTAGTGAAGAATTTTTTCTAGTCTCTACTTTGCTTCTTAAGTGATAATGCTCCTTCCTACTCCACAACTGAAATCTTTCACTCTTGCTGTATGCTGTGGCATATTATTTTATCAATCTAGCTCCACTGCTCAGAGCGAAGTTAGATGGTTCCATACTAAAATGTGATCAACATCTTTGTTTATGGTCCTGCATGTTATTGGTACTGATGCCATTATCACAGGTGTGAAATTGAAAGTCTGTTTATACAAGAGACTTCCTTATACAGTTCTCCAGTTTGATCCTTTGAGTTACTTTCTCTGCTTTTGTTGAAACAACCTATGCTGTTCTGTGTCCAAAGCTCTTAATCTTGTCACTTTTTTGTTTATATTATCACTCATTTCTCTTTACCTTTTCCTTATCTAGCTTTTTGCCAAGTTTAGTTTCTTCTGTGTTTTCTTATCTTCCAATACTGGTATCCCTGGCCATTCCTTGGTAGGTTTTTGCCTGGTTTTGCCTGCAGCACTCTGATGTTTTGGTTTCTGATCTCTTTGTTTCTTCCTCTGTTTTTTCTCTTCCCGCTTCCGAAAAGCAAATTTGAAATATTGTGGTTAAAAATCACTTTTGTGTTCCAGTGCTCTTGGTATGTTCCCTCTCTCCTAAACTTCCTGTATCTTACTGTATCATACTTGGATTTTTTTTTTTGTCCTTACTTTTTAAGGCCTTCCTTAACTGTGCTCCTGTGAGCACAGAGATTTGTTGCGTATTTCTCCCAGTAATTTTAGTCCTCTCCTTAATTTCAGTTTTGCACCTTCATTCCTACTGCAATTTGCACTTGAGCCTGCCTCTAGTCTTCCTTACAATCAGCAAATTCCTTGAATTCCCATGTCATAGAATTTCTGAAATTAGAAGCAGAGCTCTATTTTTCCCCTTTGTTTAGTTGCATGCTGAATCTTTGTATTAACTCTGTATGTCACATCTAATTTTAGTTATGAGCTATCCCAGCAGATGGGAATATAACTTGTATACCTGAACCAGTCAAATTTGTATATATTTAAGTGAAAAATAACAAATTAGACAGCAGTCTTTCCTTCCTTTTTTGATTTGCTAGTCTAATACCCTTTCAAACTAATTGTATCTAACCAGGCAAAATACTGGAAGCGAGTTCTAAAAATACATTTAGTAATGAAATTCATGCCTCTAGATTTTTGCCTTGTCTTGTGTATGTCCTCCAGAGGTACATTTTTTCCAGTCTTTGCAGCAGATTCAAGGGATGTTTGTTCTGTGCTGCATGATTTGTGTTTGTATTGTTTGCACTCTGCATCTTTTTCTAGCTGTCTCTACTTGAACTTGGGGAAAAAAGTAAAATTATGCAAGATCAGCCTCCCAGTGTGTTTTTGATGAAAATTCTGATACTATCAGAGCTTTAGCAGATCATCTGATGTTTCCACTGAGCCACAAAATAATTTTTATGACCTTAGTTACCAAAGTATTTGCAAATATTTTTTTGGTGCTGTAGCACTGATCTTTGTTTGTTTGTTTGTTTGTTTGCTTTTGTTTTTTTTCCCAATATGTTTAAGCTCTATGTGATGTTTTCCTTGATACTGCACATAGCATTTTGAATCTTCATTCTCTTCAAAACAGAACAGTTGCATGTTTTCCACCTGCCCAACAACTCCTGTAATGTGCACTAATGCTGGCTATAGTGTATTGCTTTATATTGTGTGATCTTATTTGTTGTAAATATTTATTTCCTCTAAAATAAGATGAGGACTATACTTGTACTCATATTTTAAGTACATCTTCATGTACGTTATTGGAAAGAGACCTAAAACTTGTCTGGCTGTGTTCTGTGTAGATGTTACTGTAATTAAACAGAGCCCCTTCAGTATGTAAGGGGATAACTGGGGAAAGGGGAAAACCTCTGGTCTGAGTAGTGGTATTAATTTTTGTGCAAATAACTAATTCAGAGGATGTTAAGTTTTCCATCTGAAAGTCAAAGGGGAAGTGAGAGACATTTCATGCACAGAGTATGCTAGTAGAGCTGTAGGTGTTTGAGAGGAGATCAACATCTATAGGCAAGGATTTTTGTAACACCGTAGTTACTGAGGGAGCTCTTCATTACTGAGGAAGCTGTTTTGTTTTTGTTCTTCAGTGCAGACAAGATCTATTTTAATATTGTCCTCAAATTGTATTCTGCTTTTGGACAACTCCTGGAGTGTAGGCCAAGAGTATACAATTCAAGGTGATTAGGTTTCCATCTATGCCAAGTTACAGCATGCTGTAGCTGGAATAACAAAGGAAGCAGCTTCTGTTCTATGCTAAATTTTATAATACAAGTTGATACTGAAGGTGGTATTAGTCTGTGATTTTTTTTTTTATTATTTTTTTATTTTTAAATCATGTTTAGGGAATCTTTTTATCTCCACTACACTAATATCTCTTGAAGGCTGAGAGGTGATGCTTTTTATATCAGTCAAGGGTGGCTTCAGATTCCTGTATTGTCTGTTTGTGACACTATTGTTCTTCCTGGATCTGAGGTGCTAGCTAGACATAACTTCTCTATTGAGCTTCCTGTGTCTGTCTTAGCTTTCTGTTCTTCCTTATGTTTTTAATGGCTGTTAATAACTGAAGTGAGTGCACTGTATTCCTACACATTGTCCTATTTTTTTATGCTTGTCTCGTGCTTTTTCATGGGGTAGATTTGATTGTGTGTGTAAGAAATAAATTGTTCACTGAGTTCTTTTTTTTTTTTCTTTTTTAAATGTTTTGTTCCCCTTTCTTGGTAATACAGTCTTAGTGAATCTTCAGTGTTTCTTTAACAATGAGCATCTCTTTGACTAGGATGGCCAGCAGGATAAGGAGTGGGTGGGGTATTTCCGGAATTTGCCAGATTCGCTGACATCACTGCTGGTCCTGCTAACTACTGCAAATAATCCTGATGGTGAGCAGTCTTTCAGAAATAACTCTTGTCTTTCTTTTCAAAGAGTAATAGAGTAAGGTTATCTTCAGGCTACTATAACTATTGTTTCAGCTGATAGTTCTTAGTACAACGAGAGGAAGGTTATGTAAAGATTTTTCATGCCTTTAGTAACTTGATTCTTGCCTTTCCTTTGTAATTATATATACAACTCTAAAGTGGAGCTATATAAGAGCTTTTGGCAATTGTCAAAAACTGATAGAGGTATCCAGTTTTCATCTTAAGCATTAAATTCTTATTTCCTTTTTTGTTAAATCTGATACAGTGATGATTCCTGCATATTCTAAGAATCGAGCATATTCCATCTTCTTCATACTCTTCACTGTATTAGGTAAGTTACCTCTTGTCTTCAGTAATTTAAATGCACTTTGTTTGACACTTGTGCTTACCAGCTGCAGTGTGGTTTTTTTTCTAGGAAAGTTTAATCATAAATTTCTCTTTTTCTATGTTTCTTCCAATTACTGTGTAGTGTCTTGTAAGATAATTCTTATGGAAGGTACTCATAGTTTGGGTTTTTTTCGGTAACGTATCATGGGGGAGTAGATACAGTATATTCAAAAATTAAAAACATTTTGGAAATCAAACACAAAAAAAATAATCCTTTTTAAATTTTACATCTGATTTACTATATACATTGAAACTTCTTTGAGAAACAGATATGTATACTAATAATTCTTACTGCCTCTTTTTCTCTGATAGGCAACTTGTTTCTAATGAACTTGCTTACAGCAATAATATACAACCAGTTTCGAGGATACCTTCTGGTGAGTAAAGTATTCCTAATTTCTGTCTTCTACCATAACCTTAAAAATGTGAAGCCCTGAGTATTAAAAGTTTCAACTGTGTTAAAGCAGTGTGCCTATCCTAGTTGTAGATATGGTTTTAAGATACTAAAGGCTCTTTGCTGTAGATTCTTTTCCCCACCTATGCTGTTGTAGCTTGATCCCCTTCCATGACAAAATTACCTGCTTGTATACTTCCATGTACGCTGTATATCTGCAACTTTGACTATTATGGGGGGAGGGGGGGAGGGAATCAAACTATTATAAAACTGAACAAGGACAAGTGAACAAGTAACTTAAACTCGGTCTCTGAAAAGAAAACCTGCTGTACTATTTGAGTAGCTATTGTTGCAGCTCGTAGCATTTAATTTCTCTGAGTAGAACACCATTAGAAGCCTTCAATAAAAAAGAATCACTGACTAAAACATCTTCGTGTTTGGTATTTTTTACTGCATCCTTACCATGATGGGTGGGTGTGATGTTAGAATGATTAGGGCAGTCTGCTGCCTCTAAAAGATGGACTTGAGCCTTGTAATTGACTTGTACCAGAAGCAGTTGCCAGTAGATATAGTAGTTATTCTTGGTAGTATTCAATCTCAAATATGCTTACCCTCCATGCAATACCAGTCATCTGTGTAATACTTTAATGTGCTTCTGGAAGATGCCTGATCATATGTGATTCTCTCCATTTTGTGGAATGTGAATCTCATTTGCAGTGTAATGACCTCTTTTGATTCAGGTGTCTCTATTAGAGAAGTAAAAGCTGACAAAGTCAGTGTACTTTTGCATGTTTTTCAAGGAGTGTGCAATCTGTGGTAGTGATTAAACTCATCACTAAAAGTTTTTTTTCCTTTGTTAACAAGCTGTGCCGTGTGTGTTGTTGCATTACGTACACCAGTTGTTTAGTCTCCAACTGGGAGTGTAGTCTGGATTCCCCTAGCAGGAAATAGTGTAAGTGCTTTTGTTTTCTCTGTGAGATAGTGCAGTTGAACAATCTAGGAGGAATTGTAATAAACTGAAGCAAGAGCATTTTAGAAAGCAAAGTCAGTCAAATGAAAGATCATCTCAGTTACTTCCAATAAAATGTACTTCATCCAAGAAGTTAAATTTGTGACTTCCCTATTGCTATTACAAAAAGTAGTAACTGACTGGATAGGTGGTGGTGGGAAGAGGCTGCATGGGTGCAGCTGGAGAACTCTAGAAGTGGGTATATCTCCAGCAATGAATACAGAACATCCAAGGTGCTTAGCAGTTAACACACCTTGCTGCTTAGCAGTTAACACACGTGGTAGATTAGTAGAAATAACACAGTGCTAGGCTAAGTATTAATGGTTATCACACTGATGGCACACAACTGAATCGTTGGTCAGGCAGTTATCAGTCAAAAGGGAGCTGTCAGTCTTTTGCTCCTCAGAACAGGCTGAGTCTTGATCAAACTGTCTTCAAACTGTTTTGAGTTTTTTCTTTGAGCTTTGTAACTTCCATGGTGAAATTTTTCTCTCAAGTCTTGAGTTAGTTCTTCAACAGTTTCACTTCCAGCTGTGTTTTTTACTTTCCTCTTGCATATTTTATAAAAATTCAGTCAATAGCAATGTTTTTGGTAAAGCTGAGTCAGGGTAGCACTATGCAAAAGCACTGGAGTCTGACAGCTAAGCCTCTGGGCTGTATGTTAAGCTTTTTTCCCTTTCTGCCAGTACAGTGATGGCCTCTGTAGCTTGGAATGAAGAGCGGTTCCTGACTGTGTACCTTCCAACTGGTCTTTTCTCATGCCTATACTTTCCTTCAGGCTTCGTAGCGGGGGAAACTCAGTGACTTTGATATTGGGTGTGATTTCCCCCTTGCTTTACATATGGTCTTATAGTTCCTTCATTATTTACTTCTCCCTTTATATATAGTGTTATAGTTTCTTCCCATTACTTAGGTAGTTCAATAGTTCATTCAGCCCTTGAGAGGAGTGGAGTTGAGGGCTTGAGGGGGAAAAGTGAAATAATAGCTGCTCTAGTAGGGCTCCAGAGAGAAGGTTAAGTTTGTTGAATAGTAAGCCTTAGGCAATATTACACAGAAGGAATGGCCCCCACCCTCTTGTGGGAGAGGGGTGTTTAAACCTAATATGTGGCAAGAGGAATTTTTGTAATCCTTTACTCCTGCTCTGTTTCCTCCTATCTTTCTCAATTTTCTACTTTCCTATGTGAGAGCATGCCATAATCTGACTCCCAATAAAGTAGCTGAGTTTGAAAGTGATTATTTTTGGGAAAAAAATGAAGCATGAAAAACTGTGTCTCTGGCTTTCTTCTTTTTGGCAAGAAGCTGGAGTTGGACAAGCTGTCTAACTTCTCTTTGCACAGTAGTATGAATTTCTGTGAACACTCGAGCTTTGCTGTTGCCATTGTGTCCAGAACAGGCATGTGCCTATGCAATCCAGAATTAAAAATAAACTGTGACCTGGATGTTTACTTGAACTCCAGGGACTTGTTTGCTTGCTTCCTTCCCTCTTGTATACAGAGTTCTTGAAGGGAGCGAGGCCTATGGAAGTCTCCTATTCTGATCTCTAATTGCAAATCTGGCTTGTGTGCCAGAGGATCAGTACATTATCTGACCATAGGACATAGTACTGCATGAGGAGCTGGGTAACCCTGATCTTCCCCAAGTCCTTTTGGTAGGAATGGGCTTAATTGATTTCAGCCTACGACTCTTCATGGTATTCCTTTTAAACTGTGGAGTGTCTGTCAGGTTGGGCCCAGTATCTGGACAACTAGATTTAGTGGCTAATGACAGGGACTTTGGTGGTGGGAGAAAGAAAACAGTATTTTGTCTTCCTGAAAAAAATATTTTAGTTGAACAGATACGGCCCTTTCTGAGACTTGCAGTAGGTTCTAAGGGCTCGGCAAATATTTTACGGGTCTTACTTGTGTTGTATGGTTGGATTTTCTTTAAACAAGTGCAAGTAAATTGTCTCCTTACTGTCCAGAAATCGGTTCAGTCCTCCCTCTTCAGGAGGCGACTGGGAATCCGGGCTGCATTTGAAGTGCTTTCTTCCCTGAAAGAGACTCCTGCTAATGCACAACAGTAAGTGAAGAATGTTGAAACAGTAGGTTGTCTGGGAGAAGAGAGCAGATTCTTGGTTGTCCTCCTTTGTTTAGTATATTTACTGAGGATCCCTTCTTGAAAAATGGCACTTTGTTGCTCATCTCTTATCTTTATTCTTTGACTGGATGTTTATAACACACAGTTTGGGACTCTTATGGGGTCTGTTCCCTTTTTATTTCTACTTCTAGTTTTATCTGCTTTTCAGAAAGGGAAAGAGGCAGGAATGCATTTGCAACAGCTTTTTTTTGCCATCAAGACAGTTACCTGTTTCAGGGCCCATCCTATTTTCTTTTAAATAGGTCATATGTCAGTGTTGGGGCCTTACTACAAGTGCTGCAGAAAGTTGAAATGGATTGTCGCTGCAAGCAAGCCATCACGAGAGTAAGAACTGGATTTTCCTAATGTTTATGTTGGTGAATGTCAAATGCTCTGATGGGACAGCTGTGGAAACTGAAATTTCCTTAATCATGCTGTTGATCTAGGAGTAGTAGTTTCAGCTCAGCTTTCTTTATGCTGCTTTCTTTAAGTGTGAATAGAGGCCTGGTTCAGTGTCTGTTTATGTTTTGGTCTTCAGAACAAAAACAGTCTCTAGGCAGTGATTTCACCTTAAGATTGCTACTCCTTGGTTGGTGTGATGAGGAATGCATTTACCTGTAGAGAGGTGTAGACTAATGAAAACTCTTCTTTTGCAGGGCTAATTATTTCATTTGTTTTACTTTCTCTTTGGAAGCAAGTCATTTCTCACTGTGGTGTAGAGCTGCTGTCTATAGCAGCTTCCCTCTACCATTTGAAAATGCCTCTTTTCACTGGATTTTAGCTGTACGGCTCCCTCTAGGTATTAATACTTGTATTAGGATACAGGGAGAGTGGCTTTACTTAACTGAAGACTTAATTAAAGGTACTGTTCGTGCCATGATTTTCAGAGATTAGGGAAATTATTTGGCTCTAATAAGAGATACAGAGATTATTGGTGTGGTTTCAGGAAAAATTATCTAAAAGTAATGTTGCTTTTTGAGAACAACAATGCAGCAGGATTTGGAAAATCCATATTGTAAGATCTTCTGCCAAAAGGAAGTGGCAGTTCAGAGCTGATGGTTATAGCATCAGCAGTTGGCTGGCTCCAATGTGAAGAAGGTTGGAAGTAGAATGAAGAGGTATGCGTGTATTGCTTCCAGTTGTTGCCTGGGATAGGGGACATGTGAACAGAGTTGCCTGAAAATGAATGCCCTGCTCTGTAATTATGCTGAGCTGTCCCTTGCATTGTTAGTTAGGGAAGCAAATCCAAGTTTTAGTTTTTCTTTTTGTTGTTAGTGGTTTTTTTCCATTTCTTTTGTTGCTGTGTGTGCTACAGTTGCAGTTAGTCTTTAGCATGCTATAGAACTGTCTTCATCATGTTCCAATTTGTGAAATAATTCCATCCATTTGGGTACTAACTTCTGTAGAACAGCTATAACTGACATAGTATCTTCATTCCTTGGATCATAACATAATAATGGCAATACTAGATGAGACTAAAAATTCAAGTATGTCAAAAGAGCATGCTCCTTCTTAAGCAGCATGTGATCCAGAGAGAGAAAATAGAAAAGGTGAGACAAATCCCACAGTCATGTGGCAGTTTTGTGTTAAAGCAAAGGAATATTGAAGCTCGCTCTAGTACCTTGATGTGGGTTGTATTACATCTCTGTTCCTAGACTTATAAGGTAGTCTGAGGATGTTGGCACTCTTTGAAGATGCACCTATTGCAGGTGTTGATCTGAATGTTTCTCTTGCATGTGAAGTCACTCAAAATGTGCTCCTGTGACCAGCTGTCAGCTACCCAGTTTCAGAAGCTCTTTGAAGAACTAGACAAAGATGCCATTAAGCAAGTAAGTATCTGACAATCATTTATAAAGTGTCATGAGTTGAGTGTGGTCTTGTGCAAAAATAAGTGCTGGTATTCTGCTGTCAAGCCTATGAACAAACTTCACAACTTGTTGAATGCAAGGTGAAATCAAGTGTCATTGATTTTTAAGTTGTTCATGGATTATTCTTATAGTCACAAACAGTATTGCTTTGCGGGCTTTTACAGCATTAGTTTGGGATTGCCAGGTAGTGTTAAATATACAAAATGCATGGCTGTTTAATCTGTCAGCATTTTTAAGTATCTTGGCCAGACAAAATAGATGAGGGCTCTGTGTATTTTTTTTTAATAGGAAGATTCGTTACAAGGAAACAAGGTATAGGAGTTAAACTTTTAGCATAGCGTTTCTGAAAAGTGCTGTGGAGAAATGAGTACCTCTGTAGTAAATTGTTTTTGATGAAATGTGAGGGATTTGTCTTGTTGTGACAGTCCTATATTAAACCAATGCATCTCAGCTATATATTAGTCTTTGCAGGGTAACAAATATTGTTAGGCAAAGTCTTTTCTCCAGTCCCTGAACAAAGAATGAAATGTGGATTCTTGAAGTGTTCAGATGAAGATGGGCAGAAAGCAGATTTTTTCCACTTGGAGAAAGAAAAAAAAATAAATCAAACTTTCTGAGGGTTAGGAAATGTTCTCTTTTATGTTTGCATGTAAATAAGACTTCTGAATCTTTTAAGGGAGATTAAATGTTGGGAAATGGGGAAGGAATGTATACAATTAGTAGCTTGGTGTTTAGTTTTACCTGCTTGGGCCACTGGAGTGAGGTTGGATCATCTCCCTTCTTTGCCATTATCTTGTGTTGTGCCATAACTGTCAACCCATTTGCTAATCAGAAATGATCTCCTGCTGCTAATAGCCAGAGCTTGAAAACGCTTTCTTACCAAAATGTCAAAATTAGCATGTGGCCTTGACATTTTGCTTTGAAAATTTCTGTTTCTCAAATTTGAGGTTGGGTGTGTTTTTCCTGCATTATTATTAAAATGCTTACACTTTCTGTCTCAGCAAATCCTTTGTGTTCTTTTCAGCATCCTCCCAGTCCGGAGTACCAATCCAATTTTATGCAGAAAATGCAGTTTGCCTTTGGCCACGCCTACTTTGGCTACTTGGGGAATGTTGTAGCCCTTGCAAACATTATTTCTATCTGTGTAAGTAAAAGGTTTGGGGTTTTTTGGTTGGTTGGGTTGGGTTTTGGTTTGTTTTTTTTTTCCTCTGCTACAAACTTCAGTTCTGTTTTTGTTCTTTAGTCTCTGTTCTGATCCCCACTTTTTGTAGCAGATGTCCATGTTTGGCATGCTTTAGTCATGCAAAGTCTGAGGAGAGAATACCTGCAGTTAAAAAAATATGTTCTGAACTGCTTGAAAAGGTCTGTGCAAAGCATAAAAGACTGTTCTTGTGCTTAAAAATCTGTTTTATGCAGCAGTAAAGCAGTGGATTCATAAAATATTTCTTGTTGTTTAAGGTGGTTTTGGTGATGGATGCAGATAAGCAGCCGTCTGAAAGAGATGACTTCTTCCTGGGGGTAAGATGCAACAGATTCCTACAGTTATTGCTGTTCCCTCAGGTGTCAATAATTCTAATAATTATTTTTATTTTGGGGTAAAGGCTATCAACTGCTTCTTCATCCTATACTATCTGCTGGAAATGTTGCTGAAAATATTAGCACTGGGCTTGAAAAGATACTTGTCATACCCAAGCAATAGATTTGATGGACTTCTGACTGTAATTTTGCTGGTAAGCTTTTTGTTAGCTTTTGTATTCCTGGATGTGTTGACCAGTATGATTAGGAACTGCAAGAGCTAGTGGAATTGCTTTTTATTCAACAGTAATATGCCAAGTTAAACAGCATGAGCCGGTGTTGTGGTTTTCAGTGGCTTGAACATTTTGGTGGCACATGGTTCTCTTAGGGTCTCCTTTCTAGAGGTAGGCTTTTTTAATTTGATGGAAATTTGGTGAGCTTTCTTATAAGTAGCCTTTTAAATGTTGTTTGGAAACATTCAGCTCTTGGAATAATTAGATAAGGAATTCTGTTACATAGCTGAAATTCCCTTTGTGCTTTTTGAATTTAAAAAAAAAAAGGTGGCAAAATATTGGCATTATTTGGTAAAAGCCTGAAACCCATATGGCAGGTGAAGCCAAATACACTGTTAGTGTAATTCACTGTATATCCTTTTATGTGTCACTGTTGGATGATGTGTGTATGTTGGATTAATTTGGGGAATACCTGGTCAAATATGACAATTGCAGAGCTTTAAAGTGAGTCAAATTAGTGGTTTAAAGCTCTTGAGAATATTCCCTGTCAAGAAATTTACGTCATTTTTGAAACTTAGAATTACAGAGTAAGGTTTTGACTCTTTTTTTTTTTTTCTTTCTTTCTTTTTTTTTCTTTTTTTCTTCCCTAACTAAAGGTTTTGGAAATTGCAACATTTGCTGTGTATGGATTTCCTCATCCTGGTTGGTACGTACTCTCTGTGAACTGTTGCACTTTGCTCAGTGTCTGGGGTGGGTCAGGGGAGTATATGCACGTGTTCATGCACGCTGATGTCGTGATGCTATGATTGTCCGCCCAGTCCATAATTTACCAAACGTAGCATTTCTCACCCTTGTAGAGGCCATGCAATATGGATAAGTGAAAGAAAAATTTTTTTTTTTTTTTCATAAAATGCAGAGCTCTGTTTAGTTTTCCTGAGAAGGATGCATTTATATTACTTGTAATCTGATGTAAAATAACAACTTGGCAGACCTACGCTTACTAAAGGTGCAGGAATGGGAACTTGGTACAACATACACAACCAGCTACTAACCTAGTATGTTTCAGTATCAGATTGTCCATAAGCCCAATTATATGAATTCCTAAACAGCTGGCGAAGCCCCTTCAACCTTGTATGTAGATTGAAGTCTAAGTTTTGTTTTGTGCTGTAAAATTTAGTAGAAAAATTCCCATGGAGTTAAACTATTTATCTATACTGGAATAGCAAGCTGTTGTATTTTGATTTTCTTAAGTTGAAGCAGTTCTTGGATAACTATTGTGATCTTTTTTTTTTTGTTATAAAAAACATAAAAATCATTATTTTGTCTCTTAAAATTTGAAAACTGCCACCACAACAGAAGAGGAAAGCAAAGGATTTCTGCAGATTTCCTGAATTCTACTTTCAAGGGTGATTCATAACAATTCTGATACTTTGTTTCTTTACAAAGCTCACTGTTAAGACATTGGCTTTCCCTAATTTTTCAGGATGTTATGTTGCCATCGAGAAGTTACCTTAACTTATACTAGTATCTAGGAGGAGACCTGGTAGACCTTACAGCTTTAAATGGGTTTATTTTTGAACACTACTTGCACTCCTGTCACTCAAAAGCCATGGTTGCCATAAGGATATTAATTGCTAGCAATCTAATGGCGTTAACTATCGATTTAACTTACAACTTGGGTTTGATTTTTGCCCTTTGATTCTTAAATGTAGATGATTTTTTGCACTACAATAGTATCTTGAAGCGCCAGTAATACTTGTTAGATCTTTGTGTCAGTCACTGCAAACAGGTTACAACCCAGATGAGTCATTCTGAGTCCTAATGCTGCTTATGGTGTGTGCTGTTGGTAATTGCTTGCTCTGTAGATATAATGTCTTCAGGACAGGACTAAGATGTGACTGTTACTCCAGAATATGTGTCTATGCAGCGTTGTCTTAACTAATTTATTTTATTATTGAACATATTGCTGATGCAAATCACGAGTTAGCATCTGTGTTACTAAGGTCCTTTAACATCTTTGGTCCCCCACCACCTGCCCACCCTTCCAGCAAAGAAGCATCCAGCATGCCAATGTACAAGTCAGCTAAAACTCAGGCTGAGATTTGAAGTGTGTGTGTATCACCTGTGGAATATGCATATAAGGAGGAAGGTTGGCAAGACAGTCTGTTAGCTTAGTGCTTTTTTTGAAGCCTAGCTTCAGCCAAGCATACCCTGAAGGATTAATGCACATCTTTGTGCAAGTTCCTGAAGTGTCTTGCTCGAGCAGTATTTTTGTTTTGCTTTGTTTCCTGAAAGGACTGTCTTTGGTGCCTCACCCCCCCAGCAGAATGGAGGCCACTTACCCAGGGATCTTAGTACAATCATGCACATTAAAGAGCACTATATGTACGTTTAGGAGCCCAGGCTAAATGGATCGCTTCCTTCGTCAGTTATTAGAGTTTACTATAGCTGAGATTTCTGATGAGTAAATTAGTCTACTTCCTGTTACAGATTATAGATTTTTATATAGGATAATCAGGCTGGAAGAGACCTCAGGAGGTCTGTAGTCCAGCCTCCTGCTCAAAGCTAGGCTGGACCAAGTTACTCAAAGCTTTATCCAGTTGGGTCTTGAAAACCTCCAATCACAGAGACTCGCACAACCTCTCTGGATAACCTGTGCCTCTGTCTTACTGTCCTCGTGGTTGATAAGTTCTTCCTTATATCTAGTGTGAGCCTCCACTGTTTCAGCTTACACCTGCTGTCCCTTGCCCTCCTACTATGCACCACTGAACAGCCTTGCTTCTGTCTTCTTGAGGACCACTTCAGAAGTATTAGAAGGCTGTTGCTAGATCCTCATGACGCAGGGGTCTTCAGGCTGAACAAGCCCAGTTCCTGCAGCTTCTGTTTGTAGGGTAGGTGCATCATCCCCTGACCATCTTGTTGGCCCTCTGCTGATCTTGCTGCAGTTTGTCCCTTTCTTGTATTGGGGATTCCAAAGCTGGATGCAGTGTTCTAGTCAGTCATAGGTTACAAATAGAGTTAACATGAGGAAATAAAACTTTTTTTTTCTCCCCAAATTTTTTAATATGCCATGGATGTTAACCAAAAGTTGTGGGGAATTTACAGTTACCTGCAGCCCAGTAGATTTAACTGTGTCTTTGTCATGGGCTGTTTCTCTGATTTGTTATTTTCTTCCATCTTTCCTAGGAGACCTGAGTTCATGGGCTTATTATCTCTGTGGGATATGGTGCGATTGGTGAACATGTTAATTGTGTTCAGGTTCCTGCGGATTATTCCTAATATGAAGGTGTTTATTTATCCCTCCACGCTTCTGATTTCTTTGTTGGTCAAATTATAAATTTTGTTAAAGCCTTTCAGAATAACACGTAGATTGCAATTCTCTTGCACCTGAGTGGGATTACAACTAAGCTCTAACTGTCCAGACTATTGCACAGCACCTCACAAACTCACTGTCTCTTTGGCTGGTTTTCTCTGTTGAGGTGGCAAGGAAATTCTGTTGATGTCACTGCAATTGATGCTGGTATTCTAAAGTGGGTGAATGCATCCAGAGACGCTTGTGCAGTGCTTCAGTCTTAATTAGATGAGCGGATATGATATCCTTGAAGAACTTTGTACTCAGGACGTGATGGACTTGCTTTCACTAGATACTGTCAGACATTTTGGTCATTTAAATGGTTATTTGGGATGAATCCCTCTATCTGCTTTCCTAGTATGGGTATTTCCACCAGAATACATGTACTTAAATCTGAAATCACTTTGAGTTGTTTGATTGTTTGTTATAATCCTGCATTTAGACTTGCTTGAAAGCGAAGTCCAAATTAATGTCAGGTGCAGGACTTGTATCTTAGTTCAATAAGCCATAAATATCTACCTGATGTAATCAGAGGTCATAACGTCAGGGGAAAGTGTAAACTAGAAATTATGTGGATCAAATATGAAGCAGTCACTCTGGAGCTGTGGGGTGCTTGTCACTTTTTTAAAAAATTTATTTATTTTCCCTGTTCTAGTCTTACTAGACACATAGCCCTTTAAGTCACAGTGCCTGTGTATATTTAAAACTTACCATAATGTCTGTGTATGAAAAGGACTACAGCACTGTTCATTTATTGTAAGTACCTCATGGAAATATCACTGTATAAAAGATGCCCTGCATTTAGATATAGCTCGCTTTCTTAGTTGGTATTTCTTTATCCTTTTAGTAAAAATAGTTTGATATGGATTGGAAGTCTGATGAATGTCATGCATGTAAAATTCTGCTTTGTTTTAGTTCATGGCTTTGGTTGTTACTACATTGCTGGATCTGGTAAAAAACTTGAGAGCCTTTGCAGGAATCCTTGTGGTAAGTCATGATGCAAGGTTGTAATTACTTTTCCTATAGTTAGTAGTATAATAAGGGTACGTCATCAACAAAGTAAACAAGGTTCTTTTGAGAATTACTGTGAACAGTAACATTTCACTTTAATCAGCCAGTTCTTCTCCAAGGCATGTCTTGCAGAGCCGCAACAAGCTACTGTTTTGTTATGGGCTGTGCACAGTGACTGCCTCATTCATCAGTTTCCTTGAGGATTGCCTTTATAAGATTGTTTGAAACTTCCTCAGAGTGCTTGCTTCAGGCTGGATACTCTAGTTTCAAATAAGAACTCATCCGATGCTAAAAGTAGCCTAGTTTTCCTTACCCTGGCTTGCTTATGTTAAATTCAATAGCAAAACAACTTCAAAATTGTTTTCAGTTGAGAAGGTCTTGAGATGACGTGTTTGGACATGCCTTTTATAAGCCTCTGCTATCCTGTTTTAGGTATGTCGGTGCAGAGCATATACTCTGTAAACATGGGATTAAAGGATGGATCACAATGTGTGATGTCTGTTACATAAATCCTCCATTTTGCAACTCCTGAGTTTCTGGCTTTGCAACAATGTCTTCCTGGTAGAGCAAAGAAGTGCCTGTGTAGTTTTTTTTGTTGTTGTTGTTTGTGGGGTTTTTAGGTTACCTTAATTTGAGGTAATGGTTAGAGACCAAGGATTTGCTCTGTATTAGGCATTTTCTAAAAAGTTGTTCTAGTCTATATACTTAGCTTGCCATTTACCCAGAATATCTGGTTTTGTTATTAGTAATCTCTGTTTTTATCTGTATGGGAGGGACCTTAAGCTGCAGTCTGGAAAGTTTGATGTTGCAATTTGAAGTAAAGATACCGGTTTGGGCAAAGCTAAATTGGTAGCAACTTTGTTTTGCTGTACAAGTCACACTTGCCACTGGGAGCTACTCTTGAAAGTGAGAAATGCTTTGGGAGTGCATGAACTGGGAAGTTAGCCTTTGCAGGTGCAAGTACATTTTAGGAGCCTAAATGCTAATCTTGCGTATGGTAGGAACAGGTTTAGTATAATGAAAAACTTTTCATTACTCAAGTAGTTACTCAATGTACTAAGCTGTCTAAAGGCTGACTGCAGTTTCACTAATTTTGTCAGTTCTTGATTAAGTACATACATCATGCTAAAGGAGCAGGCATTATCTTGTTGCCTCTGTCAGAGGCTGGTGGGGTTGCATTGTGGGTAGGTGGGGGAGGCAGTGATTGACATTGCTGCTGGATCTGACATGGCCCAGGCTTCAGAGCCCTGGGAGAGAGCAATTATGGGGTGAGCTGTTTTGTGCTTTACACTAGGACCCCAAAGCTGTGGTGCTACTGGTATGGCTGCACCTGGGCTGTAGTGTTCTGCTGGAAGCTCTTTTCATTCCTGAAAGACATAGCTGAGATGGCAGGAGCCTGTAGTAATATGTTTGATTTTATTTTTAGGAACTACGCGTTACTGTTTCAATGTGGTGTCCCTGCCCATATATGTAAGACATAATGCTCATGAAGTGGTTTAAGTGTCTGCTGCTGATTGTCCTTAATGCTGAGAGTGTGAATTGTAGTTTTGCACTAATTGTGAGGCAAGTCTGCCATAGCATTTGCCACTTCCGTTAATTAAATTTGCTTTTACTTGAGGCTACTTGGAAGCTGTCACTGAGCTTCTACTGTAGTGAAGTCTGACTCCATTACCAGCTGATGCAAAACAAGTTTCCTGATGTTAGCCTGGAACACATGCTGATAAAGTAATGTAACTGATTAGCTAATTTTTCAAGCAGTGCATGTTTTAAAGGTATCTTTTTCAAAGACTAAAATTAACTTTATTATTGCTGGGCCAGATACCCCATCTTCTGGCAGGCTGTGGAATGTCAGCTTCAACTTATTCCAGTAGAGTTCAAAGTGCTGCGGTTCATAGGTCAGGGCAGTTTCTCTTCTACTCCCCCCTCGTGGGTCTCTTTTATGGCAAAATACAGAAATATGACTAATGACATTTTCATTTGAAGACTTGGCTTGTTTCAAGCTGTCCTAGGACAAATGGCTCTTTACTCAGAGGGGCGAAGTTGTAGGTTACTACTAGAACAATCTTTTTAGGATAAAAATTGGAAAATCACCTAGGCAACTGCTGAAGACTTGTGAAAGGTACCTTTTTAAAATGAAGTTTGCATTTCTAACTAAAGTAAAAGAAGTTCTGAAATCCTTTGTGTTGAAAACTGTATTTTTAGCCTAATATAACATTTTTAAAGAAATTGCTGATGTAATATAAAATACTGACTTAGTTTTGTCCTTCAGTTAAGTTTAGTAAAAGCTTCTTTTCACTGAGTCTAGCAGAAAGCTCCCCAGATATTTACATTATTCCTTGTAAATACAGGTACTGTTTTTTGGTTTTGTTTTTTAAGTCACTATTCTGTAGTGTTAATAGTTAAATATCAGCATTCTGAGGCACAGAAAAGTGAAACAGATCATAAAGTAAAATGATTTAATGCATTTTAACAACTGAAAGTTAAATAGAATATTAAAAAGTAAGAGCAGAGAGTTAATTAATACAGACATTGAGAAGTATTTTCACTTTAATAGCTTCAGGCATTGTTCTTGACGAAATTCCTTTAACTGTGGTACTAACATGACTTTCATGTTAATTGCATTGTTTTCTTATTTAGTGACAGAAATATTCAAAACTAATATTTGCTTATATTCCTTCCAGGTGGTTTTCTATGCATTTGCTATAACTGGCATAATGCTATTTAAAGGTGCTGTTGTTCCCTTGGGAAATATCAGGTAACATTCTAAAGATCACTACTCAGAATCTGTTTTTCAAAAGTATCTGCAACTTGGTACCTCTGAGTTGTTTGTGGTTGGTTTTGGCTTTTTTAAACTCTTATTCTTGGAGCCACCCTTCTTTTAATGTTAAATTACACAGACTTTTTTCATCTGTTACTCCTTCTGTTTCTTCTTGCTGTATTGAAATTGCAGGAACACTTTTCTGTAGCTTGAAATTTTACCCTGCTGTTGCTTAAATACTTTTTTAACTATTTCCTTTGTTTTCTGCCCGTATGAGATAGTTAACTTCCTACAAGGGACTCAGAAGAATCTTGGTTTTAAGATGTAGTACATAGAAAGCTATGCTCACATCAGCCTGTAATTCTCTTGCAGTGCTGTCAATACAACATATGATAATGGCACTCTGCAGTGTGGGACCTACGAACAGCTGGAATATTGGCCGAACAACTTTGATGACTTTGCTGTGAGTGATCGTTGATGGAATCCGTCCCTCCTTCCCTCTCTGCTTGTCTCTTCGCCTCTTTTTCTGAGGCTTAAGTGTGTGGTATAGCTACTCAACTTCTGTTTTACTCATGTTATTTAGGCAGCAGTGGTGACCCTCTGGGATGTGATGGTGGTAAACAACTGGCAAGTCTTTTTGGAAGCGTTTTCAAGATATTCAAGTCCGTAAGTAGCAGTAATAATACTGAAAAAGTCCCATATAAATCTAGCTTATAAGGTAACTGAACAAGAATTATGCACATAGCACAGTTCCTACCATCTGCTAAGAGGGGTGCCGTTTACCTTTCTTTTGGGTCAATTCAGGTATATAGGAAATAATATAGTTCTTTAACTTGTGTAACTTGATGGTTGGTCTAGTGCTTGGTGGATGCCATGAAATCTGTAGTGATATTTAGAAGGGATTGGAAACTGGCTTGGTAGTCATCTTCTTCCAAAAAAGAGTGAATGACTTAAGTTGATTATAAACAACATGTATTGGGTGAGTGGCTCTTACTGTAGAGCCAATCTCACAGAACTGAGGTATTAGTGAAACACTGTAATTAATTTTGGGCTGCTTCTGTGTTTTCCCTGTGGGTGAACAATTTTTTGTAGACTTAAAACGTTGGACATATATTTCATTTGTGTTTGATTACTTTATGGGAATGTTTGAATGAACTGGGTGGGTAGCCCCTCGGTTGAGCTGTTGCAGTGATCCTTGGCTGGTTAACCCAGCGTGTAGTTAAGTTGTGGAATGCTCTTATACAGTCTGTTGTGTGTGATAAATGTTTAACGTGGTCTGGTGAAGACTGGACAAGTCATGAAAGAGAAATCCATTGGGTTCAGCCATGAATGGAATCTACTTCTAGCCCAAGAGATCTCTGAACTGCAAATGGTTGGAGATTGGGAGAGCTCCTAGGGGATAGCATCATATGTATTTTGCCATGGTTTAGCACTCTTTCCTGTGGTTCTGCTGTTGACCACTCTCAGAGGATACTAGCCTAGATGGATCTTTTGCTGTGATCCGGTACAACTTCTTCCAGGCTGTTTTTCTGTCCCTTCAGAGTTCAGTTAGGTATGTTGCGTGGGGGGAGTGAGCTTGTTTGGCTAACTTAATGAAAGGCTAAGATTCTTTTACTTTTTTATTTTTTTTGTTCCAGACCTCCTTTTACATTAAGACAGTAGTAGTATATTTTAAGGAAAAATGTGATGTCATGGCTTGTTTTGGTGACTTTCAGGCTGAGGTTATTTACTGCTTGCTTTACTTACTGTTTGTTAATCTGATCTGCAGGTGGGCAAAGATCTATTTTGTAGTCTGGTGGTTGATCTCCTCTGTCATCTGGGTTAATCTCTTCGTAGCTTTACTTCTAGAGGTAAGGAAGTGTGTTTATTTTGCATTAGATCCTGAAGACAGGTTCTAATTTGTGTGGGAAATGAAAAGAACCCAGGTATCTTTTTGGGAAGAGTATGCTGGTTTTGTGCGTATGCTTCCTTAATCTTTCACATTGCTGCCCTTCTCCTGAGATGTTGAGGAAGCATTTTCTTTTTCCTAGACAATTGTATATGTCACAACTTTGTCACAAATCTGGTTGTGTTTCATTGGGTGTGTACATTTGCCATTATAGCTCACTTTATAAAGATGAAAAATAATTTAAGTATTATAAAATTGCTTGTCTCTACATTAGCGTTTAACTTCAGCAGTAGTTATTCAGGCTGCAGGCTTTTTGCATTTTGATTTGTCAGCAAATGAATTTAGCACTTCAAAATTTGCATTTTTATTTGGTTGTCCTGTGTTTCTTCCCACCCCAATTTGAATTAATACCCTTTTAGTGTGGAACTGATTACTTATTTTGAAGATACTATCTTCTAGAGTTTTTTAAAGCAGCTGTGGAAATGTAGGTACCTAAGCAATGCCATGAAGAACATGTAGTTCCACTGTTTTCTTGTGTATGCATACTTCTCTGCAAATCCAAATATGTTTGAAATTTTTGATGGTGAAGGCAACGTTAATCATAGCCATCTAGTCCAGGTTAATAATCATAGACTTCTCTTATAAGTAATGGAAGAAATTGAGTACCTGTAGGGGGCACTTCACCCCATCTTAAAACCTATGAAAATTCCTTTTAGAGATGTTCTTCTTGTTGACCTCATTGAGTAAAATCTACTACTGTAGGCAGAATAGCAAACTTCTAGACAGAAACTTAGGTATGAGCCTCATGCTGAGGCTCAGTCTTGCCCATAAACTTTTCAGAAAAGATTTTCTGTTCTAGTTGGAGGCTAATCCTATGATGTCTTTTACCTGCTTACCTCCGCAGGGCTGTGGCCAAAGTTTGCTGTAAGAGCCAAGATGCAGCATTCTGTAGCAGGAGTGCAGGATGTCATTATTTTTCTCCTTTTTTTTTTTTTTTTTTTTTTTTTTTCCTGAGCTGTCTTGTCTACTTCCCAGGTATTGATATGTCAGAGTAATTCAAAATGGCTAAGGGAGCACGACATAACCAGAAGCTGAGTTTAAGTTGTGATGCCTGGACTAGGAGTATGTTTATGTAATGTTGGGTCTTTGAAGAGCAAAAAATTCAAAGCAGGTGAACTCTTGTGGGTAGTTCACACAGTTATCTTGGGGAGGCAGTCCTTGCTAGGAGTAGAAGGCAGCAGGGCTGTCCTCTGCTCTACTGTTCTTTCAGTGTGTGATGAGAAAGTTAGTTCATTCCTGAACAACAGGCTCAAATAAAGTAGTGACCTGCAGCCAGTAAATATGCTGATGCTTAAATAAATCACTGCTCTGACACTCTGTGTTAAAAACAAACCTCACTCTCCTCCCAAACCTTTCCCGCAAACATACTGACCTGATGTAACCTCTTTCCTGGTGTTACCAGAAGTAGCCTTTAGGGTTTTTTTCCTGTTCTTACATTTCAGAACTTTATTCACAAGTGGGACCGTCGCTGTCATCGGGAGCCTCTCTCAGATATTGAATACCAGAGGACAGTTGAACTAATGTTCAGGTGAGTTGAACTGGGCTTGATAATCAATCTGTTTTTTTATGTTCATCTGTTTTAAAGAAAGTGTGCTGGCTGCAAGAGGGTAAAAGGCTTGTCTTCTATTTCCTCCATCTGAAGCAAACTGTTTCATCTGTTGGTTTGGAAAAATTCAGTAAGTGCTTTAATTAGGCCTGCTTTAAGCTGACTTGGTAGCCTAACCTTTATATGCTTTCTGCCCATAGCATGATGGGAGAAGAGGTGTTGGGGACGGGGGTGGGACGGGGGCAGCTGTGCTGAGAGGGAGGAGAAAAGGGAAGATGAGGAAAGTGATGCACGTTCTTGGCTTATTATGAAATTGTGGGTGGTGAGTTGATACTCAATGATCACGCACAAGTAGAACTCCTGGTGCACATTGGATATTCAATAGTAGCATTGGGAACATGTTCTCATTGGGGAGTTTTTTCAGAAAAACAAATTTACTGACCTTCAGTTGTATTGTACTGTGTGCAGGAAATTGCTTCCCTGCTTCTTATGGGAAAACAGCTGCTGGTTTCCATGACACATCTGTAAAGGATAGATCACTTGCAAGTAGATGCATCTTTAGGGAGCATCAACTTATTGTAACTTTAATTCCTTGTTTCATTCTTGAAACAAGCACACGTTACATCTTAGTTATGTGCATTGCAAAAACAAATGCTGAGAAGTTCCCTTTGCTGCCCCTAACCGCTCATGCTTTTTCTTTGTAGAGATGTTTTGGAAGAACCTACAGAGGAAGAACTGATGGAAAAACTGCACCAGCATCCACACCTGCAGTTATGTAGGTGACTGGTGGGAAGGACTGATTTATTTAGACCTCTGTTTTCTTGAGGTTGTCAGCTGGAAGAAACTGAATGGCTTTTCTGTGAGGTGCTGTTAGAGAGGCTTGTAGGACAGTATGTGAGGTTTTGCTTGGCAGTTCTCTGCAGAAAGAGGTTTTTTATTTTTGGTTTATATCTTTTTTTGAAAAAGATTTGAATCTTGCGAATTTGACTTGATTTTTAAGTTGCGATTTTAGAGGAATATTGTAGCTGTTATTTTTATAAACTGTTGATATCAGAATGTTTTATTTTCTCTTTTTTTAAGATGGGAAAGTGTGTTTAAAATGACAGTGCACTTTAAAACATGAACTTGGTAACCACTAAGCCTGCTACTTGTTTCAGCACAAGAAAATGGAACTGCCTTTTCTGGTAGGTGAGTGTGGCGAGGGCTGTGCCCTGCAATTCATGAATGGATTAGGCAGGACCAGAACAAAATCCTTAAATCTTTTTGTAGTGAGAGTTGAAACACTATTTTTATTGAAATGTGACACCAGCATATTTTACCAAATTTTCAGGAGTTAATCATGTCAGAACACAATCAATTTCAATAGTAACAGGGACTGCCTACTTTGCACATCCTCTCTTTTTCTTTGTTTTTGATCTAGGGTTTGTGCTGGTTGCATCTGCTGGTAACTTTGAGAGCAGTTATAACTTTGAATGGAGCAATTGCACTCGTGGTTTTCAATGTGGTAAAATTGAGCTCTCCTTTAGAGTAAATATTCTCATGTTGCTTTTTAGCGAACCTCTTTCTTTTACTTTCTTCCAAGTCCTGCTCTACACTGTATTGTATTCCATGAAAAAGCTGAGAAGGATAAACTTTGGCCGGAATGTAGCACCATGATCACTGCGAGTCTCCCACTTAAACGAGGGGAGAAAAAAAGTTGAATGGGATAATCAAAGTGCTTAGCAGCTCAAATTTTCACTTGAGTCTGTGGGAATTGAAAGTGCTCAACCAGTATTGCAAGATCACATTCTTTTACGGCTTAATGACCACATGTTGTATACCACTAACTTTAACCTGGGTAATACTTTTTTGTTAAATAACTTCACCAACAAATCTAAAATGGAGAACTGACAGTAAGCTGTGTCCATGTGCTTTTCATTATCCCGTAGTATTCCTCTAAAGAAAGGTGGGGTTTTTTTTGAATCTTTGTCATATAACTAGTAAATCACTATGAAGAATACAATCAATCCCAACTATTTTTATATGTAAAAATCAAACTACCCTTTGGGCTGCTGCCTTGTCATTGAGACACTTGTCGCCAAAATAGACATTACTGTGATCATCTCTGCATTGACAAAGGCTTGGGGAAGGTAACTGGCCATAAAACACTGCTGCTATGTATAAGTTATTTGATCCTTTTTTAGATAACAGAACATTTTTCAAAATTGCCAAGCAGTCATCCTTTATACTTTTCCTCCTCTTTTTTTCTTCATTTGTCTTTTCTTTCTTTCCTGCTTAAGAGAGAGGAAAATATCTGGGATGATGGTGCATTTTTGGTCAAAAGCGTATTTCTGCCTTGTCTCACTGTTCTGAAGTTGTGTAGTGATTCTTGTCTGTTTCTTTATCTTCTGCTTATGTTTTCCTTGTGCTATGGAACAAAAAGTGTTGTAGCTTGCACATGTGTAGAATGAATCTGAACTGAGCTCTGGGCTACTCCTGCAATCTTTCTTTACTTGCCTCCGAAACCATGCTCTTGTCTGTGTTCAGTATCTTGTCTCTGTTCCAGAATAATCTACCCAGTAACTCACTTGGGCTTGTTTCAGTGGTGTTACCATGCTTGTTTTCAGTCATGCACTTAGAACACACGTCATGGCAAGTAGATAAAGGCATCAGCACAGTTTTTTTTCTAGATTTGAGTTTGTTTTTTTCAGTATGGCTTTATGTCAGGATGGTCTCTGCTCCTTCTGGCATGATGTAATCACTGCCACCAATTTATTGGCACTTATGAACAGAGGTTAAATAGCCTATTTTAGCTTTTTACTGAAAAAAAAAAAAAAAATTTTGTTTTCCAGTTTTCTGAACACTTGAAGAAGTAGCTTTGCCTTGCCAAAAAGGAAGTGGCCGGTTCTTATTAACCTGCAAGTTCAATATTATTTTTTTTTTTTTTTTTTTTTTTTGTCTCTTAAGGTTGCTTGGGTTTGGGGGTTGGTTTGTTTAGGGATTTTTTTGGCCATTACGTTCCACTACAGTCTACCAAAGCGACACAAATTGGTTTGGGATTATCATAAACATCACAAATGTCTCCTTATGCAATCTTTGCATCTGGACAAATGTGAAGAAGGCTTTCTGAAGGGAATAGTCTTAGTCTTGTTCTTGTTTCAAATATGTGTAATTGACTGAAAGTGTAACTAGAATTTAATACAGAATTGTGGTACCTAGTGTCACTTGTATTGGAAGATGTAAACGACCACAAGTCTTATGCAATAATTGTAGAAATCATGAAAATGAATGTACGTAACTGGGTAAAATTTGAGGTTTGCATTATTAAAAAAATGTTCCTTCTTAAAAGATGAAAATAATTGAAATGTGTTGAAATGGATTCTTGTGGTTTGTTTTTGCTCTTCCCCCGTTACTGATTTCTGCTGTGCTTAGCATCTATGCTGCCATTATCTTTACTAATTGAAGGCTGGGCCCATGGAAGAGGTTACATGCAAGTGGGACTTAGGTGCCTGGTTTCAAAATGCAGGACCTAAAGTATACTGCTCTGTTATTCTTCAGTTCTAGAGGCGCATAACAGCATCTGTAGGTACTTGATATGCTTAATTTTTAAGGTGAAACTTCATTGGAGCTGAGCGTTGAGGGTGTTGAGCAGCTTGATTGCCATTTGCATTTCAGTCTTTGCATCTGCAAACTAGGTATTTTTTCTTTTTTTTTTTTCTTGAAAAGATTAGTGCAATAAGCATTCTCATAGCATTTCAACTGGGACAGATTTTGCACATAGTTTAGTACTGTCCATGGCATTCTTTTGAAACACGTTCTGGTTCAGTGTCATGGTTTTGGCTGGGATTTTCTCCCCCACTGGATGGGCGGGAGTGAGTGGCTGCGTCGTGCTTAGTTGCTGGCTGGGGTTAAACCACGACATTCAGAAGATGATTTTTTTTTTTAAGAACAGAACAAAATCCAGTTCTGGGTCAAGCTAAAGGCTTAAGTTTGCTGATGTCTCTGAAAATGGCTGTTGTGGATGCTTAGGTGAAGCATGCAAAAGCCAAAGCAAATAGAAGATCATCTTGCATTAATAAATCAGGCTCAGATTTTTCTAGCTTCTGAAGGAGGGCCTTAATCACCAGACTGTTGGCTAATTTGGGGTTCCTCGGGTATTATTTTTTTTTCATTCTTGAATTGCTATGAATTTGTATTACTTAAAGATTTAGGAGTGAAGGGAGAGGATGGACGCAATGGAAGTGTTCTTGATTCATTCAGTAGAAATACAGTGATAAACCTTACAAGCACACTTAACTATGAAGAAACTTAAAAAGCTTGTATTGATCAGAGCTGCAAATGGGGTGGCTAGAATAACCTAGTAACTGTATAGAAATGGCAGACAAAGGAAGAAATAATGTCTTGAGTGTCAAGGGTTTGTGCGAATAAAGTGCACGAGACGTGCTTTCTTGGCCTCTCTTTGGTGTGGTGGTATTGTACATCTCTTGACACATTTTAGGCAATATTGCTTTTTCATCCCTCTAACACTTTTTAATGTGCATAAAACTACAGGCACATACAAAGCTATAAGAAAAAATGGGGTCTATAGGAAACTGATGCAGGGTATAGATTAGTTACCTTTACCTCCCATTTCAGAGATACATTTTATCTTGTTAGATGGTTTATCTTTTCACCTGCCAGTATATTACAAGGAGTACATAGTGTTACCACAGCTTCTGCTATTGTTTAATAATGTACTTTAGTCAGTAGAAGTCATTTCAGTACTCCATCTGTCTTGGTTTTTTGTTGAAAACAAAATAAAAATAGGTGTCTGCCTGCTTTTTTTTATGTAGGTACTGATGATTATTTTTTCTTTCACTGGATTTTTGTCTAATTAAAAGCCCATTCAACTGATGGGAGTTTTCACCAAATCAAATGGTTTTGACTTAATCTGAGTATTTATAAACATTCAGAGCCATTTGTTATGTGAACTCTGGGTAGAAATAATTTGGGGGTGGGGGCTGGAGACTTAAGATTTGATTTCTATTCCAGCTCTAACCACTTCACTATGTAGGATACTGTTTCAAAATGACCTTGATAAACTAGAGGAAATTGCCAAAATTATCAGAGTAAAATTTAAGAGATGAATGTGGACTGTTACAGTTTAGAAGCACAAAATGTAGAAGTACGTAGCAGGGAGTCAGTGGTATTAGAAGACAAATATTATAGGGCTTAGCGTACTACAAATTGAATGAACTAACAGCATCTGAAAGAGATCAAAAGAAAATAATTTTGCTGTAATTTGTAATCGTACTTCCCTTTAGGCCCCACTATTCCCTTTTTGGGCCCTGCATTTTAAAATAAACAGGTGGGGGGAGGTATTTGTTATAGGACAGTAATAGAGGTCTTAAGAAATTTGGAAGGTGTGAGTTGGGAAGAACTTTGAAGGACGTAATTTGTTCAGGTAGACAAGAGACAGGCAAATAGTTTTTAAAGAATATTCAAGTATGTAAATCGTTGGGAGGAGCAAACTGTTCATGTTGTGTAATCTCTGTGTGCTGATTGTAGGACAAGTCGTAGTCTGGATTTTGGCAAAAAAGAGTTGCTGGATATGAGGGATGCTTCCTAACTCAGAGCACTGTACTCTGGGAGGTCACAGGCTTCCCTTCACTTGAGTGCCCTTTTAGGAAGTCACCTGCTACAGCTTTGTCTGGATGTTTGTGAACCTGCCCCTGCTTGACGGTGCCTCAGCTGGTCCCTGAGATCCTGTCCCGCCTACCTCTCTGTGGTTTCACTGGAAAGAATTCCCATGGCTGTAACAAACCTTGCTTTTGTTGTTACAGCATGTGCTGTTGGTTCTAGCTAATGGCTTACAAATGTTTACAGCATGCAAGTATTTTTACAAGTAGGGATAGCAAAAAAAAAAAAAATGTTCCTTCAGCTTCCCATTATAAACAGGAAGATGATATTTAGTTGTATGTGCTCTGTTGCTAATACTCGACCAGCATCCCCTGGTCCTTGCACTATCTCCCTGTAGTTCTCCATGCAGTTCTCTCTGCTGGGTTCCCTTTAATCTCATTTCTACATCCCTTACCTTTTTGGGTAAGTGGAAGAACATGCTGCCCTTCTCCCAGTTTGTGTTTGCTCACTGCGAAGCCAAGCAGATCAGGTAACTTGATCTTTCCCTTCACGAGAACACTTAATTTGGGCACTCTGCTCTACTTGCTACCAGTTGTCACAAAATGCGTGACACTTACATCTTTGACATTTTAGCTCTTCTATCAAACTTGGTTTGACGAAAGAATTTAACAGTTATTACCAGCAGGCTGATGCTGCATAATTCCTAGAAGCAGCTAGAAAATCTTACAAAAAGTAATGCTGTGTTGTTGGGAATTACGTTAATTGAAATTGGTCTGATGTTTCACTGGATCCAAGGCAGCTTCCTGGAGGATCTGTAGTCCTTCAGTGAGAATTGAGCACTTAGAATTCTCAATTGAGCAATTAGAATTCTCCCCCAATGGGGAGAAAAGGAGATGGTCCAGAGACTTAAGCATGGTCAGCATCATTAGTCAGTTTGTAGAACTGTGAGCTGGGCTTTCCTGCATCGTCCAGGGATACCATTGCTTTTTTTTTTTTTTTTTTTTTTTTTTTTTAGAGATAAAATAGATCATGGAGTATCTAAATGAAGTTAAGGTCATGGGAAATCTGTTGCTAATTCAGGAATAAACACCAGATCCTCAGACTTCTTTAATCATAAACTTCATATTTCATTCTGTACTTAAATCTTTTTCTATGATTCTAGAGCTACTATTTTCCCCAGCATAAAGTGACAGAAAATGTTCAGGAAAAAGCCTCAAGGCTGAGATGGTTTTCTTCAAATACTAAGTACATAGTGATGTGCACAGTAAATTACTGGAGGAGCCACCTATCATTATCTCCCATAAAGAATATGAGAAGAACTTCAAGACTGTGTATAAAATGGAGTCACAAGGCATAATAAGTATGTGTGTTTTTTAAAAGTGTCTTAGTTAACTAAAATTGTTGCAATTCTGGAGGAAAAACTGTGGTATATAGTTACCTCCATCATATATGCACTTGTTTGCAAAGGTAGCAAAATGATATTTTGTCATGAATTATCCATGTTGCCCACTATAAGGGAAAACTTAAGTGGTTTCTCTGACTTACAATTCCAGCCATTTATGTAGTTTATTTGCATTGATTTTCATATCTAGTCCTATACTTAGAATTTTTCCACAGTAATTGTATAAAAAATGGTTTATTGATGTTGGGTTTTTTTTAACTTGGAACTGTAAGTTGAAGATGATTGCAGCTTGTCCTTTTCTTTAATGCTAGAAATTCCTTATAACAGTCTCGATCATCTTTTTTCCATTAAGCTAGTTGAGCAGGTGTTGTCTTTGTTCTGTACAGATACTTTCATGGCCCCCATCATTGCATTATTTGAGTGCCTCCCAAGTATTTTCCTGAAAACATCCTGCTGGGATAGGAAAATATTACTATCCTTATTTTGTAGATGATCAGCTGAGATATTTGGTGATCTGCCCACAGCCAAGCTTGAAATCTGTGGGAGAGTTAAGAATAAAACCTGCAGTCCCTGGTCACTGCCTTTGCTAACAGACAATACTGCCTTCTTTTTTGCAGCAGCTGTGAACTTCAGTTGTATGTTTATAAGATGATGTTGACATTTCCACATCCATTGGTTTATAACTTTGCTACTGCCTGTTCTTGTATGTAACTTTTTTGTTTACTTTGATTTAAAACTGCAGAAAAAATCCTGGAAACTCTAAATTTCTAACTCTATTTCCCACCTTATCAAAAGAGGAGGGAGGACTATTAATGATTTGCCATCTGATGTATAAATATTTAGTAGGGATGATCTGAGGCTGGCACATGTGCTGGAAGATTCCAGTAATTAAGGTACTACTGTAGCTGTACAAAAACACAGGAAAAAATACAGGATGACTATCCTAAACAGCAGTTATTTGGCAGCTCAAATTTTCATTTTTTTTCAGACCTGAAACTCACTTCAAGAATGCTTGAGTTTTTCTTTAGCCTCATCTTCCTTTGTACTGCTTGTATTTTGTTCTTTGAGGTGAGTGAATGGTCCAGCTTTTCAGAGCTGGTGAGTGCTTGCAACATCATACTGAGTTTGGAAAACTGTCGAAGAGGCCAATTGCCCTGCATGATCTCATTGACAAAGGATCATCAGCATTTGAAAGAATGGAAATTCATGTCAAAATAGAAAATGGAGTGCACTTTCAAGACCAAGTTCTATTGTATAGCAGGTGTGTGTCTGTGTACTGTGAAATACAATCTCTAATATGACTACAGGTTGCCCGGTTGGATGCAGAAATAACTGAGTCAAATTGTAAGAATTATGTTGCACAGCCTGTCACATCAGGTAAGCATAAAAATCAAAATACCTTCTGGTCTTAAAGTTAGGGTTATTGTGTAGGATTCTGGCTAAAATCAGACTGGGTTCTGCTAGCTTCCAGAAAAGAATTACCATTTTGTGTGTGATGCAAAACTGTAACACTATAGCATTGAACTGTATAGTGGTAGTATAAAAATGACCTTGTACAACGAGCATCCTACTGAGGTGAGCCAGAAAGCCAGTCTAGCCTGTATTCTTTTATTATGTTAGGTCTCCTTCTTGTGTTTGGGAATGAATTGGTTCCATACATAATGTGCTGAGCTGTTGCCAGTGCTCTTTTTCATTAAGTAATGATCTTAGAAAGTAAAACTTAAGTCTTTAATGTGTCTTCCCTTACCTGTTTAATACCAGTGAGAATAATCTTGTATTTCACCAAAACTACAAGTGTTTAGTTTCTAGCATCCTGGATAATTGGTGGTTTTTCTGAAAAGACTTGAACAATTGCTTGGTATAGAAAAACAGCTCTAAAGAAGTTCTCTGTAAAATCAAAGGTGAAGGTGTTAAACCCAGACAATAAAAGTTAGATCAAAGTAGCCAGCAGAAGGGGCCATAAGAGGAGCAGATTGGCCTTTAAGCTTTACCATGTTGTGTAAGGTGTTACCTCTGTCTTTCTCTAATCAGATTTCATGAAGAAAGCAAAGGTTTTCTTTCCTGACGTAATTCAATCGGAGCCCTCGGCTAGATCAGCAGGAAAAGCACCTGCCTTTCTTGCTTTAGATTTGGTTGATAGACCCCAGTTTTTGATAGGAGTTGGTTAATCCATAACCCAAGCATGTGGCTGCAGCAACACCTGCCATGCAGGTGAGCTTTTAGTCTTGTTAATATACAAATATAGTATAGATTTTTGTATTAACCGTGCACACATACACACCCAATAGTGAACGTCATAAGTAGGAGAATTTAATAAAATGAGATCATAAATGTCTAATGTACTTTTTGTTGGGCAATAAAGTTGCCCACATGTTGTAATTGAGGTCTGAAGTTAACTTGCTTGCTGGGGCCTTTCTAGGGTAGATTACACAGACTAATAGAGCACATGGAAAAATGTTTTTCATGCTCTGCTTTTTCTCCTGTTTTGTCCGCTGGCCTTTCCTCCTTAACTCTGTCTTGGGTTGGTGCCCACTGTAATATCTACTGCCATCAAACTCAGCACTTTAAAATTAGGCACACATTTGAAACATCTGCTTGATTGAGACCCTCCACAGTGACTATTAAGCTTTTGCCTCTGACTTTTTCCAAAGTCCTTAGTTCTTTTCCCGTCTCCTGAGTGACCCTGATGTAGTCCTCAGGAGATTTGTAAAGCAGGCTCCTGTACTTCCTAATTGTGCAGATACTGGAAAGTGAAGTGTGGGCTGAAGGTTTGGGTTCAGGCCTAAATTTTCTAAAACTCATCTACATTTATAGGTGGCCACTGTGAAATTTTGATCTGGAACACCTTATATTCGGTTCTGCCCCAAAGTTTCATGCGTGTGATTTCCAGTTTGCACAGGGAGAGGTGTTACCTGGCTTTTCATCAGACACTCGTGAACAGGTGTTTGGGGAGGACCTCATCTAATTTACTAAATGAGGAAGGGTTGAATTAAATTGCATACTGATAAGATGGTGGTTCAGATAAAAGGGTTGTGACCCATCAATTCGTGTAAGAATCCCACTGAGAAGAAGGCAATTTCACTGGGTAAGAAGGAATTTGGCAAGATTTGTGCCAACTAATGTTATGTTACAGGTATGTTTTCTGTGGCCACCAGCGTGTTAGTGTGCTAACAGACTTACCAGAAAACAGAACTAATGTTTTACAGAACATCATACTGTATCATTTTACAGAACAAACTCTGGATGGAATATCTGTGAGGTTCTAGCTCTGCTATTTCATTTCTACACCTGCTTTCTTCCCCAGCAAATTGACGCTGGCTTGTGCCCTTAAGTGAGACTATCAAGGGGTGTTATGGTGCCCCATGACCTTCCTTGATGCTGCTTTTCCATGACCTTTGGTGATGGCTCTGCTGTTACATTATATGATTGAGGTAAATACCTTCCCATGCTTTGATGGGTATTGTATCATTAGATCTGATTGTCTGTCTTGTACCTTGCAACAGTGTTCAGGCTCAAGTAAGGTATGTGTAAGATGTTGCCATCTGAATTTGGCAGTACCTTACTGCAAAGGTGGGCTTACCAGTGGGGTTAATGGGACTGGAGCCCTCTGACTAACAAAATCTGCTTTGCCATGTATGCTTCAAGTCATTTTATGGGTTATGGTCACAGCACTGCACAATCTTTCTGACCGTACCTTATCATCTTAGCTGGTTAATTGTGTCTTAGAAATGAGTACTCCTGTGGAAGATCATGGTGGGTCAGACACAGTGCTCTAAAAATATTTTTGGAATAAGTTTTAAAAAGCTGAGTTATATGACTGATCACAGAAGGCACTGAGGGGACACCGAGTCTGCTCTGTAAGCTCCTTGGGGGCAGAAATCCTGTCTCTTGTAGTCAAAATAGATGAAAGGAAGAAGACAAGGAAAGAACACTTTCCAGAGAAGGAACTGAGGCAAAATGCTCTGGGCATAAGAATTTCTCTCAGGAGTGGGGACTGAATCCAAATCCTACATTTGCCACTTCGTTATGTCTGGTAGACCATTCGCCTCAGTCAATTTGACATACAGTTGTAATTTTGGTCCTTGGCAAACATGTCTTAATTTGCTGCTTTGATGGTGGATTTCTTTCCAGCAGTTCTCCCACCTCTTCCTGTAAAGGTCCTCTCATATTGATCGCTTGTCTTGTCACAGATACTGTGCTCTTTGTGATCTGTCGACACCGCTTAATAAGGAAGTTGTTTGTGCAGGACTCATCTGCAGAGCTTCCCAGTCACAGACCGGTGCTTCATGGGAGCAGTAAACGAGGAGATCAGGAGTTTTCCTTTCAGGTGCTGTAACCTCACTTTGAGACAGCAGCTTGCAGGGGTTGGTAGGCTTTGGGTAGCAGAACACTGGTGGGGGTGCCTCTGAAAGCTGGAACGCTTAGGGGCAAGTGCAGCCACACAGAGGGGCATCCTTGCCTCTTTACCCTGCCCAGAGGAGAGGCAGGAGCCCAGGACAGTCTTTTTCCCCTGGAAGCAGCAGCACTGAAGGTGTCTATCACCTCCAGTGAGATGGAGAGGAGAGGCCAGCTGTGGGCAGGAAAACGTGAGGGTGGGAGAGTGTTTTTTTGGAGGGTGTGAAAGGAGGTGTGAGGTTATACAACTTGGAGAGCACAGACAGAGGACCCAAGGCTTACCTTTGTGAGTTTGTATTTGGTATGTATTTGTAAGCTGAATTGCAACCCGAACTTACAGAAAATAGGAAAGCAGGGAGAAAGATGACGTTAAAAAACCCAGGACACTTAAAAAAAAAAATAATCCTGAAAGAAGATATAAACATTATCTTTATTGTATTTTTAAAAATTTTTTACATGCTATTTGTTGTCTTTTTTCTTTTGGGGCACCACAGGATTTTTTTAATTCTCTAGTTGTCATTTTAGCCAGCAGAGGGAGTTCAAGACCCCATTTTAGACTGACCATGCAGGTTGGGCTGTATGATCAGCACTTCTGGATGCACTTAATGGAACATTCTCAGCATAGTTAAGTGCTGGGGCCTGAACCGAGGGGTTGGAATACAATCGGGTTTTGTTTTTCATGGCAAAACGTAAAAAGGTATGTTTTGAGGTAGTGAATTATTAGTAATACACATCTGTTTGTACCAAAATGTTTGTATCTGGAACACTTCTGCCTTGTGCTTGGAGTATGAAAAATGTAGGAGTGAGAAAGTGAAACTTCTTACAAACTGCCAAATCCAGTTTCATTGACCCATCTGAATGAAATATAGTTAAATACCATTAACTGCTAACAAGTCTCAAAAATCTCTGATCTTTGAGAACTCCAGAGAGCAGCAGTAGACAAAATGTTTTGAAAATAACCTCTAAATTTTAGCACAATGATCAAATTTTCTTGTAGATAGTTCTTGGGAAAGAAGTTAGTTCTTCTTTTCTTTAGGTTTTTAGTGTATATTCTAGGAGTATGTTCTGTGTATGTTCTGGTGGCAGGGCCATCCTGCTACGTCTTATGTGCCAAAACAACAATAACAATGAAATATGTGAAAATAAATCAAGCACTGCTGCGCTTCCTTTAAACCTATAATTGTGGTTCCTCTGTGACAATAAGCTCTCAACTGAGCATTCATCTGTTGAGCAGTCAGGGTCTTTCATACCATCTCGAGCTGATAACTGAAAATTTAAACCACATTTTAAAGTAATTCACTGTATAAACTGGTCTTGCAAATGTTAAATTATACTAATTTAAGCAGATGCACATGTTTTTGCCCTAGCAATATGGACAAATTCTTAAGAACTGAGCAGCTTGTTCTCATGTGCAAATACATATTGGCAAAAACTTATTTGCTAGTTTCTTGAATTTCTTTAAATCAGCATTCTACAAATGTATATTTTTACTGAAAGGAAAGCTGAATTGCTTAAACCTTTGAAGACTTAATTATAGGTGGGGTGAAGATACAAGTAGCAGAATTTGCCTTTTCCCTTCAACCTGATGGGCTACCACTTGTGTTTATATACCATTGCGAACTTAATTTAGATGTAATAGTAAGGACTAAAACAAGTTGTGCTTTGTAAAGAGACCAAAGAAAAGAACTGAACAGTCCCTGAGTGAAAACAGTGAGGGGAATCGGCGTGTCTGGCATTGACATAATACTGCGAAATCAATGCTTTGATCAACTATAAAGCATAACAGCTGTGTGAAAGGTTTGCTGTGGTTAGCTGGCATTATCTCTTGTGTAAAGGAAAGTACATTGTAAACCAGTAAAAATTAACTGCCAGAGCACAATGATGTTTTTGTGACTTGGAATTCAGATAAAGTTTTGCTTCTTTTGGCAGAATGATAGAAAGAATTCGGTCCATTTGCATACAGGTGAAGAGAGGCAGCAATGTCCCATGTTCCACAGGGGCCAAGGCACCACAGGTATACAAAGTGCTTCAGCTCTAAGTGCTGCCTTTAACTTAACTTGATTTTTTTTTTTTTTTTTAACCTGGTTAGTTATGAAGTATAAAGAAATGGTCTTCGGAAATGGGCAATACCAGGAAAAGTCATTGGGTGGCAGCAGAGCATTTACCACTTACCATGGCATCCCAACAAAATAAAGGCAGAAAGAACTGTAATTCTGCGTAATTTTGATATAGGTAACTGAAAATGAGATCTCAGAATGGTATCGATGGTGAGAGAGTGCTCTGTGTTTGAGACAGGAGATTCGTCTCCAAAAGTGTGTTTGCATGTGTGTGTGTGTATGTGTGTGTGTGTGTATATATATGTAAAAATATATTTGTGTATAAACATATGTATACATGTACAGATAAAAACGATGTCTGTGTGTGGTGTCTGCAGGTTTTAGCTCTATGATAGAGTAGTGAGGAGATTTAATGTGATTACTACAACTACCAGCTCCCAAATTAGATTCCTTATCCCTGACTGTTCAAGCTTGTTCCTAAGATATATAGCTTGATGCCGGTGTGAATAAAGCTGTGTAATAGTTCTAAATTACTTTTCTGCTGGAATGAATCAAGTGGGTCTGTGAATGTGGCCAGCAATATCCACTTTCATCAAAACTGATAATTTTTATTAGTCATTTCTGGTTCTTTGTAACAAAAGTATGTCAAGCAGGACAGTTAGTAATTATTATCCTTTTAGGAAGGAATTAACCTCTCCATATTTATTCTACAATGTAAATATTGAGTCTTTTTGGATAATGTGGATGGTGCTTGAAGGACTTCTGAAAATACTGTCCCTTTTTTTGGAATTAGAAGCTAAGTGTATTTTGGGTGTGTTCATGTCAGTGAAGAGATAGAGAACTTTTATTTATTTTATATTTTCCTTTAACATCAGCTATGGAGAGGGCTGATGCTGTACACCTCACGATGTAGTTCATACAAAAGAATGTGTTATGGCCTTAAGTACGACACAAACTGTAGCGTGCATACATACAACCATGCATGTTTCTTTTTCATCATACCCGTTATGAAGTTAAAACTTTGCTAGCTTTTGCTAAGTTGTTTGTGAGTTGCTGCTATTGTAAGTAAAAATCTTACCTTCTGACTGCCCATTCTGCTATCACCACTGTGGAAATGCTATCAATCTAATACTTTATGGACAGTATTGCTGCAAATGTGGAAACTCAGATTGAAAGGAATTTAACATCTTTCTTGTTCCCCAGCAAAGTAGCAAAAGAAAGTTAAAAATGGGCAACTGTAGAGAAGTATTCCACCATCAGGTTTTAATTTCTGCTGTGTTTGGAAGGCCCCACTATCATTTCATGCTGGAAGCAATCCTCCAAGAAGTATAGGTTGAACTACACATTTTGCAATGCTATGCTACAGAGCCATATTTTATTTTGAAGATAAGCATATAAGGAGTTTGGGGACAAATGTGTGCATTTAGGGTACTTGAAGGCAGTGTAAGAGGCTGCCCCCACGGACTTTCTACAGGCATCACGGACAGGCTGGCTTGAGAATTGCATGCCCCTGCAATAGGGAGGGACTTCGGGTTCACAGCTCCCACTGAGCACTGATCTGAATGCGAGCTACCAAATCCTTACAGTCTGGACTCCAGGTCTTGCCTTGGTAATGCTGAGTTTTTCTCAACTACACTGATTTCTGTTTGGTTCAGGACTTGGCTGGATTTGGGGGTCCCTGCAGAAGCCAAGGCCCACGACCCATAGAAACAAGGTATTACCTCTGAAGAAGAGCTGCCCTCTTTGCAAGATCTCCCTGAGCTCAGAATTCAGTGCTTGCTCCTGCATCTCCAGATGTTATTATCTTGTAAGAAACACATGTAAGAGACACCTTGTAAGAGGCAGCTTTCCCTAGATCCCAGCTCCCTAGGAGCCCTAAACCGTTGTTCACTGATGACATACGGCCTCTTCAAGGGCTTTTGGCTCCTGCAGAGCTTAATAAAGCCTATTTTACACCCTGTTTTGAGTCCTGTTGGGAACTCTTTGAAGAACAATGTCTCTAAAGTTATATTACTATTTTGCTTGTACATATTACTGCTGGACATAGTTACTAGAAGTTAACACATTATTTGACAAAGACATCAGGTGTTCCCTGCCGAAAAGCTTATAAAATTAGGCAAGAAGCAATGTGTGAAAGGGAATCTGTTCAGTTATAGGAAGGTCTTGTTATTGTTTTCTTTTGTTTTACTCACCCATTCCAAGCAAGAAGACATGGCATGGAGGTGAACTCTGGAAAACCTGAAGCAGGAAACAAACTCCACAACTTTAGTCTTCACCAAGTGCACCTGGACTTGATCCTTTGTGATGAAATCCTACCTCTGTGTGTTTGTGTCTCTGTCTTCAGGAAGCTGAGAGGGCAGGGCATCACAGCAAGCGCAGATGTTTCAGGTGATCTCAACTGTCATGGTAACAGAGAGGGGAGGCATTCTTGGAGGCATCAACACTGATCTGGTAGGTTAAAGTGAACACATTGCTCTCAGTAACGACATAATGTACTCTCTGTGATCAATGTAAGCTACCATGCCACTTAGGGAACAATTAGGGGGTAGATGTTACAGCCAAGGGAGCAGCCTAGTGGAAGGCACAAAACAGAGAATGGGGAAAGATGGCAAAGATGGTATAATGGCAGTGAGACTTTGTTTCTTGTATTTGGACCAGATGTCATGAGGTTACTACGTTAGATGATTTTGTTTGTTGTATCTGCAGTGATTTAACTGTAGTGAATTCAGGACATCCCTGCCATTTCTCTTATCAGCTTAAGTAATTCCCTTGTTAATTTTCACATCCACAGAGCTCTCTGCTTATTCGTATTTGCCTATACAGGGGGAAAATGTTCCCTCATGCAGTGTTTCATTATTTATTTCCATGCTTTCTGTTAACTTTTGCAGAATGTTAAGGTGTAGACTGGAAATGACAGGAATTATAGTACTGAAGGTCAAGTGTACAAACTCTTATGATACCTCTCTTTGGCACTAATGTGCATACTAGGAATGCAGTCATCAGTGAGAACGTGATGGTAGAAACAACACTTGAGCTTTTTATCTGTAGAGAATTTATTTGAAGCCACTTTGGGATTATGTCAGCCTGTGGCGATTAAGAGAATTAGTGTTAGAAAATGAAGGTGACTGATGGGAGTGCTGTCAGTTTTTTGTTTGTAGTACACGTAGCAGAATTTTCTTCTTTTCTTTTGGTCAAAGACACTGGTTGAGAAAAGAGGCTGATACTGGAAAAACTTATAAGGGTATTTTAGAAGTTCATTATAACTGTTCTAGTACTGACATTTCACGTTCTTTTCAAGACTGTTTGCTGCTTCTGTTTCTTTGAGGAGTCAGCTCTCAATCTAAATTATGTAACCCTAAGTTATTTAATAGTTTTTTTGAACAAGTTGCCTTTGGCTTTCATTTTCTTTGCATTCGGGGATTTGTCAACCTGATTGCAGAAAAAACACAGTGCCTATTGTCCTGTACCTATTTTACATGCTGACAATGGAAAAACTTTCTTTTTCCCACAATTTGCAATGACATCCTCATCTTCTCTAGGGGTTACTTCAAGAGGATAACCACCATTTCCTCCCAGTTAAGCTTTCCTGCTTCAAAGATGTTTGATTGTTTCCAGTGGGTGGAAAGAGGTAGTTCGCAGGCTGATAATTGCATGTGTACCTCTGCAGGCTGTTGTGAAGGATGCTATCTTAGGGCAGATCTCTAGGAGACAAAAACATCATGTTAACAACATAGCATGAAGATCTGCAAGACAGGCACTGACTGGTGTGTAGAGTCCCTACAGCCTCAGTGACTGCAACCAAAGGTCAGACCTGCTAGTAATGCTAGCAGGAATCCTGAAGGTTCCCTTGGATCTGCCTTGGATTCAGCGAAAGTGCATCCAAACCTCACACATTTAAAAGGGTAATTTTTAGGCTCAGTGACTTGCCTGTTTTAATGAAAGTTCGTTTTAGCTAGAAAGATTCAGACTCTGTAATTAGGAAAGACTCTAAACAAATTCTTGAGCAAACAAAGGGGAAAGAAGGTACTGTCATTTTGAAGAAGGGCAACCTAAGTCATTAAAGCATTCGTGTATTTTTGGGGCACTTTGAGGTGAAATGCAATTACCCTGAAGTGACAACTCTGTAGATAGGAAAGCAATGTACATATGACCATATGAGCACTAGTGGCATCTGACAGTTTGAGGTGCCCTGGCGTCCTAGTGTGTATACTCTCCTCATGGCGCAAGTGATTTCCCAGGAAAATTGAAATGTAAAAATTGTACAGTAATTCGCTTGAATCTACACTGAGTATGAGCTATAATGTTGACAGGTAGTGGTACAGTTATCTCTGCATGTGGTAAATAGCTGTCAATAATCCATGTGGTTGCATTAATACCATGAATTCTTCTGTAATATGGTCTAGGATGTTTGAGATAAATTCTGATCATAGATGCCCAAAGAAGCGTCTGTGCTTCTTTTTCTTCAGCATTTTGAATGTTCTTGTTTAAGTCCTGACTCGTTACCCTCATTCAGTAGTAAACTGGTGGTCCAATTACAAATCGGGGTTTTATGCCTCTTTTCCAGTGTACCACAGACCTTTGGAAGTTCACGTGGTCTTATGTAAAAGAAAATTAATGATTATGTATTATTCATAAAATAACATTTCCATCATTTTGTCCATTTCCTCTCCTTTAATTCATCAGCAGAGGGCTGAAGGATTTAGCACCTACTGAATTTAGCTTAAATTCACGGATGAACTACTCAAACTCCCCTCCTGAATGAACGGTTCCCGTCAGGATCTAAAACACGCTGTGCTTTCTGAGTGCATGATGTATGCTGCATACAATAATAAGCTATGAGGTACATCCTCTCCATATCTGAGTAATGTTCACAGCAAAAACTTCAGATGTCCCTTTTCAAGCAGTATGGCATTTTGAAGCATTATTGTTTTACTTCAGAGCTGCCAAGTGGATGCCTTTGTGGAATGTGCAGTTTTAAGCTTTTTAGATCTGCCTGATAGTTTCTGGTCTGTGTGAGGGAGATGATTAGATAAGGTGGCTGTAATGGTCCATCTTGATCTGAAACTGATGTCTCTTTCTACAGCAGCCTTAGCTGACTGCTCAGTGCACGCTCAGGGAAGTTCCTCTACTCTCCTTGTTGCATGCCCTACTGAGTTGGGTTAAAAACAGGACATTATATTCTGAGAATGTAGCCAAAGGTGGAAACTTGAGCTTCATGGGAAAGAAAACAGATCCTTTTGACATCTCAGAATGGGTTAGTCCTTGCAATAACCCAATATGTTTTTCCCAACTAGAAGGCTGGGATTCTGAGTTTGTGCTTTCTCAAGAGTGGTAGAAATTCATCTGCTACTCTGCAGAATTTGTGGTTAAGTTGCTTTTGAGCTGTTCTGCAGAAGAAGGAATTATTTCTTGATTCTAAGTCCACTGAAGAGTCTGAAAGATTTCCACTGGTTTCAGTGGCCTTTGGTGAGACATGTGATGTAGTATGAAAACAGCAGAGAATGTCACTGTGGGGTTTTTTGACCCTAAAAGCAGATTGGCAATATACCTATAGCCTAGCTTTTCATATTTTCCAAGTGCTTTGCCACTAAGAAAATGAAGTAAATCTTTGCTATAAAATTATCAGTAAAACATATTTAGATGCTGAACATGTTCAGAAACAGTTTTTAAAATGGTTTTCAGGGTGTCTTCCAGAGCCTTTTGTAATTCTTCTATATACAAATGTGGTCTCTCATAGGACAATTTTTACAAATTGAATGTTTTCCTGATTTTATTCAGGCAGTTAATGAAGAGAAAGGAATGATTGTGAACAGGTATGAATTACTCCTAAGTACCCTGAAAAGAGAAATGAACAAGACTTGAATAAAAACAAATTTGCCACCATGATTTAATATTACAGGAATGCCTAGAGTAAAAGTGTGATTACATTTCATGGTATAAAATTTGTTTGAAATAATAAATATTTTTTCAAAAGAGAGAATTAGGTTCTGTAATGTTTGACATGTTTGTTACGTGCTTTCTGGGGCTCCTTTTGCAAAGATGGATAAATATGATTGATATCACTTGAGAGCATTTACCTAGGGCAAAGGCAGCTTCTTTTTATTCTCAGCTTCTTATGGTAGTGACTAGAGGCTGGTTAAGATCAGAGCTGTGTTGTATTAGTACACAGAACAGTAAATAATCCCTGTCCTAAAGAAACTGTAACCTAAAAAGGCAGCATGAGGAAAGGGATATACAGAGAAGTAATGATATAATAAAATTAATATCAATTTCAGTGTTTTTTTTTCTTTTTTTGAGATAAGGTGTCTTCTGGGGGAAACTAAGTGGATTGGTGAAGGAAGGGAGCTGGCTGAACCTGCACAGGAGGTAAAGGATGATGGAATGAAGCTGAGGTGAAAAAGCTAAGAAAGGCGGGGAGAAAGGTGGCTCTGAACTGGGTGGACAATGCTGACTCAGAGCCTCTGAATGATCTCTGACTGGGGACCACTTTTCTTTCTGTTGAGAAGCATAGAATGTTTTTATATATATATTTACATGTGTGTATGCACATATGTGCTTGATAGCAGCCATCTGTCTGCATGTACTTTACCTAGTGGTTTCTCAGGAAGCATATCTGTATGAATGTTTAGCAACGTTTTTATCATTGTACTAGGTTTTTATTGTTGTCTTGGGAAAAGCATGAAAGACAGAATATCCGAGAAACATACTTTTTTAAACCTGGCTTCCCATAGCGTACAGTGCCTCCTCACTGCTTCCTGTGTTATGGGCACAAGGTGAGATACTGCCCCAATGGTAGCAATGGCAAAACTCCAGCATGGTCAGTGGTGGAATATCTCACGGTTTGAGGAGAAGTCCTGACTTGGTGTAAGGCAATGGAATATTTTATGGCAATGGTTTTGACACAAAGGTTATAAAGCTGTATCAGTTTTTCTGTATGTCATGGAGTTCAGCAACAGCTTTGGTTTCTGAGGTCCCCCAATCCTTTTTAAAGGGCTATACATTTTGTGTCTCTCCTCAGAGTCACGTTATTTCCTGGACAAGGTTTACCATTCAGAAATAAATTTGGGGTGTAAGGGTTCATGTTTTCAGTGGCTCAAAAGTGTTATAGTCTAACCTCAAAATTTTGATTAGTCTGTTCCTCATTCATTGATAGGGAAAAAGAATAGGTAAGCTGGGAACTTTGCTCAAGTTTCAAAAACCAAAGCACCCAAGGGCCTATTCTCTTTGCAGTAAGCATCTCTGCCTAAGTGCTCAGAAAAAAGTGAGGGCATGAAACACTAGATATTTTTTCTGCAGATTGGAGATGAGTTTGGAGTTATTTTTTCATTTAGCCAGGCAAGTTGATTATCATTAATAATGCTACTCTAATGTTTCATTGTAATCTTATTTTAAGGAAATATTTGAGCATTAAGCATTTTTCCCACAGCAGTGAAACAATGTGCCTTTCTCTGCCAAAGATCATTCACATATATCCTCCTCATTCCTATAGCTAGAAGGTGAAGTTTGGAATTTTTCCAGTAGCCCAGGTGCCAATTTACCATCACTGATCATTATCAGGAGTCATTTGACTGAGGTGTCTGATGTATAGCAAAGCATGTTCTTGGCTGTGTGCGATATATTAGCTGTGTCAAGTCTTAAGGTCCTGCTTGTACTGGTTTATGGAAGGCTGCACTTCATAACTGGTTGTGGTTTGCTGAGAGATAGCTCCTATGATATAATTAAGTTGTAGTGCACTGATTAGTTGGGGGGTGTGTGCGTGTGTGATGTGGGGGAAAGAGTTTGCTTGACCCATGCTATAAACGGAATACCTAATCCAATGCCTTGGCACTCAGTGGAAGTTCAGCTATTGAATTCAATGAGGGGAGGTACATGCCCAGCGTTCTTCTGACTTAATATTCAACTCTGTGTCCCCCAAATGTTACACTATTTGTTAAGAAAGGTATTATGAGATTGTGTGAGTTACTTGCATTTGATATAATCCTCAGTTAAGTAGAAAGAGGAAAAAAAAAAAAGGAAAACAAAGTCTGTTGGAAGCTGTTACGTCAGTTGAAAAGAAATCAGATTTTTGTCATGTGAAGGTACCTCAGTATTTAGTACCATAGAGTTTACCAGTAAGTGAGATTGCAAGAACTTGTCACATTATGATAATACACAAGAGGCTGTAAATGCTCTGGCTGCCTATTTGAGTTAATTTTTAAAACCAAGATCTCATCACTAGTGATATTTTGGGGTTTTCTTCTGTGGCAACTGAGAACTCAGACTCAGCATCATGCTTTGCATCAATGCCTTGTTTCAGCAGCGTAGCTAGTAAGCTAAGATATAAAACCAAAAGGCATTTTAAAATTTCAATTGAACTTAGAATTTTATGTTCTTTCTATTTTGATTTAGTGATGCTAGTTTCATTTTGAGTTTTTCAGTTCTGCATTATTAGGATTACATATACCATGTGAGAATTTGTTTAAAGATCATTTTTATTGGAAGTAAAATAAAAACTGGAAATATTTCTGTTATTCTGAGGCTTTATAACAGCTTGTTTGTACAAAGTCTAAATTTGGAGCCAGATTTGACTTGTTCTTTAAAACAATAATAGCCTCAGAACACTGCTAATAAATGCTGGAGGATTTGTCAGTGCTCAAACAAGTTTGAAGGTATTTGAATTGTTTGCCAGACTTAGCCTTTACACTGATGGAGTTTGGGCTAGAATGTATGGGTTTGCATTGTACTTTCTTAAATAGCTGATCATTTAGTATTAGCTGCGTAACAGCTATCTTTATTGTTTATGGCTGTCCACACTTTTTTAACATTTCCATAATCTATTAATCATTTGTTAACCCTTTATAAACCATTTATAAATGTACCCAGAATAAAAAAAGTGTGACCATTCAGTTTTTTCCTCAAGTTTAATATTAAAGGCAAGTCCAAGGTCAAGATGGGCACAGGGAGGCTTTAGGGAGCTGGTGTTTATATTTTGGCCAGTCAGCTGAGGAACCACGTGGAACTAAAATTAGTAAAATGTGTGCAGTGAAGGAAGTTCACACGGTGTAATATGCTGTGGGCAGTATTAGCGTTGATTTACCCAATCTGTTAATGGTGTGGTCTGTCTAGACCTTTGGAACATTCCTTAGCTCCTTATTTAATGTAGGAGGAATCATTTCTGAAATTAGCATATAAATTGTCCAGAGTCAGCAGCCCTTTAAAACAGTGTTCTACCCTTGTGTCATGGCACAATAACTGTTCTAAAAAAAAATAAATTTCCTAATCAGGCATGTTCTTACGAAGAAGCTCTCTGCTTTCGATTGCATGCTGCAAAAGTGCATAAACCTGAGAAAATTAATTAAGTTTAAAATGGGGAAATGGTCAGGATTTGATTTAGGTAAGTTTTATTTATTTAGTCATGTTAGTAAGGGGAAGTGTATTATGATAAGGAAACATCTGGCAAGGTCTATTCATGTAGAAGGTTTACGTATGTGTAATTGAAACTGGAGGCTTTTCTGACTTTGACGTTGTTTTTTTTTTCTTTCCTTGGTCTTCTACCTAACTTGTATATAAGCCATGCTGTATGGTGCATTCATTCCAGGGCTCAGTTCAACTGAGACTCGTATGAGAACAAGTCTGCTCCTGGTACCAAACACCAGGGTGCTGCAGAAAGGAGGTGCAAGGAACCTGTCGGAGGCAAGTCCTCCTCCCTGGCTGTTGTTCTTTTGTTGGCTCTTCTGAAGTCCTGTATTTACTTCTTCCCACTTTAGTTGCCAAAAGTAACATATGGTGCCCTGTTCTTACATTACCTTCCCTTGGATATGATAATTTAACGCATTCAGGTTGTGAATTTGTGCAGGAATTGCAAACTTGCTTTTTAGAAAGAGCAGATTTGTACCCAGAGACAGAAAATAAATGACAATACGGTGTGGTAGGTTTATTTGGCATGAATCTGAGATGACCGCACTGAGCAGTGAAGCCAATAAAATCTTTGTACTACAAAATCATGTGTTCTGAACATGCCATGTACTTTACAGAAAAACTATTCCAGGAATGTTGCTAGAGAGTTTTATATGTTTATTTGGTACTTATTTTTCGTCTCCTTTGCTCCAAAAGCCAGGTGCTTTAATCACAGTGAAATCAATTGCCCAGGTCACAAAGAAAAAGAAATGGAAAATCATGTAATTACAGAAACTCCTAAAAATGATCTAAACCAACATTTTTATATGTAACTGAATAATAATTTTAAGTTGGGATATTTCCTTACCTCCCAAGGGTTAAATACTGAATTTGTTACTGAAAATGCCTTATTAAAAAGCTTTTTCTATTCCAGAAAGGTTTGGCTTGTGGCCAGGAAAGCCTCCGAGATGCTAGATCTTAAATTTGTCACAGTCCCAGTGTCCATCCTGTATGTCACCCTAGTGTTGTGAAGAAAGCATGTGTTTCCGAGGAGGGGGGGAGAGAACTTTTTTTCCTAATAAATAGTGAAGAACTGTTCAAGAAGGAAAAAAACCCCAACAAAACAAAGCCAAAGCCAGCTCCCTCAAAACAAAATAAGTTGCTTACCTGATGCTAGAGTAGGGCATGAGTAATTTTGCAAACTCTTTATTGTGTCTTCTGTTCAAGTACCTTTATTTTATACATGGGCAATCCCATTGACCTTCTGATTGTGATGTCATGCTTAAGCTTGTTTTACTTTTAGTATGAGGATCTCAAAACAGTAGTAATTTGGGGGGGTTGTTTGGTTGTTGTTTTTTTTATTTTTAAACTTAAACTCAAATGGCTAAATGTAGGAATACTGATAGGTGCAAAATTACGTGCAGCGAGTAGGGTTTGTGTTCTGTGCTAGTGCTCTGCCTGGTGCAGGGAGGCCTTGGCTGGTGTCTGTGGGCCCTAAGCTTGATGCAAAACAAAAATCGCAGTAACAACGTGACAGGCAAACGGTATGGCTTGAAGTAGAACACAGGAGTCCTGGCTTTTATTTACACGTTCCAGCTGGGGTGAAATGGGTACACCGAGCCTTCCCGCTAGAGTGAGCGATAGCAGTTATTTTGTGACCGTGAGCTTAGCAACCGAAGACTTGCATTTATTTCACAGGCTTTAGAGAGTGTCTGATCCAAAGATAACTGTGCTCAAAAGTGTCAGAATGTACTAGATGAATCAGTGCAGGCCATTGTTCATGCAAACGTGAGGTGGATTGTAGTGCTTTCAGACAGGCACAGATTTGGAGAGGTGCTGTGCAAAGTCTCAACACGCTTTTTGTACGTCTACTGCACCTCTGCCGCAGCGCTCCTGGGCCCCGCTGCTAAGTTTGGGATGGTAGTTGTGATTTTTGACAAGTAACTCTGAGGGACTAGCCTTGGGACTATTTCACTAGGTTTGTGGCCCAAGTCAGACCCAATCCTGTGACATGAAAACTTTCTGCATTCGCTACAAGGATACATGGTGTTTGTGGGGCACAGAGTTATATTCTTACAGTGTGCATGTTGTAAAAGCCATATTTTTTTGAGTCATCCCCAGTGGAGAAAGGGCTTTGAATTTCCTTATCTATGTCCCTCTCTGATATTTTGTGGCTTGTGGTCAGTGATCTATGCTTGTTTTTATGTTTTCCTTTCAAAATATTTCTGCTTCTGCGGCACTTTAAGTGTTTGAAGGGTTTTCCCCCCCTCCCTTATTACTCAATTTAATTGGAATTATGGTGCCTATCAAAAAGTATTACTGCAAGGTGACCTGGAAATAATAATTTTCTTTCATCTGTACCAAACATTTGTAGATCGTTAAAATGTCACAAATAAAAAAGTTTTATTCACAAAGAAATGGCTTTATATGAGCACAGTAAAATATGAGATTTCATTATATACAAAAAGGCTATGTTTTGTATTCCTGGTTCACAAAGCAAACCTCCAACACATGTGGAATGCATGGCAGGATGTAGGACCCTCTAAGGGCTGTATACAGATATGTGAAGGGGAAGAGGAGGGGGGGTGGAAAAAGCACTTGTGGGTCTGAGGAAACGACCCCTTTCAGTAACAAATGGAGCATGTGCTCTGGGTCTCTGGGAGGATTTGTGCGGGGATCTTGCTCTCCATGTGTGCGCATTCCTCTGAATCAGACAGGTGTTAAAGTGAAATGGTGCCCAGAGGACGCAGCACCCTCCTATGCTATCAGCAGCCTAACCACATGACGGATCCAAAAGCAGCCAAGCACAACTGCTGAGGGGTTTGCCAAGGGGTTAGATGCCAAATGCGGAGAGAGAGTATCCTTGCCAGCTTGGCACCTTTAGACCATGTGGCTGCTGCTGGCATGGAGTTGTCATTGTAATGTGCTGGGGAGAACAGAACCAGAAACTGTCTTAATAGTTCCTTGTGAATGAAGATCTCTTATTGTTGTGAATATAAAATATTAATTACCTTACAAATGCGTCTGAGAGGCTGTGCGTGGCTTTGGCATCTGTACAGACTTGCAGTGGCGAAATCAGAGGATTGCCTCCTGGCAGTTGAATTTATTTATGCTCCCCCCCAGCATCACACTGGAAATAAGAGGAGAACTATTTGAAAAAAATTGACGTCTGGGGAAAGACGTTCGTTGGCTTCTGGGATTTGGATCAGTCCCTGAGCTGGTGCCTTAGGAGTGGATTTAACCAATGCTGTAATCTTTTGGCACCTGTTGCAGTTTTTGGCAGTGGCACAGGACAGCTTTGATTGCACTGTGACTGGAGTAGCCAGCATATGTCTAATGCCCATCCCAGAAAGAATTATTTTAGTGCCCTTAATGCCTTTCCTATTGTTTTTCTTCCGCTTTCTCTTATTCATCAAGCTGCTGTTAGTAGTTATCATTGCATATAGACAAGGACCTAGCAGCATCTTCAAAGTAAACAAATCAAGGATAAAGCAAGTGGAAAACAGGAACTGGGAGAGTTCTGTATTACCAGATTCCAGCCGCTTTTTGCATTTGATTTTGAATTGTTTGTCTGGCCCTGGATCTTTAAGAAGTGTGGTAAGCAAAGGACTCTGGGCAAAATGATACATGTGCTAGTCTCCAAGATGTAATCGGAAAAGGAGTATTTGGGTTTATAAATACATTAATTGAAATAACCAAGTATGTATCCTCAAGAAAAGAATTCAGTGGACCCATTAAAGGAAGTCTCTGCCTACATGTCTCTGTACTGATTGTACATCTGTAAATGGCGGTCATCCAGCAAAGCTCTTAAGTGCATGCTTAACTCTCAGCACAGCTTGGCTGCAGCAGTGTTGCTAACTTTGGCATGTGAGCTTTTATGCGTTTGGGACGTTCACATGCCTAGTGTGAAGCACATGCTTGTGTGCCCTTCTGGATAACTAACTCTTTCTTGTGTCCTACAGGCCTGTAGCCAGGAGTACGAGTCCAGTTTCCACCTCAGTTTCCTGCTCCTGTAGAAGGTATTGAAGATGACAATAGGGCTGCACATCATCTACAGTTCTGAGGTTTTTACCCTTCATTTGAACATCACTGAAATAAAGGTACAAACCCCTGAATAATGTTATGAAGCCTACCAATGATGTGTCTACTTTACCATTCCTGGTGCCTTAGAATCAGTCCAAGGATTTCCAGGGATCTATCTCTTGAACGTAGTCTAAAATCTGTTAATCAAAATATGGTATTTGCCTTCCTGAAGGTGTCTGTCTGTAAGCCACTGCAGTCACCAGAGCAGTTCATTAGGCTCTTATGGACAGACCTGTTCTTACAGATTAAATTAGTAGGTTTACTAGATATAATCATATTGTCCATAAAGGTCCCCATGTTTTAAATCACTATTTTATATATATTAGCAGTACAGCCTGTGCAGAATTTAGTGTTGTTTTTTGAAAATGACTCCAAGTAACCCATGCAAAATTGCGGCTAAGGCAGAGAGCATAGTAGAAAAACGGCGTGCTCAGATATCACGCTTAAAATCCACATTGATGCATCACAGTTGTATGTGTTTGTACTGATGATAGCCTGGGAGTTGTGTGTTAAATTTATCATTGTGTTTGCTGCCTTGTGAAATGTCAGTCTTGAGAGCTGGGGTGATTGGATTTGCAGGAAAGTCCTCAGGCCCTTATGGTGGTTCTTGGAATTACAACTCAGCTTCGTTATCTAGAAAGTCAATAGATCTTAGGCTTCCTGTCTACCTACAGATTTCAAGCAAGATGAACATCAGTAAAGGCAGGTCAGTTGATAAAGCTCTTAAATGATAAATAAGGAGATTTTAATTAAATATAATCTAATTGTCACAGCTCAGATCTCATTAAGTACCTCTGTCAACATACCTGGTTTAGAAAAAAAAAGGGGGAAAGGAAAAATTCCATCAGTAACAAACAACTGTACTCATAACTAAATTCCAAGCAAGCAAACTCAGCAAAATATTGTAGTCTGTGCAGTTCAGAGTCCACTCAGATATCTTCCAGACTACCATCTGCATCAGAAAGTTGCTGGACAAATAACTCTGATTCTCTCCAGTAGTTTCTTGGTATGCCTGAGGTGGGATTCCAAAAGAGGAATAGTTGGCAAGTTGCTGTGTTTTGGTTTTACCTTCACCAAAGCCTGTTTGTATTACAGGGATCATAGTGCATCTCTGGTCTTTGGCACCTGTACTCATTTATTTTAAGAAAGTTGATTTCTTGGGGATCATAAAAAATCCAGATGGGGAAAAAATATTCTGTTATGAGAAAATTCCTATCTGCTGCACTGAAATAACTGAAAATGGCTCTCTAAATAGTCCAAAGAAGTCCACTTATGGTCCAAGACCCAAATTTTCTTTTTTTTTTTAAAAAAAAAGCAAATTTGAGAAATACTTTAAAATATCTTTGTCCAGCTTTTTGCCCCTGGAGGAGGAAGTGAGAAATCTAGAAAGCGGCACATGTGACAGATGTTGCTCAAGATGCTTAACACATTACTTAAAGATGCTCTGTAACCATCATGTTGTGAGTAATAAAAGAATGTGAATGGAGTGGAAGAGGAACAGTCCAGATTTACTGTAACCACATCTGTAGTCTCACTACTCTCGCATGATGTAAAGAGGTCGTCAAACTCCTGCCGGTTCCTGGAGTATTCCTAAAAGTATCTCTGCAGTGCAAGGCAACATCAGATTAGGGAGCCCTCAGGTTACCTCCAAGTGAGCTGGCATGTCTGTAGTAGATTACCACACAGGGATACCAGCTTCAGTGCCAGAAACAGTAAAGCTCTGTTACTGCCATACATAGTTAATTAGCTCGGGTGTCACACCGAGCAAACACAGCTATATTGCTTCTGGTTCCGCAGCTAAGTTAATTGAGGCTGGCTTGGGGATCTTTGCCCCAATGTGCGGTGCAGACATACCCAGGAATGCACTCCTATTGTTGACTGAATACTGTATTTTCTCATAAATGTGGCAGGAGTATAATTGCAGGGTGGAAAAAGAAGGCCAATATACATTCACTTCACTTTAGAAACTAAATTAAACCTTTGACTTAACTCACTTCTATACCAGCTCCCTGCAGGCATTTCTACAGGCTTCATTAGAGCCAACCTAGAGGCCATGGAAAAGGTCTCACAAAAGACTAGCCAGGAAGCCAGTCACAGACCTAGATCCTGCTGCTACAGAATACAATCTGCCTCTTGGCACCTCAGGCTTGCAGCTGCCAGGCACTCTCCTTATGTGGTCACTGGTGTTGGCTCGGAGGCTGGAGCAGATAGACGAGGAGGGCTAAGGGGGAACACATTCATCACTGCCAGCAACGAGTGGAGGCAGTGCCAAGTCACTATGTAACTAGGCACATGTGCCAATTTGCTCAGTAATTGGATTGCTATTTGAAAAATTAAAGTGGTGTCTAGAAAATTCGAACCTTTGCATTTATGAAGTTTGAAGTTTGCAGCTGAGAGGCTGAACAGGAAGAATGGAGGTGATCAAATATAGGTGTTTAAGGAGAGCAAATGTATGAAGTAATTTGATTACTTTCAAAAGTGTTACACCAGCCTCAGAAGCAGCCTCTCTGTACCAGAGAGACAAAGAGCAAGACACAGTGCAGTGGAAAGCTGTAACATTATGGACAAGCTGTAACCCATTGCTTACTAAGGAAAATTAGTGTGGACTTGCCAGCTGAAAGCGATTTGTATAAAGAAAACATATAATTAGAGGGAAAGGCTTGATATACTTGCTGTAATTTTTTTTTTCCCTAAAGAGAAAAAACTGTTAATGGGCATTATTATATCTTTTCAGATTTTTTCTGAGCCTGTGAATTTGTTGCTTCTCTCTACTGTATACATTGCTCTCAAACACATTTGGTGAACAAATCCTATGCACTAATATTAAGCGTAAATGATATTGAATTATCCAGCTGCAGAGAGCATTTCTTATTCAGAAGTATGCCTCTGCCACGAGCCATTTCTGCTCCTCCTGAAGTCAAATTCAGACCTTGCTTTGACTTCAGTAGAAGCCTAACTGTATCCACAAATATGGTTACCTAAATAGTCCTTCAGGCATTTCATTATTCTTTGCAGTTGAACTCACTGGCCACCCTTATTCAGCTGAAAACTTTGAGCATATGGGTACGATGGATTATAAATTGTTCCTAAGATAATATTTGTAGTTTAAAGTATAATCCGGTTGCTAGTAGACGTATAAAAGTAGTGCCTGTGTTCTTCATCACTGTTAAGCGGAAACTCAAGCTGGAAGCTCTGTATTTAAAATAATAAAAAGTAAAAATCTATGGACTCATACTGAGGAAGAACTATTTGGAACCTCTGTGAAATGTCTGATTATTTCTCATGCACTCAGTCCTGGTAGAATGAGGTTAACACATGTCAAAGCAGAGGCTAAGGAAAGTTTGGGTTACATTTCTGCCCCTAGATGGAGTATTCTGCACGCTGGTATATATATATATTTTTTTTTATTTTGGGAGAATGGAGCTGTGTTAGAGGCCTTGAAATGCCTCTTGTTCTGAATTCCCTTTACAGTGTATCAAGTGCTGCCCCATTGGGACTAGAGTAACTGGGTCCCAGAGACCATTTAGAAGAGAAAAATCAAAATAGAGTTTGTTTGTATAATTGATCGGATACTATAAAGGCCACTGCAATTTCTTAGTGTCTCCTATTTGTTTGTTAGTAATAGATATATACGTAAAAAAGCAAGAAGCCTGTACTTTACAAAGTGTCTCTGATTACTATGAAACATCTGATATTTGCAGATTGCAGTGCTGAATGTTTGTGTGATTTTCATGGTATTCCCTTCTCTTAGTATACTGTGAATACCATGGTAACCTTAACCGCTTGTAAAACATTTTAATAGTGACCACTGTAATATAGTGGTTGTGTGCAAACAGCATGCACCATTGCTTCAGAGGTGTTTGTAACACTTTGTTTTTGTCACAATCGGAGTAAAATGTTGCCAGGTTTCAAGAACTGAATCCTAAATTTGCCAAGCAGGGAGCTAGCTGAAAGTAAGTTCTCCTGTTCTCCAGCTTCTGTCTTTGATCATCTCTGGAGTTTCATTGATACATTCCTGCCCAGCACTCACAAGCTTAGTGAACCATGGCTCCAGAAAGCACAGAGTTGCTTGGGAAAAGCATTTGGCTCCAGACGCTGTATTTGGAGGGGGGGGGAGGTGGGTGGGTGGGTGTCAGATTAGAAGCCAGCTTTTGAAAAACCTAGATTGTTTTGTATGTGCGAGTGAGAATTCAGCTGTAGGCTCTTAGCTCGGATATGTTCACATGTGGGCTTCTGGTTTAGCCCGCTCTAACAGGAGGGACCAGCTGCAAAGTTTGTCCCTGGACTGGGAGCTGAATTCCTGCAGAATCCAGGATTTTGGTTTGGACCTTTTTAGATATGATGTAAATGCCAGCAGCTTCCTAACAACTGTTCTTGAAGCTCAGAGCACAATTTAGAGCAGACCCTTGTGCGTTAGGGAGTTGCACAAGATATCCCTTCTCAGAACAGAAAGAAAAAGCCCAACAAAACCTAAGCCATCTGACTAGAGTCCTGAGAAATGCTTTCCAGCTTTCAAAGAAAGAAAGGGTCTTAATTCAGATTTGCCGGAATCGTCTAATTAGTCCCTTTAATGCCATGCACCTTATAGTCTGTGCCACCGGATTCGTCCTATAAATGAGACGATGGGCTAATTCATCTTGGCAGCAGTAAACAGACCTTGTGATTGTCCTCCTTACAAACACCGGCCTGATTTTAGGAAAATGCTTTGACCAAGCCTGCGTCCTTGCTCCCTCCCCCGCAAGCCCCCCCCCCCTTTTCTGAGCGCTGCCTGTGCTTCTTGCCCTCCTTCTTCCCCACCAACCCAACCCACCCCGTCTCACACACAGTGACATACCTCACACATTTGCCACTGCTAACAACAACCTGTCAACTCTTTCTTTGCACCGTGCTAGGCGCCCTTTGTTTCTGCAGCCCAGCAAGCCTTGCAGCTGTTGTCCGAGGCCTGCTCCGACAGCCTGTGATCAGTCAGCTGCAAAATCCTCCCTGAACAACTCGGTATTCACAGCTCTAATCGGGCCAGCGGACTGTTTCCTCCTCTCTCGCAGTAAATCTTTATCACTTGCGCTCTGCTCGTCAGTTAGTGGCGCCAGCTCTTTGGGCTGCTCTATCCCTTTCCCATACTCTGCTGGGCTGTGTGCTCTGAATGCTAACTCCAGCCTTGTTTAGACTCAGTGCTGCCTCAGTGCTGCAATCCACATGTTGGGAAGGTCCAAATTCCTGCTCCCTACCCATCTTTTAAGCCGGACACGTGTCGAGTTTGTACCTCTCCAAAGGTGAAGATACTCAAAGGCTCCCTCCCTCTGCCAATTTCATATTTTATCCATATAAGTTAATTATGTGATCATTTTTCTGTTTCTCCCCAGCAGGCTGTTGTGCTTCTGTTTAAGAGCTGTCTTTGGTAGGAAGATGAGGGTGAGCTGCCCAGTCTAGGGAAGCTGGTGATGGCAAGGGAAACCCTGGGGAAACTGGCACAAGCCTTAATTTGATCGCATGCCCAGGGCTATTAACCTTCTTCCTAATGGTCCCCCCACGGACGGAAACACATTTCCCTCCATCCTGTCCCTGACTTGATGCCATCTCAGTCTTTTAAAAGATTTACATCAAAGATGTTGAATTGTGAAGCAGATTTTTAGAAAAAAGGATCAAAGTATGCTTTCTTAGTATCCCAGCTGAGTTGAGGAGAGTCCACGGAGCTTTTAGGGTGAGGTTTACGTCAACGTGGAGTTGTGGAGGATTTATACTTGTGGAGCTGAAAGTACAATTTTATCTGTGCCTGTTGCCGCTCGTGATACGGCATGAAAACTCCTCCTGCCTCCTTTGGCAAAATGTTGTGGGTTTTATTTCCCTGTACACTACGTTTGGGCCTGGGATTGTAGATGACGGAGAGTGTAATTAAAGCTCAGTTAAACAGCACATTTTGCAAAGAGATTCAACTAGCTTTTAAGTAAAGCTTCCTGGAGATTACTTTAAAAAAAAAACCAAAAAAACCCTATTCAGGATAGTGAGGGTTATTGCAGTTTATAAGGAACCTGGGAAGCTTTTGTCTGAACATTGGTCTGAGGACCAAAAAGTAATGGTCTTTGATCTTGTCTCTGAAGCAGAGTCCATCTCTGGCACTGGAAAACCCATTTCTCTTTCTGCATCAGCTTCCCCCACCATTAAGTCTTTGTTTCGGCTGTTCCAGGTGTGTGTGTGTGTATGTGCATGCAGGGGTGAAGATTAACCAAATAGAGAAATATTCCTTTAAGAGTAAAACATGAACTGGCTTTAAAAATATGTTGTTGCTATTAGTTTTATGAGGCAGCTGTAAAATAGATGCTGCTTGGAAAATCTGTGTTCATTTCTATTCAGAGTTTCTATGCCTCAGTTCCTTGTAGAATAGTATTTGCTTGGTCAAAGATAAGCTCATGCATATAGGATTCTTAGAGCTTTGGCATTGGTGATCTGTTTGAGCCTGTAGAGAGAGACACAAATTAAACCCAATGAAAACGACAGTCGATTTGATGTGCAGAGGAACATTGCCGTTATACGGTATTACGCACGTAAGTCCAGTAATCTGTAGGTAACATGTGGCACTGCTTATTCATTGAGCTCATAATTTGAGTCTGACAGCCTTGGGAATATACCCGTGTCCCATGTATTTGCAGCAGTCTGCAGTGATGTTTGCTTTCTGGCCGTCCTGGTAGTGCTCTGTTGGTGTGCCCTTCGTAAACAGCTCCCACGCACGCTTCCAGGTGGGATGTGTTTTCTCGCTGTGTAAACAGACCTATAAAGCATTTAAGGCTTGATTTGGGAAAATAGCTCAGATTTTGCTGGCATTTGCCACAGAAAAGCCCTTCTGTCTCGGTGTGTTCTTCAGTGAAATTGAACGTTGCGTGAACAGGATTTGAATATTGGCCCTTTTTCTGTAGGCTGTCTACAAGGGCAGCAGTAGAAATATGATCTTGAATAGTATGGAGTGTCCCACAAATAGACTGATTGTGCCATTTGCTGGGGGAAGCTTCTCTGTTGAAGGTGCTGTTATGATCAGAGTCAGTTTGTTGGAAAGTAAGATAAAAAGGATGCAACGCTACCTTGGCAGGCCCTAGGCAAACACCTTTAAGACAACCTTTACAGTTCTCTGATTTACTTTCTCTCCTGTCACTGTTCTCGTTTCCTTCCTTCATGTTCCAGGGTTTTACCTGTCATTCTTTAGTGACTTTTTTTCCCCAGCTCTCTTCAAGGTCTTAATGGGTACCGTGGGATTGGTCCGGTGGCTCAGTTTTGTAGTTTGGTGCTCCTGGCGTAAGTGATGAAAGGAGACCTCCTGTGCGGTCAGCCACCTATGCTTCCTCTGTACTTGTAAGTCTCATCTGTCTTGTGAGCCTTGATGGGGTTACTTTGCCTGCAGCTTGGAGGGCTATATCCTTTGGAGGAAATCCTGGTTGTGTTCCCTGACCCCTACCAGCTAGAAGTGTAATAGCAGAGTTTGGCCAATCTTTTCTCTGTCAAATAGTAAGCTACTCGACACAGTGATTTTGTGATGTGATTGTCTCCAATTTTATAAAACAGTGGTGCTTCACCATGCTTGGGGGGAGTGGGATGGGTAATCTATCCAGTGTCCTCTGCACACAAAGCCATTGATTTTGATGTGTTCCTCAAGAACTTGATGTCCTTTCAAGACATCCTTGTACATCCTAATTTTTTTAAAATTTTTTTTTAAAACTTGTGGTAGCTAGAATTTACACATAACCTGATACATTAGAAATACATACTCTGGCTTTGAATTACAAAGGAAGATTCTAACAGTCTGAATTGAAAGTGAATAGAGCAAGGAAAAGACTTTCTCAAAATTGTTACTATTTTAAAAAAAATGAAAAAAGCCACAGCACAATATTTTGACTCTTTACACAGAAGTAAGCAAGGCTGTGTGTGCATAGCCCAGCATATACTTTCCTTAGTACGTTGCCACTGTCCATGTGTCCTGGTTCTCCTGCTTGTCTACTGATGTTTGTGCCTTGAAGTGAGGTTTGGTTTGGGTTTGGGTTTTTTTTCTTTTTTTGAAGGATGTAGCTGGTGCTTACCTTGGTATAGTTGTAATTCTGTGGTGCTTGATGATATGGCCTTAGAATAAACAATTAGAAAAATGTCTTGAAGTTACGACAGGAAGTTTTTGTCTGTTCTTTTCCTCAGAAATTTGTGCCACGGGGAAAACTCCTCACAGGAGTCGAGTATTACTAATGGGAATGTATTGTTTGAAGCATCTTATTTCAGCTCTCTTGTCTTAGAGGTAAGTTCAGTCCTCTTTCATTTTTACGCAGAACTGCAATGAAGACTTTGTATTTTTCTTCTGTTTGTTTACTGCTAGAAGAGGACTTGTTCATACCTGTAGCATGAATAGGATGAGCAGAATTTGAGAACAGCTTATCTGTTCCCTGTTCCAAATTGAAAGTGGGCTTGACTTAGTTTTCCTAATGCATCTGGATGCATATATTGGGGCAGGATATTTTACTGCTTTGTTTTTTTATTTTTAAGAAGCGATGTCAACTCTTTTCCTAGCTCCCCCCATATCTGTCTTTTAAGAAAATTTCAGACCCCAGTATCTTTCTATGGGATTTTTTTCCTGAGTTATTGATAATATGCTTACACAGTAATTCCATTTTAAAATAGTCTTTTAGTCTAGGAATTTCCTTGTCTGATTTGCCACAGACTTTCCAGAAAAATTCTACCTTGGCATAAAGTTTACACCTGTGAAAGTTCAAGGAAATCGGTTTAGCTTTCACTAAATGAGGAAGGGGTTCTGCCAAAATTGACTTTATGATGAAAGGCTAGTTTAAGCATGGATAGACTAGTTTCTTCATAAGTATTAGCTAATATTGGTGTATAATCAGTCTCATAAAGAAAAAATATGACTAAATGGATTTTATATTGCTTATAAAAATGAATTTTTGTTTCTTCTTTGGCTACTCAAGGAAGAATGCTTACTACTAAACCATTGCTTTTAATTTTGTGAGTCGTCTCTTGTGTGCAAATTTCCTGTACATCTTGAACAAAATCATGTAAGAGATAAACAAAGAATGAGGGGAAAAATTATAAATGGATCCATGTGACTGCCTCTTCTCCAGACAATTTTTTTTTTTTCTCTCACTTAAGAAGTTTAGAGGGGAGGCAGGGCCATGCAGTGTTTGTTAAAGCTGATGGAATATCTTTCTTCCTCAGGGTATTTCTTTAATCAATGTTTCTTTATACCATTAGGTCATCTCCTCTATTTTTTTTTTTTTCCTGAAGAAGCCTTGTTTTGTACTTTTCATGCACCCTGATGTTTATTCTCAGAATTATGGCCTGATCACTTCCTCTCTTTTCCTCAAAATCTCTGTCTTTTTATCTATTTTAAGTGCTGGAGCACAAAGATAACCCCATCATAGTTCTCTCATTTTCCCCAGCAGTTCCCCCCCTTCCCTCCCCGCAATGAAAAAATGAAAGGTCTCATGGTCTTACAGATTTTCTTTATGCTTATTTTGGCCTATTTGCAACCCAAATACATCATCACGCTATAAGACGGCTCTCTAAGGCTCTTGGATCAATTAAAGGTAGCCCTATTCATTGCCAGTACAAACCTTTGCCTATTAACTCTTTCAAAGGGCATTTGTCATCGCAAAAAGCTGTGAATGCCGTCTGGGTTCATTGATTAAAAAAAGGTATTGTTTTAAGGCTGCTGAATATCTTAATTAGTTGTAATCAGAGGGTAGCTTGTGTCTGTAAAGTGATACAGTTACCTTTCACCTACTTGCTTTATTTTCTGTGTTTTTAAAAGAAAAAGATCTCAAATGTAACTCAAGCATACTGTTTTTAGGGTACAAGAGGAGCACACTTGCTGATTAAACTATAATTTACGACATTGTTTTGTAAAGCCAGATATTTAATGTGGTAACCCAGAATATGTCTCATTGGCCTATGATCAGCCAAGAGCAAGTAAGTGGAGCGGCGCTGCTCACTGCCAGTGATCATACTCCTTTCTACACTCAGAAATTCAGTGTCTGTATTCGGGAAATGTAGAAATCCACCCCAACTCTGCAAGCACTTGCACATGTGCTTGGCTTGGGCACGTGAATTGTCCATTTATGTGATACAGCACTGTTTGTCGGATCAAGGTAGAACAGGGTAACCTTTTTTTAGACCGGTAGTTCATTTGCCACAATTGTTGTCTCTGATGATTTGAAGCTATTTATGAATGTGTACCAAAGCTCTGGCAAACTGTTTTAGCTGGAAAAATGTCTTTTCTGCTGTCCCCTGAATCAAAACATTTTTTCCAGTAGTTAATAATACAAATCTGTTTCCTATTTAGAAAGACCCTTTCGAAAATTAAAATCAACACTTCTTGGGCTTCATGAAAAGTTTTGTTTGTGCTTGTTGCATTCTTGGTTTATTTTCCGGAGAAAACAACATAGTTTATATTTCTCCTAAAATACGTTGTTCAAATCAAATGGTTATTTATGTGCCTCTAATGGAGGCATTGGGGTGTAGACAGAACCCTTCCACTCGCATGTCTCAATGGTGTAGCAACGGCTTGCATCATTTGACCCTCACCCTCTGGAGATGCATTTCCAGAGGTGATTTGGGGTTATATGCTTTTCTTTCTGTATTTGTGCAAATATCTTCTTATAGGGAGGAAAAAACACTTGACAAAAAAAATCCTACGCTAAGTCACAGTTGGTATAAACGTGTGCTTTTGCGCTTGAATAAAATATTAGATACAGTGATAATAGTAAATAGCATTTAATTTGTTTCATTATGGGAAAGGGAGGGGACACAAATGGTGTCTTACAGGGAGTGCCCCTCATGTGGGACAAAAAGTCTGTAGAAAATACCTAACATGCTAACCAGGTATATCAAATTGCTGGTGTAGTTTTGGTCATCTGGGAAGCAGGGCAGTGCCATGTCTTGGAACGACCAGACAAATGAATCCCCAACACTCACACTCAACTTGTGGTTTGCTTGATGAATTTTATTACAGGAAATCCATGCATGTACATGCATGGATTCTCAAGGTAATATGGCAGAGTCACATAAATGCAAGTGGTACTGTATTCAGTCTCTTATTTTCCAGTGAATAAGTACACTAGACAATGTATGGCTTGGAGTTAGAATATGTTTATGATTTATCTATTTCTTTCAGAAGCCAAGTTTCCTCGCAGTACGATTCTGCTATACATGCCTAGATTCTGCATGAAGTACTTCTTGTGAGTACATTATCTCCTTTTTAAATTTATTTTTATTTTTACAAAAATGCTTCAAAAAATCTAGTTTTGTCTTCAACTGACTGTATAGATAAGAGCCTATTATCATCTCTATTTCATAGATGAGGAAAACCAGTCTGATAAAGATTAAAATCCCAATTCAAGGAAATGCATAAACTTAAGCACATATTTTAATGTTCCTGTGATTTTGGCATAAACTATTTTGAAAAGTTTCTCTGGGACGTTGTCAGAGGCAAAAATAGAACATGCATTTGCGTTGCAGACGGTACCTCAGCCACAGTATTCCTCACTGCAGTGTGTGGACATAAGAATTTTTCTTTTTATACTTGATAAAAAATGCGATGCATGGCATGGTCATACAATAGAGATTTATTTTCGTAGTTGGTTATTTAATTCAGTGGTTTATATCCTGTCGTATTGAAGCTTATTTTGGTGTGGAGATCAATGCAGTTCTAACCTTTTTCTTCAGCTTTGTAGACTTTCACAGAAGTGTGTTGTGTCTTTTCTTTGGTCAGGTGCCTTGGAAATAAATTTGGAGAAATAAATATGCACATTTCTACTGTAGCTGTGCTGTGCATATGTATTTATATATAATGGTATTGTGTGTCTTGCTCTATATAACATTTTTAGGTGTCTGTACAAGTAGGAGATTTATGAAGTGTGACTCATTTTTCCTTCTCCACACTGTTCCAGTGGAAGAGCTCAGACTGCGATGAGAAAAACTAGTACACGTTATTAAGAATTCCGATAAAGTAGGCTGAATAAATTTGTTTTCTTTGTGAGCCTTAATCCTGTGTTGTATTGGCTTCTTGGACATGGCTAATTTATTTGGAATTCCATTCTGTTCCCGACAGCATTCCTGATTAGCAGTTTGATCACCCGGAGCAAAGTTACATACCAGCTTTCAACTCTTGTAATCTAGCAGTGTAATTTTTTCAAATGGACTCTTTTCTTTCCTTCTTTGCCCCAGCTCCCCTTCTTTTTGTGTGCAAAGAGACTTTAAAAATAAGCAGGATAACCTGTTAGTAGAATGAAAAACTTGTTCAAAACACAATATAGTTTTCTGAATGCCTGACTTGGGTCTGGCCACAAAGCCTCTGTTGCAAAGTTCAGACTGGAATATGGAAACTTCCAAAATCATAGTCAGATTGGCCTGTTTATTGTAAATCTAGTGTTGTGTGGCTATTGAAAATGAGACTTAAGAAAGCAAACGATTAATGAAACAAAGCCGAAGCATAGAGCCTAAGCCATGCAATCCCACACCATTATTATTATTACTATTATTATTTTTATTTTTTTTTAAATTTAGTATGATAATGGTAGGTCTGATAATACATTATTACTCACATGGTTTTAAATAAACTTAAGAAGTTTTTTCTAGTTACGCATGTATTTAATAAGAAACTTGCTGAATGCAATCTTATTTTTGATCATCTATCTTCAAAGTTTCCAAAACCCTGTTAATTTCCAAGTAAACCTTTATAAGAAATATTTCAAATATAGCTTTCAGATAATGTAATTTCATTTTTAAATAGAAAAATAAGGTTCGGAGCTGTGTCAGTGCAGCATGTGAAATGTTTACCTTCCATCACTTATAAAGGATAACAGTTTTTTTCAGTAATTGCATTTTATGGGTGGTGCGATACCATCTTCGAGTTCTTTCCATGGTCTGTTGTTTGCCAAAGCATGTTTTGCCTATGGTAAGTTTTAGAAACTTTAGCCTTAGCTACTAAATAGAAGTTAAAGTAAAGTTTGTCACATGCTGGACCTTGTATGGAAATTGCAGTTGCGTCATTGTTCGCTTTTATCAATACTGGCTTATGCTGTCAAAACAAATGACGACTAGGAAACCCAAATTTAATTGTAAACCAGAGGCAGGTTTTGATCTGATCTCTTTTTGGTAGAACATAGGAGGAGCATCATCTGAGTGTAACTAGAGGAAACGTAGCATGTAGCAGCCCCCTTCCCTAAGTGCTTAATCTGCCGAAGACATGTAGTTACAGACGAGAGGGAACTGGGTTTTCTATCCTGTGACATTTCTTAAGGTCCCACCCTGATTTTGTACAGAGTGAGAAGGAAGCAAGGTTTTTAAGTCATGAGAGACTCGGGAATAGCTCAAAGATAGGTGGCCACAGCACTCGTCTAAAGACTCAAACTGTGGTTTTATGGATGAATGCTTTGACTGTATAATGTTTTGAAGAGCTTGATCTGTCTTTCTGTTTTGTTCTGATCTTGAATTTTATGGATCTGAAAAGCAGCTCTTGACAAATGTTTCATCAGAGTTGGAGCATGTTTTGCCAGATTTCTGGTTTTGAAAAACTGGTGTTTCAATTGAAACGCTATTTTGTCAAAAATAATAATAATAAAAATCTCTACTAGATTGATGTGAATTCAGTGAGAAAAAAACAGAAATCCACTGATGCCACTGATGAAAGGAGAGCACTGAGAAAGGATGGTTTAGGGCTAGATCCATTATGTCTGATTGAATTCAGCAATAATTCCTTAATTTCCCCAACAAAAATCCAGAGGTTCTTTCCAACCAAAAAATTACACATCTAACTGAGTGTGAAGACTTAGCAGATAGTGTAGGGCCTCTGACCACTTAAAGAGGGAAACGGACGTAATAATTGCTTTATAACAAGCTATTCTGAACTTTGTAACATAAATTCTAAATGTTTATACTAGGCTTTTTTCGTTTGACTAAATATTTTTGTATTTTTATGTTTGTTCACCTTTAGGTGGATATTTTGGTTATTACTTACCTTTTAATTAATTGATGTGATTAAATATCATGGCATATACGTGGTCTATTCTGCTACTTCTAGATCGTGTTCTGATCACAATCCTGGTAAGAAATTCCTATAAATGAAAGGGAAGCGAGATGTCTACTGCTGAGCATTGCAGCATGCAGCAGCATATGAAGGTGATAATGGAGTGACAGCTCCGAAACTGCAAAGGTCTCATCAAGTCTTTTTTAAATACAGACCTCTTCAGGTAATCACTTTTAAGACTGATTTATGAGTTTTTGTTTCATTTTCTCCTAGTCCTTTTCCCTCATTTTTATTACTGTTTTTCCTATGATCTGTGCGTGTGTTTTGCTTTTAAATTTTACTTTTGACTGTGAGGCCTTTGAGGATGAGCTAGAGTTTTACAAACACTTCTGGTTTTATGGACAGTGAAGTTATTCTTAAGAGAAGAAATATGTAATAAATGAAGTATCTTATTTCTGTCCTTGTTTTTCTTGATCATGGAAATGGGCATATTGAACTGACTGTAGTGGGAGGAGCATGTTTGCTGGGGATTTTCCAGTAGAAAACCAGTGGGGCAGGTGTTTGCTTTCCTTTGACTCAATGCGACATTGAATGATCTTGATATGTGCATGTTATCACAAGTTATTTGAAGCAGGAATTGACTTTGAATGTCAGATTTTGTCCTCTAAAGCTATGAATACCTTGATCTGGCTTTTAAAGTGGTATTTTGTTTTCAGTGTGATGTAGAACACTTGTTCAGGAGATTTCACGTGTGTAAACTGGAGCAAGGTGCCTTTTTGACTCTGATAACTATAGAAGGCCACCTGATTCTGAGACATAAGTGCTGGTCTTGAATTTTTCTTTTTTTCTTAACAGTGAACTGGGAACTTCTTGTTAGCCATGCCGACACCTGCAACTCTGCCGTTTTCTTTTGTAGATATCCTGCCTTTTGAATGTGTGGTAAATACAGTAAGTAAAATATCCTTTTAATGCTATTTTATGTATGTTTGGGGACGTGTTTCAAACTGGTAACAGTGGATGTTTTATGATTATTGTCTTATTGTCTGCTTTGTTGCTTGTAAATTCACTTGATATTTTAAAATTTTAGGAATGTAGTGGTATTTTAGGAGGTAGACTGCTTCATAATTGGAACTGAAAAATTAGATGTGAAATCTGTTGCCTTACATTTTAAAGGTCAACAAGAATGCATAATACATACTTTTTTTGTTTGTTTGCTGAACTACCCTTCAATGGGCACTGATTACCATGACAATTAATTATGTGATAATTTAAAAGCAAAATATAGAATTTGTCTTGGAAATAGTTTCAAATTAGAGGATTTTAATAAATGTTTATAGCAGAAGAGGGTAATAATGTTATGTGATGAAAACATGTTAGTAATAAAATATCATCCGTCAGTAATACTGTCCTATCATGCCATTGTTCTCTAGAGAGATGATTATTTGAAAAACGATTTTAACAAAATAACCTATGAACAGAGAGGATGCTTTTATGTGTGATACAGCATACATTCTTCGAAAAGGCAAATCATTAAAAATGGTGCCAGGCATTAGGAATATCTGTCATGTGAAAAAGTATGTTTGGGAAAATCCAAAAATAATTATCGGTATGTAGACTTTACCTAGTACTTTTCCTCATTCAGTCTCAAAATACTTTACAAAGGAGGGAAGAACAGCTATCCGTGCTAAACTGTGTTTTCTAAAATCTAGCCACACAATGCTTTCATCTGGCACCTAGATTCGCCTTGCTTATGCTGTGCCATTAATTTTCCGTGGGAGGAAATCTGTGCTAAGAAGTGTAATCTAAGCAGCAAAGCACTATCCTTCCATCTTCAGCAACTGAAACGCAGTATGCCTTTGTGTGAATAAATGGAGTACCTGTGAAGAGTGCCAAGTTGACAGCCGTGGCATGTGGAGCCATAGAACTGCTATTGACGAGGCAGCCGTCGTGGAAGCTTACTTGGCTTTATGTCAGCCTGTCCCAGGCAGAGCCCAGCGCCAGGCATGAGGGTTGTGCGGTTTCTGTTCCGGCTTTGACACCTCTCGGGGAATGCCAGAGGCGGCATAGCTGAGAACCACTTGTGAGCCCGGGGAGGAGGCACCTGTTCACTTGGCACTGGAATCAACCACCAATTCGTTCCTCATGTGCCCTTAAATACCCACCGGGCTTCTCTCCGCTAACAGATTGAACCGGAGCTGATGGCCAAGGCATAGGATGTGCCGTATTACGTGACAGTCCCGTTAGCTAATATTGAAATCGGTAAAACCCTGCTGGTGGTTTTCAGCAATCCTGCTAGAGCATGGACAGCAGGATTGCACCAGGGTGAAGGAAGATGGTTGTCACAGAAGATACAATTTCAGGTATAGCAATTGCATCCATCTGGAGGAGTCAGATATACAGATATGTGCTTTTCTGAAAAAAAGGCAGATATCATTGCCTCAACCAATAAATTACTTTACAGCTACAAAATGAGCCAGTTGCCCAAGTGAGTATGTAACATAGAGCCCCTGGCTGTGGGCTTACAGTGGTTGCATTGTAGCAGATAGAGCCACTGAACAATTTGTCCAACTGTTTTTCCTGCTTAAATCCCTTTCAGATGAGACGATGGTTTCCTTTCTTCTCATCTGTGTAGATGTAGGTCTCTTAAAAAAACAGGTTAGAGAAACAGCTGTCAGGAATGGCATAGTTGATCTTGCTTTAGGGCAAGCTGATAGATCTTTTGGGTCCCTTTCATCCTTTTTCCTATAAACGGAGGTGGCCCTAGTAACATATATATGTATATATATTTGTTCTCTCCAGCCTGCTGCATTTTTTCAGTAAAATCTTTGTTAGTTGAAAGGAGTAGTCCCTTTAAACTCAGCATCTTTTGAAGTCTGTAGGTAGAAAAAGACATTCATTGTTTGGTGCACCTCCACAAAGATTCCTTCTTAATCCTGATTGTGTGTACTCATCCCTTGGTTGAGCCTTCCTGTGTAGAGGAATTTGAGTTGATTCACATTCCTTCATAAATGCACATAGGGTAATACATCAGACTTTCTTTCCTTTTAAGCAATCTGATCAGTTCTGACACTTTCCAATTCCATTAAAAAATCCCTGTAGTAGTTAAGAGCACCTATTAGTGTGAACAAACTCCTGAAACCTCTTAACGTATTTGCTTTGCCATGCCATTTAACTGTTTACAAAGCCTGGAGCTTTCCTTCTGATACACAGTCAATAAAAGGGAACAGACTGGGGTTTTTTTTAATTGTAATGTAAATGTATTTGTGTTGTCCTTGTAGAAGGCAACGTGTTGACTCTTGTGAGGTTACCCCAGTCAGGACAAATTTGACCAGAAAATGGTACTGTAAGAGAATACTGACAGTCAATATTTTGGTAAGCCATTTGGTTTAATGCAGAGTTTTGAAAATCAGGGAAGCAGTCCTGACACTGTGCTATTGCTTGGACCTTGTCCGAGTCATTTCACTTACTGCTGATCCTTCACATTTTTGCCCTCACAACTCTACTTGTCCAGGTCCAGTTGCTGAAGTCCAGGCCCAGGCAAAGCATTACTTGAACATCTATAAAATTTCCTTGTTTTCTTCTTGAACTGGGTTCTAGAGTTTGTACTTGTTCTAGTGGGGACTTGGCATCAACAGGGACCTCAAGGTATTACTGTACCTATTCCCTGATTTTAAAGGAAAAAGAATGTAAAATCCACAGAGCTTTACATCTCTGAATCAGGCTTTAATTTCTTTTTAGATGGAAAGTGTGGTTTCTGGGGAAAGGAGCTTGCTAGTTGAGTAAGTTCAAAAAGATCTTAGCCGTTCCAGTAATTACTCATTTCATCAATCCATCTATATTTAAAGTGAGCTAAACTGAGTTCTTTCCTATAATGTAGAGCAGCATTATTTGAAGTAGACGTTTGGAGAGCCAAATAAGGAAATAGAACATAATCTTACAGGAGTTTCTTTCCCTTTTAGTTCGTATAGCTCAGAGACTTGCTGTAACAAGAGCCCTTCTTTCTATGAAACCTGTTTAACATATTCGACTAAACAAACTATCTCCTAAAGAAAGTAGGAGCATTTTTTTGTGTGTGCCTTGCTCTAGCATTGGCTCTTGAGGACATTTCTGCATTTGTCAAAGTACTAAATGAGCGATGCATTTTGGACAGCTTCTGTGTTCTAATTTGTTTTGTTGTGCTTTTTTTTTCTCCCCCACTCCCTCCCTTCTTCCCCTTTTAATTTGTCTAGGAAAAAAAAAGCTCCTCCAATGTTGTTTCCTGCAAAGACCATTCTTAAGAGCTCGTTGGACAGCGCAGGGCTCTTGAAGTGATAGCTAATTGGTGAAAGAAAGGCCCTGATTGTCTTGAGGGAGCTGGAAAGTGCTGCGTGTGCTGCTGAAAGGGACTAGGGAGAAGGTGCCTGGTTTCGCTCAGCAGCTGCTGCTGGAGATGTTTGGAGATTACATCAGCATTGGAAAAAAGGGGCAAAAAAAAAAAAAAAAAAGTCCAACTTCACAGAGACGGAGTTTATGGAGTTTTTTCCCCCTTCCAAAGGTCTTCTGACAATACTGTCATTGTCAATATAAGAGTTGTTAATTCTTTATGAATAGCACATGGGGCCTCTTGACTAAATAGTACGTTACATGTCCCAAATCTGTCAGCTGGACTCTTCTCTCACATGCTAGTGAGATCACTTTGATTGGAATGTTACAGGAATTGCTGGGCTGGCCACGCAGAACTGAATACTGCATTATATAATTAGATCTCCCAGAGTATTTTTTTCGCATTACCTCATTATTCTAGCTTAAATATGGAATCAGTCCTTTTGATGATTTTACTGGTTGTAATTATATTAATACGATTCATTTTGTGGTCCTGTCTTAGTGCTTATATAGATTATAAACTGTCCCGAAGGTTTCCTGACACAAGAAAAGAGGACTAAGAAACTTCAAAAGGCTCGTTCAGATTTGAATTGACAATGGTGAGAACTGGATAAGGTAAATGGAGCTAGAGCAGGTTTTACCTTGGGATTTGATGAGAGAGAGAAATGACCTGTTGAGACTGCAACTGAGTGAAGATTCTTCAGAAAGCCTCATGCTGACAGAGGGGAAAAAAAGAAAACTGATTGAGTCAGATGACTTCCTATCAAACTCGGGCATGAATTTATTGTTGGGAACAGACTTGCGGACTTTTGCCAATTAAATGATCTGGACAAGCTGGAAGGAATTCTATTGCTGGTCAGTCCAAGTCTGCCAGTGGCCCAGTCTTGATACGTGAATGTGATGGCGTGCTGCCTGCTGGACTAACTGCTGGTCTGTAGGTTAAGATGTCAGCTGCACAGCCTGCCTGGATGCAACAACTGACAGCGCCTGGATGAAGCTGAAGATTCCTGGCCAAGCTCGGTGTCCATGTGCCATGCTGTGGACTTGCAGGAGTGGATTTTTACCTGATTTGTTACCAAATTCCTCATGGTTCTTCCTGGTCAGTTGGATCAGGAACTGGCTGAATGTTTTTAACTGACCGTAACCTGCTGAATATTCGCATTTCTTAGCACATTTCTTATTTCTTATATCTGAGTACCAGAATAAGCTGGAATAGTCTGTTCTGTGAAAAACAGATCTGTGCCGCAGAGATTGTCTGACAGACTCTAGCTGTGCTTCAGCAGCAACGAGGGGTGGGGGCACATGAGAGCACAGCATGCAGTGAGTTTTGACTCCAAAGCCCTGCAAGGTACCTTCGTTTCTAGCCTTTAATAAGGAGCTTACTAGGACACCAAAGGATTTGACTACTTGCTACTACACAATTCTTAGTGACGTTAGGATTTTTTGGTTAACTCGTCTTGCAAAATGAAAGAAGTTATTCGAAGTGAAGTGTCTGCTTTCAAATGGACATTATACTAAGTCAAACATCCAAAAATCTTACTGCCTATACAACTCAATTTAACATCTGCTTTTAAAAACTGAATTTTTCTACAGTAAAAGTAGGAAAATTGTATTGCCTTGCCTGGGAAATGCAGTGTCCTTGGCCCAGTCACCTTTTAAAAAAAGAAAAAAAGGGTCCTTTTTGCATTGATAACTTTCTGCGTTGTGTAAAAGTGAAGGTTGCCACTTTATAAACTGGCTTCTATATTTCTTGGTAGCTCACATGATGATATCAGAGTTCAGCCTAGGTAAAAACCTACAGCATTCCCATAAAGAGTTTCTGGCCCGTTCATGACTCTCACACTCCTACAGGCTTGTCTCTGTAGTAACTGTTAATCAGCCTTTATAACTTTGTCTTTTGAAGCCTCCTAAAATTCAGACATGAGAGCTGATATGTTTATGCTGTGGAACAGGGTAAATGTCAGGTCAATTGATTTCAGCCTCAGATTTTATTTGTGGTGGATGACCAATCTACAAAACAGCCTGCAATGCCTGAAGATGCACGTCATTGACTTGAAATCTACTCAGACGACAATAAATTAAATGTAGATGTAACTAACCCCCTTGTCCGTTTCTGTGGTTCTTAATTTTAATGATGATTCAATCCTTTTTTTTGTCTCCCAACACCAGCAGAACACAAAGGGAAAGTGAAATGTTGTCTACTTGATGTGCAGACATACCTCTAATAGCAAGTAATGGAAAAATAGGCACAGCGATCCAGTTTTCTTCTTTCAGTTAATCATCGCTACTCTTAGCTGTTGTATGCAAAACAAAGCTTGTAGATAAATTGATAGTGCCTTTAAGAAACAAGTCTTTTAATCCTTTATTGTATTTTCATATTGTATTTGACAGTGTCATATTCATATTAATTGTTTAAAAATGTGGATGTAATGAGAAATGGTACAGGTGAAGTTTGGGTTAATGCCTTTAACATTTGGTAATACATGGAACCGACACTGGTATGGAATTTACAGCTTTGATTCCTTTGTCCCTGCAGAGCAGCATCTTAAGTTTTCTATGTAAATCAGAGAACGTGCTTTTGTTATGGGCCATAATCTTACACAGGCCAAATTTTCGTTGCCTTCTGTGTGGCACAGTCTGTGGGGAATCATCAGAATGTTGTCATGCCTGAGATGTCATAAACCTTCCACTTACTGACTGTGGTGAAAAAGAGGGCTGGTACTGGGTGAATTTACTGATTGCTAGACTTAGTGAAAAGTAGGTATCTCCTGTAGACAACCCCTGTCACAAAACTTGTCACTGGCCAGTTATGGGGAATGGTCTGTCGGTAGGCTGATTCTGTTGATATTTGTCTATTTAAATAATTTGATTTGGACCTTTGGTGAGTTACGTGATTATAAGAATGGTCTAGCCAATGTTTGCCATAATATTGATCTGTATAACACACAGGTAAACTGGCTGGAACCCTAAGGAGTTTATTAGAACATGGAATTTTTGAGGCCCATTTAATTAATTTAATAAAAAAGTATATATTTTGACTAAAGAATTCATTGGGGTCTTGTTACGTACTGAACTCCGTATGCATTCAAAGTAATTTTAATAGCATCTTGGTTAATTTCTGTGGATTCATATTGTTTTTATCCTGTGCTGCAGGACCTTTTCAACATGGGAGGCTGTCCTGTTTATACTGTCATTAGAAAATTAGGGCTATCACAGTTTCAAGAGTGTGAAGTATAAAGGAAAGGAGGATCTTCCTCTTTATTCCCATAGGCATCTGCCCTTTCTCTTTTCATGGAGATAATAAAAATCTAGGCCCTTTAAGTGTCAGTCTGGTATGATGTGAAAGTGTCTACTAGTATTTCCTGGTGTGGTCCTATGGAGGGCTGTGCTGAGGTGCCCGAATTAAGAAAGAGAATGCTAGCTCTAGAGCTGAAAGAAATATGGCTCTAGTCTGTGGTAATGTGTTTTGACTAATCTTGACCCCAAAGCCGTGTCTCTGCTGGACTGTGCCATGGTGATAAATCAGCTGGGCTGGCCATGCTTTGGTTGGCGTTGCCCTCTAGTCATTACAGGTTGCACGGGTGAGCCGCTACACTGAGTAACCACATCCCTGGGGTACGCCCGGGTCCCACTTTCTCATGGCAAAGAATAGAGATGGTTTGCGGAGCGTTCCATGAAGGTCTGTAACAGCTGGAGGGGGCTTCTCTCAGCCCCCCAAAGAAGAAAGGCCAACTCATCTGGAGTGTGGGGAGCCTCTGATGCTGATAGGCAGCATCCTGTTATTCCCAAGAGTTGGTTTGTGGAGTCAGAATTCAAACTAGAATTGTTCTGTTGATTTGGAGGGAGCTCACCTGGAGCCGGCTTCTGACCCACCTTCCACCTGAAGCAGCTGCAATGAAGGTCAAAGTTATTTTTCACTGCAAATGCGTTTGGCCCTGCTGTGTGCTTTCTGATGTATCCTCAGAGAACTTTTCTGGCATCTGAAAGTTATTTAAGAAGATATTTATGCCCCACTGATTTTGTTTGCGTTCAAGGATGTAGTTGAAAATCAGCATGTGTTTAGTGGCAGCTTGAGCTGTGGACAGTGTGAATGCAGCTTGCAGTGTGGAGCCCCCTTTCAAGACATGAAACAAAGGTATGTGTAAAGAAATAGCAAAATAATAGCTATTACTGTGATGATATTAAAAACCTTATTAATGTAAAATTAATTATATTTTTTATATATAGATTAAAATCCACTACATATAAATATATTCTTTATGTATTTGTTAATTTATATCATAAACATGTTAAGCAGTGACCAAAATTACCATGTAATATATTGGGAAGAAAACCCATTTTTTTTCTTTGAGACATCAACCCGAAGAACGTCTAAGATGGGGTTAGGTTCTATTCGGATTTATTTTTGGAAAAACAAATTTTTGTGACTCTGCCAACAGACTTAACTACAGATTTTGTCTCACACTATGTTTGATACTGCAATACCATTGTAACCAACAACTAACGTTGACCTGTTGAGGCATTACTAAAAGCAGGTGTAATTACAGAAGCTTAAAAGCCACTTACAATGCAGTTAAAAAACCCTCTCTAATATTCCACTGTTACTCATAAAATTTTCCGTTGTGTGAAATGTTTTCTTGATACATTTTTTTGCTTATCTAGTAGTCTATATATATAAAAGACTTTTATATTTATACATATAACACAAAACCGTATGACGTAGGGATGCAGAGCTGTTCCAGTGATATTGTAACCGTATGTTTCTCATGTTTATAGGATTATGCTTTGTTTTGGTTTCAGCCAGTGATTTGAACGAAGTAGAAGAGTTGGTACCTAAGTGCTGTTTCCCATTTTGTGAGTACCTTAGGAAGGTTATCATGACTTCCATGTCTGCATTTCCTCCTCTGTAAGATCCCTGTTACAATGAAGTTCTGCCTTACAGGTGATATTAGGGTCAGTTTATAAATGTTGCCGAGAGTTTATGAACTTTGGCTATACACACTTGGCAGTAAGCGCATACAGATATGTGTGTGGACGTGTGTATAGGCATGTGTGTGCACATGTATTTTCATATAGGAATGTTAATATTTGAGTATCTTGTGATAACAGCCCTTCCCACTTCAAGCAACTCAAGCTTGTGTCATTTTGAAAGAAAAATTATGGCTTTAGCTGCTTAAGTAACTGAAGTTGCAATATGCCATTTACGTTGGTTTATGTTAGGACTGTGTTAATTTATGGTGACTGTTTTTCTGGTACCAATGGTACCAGTATAACCAAATTTGCTCCCAAACCAAATAGCCATTTTCAAGTTCCACAACTGATACTTTTTTTTTCTTTTTCTTTTTCCCCAGGGCTCAAAATCTTTCTGAGCTGTAAAAGCTCAATTGATTGTAAATATCCTGACATCTGTAAATGTCATTTCTGTCCGACATCCTGTAATGTGCAAAAAGTTGGCGTTATGGACTGCATTATGGTATGGAGAACTAATTACAGATAAGCTCATGGTCTGATGAGCACATAATTAAATTTATTGATTAAAATAATTTTACAATTTTATTTTCCAGTGCCATTACAATGGCATCCACTTAAACAATTACTGTCAAACCATATAAACCAAACTGCAGAAAGACTTCCTTAAAGGGATCTGGCGATGCAACAGGTGGTCTAATTACTTTAGGTAGGTCCATTACAGCAAACTTCAGAGTGGAGAAGCTGAAGACACAAGTAGGGCTACAATTATGTTGACTCTCGCAGAAGGAATCTGAACAGCTGGGGGCCCGATGGCTTGTCCGCCAACTGTTTACAATGAACTGCCACATCATAAACTGAGGCTCAGGGGAAATCTTGTAACCAGCACTGCTACCCGCATATTCATATTCCATGGCACAGCACTAGGGAACGGAAAAGTATTGTTAGGATCTCTCTATCAGGCTTTGTGTAGGCATCAAATTGTTGGACAATTAAATGGCAGAAGTCTTGTCTTGGTTATGTTAGCAGGAACCCAGGGTTACTCCATAAAATGCAGTTGGTTTATGCCTTATGATCACCAAAGTGAGTGACATTATAGGGTGGCCGTTTGACTCTCACTACAGGCAGGGCTAGTAACAGCATCTATTACTAAGGCTGCCAGGCACTTACAGTCCTAAAGGCCTATTTTCAGCTGTTCACAACTTTGTCAAAGTAGCTTTTCAAACTAAATTTTTCCATGTTGCATTGGGTGTCTGCCTCAGGCTGAATTCTCTTCAGAAAGTTTCAGCCAGAACAGTTTAACATCTTCCAAGAACAAGACTAGAAGAAAATACATTGTTTTACCCATGCTAAAAAAAATATTGGCAATGTTTTTCTCTGAAAAGATGTAGTTGTCCCATTCTGGGAGATTATTTCCACCACCCCCACCCCCAATCAGGGGTACGTAACTCTTGTTCACATGAAGGAAATTACGTAACTCCCTGGTCCAAATTCAAGGGGGACAAGACCAGGTCTGATGTGGGATAACGAGGATAAGGAAATTGGCAGGAAAAAAAAAAAACTATAAGGAGGTTTTAGGTAGAGAGGGGAAGTGGGCCATGCCTAGCTGATGAAAGGCAAACTGGGCTGCACCTCGTAGGAAGACTGGCACTGTGAGTGAGCGACAGAGATAACGAGGGTGGACAGGAGCCGCTGGGTTGGTGGTGAGAATCAAGGACTGTTGCGGCAGAGGGACTGGGGCAGAGAAGTAATGGGATACTAGGAAGGAATTGAGGGAGGCTGTGTGTACAGATCTGATAAGGAATAGCAGTATAGCAGGGAGAGCTGGAGAGAAGCGGGGAATGAAGCTGAAACGAGAATAGCCAGTGAGGATGTGGACACTGTGGCTGGATATAGGGGCTGAAAGCAAAACCCACATAGAAGTGGGTAAGTGGTTGACTGAACACCAGACTGAGGTAGGAGACAGACTGGATGAAATTAGGATAGTTTGGGCTAGCAGACAGGACAAAAGTGAATTCTGAAATACATGATAAGGCTGAAATTGGGAGGCTAAGACTTACTGAGCAAAGTGATTTGACCTGGAACAAGAAGTCCAGGATACTGTCAAAGGAATAAGAGCTGGATGAAATGTCTGCTGGATCACTGTCCCTTTAAAATATCAATATAAATCCTAGGACTCAAGCTTCATTGTTTTTTGGCTATCAGCAAATTTCTGTGAAACTTAGTGTCAAAAATTCCTCCCTCCCATCTACCACTCATCCTCCAGCATAAAGTACTCTGGGTCTGTATACTCCAGTTTGGTTGGTGAAACACAGAAGTGTCAGTGTAGTATTGTATGCTGAGCATCTACAGGGCCGTATTAATAGGATGTAACAAAGTTGAGCACTGCGATTAAGACAGTGATAGAATTAAGGCTTTATGTGCAATTTTTGTTCTGCTCCCTAAGTATTATGATACAGTCTTAAACCACGCTTTTCCACAGGTTCCTTTGCTCACTTATGGCACAGGATGAAATACTCTGGGATTGAAGCTTGCTGGAACAATGCTCTGAATATTCTAGAAATGGAAAGATGGAGTATGAAAGACCAGAGCTTTAGGAAGACTAAAGTGTTGAGTGCACTGATGAGGAAATTAATTCTGGCTTTGCCTGTCATTGACTTCTAAGTGAAAACACTTAGAGATATGTTTTCTCTGGTGTTTGGCCGCTTACCTGGAGATCCTGGGTCTAATTTGCTTAAGTGTCAAGCACTAGAAGCTGCAGATTGTCAGTTTAATGCAAAAACTAGTACTAGTTTAACAAATAAACTGGTACACTGAGAATCTGAAGTGAGATATCTAAAATAAGTAGATGAAAAAAGAGTAATTCTTCTGTACTTTGGTTTCTTATTGCAAAATGAGGTAATGTGGATATAACAAAAATGTTAATCAACATCTGCAAAACATATGAACATTAAAGGACATTCAGGAGGAAACTAATTATTCTTGCGCAGGGGACTAAGCACTGATAATGAAGAGAACATGGGAACTCATTAAGCAAGCACTGTCCATCCTGTCCACTGAATGTGGCAGGAATACCTTGGTAAAATAATCTACTTGGCAAATGAGTATAACAAAATAGGGGGAAAATAACTTTTTCTCCCCACGTGTAATAGAAGAAATCAATAGTTGCTTCACTCTAAGCTGCTAGTGGGCTCTTAACATGTCTACTGGATTAGGCTGCTCAAATGAGATGAGTGGCCAGATAGGTCTAGATGTGGAACTTCCAGCACTGAGATGCAAGTGCTTTGCGTATATGCAGAAGAAAAAAAAAAAAGGACATTTCTGTAGAATAGAGACATGCATATCATTTAGGTACACACGGGAGATTTTTAGGTTTGCATGTTGGCCTTAGATCCCTAGACTGGATATCAGTGCTACATGTCGAAATCCTTTTTCTGTAAAGGCGCAGGTGAGTTTGGAGCCTGGGTCCTGTTTTTAAAGGAATGCTTGAACTTAGGATTGGCCTATGTGACTTAAGAGGCTGTTTTCCTGACTGCCTCCCCTTTGAGAACTGGCAGCCTTAAAACTCTTCTTCTGAGTTACTGATTGATACTTATGAGGCGGATAGTTTTTCTTTTGTTCTTTCAAGAATAAATTTTTCTTTGCCACTAGGTTATAAAAAAACCCAAATAATTACTACTGTATTCTGGGAATTATAAGCAAATAATAAAATCTAGAAATAGATATTTCTCCTCCCTCGTCTTTGTATTAAGACAAATTCATGGAAGAAGGATTCATCAAGGGCTATTAAATGCAGGAAATCCTTGTGCTACAGCATGTCGAAAGCTGAAGAGAATATTATGAACTATCACTATATGCTTGCCCTGTTCTTAGTTTCTTCTTAGACATCCACTGTCGATCGTGATGGGAAACAGTGCAGAGTTAGCTGATTCTGCAGGGTTCTTCTCTCCTGGTCCAGGACACACTCTCTTTGCATCTAAAAAATACGAATATGTTCATTATATTATTAAGAATTGGTCAATGGGACAAATGCTTTCAGAGGGTTAGAAGAACTGGCTTCTACTGCCTGTGTCCTCAACAAAGCAGTGTCCTGCTGAAAGGATGAAAAGATGACAGTGAGAATTCTGAGCTACCTGAAGACATGCGACTTTAATTTAACACTTTCTGTACCAATCCCAGAGCAGGTACTTGCAGTAGCATACCTCTGTGGCTCTGGTAGTTGATGAGATATCTGATTTTATGCCTGCGCTCACTGGCTCGCTCTTTAGACATGCTTTCTTTGGCATGCATCTCAGACCGAATATAGCGACTTCCAGATTTCTAGTCCCTGCAAAATGTCTCCCACCACACCTACATTTAAAAGGGCGCAGGATCCAGTTAGCTAATTTGTTCCTAGGCAGTTAAACTACTTTACATGAGCTCCAGACCACGGAGTAGATTTAACATACTATTTTAAGAATATGTGAAGAGTGTCGTGTAGGGGGACGTATCTGTATCTGCCTTAGAGCGATAATCGAATTGGAGGTCGTCCTTTGTGTAACCCTGTTAACGTTTTAGACTATTCTGGGAAACCCTGTGGCCCGAGTACTATGGAATGTAGTTAGGAAAAACAGTGTTTTCTCAAATATTTCAGATGTGGAATATTTATTTTGTAGCCAGAGAAACTTGTTTTGTTGCCAAGCAACTGACCATGAGTAGGATCTGCTGCCAACTGTACTTGAAAAAAAGCAAAAAAAACCTACTTACCTCTCTTCGGGCTGCATGTGAGCATTTGCAATGCAGTGAAGAGAAATCTTAAAATAAAATCTGTGTGACAGGATTTATTGTTAGTAGCCTCAGGTTGGTTAGGTCTTTTCCCTCCACCTTCCCCTGAGTCATATAACATTGACAGAAGAAGCCACTAGTGAAAATATTGGTGCAGGAAATCCAGTCACTTTCAAACACCTTCCACTTTGAAGTTTGCTTCATCAGAGCCCCAGGTAATGGAGTTTGATCATTTGCTCTTTGCCAGGCTTCTGGTCCAAAAGCAGGCAAGGACCTTAGATACAACTTGGAATTCTGTTCAGATTATTTTATTGACTTGATACATTAGCTTGAGCAGGCATCCAGATGTTGAAATATTGTTTGTTTTAGAATTTGGGTACATAAGCTGGTTTTCAGAGGAGCTAAAGATGCTCAGCTTGCACTCAATGAATGAAGGTTAAAATGGGACATAAATTGCTTTGAAGGAAGCTTATAGCAATGTCGTTGTATCTGTTTCAGCACAAGCAAATCACTCCCTACTGCATGAATCTATTGAATGAAAAGTAGTTAGTTGGGGAGCTGCCTGTTGGTAAACAAACCTGCCCATTTCACTGGACTTAGCTTGAGTAAACAGTCCTTCTGGATTAACCTTGATGTTACTGAGATTCATTCCTTGCAGTGGGTATGCCTGTAACGAATGCTTCTACCTCTACTTCTGGACTGGAGCATTTATCAGCCATAATAATGGGGAAGAGAGTTCATTAACTGCTCTTTTAAAATATACATGGCCTGTTTGGCCACAAGTGGGCACAATTGAAAATGCTACCCACCGCGATAAACAGGAGAAGGGGAATATTAATGTTGCTTGATGTAAGAATTGGGCTTGTAGCTAAGTCTTATGGAGAAGTCGGTCGAGAAACTATAAAAAGATGCAAGACAGCTGTGAAATTTGAGGGTTTAGGAGCAGTCTCAGTAATATTTCGGAACTTTTCATGGGATATTTAAGTACTGTTTCTCATAGCATGAATCTTTTGGGGTTTCTCAAAGACGTCCAGGAAGCACCTGTTTCTCCATGTTTCCAGCGCGTATTAGTTTATCTGTTCTTTGTTGCGTGTATAGTGCAGTTCCATGCTTCACTGCCTACTTTGGAGAAGTTGCTTGGGTTTTTCCCAGGAGAGGTCAGATGTCAAATTCTTTATGTTTTCAAGCACAAAAGGAGCTTGCCCATGATGCTGCTGTTCAGATCCCTAAAGCTTCCTCTCCAACCTTGGCGGCTCTTTCCATTTTGTCCTCCTACTTCAGAATAATGCCTGTCGGTTGACCTCATTTAGCAGTCCAGGCTCCACATGGTGGCATCACCTGTTCTGCAGCTTGATCTTCAACCGCTGGTGGAGATTGTGTGCGCACATGTTAGTTTGGTTAGCTTCTGTGACCACAGATGATTTTAAAATTATAACGTTCTGTGAGGCATTTTCGTGGCGCTCGTGAATTAATTGGAAAGTTCAAGTAGTGGATTACTTCAAAAATGCTAGTTCAGATTTATTCCAGTTACGTAAGAATGATTATTCTTCACTAAGACAGGAAAAGATTTACTGAACATGAACGTAAAGATGCTTAGCACATTTCTGATGTGTTTGGGGGAATTAATCTCCCCCAAATTCTACTCATTATGTTTTTCTCTAGCTGAGAGCATGTGTAACTTCTGTGCCGATGAGTTTGAGCTTTTTATTAACATACTTTCATTTGGGAAAAGCTTTGAGGTTTCAGGCTGGATTCCAAAAGTGTAGAGTTATTCAAAGTGTAGTTCTCCACCATAAAACCAGCTAAATTTAATTTTGGTGCAAAATAGTGCATGAGTATCAGTGATAAATTCAGTTTCTGTCCTGTAAGTGTTACTGTAATATTATCAATAAGAAAATAAGTTCAGCAGTACATAATGACTCTGAAATGTATAATCTTTTGTTATAATTATATGTACAAATACATAGTTACTATTTACAGTCTGTGGCGTAGGTTGGACAGCCTGTGATAATATTTCTTTCCCATACTTTAAAAAATTTTCAAAGACGAGCATTGGGAGCTGTGAGATCTCTCCTAAATACAACGATGATAATTTATGTGCCAGTAATACCTATGTTATTCATGATTGGTGATCCTCTATGTTGAGCCATGCATAGGTATATGCATGTGCAAAAAGAAAAAATATGGATTTGATACTATTTTGGTTGTAGTAGCTCACGCTGTGAAAACATTAGATACTGTTGTACGAACTGCTTTGATACTGAAGTTTATAGCCTCCAAAGAGTACTACAATGGAGTCAGTGTTTCTCTGCTCTTTGCTAATGAATTGTATGAATTTCATACTATCTGATCCAGTGGCCTGTAACAGAACTCATCTGAGTAGTTACCAAGAGAGAAGAGGGAGAGAATAGAGAAATGCCTTCCTTTCCTTCCAGCTTTGTCATTCTGTGGCAGCACAGCTGAGGATCAGCAGCTCTGCATGCAGGAAACAAGTTGTGTCCACGCAAATCAAACCGGGAGGTAAGTGACTGCGAGAGCTGCGTTGCATTTTGGAAGGACGCGTGAAAATATGAGTTATTGTGTCTCTGGATGCCAGAGGCTTTCAAAAAGGAAGATACTAATCTCTCAAATTCAAAAGGTGGAAAAGTTTTGATAAAAAATTTTGTTTGGAAGGATTTCTTTGATTCCAACCTGAAATGTGAGCTCAAAATAAGAGAGCCGAGCTGTGCCTCAGGGCTCTGGAGTGGTTAATGCCCTCCTTCATGTAGCCACCTAGATCTGGCAGACCAAGTTCAGATGTCTAGTCCATCTTGCTAAAATGAGACACTGACACACTACCCCATGCGAGTCTTGTGAATTTTTAGCTATGCTAAACTCTATCGCTGTCTCCAGATCAAAACTGGAAAGATGTTTTTATGTGGAGTAAAAGGATGATTTTTTCTTTCTTTCTTTCTTTTAAATATTAACCTTTCTGCAGCAGAACTGGGGCACTGGTTCCTTCCAAGTTCTCCCTTAGCCCACTACTGGGAAGTGTATCTCCAGGAGATACCTCACAAACTGGGATTAATGCCACAGTCTAGTGTTGTGTGTGGAAAGAGAGGAACCTCCCTTGAATATATTTGTTTCCTTGTCTTCAGATTACACTGATGTCATTTAGAGGAAAGCTGGAAATCTTGTCCGTTCTTATGCAACTAATAGCTCATTGCATTCTTTATGTGAGCTAAATCACTGAAAAAGTTGAACTTCTGAATTGTCAGTTACTGCCTGATATTAACTCCCATCAGTGGAAATCATAATATACCACAGGCTGTATTTTAGGCAGTTATGTGTACTGGAGATGAATAACGTCTCACAACAGTGTTGTGTTGCTGATGGTAGTGGAATTTATCTCTGATCCAGGACAGGAAGTATACCTAGGAGGGACAAGATATTCCTTCTTTTTATTCAATTTTTTTTTTTTTTTTGTAGTACGGGGGATATAATTTTCCAGCTTAAATCAAATGCTGACATACCTATGGTTTGTACTAAATACCAGAATTTTGGGTTAACCATTTAGCATCTTGACCTCAAGAGTATGGGCATGTGAAGTATTGTACTTGATATCTAATAATTAATGAACCTGTGTGCTCCGTCTGCATGCAAGTTAAACTTAAATGAACGCTAAAGAACATGACAATTTTTTAAATGATGCTCACGGCGTTTCAGTCTATTTCCTGCAGACAATTTTCTACCACCAAAAGCAGCAGAAATCTTAAAAATAATATGCAGATTGTGGCTGCCTAAAGATCCAGCCTGGAAATAGTGTTCAGCCATCTTGAAATCTTTCCTGTTTGTGTCACATAGTTGTGTGATGAGGGAACAGAGGCAATCCTATCTGATTTTGCTGTCCAGTCATAAACAAGAATAACAGCTGATGAAAGTATGATCCAGCTCAGTGTTTTGGAGAAATATGGTTGTGCATATTTTTAAACAGATAATTTTGAATAACAGGCACGACAGGATTTGTAAAACAGGGAAGTACGTATTCCCTCTTTTGATCACAACAGCTATTGAAAACATTACCAGCTGAAGCTTGCTTTCCCAGCTCTAATATGGGCACGACATAGCGGCTGTGGTATATTATGTATTAGTTTGTTTGAAAATCCTTTGTATTTTGCGCTCTTACTACGTGCTGTGGCTGCTCGGAAGGTCGTTATTAGTCGTCCTGGCCCTGGTTCTTGGCTATGCTGTAGTTAGTTTGCACTGGTCTACTGGATCTATACCATGAAAGACAGTCTATAAGCAAGGTAATCCTTTCCCGTCACTCTGTTGCCGTAACAATTCCTGTGCTACATAGGGTGCGAAGCTAAAAGCAAGGGAGTACGATCAAACCATCCCAACAATGCCTGAAAACTGCACTAGCTCGAAGTCACTGACAGCTGATGGAAAGCAGAACAGCTCCGAAGATGCTCCACTTTACGCTAGGGTTTGACCTGGAGGATAGCCAGTCTCATGGTCTGGGGAGCTCTGGTCGTGTGTACCTGCCTTGGCTCTGCTCTGGGCTCTTTTTGTGCAGTTTGAATGCTGCCGAGAGCCTGGCTCCGTGAGTGTATGCTGGCTGCGGTGAGACTCTCGTCTTCTGAGTGCTTGTACGTGTTGCATGCACATTGCTTGTGGCTGGAGCTGCAATGAATATATGTATAAGCTAGAGCTGGCAAGCACGCAGCTGGTAAATAGAAGAAATAGAAGTGAGTCAAGTAGTAGAAATGTGCTTTCACGCTTCTCATGGTTTGCAGGTATTATTAACCACATTTTACTGTAAAATTTACTGGTGCACCTAATGCAAAAGCAATATTAAATCATGTATCTGCTGAAACGCTGCTTCTGTTTTTTCCAGGATTGGAAAGTACTGAACTATTTTTATTTTCCATAAAAGATAGTGTTGAAGGGTAGTGATAGTTCATTGCCAGAGATTTTTAGTTACTTGTTTTGTCCCATTCTTACTTTTTCTGCCTGTCTTCTACTGAGCTGAAAAAAAATGGGCTACGCAACCTTAACAGTCACCTGTGGAATAGTTAGAGCAAAGTGTAATATTCAGAGGCTCCGCTTTCCCAAGGCTTCCTGAAGGAGTCTCTGTTTATCATTCAGCCTGCAGTGCCTGTATTGGGTTACACTAGGAATGTGGAAAGCTATATGGGAAAATCTGTCAGGCTGTGAAAAGATCTCAGGCTTTGAAATTTTATGGACCACGCTTGCTAATGCACATTCCATATTTCAGGGTGTCTGGCTACCTTCGCTCCTTGTAAGGATGTGACGTACTTTGTAGAATATACGTGCATGTTTTGTTACAAGTGTTACTGAACTGATAAACAAGACCATAGACCTAGGGAAGCCACAGAGAGGAAATCCCATTAGGAGATAAATTATAGTGACACCTACTAGTGTTGGTACAGTTAAGGGTCAGTCCCCATTTACAAAACATGATCTCTAATATGGTGAGGAGCACTGATGTAACTCCTTTTCCGCACCAGCATTCCAGTAAAATCCCAGTTTAGGAGTGAGGCCCATGTTTTTCCTATATACAAATAATTATGAGAGACTCATCTACAGGTTAGATATTCAGCCTTTATAAATCAAGTTTGTACTCACAAGAGTCTTTCAGATATTTCAGCGGGACCTAAATTTGCAAGTCACTAAGTGCAGTTAGTAGGACTTTGATCAGATGTGTTGAGTTGTGCATGTATTAACTACAGCGTATATTACATGTGTTTTGTAAAATAAATAAAAAAACCCATTAGCTCATGAAATTAGCCTTTGCATGTACAGGATGCTGTATAAACAATTTCAAGAGTCTGAAACTGTGGACTGTATTGAAGAGACTTTTTTCCTTATTTTAACTTCAGTTTGTCTTGTAGGTTTACATACGTGCCCTGGTAAGATAATTAAAAATAAAACAAAACAACCCAAAACTTAGGAAATGGAAGGAGCTTCCCAATTAAAAAGCTGCAACAAAATGTAATGATTAAAACATTTTCCTCTTTTTCCCTCTCTGTTGAATGTACCCACCGACTTTCCTGACTACCTGTTAAAAAGTTGGGATATTAACAGCAAATCTACTGGTGGGCAGTTAAGATTGGATTATCTGTACATATGTGCTTATAGAAAGTGAGGCATAAATTGCAAAACTTCAGGAGTTTGTCTACACGGTCATGTCCGTTAGTGTTTCTATAAAGCAGAAGACTCCAGGTTTATGAATGTGCCATAGAGTCAAAGTCAGTCCCCAGGTAGGCGTATCCAAAGCCATTTTAGGATTTTATACATCAAAACGAAGATGGCAAACTTTGCTCGGAAGGCAGTAGACACCCCATTCAGATATAATTGATGTCCTGTGCATTTAGGGAGAGACTCTACTTAATAAGCATTCCTCTGCAGATACACAAAAACTTAGTTTGTTGGATGAAATTCTGGGGCCTGGTTTATGCAAATCGGACCATATTATTGTAATATAACTGTACAATAATTCAATAAATTTCTTGAGTAACTCGGTCTTCTTTGTTCAGTAGCTCCCTATTTTAAACAACAGTAGTTGTTTAGAAGTTACTAGGGTTTTGTTTACCAGAAAAAAAGAAATGCTGGTCTCTGGCAGCCGCTGCTCCCTTGAGAAGACCACCCTTAAGAAGACATGGCCTGGAATAAACTTCAGGCCCTAATGAGGGACCATGGATTTCACCCATGATGCCTGTCTATAGCACCTGGATAGTTATTGGCCAGACTGAATCCCTAGCAACACCTCAGCTTATGCGTATAGGTTCATGGATTCATTAAGGGTGATGGATTATGGACACCTTTCCCTAACGTTTGTGTTGTTTTGTTGGGCTTATATCCAGACCTTAGTGTTATTCAAACCTCATACTTTGTTTAAAATATGAAGCAAATGCATTGTGAAACTGATATATTTCCAAACAATTTTGTCATCGCGCAATTAAAATATCATGTGCTATAAACATCTCTAAGATGCTATGGATGGGAAAGTTGCCAGTTTCACAAGTCACATTGCTTTCAAAAGTACAATGAATGTACAGTACTCCGAATGGTCTGGAAAGAAAAATCATTTTCCAGCTCTTAAAATCTTTTTTTAGCTTTTTGCAGTGCTCTGAAGTCAAATTATGATGATTTTAAAGGCAGAACTGTTAAGTGCCAATGATTTGTCAGTACTGGCACACTTAAATTCCTAAGAACATGGTTGGGCCCATGCTTAATATCTTAATTGTGCGTATGAAATGCTTTTAAAGTAAAGCTAGCCAGAAAGTGTGTGCTTCTTGTATTAAAAAAAAAAAGAAAGATCGCTTTATTATATTGGAAAAAGCTTCAAATAACTTACACTTTTTTATTCCAGTGTTGCTGTTTCTGGCTAAGAATATGACTGTGCAGACTAGGAATTTAAAGAGGGGTCTATAAGGTTTGACTCTGACATGATTAGACACCAGATTATTTTCCTTGACTTTGAAAACTACATTTCTCATGGGCTTGATCAAATCGATTTCAATTTATAGAAAGTGAAAAAGCATCTCTTGAAGTAATTTGTTAGCTTTAACAGAAAGTGGTGTGAACCTGATGCCTTAGAAATGTAGTTAGAGGTCTGAATGTAATGTGATTAACTTCAGGCTTTTTGATTTATTATTGGTCTGTGTCTCAGTTTACTGAATTGCAGGATGAAGACAGGGGTGTTGTGCCTGCCAGAAGGTTTGCAGTTTGGTATCTCGTCTCTTGTGAGCATTCAGAGTGGCAAGATAGCGTGTGGGAGAGCCAGGTACTGTTCCCTGCACTGCCGGTGCCTTCTGGGATGCTTTCAGAGGAATCGTTCAACAAGGTGCACTCGGTGAACGATCATAAGCTAACTAAAATAAATGTTGTGTATTCCCTGGAAATTGTGGTCATGAAGATCTTCAGTGTAATGTACTTAAATAACATTCTAGAGCCTGTAATCGTTATCTGAAAAGAAGAAAAAACAATGTGACAACGTTAATGACCAGTCCCAAAGTAATAAAAGTTCATTTAGTCTATTGTTGCTTTTAGGAACAAGAATTCCAATGGGAAAACCCCAGAGGAGTGCTAACAATTGGAAACTTTTACCTAAACAATTAAGAAGATTGGCTTGAGTAATATTATTATTTAGGAAGTACAGCGGGCCGTGTATGCGGTACGTTGACATTCTAAACATATGCATTGGATAATGCGCTTGTGTCCAGGTGACTCGAAGGAGTCTGTCTCAGCAGGGGAAAGCGTAATAGTATCTTTCTTCCATCAGTACAAACAGAAGAACAGAAATTCAGGCTGAGTTTTGCAATCTTAACTCAATCGCAGCCAGAAACTTGGTTGATGGGGCTGCTTTTGGGCATTAGACGAAGCAGGGAGTTGCTCTGGGAGAGGCGGGGGGGGGGGGGGGGGGGGGCGCAGAAAAGACCCAGCAATGGTCATCCCTTCTCCTGGTCCTTGGTCTGTCCATCAATGCAGCGTAACTGACTGAAAAAAAAGGGTATTAAGAAGAGCACAGCCTGCTGCCAGGGCTGAGCCCTTTCTCAGCAGTGCCCTGCTCCAGCCCTTCCCCTGCTCTCCACGGCGTGCAGCTCAGCAGCGGGGAAAAGCCGGGTTCAGGCAGCCTGGGAGTCTCTGCGCTCACCAGGCACCTTGCAGGGCACGTACAGACTTCCCCAAGGCTGCCTGTCCTGTGCTTCCCTGCTACTGCCAGCAGCAGCATTTTGAGCTCCCTGCACTGTTCCTCTTGCGTGTCCCGTCACCCTCAGGCTGGGCTGGAGGCAGAAACCTGCAGCCGGTGATACGGTTCTGAGTGGGCAAGTTCTGCTGCTGCCAAGGAGCAAGAGCAGTACCACGGCTGCCATTTGCTCCGAGAAATTGAGCTTTGTCAGCAGAAAGATGAGGGCAAAATGCTTGATTATGTGTATAACTATACCAATACTTTGGCAGCAAAACATAATTTTGCCCGTGCTGGGGAGGACCGTCAACCTGTTGTATCCTCTGCTGTAAATCAGCCTGTCTGCAGTAGCACTGAAGCAGTTGCACCTATTTATACTGGCTGCAAACCTATCGCATGGTCATATCCAGGTAAATGAATCCTGTGACTTTCCTAACTTAAGAGACTACTGTTACTCAGATGAAGATGTAACCGACGTGGCTGTCTTGGCAGAAGTGCTAGGTGCCTAGGAGAATTTTGCCGTTTTTTATTTTATGGGCTGTGTGTGTAGAGACACTGTCTTGTAGGGAAGAGGTAGTCTCTGGTGATAAAGGGGTCACAGAATGGAATATTTGAGAAGAGTATAGCAGAAAGAGGATTTCAACGCAAATTTGGAATGTGTTCTTAGTAAAATGTATGTATTTAAAATTATAGTGTTTTCAGAGACAGAAAAACCAACTTCAAAATTTTTGAAGAGGAGGATCTTATGCAGAGGTACCTTTTTGAATACAAGGTCTTTGTCTCCTTTATATTAACTAATCTCTCATTTTACACTGCTTTGGCAATGAGAAAGAACCCTTATAGTGAGGGTATATTTAACACTGCTGCCTCTGGTGCCATGTTCCACTTCAGGAACGATGTAACTGAGAAGCAAGTAATTATGGACATACGCTGAAGGTGTTATTGCATTCTGATCTGCAATGTTTTTGGAAAATTCACACTTAGATTTTTGTCAAAAATTGTATCTGGAAAAAGAAAGCAAGTGGTTCTTCTTTTCTGATGCTTAGCAATGTGGTATATAAATATGACTGAAGCAACGAGCATGAGATTTCACTGCAAGTGCTGAGGGAGTAATAGGTGGGAATTAGCAAAAGAATAGGAGGAATGAATGGGGATATGCACTGAGCATTTATTCTCTTTGAAAGATGATCTCTCTGCCTCAGACTTAGAGTTACTAAATAGCTAATGGCTGATACAAATGGTTGCAGATAGGATAGATGGCCTCAAGATTGATGGCTGACTGTTGTTGGTCTAGGTTTTTAATCCAGGCTTCTGCTGGAATGCAAAGTTCCTAGCTCAAGATCAATTATACAAGGACACCAAGAAGAAAAAGACAGTCACGGTATTTGTCTGCTGCTCAAACTGCCCGAGATGTGAAACTCTTTTTGCTTGCAGTGACATGCCTGTTAATGCCAGGCAATGTAATACTTTCTTATTACAAGCCTTTGCTTGCAGTTAAAAGTAAAAAAACCCTTTCTGATACACCGCTTTTTCCTTGCACTTTTTGATGAATTATGATTGTGTTGCCCACACAGACAAGTCCTGGGGACTTGGGAGGTCACTGTAACAAAGCAGAAGGTGCCCGAGTCACTTGGGGTGGGCAGCATGCCGGTGGCTCTGCTCTTAATCTAAATTCATTTCATCACACTGCAGAAATACCAGAATACACCCAGAATGCAACAGGGGTCAAAAGAATTATACATCAAGCAGAGGTGGGCCTGAATCAATTGGTAGCTCTGAATTAGGAGGTGATAACATCATGTGAGTTATGTCTGAAACATACGGGCTGTCTTCCTTGGCGTTAATTAAAGAGGCTGGTGCAGGGAATGGAGCACTGGGCAATGTAAGAAATCTAAACTTTCAAGTGTGGCTCCAAACTGCAAGACATATTTAGATAATGACCGTGAAGCCGTTGTCTCAAGTGTAAAGGGTTCTCTACAATAACATCTGTTAAACTTCCTTTGATTTTCTATTAACTAAATGCCAATGGACAGGTACATGAGTATGGAAGGCTGAGAAAAAGACAGAGCTATAACATTTTAAGGGTAGTTTTAAAAAATGGTAACTCTAAAAGAATGTGTGCTATTATTTTTATTTGCTTTTAGCTTCTGATCATTCCTCTAATATACAGAGCATGAAAATGGGATAAATGTTATATGCACGATTGTGTGCATAAAGTTTTGAAAATGCAACTTAGACTGCTTCTTTGCTCATTGATATCATTCCATGAAGGAGAAGAAAAACTTCTACTCAGGTCAAGGGTGACACAGCAGACTGCAGACGATTGGTGCTGATGACGTTATTCAAGATTATATGATTGGCAATGGATCCAAATAAGATTGAGTTTCCATACAAAATAAAAATATTAATTGACTAACTTATAGCCAGTGCTAAAAGTCAATAGAAAATTGGATTACAAAAGGGAACTAGATTAACTGAACACATAAACTCTTAACTACTGGGTCAGTTTTGGTTAAAATACATGAAAATGCTGGTTATTAATTTTAAATGAAAGCTTACATCCAAATGTCAACTGTTGTGACTTCCTACGCTTCTGTAGTCAGCCAGCTGTGGTCAAAATTCTGTGCAAGTGGAGGACTGAACTTTTTAAAGATGAAAGTAGAAGAAAATTTTAATTTTTTGTCACTTCTTTCTGGCTACTGAAGAATTCTCTACTCAACAGATATTGTTGATGCTTTTTCTGTTTTTCTTCTACTCTCCTTTAAGTCACCGGCATAGTCTTCTATGGAACATGTAGCAATTGCGCCTGATGGTGATGTGCATAGCTTTGGGGGGTATCCCTGTCCTCTTCTTGGAAATAAAAGACACAACCTACTTTCTCTGCCCTCTCCATCCCACAGAGTTTCCTTAACTCGTGAGTTTTAGCTATGAGACAGGACATCCTGTGTGATTTCAGCAAGTCCATATGGTTCTCAAATGCTTTTCCCAAGGTGAGGATTAGAGAACATCAAATGCTGCTTGACGGAGAGAGGAAATCTCGTGTAATGCTTTTGTTCTGCTAACATCTATGTAAAGAGCTGCCTGGGAGTTTTGGAATGGAATCTGTCATCGCTGTAATCCTGTTCTGGAAAATCGTGATGGAGACAGCACAGGGAGTGATGTCATTGGCTGTCTGACACAGTCATTGCCCACAGCAAACTCATCTCTTTACCAAACTTTCCTTTGTCTCTGACATTTGAATGCCCAATTGGCAAGCTTATTGGTGTTGCTTTTTTTTTTCCTTTTCTTTCACAGCTGTGTTAAAATTCAAAACACAGATATGTGAGAAAAAGGCTAATACAGAGGAGGGTCTGTTCAACGCTCTCTGCAGATTTCTGAGGAAATTTTGTGCACTCTGCCTTCAGTGTCATTTGCAGGAAATTCTTCTTTGGTTCATACAATGCAATAAATAAACCTCCTGTGTATTAGCTTTAGATTTTAGCACTTCTATCACAGCCTATGGCAAGTGGTAAAACTATAAGAAAGAAGCAGTTAGCTTTATAAGGGTTCTGGCCTGCCCTCATTCTCACATACACCTATTTGTTAAGGACCTGTTACCATGTAGGGCGATGGTAGCTGTATGACATAATGCAAAAATGCTATTTATATACCGTGTGCTAGCAATTAAGTTGAACAATCGTATGTGGTTATTATCCTTCCTTGCCTTTGTAAATTGACCCACCAGTGATGAGAAATGCTGTGGTCTGCACTACTGAATGTGAGAAGGCAGACTGCGTTGTAATCCCGTGTTAGAGGTGGAGTGCCTTTTTTCCTGGGTAAGTTATATGTTGTGTATGGGCACCCTTGTTTGTAAGGTAGTGTTGCAGGTTGTGTTTTATAGATTAAATCATGTTTGTATTTAGACATCCTTAGATACATGCTGGGTAATTGTTTTACAGATAATAACTTTATATATAACATAAAAAGTCATTTTTTTAGAGAAGATAATCACGAAGAATGGCATGATTTTGTTTATGGCTACAAGTGCTCATTATCATTGAAATTAAGCCCATGGAGATGATGTTTAAATGTATCAAGAATACACCTTATCCGCCTAACAATTGCTTTTTGCATGTTATACCAGCAAAGAACCTCCAGAATGTTGGCAGTTGCTCAAGCTGTACATCAAACGAGGTATCTGCATGTATTTCTCAGCTCTTCTCTTAGTGTGTGTCCTCTGGCTGCATTACAGCTCTGTGCCAGGATGAGACCTGAATGCGTCTCCATCCCTGTTTTCCCTGCTGTCACCCTGCTTTCCACGGCCGTGAGAGCTGGGTGGGAAGGGAGGAGTGACGTGCTGAAGCTGTGTCCTTGACCTGGGTAGTGGGAGACCTCCTGCGTGTGCCAGATCATTTGCCTCCAAGATGCTTGATTGACGAGTTGGATTTCTTTGCCTTTTGGACTTTATTTGCAGGTTTTGAGTGTAAGCTTGTCACTGAAATTTATTACTTGCTTTAGTTTTTCAACCTAATTCTTCTGTTGCTAGCATTATGTATCTTTGATTAGACCACTGAGTAGCATTAGAGATGTGAGGGAGAGAAGCAGGAGTGAAATATGACCTGTTTGTATAAAGGGCCTATATTTTTTCCACTGGACCAAATCCTAATAAACAGTTAAACTTCTTCATTTAGTGGCTGAAATATCATGGCTTCTGTGCACAATGTGTAGGTTAACTGTGCTCAGAACCCACAACTAAAGTGTGTCTACTTCTTTGTTTTAGAGAAAAATGAGCGAGATGGATTGTTTGGAGCCATCAGACAAACTCCAATGGAGAAGGAGATGGACCAACATTATTCTCATCACTGCCAGCACCACCACCTGCAGCCATTATTGCCACCTGAGTGGGAAGAATCCCTTCCTGCTGGAATCTGGGACATAGGTACGAGGAATTGGTATGGACTGAAGTTGTTTATTCTCTGTTCAAAGTGGAATCTTAAGCGTTATTTCCCAATGAGTCTGATCAAGTGGAAGAAATTTATCTGTTCTTGAGAGGTGTCTAGGTCTGTCGCAGACCCCTTTTGCTGGGGACTAAAGAAGCTTGGCTTTAACCCTGGTTCGGGCAGCGTCCCGCTCTGTGAACTGGAAAGTCAGCTCAGCTTTGAAATGGAGGTAAGTGCAGGAAACCTTAGAGACCTGTGGATGAAAAATGCTGCATCAGTGTTTCCCTGTGAGACAAATCTTGGTTATGTACTGAGCTCAGAAATGTCACATCATCTGCTGGCACTCTATACGTGCTAGAGTTTTTCCTGTGCACAGTGTTTTTGTTCACTATAAGTTGGAAGGAAGTTCCACTGAAGCAACTTGGGGCCGAAAACTAAACTGAATCTCATAGCAAGAATTTATCAAAAGCAAGACTGACTGTGTTTTTAAATGCACTATGCAGAGAACAATAGATAGCCATGCAGTCTGTTGGAAACCCTATACTAGATTTCAAGTCTTTAACTTTATAACCTTTGCATGATTCCTAAAATCTTTTATGGTGTCACTAATTATTTGCTAAAAACACCTGTCAGTAACAGATAGTTTTCTTAAACAGCATTAATTCTGCTTCCACAGGAACAGTATATTTTCCTGCTTTGGTTTTGATGCTCTTGGGTAATGCTACATGGTGGGGGGGGCAAGGGGAGCTGAGCTGCCAACTGGGAATCTTCAACACAAAAACTATTAAGGGGTGATAAATCATTGGAGGCCCAGCATGTAATTAAAAGCTGTGGCCACCAGCAGTGACCCATGGGGATGGAGGTATCACTGACAGAGAGCAGGGGGAGGTGTTTGGCATTCCTGTCCAGAGGCCTAACCAGGGCACCAGGGTTTGTTTATGTTTCTGTTCCACCGACTCCTGTGAAATGCCCTCTGTCTGTACAGGGAACACACATTGAGTTAGGGAAAGTATCTTTGGTATTTCTTGAAATGTCAAGGCATGGATACTTGAAGGTAATGTGTGAGTAGAATTATCTGCGACTGCAGAGTGAAAACCAAACACTTAGTTCAGGGCTCTGTGAAACAACAGCCAGCATCACGTAGTTATTGGAATTTTAGGTGAGCTTCACACAGATGCACGGAATATTGTAAATATGACGCCTTTCCTCTGAACTAAGTCCATCTAGAAAAAATAATTTTTGTTGGACCAGGCATGGGGACATCCAATCTCAGGTTCTACTTTGTTCTTGGCTTAACAGAAAGCTTGATTAAGTAAGAGTCAAAAAAAATCTGGCAAAACCCATTATGATTTGGCCCATTTTGATATACGTTTGGAGCAATAACAGTATGTTTTGTTGCTGTGCACAAGACAGCAGAGACATAATTTCTATGTGTGATTTTATGTATCAGCTATCTGCCAACAGACATTGTGCTAGATGTTTATCAGCAAGTAGAGAGGTACACTTCCAGTTGCAAAGTGCTGGCAAGATAGAGCAGCAATGAATGAAAAGGTGGGTTTAGGAGACAGTGAAAACCAAGATGAATGAGAGCTCCAAGTCCCTGTGTGGTGGTAGTCTTGGTAGTCTCTGAGTTACCTTGGTAGAGACCTGTAGGGCCAGGAATGGAAAAGCTTGGTTTGGTAAGTGGAAAAGGTCACAAGAAAGGACTTGAACAGAGGAAAAGTCACAACTTAGCAAATGAGGTGCCATTGAAGACCAAAGCAATTTACATTGGTAAAAGGGCTGCAGAAATTTTTTTTTTTAATGCCACATTGTTTTGATAGACTGTAACTGTTTAGGGACATCCTTTTTTTTCCTGTGAATTTATTCTACCGTGTGTGAAAGACTGTCTTTCATGCTTAAAAGTGTCATAGGGATTCCTTTATGGACATGTTGTGTTATGTTTGACAGCAGCAAACCCAGAATGCTGCAGAGAAAGGAGCAAGAAACCTCATGTCAAGTAGATCTGAATATACACATCTGAATATGAGGGCTTCTTCCTATCCCCTGTAGGCAGAGATTGGCTTAAGGCCTGAATCAGAAGATTTTATATTCCTTCCTATGCTCTTTTTATTAGCTTGGACTGGATATTTTCAACAGCCATATAATTCTGAACAACTGAGAAGCAACTCACTGTAAACTTCTTGACTTTTCACCAGCACGAGGAATATCTTAAAAGTTTCACTGTGCTACAGATAAGCAGGCGATTACTGTATCATTGATGCTGCTCAATGGGATAAACTTGAATGATACGGGCACACCTTGTAAAGAAAGAACATGACGCAAGGAAGTTGGTAATAATTTGGTGTAAAAGGCTGACAAGGACTCTTAGCTAGTTTAGAAACATTATGGTTGCCAGATGTGCTCTTCCAGATGTCAGGATTTCCTATTATATGCTTCTTCCGGTCAGGAGAAGCAGTTCCCGTGATAATGTGTTAAAGCCTTTGAGACACAAGGGTTATCCGACCCTGAAAATTAATTCTGCGACTTTTGTTGCAGATTAGGCTCATTATTAGAAAAGACTGCAATCCTTCACACCCTCTTGTGCATGCGGGGATGGCAAGATGCCTTGGTAGGTGAAAGGTGGAAGAAACTGTCAGTGAAAATTGGAAGAAGTCAAAACTCATTTCTAGGCAGGAGGCCAATGCAGGGTCTATGCGGTGATTAACTCCCAGCACAACCCTTGGCCATTTAGAAACACACTGTGCACAGAGTTGCAGTTGTCTTGCCAGGGTGCTGCTCAGTCAGTGACTTACCACATTTCATACCCTGCTGCTAGTTCAATTCCTTCCACTTGGACTTCCCTAAAACTGTAGCCAGATGTTTGCGAGCCAGTTATCAGCTGCTGCAGCAGGGAGTTTACTGAAGTGGTGTCATGCATCCACTGAAACTAAACCAAGTCCTTGTCATGACCTCGTGTCTTCAGATTCTAGACTCAGAATTGCTTCCTAAACTTGAGTTTCTGTTCAAGTTACCTTAAGCCATGTGGCTTTGAAAATCAGCACTTCTTTCCATGGCTGCAAATAGCTTCCATTACTCTGCCTTGACCCATCTTCTTTGACCTTGGTCCCTTCTGAATCCCTGGAGACATCTTTCTCTTAGCTACTCCTATTCATTCTCGTGTGAAGGTCTCAGGTCCACAAATCCTTCATGGCAGCGAAGGTCTGGCAGCCCCTGTGCCTATTCCAGATGTGGGGATTTCCTAGAGGGATTTTGCCTTAGTTTGACCTTTCTGGATCCGTTGAAGGATCCAGGCTTCCGTCAAGCTGAGGTCAATCACTGTTCCAGTGCCAGCTCTGTTACCTGGGACCCAAGGACAACGCACAGGGAGCGCCTAGGTCTAAGACCCAAGAGTGGCCTGTATTTGAACCATCAGTGGGCAAATTCACTGTTTTCTTGCAGATCATTTTTGCCAGCTAGAGATAGGCATATTTGTCCCACAGCCTTTTTCCCTTTGGGGAAAGCTACCAGCCTAGTTTTCCCAGCACAGGTTGTAACTCTGTTCCTTTTTCTGCAACACACTCTCATTTTGCAGAGCATGAGTCTAAAACACGAAGAAAGTAAGAAGTGAAACAAGAGAAGGAAGAAGTAAGGATGGGGAATGTCCCTTAATGTTGCACGGAAGTGTTTAATATAGGCCTCTGACTGCCAATAGCAGAAATGCTGTACTAGCTACAGCAAAAGGGCAGGGTTTATTCTTTTGCCGGAGAGCTCTTTAAGAAAGTCACCTACACCTGATAGACAACCCTAACAGACAAAAAAAATGACTGTAGGAAGTTCTTAGTAGAAGCAAGAACCGCATACAGGTCTCCTGTGTCTCAGCTCAGTGCTTTACCTGCATGACATGTGAAATATTTGTTCAACATTTAATTTTTATCCATAATTACAGATTCACAAATGACTGTTATTGAATGCTTTACTTAATGACTAATGTATATTCATTTGTAGTTTATATTCCAGTACCTTGTAATTTTCTCCAGTTATTTCCTACTTAAAAAGGTAGAGAAACAGGACTGGAAGGGTCAACAGGCCGTCACATAAACAGCCCAGTACTTCCAGGAGCATCAGTCATACTAATCTATTCCTAAAAGGTGGTTGTTCTCCTAAAAATACTTGCTAGGCTAGAGGATCTTCCGTGAGGTGATGGGCTGGGTGCCCAGGAAAATGGCAGAGCAGGGACTGGAGCTGGCTTGTGTAAAGGAATCTTCCAAATCCAGTTATTCTCTATTCTGGCTAAGGGCAAGTTTTGGAAAATATGGGCCAGTCTTGAGGATTTCCCTATAAGCATGGAGTGTCCTAAAGCTGATCTATGCTTATGGGACATAGATTTAATATTATATTTTTGTTTCTTGATGAGATAAGCATAAGCCTGGTGTAAGTTAGTGCACATCTTAGCTTATAGTTGTGGGAGACACTGTGGTACGTGTGTGTGGACCATGTCCCTTGGCAGAGCCTCACGTTGCTATATGGAGCTCTGTTTGAGCTCAGGCTCTCATTAATTTGGTTCACATTGGAAAATAAGCCCTCCTGACAACTTACAATTTTTTTAGTGAGGCTTGAGCAATTTGGAGAAGTGTTTATGGATTGAATGCAATATTATTATGGAAGATACTGCTTATACACTCTCAGCAGTGATCCAATCCAATATTTCACGTTTTGGCCCAGGCTACTGCTGGGAGCGCACAGTGCTATCTCTTTTTAGATAGTTATCTGTGGCCACTAAAGAATTATTGGGCTTGATTATTTATATATAGACTTCTTAAAACTCATCTGTTTAAAAGACAGCCTGTGCTTATGGTAAAGGGTCCTCTGGCTGTCTGTGCTCCCTCTAGCAAAGTGACTCAGCCTGATTATGGGTAAAAAGGCAATGGTGCTGTGAAAACCAGCTTTTTGCAGACCCAGAGGGTCAAAGCAGTAGCCTGGAAATGCATTGGGGTCACCATGCAGACAGGAGAGACCTTTAACAATTACATTTAATTTGACTTGCAATCAAACAGAAGTAGATGGCAAAGCAGGAAATGGTATCTTTAGGCATGACATGAAATAGTATTGCTGTCAACTTGAATAAGAAAATCTGACTTTTTTTAAGCGACTACATACTTAAATAGCCTGTAGGGTCAAACAGCCTTTCCTACAGCCCTTTGATAGCTGGCCTGATAACGGCATATACACTATAAATATCCTAAATCAATAACCCTGTATCACTGCTGAAAGCAGACGTGTTCACATATCATAGCAGATGGGAAGAAAGCAAATAATATTTGTCTTGCCTTTCAAATTGATTTCCTGTTTTTAGTAAGCCAGAGTGTGTCCATATGTTAATCAGATTGCTAAGAAAGATAGCTCAGGGCAGCAGACTTTTACTTGACCTGCTGGGAGAAGGGGGGCAAGGAAGGGAGGAGGAAGTCCTGCATGGCCCTAAAATATCTGCGGCAAAAGCAGTTTTTACAAATGTTATGCAAATTCCTGTGCTTCCCTGACTTTCCCTGGGAAGTGCCGAGTGCTCTCCTTTCCTTTCTAGGCAGAAGATCTTGACAGTGCTCAGTAAGCTGCAGGATTGGACCTGTTCATTGAGGATTTCATAATCCATCTTTTCCTTCCTCTTGGAGAATATTTGCCGTGATGAAAATTCTAGTGTCCCGATGTTGGGCAGAAAGACCCAAGGTCCTTGAGAAGTGCAAAGGCTGCAGCTCTTCTCCTCTGCCTTCCCTTGCCCTCCTTCAGTGTCATGTGTTTCTCTGCTTCTTCGCACTTGTGCTAATACGTGGCTATTTCAGCTGCAATGTGCCCTACCGTAGAGCACAAGGACTGTCCATAATGGCTTCCAAATGCACTCCTAGGTTGTATTATTTTTCTCTTCAGACAGGAGATTTTAATTAACTTTAATGACAAATAGTTCAGAGATCATTTGTGTGCACATAAACTCTAATGATGTTTATGGGCAATATACAATTGCCCGGGAGGAAATGACGGTACACTTGATGTTCTGAGCATATTTTCTGTGGAAGACATTTATGTACACTCTACAAGCTCTACAGTTTCATTCTGTTTTAAAAATCCCAGATTTTTAAAACGCTTGGTATGACAATGTGAAGAAAATAATTTCAGTGGACATTTAGTCAATACCCATGGTCTGCTAGAAAGCTCACACAGCAGCTGCAGTCCTGCAGAAGTTGTCTGTGTGTTCATGCCAATGTGGCACAGTTATGTTATCATAAATATGAAAATCAATCAAACATATATAACATAGTCCATATCGAATATACAATAAATACCAAAATTAATTGATAATGTCTCCAATTTGTATACACTTGGTGTTTTACACTTGGCTGATATGAGTTAATACAACATGATCCTGGCATCCATCGAGTCCCCGTTACCTCCTTCAGTCTTTTGAGATGAAGGCAGATCCAACAGGCAAAGCCTTGATTTAGGAAACTACTTTCAAAAACTTACCTTCATGGTTGATTTTTAGCAAGTTACTGCTCTGTACCTTTGTTCCCCATCTCTTGATGGAGAGCAATACTTCCTGCCTTGTAGGTTTGAAGAATACACTAAGGACTGGGATGTGCTCGGATTCCACAAAGATACCTAAAAGAAATGTGGGTGTGCCAAGGATTAGTTTGATTCAAATCCTAATTTATGTTGCTTGCTGTTTGGGAGCATGAAGGAGAAGGAATGAGATAAGGGTGAAGCTGTTAACTTCTTTCCTGCATTCAGCGTGCATTGGCTGTGTTCAGGAAGCATCTAGGAAGTCCAAATGCAGGGAGGACCAGAGCTGATCATTCCTTCTGTTTCTGAAGTTAAAAGACAAAAACAGAAGACCACCCCTTCCTGTAGTGGCTTTTATTATTAGAAAAGAAAAGTAATTTTTTTGGAGAGGAAGGATGATTTTGTGGAGCTGGAAGCCAGATGATCTCACTTCTAATCCTGGTGTTGACACAGATTTTCCTGTGTGACCTCAGAAATATCTCTTGCTGCATTCCAGTTTCCAATCAGTAAAATGCAACAATCATTCTTTGTTATCTCTGAGGATCACTCTGCAGTTAATAATGCATAGTTGCTAGACAGATTTTGACACACGCATAGGTGCTTGAAGATGGTGTTGTAGTATCCAATGTTTTTTTGGTGGTGTTCTTTTAAAAGCATTTAAACAGGTTAGGTCTTAAGTCCTGTGGCAGTTTAGGAGCTCTATTTCTGTCTCCATCAGTATGTACCTTGATCCCTTTCAAAGCTCTGTCATGGTCTAATGTGCTGGCATAATAGAAAAGCTCTAGAAAGTAATCGAGTTCTTAGTGAGTATTTTAGTAATTCCATTAAGAGAAATAAACAGATGTAATCAAGTGAAACATGTTAAAATATTTTAAAGTCAGTTTTCTAAAACATGTAGTCATCTGACGTCTTGGTTAAAAGCCAAACTGCATCTCCAGCCTTGTGCTGCCTACTGCCGTGCCGCTGCTGCTACTACTACTCAGAAAACGGACACATCATTTCTTTTCCCATCATTTCTGCCATTATCCTTTTATATATGCCATCATGTCATCGGTACTCTGCTTTCTAACACCTCCCCTCCCTTACCTGCCATTTCTTCGCACCTGAAGAACCAGTGCCCAGTACAGCTCCTGGGTATTGCTGTGTCTCCTGACAACGGTTTGCAGGAACCAGGTGATCTCTGCTACTGTCAGTATTTGTAGGTTGGCCATGGTGTTCGCTGGAGTGCTTGGGGTGTAACATTCTCCAAAAGACAAATTTTTAACGTTTTAATACCTGCCATTTGTCTTTGTCATGTAAGGGAAATGTTCACAGTGGGACTGAAGACCGGTGAAAGTCTCAGCTCTGGACCCTCTTTTTGGTAACTCTTTGGTGTTGAATTAATGGGTAGACCCTCGACAAAGAGCAGAACATTTTGCAGGGGCCACTGCAAAAAGAATAAGAGAGAAGCCAGAGACAAAGTGACGTGGCTAAGGGAGCCACGTTACTGAATCAGGAGCAGGTTACAGACCTCCTGATACTAATTTAGTGTTTTAGCCACGAATTTATGTCAGTTGCCAAATATTAGAAGTCTTTATCCAGATCCTTACTGTGTGTGTAGCTGGGCTGTAGAGGACATTTCCTTTCTCCTTTTCCAAATAATCACCATTTAAAAATCCATACCAGCATTTTTCTGTTCCTTTCATTCACTTGGAATCTTCTTAGCTGCACATCTGACTCTTGGTAGAGCCAGGTACTGTAATTTCTATGCTGTTATCTGATCTGTTTTCTAGTGTGTGTAGCTGGTTTTGAAAGCAAATAAGTAATCTAGTTAGACTTTATTTAAATCCTTTCAGTAGGAACAATTATCTCAAGTGCTCCAGCTTCTGACATTCATCATGCTAGAAAAGGACACAAAGATGTGTATAAAAATATGACCATTTAACTCGAGTGGTGCTTCGAGGACATAAGAATAGAATCATTCTGTTGCATTAAATAATATTATGTGGTTAAAATGTGACTACCAGCTCTCGATTATGGCCATTAATGGTTGTGTTTAATAAAGAGGGTCTAAGAAAGGCACTCGAAAAAGGTTACCAAATATTACAAAGAGTTGCTTTGCTATTTACATCAGCAAATATTTTAGGTAGAGGAAGGAAAATCGTTAAGTGTTGGCTGTTAATCTTGGGTGAATGTAATAGATTCAATTATGTAATGTGACAATGAATTTGTTCTGCTTTGCCTTGGGTTAGAATTTAAGCTTTTCCCCTTCAGATTTATTCAGATTGTTAAGTGGCTGCTGAGAAGCTGGAACCTTGTCAAACAAACTTGGCTTTAAATTTTAAATTATTTTTAATCAATATGTGAAGAGGCCAAGCTCTGCCATATGTTACTCACCATCCATTAGTTGGTAGCTGGTCATTAAACTCTCACTAAGGTTTCCTAACTGTGACTATTGTGGTGATTTTTTTTTTTTCCCCCTTCTCTCTTTGTAGAGTATGGGCAAAGGGGAGCATTCGTGGCAGATTGCCTTGAGGACAATAAAAACTCTCATGTAGTATGGTTGTTTGTTCAGACACAAACAATAGAGACATTTTGCTATTACCATTTGCCAGCTATCAAGGGGTTTCGAGCCCCCTCCCCCTTGGTGCCTACAACTCAAAACAGATGCAAAATCTTTCTTTTCAGTCCCCTTGAAATGACCTGTGGTGGTGCAGTGTCATTTAGAGGAGAAATTATTGGAGTGAGAGTGGCTGGTAACAATAGGGGCCTTGTGCCAGGCACATGACAGAACAGTGAGGGGGCTGTTGGTGACTTTATTGGGGAGGAGAACGGCGATCTGGCAGGTGCTGCCATTGTTAAAGGTCTCCGCTCCTAGACAGTGGTCGCAGATGAGTTCATGTCATTTTGTTCGAGCTCTTTACGCCGGGTTCAGTGATGTGACACTGGTCAAGTAGCCGATCCAGCTTTTCTGATCTCCTCGACATGGTCCCTTCTGTAACATAACCCTTTATTGCCGAGATATGTCAACATGCTTCTAGGCCATATGGCTTCAAGCTAGAGTAACTTTTGTGCTCTCTGAAAGGGACATAATAACTTAATGTTTACTCTGCTAATACAGCCCCGGTACTCACTACTGATCCCGGCATTATTCTGTGGAGATGTCATCCAGAAAACCAATTAAAGTGTATTGATACAAAATAGATCCATTGGTTTAATGCCGAATTTGACAACAACAGAGATTGTTGCTTACAGGCTGAAAGGTCCCGCTGACTATATTTAGAAATGTGCGCTCTCAGTGTTTTCCTTTTTATACACATAACAATGCCGGGTTCTGGTGGTGGGGTTGCAGACCAGCAAACCAGGGTGAAGAAGATTAAATTTTTTTACACTCGAAAGAATAACATGAGTGATGTTAAGTAGAAAAGGTTAAACGCATTGAAGTAAATGTATTAATGCATTAATTTTACTCATGCTGTCCCTCTTCTCAAAGCACCAGGCCACACTATAATAGCTACATCTGCTTCTGTTGTACATATTGTTTAGTTCTAGTTTTTTGGCTCAGAGAATAGAAACTGGTCTTTCTGTGGGGAAACAAAGAATTTGTTTTTGTAAATTGCCATTTTTTTTTCTGAATAAATCATGACAAAACCTGGCAGATTGAACAGATCAGCCATATGGAAACTGGCAAATTTTAGTCTGCTAGGGATAATTAAACATGGATGTTATGTAGTCTAATGAGATACATGTTTGTGGTACAGGGGAGGAACAGAGAGATACAAAATCAGGAGATGGTACTCAGAAAGAAAAATTACATCTTTAGGATTTAAACTGCTGACATACAAGAGATCTGAAGTGCTTTCAGAGCCGCTTAACAGGCCTGGCGTAGACAAGTCTCATCCAAACAGTGGTTGTACGTCCAAAATTGGCAGACAATTTATAGAATTCCACCTAAGGGATAGGTTTTTTTCTTAACAAACACCACAGAGCGGTGCTGATATGTTACGAGAGAGAACAAAGACTTGGTCATAATATGTGGAGGAACTCTGACCATGTAAAACCATTTGCACTGCAGATAAATGTTATTGTTCTTATTAGACAAGTCTGACTACCTTTTGATTGTCAATATATAATATAAAATGAAAGATAAATCAATTTGCAAGCAAAGTCTTCAAAATTTGACACTGAAATGGACCTATACATGTGTCTTACTAAAAAAAAAAAAAAAAGTAGTATATATGAATTACTGTAATTGCATCAGATATAGAACCAAACCTTAAAAATACTCAAGGAAGATAACTTTGCAGGAAAAAAGAACTATGTAACTCCAGCTAGAGACAAAGATAAATCATGTATTGCTGCCCTTTTGACATACGAGCCCTCATAAAACACCTCTGTGAGAAGCCTTTTGAATTTCATCTATTTTGTTGAAACCCTGAGAATTTACTATATTTTGTCCTGTATTTTAAATGCTTCTCTACAGGGTCTTCTTGAAAGCTGATGAGGTCTTCAGTTAGTATAAACAGGTAGCACAGAAAGGAAGTAGTTTCTAGAGTAAAACCTGGAGCCAATGAGCTAGGAACCTGCTAGGAAAAGGTATTAGGGTTTATAGGAATGTTTAATATCAGTGTAATGGGAAATGACTCAAGTATGCAACCAACGTAGCCAAATGCTCCACAAACAAACAAGTACTTCCCACCTTGTTCCCCCCAAAATAACAGGCAAAAAAGCAAACTCAAAACAAATCTAAGGGGGAGTAGAGAAGGGTGTGGGGGAATGCGATTTCCTAAAAGAATATCACTAAACCTTCCAAATTGTGCTATCTATAATTTTTAGATGAGGGAAAGGGAGTCCCATCTCTGGGTGTGCTTCTCACTCACATTGTGACCTGTAAATGTATTACAAGCGGTAAAAGGGAAGAGATTACTGCCCAGATGTGGGGAGTTTTTCATTAGGTTCAGTAATGCTCTCTGACCCTTTGGATGGCAGAGCCAAAAATACAAAGGGAAACGAGGGCACACGCACATACGGTTTGTGAAATTGAGCCAAGTACTCCACACTACCCCAGCTGTGTGACAGGAGCTTGTGTGGTCAAAGAATCCTTTCCCTCCAAACGGATGCCTCTTACAGCTTGACAGAGCCATGGAATACGCATTTATGCTGCTATACGCATAAACCAGTGTTCACTATAAAATACCAAACCCACGCTTTCAGGCTTTAAGAAATGCCAGGCTTGAGCTTGGTTGCCTGTTGCATTGCCTCCACTTGCGTGGATGTAATACGGCACAGTCTCTAATGGTGTGATCGTGCACGGTTTTTCTACAGGGCCTCTGCTTCCTTCAGCTGGCAGGAGGGACCCGCTCAGGAATGAGCTTGAACTGAGCACCCAGGACTAGAGATTGCAGCCCGACCAGTTGGAAGGTGAGTCGTAAATGAGGGGGCTAGAGCCTCAGCAATGGGATAGATGACTTTTTCATACACGTCCATTCACACAGAGAGTTCAGTTAAGGTTGTGTGGCCAACTTTAATTCTGACTTTTCAGGCTTTTTGAATTTTGGGAGCTTGATCTTGCCATTTTTTTCATATCTCTGTGTTTAGAGATTTCTGTAAGTTAGTTTGTAACTTCCTACATTTAAAAAAGCAAGCTATATATAATTAAAACTCCCACCTATTGTACCCTGAGACAACCACAGGTTCACTGGCATGGCTTGAAGTTTTAAATGCCGTGCACAGGCTAGCCAAGCTGCAGAGATTCTGGTCATAACAGCAAATTGTAGCACGCATGCGCACACACACGGAACAGGTTTGCAGGTATTTATCCCCAGCAGGGAGCCTCCAGGCTTGGCTCTGGTGGGAACTGCATTACAGTTGTCTTGGGCCACTTTGCCAGTCTTGCAGCTTCTCTCTTGGTCCATATTCTCTAATCTGTTCCAGTTCTGTCAGTTCTCAACTCTTGCTTATCACCCTAGATACGTGTTTTTGTAGAGTCTCCTTAGCCTGAGTCCTATGCCCGTATGATAGCTCAGTCTCAGCATGTCTGCTTATACTCTCAGTTTGTATCTGTCTGGCATGTTAGCACCCTAAAAAACCCATGTGCACAGTTAGTTGCAGGTACTGTGTTTGAACCGAGGGCCAAATCTGGCTCAGTCTGTTTTCCAGCTCCAGTTGCCAGTCATAGTCCCCTGCTCCAACCAACTGCCTTCTGTCTCAGGATCCTCTAAATGTTCTCAGTACCATCTGTAAGCTGCATAATAAGCATAATAAATAATATACATAATAATAATAACAATAAATAATAAACTAAGTTTCATAATAATATTACCAGACCCACCTGAAAGCACATGTTTGGAAACAAGTCGCCTTGTGTTTTTTTTTCCACAACAGGGTCATGTATCTCGGAGATAATGGTGGCAGATTGAGGTCCATCTCATCAGTCTGAGTGCACGGAAATCATCCTCAGGGCTTGTGAAGCTGTGAGTATTTTGACAGTACTCAGTAATTACCCCTTCTTATTTTAAAGTAGAAAACAGTAATGAGGCAGAAGGACAACCATTTACAAGATGATTTTTTTGTTGTTGTTAATTCCATTCCCAGAATTTTCCTAAAAATACAGATTATGCTTATTAGATGGGCTCGCCTGTGATTTCCTCTTTGTCGTTCAGTAGACTTGGTTACTGTGGGGAAATAGCATAGTATATGAGGAATATATCACTTGTGTACCTATGAAATTACTTTTCTCAGTTTTTGTAGTATAAAATCTTGCTATGAGAATGATTGGTTTATATCCATAGTTATTTTTGTCTGACTGACTGTAGAATTTATTGAAAAGGTAAGACCACTTAAATGACACGATGCTTGGTGCGATACTCTGGTATGAAGCTAGATTTTAACTGTTGTGTTTGACACAGCAAAAGCTAGAGTTAACACATCTCATTAACTGTTAACAGTAACTATTAACTTTAAGTTCTGCTTGTCATATAATTAGTATTAATTCTTTAGTATCTTTTCAGAGTTCTTCCTACATGTTTGGAAGAACCAAACACACTCTTCCAATGCTCGTGTGTGAAGTAGCTCGGTTTACTGCAGAATTGAGCCTCTGCCCTCAGATATCCCAGCAGGAGAGTTCAGCATGGATGCAGAGCTGTGGCTGCTCTCAAGTGTGCAAAGTTAACTCAAGAGGAGGCACTCACGTACAAATAATTTACTTAAAAGTCTGCATTGATAATCTATTCTTAGGTACCTTAGGCCTGTTTTGGTTTGGTGGGTTTTTTTGTTTTGGTTTGGTTTGGGGTTTCTTGCCTTACCTTCCTCTCTGGGACTGAAGCCAGAAGTTATACACATGATAGTATGTATTTTGTTCAAGTTTCTGTTTGCAAACATTGTAGATACATATTTTGGTAGAGTACAGTTCATTCAGAACACTGAAGTTTGCTTATCTCAAGGTCTGATGCAATAGAATAAACAGAACGAGAAATTAAATAAAAAAATACCTAGGCTGGAAATGACTGTCCTAAGAAGTTATCTTTTAGGAACATGACACAAGAAGTCTGAAAATCATCACAGTATAACCTTATCTTTAGGATAAGAACACATGATCAAACCCAAATGTAAGCAGTTTGCAGGGTAAGGTGTAAGATAATGGGGACATATTCAAAAAGGGCTTTGTATAGCAAGAAACATCAGGGTTCTCATCTGATCTCCAGGAATTAATATTGAAGAGGATTAACTTATGTCTTCTCTTTTGCAATCAAAATTTCTTTCTTTTGCATAGACCCTCCAAAACAGAAAGTATAATTTGGTATTTTTGAGCTGGAAATGGTAACCACCAGCAGACTTTCTTGTGTTAAAAAAGCAGAACTACGGTATTCCCCAGTGAGTAAGGCTCATTCACGTCTGATAAAATTGCTGATCTGTGGCTAGATAGGTGGGACAGGGAACTATCAGGAGTCATAGGTGAAAACAACCCCCAGAGATCTGCTTTCACAGAAGAGCCACCCCTGATATCTTGCCAAAGAGAGAATCAGACAACTTGCAACATATCGCTTGCGATATGTTTGTTCAAAAGGATAATTAGAAATACGGAGTAGTCATGAAAGGAATACACTGGAAATGGGAAATAAACACTGAGGAACAATCTTGCAGGAATGTAGGGATGTGATGCTCTGGCAATTAGGGAAAGGGGAGAACAATGTGGATAAGCTAGAGTCATATCATGCTTTCCATGACTTTTCTAACGAAGGGACAAGATGCTACAGTGGGATGTCATTCAATGAGGGCAGCACCCGATCCCAGGAAAAAGCGCAGGAGCTTTGAGCTTGTCGAAGCCTGGAGTCCTCTACACCTAGCAGAGGCAGGGCACTGCCAACCAGGCAGAAGCTGCTGCTTTCTGCAGGGGAAAGGATCTCTGTGAGATGCAGGGCACCCAGGGGAGTCCGAGACTTTGGTAGTTCAGGATTTGTCCTGGGACCTTTAAGCACCCACTGGGTGCAGAGCATGGTGTCAGCTCTGAGGCATTAAAATGTACCCTTACCGCTGCATAGCAAACACCTTCAGGCACTGCAAAGTGTCACTTTTTCTTCTTAGTAACAGCAATGCAAATCATCAGTGAGGTCATCAGGGCTTGCTGATATGAGAGCTGAACGCATCCTACAAATTTCTTGGGTCTTTTACAATGTCCGCGTAGGTTCTCTGTCTCCTGTTGGCAAAGACGAGGGTTAAACTGGTTCCCTTTCTGTGAAGTCAAATGCTCGTGGTGTTTTTTTTTCCCTGCAGTTGCATCTTGTTTTGCTGAGGAATAAAAATGAAACTGAGGGGACAGAAAGAAAGCAGGCCACAGCCAAAGCTCAAGGAAAAGTATACAATGAGTAAATTAAAACCAGTGTTGGGATGTAAGGCAGATATTTAAAATGATTGGATTTATAAAAAAACCAAAAAAAACCCCAAGGAATTACTATTAATACAACCGATCAACTATTTTTAAAGATTGTTTTTGTAGCTGAAGGGGAGGAACAGTGGCTCTTTTATTACAGCAGGCTAGCAGTCCTGGGAATACTCTATTCCTCTTCTGCTTGGTACAGAGTACGTTTGAAGAGATGATAACAGCAAAGAGCATATCATAGCTTTATGATCACTCATCAGCTTTGGGGAGCCTGCGAAATGAAAGGCCCCCAGACCGGCCAAGGTTGAAAGGTTGAGGTTATAACCAGACTTTTTGTTCCTGAGAAGGCCAGAGCCATTACTGAACAACAGACAACTGTGAATAGATGATGGGCATCTTTGCTTTGTTGCTGCTCCCTGGTTTAAGGATACTCTTGTCCTCCTTCTGCCCCTTCTATATTTGACAAGTTTGCTCTCAGCAGATATGACAGGCACTGGTGGGGGTCACTGGCCCAATTCCACATTTCCACACTTGGCTTGCTCCAAGTTCACTGGCCTGAACTAATGTCTCCAATGGAGGTCGTACTACTGAACATTATGAGTTTTTATATATTAAACATGCATTAGTGGTTTTTCCCTGCTTATCTGACAGCTGTAGAAAAATAAAGAAAATTCAGTTTGAACTTTAAAAAGCAGGGCTTAATTTATGTCCGCTACTTTTGTTCCTCACTTTCTTTTTCATTTGCCAATTGCAAAGCTCAAGGGAGATAATAAAATGGAGGAGCTGCTACTTTATACTTCCACGTGCTTCCTAGTGCCTGTGCCTTACTGGGTGAGCTAAATCTAAAACTGGGAAAAGAGTTTTCAGATGGAAATTTGATTAAACAATGCAATCATCTGTCTCACAATCTGTTTTTTTTATAAGGAAAGTATTTTTTTTTTTCCAGGGGGAATTTTCTTTCAGAGGGTTTTGTATAAAAAGGCAGACGTCATGAATACTGATGGGAAGGGCTCAGTGTTTTGTTATTTCTGTATAACAAAGACAAAATGCTTTAATAAAATCAGAAAACACAGATGTTACTTTGAGTATATTTTGCATCTTCTACTTTTTTTTTTTTTTTTTAAAGTTGGGAACAATCCCTCCCTCAGACTGACAATAGCAGCTCATGACAGACAAAATTAGCAGCTGGAAACTTAGCCAAAAGTTTAGGCTTTTTAGTTTGTTGTTATTGTTTGGGATTTTCTTAGATGGTGAAAGGCACGCTTGAAGGAAGAGGCATGGATGAATTGAAAGCCCTTGTTTCTCACTCTCAGTATAGTTTGACTGGATTTTAGTTTTTATAAACAGTTTAAAATGGGAAAATGCAGGGCCCTTTGTTTAGAAATTAGCCTATTGTGTTTTTCTCTTTTTTTGTGTGTGAGGACTTTAGAGGGAAGTTCGTGTGGTTTGATAATATATACTTTTCATACTCATTAAAAGAAAAAAAAATCAGTGTCTGTATGTCAGTGAAACAGCAGTATCTATCAATTTTTCTTAAGTAATTTCTGTTTCTAGGGAGGAAGCAAGACCAGGACTGGGAAACCACATCTTAAATGCTTCTGAACACAGTGGAGGAGCAAATCTGCAGAACATACCTTTCTGTGAGATCCAGCATAGATATAGTCAGTGCTAGTCTTGGGGGAAAATGTTACGTGGTTGGTTGTCATGTGCTTCTGACACATCTTGGGTCTCTGTGTTGATGGGGCTATTCTTTAGAACCATGGCTACTTCGGAGTGGTCTCGGTACTTCACTGCTGAGGTATGTTTTACTCTAAGAAATAGAGAAATGAGATATTTTCTGTTCAGGAAACAATGGATTTAGAGGCAGGATTTTACAGTTTTCCTGGTTTTGCCACAGGTATGTTCTCTCTGCTTTGTTCAAGCTACCTGGGAATTTTCTAATGAAACACGCTTTCTCAGGATTGCTGGGTGGCCAGTCATTGCCTGCCCAGCGTATTTGTAAATGGATCTTTTGCTTATGCCGCCTTTTGTTCTTTCAGGGTATAAGGTCTTCAGAGAACGTACCTCTGGATTCATACTGCATTTAAGAAATTGAGGGGAATACTGGGAAAATCCACCTGCCAACACTGAAAGATAATACTATGATCAAAACAAAGCATTAGGATTTGGGAGATTTGCCTTCTATTTTTTAACTCAACTGTGAGTCATGTGGGTTAAAATGTTCTTTAAGTATATGGCAATGGAAGGGAACACCTTGTAATGATTATAGCAGGACATTAATAACACCTGCTGAATGCATATAAACAAAAAAAATGTGAATACAAAATGATATTGTAATGAGAAGGGATCACAGAGTAGAAGAGGAAACGCCACTATCCTCATTCCACTTAAAAGGTAAAACAATGTCATATTCTTACGTCAAGCTGCCTACCATGTAAACATTCCTTCTCAAAGGAGATATGTTAACTGAGATAGATAGAGATCAACAAAAACAACTACATTTGATTTCAAAGAATGTTCACTGAAATACTGCCTGTTCTCTAGCATGCAACTGCTGGAGTAACAGGGAGTTGCTTGCAGTGGTAGTAAATATTATATCCACTGGGTCTACCTGTACATCCTATAGTTAGTAAAGAATCACGTTAATAAGGAAAAATGATGTCTAATCCTGATACTGGTGGCATTACTTTATTTCAGTATTATTTCCTTTTTGGACTTTATGGAAACTTGTTCCCAAACTAATCATGTAGTTCTGCTTCATATGTAAATATTATTATTGCCTGCCTCTATTAGTGCTTCTGATGCAGGAGAATCTAGCTGATGACATCTTTCTTTTTCAGAAAGCAACTCCTGATGTGCAGTAGGGCAGTGTTAAGAAACCCCAGACTTAACTGTGAAAATGAGGGGACTAGTGAGCTGCTGTGTGGCCCATATCCATGGCTGGAAAACTGAATTTTCAAGGAATGGCCTTTTTTCCTGGGCCTCTCAGAGGATTTGGAGTATGCTTGTCCACAGAATAGCAGAATTCAGGGGTGGTAGAGGGAGAGAAGGGGGCTTTGGTGGAAATGGAAGATAAGGAAAATATTATTTTGCATAGGAAAACATCTTATATGCAGAAAGTATAGTACTAGGCACTGTGAGAAACTCAGTACTGAGGTTTCTGGCTTTGCACACAGCTTGTTTATAATAAAGACCATTCCCTATCATTTCCATGTGGAAGCATTACTTCACACTTGCAACTGCGCAAGAGCAAATGGAGCAGAAGAGCCTAATTAAAGTTACAGGGACTTCTTTATAACAGAGCAAATGTTAGTTTAATGATACAGTTACAAGTCACAAAGAAATCGGAGCAGACGCCCCAAGTTTTATACATTTTTGGCAAAGTAAGTGGGAAACTATGTGCTAAAGGGAGGTCAACAGATGGAAGAAGAGAGGTACAGGAGGGAAAGCAAGCTACGCACCCATGTACAACACCAAAAAAAGCCCCCCAAACCCCAATCAAACAAACAAAAAGAACTAAAGACACAAACCTTGGAAGAAACAGATTTTTAAACAAAGTTTGCCAAATAAGCAAACTTTTTTTTTCCTGAGAGCAGATGCAAAGTGCCTTTTCAGTTTATTTTGGATAGAAGTGAGTGAACACATGCTGTGCTTTAATAAATCTTGGCGCAACCACAATAGGGAAACTTAGACCTTGATGAACAATTCTGTTTTGGAGTTTGGTGATACTCACCAAAACTCTTTGCATTCTTCCCTCTCCTTTTCTGCTTTGGAAAACAAAAATTTTTCAGTGATATGCAGAATTCAGTTTCCTCCATCCTACAGAAGGACACAACCAGGACAGGTAGATGATCTTCATAACATCTAGAGAGTACCTGGTATTTTCAAATCTGCTATTTTGAATGTGAGGCTGGGAGTCAGAACTCAACAGTTCAAAATCCTAACCCTCTCGTGGTGAAAGGCCCGGCTAACTGACCTCAGGCAAAAGTTAGTTAAGATCATCTTTTCAAAATTCTTACCTAACCCTTCTTAAGTTCCTTCTCAGGAATTCAGCTTCCAAATTTCCTTCTTAAATTCCTTCTTCAGCTGGAAAGTAATCTGGTTTTCATAAAACCAAGACATTGATGCAAACCTCTGTGAATCTTTGTGTTCCCTTTTATGAAACGGGATAATACTTTATTCCACTCCTCCTATTTTGGGTCATTATTTTATTTGCTTTGAAAAAGCATGGTGGTGTTTCGTAATAAGTTTGCATAACCATGTAGTTCTGTCTCTGGATTTGCTATCATCTCTTCTCAACTTCCCAATGTTGTGGGTTTTTTCTGTCGTCGTCGTCCCCCCCCCCCCTTTTTTTTTTTTTAAGGCAGAGATCAGGAGGGAAATCTCATCTCTGTCAAAACCAGTGGAAACAGTCCTGGTCTTTAAGAGAATCAGGATTTTACCTCAAATCTTTTCATTTGCCTAGCACCCTTGGATAATTCATCATCATCATCATAATAATAATAGCAGCTCTGGTCCTTGCCAAGCATTCTGGATAAAGACAATACATTTGGTAAATCCAGGGTATGGTTATTATCAGGCTATTATAACTGTATCTAACAAGGACAGACGGTACAGGGGAATATTGTCCTGACTGCAGATGTGTTGAATTGGTGAGCCTTACGACACATCACACATTTATACAAAGCCCCCAAATTTACTAAAATACACAGTTGGCAACTTCCTGCCAGTCCATTTTTCTGGGCTGCCACAACCTTTTTGGAGAACAGTTTTAACACATAGAATAGGTTTAACTTATAAATTTCATTATGCTTCCAACAGCTGGATTTTGTACAAATCCTGTGATACATGAATCAAAGCTATCAAGGTTACAGACGGTGCAAACAGGGAACGTCTGATACATGAATCTTCCAGGTGCACTACTGTGCTTTCCAGAAAAGACTTGCAAAATTCTGGCTATTGTACACGTACTTTGCAACTTACTGAAGCTGACCTCGTAGGTAATACTGAAAGAGGATTTGCCCTGAAAGGAGGATTTTTTCTGAGCTAAATGTTCTGCTTTGCTCTATGGTTATGGCTTAAATTTTCTTTATGCTATTTTTATATGAGATCATGGATTACTCTGTTCAAATACCTATGGAAAATGTTCAGACACCTCTTCTTCTGGAGTAACTTGGAACACCTCTGTTGATGTCAATGGTCACGCTTGTTGGAGACAAATGCTTTGATCTAGATGTAGAAAAAGTATAAGCTACTGCAGGCACTGCAGCACAGACAGAATATACTCCAAAATGGAACGTATTTTTCCACCCCCAGAACCCTTGGAAAGCTCCATGAAATTCATGTCTCTGGAAACTATTTAGTTAATATGCACTGTAAAGTTACCAGTGTGAACTTGTGTCATGGAAAGACTGATCTTCTCACTTAGTCAGTGCAGGTAACCAAACCTCCTTAATTTTGTTACTGTAGATTAAATTGGTCTTGAACTTTTGTCTCCGCATGGTACGCACAGTACCTAACCATATATGTGACCTGAGGCTTAAAATAAAGCATTTCCCTGAATCAGGATAATACCAGGACCTTGATGAGAACTGAGAGGAAAAATTGCCTCTCAGTTTCTCCCTATTTTGAAGCTGATACAGTGCTCGTATGATTTGTGAGTCTTTGTGTGTGAAGTGATTATTAGGTTGTGACAGAGAACGGGCGAAGATGTGAAATAACCTGAAGGCTGTTTAGGATTAGAAACAAAGTCAGATATAATTTGAGAGGCCTGAATTCTTTCCATTCCTTTTTAGTTGAAAAAGGGTAATAATTGTAAATTGCTCTTTGCAAGCAGAAAAATACCTCTAGTACAGTCTTGGGTACTCACATTAGACCACGTGTTTCTGGAGTGGCCCTTGCCCCTCCTAAATTTTCCTACTGACATTAGTCACAAACAAGATAATTACTCATTTCTAGGCCAAAAATAGATGAATTGACTGGGAGTTAAAATATTTATGTTTACTTTCATTAATAGATTGAGTCAACAGAAATGAAATACTTCCTTCTCTGACTATAATCTATTTGTGTTGGGTGAAAACCCAAGTGTACCTACCTATCTGGACTACTTGTAACCTGCAATCAATTTTCTGTATTTGGGCACTATCTGTTTAATGCAAGTAACTGCATGTTTGGTTTTCATTGAAAGGGTTCATTTAAGACTAGTTTTCATGCTGTATTTTAGACATACTGACATAGGGGTCAGATATTCATTCCCGGGAAATATTGGCAACCGATGGAGCTAAGTACAAATTTGATTTGCTAATGATAGAAAAGTAGGAACAGGTACAGCCTGTTTGTCATGGTATTTGTTCAATATGCCAAATTATCTCTTAGCAAACTCACATATTCACCAAATGTGCTGAACAAGGATTAAATGTGATTTTGAACTCTTCCCCACACCTTTCACGTTATACTGAACCTCCTTGCTTTCACTTCAAGATGGTCTGAACACATGCCTGTCAGTTTTTCCTCTGGAGCACGGTGGAAATATCTTACAGACAGTGCTTACAAGGTAGATCTTGCACCAGTGTGACGCTGTGCGTGAGCAAAATTGCTCGACGGTGCTACTTACGGACTGTTGATTCACTCGCAGCTCCCCGAGATGCGTGCACTGCGTTCTCCTGCGAGCGAGGCATCGTCTGCCTGCTGCCTCCTGCTCTGATGGGTGCGCTTCCCAATGAACCGTCTGAACTGCTCTTCTTTTTCCCACATTACACTGTTCTTCCCTATCTGTTTCTCTGCTGTTCCTTGCTGGAGGTCTGGTTTTTTTCTATGAATCTTTCCTGAAAAATATGTTTTTTAAGGGAGGTGATAAAAATTTGTCTATACACCTCTCCCTTCGTATTTGTGTGTACTCATGTGCAAAGGCCTGGATAGCTTTGTGTGATATAAAATGTTTACCAGGTTGAAGTTAAGGGTTTATGTATGTGATACATTATTCAGGATACTCCAAAAATCCCAATACAATTCCTCAGCTTGTCATAGTTTTTTTATTTATTTTATGTTACAGGGCATATTTTAGGAATAAGTATTTGAGAACTGGTTTAGGTCTCTAAAACATATGTATTTTCCTGTCACTGTACTTGTCAAACTAGCTGGTGCTTTGTTAACAGCCTGATTCGACAGACTGTGAAGATCAACTACAGCAGAAGGTGACTCTAAGGTATTTTGAGTCCGTGACATCTACTAGCCAGATGAAGTCAGGTGCTTGTGCTATTTATACAAGGCACATCAACTAGAAGTTTGCTTTTCTAATTTGGAGACGGTGTGCCATACCACACCTTAAAACCATCGTTGATCCTGAAAGGCATATCGCTGTTTTGTGTTGGTGTACCACTCTTTGCTGGGAAGTGGGAGGCAGTGGGTAGAAATTTGTAGAGGAGGGAAAGACTTCAACGTCTTTCAGCTGCTACTTTGGAAACTGTGGTTCCTCACGACACGAGGGCCTAGCAAGTGAAGTGTTCAGATAAGCTCAGAGTAGTACATATGAATTCACTTAATATAGAAAAGATGGTAAAACACCATCATGAAGTCCTATTGACAAAGATTGTGCAATCTGATGTATGGATTTCAGTCGTACATGTAGAAAGTGCGTGTATTGCGTGAGCGTAAGTGTGGGTGTCTGGTGTGTAGATACAAATACTTAGGTAAATATTTTGAGTCTTGCATGTGAAGGCGCTTAAATATGCAGTCGCTACCGATTGAGTCAAATATCTGCTTCTCTTTCAATGTAAGAGTTTCCATTTAAATACTGACAATGAAACTAATGTATAAAATCTGAAAATGTGGGGGAAGTCAAAGCAGAGTCATTCTCCTTGAGAGGAAATCTCAGGGAACAGAGATATGGGTAGCTATGGAATGTGCAAAGTGATGGCAAGAAAACATACACTATATACCTTGAGCCGTTGTGATATTAAAAGAACTTTTCTTTCTTAGGCCCCAAAAGAAAAATTATTGAATAAAATAAATTGGCCTGTGGCCTCCTGAACCTGTCAGAAACAAGTTTGCTGTTAAGAACACTTTAACTTCAGAGATCTTAGCTTGAATAATATTGTTGCATTCTCTGTCTCTCTTGGTTTTCAGTTTTTTTTGGTGTTTGGTGGGATTTGGGGTTTGGGTTTTTTTGTTTGTTTGTTTTTCTTCCCCCTGCTCTATTGGCAAACTATTCTGGTTTTACTGATTTGTGTTCATAATGAACAAACGGACACAGAAGGATGTCGACAGGGATCTAGATCACAGTTCTGGTAGTTAAGGGGAGTAACTTGCAACATTTTTAGAAAGCCAACCAAGGCTCTGGGCAGCAAACCTGGATTTGGGAAGGAATAATTCTGGTGCGGTTTTGGACTAATGTCTGGAAACCTTCAATCTACGATATGTAAGTCATATCTAACGGGTCAGTCCTGAACATATATCACTGTTTGCCATTTTGTGTGCTTATTCAGTCTCTGGAAAATTCTGGGCCTAATGAATAGTGAGGGAAATGTTCTTAATTTTACTTTTGGGATATTGCTTCTTTAGAGAAGATGTGTTTTGCTATTTAGTGTATTCCAGTGACTCAGAACTTCTTCCTTCACCTTCTGGTCCTGATGCTTTTGCGAGCTGCAACTTGAGGGACTTGCAATTCTGCATTCTGCCAGCGAAGAGCAATATTGTTCTTTGCTTCTCATTTGTCCGCAGTTGAGCCGGCCACAAACGGACACAGCTTCAGAGGTGGATTTAAAAAGCACTCAGGCTGCGGCAGTGCTATATGTAAGTTATGTTTTTATTTACATGCTCATGATAGTTATGTCTGGGAAGACTTGCGTGTCTTGCCAGATACTCTGGTACCTGGTAGCTATTCTGTCTTTCCACCAATAGTTTGCAGACTTCTGCCAAGTTGTTTCTCTTTTGTTATGAGAGAGATAAAAATAAAATGGGCTGGACCTTAATCAAGAAATTATTTTAGATACAGCTTGGCAACAGAAGCAGACCCTCAGCAACATTTTCCATTGTACAGTCACTCTTTTTTCTTAACTGGGCAGTATGATAAATTGCTAATTTCAGGTCAGGCAGTTTAAAGTGCAGAACAAAAACAATGACACCATGGAAAATAAAAAGGGTGTCCAGTGTATTGAGTTTAAATTTAAATCTGTCTCTCTCAGGAAGCAGACTTTAGAAACACAGATGGAAACACACCTCAGAGGAATATGGCTGAAGTCTAATGAACAGGGATATCCTTCAAATTCACCAAGAAAAGTGGGTTAAATCTCTTCTTCTGCAAAATGAATGAACAAAACCTGATTTTTCTTCAGCTCACCCCTTCATATAGGAATAATTCTACTGTGTCTAATTTAACTAGTTCTCTTTTCTTTCAAGTTCATCAAGTCTCTGTTTTCTATTTTTAAGAGGTTAACTTGACAGCCGTAAAAATTAATTGCCTCTTTATATATATATCTTGGTCTCACAGAATAAAAGATGTTAGAAATGTTCCCAAAATGGTAGGTCTTCTGGTCTATTCCCTGTCTATACAAGTCTGTACCAATATTATGAAATGGTTCAGAAATGCTTGTTGGGCATTTACCAGCATTTTCACAAATATCTAAACAACTTAGGTGCTTAGATCCGATTGAATAGAATAGGAGTCTCTTGATAACTTCAGATATCCAAATACCTATAAACATTGAACCAGTAGTTTTTAAGCCACTAAAATCAATGAGAGCTAAGTACCCCGTATTGCAAAATCTGTCTAAACATGATTCTGGGCTCTTTGGTCTCTCTTGAAACTGAGATTAGGCTTTTTAATCATGAACATGGTTTTGAAAAGTTTGTCTTAAAACTTGCTGTGTCCTGTTCCTGAGGGAGATATCAGCACTGTTTTCAAAGATTTCATTGTCATGTCAGTATATGATGCATGAATGCTGTTAATCTGTGTTCAGTATATGAAATTATTTATCCTCAGTGATTTTATTCTTTGAATATTAGGAGATGTGGTTACAACACTGATTGTTTTAAAAGATATGGAAGTAATATAAATATGTAAATAATTAGGAATTTACTGACTCAAAGTATGTAAATTTAATTATTGAGACCTATCCTATCAAACCAGCTTAATTATGATTTTTATTGCAGTTCTCTGAACAATTTCCAGTAAGACAAGATTTTGTTGGTGGTGAAGACAAAATTCACAAAAAGTGAATACAAAATTCAAATGTTACTGTATGACAGCCCTGTGGTGGCTATTAAATCCCTGCTCCGCGGTGTAATAAAATGCCTTCTTTCCTGACTCTTCCTGCCTGGGTAAGTATCAAAAAGTCTTTGTCCTTTTCTCTACACTTTATCCTGTGGCAAACTCATGTCTAATTTACTGTTCATACAGAGATTTTCTAGGGTTTTGGTTCTAATTGAATAACCGAGTTTTAGACAATTTCCCGGAGTTATGAGTTAGAGTGACCATCTGTGGGGCTGAAAGAGTCATTAACTTTCCATGGTCATTTCCACCCATTGTCTTCCTTTTAGACTACCCATAAGGATTCCAGTTAGCAACCAAATGTAACGATGGGTTGGTTTTTTGTGTCAGGGGAACACCTGTCCATTAGGAAGAAAACGGAGGCTTTCAACTTTTTTTCAAGTAGATCAGTGAAGGACTGTCAGCTGGGAACAACATTTGGTCACTAGCAATCTGGTACAGGCTGCTTCAAATCCATGACCCCAAACTGGAAGATGGTGTTGCCTGATCAACCTGCTTCTTCAGGGAAAACAGTTTAGGCTAAAACATAATTTTTTTTCATTTGGGCCGTGAAATAGCACTTGTAAACCTTTAAGTATGCTTGGCTATAGTTTCAATGGTCTCTTTCTACAGAATCCTCACCTGCACATAACTGAGCTTGTTTTATTGAATGCATAGATCTGGTGTGGAATTGGGGTGTCATCAAGCATAATATGGATCAAAATTAGTATTGCACTACAGAGAGATTCTACCTCCCCATTTATTAATTGACTTCAGAATTAACTGGCAAATTCAAAGTGGAAGAGAACTTTAATTTTTTATGGTTTATGTTTGTGTTTCCTATTAAAAAGTAATTTGTTTTTCTGTTTAAGGGTCAGACAAATACTTTGCATTCAGTACCTGCGTTGCTGATCCCTCTTTCCTCAGGAGTTGGTGTGTCAGTTGTGAATTTCAGCTTTATTAATGAATTCTTTCTACCAATTAATCCTCCTGTATATTTTACTTGATTGTTCTGATCTTTACTTTTCTCCTAAAATGTTGCTCAGCGTCCTGTGTTTATAGGAGCCGCGTTCTACCATTGTGACATCTGCACTTCAGGAACAGGTTTTCCTGTTCTGTATAATTTCCAAAGTGGGCTTGAAGTAAGGGAAATAAAAATGTCTTTTTTTTTTCGTACAGCACGTACATGATTGCAAGTGCTCAATGGAAATGGTACAAAGCCTTTTTCTCTGCCCAAAAGACTTTTCATCATTTTTTAAAAGTAATTTAGCAAGTGGAATCAAAAAATAATACGGAAAACATGGAGATGAAGTACTCTGTAGCAATTATTTCTTTTGACCGATCAGTTCAGATGCGCACACATCTTAGCTGCAGCCAAAAGATTTTCTTGCAGCAGTAATTATTATTAATCAACAACTCTTCTGAATGTTGTGGAAATGGTTAGTGGCTGAAGTAAGAAAAAGGTAGTGGCTCTTTGGAGCAATAGAAAAGAAAAAATAGAAAGAAAATTTAGCCCTAATTTATCAAATTGTTTTTGTATGCACCTGTCTCTTAGATGTTTGACTAAATTAATGAACTTTTTACACTCTGAGACATTCAGAAAGTCACACCTGTGTTAAAGACCTATGGTGAAAACGTGATTCCCTGTACTAAGGCTGAGAGGGGAAGAAGGTTCTATAGTTCACTACTATCGCATCCTGCACACAGAAAAGAGAAAGCAAAGTTACCATTAAGACTGACTGGTTTCTTTCAATTTGCAATTGGTCTGGTTTTCTTGAGGTCCCTCATGATAGACTGCCTCTCTTTCATGTTAAAATATCATTAAAGTGATGCATAAAAGTGGCTGCTGTAATTTTGTAAAAAGTGCTTTGAAATCTTTAGGGCTGAGATTGGAAGAAATCAGACTGAGAAATTCAAAAGAAATGAAATCAAGATTTGATTCAGCTTTTTTGGTTTTGGAACCAAAAGCAACTGCCCGTGTTTTAATACTTTTCTCCCTGGTTCCAGCTGTAACTTGTGGTAATTGGTCTCTGAACTGACTGATTTACTATGGTGCACAGTATTTGACCCTTAATACTAGCACAAGATGGACAGTGGAAGGCTTGTGAATTTTCCAGTGTCTTCAGCCTTCTGTTGTTACAAGGCATCAAGTTCCTTTCCATTTTATTATTTTCTCTTTTTTTTTTTTTTTTTTTCTTTTCTGGTTCATGTTTGCGGTCTTTTGGCAAACAGCTTTGCATTTCCTTCTCTTTTGTAGAATTTGTGGCCGCATAAGTTATCAGCTATAAAAAGGCAAGAGCAGGAAAGCTTGTCCTTGACATACCCAGTGGAATAAAAAAAAACAACCAAAAACAAACAAAAAAACCCCGCAAACCATTTCCTATTACTTTGTTCTGTTGGTAATTGCTTATAGGAGGTTGCCAGAAGGAACAGTGTCTGTCTTCGGGTCAGGATGGTAAACTGCGGTGTCCTGCCATACTAAAGAAAATACAGTTTTTGTTTCCTGCAGAGTGAGGGAGAGCGGATGCGACTCCTGACAGCTAACCTTGTGAGCAGGGTTAACTGCAGAAGGGTATGCAAGGTCTGTGTCCAGAGCGGATGAGTGCAGCAACCAAGAGAGAGCAGCAGGATGAAGAGTAGCCCTCTGTGTTCGAAAGAGGCTCTGTAGCTCGTAGGACTATTTCACTATTTAGAGATTCACAGTTGAAAGCTTTTGGTCTGGACTAGTCTAATATTGCGTCACTGTGAATGGCGAAGAAGTGACAGAATCACTGTCAGAGGATCAGTAATAACTGAAATACAACAATTTATGAATACCTTAGACATTTATTGCTGGATAATGTGATTTGTTCTTTAGAAACACTTCTTCCCTTTGTTGTCTATAGAGAATACCTACCTGGTAGGTCTGAGCTTTTTGGCTAAGGTATACAGCAGTTGAAACTGGGTCAGATACGTGTCATTCTCCCCCTTTTTCCTACTCTGTGAAGCATGGAGAACTGACATGTAGCCATGAGTAAAATGCTTTGTTAATTCCATGCTGCAACACCTTGCTCTGTTGTTACGCTTTTTGGTGTAGCATTGCAGGACTTCAGATTGTAGGCACGGACGGGCTTGCTTTGTGTTAACTGCCCTAAAAACATAGAGCAAAAAGATGGTCCCTGCTCTAAAGAGCTTCCAGCAAAGTATGAGAGATGATGGGTGGATGCAGCCTGGCCAGTGGATGACTACAAGCTGTTGCAGAACTGGAGAATAATTTCTTGTAAGATGAATTTAGGAAATTTCCACATATTTTCTCTCTTCTGGGGATCTCATAGCTGTTGGTTTTGGGTTTGGACCTTTGAAAGCTTTATGAATCCAGGGATTATTTTATTGTCTGTATAATTCTGTTGTAGGGCTGATGACACCCCTTCAGAATGTCTGTCAGGTTGCTCATGAGGGATTTCTGCCGGTGGACCTTAATCTGAAAGTCCTGTCCTACGAGGTATTGGCTTGTTTATCCTTGAGTCCAAGGTAGCTTTTTAATCTGTTTTAGAATAAGTAATGCTTTCAGGGGCTAGGAAGACCTTTTTTTTTTTTTGCCCCCATCTATCCTTAAATTAATTTTATCTTTATGGAGAATTCTTTTGAATAAGTGTGTTACAATAGAGTTAAGTGAGGCGCTTCATGGCCACTGCTTTTCTTAAATTACACTTGAACCTTGAGGTTTAGCTGGGAACCCTATTTCATCAAAAATTCCCACGCTCAGTGAATTATTCTGAGCTGCAGACTTGTAAGACACATCAAATCAAAATAGATAATCTGTATGACTGTTACTACTGGAAGTTAAGAATAACTAATATTGATATCAAATATTGCACATTATATATCAATGCTTAAAATTTCTCAACTAATATTATAAAAATATTGATGTATAGATGCTTTTGGCTTAAAGAAAAGGCTTGCCATCTGTGAACTGAATCAGTTTGTTTTACTTTGGATGAAAGCACATCAGCTAATGTTTGATTGAATACTGCAAACACAAGCGGCTCAAAACTTTTGAGTTAGACCTTCAGAAAGGATAAGCCTGCTTTAGAAATAGCAAGACTATATTGTGAATCAGTTAAAGTTTTCTGGGTTTTAACTTTTTTCAAGCTTAGAAACTTATAAAGGCTAGTTATTTTATGACAAAAGACTACCATCAGGAATTATCAAAAAATACCAATAACCTCCAACAAAGCTGTGAAAATTGATACCAGTTATAGTTCTGAATGAATTCTGCAGAAGCAGGATCCTGCAAGGGAGACGCTCGGATTACTAGACTCACAAAAGTGACTGCATGGGAACGGGTCACAAAGTTGTGCCATAATTTCCAGCTCTGCAAACTCAGTCCAGCTTGCGGGACAGGAAAAGTGACTGAATGTGACTGATTCTGCTTTCAGCTTAGCTGGAACATTGACAGACCTCAGGGACAACAGGATCATGCCACACACACACCAGGAAAGCACAAAGCAAAATAAGTTTACCTTAATGCTTGGATAATAATATTAGTAAACTGTGTGGTGGGTTAAAGCAAGTGGGAGTGGGGAGAGGAGACAGCAGTCTTCTCTCCTGCCTGGTTTATAGAAGAAGCACTTCCTTCTGTGCTTCCCCATTTTTTTGCCTAGTGAACTCAAGGCCCTTTGTTTCCGTTTTCTTTAATCGCTGCTAATGAGGAAATTGCTCTCTATTCTCGCAGCGCTTACATTGCATTTACACTCGAGAGTATCCAGCTAATATTCCGTGGTTGGTTAGCCCTGTGGTGTTAAGGAAAAATCTGAACTTGTTGGGTTCCATTTCTTCCCTCTATAGGTAGAAGATCTGACCTGGGGAATGACTGACTGCATAAAAAAGTGTAGTCTTACAACTGGTCTTTTTGGTCCTAGAAACTGAGCAGCAGCAAACTCCAGATCCCGAGGTCCTTTTCTGGGTGCCTGACAATACAGACCGAGATGCCTACAATGAATGGTGTACCTTTCTGTGCTGGCTGTTTTGGAAGGATATTGTTATTTTTATATGCCAACCATCCCTAGAAGAAAGCTATGCTTGCCGTTTTTTGTATACGGTTGTCTCATGGCTTCCCAGCAGTGTAGATAAAACTGGAGTCAGCTGTACCTCACTTGTTGGTAGTGGGGTAAGGGAAAGAGAGACACAGTGATGGATGCTGTTGGGATGAAGCAGTCTTCCACCAGCTCCTGCTGTCCCATACGCATTCATCTCCTCCTGTGGATAGCGGGTTTGAAATTTTCAAATATTTTGAGGCTTCTCCTGGGTGTTCTAAGAAAATTAGTACTTCAATAATAGGTTTTACAAAGTTTTTTCTACTAGCTTGAGAAATAATGAAATTGCTACGTAGGCTGCCTTTCTCTTGACACACAGCTGCCAATCAGTAAGTATTTGTTGTTACAACTTGATATGTATGACACAAACTGGGGAAAACGAGATTCTTACTGCAGGTGTTCATTTTGATAATGCAGACCAACTGACCGAATTTTTAAAGGGAGCAAAGAAACAATTTTGGTTTTTCTTCTATACCCAGATACCCAGGAGGTTAAACACAACTGCCATAAAACACGTAGAACTTTAGCAATATGGACAATGGCAGTACAAATTATTGCACTGAATACAATGAAGGCCTTTGTCTTCATATAAGAGTTGGAAGATATTTCCAAATTTATTGAATACATTCTTTGCTACAGCAAAGTTTGCTAAACTGGTGCCCAATTATGCTGGCAGGTTTTTTTCCTGTGTTCTGAGCACATCTTCGAAATGCTGGTTCACTTCAGGTAGGCCATTCAAGGCTCATCAAGTGAGAATGATTTTCAGATAGATCCTTCAGTGGCCATTGAGGAGAACGTGTTAACTTAGGTCAGAGTCACACTGCTGATGCAGTGGTTTGTAGCATCTTATCAGCCTACAGGACCTTATGAGAAATTCAGATACTCTTTTTAAGATAATTCTCTGCACATTTTTATTATTTTTTTTTCACCAGTTGTTTTTTTCAATCATCCTTATGGTTAAAAGAGCTCAAGATTTCTTTATTTCAGTTCAGAAGTGAGCAGAAAGATCTAGAGGTTTGGATGAGTGTGTTGGCTCTGAGTTTAAACGTGAGCTTAACTTTAAGCAGGGCACCAGTCTTGATGGTATCTGTAGGGTTACTCATGTGCCTGTATTTAAGCAGGGCTCAGATGCTACAATGAATATGGACATTGGGCCTGAGATCTTGTACATAAGAAAAGAAAAAGGAAGTTCCTGGCTGAGGTACTGCAAATTCAAGCTAAAAACCTGCCACGTTCCTTTTTTTAACCCATACAATTACAGATTTTTAATCCATTATATATTTATTTTATTTTGCTGGCTATGTTTTACTGATGTGAAATCAAAGGCTGAATTCCTAAAGAAATAAAATTCTGCTTCCATTGCCTTTTGCTGCTAATTTAGGCTCTGTTATCTGTGGGTGTTTTGGTACTAGAAGTATGGCATCACTGTGGGTCTACAGTGGCTCCCCTGTGCTGGATCAAGTCTCTCTCTTTTTTTTTTTTTCTTTTTTTTTTTTCTTTTACAATGGTTGAGATGTGTTTAATTTATTGTAGGAAACTCTTAAAGATGCAAGATCCTTTTTAGAGGCTTCTACAATAGCCGTGAAGCACTTATTTAATCCCATTGAATGGAGGCTAGATTTACTAGCTGGGCTAGACATGATTTTTGTTCAGGAGTCATCTCGGAGTACATCGAAGTTTAAAGATCTTTGCAGAAAACCCAAGGAGAAACAAAAGGAGTAAATTTTAAAAGGAACTTTGTCAAGGAGGTTTAGATGTTAAACAGATAGAAAAACCATGGTGGCTTGACTGAAACGAGTGTTGGGTTAGCAGAATCGTTACTGATCCGGTGAGACATGCTAATGAGGCACTTTAAATGCAAGTTTGATGGAAAAAGGGGCAATTTCATACCAAAGTGCAGCAAGGTTACTGAATCAAAGAAGGTACACTTCAGTTCTGCAAAAGGGGACAATGCTCCATTGTCAGATCCTTTTTCTTTTGACTTTAAACATGTTTTAACTACACTATTTACTAAATTGTACAATGTGGCTTGCCCACTGATTGAGAATTTATGACCAGAAACAAACCTGTTAGGGGAAAAAGAAAAACTGAGTGTGATCCATACTGTAGCTGCATAAAATAGTTTGAATGAACTTAACCTGAGCACGGTGGGGGGTGCACAATATGGTTTTCAAGCCCAGGGGCCTAGGATCTGAGTTCAAATAGAATTTCGTCTTTCAATAACAATTTAAAAAAAAGGGAGAGTGTTTGGAGACATCTGTGGCCTCTCAACCTGCGTTAATATAGATGTCTCAGTTTTGTCTTAAAAAGCCTACTTCAGAATCATGCCTTGTCAACCCATCCAGCATGCGAAATGCCTCAGATTGCATCATGCCTGAAATTCACAAACATCTTGTTTTACTTTCAGTCATTACAGCTCTTTTGATAAAAATAAAGACTGACAACATCAGTACTTGCTCTTGCTGCCACAAAAAATGGTCGCACAAATCTTTCACTTCCATGAAGGAGAATTCAGGCTCCTGTATGAGATTTATTGAGCAGCTTTTGGGCATGATTACTACACACAAACACAATGAAATTGCCTAATTTTTGCCATGCTATTTGTTAAAAGAATGAACAAAGTTCAGTTGCAGCAAGGAACAGACTTTTTCCTCATCTAGTTTAGGAGAATTGCACTGCATAAATTATAAAGCATGTTACCCTGTCTTGGCATAACAGAGCCCCAGCTTTCACAGTTATAAGAAATTTCAGTTATGGGCATTTTTTAAATTTTTTTTTTTTTTCAAAACCAGAACCTGCCTGTGGCAATGCATTTATTATTTCACATCTTGTGAAAGGTTGCTCAGCTGGGTTCTGAATTTAACCTCCAACTTCCATGGGTTCCCACAGGCGTTCCTAGTCGGAGTCAGAAACCACAGAACCAGCATAAAAGCAAAAGGGTTACCAGAATGGAGAATCTTAACAGTTCCTTTCTCAGACCTGAAAATGGGATTTATATGAGGTTTCAAAAATTGCTTTAATTGTTCTCCACATTTCTCTATGTTTTATTGCTAAGCTTTCAGTTCATATCTTGGTCTAAAAAAGACTATCCCAATATAAAGGTTCTCTTTGTACATCTGAAAATGGAAAATACATGGTATCTCACTGAGGGGTCGTATATTGTAAGGCCTTTCTCCAAGTTTTGGTACAGCAACGAGTGGGAAAGTTTTGGTTGTCAATTGCAATGAACAAGGTCCATAATAAAAGTTATTAGATTCAGTGTCAGCTGGCAAAGATCAGCTGTAGATCTACAAACTTCTATGGTTCTGCAAACTTGGCTCTTGTTTTGAGCCTGCATAGCAAATGAGTTGGATTTTCACAGTGTCTTTATATTTGGGATTGGTAATTATGTATCCTTAACGTGTATTTCAAGATTGCATCTAGATGCATGTAGATTTGTCAGTAAGAGTTTATCATTGCACAATTTTGCACTATTTAAATACGTCACAGGATATGTATAATATGTGACTAGAATGAACATTTTCAGGTTTTATGTATATACTTTTTTTACCACAGAGAATGCAAAAGTCTAGGTAATAATAATAAAAATTGAAAACTAGGTGGCAGTAATACCCAGCTGTACAGCCCTCCTATGAGCGATGGTGGGATGATTCATAGTTTTCTTAGGAATTCTGAGGGTGCTGCAGTCCCATACTGAATGGCTCAGCTATTAACAGAAAAAGTACAGGACCAAATGTTCATATGGGTTCATTCACTTAAAAACACAGAATTAGTTACAGCCAATCCTCTTTTAAAAAGGAACAGCAAGAAGAACTAAAGTGAATATCATAGGAGAACTAATTAATGCAGCTAAGCTTGTTTAAATATATGTTAAAAGCAATTTTCTTCCTGCTTGCGCTGACAGAAGAAGGGGAGCTGTGATTACTGCTGAAATTCTTGTTTCTTGTGGTTGTGGCCAGGGGCCAGCAAGTATTCTAAAGTCCATAAGCAGATTGCTATTCACGTCGATGGTTATATATAGTCTATGGGATGGGTATTCTGCTCATGCCAGAGTAAGCTAAAAGTAACATGACTAAAATCAGTGGAATCACTCTGTAGAAAGACTATTATTGGCTCTGATCTCAGGAATTCATGATGAACATCCTCATTTATTTAGAGGCATGGGCTGAGGCTACAGCCCTAGAAGAATTAGACAACGGTAAGATTTATGGGCTGACTTCATTGTTTAAATGCAATATGCTCTCCTTAGATTCATACAGTTTAATTGCATGTGCAAAGAAGAATGCGATGTCCTTTTCTGGTTAGCTGAACTGCTTGTGTGGCAGGACTGCACAGAAAGGTTGGGGGAGTCCTGCCTCTTGGATGTGGTTCTCTGCCTGACAGTACTGGAAATATGTAGTACTTGCTTTATGTCCATAAATTATTTTGTTTGAAACTGGGTCACCTAATCATTCTCAGATCTGTCTGAGCTGCCACAAACTCATCTTTCTTCAGCAAATATTGCAGAGATTTATTCTGTATTTGATTTGAATTTGTGTAGCTCTGTCTCTGATAAAGATCTTTTGATATGTGCTCCTTTTCCAACAAATAGTTCTTTACTTTGCACAATCTTGCTGTACAGTCTTAAGCTCAGAGTAAGTCAGTGGCATTTCTCCCGTAGTATAATTAAAGTTGACATGCTTCCTCCTGTTCTTCGATGAGAAATATTAAATATATTATAACTCCTCCTTCTGTGCCATTTTTGGGGTCTAACTAGGATATAACAATGACCTCAATGTCAACGCTTGCTTTTTTGGGAGGGTGGGGTGGGGGGTGGCTATATTTTGCAAGCCCATTTCTATTACTACTTCTGCCCTTCTGAAACACGTGCAAGTAGAATATGATGAGGTCACAAGTATCAGTTCTTGAAAAAAGGGTGTCTTTCACAAGTTACCCAGAGCATTCACAAAATGCCTTTACCCAAACCTGGCAATAATAGAAAGGCAATTCATCTTAGCTGTAGGATTACTTGATATACGGTGTGTACCAGTCACTGGTTGACTTGCTAACTAATAGATAAGAATTAATAGTGAATTTTTTCCTTAAATCTAATAGTTCATTTTACTTTCTAAACAACTCTTGTTTTCCAAAGCCTCCATTTTCATTCTTCCTTACCCATTCTTTATTTGCATAATAGTGAAGCCTATCAACACAGTTTTTCTAGTGCTTTGTGAAAAGTGTGATAAGATTATTTTATTTGTATATTTTTTTGCATGAGTTCATTATATTAGGAAACAAATGTTAAGTCTTTGTACCTGAGCCAAACTGACTTTAACCTCTCCCAAACTAGAACTCCTACAGGGATGGGAGGAGTTTTGACCTACTCCTAAGGACATGGGGAACAGGATATACTTTGGGGTAACTCACTAATTCTGGGGGTCATGTGAGTAAGCACGCCTGGGGCCCAGCATAAATTTCTGCCTGTCTGGAGTATAGGTGCTCTTAAGTGATTATCCCCGCTCTTATAGGTATGTAGCCAACTATATGCACCTCATCTCTGCAGCTGGGAGCTTGCTTATAAGCACCAAACCCATTTGTCTGTCTATATTTTATAGGCTTAGAGTGCTCTTGATAGAACTATAGGCTTGTTCTTGCTCTCGTGGAGGCTTAGAGGAAAAACTGTTCTTTGCCGCTGGTAGCACAGGGTCAAACCTAATGCATACATTTGTGGACTTTTGCCCCAGCAAGACTGCTGTCGTCTTTTGATGAACAGAGCTAAGGGACCATTGGATATGTTCCAATGTTTTAAACTTAAAAAAAAAAAAAAAGTTCTGTAGAATTATATTGTCAAGAGTTCCTGTTGCTTATAAGAATGCAATTTAAAACAAACAAACCAAGCTGTGATAGATACAGTTATCAGCAATACAGAAAAGATCTTAGCAATTACTTTTATGACATCAGAGATCTGCTGAGGGTAATTAACATGTATTGCCTTAAGATTGTAGCACACTTTACACTTTACAATCACATCATAAATAGTAGGCTATCTGTGATCTCTTTCATGTATGTGACTGCTTTTGCTTTTTTTTAAGAGTGTTAACCAGATGACACTTCTGTCCCTTAATTTATTCTAACAGCCTCTTGAATGCCAAAGCTCCTGTTGATGGAAATCTTGTCTAAGGAAGGAAAAAAAGAGCAAATATAATCTCTGGGTGAGTTTAATGGATTGCGTTCTCTTCCACACTCCATGCAATTATACCTAGCAGAAGTCGATGTTACATTTTCCTGCAGAGGGTTATTGCAGAATGTTGCATAACAAAAGGCAACCAAAGAGAATTCTTTAGCCTTTCTGGGAAAGGCAGCAGTATCTTTCCTATTTACAGGAAACAAAAAGTAAATCATTAACTTCAAAAACTTGGAAGTGAAAACACTGTTTGGATCTGTACGTGCTGAGGGACAAGAATCAATATAAGTATGTAAGAAGGAAGATATTTTTCTGTGCACTATTTTCCAGTTACCCTGCATAAATTAGTAAAGAAAGGTGTCTCTGTTTCACGTAGTTGTACATGACTGAAGAAAATGAATATATTTGCCTTAAAATGCAACATATATCTTCACTTTTTGAATCTTCGGCTGAGTTCAGAAAAATAACTTACACTTCTGGAAGTCAAAGACTATTTTGCCTTTTATCTCAGTAGGATCAGGATTGAACCCCAGCATTATATTTCCATAGCAGTCACTTGTGCATTACATCAAAAAGAGAAATGGAAGTTTTCCAGCAAAAGAAGTATTTGGTTCTAAACTAGTCTTTTTTTGGCCTTGGTTCTGTGAACACATATGGCCATTTTTCATGTCCACACAAATCTTTAGGGTCCAGGACAATAGCCCTTAAAATCTTTTTTTTATATGGTGTAATATTAAGGTAATAAACTGGTCAATGCTGTGAACGGTATACACTAATTGCGATGAATGCCTTAAATATTCCAAGCAGGAAGGTGGCAACTTCTATTTACAGAAACATTAATCCACAAACTTTTAAACTCTTCAGCGCATGCAGAAGAATAAGCACTTATCTACCATGGTAAGCCTACATGTCGGTATGGTTTTGAGAAAGTAGCAGTTACAGGATTGAAAGCTTTAATCTGAATGTATACTAATTTTGCCATTTCTTCAAGGGAGTTTTTATCTACAGAACTTTTCTCTAAGCTGTTTGTCTAAAGCAGTGTAATATTGATATTGATGCACATATATGCTTTTATACAATTGTGTAAGTCTTTCATCATAAACGATCCAAAAGACTTGTATACATAAGACTACCTTTACACAATAAGATGTCAGAAAATGTGGGGAACACCTCTGAAGGCAGCATTACAGAGCTATTTCCCAGTAGAGATCTGGCCAGGATGCTTAGGTTAACTTTCCCATTTCCTATGCAAACTCTGAAAGCATCAGGTCTTAGTGATGATGTGTGGACAGGACGTAGGATTGCTGTGCAGTCGGAAAGGACCCCAGTCCTCATAAGTAATAAAAGAGCAGTGGTAGTGAAGGCTGAGCAAAGTCGGCGATACACATTCTTTTTGTGTTCACTGAGCAACTGCTGTCATCTACCTCTTTCCTTTTCAAAGTGCTAAACACAGGTACAGCATTAATGAAGATCTAAAGTTATACAGGTCCAAATGAGCCCTGTGTAACTTATTTTCCCTTTTGACTAGATTTATCTATATATGCCTAAAGTATCTTTATACCACTATAACTGTGGTGTAAATACACTCCGCTGAGATGCATTGTATTATGCCTATCTCTTTAACTTTACTAGCATTCTTTTGTATACAAACACTACAATCTGATCCTGAAAACCTTTCTCACTCCCCTGGAATCTGGATTTTCAGGCTAGAGGTTTGCCTTAAATCAGAAAGCTACAGATAATACCAAGGAATTCTTCCTTAAGCAATCCATGAAGGAAATGCCTTTTTTTTTTTTTTTTTTTACATTCAGACTATTTATAGATTTTTTTCTTACACTTAGATAAAAGAATTAAGAGTCTCATTTAGCTTGTACATGTCAGCTAGAAGGCTGACCCTTGCAAGAGATTTAATGGATTCAAAAGGCTCTAAAGCCTCTCTCGTTATGATATTTCAATTAGTATATCATATGTTTTATGAAGTTTTCCAACAGAAACATTATGTGGAAACTATATAAGATCTTTACTGGTTTCTTGAATGGTGTGGACAATAAAGCGTATTACAGCTTTATTCTGTATTTCCCAGTGAACTTGATAACAATTAAAACCTCTTAGTTTTGTCTATAGAAGAGTATACAGGGATCTGCCTTTCATCATTTGAGCTTTAAGCTGCCAGTTACACAAATTTCTGTTGAGTTCACTCATGTCAAATTTGTAATCTTGTAGCTCTTATACTGACCCTCTTATTATGATACCTGAATACTATTTTTGGGCACTGATCAGTGAGTTGTGAGACTGTGTCCTGTACAGAGCAGGAACAACATGGAGAACAGCAGCATAGAATTCATTATTCAGCCTCACCAAAGTGCTTCAGTTCTGGTCTAAATTAATCACCCTTAAAAATAAGAGGGCATAACCTAACCTAGTTATTTGCAGCTGACACATGTAGGTCCCTGCACATCAACCTCCCACCAAATCCAGCAAGAGGACAGTTTGCAGCCCCTCTCAGGACCGCATCTGATGTGACAAGAACAAAACAAAAGTGACAATAGTTCATGATGGAAAAGGCAGTAGAAGAGTAAGGGGAAAACTGTGAGTAGTAAGAAAAGAAGCTATTTTTGCAAATGTTTGCTTGCTTGTTTTTACCCTGTGTCCAAACCAAACTCAATGCAGCATTTTCAAATGTTTTTGTAGAGCCTTTATTCTTCTCTGACCTGATCAGAGATGGCAGGTAACAACAATCTCCTCTGAAAACACAGTGGCTGGAGATTTCCATTTTGATCTTTTTTTTGATGTTTGACAGTTTGGGTGCTGATGCAAACTGGTGAAGCATCTGCTCACAGTCTGCTTTGCTGTTGTCCTGCACTTTACGTCTGGCTTTCAAGGAAAATACAAGCTCCCATTCTTCACTGATAGTGCTTTACGCCCACTTTAACTGCTTGCATCGCATTTTCCTGATATGCAGCACATAAATGTATATGAATGACTGATCTTAGTTTTCACTGCTGTGTTGCCTTATTTCTAAGGCTATCTGAAAGCTTTACAGATTATAATAAAGTATACTTCTGAGTGTCACTATACCATGTGAGAGGCATTGGTCTAATTTTACAGGTGATGATCTCCTGGAGAAAATTCTGATAGAATTTGATCAGATTAGTAATGTTTTTTCAAGTTTCTGTAGAAAAAAAAAAAAAAAGAAGGATATTTCTAGTAAGACATTCCAAAATTGGCCCCTAACACAATAAAATGGAAAACATTCCTTATTAGACTACAGATTGGCTTAATCCTTACTTCAAGCTGATACATTTTTGCTGGAAGGAAACAAAGACAAAAAGTCTTTCTAAAACACAGAGTTGTTATTATTTTTTTAGAAACTGGTAAGGACAGAATCAAAATCTCCCTTCAGTTCCTGTTTCTTGCATCAGGAAGAAATTCCTCTCTCCCCCATAATCCAAACACATTCAGATCGCTGCTCCCATGCACTCTTAGCGTTTTGGTGGTGTATGGTTTTATGTAGCGTGATATGGGTCGTTGGAACTGATTCTGTGAGTATCACTTACGTGTCAAACCATTCTCCTTCCGTGAATATCTTCTTAGAGGTGGATGACTTTGGTAAAGGACTCTGCCTTTGGAATATGATGCCCTGTGTACGTGAGTGCATTTGTCAGCAGTGCTTCTTCCACACCTGCAGCCACGCAACCCTGGCCCTTCGTGTCAGGAGAGCGCAGCCTCCGCAACACAGCAAACTGCCTGTAACTTTTATTCCTGGGCACCCTCGCTGCTTTGGGGCAGTAGCAGAGGGCAGAGCAGGGGGCCTAGAACAGCAGGTCTCTGCCAGAGCTAATGTGGAAGCGAGTGCCTCTCCTGCCCGCACACTTCTCACCGCTGTCCTACAGGTAGAAAGGCAGCCTGTGTGGATTTACTTACACCTCATTGCCTTGGGGTGAGAGATGGGTGCGGGTGAAAGCAGCCACTGAGCAAAGTTATTGCAATGACTGTTTTTTCAGAGTGTTTCCCCTTTGGTGTCAATTTTCAATGGAAAGTATTTCTCATGCCACCACAAAACAGAGATACTGCAGAGTTGCAGAACATTGCTCCTGAAAGCTGTCATGAAATAAATATATAAATGAGGTTATAAAAATGGGTTTTGTATAAACTGCCCTCTTCTAGCAAACATTTCACTTCCTATAATTGTGTGCGCTTTTGTTTGAACTTATCAAATATGTGATTGTTCTCCTTCTCCTTCAGGGAGATAAGAAATCCACCCTCCGGATATGCAGAATGATGTTGTTGTAATCACTCTTCAAAGGGAGATCCACAGTAAACAAATGTTGTTAGCCTGTTGCCTCTGCAGCTTCTTTTGGTGAGCTGCAGAACTTCCAGAAAAAAGCTGGGACTAAATAAGAGGAGAAATTTAGCTTAAGAACAAGTAGATAATTTTCCTTTCTTCAGTCCCCAGGAAAGACCAAAATTTATAGGTCCATGTAAGAACACCTCAAAAATATATAATCTTTTTTTCTAAGCAGAAAGTATTTTGTCTCAGAATAGGTTGACTCTTTGAAGTCTGCCAGCGTTGCTATAAACCTGCAAGACTGGGAAACATAATTATGCCTTAAGGAAAAGCGCTTGGACCAGATAACACTATGTATAACAGCAACAGGGTTTCAGTGCACAAGTTACGTAAGAATTTTATTGTTGCAGTTACACCTGCCAAAATCACATCCCCTCACCGAAGCTGCTATGCTGACCAAACATTTAAAAGCAGACTACAACTTATAGCTGTGTGTTTGGTTTGGGGTTTTTTTCTGCAAAGGTAAAGTTCCTAAAAGTGATCAGATGAGCCCTGCGGAACTAAACTCTCCAGCCCAATTCAGCAGCACTAGCCTGCAAGGTTTACTAGCCTGCAAGGTTGCCCAGCCTGCCCCGTGTTTGCCCTTTGTCACAAATAGACTGTCTCTGAATTATTACACATCTGACTCTCTCCCCTCTTCCACTTCAGGCCTTCTGTGTTGAAATTCCTAACAGAGCCGCACAGCGTTAACGCAGGTGCGGTCACTTCTCGGACACACAAGTGAAACAGGGCAGGGCTAGGGCTGCTGTCTTACTCTGCTGAGGGTTTGAGTCCTCTGGAGGGCTGATGCAGCGTGTTTGTAAAGCATAAGGTCAAACGCGATGAATAGGTTCATAAGGTACCCGTGCCCTCTCACATGAGCAATAGAGCAGATGCAAATATCCACCCAGCGTGGAGGTGCCTGGCTCATTTCTGTGTTCTGCATGCAGCCAGATTTGTGTTAGTGTGCAACAGATTTCTGCTCACAGCTGCTTATTACTCAAGGAATTGAAAGAGCAAAGCCCAAAAGCCATGTATGGTGCAAACCCTTGTTTATTAACAATAGAGTCTCTGACTAGAATAGATGGAAATCTGCTCTTTGATTTTTGTACACACCACCTTAGATTCATACGAACTGGAGAGATATCTCTTTAGGTCTTGTGAACTGTTAACAGAGTGAAATTCCAGGTTTATAAATTAGAGGTTTGACATGGTTCATTGTCACATAGTTTGAATTCCTACCCAAATCTGATCTATCTGAATTCTGAAACTTCTGAGATTTGCTGATCCCTAACATAAGCCTTAATTCATAACACAGACTTTTAAGGTCACACTGAAGTCAGTGAAGTTAGGTGTTGCTTAGTCACGGACAGTTAAAACCAGAAAGTGATTCAGATGTTACAGGACTTTCTGCATAACTACTGTGGGAAGAATCATCTTCTTCCCCCCCCCCGCCCCCAATTTTTTTGAGTTCTTTCTGACAGTAGCTGAAAAAGTGTTGTACAGTAAATCAGTCAGAGGTAAACTTTCAGCGCTACTGTCAGCACTTAACAGACTTCAATCTCAGTTAGAAAAGTTCTTGTCTAATTGTATTGCTATTCATGAAATCTATTTATGTATTGCTATTCGGGATGTGCTTAATCTTAGCATGCTTATAGCCACCATTAGTTTAAATGACTTCCTGAATTTTGGCCTCAGATTTTGCGCTATTTGGTTGCCTCCAGTTCTGTTGTGTATGTTTTAACCAGAGTTGAAACAAGCAGCCTCTTCTTATGGTGTTTGTGCTCTATTTGAAGCAAAGAGGTGGAAGTGACGCTTAAGGATTCACCCTTGCAAAAGGTAATCAAAGTGTGGAAGTGCAGTCATAAAACTTTGAATAGCTAGAGCTAGTACACGTGGCAGCACCTGGGAACTGCTGTAGTAGAGTAAAAGCCTTCTATACTGTCATGATGGCTTTACTGAGAAGATGAATTATGATATACAAAGTCTTTCTCAAAGACAGTATCTTCCCTGTTTTCTAGTTTTCCTGCTGAGAAGTGTTAGTAACATTGAACATATTTATATTTGAGATAAGTTCTAACCTAGCAAAGTGTTTAAGCAAAATTACACATTTCCTTTCAGTTAAGCATATAGATATGTATTTTGCAGATTAATTATTTTGCACTTTAATTTCATAATTTATGCTGTAGTCTTTGTTACAGATCTTATCTATGACTAAAACCTGTCGGCTAATATTAAAGGTCTCATATTCTGAGTGACTGTCATTGCCCCTGCATTCAGATCAAACCAACCCATTCAAAAATGTAAATCCAAGTTGATTTTTCTTGCTTTGAAAACAAAGGCTCAATTGTCAGAATTGTCTATTATCTAAGCATTTTTGCAGAATGTACATGGATTCATGTCCCTCAGCATAGTGCATCCTTTGTTTGATTTGCTTTCAACATTTTTGATGTAGGTGATTTTTTTCTTTTCTGTACTAAGAAAGGTAGTTTCATTTTTCATCACTTCTTTTCCAAAGAATAAAATGTTTGTCTTTACAAAGTTTTCATTGAATGATAATCTGTAGCATATTAACTACTAATTCGTTGGAAGGATACTTGGTGACTACAATAGTGAAATACAAGCCTTGTCTCAGTAGAATCTGGATTTCCTCTCTTTATGTTGGTTTGGTTACCTAAAGATCAACAAGTAGGAATTTTGTAAACAATTTCAAAATAAGATCAACATCTGAGCACCCTCATCAAATTCACTTTCAAAGTGTCTAGCCCATCAAGTCCTGCCCAAGTCAGTGGGAGATGTAGGGTCTCAGCAATTTAAAAAAGCAGGCTATTGCTTTTTTAAGTGCTTAAAGATGGATTAAGGAGGCTAAATCTAAACACCAAGATTGAAAATGGTGGGTTTTAATTCCTTTGAACCAAAATTTAATGTCATTGTCCCTGTTAAATGAGGCTGTGAGAATTATGGCTGCTGTTATGCCACAAGTGTATGGATATTAGAATCTCTCTCTTCTATGAACACTGAAGTTTTGTAATGTTTGATAGATTGCTGGAGCTCTCCTGGACTCTAAAAGTCCATAAAAATTCCATTGTTAATGTTTCTCTTTCCAATGATACCTCTAAACTCAGAATGCCTTCAATTAGCTGCATTTTCTACTTGAGTCTACTTGCATGAAGGAGCATACAGGTACAAATATCCATTCTCAAAGAAATTCCATTGCACGTATATAACCTCAGCTGTTGCAGTTAAAATCTTCCTGAGAATCCCTTTGTTTTTGTGTTCCCAATTTCTTCAAACAGTTCATGTCTATTTTTGAATTAGCTTGCATAGACATTTTATTCAATATGGTGGTCTTGTCTTCCTTGTATTATAATTCTCACACAAAGAAAACTGAGAAGACAATTTTCATTACAGTAAGAGGATTTTTTCAAGGCTTGAATTTCATGTACCTTTTATGATTAGGTTTGCAGCGTCTTGTTTGGCTGACTATTGGCTGATGCTGCAAGAAAAAAGCAGGTGTACAGGTTAGTCTGTTTAGCTACCATTTTGAATAAAATGTACAGCATCTGGAAATAATTAGCTGGAGTGAAAATCAAATTGGCCAGTCATCCTTAACAAACAATCAGTAAAAAGAATACAAGTAAACTTTGCACAGTGACACAGGTTCAGTTCCAGGAATCCAACATGCAAATATTTATAACACTGTTTCACGCTGATGCCCATATTCTTCTGCTGTTCTCTAAGCTGGAGGTCTCTCAGGAACAATCCATGCTCAAAGAAGTTTCTGGATGCTTCCACCCACTTAAGAGTGGAGAAAGTTACAGGTGTACATATTGTACGAAAGCATAGCGAGAAAAAATTGCATGTGGCAGCTCAAAATCCATGATGTAGTTACGGTACCTGGCTAGATCTGCTGTAGCCATATTACCACAAGTATTGGTTACATGCCAAAATGTTCTGTGAATTCCACCATCTTCACAGTCATTTAACGAAGTGAAAGTATTTATGTATACCTTTGAGAAATAGGTTTTAGTTTATATAAGATTTAACCGAGAGCTGCAATAGCAAGGATGGACAGCACATTGTTAAGCGCAGAAACCACAATCACCAGAAAGGCTTTCTGTTTTATTTACTGACCCAAACCACAGGAATTCTTTCATTACTTCCTTTCTATTCATGCAGGTACCATATCAGGATGGGCGAGCTGTCTCCAGCTAAGCAAATTAAACCACGGGGACAAAAAACAAAATGCAAGTTAACACGTTTCTGATTTTTGCCTATGAAAATGAGCTTTAGATGCGAGGTTGTGATCTATGTAAATTAAACGTAACCCCTCCATATCAGAAGATAACTCCCCTTGGGCCACTTAAGGACAAAAACAAGGGTAAAAAAGGTGCTAAGGGTCCATGCTGTGACACCAGATTAAGGTACCTATTGTGTGAGAAATAAATAAATAATAATAATTTTGCAAGCTTCTCTGTCCTCCATCCGTTACTTGAAATTAGAAGAAACAAAGATTCTACTGCAATGATTTCTCTCTTTCCTTTCACAGTGCTAGCTTGGAACTGCCTTTTGCCACTCAACTTTATTGCTTGCTTGGACTTTAAACTGGTTTCTTCTGAGTGAATCAAAGATTGTACTGACCTAAATGTCACTTGAATTAATGTATTCTTGTTTCAGTCTTTATTTTTCTCTTGGAGCCACTTCTAGCTTAAATTACCTTGTATTTCAGGGCTTGAAGACAAGGTCACAGTCATGCAAAGAATTAGAAGTATGGGACGTTTCAAGTTTGCTTTCAGTATTTTAAGAGAAACAAGTTTGAATGCAGTTATTCCTGAGCTTATGAAATAAAATAACTGTATCAGTACTAACAGCCATTATTGTTACGTAAAACCACTTGCTCAGTGATGTATTCTTCAGCAAAAGTGAAGGCGAGTGACTAGCCAAGCCATATAAAGAACAGTGTGTAAATCATAGCTGGAGCTGGAGAACTCCTTGGCCACGAGTAATTCTGCTGCGAATTTTCATCTTATTCTTCTGATGAATGTTCCTTTCCTTTTGCAGAGACCACAGCCATCCCGAGTCCAGTTGCGCAGCCGCATAGCCCCCACACATAATACTTGGTCTGTCAGCTGCTCATGAGTGATATATTGCAACAACTCAGTGTGCAGTTTTGATGGGTAGAATCACGGCTCTCCTGGCACGGTTCTGAACTGTCAGTAGAAAAGCAAATTATTAGTGTCTAGTATCCAGAAATTTTCTTCAGGGAGAATAAGCACCACTATTAAAGCTCACTTTCTATGAGAATAACCAAGCTATTTCATTCTGCTGGTTACATGGTCATGGCAATTTTCCTGGAAAACAAAGGCTAGAGGCACTATTCTAGCATAAGCAGAGCTTTTCTAAGAAGTGGACTCCGATATTTTGTAGCATTCTTTTAATTCTGGTAGTATTCTGTGTGCTCTCTGCTTTTTCAAAGTGTGTTCCTACTTCTTGCCTTATTCTTGTAGCAGAACAGAGTCAAGGTTTTCTGACACTATAGGGAAATATTTGTCTGAGAAAAGAACAGTAGAAAGTAAGGCCAGACTTTTCAAGAGTGGCCAACTTCATCAGACCATTAAAAAACCTTGAAATCTTGGGATTTTGTTAGTAGTGAATAAAGTTCTCTTCCACAATTTTCTTCAGCAGAAGCAGCAAGGTGTGAACTTTAGAAGGACAAAACAAAGGGGGAAAAAAAAAAAAAAAAAAGCCCAAGGGGGTTTCTATGTTTAATTTCTGGATACTTTATATTTCACAGTTGCCAAATATGCAAATGTGTGAAAGAGAAAATGAGCCCTACAACTCACTTTTTAAATAAGATTACCTTCCTTAAAAATAGCTTATATTAATATTTGGCATAAATCAATTATATAATGTCATGCTTCTTCACCATTAAACTTCCAAATAGCCATTACAGGGACACAGAAATGTACTATAGTACTAAGGCAGGAGCTATTATTCCACAGTTCTCCTGTAGCTTTTTCTTCTATTGTCCTTCCATAGACCAGACAAGTTCACCTATCATACAATCTTTCTGTGAAATAAATAGGTAAAATGAGTAGAAACAGCTAAGGAAGAAAGAGAGGCATATAAACCAGAGAATAGGAGAAGCTTTTGCTTTTTTTGTTTTGTGTTTATATTCGTATTGTATTTGTTCACTTACTTTTTAGGCCTCTTTCTTGTCTCTTAGAAGGTAATTTGCTTTTATCTGCCACCTTGGTTTTCTGATGCTCCTTATGGAGACAGTTTCGTGTGCCGGATACTTCTTACGTTAACTAAGATGCCTGAATTCACTCTTTGGTCTCAACATTCACCACTTAAAAATGACAAACTTAGCTGTTTCCTGTGTTTTCCTGCAGTAATAGCAGCTGGGACAAAGAATCCTTAACCCATCTCCAGTTTGATTCATGACCTATTCCCCCTGTGTATCACTCTCTGTTCTCTCACCTAACATAGGTATAGAGTACAGATTCCAATGAATTGCTTAAGTGCTTTTCCCACTTAGAATATGCTCTCTCTTTGTTAAGAGGCTTTTAACAGCTGCTGATAATTTCTTACGGACACTTACAAAGTAGAATATTAAATGGAAAATTTAAAGTGAATTTGTGCTCACTTTTAATATTTTGCTTCTAAGGTGCTCGTAAAAATTAGGAAATTGTTTGAAAAATTATCAAATAGCAAAAAGTGATTCAATCATTTGCATATGGCAATAGAAAATGATTTGCATAAACTGTTTTGAATAGAAAATACAGTAATGCTGATAATTCTGGATACATTAGGAGAATTGGCTAGATCTGCACTCGTTTTAAATTTGGTATGTGCCTCAGATTAGGGTCAGAAGGAAGTTGGAGGAAATTGCTCCCTTTAAATGTCCTGTTCCTTAAGGATTTGGGTGGGTCCAACATCTAACAGTCTAAGCTATAAAGGAAAACTCTCTTATGTAATTTGCAGCAAATCCTAAGCTTCATCTAAAAGCTGTGGCTCATCAACCTCGTAAGTGCAGTATTCAGGGAAGCATGATGTTGCAATGCACATTACATCAGTGTTGCAGATACAGTACATTTGGTACTGCTGTTGCTTGAAATTGCTGACTAGTAATTTCTCTTCTGGATCGACTGAGTCAGCAAGTTCAGTGTATTTGGAGCTGTTTTATTTCCACAGCAATTCTGCTTTCAAGTGGTTGCAATGAAAATACATCACAACATTTCCTGCATTCCTTAGTGAAAGTAATTGTTTTTAATTTTACTTTTTTACTTTGTGTACAGCTGCAACCCCTGGAAAAGGAGGAATCCTCTTTATTCGTATTTGACAAGCACTCGAGCCTAAAAGTTAACAAACACCAGGGCAGTATTTGACTGCACTAAATATGATAAACAGAAGTAGTAGCAGGGACCTTCCTATCCATTCTTCTTGGATGCAGGATTTTGCATGGGATCGACATCCTGCAATTGAGCAACACCTCTTCTTGCTTCATCTCCTTTCAGACTTGAGCTGCATTATCAAATGTCGTTACTTAAAGCCAGAGAGGAGGGCCTGCATTTCACCCTACCCAGTTGTTTGTAATATAAAGGATGAGGAATAATGAGATGAGAGCGTGGAAGAGGACCAAAAGAACTTTAGGGCTATGTACTGCTGGCAGAGTTGCTATCTTTATTGAGGGACTTGCAGATTCAAGCTGGTTGCATGCCCTGGCCATGTCATCGGATTATCAGGCCTAATGCCACTTTTCCTCTAGGACAGCAGGAGCTGCACCGCAGCATGCGCTTGCCTTGTGGTCTTGGCGTAGCCCGGAGTGGCACGGGTTGAGGAGGTCTGGCTAGAGTGCGTGAACATTTGCATTTTGGGTATAGAACTGAAACCTGGAGGAATAGCCACAGCTGGGAAAGCCTGCCTGCGAGAGAGCGGTTGCAGAGAAAGAGATGTCTTGCAAGACCTAGGAAAACGTAAAGGAATGATGTATAATATTAAAAGGGTTACAGCAGGGAGAACAGGCCAGGCTTATGAAAATCACTACTGTTGGGGACACAGACAAAGCACGGCAGCTATGCGGGAGGAAAAGGGATCACACTGGACACGGAATGGAGGCAGAAGAAAACAGAGAAACAACTAATTGCAGAGAAATGCAGGAGAGCAGAATCGTCTGCCAATCTGCAGAGCTAATAGACCTCTGATCACTGAAGCATTTTTAAGCAATTTTTTGGTCTTTTTGTAAAGCATGTGTGCAAAGTAAATATGAAACTTGTTTTGTTAGAATAGGAAAGCACTTAAGACATCACAAAAATATTTGAGAATATTCAAGAGTAATTACAGCCTCAGAAATCATGAAGTTAGTAAGAACAACTGTAGATACCAACGTGAGGGAAAAAGACTGCATATTCACTTGGCAAAAGATGGGAACATATTTGTAAAGATGGTTAAAAAGCTTCTGGCATACAGTAGAGCATAGACTCAGAGCAAATATATTCCATACATCACTGGAGCCTAGCTTGAAGGTTGGCACATGTCCTGCAGGCTTGAGTCGGAGTTTTAAATTTGATCTTTCGCTTGCATATTACCTGTAATTATACAGTTGCCGTCCCACTGGTTTCAAGCATTTTCTGGCTTGTTTGATTTCAGGCTGCATTTGCTCTGTTTTGGGGCTACAGGCAGACCCCCATGTCTTATAATTTTTAGTGAAAACCACGGAGGTCTTCCTATTTAGCAAATAAGCTCAAGGGCTGAGAGCCTGGTGAGTGAAGGCTATTCAGACAGAAGAAATAGGCAGCCTTCAGAGTTTGTTTTCTTATATGAAATGAGTCTAAATTCTCATCTATCTGAAATCTGCCAATCATTTGTAACATCTTAGATGGAATATGCTTGGCTTAACCATGGTGGATATCACTAGAAAAAGGTTAGATTATATATGCTCCATGCATTATATGTAATTAGTGGAAATCAAAGCTCTGTTGCAATGATTTTCGTCTTTGCTTTCATAGTGTCAAAGCGTCAACTTTCTTGCATATTCCACTGAAACAGCGGGTGCCAGCCATTGCCCTTTGCAGAATGGTGGCCCAGAGCCGCAATGTAGGCTGCGGAGACAGAGGGTAAAAGGTACTCGGGGAGGAAAGGGGGGGGGGGGGCTTTATGTGCCTAAAATGGTTTTCTGTCCACATTTGGGTCAAGCCACTTGCCATTCCAGGAGTAAGAAAAGAAGAGCCACCGAGAGGTACAGGAGGGACTGCGAGGTGATTTGCCATGCTCCAGTTCTCTTGGCCCCCAGGAGGTCAAGAAGTGAGAACAATAACATTCATTTTTCCTCCTTGTTATCGTCTTCCGTGTTTCTGTGCGAAATACTAGATAAGGTTTGAGTCATAATAACGTGGGAAGAGCTATTGAAAATATTCCTTTTGTGGGAGCTAGATGGCGCCGTGGATTAATGCTCCAGCCCTTTATCTGGGATCTTCTGGGGCAAATCCAGTTAGGTCAGGTAACAACTTGTAAATTCCCACAGGCAAACTAATTGCCATCTAGATCAACGGAATTATTTGTATTCTTAAATCCTCCTGGGTACCCAGCCTCTCCTGGACATCAGCAAGGACTCGTAGCTGGAATCATACCACCACAAATGGGGCCACGTCCTCCGTGGACACCAGTACGTGCTGCAACAGGAGCCACTTGCTCACCCCGATGGAAGACAGGTGACTGAGATAGCAGAAATCCTGCACTTGCATTAATATATCCAGGTGGAGAAAAGTACAGCTGCTGGTGCTGCACCTGAGTTTAATCTCTGCTTATCAGCCATAAAAATTGTCTTTATTTTTTTTGAGATCACTTACATTAAAAAAGCAAAAGTAAGAAACCAGCAATCCATAATTCCTCTGGCAAGACTAAGATGTATTTCCGGTTTTTCAGGCTATTTCTGTGGTGGTGTTGTTAAAGGATACTTGCCTGGAATCATCCAAACTTTCCGCTGAACTATTAAAAAAAAAAAAAAAAGTAAAGCACAATAGAATAAACTGGAAAGCACATCTCTGTGCACAAATGTCAGCACACTGTTGGGCATGGGATTTGTATTCAGACAAAGTCTTGCTCTTTCTTTTTGTGAGAAAAAGAGTCTTACTTAAAAACAAATGGCTTATAAAACAATGCAAAGAGACCGGGGAAGACCACTTTATTGTGAAAAAATGAAAATTCAAAGAGCACCATGTGAGAACTTAAACAGCAGTCAGCGATGGGAGCAGCCACAGGACAATTTGGAGGATGATCAGTGGGGACTAGAAGCCGTTTAATGGGGGTTAAATATCGAGCTCAAGCAGATACGCTGAATTGTTCTGTGGCCGGTATGAAGCAAATTCAACGATAACCAGCTTTCAAACTCTCCAACCCCCAGCCGTTCATCATCATCATTGGCCCCAGCTGTTAGCAGAACGACGGATGAATAACTGGCCTAGGAAATGAGTTATCCTTTGGCCTCTAGAAAGGCTGAAACACAGCGATGCCATCACCAGTCTCAGCTGTGTGGAGATGTGAAAGGCCTCCACGTTCAGCTGAAATGGCAGGCAGGGTTCAGAGTGTCCAGACCGGAGGTTTTTTCAGCCTTTCTCTCTGGGGTGTCTGGTACCATTTACGACTAGAATCAGCACTGGGATGGCACAGGGGAGGGGAGGTGGGAGACCCGGGCCCTGCTGCCGCTGGGCATGGGCTACTCTGCCCCTCTGCGTCCCTTCCCGCCATTTTTCTTCTGCAGATTTCAGATGCAGGCTCCTTTGCTCAGCACTCAGTAAACAAGGGCTCTCCTCCACCCCGTGCTGCCCTGACACAAATAACTGCTTTCAAGCTTCTAAAAAAAAAAAAAAAAAAAAAAAAAAAACCAGAGAGAAAAATAATATAGCTTAGACAATGTACCTTGGGAAGAAGCTCCCAAGATTTATTCCAGCAAAGCAAGAAGGTGCGTATGTCTCTACTGACTGAATGAGGGGCAGGACTGAGGTGACAGACATTCATTATGGGGCACATTCTTAAAGCTTTACTTCTTCTTCCTATTTTTTTCCTGACATTTGCTGTTTTATACTCTCTGGCAACCAGCAGAGCTCCACTGATGCTGACTTGCAGAGCCCACAGAGATACTAAGGAAATATTTTTCCTAGCAACAAGCGGCACGCGAAAACACGAAGAAACGCTTCCCCTGCTCTTATTTCCCTTCGGTTTTTTTGGTCATCTGGTGCTGAGATAAGAGCTGCGCGGTGAAACCTGCTGCTAGCTTGTGTTTCGCGAGGCAATCTGGAATAGAGGAACACGTAAAAACTTTGCGCCTGCCGTTAGCTAGTGCAGAGGCCTGCCTGAAATCATGGTGGCGTGGGGCCGAGCGGGCCTGCTGCCCACCATGCCGCCTGGCCTCCATGCCGCGAGGTCGCTCCCATGCTGCTCAACACCAGCTAGCGCTGAGGTACCCTCAAGTGGCTCTTCAGCCAGCGAAGACGAAGAGGTGTATGGCATCGCCTCAAGATGGCTGCCGCGTCCAGGCCCAGCAGTACAGTGGATAAACGAAATGATGCCGTCCGAGGCAAATCTCTTGTGAGCGCTGCCTGAGGTGTTTGTTCCCACAGACCCCGGCTCAGGTAAGGCTCTTAGATGTTGCTCTAACGAAAATGCAACAATTAATAAGGGCTGAAGGCAAGCGCTCCCAGGTGTCAGGGATGGGCAGCACCCCCTCCTCCCCTCCGCTGGGAAGCCATGAGTGGGAGCCCTTGCTGCTGTTAGGTTGTATAGGTGGCAACTCCACCAGTGCCTTTCTGAGGTAAATAGAGGAGGGGCGATGGCGGCCTGTGCCCACAGGGCTTCCGAGGGGGGCCCTGTTGGGCCTCCCCCAGCTGACAGGCAGGTGTGTCCACCAGGCACCATGGCCTGGGGCCCCCGGGGAGTCCTGGCCACAGCACACAGGTATGTGCCATGGCATGCTGCTCGATGGCCGTGCTCCTGAGGCGTTTCTCCTGGCTGGGCATGGGTAAGCAGAGGGACGGTCGGGGCTGAGAGGCAAGAGGAATTGGTCGGCAGTGGACAAGTGGGGCCTGGTTGTGGCCCTCTCAACTGAACGTGGTGACTGGAAACAAGTTTGAGTCCTAGAGTAAACACATGAAGCATGGACACCATTTACTTTCCCTTTCCGTCTTTGAAAACCTGAGAAGGAAATGGGATGGTGCTTCATCCTGACATGGCAGTATTTTCTATTTTGTGCCTGCTAGTGGGACAGAGGTAAAGCGTTAACATTATTTTAACTAAGGCGTAATTTTCTGGGATTGAATTATTAGCCATGTGGGGGCAATGACTGGTACTTGTGCCTGCTTGTGAGTAACTCCCCCTTCTTTTCTGTCCTTGCTCAGCCATGCTGAAACAGCATTTGCAGATGCGAGGGCAGTGGCCGTGGCAGAAAGGCTTTGTCAACACCAGCAAATCACTGTTTCTGCCTCTGCAAGGTCAGCTTCTGAAGGCAACGTGTCTGAGACCACGGCTCCACAACTGGTGAGGAACGTGAATTGCCAGGAAGCATTTAGAAATTACACAGTATTAGTGGGTAGAGCAAAAGCATTCTCATGGTAGAGCCAACCTCTGAATTTAAGGCCAGCCTTGCACCCATAGGGTGAATGTTTTGTGAGTAACTTCAGTGGGGTTAGGATGAAGCCCAGGAGGTTCTTACTCATCACTTGATGGGTTACTGAGAAGAAGAACATCTGCAGAACACGTTCCTGTATCATCAGTGTATTTCCTGAATTTGTCCGCTAGTATTTTAGAAGAATTTATCCTTTGGAAATGCTCGGTATAGCAAACTGAAAAGGTTTGTCTGCAGTAGAACTCTTACTTCTGTAGCTGTTTAGAAATAGTTTGCATAAAGATAAGAGCAGATTTGTAAAACTGGTTTGAAAGCAGCATGTAGGCAACAGTATACACACTTGAGGCAGACATACATGTCCCAGGATAAGAAACTATCCTGCAGGCTTAAACTAGAGATCAAAATCTTGTATTTTACCTGAATGTATATCTACGTTACAATATGATTCTTACAAACTCTACTTAGTACTTCCGTGGTTCCTGTGTGTTGATCTGGAGATGTTTTTTTTGCAGTGAAACTGCAAATAGTCCCCAGTTACGATGATTTAGCAAACTTTAAAAGAAAACTGAGTAGTGAAGGATAACGTTTTAAAAATAATGCCTCAGGGTTTTTTTTAGCTGAACTTGAACCCTTAACGGGTTTCAGATTTGCCAGTCACTCGTTACAATTTATCCGGGAATTGTATTACAGTGAACATCCTAACATGTAGGGACCAGATAGAAGACCTAAAGACTCTATTGTGTGAGGAAGGCCATATTTTCTGTTTTATCCTTCACTTTGGAAAGGAAAACAATGCGAGGAAATGGTGTGTTGATCAGTATGTTGTACACATCATGTTCTATAGGATGAGAGATACAGGACAATTGCCTTCTATCAATTCAAGTAATGTACTGTGTGTACATTTTTAAGGTACGTGCCCTGCTCCATACAGTGCTTAATGGCTTTATATTATTTATTTTCTGAGCTGTTGCTGGAGGATTCTAAATATAAGTCAGTAAATTCAAAAGCATGTATTTATTTCAAGATAGAAGTGGAAACATCCCCTCCTTGCAGCTAATAATAGGATTGACATTGTTAAACAATTAAATTGAAAAATATTAATAATAGGTGCTTCATGCATGTTAAACAAAACTTCAATAAGTGCTCTGTTTTATTGTTTAACTGTATGTATGAGTCATAAGGAAAGTGTTAATGTTCAGGATCGGATATGAATCATGTATTTGTGAACAATCTTCCAAGGCCAGCACCGAAACCCCAAACACGTTTATTCTTTGTAGTTAGTCAGCTCTGCGCTTGGAAACTGAAAGTGTAATCAAAGTGAGAGTTTGTTTATTAACTAGCGGATGCTGTGCATCTTATTTACACAGATTGATAATGGGGGGTGAAAAATAAGGGAAAAAACTGGTAATGCATGGAGCTCTGTGTCCCTGGGGTACAAATCACAAAAGGAACCTGAGCAGCAGTAGCACTAGCAATTAAATGCTGAAAGCATTCTGTGACTTTAAAAGGAAATCTCATATTCATGAAGGGAATCCATATGTCACCCTATTTGTAAAGAGAGGTGCCCCATTCTCCTAAAAGCTGACTTGAAGCATTTATTGTTTTGACTGCTTTAGCATTAGAGTGAGAGAATTCACTTCAAGGGGAACAAACAAAACAAGTGAAATGCACAGGAGTAACTTGGGTGTTATTACATATTTTATTGATTTGCATTACAGATAGAAAATTGGAATGATAAGCTCTTTGTGCCAGCTGTATTTGTGCATGCTAAGGAAATCAGGTTCTTTGTAGAAATTCGTAATTATTTCTAATCACTGGTAATAGGTGTGTTCCCAATTGCCTCCTCTTTGGGAAGGCATAGAGTGAAAGGTAGGTTGGGTTGCCTGTTCTGGAGGAGGGACAGAGGTAACTGCCAGGACTCATGCCCAGTATTACAGGCTAAGAAAATTTTCTGAGTGCTAGCTGTGGTTTAGGGGAGACCTCCGGAAATCTAGTTCAGTCTGTGATACTGCCTGACCTTGAAAAAACTGTTTTTCTTGTCTGTTTTCCCAGCTGTGAAATGGGTCCTGAAAAGCATTTGGTCAAGCTGCCTATAGTCCAATGCATAATCCCTCCTTTACTCAGTGAATTGCTATTGAATTCTAGTAATGCTGAGAGTGTATGATTTATGCCATTATGGCATACATTGTGGAACTGCTTTGGGATATGACAGAATCACCATGGCTTTTGTAAAGGTATGTGTTTGTTTATCTAGCTTTGTGTTGGCATTCTCATAATTTTAAAATATACTTAACTTTTAGCAATAACAAAAGTTTTCATGTTTCTGTGTATCTGAGGCTAATTTAACATTACCAGTCTAATCTTGTAAGATCATAAAAATCTGAGTATTAACGATAATATTAAAAAGAAGCAAAAAGTAGTTTAAATAACTTGGCAAGGCTTTGACTGAGCCTGCATTTGAATGGAGAATTCCTGGCCCTATACTCCTACCACTAAACCTTACTTAGAGGTAAGAAATGACATATATTCGCAAAATGTGTTCATATACAAACTATTTTGCTGGAGAGCCTGAATAACTGGTTTTGCCACACACTGAAATATGACTTGTGCTCTCAGGTGACAGGATGGTTGGAGTCACAGCTGGCACGCTCCTGGCCTTTTTTGGAGGCTACTGCAGCCACCTCCAAGTTGCCCCATGGCTTGGGACTTGCCTTGGAAATTTTGTGGAGAGAAGTGTGGGGTTTTTGACTTTTAACTTTAAAGGAGGTAATGGTTAGTGTGCTAGTCAAAGGAGATTTAATTGAAGTAAGATTTAGTGGTGGCTGACCAAGCAGAAATGCATCTAAAGTACAAATCAACAGTGATTTTATATGTAAACTTTATTCCCCAGCAACTTAGTCTCTCCAGTTCCTCAAATATAAAATTTTCTTTCTAATGTGTTAACACTCACATGTTTAAAGCCAGGCAGTTGCACAAGGTTTGCAATAACAGAACCAAATATATAAAGAATTAAAAGCAGTTCATTTTGCTATTTCAGTCTGTATTAATGCTCTGATTAAACAGCTGCATCTTTTTTTGAGTGGGGCCAGACATAACTATCACTGCTACTTTCTTCTGTTGCAGAAACATAAATTGACATTTGATTAGGAATGCTTCCTCCCTCAGCCTGTGTTGACTTCTTTGTATTTCTAAGTGGTATGCTCTATCTGCTGTGTTTAAGCAGAAGTAGCAAACTTCTACTTTAAAAATAAAAGCAAATCAAACCCTTTGCACATTTTCAAATTTACCTTTTTTAATTTTGTGACACTGTAGAGGTTTCATCTTCCTTGTGCAATTTCAGTTAGAGTACAAATACAACTGTACAACCCAATGGCCTGTTGTTGCTTTATGGCAAAGTACTTTCTGGAGGCTGAAATAAAAATTGTACATTGAAATGTACTAGAATTTAAACATCTTATTGCAGACACTTGGGTCAGTCTGTCTTGCTGTTCTGACAACATTTATTTTATTGCTTGGTATCAAATAGTATACCTCTGAATTACAATATCCGTGGATATATCTCTATTTATGTCTCCAACAAAAAAATTGCAGTTGTGTGTTGTAGCAGAGATCAGGAAGATATGTTCAAAGAGCACTTCCATTGCAACCTTGTGTGAGCTGATACCTCTTTCTCTCTCACTTTTATGTTTGGTACTCTCTGGTGTGAGAACTGCCCAAAATAAAGAGACCTCCCTGCAGTGCAGAGCTGTTTGAGTTACTCTTAATGCCCATCCTTGTTATTGATGGAGAAGCATGGCCAGAAAAAGGATGGAGCTGATGCATTATTGCTCTGTTGGTGTTGTAGTTTAACATTGTTAGCCCGGAGGAGTTTAAAGATGTCTTACAACCTTTCCTGTTCTCTCTCTTCTGTATAATGCTGTGCAGTCCATATCCATAATTTAGGATGCAGTCTAGTGTTTTTCCTTATTTGTGGCTTTAGCAGTAGGTCAGATTTATTGAATTTTTTTCTCATTAGAAGATTAAGTTTGTCTGCCATTTCTTGTCTACAGAGAGTCTTTCTGACTTCTGCCTGCCTTCAGCAGGGTCAGCTGGCGAAGCTTGCCGCCTTCTCAAGGTTGAAAATTTAAACTTTGCTGCCATACATTGTCTGCAAGTTAAATAATGACTGCGCTGAGCTGATTAACAGAAAACATTCAGTTTCCTTATTGCTGATGAAAGGGCTGGAATACATGTCCAAATCCCATTAGTGGAAATCTAGTCACTGGTGAACTATGCAAGATTTTCAGAACTCATGTAGTAAAAATGCACAAATATGAGGTAAGAAAGAGGAAAAAAGAACTAATTTTATGAACTGTTTCTGCACTATTGCAGCTTATTTTTATTTCTTTTTTAAAAAGGCCATACTCTTTGCTGGTATGGCAAAGGGTCAAATAATTGTTACTTAACATTTTGTAGTTTGAAGGCATGTGCAGTATCTATATAACATAGTAATCACACATCTTACCTTAGAAGTCTCCAGGCTCTTACAGCCAATATACCTGCAAGAAACCAGACCAGCCGCTAAGCTCTCGGTGATGGGACTATGAATGGAGGCAAACTAAAAATGGTCCCTCCCAAGCTGCAATTTTTAGATGCTTGTATTTAGTGGTGCTCAGCTGCCTATAGGAGTTGTTGAGCACTTGTCTTTATCAGACCCTATGCTGTTGAGAGAACAGAATGAGCTGTTCTCTTTTTTTCCCCCTGTGCCTATTGAAAGATCCCATGTGAATAATTCATTCAGTCCCAAAGGAGTGCTGAACCCTTGTGCTTCACAGTGGTTATCCGGGAAGAGGAGGAAAGGATTGTCCTGTTGTGAATGTTCTTCAGGCTGCTCCAGCCAGTTTATAACATCCTCGTTGCTGTATCAAGACTTCATGATTAGGGCCCTAGATTAGAAATTGTGGGTTTTTTCCCTGAAATGCAAACATTACTGTTAAATGCAATTATTAGGGGATATTTCATATTCAGTTACAAAGAAACTTGTTGAATTCCCTTAGTATGAGGAAAAAATAGAGGACATAATTAGGTATAAATTAGCAGCAATGGAAAAGATTGTTGGGTTTAAGCTTTTTGTAAGGAAAAATTACACGTCAGAGGCATTTATTGTATAGTTAAAAGCTGTCCACAATGTGCTGGTTACAAAGTCCACTTTACTGAATAAGTATGGGCAATGTCTTGTAGGTATGAAAGTAAGTATATTAATAACTCCATATTCTAGTTTTTCACATGGCCTTTGTTCTGATGGTAACTTTTATGGATCACATTCACTTGGTATATAAACTTCTTCCTAGAAATAAGAATATGTTAACTTTACTCTTATATGACTGAATTGCTACTGTGTTCTAATACGGCAGCTTCAAGACTTGTGTATTGTAGACCAACGGCTCTTTCAGAAAGCATTTTATTCTCCTGGAAGACATGCACAATAGCAGAAAACAATGCATCCACCAAAAGTTACTGCACTCCCTATCAAATAGGGAGTGTGGGGCCAAAGGGAGACCAGAAGGGAGATTTTGTACAGCTCCTTTGTTCCATGAGGAGTCGTCTTCAACAATGGGAGTGTTTCAGTTAGCCTCTAAACAGTGACAACATTGAGAAATATGATTAGGATGGAAAGTTGGTTGTAATTTTTATTCCTCTCCCCCCCTCAATGCCCATTTTGCTAGCAAAAAAAAAAACAACCCTAACTGGCATTCAGCCCAAGTATTTTAAATATTGCAATTAGCACATTGGGTTCACATTCCCGTAGTTCCCTGCAGTTTGTACCTTTCACTGGGCTATTGATAATCACTGGTTTTTGTTTGCTTCTTCCACTGTAGCAGCTTTGTGGTTTGAGTGGCTGTTTGTATAGTATTATTAACACCTATGCCACTAGCCTGTCATTGTGGACAACTACTTCATATTAATGTACATTTATTATCACTCCTTTACAGCCTGCTTGTCAATTTTTAGGTGGGTAAATGTACTATGCTGAATTGCAGAGAAAGGTACTGATACTAGGAAACAACTTCTGAAGACTTAATAGCTTAAAATAGTTTATAGTGGCAGGTGTAAGAGATAAAAGGAGAGTGTCATATTTACTGGTATATGAGATTCTAGTGAGGGCCATAAAATCTGACTGAGGGCATCAGAACAGAAAGTAAATTATTTTATTTTTCTTTCCTTTTTTTTTTTTTGTTTGATACACCTATCATTGCAATATCTTGAAGTATGCTTGTCTGCCTTCTGCTTTTATTGTCTTCAGATTTTCCCAGTCAAAACATTCTTTCCATTAAAATTAGAAACACAAACAAACTGCTGATTACTCTGAGTAGGAAGTAGACACCCCCCCAACCCCCCCCCCAAATATTGTGAGAACAGTTTAGAATACATTTGGATCCAACTTGTTCTTTCTTAAACACTGAAACATCTCTGGATAAGATTTATGATAAATTAAGGGATTCAAAACTGTTCCAGGGTAGGGTGTTGAGTTCCAAATTGGAGAACTGGAAGTGTCTGAGAGTTGTTCTTTTTAGAGCTGGGGAAATTTGATGTGCTTAGAAAAACCTCAGGTAGTAAAGTTCAGAACAACTGTATTGCCTTTGACTAAAATTAAGGCCTGCATTAGGGCCTTATAATGATAGATTCAGTTCCTGAATGGGAGTTCCATTTGTGCTTACCCAAAATTGAAAGGGATTCTTAACAAGTACTCTGGTTTTGGCTCATTTCTTTTGGAAAGGGCCCCTTACAAGTTTTGTTGTCTTTGTGTCCTCTCTGGTTATGCTGGAAAACATTTGCAAGCCGTACTTCCTCACATTGGTGCTTGGAAAATGCAAAGGCAAGAGTTTTATTCTGCAAATAGTATGTGTCCAGTCCCTCATTCCCCAGGTTGGGTAGATGCTATTTGTTGTGATTCTTTAAAAATTTTTAGGCAGCCTGGCACCTGTACGTTTCAAAGGAGCAGAGCAGATGCCTCTACTTTTTGTGGCTGTTTCATTCAGGTTATTTCCTCATTACACCAATACTGTGCTGGCTCAAACCTACCATTGTGTTAAACAGAACATGTAATATTCCATTTAAAATATAACACATTTATTGCTTGGCTCAGATCAAAGGTGCGTAGCTTCAAAGGCTCTAATTAAATTGTGATGATGTAAAATGCTAGCTTTATCTATATAGGTTACAGACTGATGGTTGGGTGTTTTTTTTTTTTAAAACCTATTGAGTTCAATATTGCAAAACTCTTGTAAGATGTTTCCCATCATTGCTGTTGATCAAAGTGTTAAAATAAATCCAAATATTCCCATTAGATTCTTTCCTTTTTCCTAGCTAGAAACCCTTACTATATAAACTGTTTGTTTATCTATGTCATGGTATTACTGTTCGTCCTTGCTGCCTCAGTTTTCTATCTCCTTCATTTGCTGTCCAAGTTCCCACAGCTTCCTTTCTCTGACTTTACTAGTGCTGCAGTTTGTAAACCCTTCACAAAGATGCCACAGATGGGAAGTATGCTTCTAGTTCAATTTTGGATGTGGAATTCAAGCCATACTTAAAAAGTTTGTAAACCATTTAGGTCAAAACGTGATTGTGTGCTGAAGTGTGTAGGATAACTTGAGCATTACCTTGAACCACGGCTTCTTCAAGGATTTGAACTGAAATTAAACCTGGTTTAATGGTTTGCAAGGCTTCAATCAGTGATTTTTAGAGATGGTTAGGAACAGTGTGGGCTGGGCCAACATCCCCTAACACTTAAAGAGTAACAAAGCTCTGAGTAGAGCCTATTGATTTTACACAGCTCTATTTAAATACAACTAAAAGCACTTTGTTCAGGAAAGCAGAATTAATTATAATGTATCATCATAAGCTGTCTCTATAGATTGCCTATGAATTATATTCCTAAGTACTGTTAATTTAGAGAGATGAATAGTAAGGTTACTTCACTAGGGAAAATGTAGATAGATAGCATTGAACTGCTGGATTAAAAGTAAGAAAAATAAGAAGTGTAAGAAAGGTATGAAAAATTCTGGGGTTGAAGTTAAAGAAAGTTAGGTGCTAAACCAGTAAAAAAGTAAAAATGTAAGTAACAGAAGTTAGGGTTGTGAAGTAAAGGGGGAAAGGCTGTGTGCAGCCAAACTCAGCCACAGTGTAGCTTCTCTGAAGCCAGTGGAGTGGCACCCAATTAAGGCAGGTATAATTTCTACTTTGTAATAGAAATATTAGCAAAACGGATGAATTAGTTGCAGCCAAATCCAGGACAAACTCCTTTGCTATAAATGACCCTACTCCATTGAAAGGAAAATGCTGAAGAATGAGGTCATTTGTGGCATTTTGACTCAGTCAAGCATGTGCAGCCAGAGAGAACGGTTTTGGGACAGTAGAGGTGTTTCCAGAAAGTAAGGTACCCAAGACTTCAGCTCTACAGTCTAATAATAATTGATAATAAGCTCAGTATTGGGTGTTTTTTATGGTCAGCAGTTTAGAAACAATGGTGAGGATAAAGTGAGGATGGAAATACTAATTTCTGTAAGTAAAATGTCATTTTTCTACTTGATTTCATGCTCTGTTATTTTCTCAGTGTCAGTGAAACTCTCCTGAATATAAAGGGACAAGCACTCTCTCTCCTATTCTTTCTTCCTTATGAGTAGCCAGGACCATATGTTCCACTTGTCTATGATCAATGAATCACCATTTGTTTCAGATTCCCTTGTAAAATTACATATTCATTTAAGTCTTGTATATAAAAACTTAAAAGTCCAATTTTGCAAGCTTGCATGAGCAACTAGTCAAGTGAATGGTCTTGTTTAATTCAGTGGAAATGCTCATATGCATTTTTTGCTAGATCAGGCACACCAGATGATAAGCTGTGTTTTATTACAGTATACTCTATGCTTTGGCCAGTATAAAACAGTGATGTTTTGCAATTTTTATATATAATTTTTATTTTTTGGCAAAAAACTTTACTGATATTCAGAAATCTGGAAAGCAGATACTACATAAATAATTCACTATTTCAGTATAAAGACGGGGGGAAGCAGATTTATTATAATTTTCCTCACAACACATTTAAATTTGGTATGTAGGGTCTTAAAAAGAGCATAAGTGAGAGCCAGCTGCCTACAGAGAACTTGCTTTTTTTTTTCCGCAGTCTTTTCTTTCAGTGCAGCCAAGTCATCTCTTGTAGTAAACTGCTGAGTCAATATATTTAAAAACTCACCAACTGTTTCTTATTTCTATATAGCTAACTGATAAGGACGTGTTTAAGGGTTACACCCTTCCGTATTTACAGTGTTAAGGCAAACATGGTTATAGGAAGCAATTACATTTAAAATTTATGGTGCGTATTATATGGTATCACAGTATTCTTTTGGCATATTTAATTTAATTTGTGTGTGCGTGCAAATGTAGTGCTAGAAGTTGGAGACCTGCATTCACAATGATGGATACAACAGGCTGCTGCCAAGCAGCTTCCTCACAGAACCTTCTCTCAGCCTTTCAATTGACCTAATCCTCGATGCTCCTAGAAATAGTCAAGCCCTTCAGTCCCCTTTGCTATTTCAAATTCTGGCTACAGCAAGAAGTTGCTGTTTATTGAAATGAAGAGATAAGTCATACCAGAAATGGCACTCCCAGCCATGGGAAATAGTTCATTTTCCCCCTTTAGGTATTAGTGTCCCCTTTATCTCTCTGTGGGAATTTAGGATCTCAGATGAGTGCAGAGGAACATGGAGGGGTGCTGCGAGTTCCAGGTACGGTGTGAGCTCTGTGCAGTCATGGAGGAGTTCTGCTGAAATAACAAGAACAGGCATCTGTAAAGTTTATAAGAGCTACTCTATAAATATATGTGATAGAATGGAAATGATGTTTTTAAAACACTCTTGCAGAATTTAACAGATTTCCAGATAGAACCATCAGTGCAAATGCATTTAGAGTAAGGTGATTTTTCTTTTTAGATCAAAACTATAAACCATAATTCAATGGCATATAAAAAGGTCTTTGAGAGCTCTATTTTGGATTCCTAAAATTTGCACGTCAAAGATGAAATAATAAATAACTTGTGGTTTGGGTGTTTAATTGTAAACAGTCAAGAACCTTCACCCCATCATGTCTTCTCATTTCCTACTCTCATGGATGATGTTTGGCCAAAGCCAAAAGGCAGTTCTAAATAGTGCTGTTTCCACGCTCCCTGTCTCCTCCTTTCACCTTTTGGATAACTTAAGAAAAAGCAGCTGTTATAAAGGGTGACAAAACTCAAGAACTATCTCTGGGACAGGGCAGGATTAAACAATGAGGAAACATGCAATTTCTGTTTAGGACAAACTGCTAAAGGGAGATCTGGGATCAGGATTATAGTTAGGAAGAAATGTTTTGGGTTTTTTTCCAATGGATAAAATAGAAGATTGGAATTCAGGTTTTCTGCAGTCTTATATCTTCTTATTTTTCTGTCTGGTTTCTTCTATCTTCTTACCTTTAAGATAAATATTGCAGCAAATAAACTCATTTATAAAATATACTCAGGTCATTGGTACTGCAGTTTGTCTTCCTCTTGTTTTAAAACTAAATGGTGACCAATGCATATGAATTTTATGAGACATGATCTTACAGTGTATCTTAGGAACAGTGTGAGGAAACCCACCAACTGGAAGCTTCTCAATCCAGATGGGGAAAAAAGCCCATAATGTCTGGACTCAGGCTAGGCTTGGCCATGAAACATGGGCTGAATTTTTCAGCCTTGTCAAGACTGAGGTCTTCGGTGGACGTTGGTGCGGAACACAGTTTTGGATGATGGCACATGTCGTATCCAAAGCTGAGGCGTGAGTGACATTCAGGCACCAGCAGTAAGGTGACAGTTCAGGTAAGGGTTTCCAAGATTCCCAGACTGCTCTCATAAATTCACTCAAGGTCTGTTTGCAGTACTTACCTCTTTCCTATGTGTGACTCCCTTCTTTCCACTGGATTTCCTGGGGAGCTAGTTATTCTAATAACATTTATGCCTTTGAAAATCTCCCCCAACAATATTTATCTGATGTACGATCCATTCCAAGGGCATTATGAAATTTAACTTGACTGTCTTTAGGGCTTTTGGAAACCCTGGATTATAGAAAAGCTAGTAATTATCAATTGTTTTATTGTTAGCTCACTTGCAGTTTTTTTTCCTGGGTAGAGAGCAGTATGGCTTTTGTTGCCTGTGGTTTCTGTTTGAAGTTAACAACCTTAGGCTGATTTTTAGGGATGTTACAGTAAGAGTCCAGATGTTTCTCAGAATGAGAATGAAATTACATTTAGTGGCCCATGTCAAAAATACTCTGATCAACTTATTTTGGTTCATTAAGTGCGCTAATGCTTGAAGGTTGGATTGAATTTAGTACCTAAAATTTGGCAGGATTGCAGACTTTCTGTGAAAGATTTCCCCCCCACCCCCACCACCCCGCCATTCCTGTGAATGAAACATGTTTGTTAAGTCTTGGACAAAAATACCCAAGTCATAATTTGGATGTTCTTATTAGAGATTTGTGATACTGCCATTAGTTCATTCCTTGAAGCGTGCAAAATATATTTGGACTCTTCATGTCTAGACCTGAATGGGATCTTCCTAGATCAAATTGCAATCCTAGACTGCTGTGTCCCATGTTAAACATAGACAAGTGTACAGGGAGATTTTATTTTCTTTGCTCTTAAAGAGTTGTTCCTGCACAATATAAGGAACCAACTGGTTGGACTGTAGATGGGACATAGTGACTGGGAATACAGGTGAAAACCAGAATCTGGATGCTAGTTAAATGGATTTGAGTTGCAACTAAGGAAAAGGAACAATGTTTAGTGGTAGGGTGTTGAAGGCTAAAACAATTTGGGTAAGAACAATATGATGAGAAAGGTCTGAGGAAGGATGTGGGCTTGAAGAGAGAAGTGAATTGCAATAAGGAGCCTCTTATCTGGGGACACTTGGATACAAAGGCTAAAGAGGAGCTAGAAGATGACACAAGGGGAAACAAGAAAGTGTGTTGTGACTGCAGAGAATTGAAGTTTTGCCAGGGTGAGACTTCTGCATTCCTAAGTAAAAAGACTGGGACATGGATAAGTAGGAGAGGCAGAATGGGAACTGGGGTACGATACCATTAGATGAGCTGATAAGTTTTGCATTGAGGAATGCTCAGCAGTTATCCCCTTGATCAAGGAGCATGAAGATTTCATTTTCATGTCTTCTGTTTGCACTGGCTGTAGTTCTGCAGAAGGATCAAGCCCAGCCTTCCAAAAGCAGCAGCAGCAGGTGTAGGTAGGGACAGCCCTATTGCTGCTGGAACTGTGCTCATCTCTTTGTATCCAAAGTTTCCCATTCAGCTGCAAATTGCACCTCACTCGCAGCAACTTGCTTTGGCAAGAGAAGGTGATGATTTGCGTAATGGCTCTAGCTTGAAATGGATGAAGGGGGATCTTTCCATCTGGTTAACAATTGTAGGGGATACTCCCAGTGTCTCTGGCTGCTGCTTGCAATGCAGAATGAAGCTCCAGTGAGCCTGGCTGTTTGTGTGCCACTTCTGGGCTGAATCATCAGCATTAAAAACCACATTCAATGCTTTACTCAGAGTGCGCGTGGTATTTCTATAAGGGAAGTTACAGTCACACTGGGTGGAGGAACCTCCCTGTCTAGCTATGGGGATAGTGAATACAAGGAAATGCTTGCGGTTCTGGACATGATGGCATCTTTTGGTATTTCTCTGCTATTTTTTGCACTGATGCATTTCATTTGGCAGTTGAGAATTTCATAGCAAACACTCTGTAAGATGCAAACACTCTGTTCCAAGGTTTTATGTTTTGGAACGTTAATGGATTTTTTTTTTTTTTTTTTTTCCCTCCCTGCTGAATGTTTCTTTTTCTTGTGGAGGTAAAGCTGTATGTGAACTGCATACCGAGGGGGGCTGCTGCCCAACTGAGACAGGCACACAGATGCTTTTAGTGTTCCTGAGCATCATGAGTGAGCTTTGGGAGCTGCTCACAAACCCTTCTGTCCAAGGCTGGAGTGTGCTTTACTTTCCCTTCTCTCTAAACGTTGTGTGACATGGATGTGATCCCCAAAGTGTTTCTCAAGATTCAGATGAGGAAAAACATTATTTATTCTGGTCAGCAGCCATGTAGCACTGGAGAACGGACAGTGTTCTGCTTTACATTCTGCTACAACTGCCATCTCCTTTTTTTCCCCATCCCAGCAGTTTCAGCCGAGGGTGAGAAATACTTGATGCCCGCAGTCTCTGTTCATATTCTCTCTTTAATGAGACTTTTGGGATTTGTAAGGAATATTTTGTGGGACTCAGTAAGTGTAAGTTCCCGTGTATTGTGATGAGAAGTGCATATTACTCAAATTTTTGTGGGCTTCATTGTATTGGCCTAAACTTTGACCCTGTACCACTGTGACCTAGCTTCCTGGCAACTTCTGAATCGAGGCCCTTTCATCCCAGCTGTGTGATAGATCCCAAGGAGGAGCGTGGAGTAAATGTGGTTTCTTATTCATGAATTAAGCCTTAAATGAATTGAGCAACACTGGTGTATTGTAAAAGGCAAGGAAAGATTCAAAAGGTCTTTTTAGAGGACCAGTGCTGAAGGTGTTTGGATTGAGACAGAATAACTTGGAGGAGTTAGAGCTGGGCGGATCAGTTTATTATTTCTTCAGATTTTTAAGGCCTCCTTTCACTTATTAATAAATTCTAGTCCGCTATCTTTACCTATCTAATTTTGAAGAAAAATAAAAATGATCTGTGGCATAATTCTCCTTTCTTTAGTCTTTGTTGATGAAAGGAGTGCTTACATGCGACTTAAATAATGAAGGCCTCCCCTGTGCACTATTTATATTCCCTCTTGTCTATACTTATGCTTCCATGAAAATGAAACTTGACTGAATGTACTTTTCATTTCCTCTTCAATATTTCGTTAATGCACAACCGCAGTTTATTGAATTTTGCACAGAACAAAATGCAGACCTATAATGAAATTAGTCTCTTCTGAATGTGGAATATTAAGATATAATCCCTTTTGTTTTCTGTGTCACTGAGTCTGGGAAGAGACAGTAAATTTGACTTTTAAAATGTTTCTGTGAAGTCTGAGAAGTCCTCAATTTATCTTTCAGAAATAACGAACATCTGCCACTCTTTTTGCTGACTTCAGGTGAAATTTTGGAGTGTCTGTTGCTTAGGAAAACCAGGTCTCTCTCATGAGAAAAAGGCATTTATCTAAGATAGATCTGTAGACCATGAATAAGCTGGAGAAACCTTCATTAGTGAAGAGACAAGCGGAAATACAAGAGCAAATGAACATCCATAGTCATTCATGTGCCTGTTGCTGGTTGTAAGTGCCACATATCACTGTGTGGCTGGAACGCCTTCAAACACGGCTTGTCTCCAGCATTTTTGGTTGGTCTTGGTTATTGCTCTGCTGCTAAGAGCTATTAAAATGCTAGCCAGTATTTGAATTAAACCCAGCCTCTCTGTTCCAGGTAAGTAATGTTCTTGTCACAGACTTACTGTCACATTTTCAATTGATTTTAAGCCGCATCTGATATGTGCGCTTGAATAAACAGGACCTCCTTCCCACCTCCCAGTGAACTTCTGTGCATTGGAATGGGTAATTTTTAATTAATCTGTGGTTTTAAATGTGTTGGTTTGAATTTATGTAAATAAGACACATACTCACATGTTCAAGAAGGCTGTGGATGTATTTCAGTTACTGTTTCAGCACTGGCAAATGGATACCTTTTAAAAATATATAACCCCCCCCACTTGTAGCCGGTAATTTGGTGTGGTTGATCAACGGGTCTTGTATGTGTGCGTGTGTGGTACTTCCACGGGGAAGTGAATGAAGTGAATGCAGGCGTAAGACTAGATGGTCTCAAGAGGTCCCTTCTGACCTAAACGGTCCTGTGACAGCAGGAGTTGCTGAAGCGTGTGCATAGCGCTACTGGGACACAAGCTGTTTCCGAAGTGGTACAGGAAACTCTGCCTCTTGCCTTTTTCAAAGCTAGGATGGGGAACAGGCATTTGGAGAGCAAACAGCACCCCAACGGCCAACCACCCCCTCCTGTGCATGGCCTGCAGAGAGCGTGGAGCTGCCACGGCTGTGCCTGGTTCCGCATGGGCTGGGATGGCAGGGCTGGGGTGCTCCCCCGCGTGTGTGGGGCCCGGTGCTCCTGAGGGGCCGGCTGCTGCGCCGGTGGCACAGGGCGGTTGTTTCTCTCCTACAGGACTGTCTGTGCAGGCTGAGCAGGGCCCCTGCACCTGCGCTGCTCTACCTGACTTCTCTCCCCTCTGAATACATCGAAACCTACATAAGCAAATGTGAGGTCAGTGGGCTCATTCAGGGAGCTTTTGGCTTTAGGGTTTAACTGCTGAGGATCTGTAATCAAAATGTCTTCTCTTTTTTCAACTATTTGCTGTTTTATAACAAATAGTTAAATAATGTGAGAGTTCTTCTCTTGGTTCAGTGTCTCAACTGAGTTACTGATGCAATACCCTGGGGAACCCTGAGTTTAAAATACGCTACTGCTGTCATTATAGCCTTATATTCCATGTATTTTCACACTGTTCTCAATCCATGCCTTTCCAGCCATTAATGCTACACAAAGCTTTCCCTTGGGAAAGTGACCAGAAGCAGCCTGTAGTTGACATTAGGGACCTCTGGGGAGAAAACCAGAGAAATGGAAACTGACTGTAGCATGAACAATTTCTTGATGAAACAGATATATTGTGGAAAGTGAATTATTTTTTTTCCCAAGCAGACTTTCCCCTCTATTGCTACTGCTGTAGCAAATCTATTTGTTAGTGGTAGAAAGAAAAAAAAATTGGTTTAATTCACACAGACCTGACTCTCAGAGCTTCACAGGCCTTACTGTGGCTTTTGCTTTTGCCAAGTAAAGACATATGCATCTAAAGGTTTGACTCGGTGAAAACATATGATGGTAATAAACCAATCAAATTTGTTATTTTGACAACAATAACTCTTTTAAGTGGACTTTGAAGGGACTATTATTTTACCAGGAATTAATCCCACCTGTATCACCTTTACTTTTATTAAGCTAAGTATCTTTGCCTTTGCCTTCGTGTACACTGGTCACTTCACTTGGTGGTAATCATACATACATAGAGGCAAGGAATGTTTCCTGTGCAGTTTATTTCAATAAACTATTGTGTATCAGAATAGATGCCTGCATTCCATTGCAATTTAGTTTTCAGCAGTTTGTCCTAAGAAAAATAGAAGATGAAATAGCGGAAATATCTAACTTCCATGTATCAGGAAATCATATGTAAAAGTGTTGTTATTGCTGGCTTAACCCAATCTGCTGTTAGCCCCGAATCGTTGTTAGTGACCTGATGAGACCGGATTTCATCCCGTCTACCTGCTGGGTGGAAATGCATGTCACAGCAGCAAAAGCATCTGCTTCCTCTAGTTCAAAGCTTTGGCAGTGGTGTGTTTGATTCTTAAATTGGTCTTAGAAGTTGTTTGGCGAGTGTGTGCTTAGTCATCTGTATTTTTATTTTTGGTTCATGTCACTCACCAGCAGCTCTTGGTTACATTCTTCCATTAAAAATGCACAGGTTTTCTTTTTATAGTTTCGAATATCTCCGTGTTTGAATGGTTAACACCCTGAACATCTGGGTGGCAATAAGAGCTGAAGAAGCTTTTAATTCATAAAGCTGGAATGATTGATACATGCACCAATAACTCCCCTGCCTTCTCAAAGAAAAGAAAGTTTATGAATGGGTGAGTCGTATTGTTGCAGGTGGTGATATCAAAAATAATACCTAATCGAGAACAAATATATAAAGTGACTTTCACCTATGTACAAATATTCCAGGTGCCTGTCAGCAAACTGAATGCTGCAACAGCCAGAAAGATGTGCAACTTGCAGGTTATTTGATTAAGTGATATCTGGTGCATAAAGTACGTTCTCAGTCTCTCCTAGCTTCAAAGCTGTGTGCAAACAAAATACCTCACCATCCTTCTGCTTGTGTTGATGATACAGTCTCTACGTCTTTAATATTTGGGGTGTACATTCTAGCTGACAGGTAAGCCTCCCTCTAGTAGTGTGTCTGATTCTAGAAGCAGCTCTTTCCATTACGTCTAATTAAATTAGACTTTCTTGCGTACAAACCTTGCAAGAATGTTATTGGTAAAAGGCAGTTTTTCTACATTGCAGGAGAATCCGATAAGGCTTTGAACCAGCACAGATGGGCCAAGTAATGTGGTTCCTACTCAAGAAAGAAAAATGCCACTCAGGCTTTATATGAACTTAAATAATTTTATGTGAACTTGACATTGGTCAAAATTTAGTAGGGAGAGAAGGATGCTTATTGCTTTGCTCAGCCAAAATGTACCAATCCTTTTATAGAGTTTAAGAGTGGGGATTAGACCTAATGCCAAATCTGTTGTAGACTTTTACAGTACGGGTTGGCAAATAGAATATTCATTGGTATCTATTATGGCTTTTATATATACCTGTCACCTGCAGTGAAGGCAGAGAGACTACTAGCTATTTAGACTCACCACTGGGGAGTAAATTTTGTCTTCCTATCCAAGTGAAAGCTCATAACCTGGGCAATGTTGAGTGGAGCAGCCAAATTTCCCAGTTACTTCTGAGACGAGGAAGGATTCTAGAATTGTGCCCCATATAAATTCTGTTTTAAAGCTACACACGATTATAGAAAAGTATATTAATGTAAAAGTATATTTGGTGAACAAAAATTGCACAAAGGGGCTGTGTTTTTGGTCGGCTATGGAAAACTCTTCAGCGTAAAGACCTTTTGTTTGTGCAGAGCAAACCAGAATGGGAACCTCACTACCATGAAATGTTGACTGCTATAGCAGACTGGTAAATACACCAGTAAACTCTTTATTTTGCTTCTTTTATAGCTTTGTAATAAACATTCTTAGTATTCACACTTAAATAGATATGCATGCTGTCCGATAGGAATTAAATACTTCAAAAGACCCTGCAAATGTAATTTATTTTGGTCATGTAACTGATGAAATAAAGACAGAAAGATTAAGTTACAAAATCTCTGTCGTTGCAAGCAAGCAATGCCTAGAATGAGTCTTTTTCTTCTGGTTTCTAGGCTTATGGCAGTTCTTTTGCCCCCAATGCCTAGTACACTAATTAGGATTTATAGGTAACTTTGTTTTATAAAATAATACGTGATCATTTTGAAGAAAGACATGAAAACTCACTAAGCCAGTAATAGAAAAGACTTGACTGGTTACCTAGCCCAAACCTACCATGTGTTAGTCACCTAATGTACTCTTCTGTGGGCACAGGTAAAATTAAGAATTCGATGGAAGAGCTGCTTCTGAAATTTGGTATTTTGTAGTTGGGAAGCACAGGACACTGGTGTGGCTAGCTTGACGCCTCTACACTGCAGAGATATTTGCAATAGTTTAGAAGGTCTAATACCTTTTGTGGCAAGATTATTTGCCCTCTCTTTACCTCTATCATCACCTCATTGCCCTGATCCACTCTCAAAAAGAAAAAAAAAAAAGTAATTAAAGTGATGGGGTGAACCTACTGGATGTAGATAACTGACCTCTTTTTGATTCTGCTGTCATATCATGCACATGGTTAATCATGAGAAGTTTCATCTTGTTTTGAGATACAATAAGGGCCATTGAACTCTAAAAATGTAATGTCACAAAAAAAGAATGTGTTTGTACTAATTCCTATTAGCTGCGATGCCGGCACTATAAAAGCTTCTGTACATGTTGCACTGTTTTATGTTTTAGTTACAAACTCAAGACACTGCTCATTAGAGAAATGGAAATATCAAAACAGCATTTAGAAATAATTTTGGTGAAAACATTCACGGAATGTATTATCCATACATAAATGACACTAGTGGCATTATTCGTTCTGGCCTTATTTCTTAGCAAGAAATTATGTCTTGAACTCTGTAACTAGGCAGGACTGAAAGGCAAAAGGAGAGAAATGGCTGAACTGCAAAAGAAAAGAGACTTTTTAAAAACAGACTTGCAGCAGCAGGCACTGTGAGAAATGGTAACACAGTTTACAGTGACCCTGAGTGTAATACTTATGAATCGATACTTGCATTTAAATCTTCTGAAGCATTTTATAATGGCAGCTACAACTGCTTGTGTTTGGGTCTTCTTAGCTCTTGTATCAACCTGGCTCCATTCTAACACAAGAGATTGCTGAAGGACCTATGGTGCTGTCAACAGCCATGCCAGTTCTTCAGTAGAATAGTACAAACTGAGGTTTCCTTACAGATTTTGGCTGTTGTTGTGCTATTGGAACCCCTGGTTCTGAATAGGATATAAAATGGAGATCCTGAGCAGTTTTTGATCATACTGCAAGGCTGGGGAAGAAATCCTGCTGCTCTTCTCTGGGACAGCAAGTAAATTAACCTCTAGGATTTTGATAATTTGGAGCTGTCTGGGAAGATCCAGCAGGTCAGGCCTTTGGTATGCACCTCATGGAAGTAGGTACATGATAGCTGGACCTAGTCACTAAATCAATTTTCTAAGAACTCTTCAGTATGTAGAAAAAAAATAGCAGGGTTGTCTGAGGTGGGGGATGATGAAAATGTAATCAGTATGATACTCACAAATACAAACTGTTAATTTGTGTCTTGGAATCTGAATTAGTGGAATGCTATGTGACTGCACAGCTATAGATGCTGGTTATGCATATGGATACTTTCTTCTGATTTTTTTGGTACAGTTATGTCAATATAATACAATTTATAAAATTAGTCAATATATGAACTTCATTCACTTATCCACACAAGGCTTTGTTGTTTGTGCATTAGGCTGTGATTTTACATGATTTTCCGTTACTGGAGTACCTTCCTTTTGTGAATCCTAGGATTTCCTTAAAGTTCTGCCTGTAATGACTCCAGCAACCTGCTTGCTTTCTGACATGTGGCTAGCCCTGCTTCAGTTTGTCACTTTTGATCTGACTAGCTGCTAATTGCAATTGCCAGGGAGCAGCTGACAGCTTAAACTGAGATCAGCTTGGAAGAAATGAATCACCTTTTTCTTGCTATTCAGGTAAGATTCTCCTTTTCCATGAGTTGAAAAAAAGAGGGAAATATACCAAATTATAGCTCTTTTAATTCTCTCAGCTTTACCTGAGCTCCTTTTTAAGGAGTTACAGGTGCTGAAATAGCCAGTCAGCAGGAAACAAAGTACCAAAACGGGTGTTAAGTTGTCCCAGTGCTACATAACTTACAAGTTAATCAATGTTTACCAGTTCAAAAGAGAGGAAGGTCAATGTGGATTCTGATAAAGTTTATCTTGCATCAGTAAGTTCAGAGGCTGGAGAGGGAAGGTGAATTGGACACTTTTAATTGTATAGTAATTCCCCCTCAAATCAGTTAAGAGGATGCAGATAATATGGACCTGTGGCTAAGAACATACAGTGGGTTACTTTGAGAAGAGAAGAGGTATACAGGGCTGTAGTACAGACGGTATATTATTGTAGTTCCTTGCTTTAATTTTCAGTACATCTACCTTCTTCATTCTTGTGGATAGGCTGTAAAAGGTAAAACATGCGTGGCCGCACACACAATACTGTACAACTGTGAAAGCAAATCTTCTGAGTTAAATATTCCAAACTCTTGTCTACTCCTGAAGTTAAGTGGCTTGTTTAATTCAGATGAACTAAGCACCATACTAGAAGCAAAAACTGCTGAAATTCAAGGCCCATTAAAGCCAGAGGAATTTTCCCAGGCTTTTGCTAAAGGCCTTCTACACTTGCAAGGAGTCCACCTTACTTGATTTATAGTGTTGAGATTCTGTTGCCGATTCACTTTTGGTTCAGAGTGTGGTACTCAGCAGGGCAAAAAGATTATATCCTAGCAGAGAAGCAAAGTCTATATCAGCATCAGAAGAGAATATGACTGAGAACAATTTTTTAGATGCAGTAGGAAATGGATAACTACATGCATTGCAGCATTTTGCAAAGAGATGCATCTGGAGATGCTGCAAGCAACCCCTTCTGTTACTTGGAAAAGAGAACTTCAGAAAAATCTGATCTTTTGCAGTTTGGCCTTTCAATACTGAAAGTTGTCTTGACAACAAATGTATTTCCCAAATGATTATTTTTTATTTATTTATTTATTTATTTCCTAGCAGGAAATATAGTTGATACAAAAGTCAAAATGATGTCGGAAAATGTGGAATGTCTGCTAGTTAACCCAGAGTTCAGAGGTTTACTTAGAAAGACAAACATATAATAGAGACCTGCTTGGGCTGGGGTTGGGGGGGATGAGTCTAGGAGACTGATTTTTGGGACATAAACTGTTTCTAATACATTTTTCTTGGCCACATGTGGAAGCATATGGGGAAAATGCAGTTCATTAAGAATATTGATATTGGCACATAATGTTGGAGGTACTGGCAAGTCTCTCTTCATAATTATACTGTACATCTCCAGGTTTCTCCTCATATTTTTTCAGAGCTGTATGTTTTCCAGCTAAATATGACATGATCGGCTAGTTGCTGAAATAAACTGAAGCAGATTTGGAAAGGCAAATGCATTAGTTAGGATTTTAAATGCACTTACTCATTAGTAAATAACTGTCCCAAACAAAACCATAGACTTTATTTTAATAACTAGAGATGGATTTATTTCATTTAAGGCTGGAATCTCTATTGTTCAGCCTGGTCTTCTGGAGATGTAACGATGAAAAATAGGATTATTTTTTTTTAATGCTTAGTGGAAAATTTGTTGATTTTTCATTATAATGAGAAAATTTGTCTAACTCTAGTTGAACTCATTCTCTGTAGCTCCTTGGAAATTTGTCTAAATATGAAAAACAATTTTCACAACTATTAATTTCAGCTTGCTGTCAGCATTGTAGATAACATTTGCTTTGGGACTTGTTTTAGCTGTTGTAATGTGAAATTACTGGACTGCTTTTGTACAACTACCTTTGGAAGATGCTGTCTCCAAAGCTGCGTGTCTTGTCCATTTGCGTAGCAGAGGGTGGTTGATCTGTTCAGAAGTGAGTAGATGTAGTTTAATGCTGATCTCCTGCCATACCACATTGTGAAACAGATGGATCTTTGGAACAATTTATCGGGCATACTTTCCTGCAGAATTCCTTAAATAATTATACTCCCTGACCAGAAGCAATCATTGCGTTTTAAGCCAGAAGGAGTTGTTAAGATCCTCCAGATTTCTCACTGGCCTCCCCTTGCAGAGAGCTCTCCCTGCGTAGACTATCCCTGCTTCAGCCTGGGAGCGGGGGATGAAGCAGCATGAGCCAAGCGCCAGGGCCTCTCCGCCTGCTCTCCCTGGGTAGCTGCTGGGCTGGGCTGAGCCAAGCCAGAGGCTGTGCTCCATCTTCCGAGGTCTCCTGCTCTCAGGGATGATCAGGCAGTGGCCACGCTTCTAACACTGCGTGTGCCAGCACCTCTGTCTGCAGCAGGATGAACTTTCTTGAGCTGCCTCAGACAACTGAATTTGTCTGTTTTGGCCATTGGTAAATAAACCTCAGATGGAACTCTCTAACCAGGAGGATCTAAAAGGGTTTAAAAGAGGATCCCGATTTCAAAATAGTTTCCTGGCTTCTCTCCTGTATAGCTTCAGCCTGCTGTAGTCTCCAGACCTGCGAAATATTTTATGCTTAGTTTTCAAATTCCTTATACCTTCCTGTCGGCGTTCCTAAAGCCATAAGGTGTATTTTCCCCTCTATTTCCTTCTGCACGCAGAAATCAAGGGGCCAGCCCTGCCAGCAGGGGTCAGGGGACGCCTGAGCTAATTCTGCCTTCAGCACACGAAGGAAGGAATGGTGGTGTAACAAAACCGAGACACCTAAGCCGGCAACCATTTTTGCACAGAGATGGACAGTTTTGTTAAACTGTCACATAAATGGACACTTACACAGACTAAGCACAAAATATTTAAATTCCTTTTTGCCTGTAATACAGGTACCTAAAAGAGACAGAACTCCAGGGTTTATGAAGTATAAACCCGCTATTGGTTTTCTTTAAGAACCAATACAAAGAAAGTCTGTATCTAGGTTAATTCCACATGTTGCATGGCTACGGAAGACGCATATGGGATGTGAGTATATGTCATGTCCTTGACCTGAAAGGCCTGTCTCTAAATGTCGAGTTTTTTCATGTCTCCCCAGTGAAGAAACAGATTTTCCTCTACCCCTCTAATTTTTAAGAGAGAATTTAAATTCTGCAAACACATCCATCTTTCAAAATCGGTCTTGAAACTCAAACTAGTTCACTGTTCGATGTTGAGAAGTATGCATACGACATGCAGTAATCACATTCCACGGCTGCCACGTCATCAGCTTGTGTTCCCTTTTGGAATAGGAGCTGTGCTGTGTACAGGTCCATCTCTTTAACCTGCACTTAGAGTCTCAGGTAGAATACAGATTTCCTGTGGGTTACATAGTCCTGTGCAGAAGAACATTAAATCTTTAAACATCATTAAACTTGAATGTATGTGCACACACATACAAGTTTATACAGTGTAACTGTTTATCAATCACCATCTCTCTTTGCTGGGCTGCTTTTTTCTTTTTTCTTTCCTTTTTTCTTTTTTTTTTTTGTTTTGTTTTTTTTTTGTTCAGTCTTCCCTTAGGAATTGCTTTTGAAGGTATTTTATTAGTTATGTAATTAGCCACTTGTACAGTTAAAAGCAAACTTTCAGGTCACATACTGTATGTTTACTCTTTGGCTTTAGGAGAGCTTCATTCAGAAGAAATTGCTATTGTTTCTTTGCCTTCCCATGGGAAAGCTTTAGTTTTGGAAACCATTCAACAAATGTAAGGTATGCAAAGAATACTGTAAAGACAGTTCTTGAGTTTGCCAAAGTGTTTCTTTTGTTGTTTTTTTTTTTTTTTTTTATAGTCAGTAGTTACCAATTACTTTCTTCTGTATAAAGGCAGAGGTTTTTCTTATGCATGCTGCTGTGGACTGAGCTTTGATTTCTTGATAACCCATGAAACTGATAAACTGTCAGTGCCCTCTCCTCCCTCTCCTTCCTACCATACTTGCTCCAGACTGCAGCAGCTTTTAAAAAGGATAAAATGGCTTACCTTGGCTGATTCTGAGTAACTACCTCAACCACTCTTGAGAAGAAGCTAACATCCAGAAATACAGTGATATAATTATAATTGTCTGAGTTCTTACATTTCTATGCTGAAGTCTGTCATATCTCTTTTACCTCCAGTGAAATGGATGTATATTTCAACCATAGAGAACTTTTTAAGACTGAGAGTTCGCTGAAGAGCTGAAGATGCTCATGAAGAGCTTAAAATTGTTTTTCATCGGGAAAATGCTATTTAGATGTCTTGCCCACAGTGATCAGTACTTTCAGTGATTCAGGAATTGTTTTCCTGAATCTCTGTCATATCATAATATCACAATGACTTAACACACACCTGCACTGAGTCCAAAATATGTTGAATATATCCCCACCCTAAAATAGACTCAAGGTCTGGTGCTGAAATTGGTGGCTTCCACAAGAGGATTTAGAAGGGCTGAAGATCTGGTGATGGATCATTTTCACAGTTCCAGTTCTTAAAGACCTGCCCTCACAGAATGAGCAAGGTAACGTGTGACACACCAGCAATGATAATTTTAGGCAACCTGAGGATTATGCTTTATATGGGCAACTTCTGGCCAGCTGCTTAGAGCAGCTCTCCTGTTACTTTAGGTGCATCTAGAATGGGGATATCATTTTAGCAGTTTCACGTGTTCAGTCTTTCGCAAGTGATGTTGCTAGCGGTATGGATGGAATATTCTCTACAAAGACTATAAAATGAATAGTACCTTTTGCAGCTACGATAGCCATGTTTGCACATATTAGGCATGACTGAGACCCACCATGCTCTGGGTGGGTAGCAGACATCATGTGTGTGTGTTCATGATTTTACTGGAGCAGTGGGTATGTGAATAGCTCTGAGAAAAGAGCTGTGGCACTGAACCTGCTAGTCAGCATAAGGCCTATCTGGTTATTCATTTGTGTAGCAGCAAAGTCTTTAATGGTGTCTGAAGGATTAATCAAGTTTGTGAAATGTATTATTTCAGTTCAAGTGGATATGTAAACTCTCTGGTTTGCTTTGGTTCTAGGGTGAATTTCTCAATTATTTAATCTCATGTTATTATAGTGATAAGGTACATCCTAATGAAAATTCTGAACATATTTCCTGAAGATAATTTTTGAACACTTAAACCATGGAGATATGCACTTCTCATCTGAACATGGTAGATATTTTTTTAGGCATCTCTTATACTAGGTTTGCAGGAAGAAGATCTTGATTTTTAACTGGCAGAAAGCAGAATTCCCTGTAAATTACAATGAATTATTATATAGTTATATGAAATTAATGAATTAGTGCTATCACCTTATTTTTTTGGTAAATTTCAGTCTTGTGAAGTCCAGCTATGTTGCCTTCTAAATGGCACAGTGGAAAATCAACAGAAACTTCCAATTGCTGTGTTGGCTGGTAGAATGAAAATTTCTCAGAATTATACTATTGTTATAGTGTAAACCATAGTATGAAAATAAATTTGGTGATTACATCTCTTGTTGTAAAACATAAAAATTCCACCAAAGGCTACTATACCTTGTAACTTGCCTGTTGATATCACTGCAATGTGAATAAAAGAACCCCTTAAATGTAACAGGTAACGTTTCCTAACTGCACCATGATGGTTTGGCTGTGAGAGACTGTCATGAGGAAGCACTTGGGCACCAGGGTTACATAAACTCTTTTCTATTTAAAGTCTTGAGGCTCTGCATAACTGTCATACATGTGATGACCTTTCCTTCTATTGCTGTGTCCCTGCAACTGAACTTTGACAGACTGCATGGGACACCTCTCCTTGCTTGTTAATTGACCTTTTCTTTTTCTATGCGCTAAAAAAAACCCAACCCCTCTCTGAGTAGAACTGCCCAAGTTCTCAAGAAGAAAATTTGTTCCTCGGTGACCACAATTCATGTCTTCTGTATTTGAGTTGCTGGACGTGACTGAAATACAGCATTTATCTTGTGCTGCGACTTATGTTCTCTTTGGCTTACATGAAAGCAGTCATTTGTCTGTCACTGAACACATGCTTTTCATGGACTATCTTGCCATAGATCATTCTATTCTGTGTTTAAAACTAATAGCACTTTGAAGTTTGCAGGGAAAATTTTCAGCAGTATTGAAAGCAGTGTTTTTGACTTTGGCTAATCTGACCTGATTTAGCATGGAAGGAAATTTAATAGCTGCTGATCTTCTCCTGGGAATTCATGACCATTGCTCCTGTCATTGTCTTGAAAGCTTTTTGACTGTGTTGAGTAAAAGACTTAAAAGCACTTTGGCTAACAGGCTTGGAAAGAGGAGGATAGGGTTAGTTGGGGGCAGCTAATCACCTGAGTCAGGTAAGCACTTCCCCATCCAGGGTATGGTGTCTCTATTTAACAAGCTACATATGGCCCAAGAGAAGGTTCATGGGTGGGGATGAGTTACAGTGCCACCCTCCCGGGAGCTGGGTGACTTTATTATCCAATACCTCTGCTAATGACTGGATTTTGCATTGCTCCTGGTCTGAATTTTATAGTCATACTGAAGAAGCACCTTATGCCTTGTCCTTATCACTAGTACAGTATGAACTGCAAGCCTAGGAGGAAAATAAAGCAGAAGTATAATGAAGGCGTGGGTGTTTGTATATAAAAAGCAGTGACTCCATATCAAATGACCCTGAGGGAAAGCTAACCATTCCCAGGCAGAGGTGTGGTGGGAACCCAGATAAAGGTTTGTACATAGCCTGCAGGAAGAAAAGCTTAGAGTAAAGTCTATTTAAATTCATTGCAGTCTTGCAGCCTATAGTGCTGTGGCAGACTCCTGGCTCCATAAGCTGGGACTGAGACCTGCTTCCAGGCAGACCTCAGTGGAACTATCAGGAAAGGGGTGCTCCATGCAACAGAGACTATAGCGTCATATGTCATATGTAGTATGTGTCATACTTTTGAAAAGTATGCTGATTATGCTCACTTCCTTAACTATTTGTGTACACTGGTCTTTCCCCAGCTTGTGCATGTTTCAATGAGACCAGAGGGATCGCATCTCCTTACCTTTAAAGCCCATGCCTCAGGATTTTCTTGTCATGTATTGATCTTCCCTATCAGAGCCTGTGCCCAAAAAAGAGGGGAATAGAAAATGGAGCCTTGCAAAGAATTTCCGTGAATGTCCATTTTACACATTGATTGAGGATATTCAGTTATTCTGAGCATATCCTTACTCTGAGGAAAAAAGAACAGGCTGCGTCCTCTCACCCGCTGTTATAGTTTTACAGAATGCTTTGCTTTAATCATGACTTAAATAAACAATATATCTGTGAAACACTCCAGATTCTGAGAACCTCATTGTAATGCAGTAGTTTAGGAGGTGGAGCAATAGCAATTGTTTCTCCTGCTTCCTATTAAACTAATTGTTACCAGTCCTCACGGGATCTTATTATCTGTAGGTGGGGCAGGGACAAAAGTATCTGAAAGGACTTCCTTGGGTATTGCATTTCCTTTTTGTCAAGCAGAGAAACTACTCAAGCAGATCTGACCAGAGGTCTTTTAATCAGTATCTTATCATCAGGCCCCAAAGTATTGACCAGTATGAAGTACAGCAGGGCTTTATGAATGGAGCCACATAATGAATTTAGTTGTTTGAGTCTGAGAAATTATTTGAAGCTGCTGAACTGGAATTGCAATAATCCAGAACATGCATAGAGTTTCCTGGTCCCATTAACACTGAGGTTCATTGTATTAGGATACAGAAAGCTTGGGTCAACAATTTTTATCTCTAACATAGTAGAAGAGATTCAGCAATCCGTTTGCTTAACAAAAAAAATCATTTATAAATGAAATCAAATACCAATGGTTAGTGTTTAGGAAATGTTTAGTGGCATATCGAAGGTCATGGTTAAATTTGCCAGAATCAAGCAGGGAGGGGGAAATGAGTTTGATCTTCAGCAGTGCAGGTGATGACCAAATAAGGGGTATTTGGGGTTGAGGCACACTTGATCCTTCCTTTAAAGTCTGTTTCATTGTAAATAGTAAATTATCAAGGAAACTGTGGATTTTTAAGAAGGAATATATGTCTTTCTACAATGATGTTCTTTAACGAGTTGCAAATTCTAACTTTTATCCCATACCCTAACTATTTAAAGTTGACCAGTATCAACATGAAAAAGTAGAATTTCTTTCCTTCTCACTATCATCCTCACTTTCAGAGTGCTATGGAGCAGCAGTTCCTAAACTGCTGTCCCAAGTGTAGTCAGTTGTTCTGAAGGTTAAAAAGTACAACTGGTGAAAATTCAGTTGGAGTTGGGGTTTGCTGCAGGACAGATGTAGAACACCTACCACAGTTGCTGCTAGTAGAGTTGCAACAGGAAAACATAGAAAGTGAACGCATTTGGCTGGGACGCAGGTCCCCTAAGTTTAGGATGTGATGGGTTAGAGGAGAGACTTGAAAGTGGAATTCCTCAGACCTGAGTGAGAGTTTTCATCACAGAACTGGTGAATGCACTGAGCAGCTCCGTTGTTTAGTAGCTTTGCCAGTCAAACCCTTAATTTTCTTTTCTTTTTTTACAATGGACTGAAAATAATATCTTTTGTGGAATGTGACATTTGAAGCACAAACATTTTGGTCTTTGTTTTACCAGAAGAAAATAACAAATGTAAAATTTTCTTTGAATGGAACGGATTTTATTTATTTATTGGGTCATCAACCATACCAAAATACCAACATTTCATGAAGCCACATTCATTATATCAGTTTTCTCTAAAAATTTAACTTTTTTTAAATTAAAGACACGTTCCCATAATACCTCCTAGAAAGGCCTTGATGCATTAGTAGAAACTTACAGGAGTTGAAGAAGCTCCAAGCTTTGATTTTACTCTATTCAAATGCGCCAGCTTGTATTTGAAGTGTTGAAATTCAAATGTCTAAATTTCAGAGTTCTGCAACATACAAGTGGATGTCCGGAGTTGGGGGCAGAGATGCAGCTAGTGAAGTGCACTGAATCTGATAGTGGATGCTTAGGGAAGAGTAAAAGAATATGGTAAGTGTAATAGTGATACTATTTCAGAACTCTCTCCTGAGCCAGAGAAACAAGAAGTATTTGAATTTTTCTTTTGCAAATGTTTACACTCTTTTTTTTTTTTTTTTTTGAACACATGCAAATCCTTCGCTTCAATTCTGTCCTATGGTAAGGAATTTCCCAGCTTAAACACACTGTATGAAGAAATATCTCCTTTTGTTCACCTTAAATTTGTCACCTGCAAGCTTCATTTGTTGTTCCTAGTTCTTGTATTGGTAGCTACAGGGATTAATTGTTTGCTATTCACCCTTTCCATGCCAGTTATGATTTTAGAGATCTTAACCACATAATTACCTGTTTTCCAGGCTGAGGACTCCTAGAGTATTGTGTTATTCTTTGTGTGGAAGCTGTTCCGTACCCTTGATTGTGATTGTTACTTTTCTTTTTCCATTCTACATTTTATAAGATGGGGAAACCAAAATTGCAGTATTTGACCTGTGGGCACATCATGGACTGTTTAGCAGGGAATGTTGTTTCTTTCCTAGTATCTGCCATTTGTTTTCTGACTATACTGGTAGACTTTTAGTGCCTGTGTTATGGCTGATGTGCTGGAATGAATTCACTACTATTTGGTGAGTTATTCAACAGGTTCTTCCTACTGTTTACCCTAAATAACCTTGTTCATCTCTGTTTCCTACTCCAGTTTCCTCTGCTAATAATCCCCACACATGCACTTGGCCAGGCTACTTAGAAAAAGCATTAGTGCTATTGTGAACTTTGGTGTTTCCTGTACCAAGATGTTTACCTACAGCTAAAACAAATGCCTAAACCTGTGGGACTAACCTGTCATGTAGCAAACATTGCACTGCTTCCTTAGCTTTCCTTTCCTATATTCCTTTCCTAGCTAAACTATGCGTGCAAGTTCCCTAGAGCAGGGATCTTGCCTCCTTCTTTAGCCCTGCAGCCATAAAATAATCAAATAAAATGTAAAGTAAAAGGATGATAAAGATGGGCTAATGTAATTCTGATACAAAGTACTAAATAAATAAATGTTTCATAACTAAAAATCATTAAATGAACTCTGTATATGTCCCATGCCCTTTGCTTGCCAGCATTGATATTAGTTTTTGCACTTGCCAGTGTTGTTCAGCATGCTGTGAGTAGAACGGTCAATCATTATCATCTTGCTCTTTTTGCTCAGGTTGATACCAAAAGCTGCTTTCACTGTTAATGTGGATGATTGCCAATGGGAACTGGCTTAAACCCTCAAACTTACTTTACATAATCCATTGAATATCTATGTCAACTACCAGGTTCTCGACATCAGTTTAGAGATTAAAGGATCTATTGTCCATGCAAATCTCATGGTGAAAAATTATTTCTTAATGATGTATCTGGCAATTGCTCTTGCAAACTATACTAGATATACTTATTTGTTGCTCTTTAAAAATTTGTCTTGCAAGCAGCTTCCCTGCTCTTCTATATGAACTTACAAATGTGCCTTGCAGAAACAATTCTGCTATATAATTGCATTCTATTAGTAACTCTATTAGATTTACATCTCTTTGAGGGCAGGCTTAGCCTAAAATGAAGAACTGCATGAGATTCAAATCTATGCATTCAGACAGCAAGAACATTTTGAGACCACAAGGAGGGGAGAGAGTGTTACCTTAGCACACAATTGCTCACTTGCTCTCTCCTGATCTCCATCTCTCTCTCCCCCCTCCTATAAAACCAGATTGTTCTCTGAAATGTAGTTATGTGATTTTGCTGCAGGCAGCTGGTTGAGTTACAAGTAAATTACTGCTTTCTTCCATACCTGTCTTTCAGATGAGTTCATGTATTAGAGTAGATTAAGATAAACAATGGAGGCTATTAATGAGAGACAGGAAGGATGGTGAGGGGAAATCACACACAAAAACTTTGCTGCTTCTCCCCGCTCCCCCCCCATCTCTGTTATATTTTGCTGTGGCACAAAGATATGCAAAGAGCACTAGGTAAGTGGTGAGAATCTTTACTTGATACCGAGTGGACAGTAGTTTGTTTGTTATTAAAAGTACTCACCGCAATGAATAATATTCTTTCCACATAGAAGGGTATTCATTTAACCATCTTACTAGTAGTGATCTCTGTGAACTTGTATGCTTTTCAACTTACTTTCAGTCTTTTGGGAGGAGACTTGTTTGGAATAATTTTTAGGGAAAAAAAAAAGTAAAAAACAGCCAGCCTACTTCAGACACTAGCCTGGCGTGTTCTTTAATGGTCTTTACCTTTTCTCTGGATAAACATCACATGTATCTTGGTGAATTTAACTTTTTAATAATATTAACTTAAGCCCCCAAATTACTTCTTTGTTTCATTCTTCCATCTGTAGCTGAGTTAGTATGAATGAAGAATTTAGTGTAGGTAACAATTTGAATTGATCTAGGAGTTGTCATTAAAATAGAATCTGAGACCTTGCAGTGCGCTCTTCCAATGTGAGAAAACAATGCATTTCACGTACCGTAACATAAAAAAAATAAATAATTAACTTTAAAATGTCAACTGTTTTATAGCAGCTTCCTACTTAGGACAAAAGATTTTTTCAAACATTAGTAAATTCTCACAAGGGTTCTGTAGGAGCGAAGTTATGTGAATTATTGAAGATGACACAGGAAATCTCTGGCACAAACTGGGAATGCTCCCTGACTCCCAGTTTTATGCAGTAGCTTTCACCCAGCAGTTTCTTTACTAACATGGAGAATTTGAGATGATGAAAAAATTACCTAAATGATAGGTAGATAAGAAAATAATAATAATGTGCTGCAAATTAAGGCTGATGGCAATTTTTTTGGAATTCAGAGTGAACAATGGCAGTACACTTTATTAAGAAAACAAGACTGAAAACCTGTAATGATGTGGCAGGCCATGTTACTGACAGTCTTGAGCAACCTGCTTGCAGGATTGTATTGCAATGGACCAGCTGGTAGCTTTGCTTGATAAGCAGAAGTATTTGTACTGGTATCCCAGCTTCAGAGAACTACCTTTGAAAATGTCTTTGTCAGGGTGAAAATTGGATGGCATCAAGCTGCTCAGACTAATTATGATCATGTGGAGCTGAAGGAAGTGACACAGTTTTCATTGACAAACAAGATATGTGCTCTTAGCTTGAGAGGATTATCACTTTTCACTTACGGGGTTCTTTGAATTTTGAAACATTCTGTGGAGGAAAGTAGATGAATCAAATACCATAGCCTAAGCCCAACCAAACCTAACATTCATCCAAAAAATCCAACTAATCTAAAAGTACTAACTGTCAAAAGAATTGCTCTTTGATTTTTGTAAGTATTGTATTAATGAAATCTCCAGAAACAAAGCTTGATTGCAACTACAAACTGAGACGTCAGCTTTTGTCCTTATTTCCATCTCACTAGTATACCACTGTGACTAAAACTGATGTGATTTATAATTTCCCTGCTACCTGTCTGACTAGCATTTGTATTACAGGCGTGCAGCAGTAGGGTTCGTGAATATAGACTTGCACATGGACTCTCCTATGCCGAAGCTCATAGTCCTGTTTATTTTAGGTGTTTTTTTTTAAGTAGCATGAAAACCGAGACAATGTGTCTGCTTACAAATGTCTGTTAGAGAGAGGAGGGGTGTCTAGCAAAATCAGCTGCAACTTCATAAGCCCGACACAGACCAATGGCAAACTGGCAAATGGCCCTTCTCCCCAGTATCCAGGAGGAAGTACTTTGTCATATGTGGCAGGCTGAACTATATGGTCAGTCCAGTTAGCCTTTGTCCAATGAAGCCCATACATATGGAAACAGCCTCTTGCTTGTCTTTAGGGACCTATTTAAATGAAACCTGGAGGTAATAGTTTCCAGTCATAAAGGAGCCTTACATTCAAATTCATTTTTCTACTCTGTGTTACAGTAGCTGAAGTTTATTCATGCTGTTCTTCAGGCACCCAGAGGAATGAGATATACGTAGCCAATATTTTACTGCAGTTTTATATGTTATTATGTTATTCATGCTTTTTGTTTTGATGAAATTTTCCATGAATATATTGAAAAAAATCCTGAAGCAATTTTTTTTTTCTACCATGCAGTCTTCTTTTCCTGGCTTGCTTGAAAAAACCCCGAACAAACGAAAAAAAAGAAAAAAAACTTCAATACTTTGATACTAGCTTTTAAATAATGTGGCTAATTTTGATACCTATTCTCAAGAAAACACTCCAAATACAAAAGATTGAAGAAACTTCATTTTTATGTGTTTAAAAAAAAAAAAAGTGGGGGCATGATGTGTAAATGAAGAATAAACAAACATTTTTACATCCAGCAGAGGCAACAGTGATAACTCGCTAGTTGTGAATAAATTTATGTGCATGTATGGTAATAAATGCAGAGAATTGGTAATATACAGTATAGAAATAGCACTGTACAAGTATCCCTAAATTCAGATTGTTTTTTTGAATAATCATTTGCTCTTTGAGTTTCTCAATTCTCAGTCTCAAAATGATGATTCTAGATATTGTGTTGTTGTTTGTGGGTAGATTCTGAATACTCTGAACAACATGCCTCTTACTTCAAAAGTTCACAATCTAGAACACCAAAAGTCAGTGACAGCTGAGAGGAGCATAGCAGAAAGGTTTTGCTCCAGTTTTGAATAGTGAAAATTTGTCTTGCAAGGTAATAAAGCATGACTAGCCCACCAGTTACATGCCTTGCTGATAAATTACACACAAATTATGTGGCTGGCAGTTTATTTTAAAGGAAATGTAGATGCTTATTTGGTTCTTCAGCATAAATTTGGAGATATTCATACCGCTAATAAGAATTCAGTATTTTGAAAGGTTTTTTCTGAAGATGAGCCTTTTATGTATATCCCGTTTTCCCTCAGATTAATGAGTTTCTAGTAAAGTTGCATGATATGATATGCTAGGTCTTGACTTCACTATCAGCAGTTCTAATAACTCAAGCATCCAGTGTAGGCAATTTTACTTGACATCCTCCTTCCAAAACTCACTGCATCCAGGGCTAAGTGTCACGTAGGCTCTTGTAGCAGCCTTTTGGGTTACGAGTGGCTATAACAGCAGGTCTCAGCCTGTGCTCTGTTTACTAATAAGTATGGTCACAGCCACCTTTAGTTACACCAAAGGTTAGAGAAGATGCATGAATCATGATTTGTGTCAGGGTTTAAGAGATTTTAGCTCTCATTTAGCCCCTGAAATGTGGTATCCTGAACTATACATGTATTTGGCACCCAGTAGTTCCTTCTGAAAAATGCAGAAGCTTAGAACTAATGTCTGGCCCTAATATACAGTGATGAAAATGATGATGAAATTCAAGAAGATGGCTCTATTAGAGACTTAGAAATTTTGTTAACTGAGATTAAGCATGTAAACCTATACAAAGATATGTTCTAGAGCATGAATTGAAGCATAGAGATTGTTGGCTGGCTTTTCAGGCTGAATGTCAACCACTTCTCTGCATTTCAGGCCTAGGAGGGTTGGGGAAGAGAGTCATCTAGATGTGCTGTTAAGCATCTCTTGTGGCTGGATGCAGTTGCATTTAACTGGAAGTGTTGCACAGCCATATGCAACACCAGCGGGGTTTTAGTAATAGTAGCAAAGTGTCCTCTTTACCGAAGGAAAACAAGCCTGTCACTGTTAATATCATTCCCATTCACTGATTATTTTGTTATATATACAATGAATTCCATTTAGCTTTCTGGTTATTAGGGATATGATTTGAATCTTTGGTATATTTGTATTCCTTGGATGAAGTTCACACCTTCGGTAGATCTTAAAGAAGGTATAAAGCCTGCTCTGGGTTCTCAATCAGGTTTTAAGTGGAACTTAATACATAGATAGAACTTAACATGGATTGGCATAGATATAGGTGTGAATTGCATACACAGTAGTACCTTGTATGAAAGTACTGATCATACTTTACACTCCAAGTACTGAGACATGCTAATGGCAGTGATGACTATGGTATGTTTACCTGAAAGTTATGGGGGTGTATGATACAAATAGCTGCCTGAGGGGTGGAAGGACATGCATCCCATGGGGCTTTCTAGGAAATCCTTAACACCAAAAGTATTCTGAAGTGGTTTTATATCTCTATTAAAAAAAAAAGCAAGCCCTGCAGATTCTATTTAGTCAACCATTTTTTTAGATGACTATACAACAGTATGCAAAGCACAAAAATGCAAGCCAATAATTAAAGGAAAAGGTTACACCCTTTTAAGGTTTTTTTTTAACTATGAACTCTTTCCGTAGTAAATGTAAGCATTGTAAAGAATGATAATGCTTGTCCCCTTTCCCTTTAAACTCCTTCCTACGGAGAGGAAAGCACAAGTGTCTTACAAGGGCCTCTTCCTTCCCTGTCCCTCTGGGTTACTTGACAAAGGTGAAATTCATCCTTGTTAGAGACGATTTAGAAACACGGCAAGTCTTGCACTATTAGTGTGCATTGAGGTGAAATCACCTCAGATACCTTAGCTCTTCAGCATGTGGTATAGATCTATGACCATTGCTGGCCCATATGACATAAGATCGTGCTATATAGAAGCGGGAGACCACAGTGGCGAAGTTCTCTGAACTCTGCTTTTGAGTTTTGCTCTTTCCAATGGATTAAGTGAGTAGTTACCATAAGGTTATTGCAAAACCCTGTGAAATTTTTTTGGTAGCTGAGTCTCTGGCACCAGTATAGAATTCAGCTCATTTTTTCAAAATGCTGGCTCATGTTACAGTGGAACTGAGTATAAAATATCTATCTGTCCTTATTTTATTTTACACACCCTAAACTATTTAGCTTGCCCATGCATTGTGCTTCAAATCATTGTGTGTTTTGGATTGTCTAAATTTATATTTTGGCTTTGTTAAAGGTACACTGTTTTTATGATTTAGGATGCTTAGTGGCATGCATACTAATTGTAAAAAAATCCATCAGATATTACCCAGTAGATTAGATGGGCTCCTTCAGGGCTGTTATGGTCCGTCAGGTAAATACATACTTTGGAACGCGTACTAATGTCAAAAACCATGAGTTATTTACCCAAGAGATGCTGTTCCGGTATACTAGGCAAATGTGTATCTAGGTGGTTTTTTTTTAACAGCTGATTTTTCATTTTTTTCAAACTGAGAAGGCTATATCAATTTTGAGAAAGCTGCCATGACCGTTTATTGGAAAAATATACACATTTTCAAAGCTAACATGTGTGCCAAACTGCTAAACTGTATGCTGTTATTAATATACACTTATATAGCATCATAATGTTGCATATAACAACCTCTGGAACCAGGTTCCTAATAAGCCTATATATTACTGTAGTCTTATGTAATGCTGGCTTTGTTTTGCTGGTAATTGAACAGATGGATTGTTGTTGCTCACTCCCAAGCACTTTGGGTAGTCAGACTAGTGCCAGGTCCCCATGTTAATTCCTCAGCGTTGCTGAAGTCCTTATGAGAGATCAGAAACAATATAAATACATAGCATACATAATATAAACAGTGTGTTTTCTGCACATTAACCATTTCACCTCTGCATCCGAGGTAGTTGTATACTCTTAGCTTTGTTTTACAGCTGAGTAATCTGTGATATTGAGAGATTTAATAACTTGTCCAAGTTTAACCAGATGGTCCTGATGTGTGGATGCAACAGGTTGCTTTCTCAAAGTAAAACTTTCTGGGCTTTTTGTACATTTTGTCTCTCTCACTCCTATTTTATTTTTAGATAAACATGCATGCAAGCAGACAACTTTCTGTTCATGCTGCTGAGCAGGGTCTCAAAAAACATTGTCTGAAAACATCTGAAACACAACAAGTGTATGGACCAATGCATTTGAATATGCCCTTGGAATTTGGATGTCTTGTATTTGAACATTTTCAGTCTATCTTTTAAAGACCAAATCTGTGGTGATGCACCCACTGAGATATATTCAAATGTGGGCGCTGTAATCTTTTCCTCTTTGATTTTACTGCCATCTCAACTGACATCCCCCTACTCTGATTTCTCAACAAAATGCATCCTAATTTGGTGCCTTATTTGCAAAGTTCCAGCATGCAGCTACTTTTTAATGGACAAGCTGCAACACCAGCTATGGCAATGTAGGGAGGGGAAGAGGATCCATGGTAAGTGTGCTGATGCACCTTCTTCCACAGGAGTGCCAACAGCATGGCTATATTATATTATATAGCACTAAAGCCAGAAGGTCATTAAAAATGGTTTGAAAATTCCTGTGTTATATGGTTACCTTTATAACTCAGTCCTATCTATAGATGGTGGAACTATGACTTTCATTCATGTGCCAACCATATACTGCAATAATTATAACACTACACTCATAAACCCCAATTGCTGTGTGCATGAACAGCTCAACTAAAGCTCAGCAGATGGGATTGTGATTATAGCCCCAGCCGCAAAAGGAAAAAATCTGTGATATTTGGAGTAAAAACTGAGGCTGATGGTGTTATTACACTACGTGTTCAAAGTGTCATTACAAGCTGGTAATTTATGTTTTGCATGCTAACTGAGCGGCCTTTCTCGTGTGTGTTAGTTTGAACGACAATGCATTTTTTCATATGGGAGGAAGCAACAAAATAATAGAGTGAAATTAACCAATCAAAATCATGGTAAATAAAAGTCTCTCTCTCTCTTTCTTTCTTTTTAAGACTCAAGAGGCAGCTGGCACTCTCAGGCTTTGTTATATTGAGGAAAGAGAACAGCAAACTGCATGCAGTATAGAGTCAGTCTCATTGAAACTAATGGCATGAATGATCTCACACTATTGTAGTAAGACGGAGATTTACTGTGCTTAGTAGAGAACCCATATTATGGAGAAAAGCATCGATCTACTTCCACATTTTATTCACATGAACGACAAACAAGTTATTCACTACTATGCAGTCACATTCAATCCCTTAGTGTCTAAGTCACAATGCCTTCCAAGTCCCTCACACTTTACAGCTGTGCAGAGCACCTAGCCAATAACTACTTGTCTCCACTTTACAACCAACAGAAAAGGTTTATTAGCCCCTCTTACTTGACCAGTTTACAGTTTAGACTTGTGTTTGCTGGACAATTTTAGCCACAACCTTTGATTTCTACCATAACATATCTATTAATACAATGTTCTCTCTCTCCCCCTCTATTTTTCATGTTAGGCATTAGGCAGGTGGAGAGAGAAGCTGTGACTACATTGCCAGTTTCACTTTTTTGGTCAGATTATGAAAATTCTGTGGCCTAGACATTTTGCTTCCAAAATTCCAGTGTCTGTTTTCTATCCAAACGGAGTGCATGTAAAAACAGTAGGAATAGGCTAAAATAAATGAAGATAGGAAAGGCAAGGAGAGATATTCAGTGCAGTATGGACGCTTTATTCCTGGCTTTTCTGCATTTATTGATTAATGCTACCTGACAGAGTTAAAAAGAAAGGAAAACTCTAACTTTGCTATTGTAATAGAGGTATCATGGTGGTAGCTATTACAACAGAAGGAAAATGGTAGCAAATTGTTTTACTTCTGTTTATATTTCCTTATCATTGGAGAGAGACTAAATAATGGTGAAGAACAGTCAAAAAGTGCACAGATACCTACACGCAGAATGCATTTGTGCTTTAATTCCCTGATTCTTTACTTTGTATTACAGCATCTGTGCAAGTCCTTAACCATAAGTGGATGCTCTTGGTACATGAACTTTGGATGATTCAGAGTCCCTGCCGCCATGATTCTCATCACTTTTAGTGGAACCTTCGGGGCAGCAGATCAAGGATCTGACTGGGAAATCTTTGTGCACTATACTACCATTCCTGACTATTCCAATGGTCTTTTGGGAAACGTGAAATTGATCTATATGGGACCTTTCAGTACAACAGCTCAAAGTCACCTTTGAGTCCTTCTCAGTCATGCATACCTGTATTTTAGTCAGTATCATCGTAGCTCCGCTTGTATAAGACTCTGCATAGTTGCCTTGTCTTCATAAACTTTGTTGCACATTCCTTACTTGCACGTGTTTTCTATGATCTCTAAATATGACAAACAAAAAGATTGCAGAAAACCATTGTTTTCTAAAATTATGTCACACCAAATCTATAGCTACTGGTTATCGTATAGTTTATGTTTATTCTTCACTCTTCACTTTCAGGTCAGTCATACTTCTTAGGGAGTACAAGCACAACATTTTTCAAAATGTTAATGTTTCATGACGTTAAATGATTTGTCCCAAAGGAACTGGTGGCCAAGTCAGGAATGGAATCTGTCTTCTAAACTCCTGCTCTCATTCTTAAAGGGCATTCCCTTGAGCTTCTGCATCCCCTTGATACAAACTCTGAGTATAGTATGGAATAGATGGAAAAAACATCTTAGCATCCCCATTGCTCTAAGGTAACACTCTATATGTTGCATTTCTGAGTTTGTCTTTTTAACGTATATTTTTGGTTGGGTTCTTAGAACCCTTTTCTCAAAATGGCATCAAATAACTGCAAGATCTTGCTTATAAGAACAAGAAACTTTTTGTTTTAAAGCTGGCTCTGTGCTGGGAGCTGAGTGCAGTAATCTCAGCATAAGCAAGACAGGCTGTTGAATTTCTTACTCTTAAAAAACCATGAACTTGGCTGATTTGAATTACTAGCAGCACAATTTTGTGATTTGGAAACCTTTGAGATACATTGGGACTGCAAATGAAGATAGAGGAAAAGAATTTCCAGTCCCAGGAAATAAAGGTTGATTGCACAATGGTCTTAGCAAATCATTTAATAAATGAAAATAAACCAAAAAGAATTTGTGGGAAGTTAGCTCTAGACAAATGAAGTGCTTCATGCTTGCCCTTCCTGAGGGAAAGGTGGCTTTGTTGTTTTTGCTCTGCAGAAAGGCAGTAGTGTTGGAGCAGAATAGGTTTAAGAATCTAATTTTCTAAAGGATGCTCTCATACTTTTTCTCTATGATTGAGGCATAAGTTGCTGCAAAAGGAGCTGATTGGTGCGTGGTATAGCCTCAGTTTACAGACATGGGTTTTATGCTTGCGCCTGTACTTGAATATAATCTATCATTTGTGCCTGGGAATATGCTCACTTTGAAGGTTTAGCTCTAAAATGCATGACTTGTTTTTCCTTTTCCTGAGGCTGGAGATGTTCAAGAAAATACAAGCTGATCTTCAAAACAAAGCTAAGCTGTGCACAGGCTTCTGTGAGGTGACATACAGGGCATGGATGGCAAACAAACATTTGCCTTCAATTCCACAACTGGTTTCTAAATTCTGGTTTCCCTTGCTTTTTTACCTTTCCCTTGTCTCTGTTATTCTGTACTATTACATATTACTAATTCTAATCCAAATGTAATATGGAAGTTGCAATCATTTAACAGTTTGGTCTCAGTTACACAATTACTCTTCCTCCTGCTGTTCAGACAATTTCTGTGATTCTTTATTTTCCCATCTCCACACCTTGGAATTGAAGAAAAATAGGATTGGAAGAAATCTCAAAAGATCTTCTAATCCATTCCTCTGCCCCAAGGCAGGATCAATTATACCTCCATCGTTCCTGGCAGATGTTTGTCTCCTTTGCTTTTAAAATCTTCCAGTGATGCTTATTCCACCATTTTTCAAAGCATTGCATTAACCCTTTAAGCTATAATGAAAAGTCCTTGGGTGTCTGGCTTTATTTTAAACCAGCACTGCAAAGGGTTGGTTGTAAATGTGCTGTGGAATATGACTTAAATAGGGCATAAATTGCCTGTAACCTTTGGGCATATAACTGAAATTAATCTTTGCAGGGGGCACTACGTAGGACTTGAATTCATGTTTAATGAACTCTGCTATCGTGAATCTTTCACAGCTTTTGCTATCCTTTTAAACATGATAGTTCTTGCCATTTGATTACAGAAATTAGTTTAATTATAGATTGATGCCAAACGCATGATGAAACACAAATATACATTCAGAAAATTTAAATACAAATTCTTACCCTCTCAACACAGATTCCTGTTTGATAAATGCTTGTTTATAGGAACTGCCAATTTTATAATTCTAGTCTTATTGAGAAAACTAGCATACCTGTCTGCCAAGGGTGGAATATTCTTAGCGTCTGTGTACTTTGTGTGTTTTCCATGTGTATGGAATTTGTTACTAGAAATGTGCTATTGCTACTACATTTACAGTTATGGTGACATAAAGAAAACAACAATTTTAGTATTTTAAGACCTGTGGGATGGACTGTCAATCTTCTGCAGCCAACATATGATACTTCTGGTGTTGGGGGTCTTGAGTGTAAATAGTATATTCTGTTATTTACAGCTTAATGCTACCCAAGATCCCTCTAATGAGGTATTCAAATGTCTAAGATTTGTACGTATTGTTAAAATTTTACAAAGACATTTATTTGCTATCAGTTGCAAAAACTAGAAAATTAATAAAAACTTCATCCTGTGAACTTGCATATTTGATCATTGGTTTTCTTTTGTAGGTTGCAACAGTTAATTAGAGGTGTTTCCAAATTTTCCATGCCCATTTCTCTTACCTTTGCTTTCTTTTACAGGGTGTTTTCTGCTTCCCTAGTATTATATTCCTGATCATTCTTTTATTTTAAGAAACTGTTTATTCTCATTCTGTTCTTGGAAATGAGTGTATGTGCTTGCCCTAGGACTGTCTTCCCTTCACAATCTTGCTAATACTGGAGTTACCCAAGTCAGGTGAAGAACTGAAAGTCTCCTCTGGAGAAATGGGTGGGATATGCATTGGCTGGGTCAGCCAGTGGCTGTGAAGCTGCTCTTGGCTAACAAGGTAGGTTTACTCTAGTGTCTGCTAATCATCAGCTGAGAGAGGCCAGGAGGTCACCTGAAATCCATATACTCCTTTGCTGCTGTTCTCCCTCTAAGAGCTCTGAGTGTGTTAATGGTTTCTCAGCAGTAGACGAAAGGAGGAGGAGAGATAAGAAGAGCACATGGGTATTATTCGGTATGGCAGTACACGTGTGACTTGTTTTCTCAGGCTATCACTTAGCACTCATGCTACGATACTGTGCAGGAGGCTTCTCTGGATGGACAGTAACCAAGCAGCACTAGCTTGGAAAGCAGCGGATACCTCAATGCCTCTTGAATTTTTTTGGTTCATGAACTAGAACAGGCTCCTTTGGCTACATAGTGAGAATGGATCCTCAAAGCATGACTCTCCAGTCATTCTTCTCTCTCACGATACAGTCCTGTGTTTAATATGACTTCCAGCTAACCTTCATAAAAATGCATCTGTGTTTGCAGAGGAGTAGGAAGAAGATATTTTGCTAAGATATAAAATGCATTTGATGTGCTAAAAGAGTGAAAAACTCTACAAGCAGAGTGTTGACATATCTTATCTCGGTTGTCAGAAGTGGCTTGTGAAATAGCGAGATGAAATCCATGCTCTACGTATGGACAGTACAGGCATTTCTTGAACTTATTCTAACTCCATTAGGCAGCCTTCAGACTCACAAAAGGTACTTGCCGTGACAAATGTAAGTAGGTTCTTCCTTGTCTTTCAACTTCTTTACTTTGTTATTTCTTTCCTTTCAACCTCCCTGTTCTCCTGTTCTACTGTACTTTCTGACAGCCTGATTTTGTTGCCTTTCCGTACCTGTAATGGTTATAAGCTAATAGGGAAATGAAGTGGTATCTTATAACATCCATGTTTTGTTGTTATTTCTGACTTTTTTCCCTTAGAGAGTTAGGGAGTATCTGAACACAATACCGTTTCCATAATCCTATCTCTAAGGATGGAAAAAGCAGTCAAAAGGACAGTGAATTGAAGGGAAGTAAAGCGACACAGAAACTAACAGAAAAGTGTTAGGCACGCAAGTGTAAAGCTGAAGTTACACCAGTGCCAGTTAATGAGTTTCTACTATGGTATGCAGATGGTATCCAGGAGGGCTGTGCCTGCAGGGAGTGTAGGTCCTAATATGCTTCAGCAGCTTCATGAAAGAAGATGCAGAAACATTTGTGTGACAAATGGATTGTTAATCCTGGTGCCACTGGTGGAGAAAGAGCTCCTTTACCTCCATCATTTAATTAAAAATGTTCTACTTGGGTAGTTTGTTCTACATAGGAAGTTTGTTCTACATAGGTAGTTTTTGCTGTGGGCTTTAAGATGTAAGATATTGGCCTCAGTGCATGTGATAACACTGCATCAAAAACGAGCCTGTTCTCCAGTGTGCCCAGGCAGATCTTTCATTCAGGACAAAGGAAGTGTGGTTTGTGTTAAAGATATAGTTCAACTTTCATAATAAAGCAAGTTGTGAATGATGAATGAAAGCACTTATTGAGCTGAAAGTACACACACCAGATTGAGCAATGTTGATCTTTGTGCAACAATCAGCTGAGTAAGAGAAAGCAGGGACTGAATTTTTGAATGTCTCAGTTTGACCTTCATTTTGTACTTTTTTTAGCTGCAAATTAACACATCCAATTTTTAGGCAAATGACTGCTGAAATTTTGCCTGTTACTTACTTGACAGTGAAAAAAGGTAGATATGCAAATTGCACTCACAAAAGGGAAGACCAGTCCTTTGACAAGATAAGCAATGAAGTCCAGTTGTATAAATTCTTATGCAATCAACATATGCAATGATTCAAATCGTTAATTTAGAGGGAAAGATCCCATGCTCCCTGGCTGGCTGAGCCATTTCTCCTCCCTCTTCCACCCCCACCCCTTAATTTTTTTTTTTTCCCTACAAAATCAAACACTGTCTTTTAGTAGATTATTTACAATGAAGGAATACCTTGATTGGAATTCAAGCTGAATCAGATTTTAATTTACAAGGAGTGTTTGAAACAGATTTTCAAATGGCATAGCAACACAAAGGTAATTCACAGAGGCGTGTGTTTAAAATAAGGGGCTAGTTTATAGGAAAATCCGGAATGTGGGCTGGAACGTGTTCCAGAATTCCACCCTCTTGTCCTGGCTACACAAACAATGTGACTGAGGCCTGCCAAGAGTTGTCATGTTTAAATAGAGAGAGAGAAGGAAAGTGGCAAGAATTCCCTCTGCACCATAATCCCTGCAGCCTTGCTACTTAGCACTTTTAAGAGAAAGGCAGATACAGGAAGCAAGAATAAGACATAGCACACTCCATCTCTTCTCTCCAATAAACACTGCTTAGAATTCCATCTAATCTGGGAGAATAAACATTTTCAAGGCTTTTCTCTGAACATTTGATCTCAGTGACTAGAGCAGTTCTTTTTTTTTTTTTTTATCCCTCTCCACTCTTCCACTGAATGCTGTGGTGTCAGCTTCGCACATCTTGCACTCTGAGACATAACTTGCAAACCAAATCCTGGGGTCTTTACTCGGATGAAACCCTATGAACTTTAACAGGATATTGGCTTTAGAAAAACTACTAGACTTGGCATTGTAACTGCTGCTGAGTTGACAATTACGGAAAGAGTTAAAGAACCTATCACTAAAGCGATGACTGTTGCATAAGGGTGTCTTAACCTATGTTGAGCTAAATTCCTCACAAGGCAATTTGAATTGATGGGCTTTTATAACCACTCAGTCAGAAATGAATACATAAAGCACTGGCACAAAAATGTCCATCCCACCCAGAGGCTGGCAGGTTTCCCTGTGTTTTGAGGTAACCAAATTTTTATGAGCTGCCTGCCTCATTTCTAATTGAAATGAAAGGAATGGTTTTATGGTCCCCTTTAAAAGTTTTTCCTAAGTTGATTGGCTGCTCTTTAGCATTACGAAAACCGTGTTTGGGGGATGTAGCAGGAATTCTTTTTATGGGCTGTGGCAGTGAATGGCCGAAGGTTTAGAAGGTTTGATGTTTTCCTTTTAATGCTCTCCAGAAAGATGCATACCACAACTGTCCCCTGTTTCCCCACCTATATGGTAGGTTCGCCACCCACCACATCCCTCACAAAATTTTCATTGGCTGTTTCCATTAATAATGTCAAGTTCCTCTTCAGACAGGGATGTACTGAGGGGTCAGAATACTTACACAGGCACAAGTTATTAACACAGGGTCTCTCTTGAGAATAAGCATGGAGCTCCAAATTCACATAGGGAAGAGCAGATCTTTCTCTCTTGTCTGTGTGTGCCTCAATTATGTGTCTTCAGTCTTGCATGGGGCCTTGAGGTTGTTGCTATCTTCTAAATATTTGCCTTTCTACTGCTACTTTTTAATGGAAATACGGGAGACTGGGGAAATCTGTCAGTGATAGCTTTTACTCTAGGCTTATTTTCAAAACAGGTATTTTTGCCTTTGCTTTTTCATCTATAATGTGGGAAAACTAGTGGTCAGCTTCCCAAAAGCTGTTGCTAGACTTAAGCAACTAGTGCTGTAAATTATGAGAGACACTGAGTAAAAGGCAATCAGTATGCTAAGCGCTGCATAGCTATTAATCTCCAGGCCAGGTTTTTCAAGGAGCTGTGCACTCGGCAGTTGTTGTCGACTTCCAGTTCAACTCCTAAAGGAAATGCCAAAATAATCAAAACTTCTGCTGGAGGCCTAGTGCTTCAGGAAATCTAGTCATCTGATTTGGAGATGCACGTGGGCAATTGAGTTCTTCTGAATATCTGCCCCCTAACAGCTATATTTAAGGTTGGCACATCTTTCCTAGACAACTGGCATATTAAATATTTTGAAAGGCTCTGCTTTCATTTTATGCTAAAAACCAATGTTTAAAATACAAACCTTGAAATATATTTCCTTCTCATTTTGCTCTCTGGGAGACCAAAGTCTCTTATTTATGAACTAAACAGGCAATTACAGCCTGCAGTTCCCCACCCAGTTCTACCAATATGCCTGCATCCTGACCTGGGGGGTAGGAAGTAGTTTGTTCTTTATGCCAAATCAGTCCTTGGCCTCTCTCTTCAGATATCAAGAAGCTGTTTTTCTCATGCAATATCACCATTGAAGCAATTAAATGCTTTGCACATGTATTGTATGGTAATGACTTTAGATTGTCAAGTGAAAGTCTCCAGAACCCATTAACAACATTTAGAACCAGTTGATATCCCTCAAAATAACTTTAAAGCCTTTTGTTGGTCAATTGATTGTGTCTTAGTCTTCCCTTTTTAAAACCAAAGCACAGAACAATGTTGTATGGCCACTGTCATACGAATGTGAAAATTAGTTGCCATGTGTAACTCACTCTCTAGTGTATTTATATACAAACGCTGTTTAAAAGGATCAGATTTTTTTTTTCTTCTTGGTTTTGCCATTGTAAATGGTGCAAGTCAGATGAACATGTAATATGGAACTGTAACCACTAGTAGACTCTTGCTCACATTAGCTTTGAAGTTGTTTGGTTTTGTTTTGGAAAAATGTACATTCCAAGTGATCAAACCCTCAAGTATTTGTTAGGAAGAGCCTTTGTTATGCCTGTCCTCAGTTGTGAAAGCACTTCATGCTTTCACAAAAAAGATCTATAAGAATGAACTATGAAAGCTATGACTGATGCTGAGAAAGGAGAACAGGTTAAACTTGTTCTTAAAAACTCCCCCATACTTCTGGGAACTTAGGACCGTTGCATAACATATAGGAAGATATATGGTAGTACATATGCTGCTGTATTACCTAGATACAACAGAATGAAAGGATCTCCTATCCCTTTTTTTTTCTTTTAATTTATTGTATTCTAAAACACAGGGGTTTTGTGAAAGATTTATATGGACTATATTGACTTGCCATCCTATTGGCAAGAGTGTTTCTTCCTATATTTAATCTTCCTTAAAACTGCTCAAATTGTTATATTAGGCATGCCTGTTACATTCATTTCAAGTGCAGAGAAAAGGGCAGCTGCTTTAACAGTTGTCTTTTCTGTTACAGTCTTATCAGAGGAGCTATAAAAATATGGATGTCTTTTTCTGTATGCATGATTTTATAATCGTGGATAAGCTTTGTGCTGCAGTGATCCCTGAGAAAATGAAAATTGCCACCATAGGGCTCAGCGTTGTCAAAAGCACACGTGTGTACATGCACACACCGGCACGTGGTAGACTAGAGAGAGGTGCTGCAAATGCATCTAATAAGTCTTCCTATATACATAATATGTCCTTTAGGTGGTGCCATTGTGTTTTTTTAAGATAAGATTGCACACTCAAGAAAGAGTAAGACACAGTAACAGAAAGGATGTGGTGCACAATACATCCTTATACCCTAAGTGACTCGGAAACATCTGAGTGTACAGAGCCATCCCCACGTACAGGATGTAATGTTGCTAGAGTAAATATAGAGCGGCTGGTGTCAACAATGAAGAAAGCAAAAGCTAAAAGAAGACTGGCAACTTGAAATAGCCAGGAATCTCTTTTTTGAAAAAGCTTTCTGAAACTCAGTTCAGCTCTTAAATGTTAATGTCAGTGAGGAAGAAAAAGTGAAAAAGCGGAGGGAAAGACATATAGTTATTAGCAATGGGTGTGATCTGTGGAGGTTGGATTTGAACTGCTTGGCAATGCTAAACCTATCCGAAAAGTAAAGTGTTTGGGTATGTCAGTTGGGTTCACGTGGCTCTTGGTTGATGATGAATCATGAGGAATCTCAGAAATATGCACAGAGAAATGTCTAGGGTGGGTCTCAAAGCAAAAGTGAAATATATTTTGTCCATATCTTGTTGCGAAGGGGGCAGGCAGTTTTGCCTCATAGCAGGGGCAGGGGAAGGAGCAGGGAAAGTAGGAGACTGAACGCCTGGTTTTATGGCCCTGGCCAGCCAGTTGCTCACTCTGCTTTTTTCAATACATATTCTAAACTGTCTGTGCTTCAGTTTGAAGCAGTGTTGTTGGGCTTAATGATTTAATGTATTTTAGATGCTTTGAGAATGTTGGATTAATGGGATCACATACATACAAAGCGTTGCTGTTATTTACATACTGTTTAGATGATCTTTTCTTAAAAATCAAGGCACCCTCTGTCCCATGTTTTCTCACTACATACAGGTCAGAAAAGCACAAAAGTACTGTATGTCTGAAACATTTCCAGCAGCTTCCCTGGACCTGCTTCCAAAGCTCATTGAAATCTTGTTAACAGAACACTCTACCTCCCTCTGATACCTCACACTGCAAAACAGCTTTGAAGGCCTAGACTGAATAATGAAGGAAACAAGGGCATCTGGGGTCCATTATTTACCCCATTTCATAAGGCGCTTCTACAAAGTCTGCTGCCTGCCTTTTCAGATCCATGACAGAAATAAATACAAAGCCTGGAAAGAGCGAGCAAGTCAGAGTTGTCTGCTGCCCTCTCCACTGCCCCCCTCCCCTTTTCTTCCTGTTTCACAGGACACATTTGTTTCATCTCAGCTAAATGTAGTTCTCTTTCTGCCCAAGACACTTGTTCTTTCCCCTTCACAGATTGTTTATTCCAAGGAACTCCTTTTTGCTTGGGAAGATGTCTCAAACACCTTTGGGTGTTTCTAAAGCAGACTGGTGTGAAGCTACTCAGAGATTTTTTTTTTTTATTCTATTTTTTTTTCCCTGTCAAACTGACAAGGACTTGAAGACTTTAATTGCGACTATGGCCGTGTTAGGAAAACACATGTGAAATGTCAGTAAAGTGATTCCCATCTCAGTGTGCTAATTCACAGGAGGGTATTTTAAAGTAATGGGAGTAATCTGAAATGGTAATGCATCCTAAAGGCCGGAGCTGTCGCAGAGGGAACAAGTTGTGGAAATTTTTGTAAGATCTAGAGTGCCTGAGCATCTTTAAAAGGGCTGGCCCCAAATGCCTCTACATTTCTTGTGAAAATAAACCCCCTGCAAAGCTGGCTTTCCAGTGAAAGCCTTTCAGAATGCTCAGTCAACACTAGAACACTTTCTCTAGGCACTTACTTGACATGGCTAGTATAGGTGAAGTGTCTGGGTGGCTACACAGTCACAGAGGATCTGTAAGTTGCAAACAAGTTACTTCACAAATCTTTTTCTGTGGTTTTCTTTTTTTTTTTTCCTGACTAGATGATAATTTATACTAATTTGTTAGCTGCCACAGTTTGATGTAGTTGTCTGTATAAATATTTGCACCTGTGGCTTCTATCCACAAACTTTCAAGGGGTTTTTGAAGGGGGGGCAATTATTTGCAAGCTAAACCCTGCCTTTATTAAAGTCCTTTGCAAGACCCATCACTAAAGCCTATAGATTTATTTTTTTTTTATTTACCCATATAGGACATTGCCTTTATATGCTGCTTCCACTTTGAATTAGTTGAACTGACAGTTCCAAATTAAGTTCATTTCTTAAGTTAATGAATGTCTGCAATCCATCTGAATCAGGCTTTCCTTTTGCAACAGTTCAGAAATTGCAATAATGTTATTAATGTGTCAAAAGAAGGCTAAAACAGGATGAAAAAATAAGAAGAGCTTTGGATAAGTAGTTATTTAGTAAGCTCCTGAAACTAGTTCTAATAATAATTTATTTGTCCTAAATGTGGGTTCAGGGTCTAAAAAAGAAGCATAGACAGTGCACATCCTGAATTTTAGGGCTGCTACAGCCTCTGCTGTTTAGTCCCAGCCATTCAAGCCATTTTCAAAATGAGATAAGGTTTGTGTTTCAGTCTCCCTGCCTATTGTTCAAGGAGTAAATGATCTTGTGTTCTTTAGGTTGGGATCAACTTTACTGGACCTTATGTGCCTGAAACGTCACCCAGAATTAATCTCTGAGGTGCAGAGGCTGTTGCTGATTTCTTTTAAGTCCACAAAGCTGCTTCCTGGTTATATTTATAAAACTAATGGGTGACTTTTTTTCCTCTCAGAGAAAATGATAAATCTCAGAGTTCACCAGCATGTGTTTCACGGGCGGTTACCAACCTGTGATCATGTGCATATAATCTAAATAAGAGACAGAAAAATCTCCCAGAAACAGCATGAGTACCATTTATCTTTCTACCATAATAATCTTAGGTTTAGCCAACAAAGTATCTCACAGGATATTTAGCTGACAGCCCACACCACCAGCCTCTGCTGAATCATCGTCATATTACATGTGCCATTCCTCCCCCCCCCCCCCCCAGTATTAGAGAGCATTTTGCTTTGCCACTGAAGTAACTGCCAGGCAAAATAATGAGAAATGAAAAATAATGACCAAAAAAAGGTAAACCAAAAATTTATGTTAATTTGACCGTAACGTCTCTTAGTTGGCTCTCAAGCCTCTGAGGTGCTACATAAAGATTTACCTGTTTTCAGCAACATGCTACCCACTAGTCACTGTTTCGTTATAATAACAAGCCCCAAAGAGAACTCCCCAAAGGTAATACTTTCTGCCCAACAGTATTGCACATTCTGATGCCTAGATTTCTTACACAGACAAGACAGGAGTGGAAGATTTACCAAATACCTGTTCTTAATCAAAAGCTTTTTGTTGTACCTTTGTTACTATTTTGCACGTATGTGTGAAGGCTATTCGTGTGAGCAATGTGAGGTGGATTTAAGGTACTGTTGGTCCATTTCTTGCCACAGAAGTTAGAAGAATGCCACAGGCTGCACAGGCAAAAAATGAGCACTTGCACGTTAGCAAGGCTGAATTGCACAGGGTACAGGGACTGTAATATTTCATGTTCTGATTGCAATCTCCTTTCATATTTGCAGGGAAATTTGCCTTAATTTCACCATACTTCTTATGGAGTAAGAAGGGTATATGAAAACCAGTGAGTGATTATATTAAAAGCTCTATGGAAACACCAGGTATCATCCCCTTGATCAAAACCTGGTGGATAGCACAGACAGTTATATCGGGAAGATGGTTGCAGTCTAGCTATAATTACGTACTTCTTGCTGGTCTGACTTTTCTACATACCTCCTCGGGTAGAGCACTTGTTTGTTAGGCTGAAACTATGTGGTGGTGAGTACTGCATACTATTATGTGCTTTGCAGATGTTACTGTGTTATTGTCTGATAACTGCAGTTGCTAGACTTTGAAACCAGTGGGTTAACTAACTCTCAAGGGAGCTAAGGGTATGTGGTATCCTGCTGTCTTACTGCCTTGGAGCTGTTAAGCATACATGTGCTGCGTTCTGTATTAGCTTGGATTTCCCTGCAGCTCACAGCCTTGGTTTGTTCTTCATATTGTGTGGTTCCTCTCACATTAGTTCCCTACACATTTTGTCCATTTAATCTGTTTCTGAAATAACTTGGTCTTTCTTACTGTATTTCAGTATGATCTTTGCTTCTTGCATTTACTATTGTCCTTCTTGTCCACTGTCCAGTTGTTTCTTTCTGCTCTATTCATTTTATATGCAGTTTGTAGTTTTTGCAGTTTGAGCCTGCTTTTCAGAAAAGAGAGTAATGGGCTACTAACTAAGGCCCTGAGGGCTGTACAGTTTTTGGTTGTATCAATAATTTGTTCTGATTAATCATAGGGTGCAAAATGAATGAAGAATAGGTACAGCCCTAAAATGTTATACAATTATCTATCTTGCTTTGAGGTACTTGGGTAGAAACAGCAATAGGATTGATTACTATGGTCAGAGAACAGTGCTAAGAACTCATCTCATCTAAATCCCTGCTTTGGGAACTAAATTTCATTGTGGTATAATTAAATGTTCAATCTATTAATTTTCTTCCATGTAAAACGGATGTAATACTAACTGCTTAGTTATCTCATGGAGTGTTGTGGGGACTAATTAGTGCTTGGAAATGAAAAGATATTTAAATGCTACAGGGACCGAGAGAGGAAACAGTGAAGTTGGCTGGATTCATATCAAAAGTGATGGCTTCATCACATTTACCTACATGTTTTTCTGTGTCCTTTCAACTTGGGAGACACTTGACCTGTCAGCTTGCTTACAAATCTCAGTACACACCAATACAGGTGGATGGATGGTAGGGGGGTGAACTGGGGGAGAACTTAGTAGAGTGGGTAGAAGAAGAAAGGAAGAGTTTAATCTTCTGTCAAATTAGTAATACCCAGGGTGGTCTGAACTGTTGTACATCTGCCTCATTTCACAGCATACCTGATTTGGCCCTGCCATGGTGATGTGTTGTGGTTTTTTTTTAAAAAAAAAAAAAAGGAGAGAGAGAAGCTGCAGCAATGACACTAGCTGTTACTGGAGCTATTTTTAAACTTTCTCTTGTCCTTCTTCTTCATGATGTGCCTGCCCCTTCCTTTTTATCTCAGCCTTCTGCATCTTTCCTAATAACCACATGCACATTACCCTGTCCTTACAGTTTCCCTACCCTCTTGTCCGTGCCCTATTCCTCAACCTCCTTCTAGCATTTTCCACTTCCAAGCTACAGATTTATCTTGTGACTTCAATCATCCTACATGTCCTTATGCCTCCGTCTCCCGTTTTCCTTGCAGAGTTATAGAGTGTGATGTATTCATCATGCACCCCCTAATCTGCTGTTTGCCCAGTGGTTGAGGCTTGCCAAGATAGTGTCTGATTGTTGCAGACTTTGAGATATTGGATGCAGGATTAGCTAGACGGCTGAATGATTAATGAACCAGGCTCACAACCACATCTTGTTAAGACCGTGTTCAGCTCTGAGGCCTCCAACATAAGAAGGGCATGAACCTGTTCAAGTGCATCTGGAGGAGGGCCATGAAGATGATCAGGGGCCTGGAGCACCTCCTCTATGAAGACAGGCTGAGAGAGTTGAGGTTGTTCAGCCTGGAAAAGAGAAGGCTCCGGGGAGACCTTATAGCAGCCTGCCAGTACCTAAAGGGGACCTACAAGAAAGCCGGAGAGGGACTTTTTCCAAGGGCCTGTAGTGATAGGACAAGGGGTAATGGCTTTAAACTGAGAGAGGGCAGATTTAGATTAGATGTAAGGAAGAAGGTCTTCCCTGTGAGGGTGGTGAGGCCCTGGAACAGGTTGCCCAGAGAGGCTGTGGATGCCCCATCCCTGGCAGTGTTCAAGGGCAGGTTGGATGGGGCTTGGAGCAACCTGGTCTGGTGGAAGGTGTCCCTGCCCATGGCAGGGGGGTTGGAGCTAGGTGATCTTTACAGTCCCTTCCAACCCAAACCATTCTATGATTCTAAGACTGAGTTTATCAAATCCATAAGGGAGTTGTTTAAATCCACTATTGTGGATCATTTTTCCTTCCTTAAAAAAAAAAATATCCCCTCTCTCCTTGTTGCTAAAATATTTATTACCTGGTCATATCCTACCTGGTCTCCTGTATCTTCTTAGTCTGCTTTAATGGCCATTTTAATCATCATGGCTATGTGTCCCTCTTGAATTATTGTGATTTTTTTGCTCATCTTTACCACAGAAAAACCTACAATATCTTGGTCTAGTTATGGTCATTCCTAGCTCCCTTTCAAATCTTCCCAGGCCTATTTCTTTGCTTTCCCTTTTGCTGTGGTCTCCTTCTCCTCTTTCCATCGTCTCTTCAATGCCTGCCATGGCTCAGAGGTACCTTGTCCCTTCTCTGTAAAACTTCTGTTTTTCTTAGTATTGCTTTAGAACTAATACCTTCTTCAATTTTTTCCTCCCATTTCATTACTCATCAGTAATCTCCACAGGCTTCTTTCTCTGCATTCCTGTGGTGTGATCTGTCTTTTATTCTGTAATAAACTCTTGCTCATGTAAGTGGTTCTAGTAAATGTCATGTCCACAGCCTGCAAAATCCTGATGCAAAGAACTGATTTTGCAACGTGTATGCACATATAAAGTGACTATGTACACCATTTGCAGGTCCTGGCCTGTATAGTATTGTTAAATACATGGGCCTAAGCATAGACTTACACCTGCCCATCAGCTATGATTCCTGTGAGTATTTAGTAATGGTTTGAATTCATTACATGTGAAAGTGCCCTTTAGTTCTAAGGTCTTTGTCCTGGTTGTCTATGTTTAAGGTAGCATACTCTCACCGGTGTGAAAGGAACCATAAACTCAACTGTGTTACCATCATAAATCTTTTATCTTCCTCAGTATATTTATATAAAGATGGTGTGCACAATAAAGAGAAGATATAGGATAATTATGGACCAGAAATAATGAAAGCACCAACTCACATGGGTCAGAGTCCCTGTAAATCCACGGGGGTAATCATGTAGATGCTCAGCAGTATGAGGAAGATTGTGCAAAGCAACCAAATATCATAATGTGAAACAATACCTGTATGTGCAAGCTGTGAAGCGTTACAAATAATTGTATTATAGCTAACAGCAGTTACCTGCAGCAAGTAGGAAGGAATCTTGTGTCCATGATGAGTTTAAGCAGGTATGTGTAGTAAGCAGGTGTTTTCCTATAGGCACATCTCACATGCAAGCATGTGTTACTAGATGTACCACAGATCTGACATTCTTCTTAGTGAACTTGGGAGAAGAATGAGGTGGAAAAGGGAGGGGGGTAGAAACCAATCAAAGAAAGCAATACTTTTTATCAATCATATTTGATGCTATTCTTTCTCTCTCTTTCATCACTTTGATCTCTCAAATAAAACTGATACTTTGGCCACTTTCCAAACTCTTAGCTTTGCCGTCTGAGAGGGCTCTGGGTTAGCTGCTGAGGGTATGTGTTTGCAATTATGCATTTGAAAGTATTTTCCCCTCTGCTGAGATAACATTCTTTTTGTGTTACCACACACTTCTGCTGTCTCGTTTTTCTTCTCCCATGGCACTGTAGGCTGAAAGGCCTCACTGCGTTCCCCCTCCTCCACCGATCTTTGCAACTGATATCTGAATAAAATACTTTACTCTGCTGGTATTTAACCTGCTGAGCCTTTCACTTTCTAGCTGTGAAACAGACAAAAAGGGTATCGTGCAGAAACATCCTGGCAGTTTCATTTCTTAATATGCCTCCAAGGTAAGGCGAGATTGAACAGGGGTGGGAAAATTTATACTGATGTTAAAGACCTTCAGTGTTTTATTTATAGATTAACATTCACTGCGAACAGCTTTACATTTAATTTTCCAACCAACCTTTTTCCATACAAGAGAACAAATTTGAAAGCTCTTCTTTATTGTTAATCTGGCTGTAGTTCAGTGGATAAAGTTTGTGGGAATAATGATCTGTCCTTTATAGGATAGGTTTATTTTTTTTAGCTGATAAATTTTGGCTTCACAGTATTGAATATATGGAATTATGTCAATTATTAGCATAAGAAGATAGGCTCTTCTGTATTCCCTGACAAATAGCCAAGTTTCTTGAGTTGAATAGCAAAATTCTGTGTGACCCTGTGAGCCCTTTACACTGCAACCTGTTCTACCACACTTGATTTGTCTGACCTTGGACTGGCTCATCATGGTCCAAGAAGGAAATACTATTTCTTCAAAAAACATATTGCATTCAGTATCAACAAGAAACATTCTAAAAGGGTAATTTAAAACTTACATGTGGAGTACAGCACTCATTAGGCTTAAAGTGGTTGGGGTCAGTAAGAATTTGAACACTACTATCTTAAGTCTGTTGTAGCATATTTCATTCCAAGTCTCTGTGAAAATTAAACATGTGGAGTCCAATCCTATGGTAATGCTTCCCTCTCACTGACTTCGAAAGTTGGTTATATGCACTCTCTCCCTTTCATACATGTGTGTGCGCTTGCAGCCACATGCACCCACATACGGGATTTTAAAAGAGTAGCTACTGCAGTGAGAGACGTGTCCTGTTTGTTTCTGTCTCACAGAAAAGAATCCTGTAGGACAACGCTCGGAGAGCGGAATTGTTCCAGGTGCTTAGCACTGAAACACCTGAGCATTTCCTGGTTAGGCTAAAGCTGAAACCTTTTGACAATCTCTCTAGTTTTTAATAGGAAACAAGGAAGGTTTTTGCAGGCCTGCAGATACGTGGGACAGGATATATACTTCTCTATTCTTTCATTTTGTGAAGAACTGGAGGGAGGGCCTTAAAGTACTGGGTGAAATAAAACTACTAATCCAAATGAAGTTCCCAGCTAAATATCCCTGTTGTTAATGGCAAATGTATATCCTAAGTGAGGGCAGGATTCTATAAAACTAAGACCTAATGTCAAAATCTTATGCTAGTGATTCCCAAGTTTGTTTTTTGATCATGACCAACTCTTAATATTTTTCCGAGATCCACATACGCCCTTACATCAAACTCTACACTGAAACGTTATGAAGGAAACATGAATCTTGTTGGTTTCATGCAGGTCTGCAGACCGGCTTGGCCTAAGGATTGTTCACGTAATAGTCTTCATGACTTGGACCCAAACCCAGTAATTTAGGGTGGAAAAATCCAAAAATAAAATTCTAAATAAATGGCAAAGTTAACTCTGAAATATTTGTAGGACATGGAAATGGCAGTTAAGTAAAGTGTAAACTTTTACTTGGTCATCTTTCTTCTACTGTTTTCACCCAAGTTGTGACATGCGTCATTACTACATCATCTTACAATTCTTATCTAGCTGAGTAAGGTGAATCTCTCTCTAGTCAAAAAGGTGGTTCAGAGAACTAAGCACAAGGGGAGGCTGACTGGGGCCTTAGCACCCAATCTTTGTGAGGTGCAGAATGTGTTCAGCAGGCACCAACACTCACAGAGATGTATCCTGTTTCTACCGAAGTCCAGAGTTGGCCTTAATTGACTTAAGGAAAGCACAAGTGGCTGAAAGGGAATCAACAGCGCTGAGTACTTAGCAGCATCTGATCTTAAAAGATAAGCTTTTTGTGGATGCGTATCTCTTGTTTTCTATGTCACTCAGTCTTGGGTGAAAATGCAGTACTGGAATGAGTAAATAGCTCTACAAGTACCAGCCATTTTGAGTTCATATTTCACAGGGCTGGTTAGTCGCATCTGCTAAAAGGCCTAGATTTGTTTTGCTGTAAATTGGCGTAGTCAAAGAAGTTACATTGACTTACATGAATGAAGGATCTGTCCTCTTGCATGAACCTGTAGCCTATTTCCACTTGATCTCAGCACTGCTGCAGTCGCATTTACGGTATGCCACATGATAAAGGACATGATGCTGGGTATCACTGAGTCTCCCCTCCCCCTGTTTCTGACTAATGTCTTTTCAGTGTGGGAGCAGAATCCTGATACGCGTGACACAAGCAGAGTACGTGGGAATTAGTTCCATTAAAGCCATGCCATATGGCTCGCAGGGTGCTCTGTGATACCACTATGCTGCTTGACAGTCTTTCCCTATGGATGGGATCAGCGCATATTCCCTGATTTGCACTCTTTTTTAGCGTATCAAACAGGGACAGACTTTTAATTAAAAATGACATCATCACACTGCTGCTAGCTCGTTGCAGGCAGTCCACATATTAATGCTGCTTGTTTCAGTTTTCAATGATCCTATTATGAATTGTAACCTCATTACACAAACCTTGCTATACAGTGGAATTTCAAATGGGGTTTTGTGGTTTTTAGAACTTAAACAGCTAGAATAAGCACAAAGGCAGTTGCGGTCAGGCAGCTTCCTCTCTTACCGCAGCAGTTGTGGAGATGCCATTCCAGTGACCACTGTTTCTACAATGAGTCAGTTTCATTTTTAACAATCTGACTCAGTTCTCTTCAAAGGGGGCAGCATGTTATTTCTGCATGATTTTTGTGTGCATGACTCTGTACAAAGGGGTCAGTGCCAACTTAACCCTTCGGGATCCACCCTCCTGGAGCAGCCTGGATTCTCCTGGTTGCAGGGAGGTGTGCTCCTTAGGCACTGCAGAATTTGGACTGCTGGCCGTACATCTGTTTTGCCAAACATGCCCTGCGTTTGCAGCCATCAGAAAACATGGTGTTAAGCACAGCTACTTCCACCAGTGAGCCAATGCTCTAGGTGAGCACCGCTGCACCCTGCAGCCTTTGCCAAAAGCCCTTGCAAGGAAACTGAGGTTAAACCGTTGCCTTTTTGAAATGAAAGCACTAAATAAAAGTGCATAGATCCTTCAAAGACTTAAAAAAAAAAAAAAAAGTTTAAATAGACTAGCCAGTAGCAAGAAGGAGTCCATTTGTTTCTGTGCATGGTGCGTTATGAATCTGCAAACCCCTGCGAATAACTGCCAGTCACCTTCTAGAATCAATGATAATGATTAAGTAAGTAGGAGTTTATGGAAGTTCAAGCTTTACCCAGCATTCAGCTGCAAGCTCTTAAAGCTCATTCATGTAAATTTTACGAAGAAGGAATGCAGCAGTTTTCAACCTTAATGAAATATAAGAATGTCTTTTTCGTTCTGTATGACTCACAGTTTCGTTTTGAAGTTTTTGAGCTTCTCTTAAGGTTATGGAGTGGTCAAGCGAAGCGGAACAGGGTTTTTGAAATCAGGAAGCCTGGGCGCTGTTTCATTCAGAAAAAAAAAAGGAGAGAGCGAGAGAGGGAGGGAAGAAAAAAAAAGCTCTATTCCTGTGTTTGATTGAAAAATAAAACTGCTGCTCTCAGTGAACCTTTGAAGTCCCCCAGCCCAGTAATTGTTTCACGACATTTGCAGCTTGAGGCAGCAAGAATGTTTGTGGTTGTTTTAAAGGCATCTGAGTGTGGATTCCATATGGTTTATTTTTATTTTGGTTTTTTCTAATTTTTTTCTTCCCCACTTGGAGCCTCAAGTTCTTGCACATTGCCCGATACCCGGTCCCAGCCTACTCTATTTCTGCATGAACTGTCTGTGAAAGAACTGAGTGAATGCATTGTAGCCCAAAGATTCAAGCGTGCTTAATTCAGACAAAATCTGTGAATGCCTGTTGAGGCAATAGTTGATTTTAGCCGTGCTTTATCGATACTATATTTGGAGTGTGGCTTACTAAACAGTGTACAGTTTGCTTTCCTGAACAAAAGACCTCTTCATATGGCCTATACTTAGAGCATGATACTCCAAATGCTTACTATAGAGCATAGTGCTTGCTGTCATGCTTTCAATAGGTAGTTTGCAGTAGGCCTGATAGTAAGCCATTGGAGTCAAATAAAGGGCCTGATTCACCACTGTGTTCCTCTGGTCTTAGAGCAGTGAAACTGTTTTGTTCAGTGGAACAAGCTGAATCAGATCCAAAAATTCTGAAAATACGTACTATAGAAACCAAAGAAATCTAAAGTCAATCTAAGACATATAAACTTGGAAGTGTCAAGCATACTTGCAACTCCCCCTCACCTCCTCCCCCCATTCCCCCCCCCAGAAGACTGCCCATTATATACAATGTAATACGTAACACTATGTGCATTGATTATGTGTATTGGTAGGTTCCAGTCCTAAGTTTATAAATGACTGTTTGCAGGTCATCTTTTTTACTTTGCGGGACAAAATGCAGGAGTAAGTTTTAATCAGCTGAGTGCAGAGTTTGTAGCTTGGGTGGCAGTTGTCTCTGATAACAGTGGAACTCACTCATTTACAATCAGGAGAAGTTATACTGAAGACCAGCATTAACCTTTTAGTCTAGTGTGGAACCAGCTGTAGTGACAGAGGAGTTGAACCTAGTCTGTTCTGAAGAGGGTGTCAAATGAGAGAGCACTACAGGCTTCATCCAGAGTGGTCATTCGCTTCCTTGAAATGACGAAATGACTTCCAGCTCGTAGAGTCTGATCCGCTTATCTGTGCAGTTACAGTGTTCTCACTGGGGTGATACTAGTCCGCGGGGCCTGAGAGCAGTTAGCACATAGACTTTAACATGAGAGACCTGCAAATGAAGGCTATGTCTATGTTAGCATGTAGTGCAACATGATAGAAACAGATCTACAGAGCAAACCGACTGGTGCTGAGGACCAAGCTGTCTGCATTGCAGGCGTCTGACTTTGGACTGGCTACCACTGGGACCAGTTTTGTGGGCTGAATGTCCACTATTGGTTGGAAAGCATTAGTGCCCTTCCAGTTTCATTTTGGCTGAAAGGAAGTGAGTCCCTGCTCTTAGTCTGATGTGTGATGGGAATTGAAATGTGGTAACTGGCGATATTTCGAGGAGGATGTTCCTTCAAAAGCATACCTCCAACTTGAACTTGAACACTAATGCACGTACACTTGAAAAAGCTGATGCAAGTAATTTTTACTAATAACATTTTTACTGTGTATTTTCTTTAATGGAGCAATTGGGTAAATAAAGAATATGCATTTTGTAAGGGGGGGAAGGTGTCATAGAGCTTATGTCTACTAAGAAATAGCACAGCGATGGTCAATATTCCTGTCTTCTGTGGTGTTACATTGTTGGAATGGCCCCTGACATGGTTTGGGCCAACTTGTGCTCAAGACAATTCCTGAGCAAACCAGAGAGATAAGAAGAACCATGGGTTATTCCTAGTAGACAACTGGAAGTGGCCAGTCTATTTGGAGAGTAAAAAGGTTTACTAGTGTGGGAGTGGCCAAACTGTGCTAGTTGATGTAAAGGACAGGGAAGGAATACTGGTACTGTTTAGTGTGCAACTGTAAATGTAGCCTGAGTGACCATAAACATAGTAAGAATGATTGCCTACCATAATGAATATCAGATGAATAAAGTAGTCAGATGTGTCTTAACCAAAGAGACATGAACATGAAAGTTCCTCAAACAAAAATGTTGTAAAAGCAAATTAATGTTTAATATGATTAATGTCCTTTATTCATGACTATCTGTTAGAGGGAACTCTGCTGTTGTTTTATGCTTTCACAATACATATGCTGTGTATTACCTTCATTCTAGTCATGCTGTCCTATTTAGTGAGGCCTGGAAAATTTAATTACGAAATTGTGGAGGAGCCTCTTAGAGGGAATCAGATGATCCTCAGAATCAATAGCAATGGCTGGTCTCAAATGACAAGCCTCCACTGCAGTTAAGGGTGCTTGGATGACTTTGGTCAATGAGCTAATTTCTAAGTGCAACCATGTCACCTGCAGGCCTAAACTGAAAAGAAGGGAAAGTTTTAAGGGACAGCTACTTCCCCCTTCCTCCCCTTTAATTCTGCATTTGCCAAAATTAAAGTCTACCACAGTTTAAGTGTGACAGTGTTTCCAATGCCAAGCATGAGTCTTTCCATCAACAGACCTCAGAATACTCAATGAGTATCAGTTTGTTAAGTTTCATCTCACCTCTGAATGGACAAATTGGCTACTGAGTGTTAACTTACCTGTACAACTGGACAGAGAAAATGTCAAGAGATTTACCCGTACAACTGGACAAAGAAAATGTCAAGAGATTTACCCAAGATTACATAGGAAAGTTCTGACAGAGTCTAGAAATACCGCCGGCTTGAAAGACGCACTAGAACCCAAAAAAGCGAGCATAAGCAGTGTGGTTATGTTATGAGAAGAAATACACAGCTGACTAAAACCATGATGCCAGAACCAATGCCCATTTTTTCATTGCACTTCACTGGGACAAATTTGCTGAGCAAGTGCTAAACAGCTCTAAGACCTTGTATGCCGTTTGAACAGGGGATATTTTTATCCAATGTCCTACACGTCTGAAGCACATCCTCCCTTCACAGAGAACTCATTATTTGATCAGTTAATCAGGGAGTTATCAATGGAAAACAAAACTAAAAATCCATTGCCACTTCAGCTGGAGATTCTATGTTTTGGTAATTCATAACGTGTGAGTGCTTGGCAAGCATGAGGGCAGCTGTGCATTTCTATTGACTACTGGAAAGGGGGATATAATGCCATAATGTGGTATGGATTAAGATAGAGCCAGGCAGACACAACTTCTGTATAACATACACGTGGTCCATGCACACTGTAGTCATACTGATGGTGCGCTAGTGCCTTCCATAAACAAAGGCAGCTCTCTGAAGCCCAGTTGTGCTTCTGTGTCTTATTTTAGGAAAATAAATTGTAGTTGTTTTGCTCAGATAATGAATTTGTAAGATTGAAAGCTTGCTGGGTCAGATGTGAATACGTATCTGAGAAAAAATGAATGAAAGAGATCCTGATCTAATTTATAACTTTCTTACTCTTAGCTCACAGAATTAGAGGGTGATTAGTTTCTGTAACCCTAGAACAGAATCTGTAGCTCTGATGCATCTTTAAAGGTACATGGTAGAGGTGGAATGGCATTCCAAATGGGAATTAAAGAAAAACCATTAACATAAAAGTTCAGGGGTTTTGGGGCAGTCTGTCGTAAATGATGACAACTTCAGATGTTTTTGGAATGGTGGAGAAGTATTATGAATATCAGTTCAGAAAGCTTTTAAGAGACTAATATGCTAGGAAGTGACAATTATGTAAGCACTCATGGACTAATAATTGCATTGAAATTCCAACGTAATACATAATTTGGGGGTGTTTATATCAGGGATTGTGTCTGCAGATTTGAAAACAAATCTGCAGGTTATTAAGATTTAAGAAACTTAGGTTTATAAGAAAGAAAAAATTAAAAAGAGAGAAAAGGAACAAGATATCACTCTTGTATATAATATTAAAAAGTGCCCAGGAAGGTCACCAGAATCAAAGAACAACTTGGGTTTTGACTAATGGGAGTCAAAAGCACTTGTCTGCCAGTTTTTGTATGCCAAACCCATGATTCACTGAAGCTCTCCCAACTTTGCCTTTTGAAACTAAGATCAAATCTAGGCTAAACTGGAATTTCTGTGAGCTTAGGGCAAATGTTACACTGATGGAGGGTATATAAAGAGGTAAAGGAGGCAAGTCCAAGCTGAAGTCACTGGAGCACATGGAACACAAGCCTTCAGGAGAAATAGAAATATATGGAGGGGTTAGCCTGAGCTAAGCTTCAAGCCACACTGCTAAACAGTGATTGAGGTAGCTCATCCAGACCTTGTCCTTTCAGCAGTTGTCATTGCAAGGCTGTGGTTATAGATAGGCACGCAGGGTAAGAAATAGATTAGCATAACAGCAAATAGGATCCCAAGCATAATTAATGGGACTAAATCATCATTAGAAGGCAAGCACTGGAGTTGTAACTCATATTACAAAAATATTTGTCCCAATCGAAATAGAATATTTGTAATATTATTACTTGCTGAATGTGGAATGTGCTAGGAAAGAATGGGTCCTGTTTTAAGGGTTTTCATTCTACTAATGTAAATCATACACTTGCTACAAATTATAAATTGCACTAGCGTTTGCGAGATGGGTACCCACAAGGGCTGAAGGGTGAAGTCTGGTCCAGCCACTGGGCAATCAAATGGCCACTGTCGACCAATTGTGGCACTACTGAAGAGGTATTAGTTCAGTGGGCTGATGTAGTCCTGAAGAGTAGGTTACTTTGCTGGAGACTTCTGCTAATTATAGGGCAACAGTCTCATAATTGTACGTCTGACCTTATGTCCAAAGGAAAAACACACATTTGTCCTATTCAGAAGAGTTTTGGCAGTGGAATGATCTTTAAGATACGATCTCATCCTGAAGCCCTCTCCCTCCTTTTCTTTGAGAGGTAATGTTACTTTTATGTTCTGCATGGCTTGGAGTGAGCCAGTTGATAGAGAGCAATGCTTTAGAAAATAGCCCTTTAAGTCACATCCATTTTAATTGGTGTGGTTTAATTATTCTGCTGTGCTCTAGGATAATCTAACTACCCTGGAGAGTAGATCTGAAAAAGCTGTGGGGGCTCCATTGTGGTTGGGCAAGCTAGGAAATGTCTTATAAAAGGCACACTGTATCTGACAAGACTAGACTACATTTGTTTGGTATTTTAAATTCCACTAATTTTTGCATGTCTTTGAATTAATTATTCTTCTTTCAACATCAAAGGGAAATAGAGGACATTTTTACTTTTAACAGTTTTGTGCTATAATAATTGTCCTATTGCTCCAATGACAAGATTGCATGCTTCTTAGGGTTTTGAGATTACAAAAGGAAATGCAGCTAATTGTAGTTTGATAGAAATTACAGCTTTGGTTCTTTATTTTCTCAGTGGTGTTTGCTCAAGGTGGGTCAAATCCTGCAAGGTGCTAAGTTTCTAATGCCCATTGATTGCATCTGAAATTGATGGGGAGTTGAAGACATGTTTTGTCAGGTGAGCATAAACGTGTATCTACAGAAACGGGTTTCAACAAAGGCCTTGGATTAGAGAACCCCTGACTCTGATGAATTTTGGTTCTACATCCAAACGTTGTAGCTGACTTCTTTCTCTAAAACTGGCCAGGCAGGATGTAAGCATTTTCTTTAGCGTGGGAAAGTTCATCTCAGTTCCAGTTCACCTTTTCACAGTGCAAACCCAGTTCTACTGAACGGCAATTTTTCACCCTTCAGAAACCATGATGATTCATTTATGTGAAACATTTTGATGAGCATTTAGGTTTAAGATGATTCTTTTGAATCTCATGCAGCTCTCCATTCCTCAGTCTCTCTGCAGTCAGAATAGATATGTTATCCTTTTTCTCCGAATCCGTTCATAAAATTTCCTTCTTTCAGTTAGCATTTTAGCATCAGTTTGTCTTATTTTATTATGAAAGGGCTCCAAAATTGAACCTTTAGAAACTTGAGGAAAAACACCAACAACCATGATTTTTTTTTCTCATCTGCATGTTGACAGAATGAGTGAGAAGTCACACCATTTCATCTTCTTTAAGTTTTCTGTGGCACTTGTTACATTCATTCTCTAATCCTCTATTCCAAGTTAAAGCAAAATTGATTAAGAAAAAAAAAAAAAATCCAGTTTCTAATCTAGCTATGTATCTGCAAATCTTTGGAAGTTAGGAGTGAAGAACAGGTTGTATATATGATGTAGATAAGTTACTTCTTATCTAATCTGATTTTTAATTAATTATATGAAATAATGTAGCAACTGCAATATTCAAGAATATCCATTTTATCCCTCGAAGCCTTCTGATGCAAGAAATCTCATCACCATGATTACCCACTGGAGTTTTTATGTGCTAGGGGTGGTCACCTGAGTTTCCCCTGCCCATTACTAAGCCTTCTGCCATCTCGGGGTGGGCCATAACCTGACATCCTTGCCAGAGATGGGTTTTACTTTACTACACCAACTGCTTCATCAGTTTCTGCATTTGAAAGCTCACCAGGCTATCTGGGGACTCGTTTGTTTAGATGTGAAAGGTTTGAGAGGGTGGGAGGCAGGGTAGAAGGCAGCAGGTACTGGCTACCCTTTTCCTGACCTTGATCAATCTGTGTATAGCAGGAGAGTCTGGGGCTTCCTGCCCCTGACAGCTGCACCCTGGACAGTAGCAAAAAGAATGATAGAGCTAGAGAAGTCCAGGGAAGGAAGTTTATGCAACATGGAAGAGTCATATCCTGAGGAAATTGAGTGGAATATGTGTGTATAACTATATCGATAAATATAAACTTTTATTTTTAAGGAATTAAGAGCATTAAGTAGGAACAAGAATAGGTCTGAAGAGGGGAAAGATGCAAGCAACAATGGCAGTAAGCCCGGGGTCACTTTTTCTGAAGACAAGGAGGTGTGTATTAAAGGAACAGAGAATTGTGAATGAGCATGTTTTCTGTGAAGTATTTTTTTTTTCTTTATCTTAAACCAATTTGCAGCCATAAAGTTAAGCGTACCACTGGTCTCTATCAACACTGAGTTTAATCAGTTCTGTTTCTTTTCTTCCATACCCCCTTTTGGTGTGTCTGTAATCTCTAATTAACCCCCGAACCTGCCATTGAGCTCCATGTAGAGCCCTCTGAACTTCAGCTGGGGCTGAGGTGCCTCCACATGGAAACACAGTAGAAGGAAGAAGGCAGATTTCTCGTTGTACAGGTCATGAAGCCCCGTGTGTTTGTACAGCAGTTGGCATATGAGTATTGAGGCTCTGAACAGCACGTTTGGGCACTATGTAATAATAACAATAGTAAGGATAAACAAGGGCGTGCTATGAACTGATCCTAAAAGAAAGTTTTTGCTCTGTGAAAGCTGACAGGCTGTGTGACCAAGGGACAAAGCTTAGCCTCTCACAGAAGCAGTGCGGGGGAGCTGTCGCTGGAGCATTTGCCAGCTGAGAGCTCTCTCCCATGCGTTCTTGTGTGTGCTAACTGCTGTTAGAGGAATGTGGTTGCTGCAGCTTTATCAAATAGGTCATGTGAATTTCAGCAGTAACCTATGATCTTCCTTCCTTTCATGGAGCGTAGCTCGTCCTTCCCTCTATCAGCGTTAGCTGCCTGAACTCTTACACATCCTCCTTCCAAAGTAGGGCACGAAGTCATTTTCTGTGCTTCTTCCTAAACACACAATACACACCTGCATCTTGCCTTCTGCAGCTGAGAAATGTAGCTAACGATATAACCGTTTGTTGGCACATTGTATTATAGCGTCCGTGTTGAGTTGATGTAGGAGGTCACTAGGCCAAATGTGGGTGTAGGGCAATCACAGAAGACATCAGACAGAAAATTACTGCACCTTTTGTGGCATAAAAAGTTATGTCATATGCATATATGGAAAAGAGTGGGATGGAGACTGTCAAATGGAGAACATGGGTCTAGACTATGAAATGAAGGAAGACGTTGCCAGAAAATCTGTTTTGGCCATCATTATCGCAACTGTAACTTGCTGTTTCTTTCATTGCCTGAGAACTTTTGAGTGTCTTGCTTAGGTCCAGGAGCTTTTGGAGACTTCTGTGTGAAGAGTCCCCAAGAAACTTAAGCTTGTGTTAGTCAGCATTAGGCGGGTTTGTACATTTACACTCTGGCTTTTACTTTTAGCAGTCCTGACAGATAAAGAACAAAGCTAAAATTACTGTAATTGGGAGTCATATCTAGCTAGCAGTAGGAGTTTTATTCCTAATTTGAAGGAAACTTTTTTTTATTGTTACTTTTACTAGTTTAGAGAGATTTTTTTCATAATGCTTGACCTGGGGTGGTATCACGTGTGCTGTTGTTTCAGGATTGTATCACTGTCACTGATTAGATTTTTATTATTCTTTCTGAATAACTGGGAGTAACAGGTTGTTTTCAGAATTTTGTTCTGGTGAAGCCAGAGAAAATTCTCCAGTAAAAATAGAGGGGGAATAATCTTTTGATGATAAGTTTAAGCCTGGTCTCAGCTGAACTGATATAAATCATGAGTAAATGTATCGAAGCCATTAGAGTTTATTCAATGTAAAGCCATAAGGTAGGGTCATCGTCTCTGAGTGGCTGTGTATGTGCCAAAAGACAATATGATCCGCAAGTCTCTTACATTTTTTCAAAAACATTTGACACTGTAAAAGTTCTCAGAGAAAACTGCTGAATGAAAATAATTTGAGGAAGGAAATCTGCAGTTATAAATTACAGAGCAATTTACTCCTCATGGTTCCTTTTCAATTATAAACACTTTTGACTATCTGGGGTATTAATTTCCAAGGATGTATTTTTTTCTGTCTAATAGATGGTTCTGAAATCTTAAAAGTGGAATATTACAAGTGGGTAGGCGTGGGAAGACAGTAAAATGGTTTTTAAGTGTGGAAGAACTGAAAAGCTTTTCAATAATTTTATATCATTTCAGCAACATTCTCTCTCTCAGGATGTCTAGGAATTAAAGAAAGGAAATATTTACATTATAATTATATTTATGTTTATTTAATTAAGTTATTAAGCAGATCTGGCGTACAGAAGCAGCTCCCTTTAGTCCCAATTGTTTCTCCTAATGTTGCAATTACAGCATTATTGAAAGAATTCAGCGAAGAAAGGCCTGCAATCTCTGTCAAGATGCAGCAGGAGGGCTGGGGAGATTTGTTCCATGGGAAAGAGAGGCAGTGAAACGGATTGCTCAGCTGCCCCCTCAGAAAAAACACAGCAAATCAGTTTTACAAAATGAGACAGAAGTCTGCAAAGGGTGGGGGGGAAGAAAGCTTCTATCCAAAAACTCTCTCCCTAGTTATTAAAGAGTTTGCATAGGTCTGCATACAAGGAGCTTTTTTCCAATCCTTCCACAAAGCATTCTAGAATAGTAATTTTTATGTCAGGGATATTTATATTAAGAAGCCCACAAAGCCACAGTCTACTTTCCATACACGTAACTTGCATGGATCCATATATAAAGTTTCCATTTAAAAAAGCACTGAGTGTTGTATTTACTATTTGGGCTTTAATTTCTATTTATTTATTTATTTGTTTGTTTGTTTATTTTTCTGTTAGTTTTTTCTGAAGATCCCTTTACATTTAGGAAATCATAGTGAAGAAGAGTGTGAGGATAAAAAACAAAAGGAATATACAATTATTGGTGCCAAAGTATCTACACAAATGCTTTGATGCAGTATTTCACTTCTTTTTTTCTTTTTTTTTAAACAAATGTTCTTTGCTTAAATGGAGAGCTATTTTTTTCATTTATATATTTATGGATTTTTTCAGTGCTTTTATGAATTCTGCGCTGTAGAATCAGATGTATGGGTTGCCAATTCTTCTTAGTGAATTAAGATCTCTGAAACCTAATGATACATACCTACCAATCTGTCTGTCTGTCTATCTATTATATTAAATCAAATCACTTTGTTATTTTCATGCTGATAGCAGAGCTTCCCATGGATAATTCAAAGTTACTAAAGGTTACTTGTTTAATGTTCTTCCCAACTTATCCTAATTCACTGAAGAATTTCTGTTCATTTTTGTGAAAGTATTCAACTGATGCTATTTACCAAGTAGAAAAGGTGCTTTTGAAAAGGTCTTTTTTAAAAAAAAAAAAAAAGATTAAAAATCTCAAGAAAGTCTGTATGCAAAGGGTAAGACTTACAAACCCTTTTAAAAATTCTCTCTCAGTGGTTGATGTGCAGATGAGGGAGGAGAGAGCCTGGCACTGAGATATCTCCAGAAAAATAGATGAACGATTCAGAAATAAGAAAACTGCAAAACTGAATGGATGGGCATGTAAAATTTCCAAGAGGCAGCTATGTTACTTTAGAGAAGAAATAAAAAGTTCCTTGTAACTTTTAAAGGTTCACTGAAGATGTAAAACCTTGTAAAATATTTGTCAGTATTTCTTATGTCTTTTGAATCAAATGAGGTTCAATAACCTCATAAATAAATATACAAATATCTCCAATGTAAGGAGGGAGTTCCGCAGAAATTAGCTTCTGGAGTTGTTTTCAGTGGCTCTATGGTGGGTTCATTCAAAGAGCTGGAGAGCTTCTTTCACTGCCATGTTTATTCTATTTGCCAAAGGGAAGAGGGCAGCAGTGGGAAAAAGCAGAATGGCACTGACTGGGGAAATAGGACCTCTGTGCTTCACCTCTCTGTTGTGCCTCAAACCAGCCGAGTCCTGCCTCCTTCCCCCAGCGAAGAGCAGTGAGCCGTGCCGTGCCATTGGTTTTAAAACAGGAATCCAGTAGGAAGCCACTGATGGAATCTGTTGAGTATCATCAATGACGTGTTTTTTTTTTGTACTGATTATGCTTACTCACATACTGGACCAAGGGCAGGTGAAGTAGGGATCCACAAAAGATTGTTAAATTGTTTTCCTGATACTCAGCCAGGTGGCTAACAGCCACAGCCTGCAGAAAGACTTGGTGGCACATAGCAGAGCCACATCATGGAGTAATAGTGGAGGACGGAGGATTAGGCCCACCTCTGCTGGAAGTGAACGCCTGTTTCAGTTCTCTGAAATCCATTTTCCAGGTATAGCATGCAGTGCTATTGGTATCAGGTGCAAATGCATATCCAATTACATTCTGATGTTATATACAGCCTCAAGGTGGGGGTGATGCCTCAATAACCCCGGCTCAGGAGACCCCTCAGGAAGGCAGAGTGAGCCTCTGGCTCTGCTTTTCTTCACTGTCTCCTGGCGTGGGCAGGCTGGGCTGGGGCAGGCTATTTTCTGCCAGCCCCACACAGTGGGAGATGATCCACATTTCCCCTTTGCCTCAGCCGGGTTGAAGGTGGTGGAGCCAACCACCGTGCCCATTCCCTCCCAGTTTAGTGTGTAGCATCCGTTTATTAAAACATCTTGGGACCCGTAATCATATGCAGATTAAAACTCATGCAAGATTTAAAACCAGGAGTGAAAATCATCACAAAACCATGTGTTAACTTTGTGAAGTGCCAAACACTGCTCAGATTTGAAGAGGCCTTTAGCTTCTCTTTCAGTGAAGCTGAGACCGTGGCTCTTCTGAGATCCAAAGAGGGGCCAGCATAGCTTTTTGGCCCAAGTACTGTACCTTCCTCAGGCTCCAGCTCCTATGGTCCATAAGGGACGCAATGGTATAGAGAGGGAATTGGAAACTCAGAGACAAGTGCAATTGCATTCTTCTGGATCTGGGCTTTGCTCACTTTTCCTGTTGTGGGACTTTTCAATCGCTTTAGGGTGAGCATAAGGGACTGGATCTAAGGGTTTCCCATTTAGGCAGCTTCACCACCACCCAAGCTGACAGCTGCCCGCTTGGCTAAGAGTGTGGCATCTAGTAGTAGGAGAAACTTCTTGTTCCAGCTGGCACTTTCTTATCTAACAGTCAGAGCTTTGTAAGTGTGGACAGCTGCAGTTTCAGAAATTGGCTCTATCTGTATCAATTGGATTTGTGAAGTCAGTGAAAGGGCATGAGGCAGATTCATGGGATTTCCTGTTAGTATTAGTAAATGGAATCTACTGCAGAATTTTAAAAGAATAGGAGACTCAGTCGATGACGCTTAAATGAGGTCTGTGGTTAGGGAAGGCTACCAAACAGAAAAATCACTGGTCAGTGAATACGCTGGGCGTGGTGGGCATGATTTCCAAAAATCTTAAATCATCTTGAAACAAAGGCAAGAAATAGCTACAGTGTCTGTTTGTGCACCCCGGACGGTGAAGCGATCATTAGGAAGCAGGTGGTGTATTGAGTTGGATGGTCAGCCTGTGATGCAGCAACATTTCAGGTTTTAAAAAGTATGCGCAAAGAATGGCAGGAATGTGGAGCCTTGTAGGGCTTCAGCAGCGGCTCTGTCGGGACCTGTAGGTTCTCCTCCCACCTCCGCCATTGGTTTGCTGCGTAGCCGTGAGCAAGTCGCATACCTTTTCCTTGTCTCAGTTTCCCAGCCTACAATGGGTTTGATCATGCTGAAAGTGGGAGGAACTCTGCAAAGGCATGGTGCAATTATGTAACAGCGCAGAAATAAAAGTGTCCGCTGAACTTCCACTCCCTTTTCTGCTCCTGTGGGATGGGGGAGGGAAGAAAGCACTCAAATATTTCTGTCTACTCCTTAAGTTTTTCTATGGGTACTGTATAGGATTTCCCCAGGCTGTACCAGATGGGCTATGAGGGAAATCATTGACAATGCATTTAACTTAGCTGGGGGTTTCCTAAGTTTCAAACTTAGTATAATGTGAGCAGTTTGCAACATTTTCTATTCACATTTGCTTAGCTGGACCTGAACTACTGTTAACCCAGTACTGCAACACCAGACGTTATTCATACCACCACAGATATTTTCCTGGTAATGAATGGGGAAAATGACCAACTTTTGCATTTGTTATTTGAATATCTGCCTGTGAGTAAGAAAGTCCTTTCACCTCCCATGAGATACATGAAAATTTGCACACAAAAGAGAGATTGCCTGTCCCAAGAAAGTCCTGCTAATTCTACTGGGATGTTTAAGGTGTCTGTTTTTCCTACCTTCCATTACGCTGAAACCATGGCGGAGGTTCATCCACCCTATCCAGGACAGCGGACCAGATGTGCATCTGCACCTGCCCCCTTTAGCAACAGTTTGTGCAACTGTGCAAAGCTACGAACAGCAGTGGCTGAAGTGCCAGCGGAGGTTCAGTTCTCCTGGCTCTGCCCGGAGGGTGGGAACATGGGAGAGGTGGAGAGCCAACAGCAGAGGGGAGTAGTTTCTCCAAACTCTGCAAGCTAGGCTTATTTTTATAGCTGACATCTGTCAGAGCCCTTGCTTCATAAATTAGTGGTGAGGACAGTCATTTGAGGGAGGGAAGACACCAGGTCTGGTCCCACAGCTGCTTCTAAGTTTTACCCCCTGGTTCTGATGTAGTGGTAGGATCCCTTTTTTTGTAAGATTTGAAGCCCCTGAATGTTAGCAACGTCAAAAGTCTCTTGTATCTGCAAGCCTGCTGCCAAGAGTAATCATAGAGGGATTTGAAATTTGACTGATGTAATTCTACTTCTTTCTATCTATTGTTTGATGAATTTTACAATACTGGCACTTCTTCGGAAACCACATTATATAGCATGTGATTTTGCCTGACTTGTTATTTCCTAACAAAATGATGCAATTGCTTCTATAGGAAGTCACAACCCATGGTGGTTGCCCAGCAGAATGCTGGCAGGCAGCTGGTGTGGCCCGTGGACTGTATCACCTGAACAATGTTGCTGATTTTTTTCTAAATGCAACGGTGTGATTTCTTATGCATTGATATTATAAAAGTCATCATCTCCCATCAATGCCACAGAGCTGTAAGACGAGTTTGCCTTTTGGTCTTCACACAGCAACAGAAATGGTACTTTTTATCACAAGATTAAACAGTACTGAGAATTTTAAAGAATATTAATCAGCAAAGAGGAAGTTACTAGCAGCATATGTTTTGGTTTTTTTAAGAACTGGATAGTTTCATTGGACCATATGTTCCTCTTGTACCAGGCTGTGTGCAAGTTTAGGATCTGCAAAATGCAAGCTTAGAAGATTGCTGCACAATATTCCTAGGGCCAGTGAGAGATCATATAGCAAGGGTAGCTGTAAAACCTGGAGGGTGTAGAACTGAGCTTTCTGCTCATGGTTAAGGTGATTTTTATGGGGGATATGAGCCTTTCCTTACAAAAATACAATGAAGGTGTCAGCACATACCTTTAAGCTGGACTGAAACCTTTCAATCAACAACTGAAGCACAAAATCTTATCAATATCAGCTGGACTTTCTCCATATGGGAGGCCTCTGACACATTTATATTTAGCACCGGTGACATACATGTGATTACCATTTGCATTGCATTTCTTGTGCTAATCTAATCATATATAGTATTTTTCTGACCAACACCATCTGTACCATTGTCTGTACACTACCATTTTTCTCTTCAAGCTTTCTTTGGCATGATACCAAGTAGGAGGTTTCCCACTGTTTGGGCTTTCTAGGTTGCATTTGGAAGAAGTGAATATACTTTTCTTACAGCACAGTAGCATCGAGGCTGCAGTACAGTGGGAAGGCTCACTAAAAAGAGCAGCCACTTGCTGTCAGACAGAGAGATCTTTATTTTAGACTCATTAAAGCCAGAAGGCAGAAAGAGCAAAAGTCTATGTGTGTCAGGGGGGAAGAGGTAATGCACAGTCTTTGTGTCTATACCTCTGTGCCTCAAAAAAATGACAGCTGCTTGTGTGGATATTAGACACTCAGAAATTTAAACATGCAGCATCCGGAAAAGAAAATAAGTGTTTTATAGCTACATCCGTGATGGGCAGGTGGGTAGGAAGGATTGCTTTATATGCCACATGTGCTACATATGGCCCAGCACTGCAAAACCTATATTCTGCACATACTTAAGTTTTGGGCAGGTTCTTTATGTGCTTATCTTCCTTTCTTTGAAGATGTGCTGATCTATATTTAAAAGTATCCTAACCATATAGCTTCCAATCAACAGGGGCCTCAGAACTCTTGGTTCCAGTCAGACTCAAGAGTTAAAGGCATGATTAAATTTTAGATCAATTGAGTTGCTCATAAACTTAAAGTTCAGAGCGTATGTAATTGTTCTGTTGGCTCCAGGGCAGGATGCCGAGCACCCATTACAATCAAGTTCCTAAAAACTTAAGATACCATTGCTTTCCGTGGGAAAGCACTAGCTTTCTAGATGTTACAAGACTAGCCCAAACTATTACTCCTATCCCAGGAGACAGCTCCAAGGATTGCGTGGGATCCATACTTCCATACAACTGTATACTAAGCCTTGTTACTGTGATCTCAGCTTGTATAATTCTTGTGCTCAAAGTTTTCCCTTTAATGGATAGGTTTTCTTTCTATCCTGTTTGAAATTTTTTAAAAAAGGAAGAAAACTGGCCTCTATTCATTTGGAGATAAATACATAAATCAACTACAGCGGTCAACTTTACAACCCTGTCTTTTGAGAAAAATGTGGCTGAAATTTTGTTTGTAAAAAAATTCAGAGCATTATGTTTTTCATATTTGGGGGAGATCTGGAGTGAACATCTTGCATAGATGAACATCAAATCTAGTTGCTGCTTAGATGGAGTTTGTGCTGTCTATTCCTACAGGTTGTATAATATTGACACTGATGCTGTGAGCCTGAGCTGACCTGACAGCCAGCCAAGTGACAGTTAAGCATCTGATGTTCTTTTATGTAGTAATTTTTTTATTTTTTTTTTTAAAGATGATTAGGGAAGCTCCTTTTTGCTACTTATTTCCTCTGACTTAGTGCAGCCCTTGGCTGTCTCCTGAGCTAAAAGCTGCAGCTAAACAGAGTTTTTTCTTGCTGAATAGCATGTCTCAACGTTTTCCTCTCAACCATCATGTAGGTCTAGTTGCATTGTTGATTCCCATTACATGTCTGCTGGGATGTAAATTATTTCAATTCCCCCACACCCCGCCCTTCTGTTCTTGTACTTCCAAGAGGTTTAATCCGTGAAGGGGACTACTTCAAAGCTCTCACAAGAAACTCATTTCTTGATGGATAGAAGGGCCAATAAAATGAAATTAGAGTTTTATCTCATTGTCTCTATAGGAATGAAGTATAATAATTATTTCAGGCAAATACATGTTGGAGACAATAATTAAGATCACTATCATGTCTTTAAGGACAAGCAGATTCTAAAATAAGCATTAGTAATGGGATTAAACATTATTGCAGTGCCCCGGATCTCAGCATTGCCAAAGTGCCTAGCACGTCTGAGTGTATGAAGCTTGCTCACTGGAGGAAAAAGGAATCAAAAAATAATTCTTCATTTTACAGAACTTTTTTGGCTTGTGGCCCATTAAATAGCTGAGGCCCCAATCTCCAAAAAAGTCTTGGGTGCCTGAAGGAAGTGGAAATGAAGTGGAATTTAGTATCTGTGTCATCAGCACAGTCCAGAAAGTCTGCTGCCTAATGGGTTAGGTGTCAGCATTTTTACCAGCGAAGTTCTCAGAGAATACTGCTTCTGACCAAAATTGTCAGCTTCTTAGCAGGGCAGAATGGTTTGCTATTTAAGCTCATTTGGGATCTGCAAATTAGGTGTCCCTCTCTCTAAGTCTCTGAAAGACTGCCATAACAAGAGACTCAGTTAAATGTAAGCATCATGTAAAATATGACACCTGTAAAAAAATTTATTCCAACCATCTGGACTAAGTTTGTGACAAGCTGATGGTGCAGCAGCTTCCCAAGTAAACTTTGAAGATGGACAGTTTCTCTTCTCCAAAGATTTGTTCTTTTCTTCTTTTGTTCTCTCAGTCTGCCTGCATCAGTTGTCTGTGCAAGCTCTTGTCTGTACCGTTCCCTCATACAATTTCCTCCTGTCTCAGTGCCATCACTGTTCTAAGTCAGAGAGGAGTTTTGGCCTTTTTCTGCATATGTTCATTTTTGTGTGGAAAAATGTTCAGTTTGGGCCTCATTAATTTTGGACTAATTAGCTGCTCAAAACTGAGAACCTTCCTGTGGAAAGACAACAGACTGTTGTGCTCTGTTAGTGCATAACACTTAGTACCCAAATTTGAACCATCTGGTTCAAAGTTCTGGTAGTATTAGCTTTGATTTGTGGTAATATATCTTCACTGTACCCAACACCTAGGGGTTTGACATGAAATGAGGGAGGATTGTGCAGTCTTGCTTTTCAGCTCTTACTGTAATTTTCTTTCTTTATAATGGAAGTCAGTCACAGCTATGGTAGTAGGTATCACCTGTCATCTTAAAATCTGGCTTTTAACTTTAGCTTAGTGTTGGTTTTTTTTTATTTTTGTTTTAAATAAGAAATTTCCATGATTATCAACAAACAAACTGTCAACAACCTTCCTGGCGTGCTGTAAAATATAAAACTCCAGAGGCTGAACATGTTTCCAAATAGTTTGGGACAAAGTAAATGGGACAAAGTAAGTGGAAGTAGCAAAAGCAACTCAGTTGCCCATACCAGGCCACTCATCCCTACTGTGAGTTTCTTATTCAGCCAGACCTTCCCGCAGGACAGAAATAAATAAATACGACTAACCAGCCTGACCTGCTATCTAAATGTATTTAGTGAATTTTTCCAAATAGTGTAAAACAAATATAAGTGGTAGCAGTAAGCAAAGCTTTAATTTCAACACTCACATCAGTCAAGAGAGCCCGCTACCATGTCTAGTATCTGGCTTGTTTAGAAGACAGGTAGGGCCTAGGGGAGGAGGAAGAGCACAGACTGGACTGACTTGTTACAAGACATAACATTCATTCAGTGGCTGTTCTGTGTAGCTCTTTGGGATTAAACATCAGAAAGGAGGGAAATTAATTTGGCAGGTATGGGAAGTCAGTGCATGGTAGCAGCTGGAACAGCCCTGCAACGTCACAAAGCTGGACCTTGCCGGCTTTAGTTAGTTGAATCTCCCACTCCATCCTTAGACTCTGTTCTCTCTCCAAGGTGGTATTTGTTTTGGTTTCTCCTTTTAATGCTCCTTTCATAGAGCCTTAGGACAACCAGGGGTTGGAGTCTCAATAGCTGAATTAATTGCCAAACAGTGCTCCTTGGGAATTTGGCCCAAGAGCAATAACAACAGAAACACTTAGCGCTTGCAGTATGTAGCTCTGTGCTTCTTCAAAGCATGGTGCAAAAGGTGAGCATGCCAAATGTTGCATTGTTTCATCAGGATAACTATCTTCTTTCTGGAGGGGATTCTTCCATTTCTGTACCTAGGGGATAGGGACAAAGTAGAATGAAATGGAGTAAAGTTCTAGGAATATGGGATCAGCTATGTACACTGTGGGAAGTGTCAAAGGACAGGGTATTGTTTTGATTCATTAATAGGTGAGAGAATGATATTTTGGCTTTAAACTCCATTCACAGTGAAAGCCATAGTGACTGATGCTCTGGTAGTAGTCCTTACAGCAAGATCAATCCTTATCTTACTGGGTCTGTTCACCTGTCCTACTGGTATGTCCTGGTTTCGGCTGGGATAAAGTTAATTTTCTTTCTAGTAGCTGGTATAGTGTTATGTTTTGGATTTAGTATGAGAAGAATGTTGATGACACACTGATGGGTTTAGTTGTTGCTAAATAGTGTTTATACTAAGTCAAATATTTTCCAGCTTCTCGTGCCCAGCCAGCAAAAAGGCTGGAGGGGCACAAGAAGTTGGGAGAGGACACAGCCAGGACAGCTGACCCAAACTGGCCAAAGGGACATTCCATACCTTGTGACATCATGCCCAGTATATAAACTGGGGGGACTTGGTGGGGTGGGGTGGATTGCTGCTTGGAAACTGGGCATCGATCAGCGAGTGGTGAGCAATTGCATTGTGCTACACTTGTTTTGTATATTCCAATTCTTTTATTATTATTATTGTTGTTGTTCTTGTTGGTCCCATTTTATTATTATTATCATTATTCTTTTGTTCCTTTCTGTCCTCTTAAACTGTCTTTATCTCAACCCACGAGTTTTACTTTTTTTTTCTTCCCCTGATTCTCTTCCCCATCCCACTGGGTGGGGGGGAAGTGAGCGAGTGCCTGTGTGGTGCTTAGTTTCTGGCTGCGGTTAAACCACGACATGGTATCAGTTTCCCTCCAGTGTGTATAGAAATCATGGCTAATACCCACAAGACTAGGCTCGGTGACTGATGGTACAAGACTTCAACCATTAACAGCAGATCTCAGTGGGACTATACCGTCAAGCTGTGAATGGTGCAGTAGCTGCCTTGGTTTAACAAGCTGCCTGGCATGTGTAGAACAAAGATTGTCAGGGCCAAAAAGCAGGTTTCTTAAGGTATGTGTTGCACTTGCTGACAACCAAGTATTGTTTGCTTCCAGTCTCTCTACTTAGCTTGGATACAAAACTTGAGTGAAACTATATAAGAGAGTTCCAGGTCAAAGTTTTTCTGGGACAATTTGTGATGATGTCAAATTGCATCCCTCTAAGATAAGAAGACAATACATAAACTGTATAAAGAAGTCTCCTTTTACATCCTATAAAAAGGCCAGGCAGCTTAAAATTATTTTGGGATAATCTGAAAAGCTATTCTTCAAGAGAAGCCCAGAAATACCCTTTTGTTCTTTAGATGGTGATTATTCATAAAAGTATGATAACTTCTCCTTTGGCACCTGGTTTTAAGATAGCCTGAAGGATGTATCAGCAAAAGGACTGGTATATTCAACTCTTTGAGTGGATAAACTGCAAGCATAGACCAAGATGTGACACTTCAGAGTCACAGTTTGGAGGCTGGCCTGCTTCAGAGCCAGCACCGTGCAGGATTTTATCTGCTGTAATTTACAGATTGCTAATCCTGACTTCTGCTCAGTTTGAATGAATGAATGGGGGAGGACTGGCAGAGCTCAGGGGCCTTTATGTGCTTATGAATAGTGGCAGGAAAAGATCCCTTCCCATAGGAACAGGAGAAACATTCTGTTTCTCTTTGCCATCAGTGCAAGATGAGGGTTTGGGATTATATCTACCTATGGCTGAGTTGCTAACACTGAAAAACTGTGTTCATCTGCTGTGTGCCAGCCTATATGAAATGAGATAGATGGTTTCAGTCCGGTTCCTGACAAACACGTTTTCACTGGCTGAAACCCACAACCACTGATTTTTCCTTGTTACCTGTCATGTTAGGAGGGCCAGTGGCTGAATCAGAAGAGGAGGATGAATCCTCTCTTCCCTTAAATAGCAAATGCTGCTTCTTGGCTTGGTGAAAATCTGTTTCATTTTAGAAATTACTACACACACCATTCCCTCTGCTGTTCAGTGTTTGTTCACATTTACAAGCCTCTGAAAAGGAGGAGAAGTTCTTGTCAGAAAATATGATCAAGCAAGCAGTGGCTGGATGTTTCAGAAAGGGGTATGACAAAAAACCCCTATCAACTCATTTTAATGTACACAGTGGGGTGATTTTTGAAAACATATCTCAAAGTGCATAAAATAATTATAGGATAGGTAATTAAACTAGATCATCTGGTTTGAGCTCATATAACAAATACCATAACAAATACCCTAAAATAAGGATAACTGAATCACATTTTCTGAACAAACCTCTTATCTTGAGCTGAAGTTGTCAACATACAGGGACTTCTGTGTTTCCTTTGGAAGCTTGTTTCATTAGTTGATTGCCATTGCTAAAAAAGGAAAAGCATATAACATATTTCTGCTTTTCCTTTATCTAGGTTTAATTTTCAGTCATTCTGAAGGGCCTCTTTAGTATCCAATTTCTTTTCCTGTAAACATAATTATACTCCATAATCAAAGCATTTATTTTTTTTTTCTGTGACAGTACTATGCAGATTGAAGTCCTTAACCCCCCTTCTCCCCAATGGACTTTTTCTAAAGCTTATTGGAGTTTTGGGGACTTCCCACTGATATCAGTGGGTTTTGGACAAGGTCTAGAAAATGGCACAAATGGGGCTATATGTGAATGAAGTCTGTAGAGTCAGGTCCCTGATAAAAGCAGCTGGCATCCTAATCTTTGGTTTGGTATCAGATCTAAGGGAGCTGTTTCATCAATATATGCTGAAGAGAACAGAAAAGATTTGGTCATGCCTTTGAACTAAGGATTTTGAGAGGGCGAAGTGGGAGAAAAATAGGGACAGCTGGAATTTGTTTCGTTGTTTTTTTAATACAATTTAAGGTTTTTGTTTATTTTTTTAATAGTGTGAATGTAATGCTCATGAAAATGCTCGCTATACACTGAAATCTTCTATGAATCAACAAAACATGTACCAGCAGCACAAACTTCACCTTGCCTAAACAATGTACGTCTCAATTCCGACTTGAAAAGACCACCTGTAGGGGAAAAATGTTAGTTCGGTATCCAGGGGCCATTCATTCCTTTGCCACTTTGCTGAGACTGCCAATTAGTGCCAACTTGTGGTGGCAGATTTTGTGATGTCGACACATGTTCTCTGGAAAGTGGGCTGAGATATTCGACTCATTTCACATGGGGCACAAAGAATTATTTGCTCTGTGCTATACAAATGAGAATTGTCCAAAGCTTTCCTCTGTGTTAGCCTCTGTACGCTTACTGAGTGTAAATACAGGGGAAATTGGTGTTATTGCAAGGACAAATTAGCACCAGAACTGAGCTGTATTTTTTTAAATGTGCTGCTAATTGTGCCCAATTTGTGCTGGAGTACTCACTCAAATCCAAAAGCACAAAACCAACTGAACACATTTCAGGGTGCCAAAGAGAGCTTGCACTTTTCTCTTAGCAAATTATCCCTCTAGTTTCACACTGCAGCAAGTGCCAATTGGTCCCACTAAGACCTTTATCTAGAGTAATCAAATTAGCACTGTATGTTAGCAAATTAGGTTTCATTTACAATGGTTTATATTTGCTGCAGGTTTGAGCATTAAAAGAAAGCATTTTCTAAGTTTTACTTTAAAATTTCTTATATGAGTGACATTGATTCTGCCTGTGACATTTAAAAGGAGTGAGCTGCTGAAATGGAAGAAATGAGGTAAAATTGTTGTTTGTATTTCACTTCCAGAGAAATGTGGATTAGGAATTGCAGAAGTTTCTAAACTTGAAGGTAGAAGTGAGCAAGCTGGAAGAGGTTTATTCATGTTTTCCCAGTAGCTTCATTCTTCCCTTTGGTTCACAGTGGGCCAAATACGTGCCACTGGTTATACGCAGGAATTCACTGGGGCTACGTGGCTGCTAGGGAGGGCAGGATTTGGCTCAGTACAGCCATCAGGCACATCATGAAATTTGCTTCTGCCAAAAGGTATGCCACTGACAGAGTGGGAAATACAAAATGCTCCAAGCGTAGGAGTGAGCAGGATTGCCAAAAGGAGAGAGAAAAAAAATTGTAGGTTAAATTTCTCTCTGGCAAATATCCACAAAAGTCATCAGAGTTTTATCGGGGCTGAATTTCACCCACTGAGATTAAGTAATTAATGTTTGTACTATCTGAAGATTAATAATGTAAATGTTAACTGTTATTGAGACTCCTGCTTCCAAGATTGTCTTTTGTTTGAAGTTTGCAAAATTAGCCCAAAGCTGGATTATTCTTTATTTTATGAGGCTGGTTGTGAGAAGGCAGAAAAGTGTAAAACACAGAAGTGCGTCTGACAGTAGGCACTATTGCCTTCCTGCTTTTAGTTGGTGGTCTTACAGAAGCAAAAAATCTGATCGTAGGAGATACTTCAGCAAATCCTGTTGTAAAAGAAGGCAGAGGAGTTCCCTAACCAGTTACAAATGAGACTATCTCCAGAGGCACTGGCTGTGCTGGGGGCACAAGAAATAGATGGTTGCCTTACTCAGTGACTTCAGGACTCAGTAGCCTGAGTCATCACATTTCATTGCTGTTGGGTGCCAGAATTTATCTGGGTACAAAATTCTGTAGGATCTGTAACATGCACATGTAGAGACTGAAAAGCCTGGGTTTTGTTCTTTATTTTGAGGTCTTGGCCCAGATCACTTGTTTCCTGATTCAGTGCCTTAAGTGTGTGCATGTGTAATTTCTAGCCAGTGCTATAAAAGAATAAATCACTTGTAATGGGTTTCTGCAAATAACTTTATAACAATCGTGCTGTTGATCTGCTCTTCGAAGATCGGTATCGCTGAAGTATGCTTTTTTATTGCATCAGATGCCAATACATGATTCAAGAAACAAGCTAGAGAGGTGGTAAGGAGGGCAGGACCAAAAAGGCCTCACAGAACATCAAGTAAGCAGCAATCATAGCCTTGCTTATCAGCAATACAATGGCATAAGATAGACATAAGGGAAGTCCCTGCATCATTAATTTCCAGAAATTGAGAGGAAACTGGGTGTGGGGTGGGGGGAATCACTTTCTACACGCCCTGGTTTTTATACTCTTTGGCTAAGCATCCTCCAGTGACAACTGCTGGGGATGGGATATGGGGCTACTTATAGCTTTGGTCTGACCCAACGTGGTTATTATGTTCTTAGAAGATACTATCGCTATCCTCCTCTGATTACATCCACAGGAACCGAACCATATATATAAAAACACATTGTACAATTAAATATGACCACAAGCTTTGAGGAACAGAATAAACACTTTAAGTTTGTTGAGCTGGATTTGGAATGAAGAAACATTTTTTCAGAACAGTCTCTGAAGTTAAGCCCCCTCCCTGAAGTTTACTGCATGAGCCAAGAGAGCGAGCCCATTCTTTCTAACAATGCCCTTTCAGCTACTTTGATGCTAAAAATAAAAAATGTTTGATAGCTATCCAAGCGAAGAAGGTGAAAACAGTAATTTCCAGCTTTTTTTAAAGCTCTTTGGCTATATGCATTTGACAAAAAACTGGTCACCAGCAGGTGAAGTCAGATTGTTTTTTCCTGCTTTGTATGCCTATAAACTCCCTTTCACTTCTCTGAAGCCTGGACAGTCAGAAATAGTGAGTCTACTGAAAAATTAACTGAAAATGTCTGCTCATTAATAAACTTGCAGAGCAACATTATGTATTCGGGAAAGATAATACCTATTGCTGATAGTTACTGAAGTTTATGGTTTGGCTAAATTTATTTTGTAGCTGCCAGAAGAGTGCCTAGCCTAAGGACAGTAACAAGAATTTTTTTCTTAGTGTTGCCAGTCACACATTACTCTTAAGGCTGGGGAAAAATCTCATGAAAGCATTTAGTCACTGATTTATAAAAGTATTTCTCCTTGGGATCTGATTTTACTGCACCAGTGACAGGGTTGAAATGGGAGTGACATGAGAGTTGCTGGTGCTTTTAAGTTCTGTGAGATGATGTGGGAAGTGTAAGCAATTAAACCAAATCAATTTTTTTGTTGTTGTTGTTGGAGCTGTTTCCTTTTTTTCAGGCTTTGGAAAAAGAAATTATTTCAAATGGAAATGCATTTATAATTTTGTTGAAAAACAGAATTCTGAAAGTGAAAGTATTGGATGCCCTGCATTCAACCACTGTATTGCTGTAAAAGAGTTAAAAGTTCTGCTGTGTCTCATCTCATTATTCCCTTATGGGTGAGACTCCTCAGGAGGTGTCATTTCTAAAGACACACAGTGAACCTTGGATCCCTGCACCATCTCCCCTGGTCAGGCATGGAGATGGTAGTGTGTGACGGAGGATGAAGTCCTGTCCCAGAGCCCTGTTCAAAGGAGACTGCTGGCATAATGCACAGCAGGAATATCTGTACAGTGTCTGAAATGTCAACATTTCTTTCTGAGGAAAAATACGTTATCGTTTTCAGTAGTGGGGAAAAAAAAAATAATCTTCCTATTTTCCAGGCAGCTCTATTTTAATAATTTCAACTTTTGCCAGTTTCTTTTATATACTTAGTTTTGTTAATATCATCAGTGATATTGATGTTCTGAAAAATAAACCACACCAGTATAACAGACAGGCAGTGTACATGCTTCTCTTGCTGACAGGCAAGTCTCCAGTCACTCTAGGCTAAGGCTTTTCCTGCCAGATGAGTGCTGGCTGCTGCACTAAATTTTTGATGGGTCAGTGATGATAAATAACTTGTGCTGACTAGGATGGAGGCTATCACATTTATTTTTCCTTGTTATTGAGTAAGATTTTAAACCCAAGTCTCTGGGAGTAAACTGCTGTATTTACTCTGCTATGGAGATTCATTTTTCCAAGTCCGGTGTCAGTATCAGGAAGTATAGCCAACGTATTGATTTGTAAACAAGTTTCTCAACTCAAAAAGATTATATAGGGTCTCATCCTTTTTATAGAAAATATACTGTGCCATGGAATGAACGCTAATATGGAAAAATATGACTGCATTCCAGAAATATCTAATTGCTGCTGATAAATGATATTTGCCGCTTGTATGTATTACTATGACAGATTCCTCCTTAAAGTTGAGCAAAGGTGAATTCTTTGTATAGGCCCAATACAAAGCCTTGAATGTTCTGCTTCACACATTTGTTACTGGATGTTAAAGCCTCAAAGAGGATGCTCAAGCGTTAAAGATAAGCAATGTGTAAATAAAAAGGGGTATTTTGCTCACGTATGAGGAAGGATGGGATGATTTAGTAAGCATTTTTAAAAGGTTTAGGTTTTAACATAAAAAAAAGAAGTAGTTTTCAAAAATACGGGTGAGAAGTGGTCTTTCAGCCATCTCACCAAAGTGCTTTGAGTTGATCTTGGGAAAAGGCTGCCTCTCTCCGTTCACTGTAAAGGAAATACAGGAAGACCGGCATTGACATGAGGTAGCATTAGGTGCGTTGTGTGCTCCTCCCTGCTGGCAACAACAGCTGCTTTTTCAGACAGAAAAGTTCCCTTTTTGGACTGTTCGCTTCAGTTACAGTCTAACTGGCTCTTGAAAATGAAATTTAGATGCCCAAGTTGTTCAGATGTCTAAGTTATTATTTGTTCTCCTTACTTTGACCTAGCCTGTTTTTTTTTCCTGAGGACTCTTTGAAAGGTTGGAGGACTAGCGGGATTAAACCAAGTCACTGCATTAGGGAAATGAAATCTCATTAAGAAGGTGGTTGTGATTCTCTAATCCCTCCCTGTGAGTCTTGCCTCTGAGCCAGTGAGTTGACTGAAGCAATGAGGAGGCCAAGTGGGCACTACTCCCCAGCACCGCAGTGATGTGGAAGGACATCCACAACTGTGACTCTGTGGGTCCAGACACACCATTAACTTGCTGCTGAGAAGCTGACATGTAAATAAATTCACACCCTCGGGATAATTTACTCATATGGCCGTATTCTGAATCATAATTTGATTCCTGCTCTGATCCTCTGCTAACAATGTTGGACTGGCTTGCCTGGTGCCAGTTACTGGATCACTTGGCTCTAGCACACATGCGTTACTGGAGCACTCAGCAGGAAACACATAGAAGAAGGAGTTAACTCAGATGCCTGTCTGATTGCTTCTGATTAAGAAAGTTACTCGCCTCTTGTTCGGGGATGGACAGATTGCAGAAGTGCTGAGAGAGGGAACAGTTAGTGAGAGAATAGTGTAATTTCCCAAATTCACATCAGGAGTTTGAACCTCTCAGTGGTATTGTGGTTTACTCTGTCCTACATATGTGAAAGTAGCTCCCGTAACTCAAGGTGTTCAGGTGGGAAGTGTGGGTTCAAACCCTCACACAAGAGGAGGGACCTGAATCTGTGTCTCCCACCCACTGAACGAATAACAGCTCATCAGAGGATCTTCTTGAATATGTCTCATCTCCAAAATCTTTTATCATACACAGGCATTTAAGGGAAGAATAAAAAAAAGTGTTATTTTTGTTTTCAAATGGTTTTAAGTTTGTATGTGGGCAGGGTGGGAAGATCTTTTTTCATTTCAATAGCAGGAACAGGAAGAAAATGTGATTTGGATCAAGCTGATTTTGGACTGACTCTCCCTCTCCTCTTCTCCCTCTCCCCTTTCCTTTCTCCTTTCTCCTCTCCTCTCCTTCAGATTTCACTGCCCAAACAAAACAAATCTTATATGGAAAAGTTTTTCCCAGTCTTATATGGGAAAACTAGTAGGGTTCCCTTCATTGCAATAGGCATTAGAAGAGCCTCCTGCCAGAGCATTACCTTTGTGAGGTTAGTTTTAACAAATGTACCCACACAAAAAGAGCTGTTCTGAACCTGGTTTCAAGTCATGCATTAAACTGTCCCTCGTAATGGGGAAATTATATGGATGAAGAAATGCTCCAGAGCTTGTGTGCTAATTCAGATTTGCCTGGGAGGATTGTTCCTCATCAGCAGTCTGAGTGCACGCTCTCAGCTTGTGATAACGAACAAGCCTCATAAAGGAAAGCTTAAAAAAATTGCACCACTATCTGATGATAAATGCAAAACCCTGTAGTTGTGGGAGTGAGCAGGATAGTGAGACTTTTGAGAATGTTCAGGAAAAGAATATCATACAGTTTACATCAAGTGTTGAAACAAAAAGCAAGGATTTGTTTCCATGATCAGGTCCAAGCACTGTCACAGGTCATGACAAGACTGATCAGTTGAACAGTTGATCTATATGTCTATCATGACAGCATCCCCAGTTCATGTTAAATAACAAATTTTGTCAATCTGTGCATGTTTTTTGATTGCTTTCTGAAATCCTGATAGCAAATCTGTTTTAAGTCTTCCCTCCCGCCCCCCTGACCTAGTTTACTCCGCTTATTCAGGAAATGATCTCTAAAGCTTGAACACTATTTACATTATCAAGATTTACTTATCTTTTCTTTTTTCCATTGAAACACTAAGCAGCTCTTACATCAATGTAGGTGTGTTTGAGAATTATGAGAGCCTTCAATTCTCATACCAAACTACACCCACACAAGTCAATTCCAGTTCCAATGACTAAAGGTCATGTGAATGGTAAAAAGTAACAGGTAAGAACCTAATTTTGCTATTAAGAGTAACTGAATTTGCAGTTATGGTTTATTAGTGAAAGAATTAATGCCACGAGCAGTAAATCCTTTCCCTACCTTACATTTGTCGGTGTTTGTTCCCACTATTCCTGTTATTATTTTTAAAGACAATTCTAATAGAAAAATAAAAGCACGATGTGTGAGAACAAAGATTTGGTGGAAGAGTATGCCCATTTGCCTTCAAACACACCAGTGATAATGAGAGACAGTGGTGGGCTTGCTCCTTGCCAAGGGATAGGTAACATTCACTATTCAACTTGCTTCCATAGGCTTTGCTAATAGCAGATGTTCAAGTGGTGGGAATTGTCAGGTTCCCTGAGGCTGATGGCCTTTGTGCATTATATCTTTCCCAGGATGACATATTCATATTTCTTAGGTTTAACTGAATTCTCACATTAATTTAGTGGTTCTAGTTCTTAGCACTGCTCTTCGTCTTCTTTCAACCAGAGATTCCCCAGGATAGTGGTCTCTTTTATTTGTTCTTCTCCCATATCATACCTGTTTTTAACAGCGTTTAATTTGTGCTGCCCACCTGAGTGATTTGTTAATCTACAGACTCTGAAGACCAAAGTAATGAAGACTCTACAGAGACTACATGCTGTAAGGGTGGTCTCACAAAGAAGTTGCCACCCTTCAAGATTTTCACCAAAGATACAACCTCTGAAGTGATATGTGATTTCTCCGATTTCAGTCATGTGTGGGCCATTAGCCTTCAGCATTCCCCTCAACATTACCTTTTGCCAGTGTACAAAAGGTTGCACTAGGTGGGAAGTCTAGTTATAGTTGCTGGGGGCAACATGAAAATATCTTCCAGGAATTCAGGAGCAAAGCCAGTGGTTATGGGAGATCATTTTATTTTTCGTTTAGGAAAATACTGCGTTAAGGGACTAGGCTAGTCTTGCAAATTACTTTTAGTAGAGTGAGTCTAAAGAACAGGAAGAAAATTCCATGTGTGGACATCCTTCTTCCGTGATAAAACCCTCTCTTGTCCATGGGATCACCTCTTGACAAGACAGGACCTTAGATTCAGATAATGAAAAACTTATAAACGCTTAAGAAATTATCTTCAGGATATTAACAGCCTTGTTTTCTTTGGTCTTAGCTGTATACTGAAGGGAAGAGTCAGTGGCATTCAGAATGGTGTGATTGATAACTGTTTCTGTGTTTCCAGCAAAGTGGTGTCTGACACTCCTAGTGAGTGGTGTTCAGTTTTCCTTTAAATTACAGCTACCAGACTTCAATTTTCTTTCTAGAATAAGGTAGGACTTGCTGTGAAGAGGACTGTATGTAATTATCTGGACAAAATGAAGTTATTCTGTAGCTCATCCTTATTACTTGTGACTGCTAGAAAGCTCAAAGGTCAGGCTTTTTTTTTTTCTGTTGCAAGACTTGCAGTAGATTAAGCTGTGTATTTAGGGTAATTGTGTGCAGGTTAGTGTCATTCTACCAGATAGACTGAGCTTGTTTGACAAGGCATGTGGTTTTCTCAGTTGCTTGCCTGCAACTTGTCTGTCCATCCTTTTCAATTTTTACTCTTGAGGCTTGGGGTGTATTTAATGCCATTACAAATATTGGTGGGATTTTTGTTTAAATCCATTTTTGATTCTATTAAATGCAAAAGGTTATCATAACATTCTGTCCATAACAGGGAGGCTAACCATTCAAACTGGCAATGTCAGGAAGAAACACAAAGGACATCAAGGTAAACACAGGGATGGCAGAGAGAAACTTGGAAAGAAGGGCAGGAAATTGGAAAGAACTCTTCTCCTACCCAAAATTTGGCTGGAGCACATTTTGTAGTGCATGTTGCAGACAATGATGGTTTTAACAAAAGAACAAACCAAAAAGCAAGCAACTGAAAGTGCAAGGTTACATAGAGCTATATACCTCACAGTGAGATATGAAGTTACAGTTATGTGTAAATTCGTACCATGGTTTATTTGTTACGATCTGAGGGATATCTCTTGGCTTTTAATAAATTTTAGTATCTTCCAGTAGAAGAAAGCATTCAGATTCTGTCTGCAACCATTGTGACGTGTATTTTCTGTCCATAACTGTGTCTTATTATACCTAACCAATATCTTATTTGGAACAGTTAGATGCAAAGCTCAGTTCTAGTTTCCAGCACAGTTCTCAGCCTCCTACCATGTTTATCTACGCTTCCTTGGTGGTCTTGTCTGTGCTGGTGGCATGGAAACTGATAGCTCCCCAATGGCTGCCAAATCCACTGCCCTGATCTCAATTGGTGTGGTGCTACCAGTAATTACATATCTGTCCTAAGGCCCCAGTACTCCAGTGACATGAGGGTTAAGTTGTTGTTTTGAAAGAAAATAAAATTTACTGAGGTTTTAGTTGGTACAGACATACAAAGCTGCCTTTGATTAACTAATCAGTAGCATTAGTAAATAATAATATGTTTATTGTTATTATTAACACAAGGCCTGATAAAATTTTCCCAGATAGCAGGGAAAACCAATTCTTTCCACTGCAAAAATTAGTGGGTTAAGCTCTATAGCTTTCTTTATACAGGACATCAGGATGAAGCATCACAGTACTCCCTGCTGATCTATGAGTGTCTTTCAGTACTTCATGCTTCGCAGATCTAACTAGTTAGGTCGCTCATGCTTTCAGAATACAGGTGAGTCCAAATGTGTGTAGCAGAAGGAGCAGCAGTAATGCCATAGTTGACAGGTTTTTTCCAATGCCCTGGCAACAAATTCAGTGCCAGAAAATCTGACACCAATTGCAGTTGAGGATCTAATTGATTGCTGTGCTAGGAATTTTCTTTCAATGCTTATTAAGTTCCAGTTTCAAGATGTTAACTCCTTTGGCAAAATTACCTGATGCTTTCCACTCATACTCCAGAAAGTCCAGAAATGAGAAAGTAGCCTTTCTTGAGTCTCTTCAGATATCTCAAGGAATGCAGTAATTCAGAAACTCTGTTTGCTTAATAATTTATAAGACTTCTTACTTTTTCTAATAGCCTTTAAACAGTAGGAAGAACCTTGGCAAAATAATTAACATAGAAGGCGTGGTTTCCTTTTCAGATGAAAGTAGTGTTCACTTTGAGATACTTGGTGGTGATTTTATTTCATGTCTTAGGTGGCCCTTTGGCTGCCAGAAGCTGCTACCTTTGCACAGTTAGAGAAAAATTGCTGTGCAGAGCTGGGATCCACTATGGGGGTGGGAAGAGAGGGCAGTTCAAACATGGACCAAAGGAAAGTGATAAATCTAAAATAAAGTCACTGATGCAGGCAGGCTTCCATGTTGTGTAAGACAGAAGATTTAAATGCTATTTGCTGGCATCATTTTTCAGAGCCATTTCTGCGCGAAGCTTCAGTTAAATGCAAAACAAATCACAGATATGTTAGAATTTTACTGTGTGGGTCTGACTGTTGTTTTCAATGAGCAGTGGTAAACCTCCCGCTGTGGTTTAAGTATGGCTTAAAGTCCTGTTTTTGCTGTTCGCAGTGATTAAAAAAATAGCATGTTTGATATGCTTTTGAATTATGTGAATGCTTCTGTTTTAAATAATGAAGGAGAAAATCGTTAACAATAGGTTAATTTTTTGTCTGTTGCTCAGATGGGATGTTTTAGTCCCTAAAATTGAATGTTAGTGTAAATCACTGTCTCCACAGCATTGATAAGTTTGCTTTCAGATGGATTTATGTTAAGATTTGGTTTTCTTTTTCTTTAATCTTATATTGGTTTATAATGGAGCCCACACCAGAGTCTTCTAGTGAACCAGGCAAGTATAGCTGTCTTCTAGCTCATGCCTCAGCAGCTGCAATGTACTGGCTCACAGCAGAGTAGCTTTGTGTCTTAGGTTTTTGGATTTAATTCAATTGGTCCCACTTTGCATATTTATTCATAGTAAAGCACCATTAGTTCAAGACCAATAAATAGAATGGTGTGAAGAAAACTGTATAAAGAAATGCAGTCCACTTGGCTCTCCTTAGACTTAACTTGGTGAAGATTTGTCTGATTCTTTGGTTCCAGAACTCTGTGAAGCCTCTGAATAACATATATTATGCTTTGCTCATCCTCTCAATTAACATAATGAATTGAGAAATATTCCAGTGAGGTCAGTAGAGTGATTCTTGAATTATACTCCTGTAGCTTAATATCTAGCCCACAAACTAGGTAGGAACCCAGTTACCTTTTAAAAAGGTAAGTAGAAGAAACTAATGTTTATAAATGCTAGTAAAGAGCAAATCGAATGTCTTCATCAATGTCACAAAATTTAGGCTGGCAGTTTTATTCCTGCTGTATTTTTATTTGCAAATGAAAACTGAACTTATAGATATGACAGTATAAATATGTTTCATTTTGCAAAAATCTTCATTCAAAAACACTGGTGTTCGTCTGAACACTCATCTTAAGAAGTTTGAGCCCAATTATCCAGTGCAGGTGACCAATACTGAGAAGTTCATTACAGGTGGTCTTAATGTGCTCCCACAGTGTTCTGCAGTGATGCTGTTTTGTGCTGCTAGGAGCCTTTTGTCATCTGCATAGATGAATCACTGCAAGAGCTGATTCTTCAAAGTTCCTTATTGAAACAATCTTATCTGTCTAATTTTCTAACTAGCCCTTTGAGCTCTTTGGATGGAGAGCACACTGCAACAGGAATCTTACAGAGAAAGGAAAAGATTATCTCTTAGGTTTTTTGTTTGTTAGTGTTTCTGGCACCTTGCAGGTATTGACCTACCAGAAGCTGATGAAATCTTTCAGTTAAGAAGGTCATGACTGAAATGTCCCAGCAAGGGCCAACACCATGATAATATAAGCTAATTATCTCTAGTCCTGGAAGGACATTAAGATATGGATTCATTTTTACCAAAATTTGCATCTAGATGTCCAACAAATAGTTAGACCTTGGTGCATTGATACTCTTCCTGAATGGCAGAAAACAATAGCAAAAGAAGTCCTCCCAGGAGCCAGGTTTATTCCAGGGGGGCTTCCATAAGGGGTACAAAGTATCTAAGAATCTAGCTCATATTGCTTTGCCTGCTGAAGCTCAAAAGCCTGGTGGTTTTATCATATGCTGTGATGGCAGAGGCCCAGTCATGGAACAACATTAAAACTGTTGCAGGTCAGAAGATGAAAGAAATGTTGTGAGAGCCACTGACCAGTTAAGCAGTCTGTCACCAGTAATTGATTTTGATGAAGTGGGACAGTAAATATGTGTGGGAGAAGGAAAAAGTAAGTCAAAACTGAACCTATACCTCAGATTGAGGTACAGCTGTAAAGAAATACTGTGCTGTACTGGTGTTTTAATTAATGTGTGTAGATAGAAAGAAGCTGCTTCTATTTCCATTTGGAAAATGAACATTGGACTCTTAATGCACTTTCTGAGTTGAAGTTAAATAAGTGGAGAGGGCCAAGCTAGTAATAGTATAAGCAAATAGACCTCTATTACGTCAATCAAGTTGTGGCTATTTATTTTAGAGCTGATTTTGGCTAGTGTATTGTGCTCAATATATTGCATTATGGAACAGTTTGACTGTGCTTCAGATTACTCCTCTGGAGTATGTGGTGAAACTATTCATACAAAATATAAACCCAAGTATGTTTCAGTTGTATCACAGGAAGGCTCCACACTGCAGTACTCCACAGAATGCTAAATGGGTTTGCGTGCAGCACAGCCAAAGCTTGCTGTCACATACTAAGCTCTTACAACGAAAGTGTGGTTTATACTATTGAAAAACACTGTTAAATGGTATGGCTTACATCAGGTCCGTCAGTGAAATAAGCTACTTCAGCAAAAATAGTTCTGTGTGAGTATAACCGCATTTAGGGCTTTTGTCTGTATGGAAAAACTAAATTAAAAAATGACACCATTAAATGATTAGTACTATACCAGCAAAGATTTCTACAGTTAACCTGGTCTCAACCACTTCTGCAGTGAGGTTATAACCATAGGGGAATGAACCTGTGGGTACCTTCCTGCAGTTTGCTGGGTTGAGAGATGAGTGAAGCAGAGGATTTCCCACCCAGCCTCATTTAAACCATGTGGGATATCAGTATCCATATGGGATGCTTCATGATTAATCATTGTGGAGATTTGTCTCCGTGGAAGATGTTTCATTTAGCCCAGGATTGAAAAACAAAGGATATGTTGCTGCCACACTAATCAAAAACACAGACAATCTGCTGTTCATATGTGCCAATTGTTGCTGCAGTGTAACGTAAATGCACTTAAAGATGAGAAAAATAATTATAGACAACCATTCTGCAGAAAGCCTATAGGAATATGGGCTCTTTAGGGGGACACTTTCAAGTGCATAAAAAGCCTTTCACAAACTCAACTTGGTTACTGAGTTCTTCTTTGTGCTTCCTGTTGGTAAGTTCATCAGACCATAACACCTGAATTCAAAAATTGCCACAAAAGAAGCAAAATTGTAGTCGAGGGGTGAGGAAGGCCAGCGGGAATTTCAAACTTTAGGTGTTTTAGTCTGTTGTGGTGGTAAGACTAGGCACAAACACAAAACCTCACTTGAATCCCAGAGAACCACATTTATTTATAAGGGAGAACATGATAGGTACAAACGTGCACATATTGCCACTCCTGTTAGTTTCTGGAAGTTTCTAAGTAACAGAAAAGTGTGAGCACTGCCACTGCAAAATATCTGCAGAGAAATGGCCGCTTCTGTAGGTTGAATAATGTGTCAGCTGTGGTAGATTTTACCTTTGAATAGATCAGCAGTGGCAAGGATCTGACTGACTTTGTTCACCAAAGTTTCAAAATATATTTTGTAATATTATCAGTTAATGTTCAGGCTGTTGCTCAGCTGAGGTTCAGATCATTACAGTATGAATAGATACTTCTATAGACACTATTACAGCGAGAATTGGATCCTTCCCTTTCTCCTGCAGTTTCAATAGGTTCTTCTCACTCCTTGTCCCAAACAGCGTGGGCTGTTGCTCTGGAGTGTTGAAGAGTTGTCACTATGTTATTCTGCAAACCCATACTTCACCCAGAGCTTGAATACCATGTGCAGTGATGGTCCATCTACTGCAAAAGTAAGAAACAAACCCCAAAACCATAAAAGGCCCAGAAAATGGCAGCAAAGACCAAAGGTCTGAGCAAGGAGTGACTGATCTGCCTGGGATTCTTCAGCTTAGAAAATAAAAGAGCAAGGTGGGATCTAATAGAAGTCTACAAATCAGGAGTGGCATGGGTGCATGGATACTGGTTGCCATCTCTTACAGTACAAGACCTAGGGGCTGTCAAGTGAAGTTAGCAGGAATCATGTTCAAAACAAAGAAAAGTAGACTTCCTGCCAACAGATGCTTTGGATGCAAAAAAGGTCTGCATGGCTTTAAGGGGAGAGAGGGCAAATACCTGGAAGGGACAGCTCTATTGAAGGCTACTAAATGGCCACACCAAGCTCAGGAAATATTTGAGCTTAAAATAATTACAGACTGGGAAAGTACTCAAAGAAAGTATCGCATATGTTTGCCCCTGTTCTTAACTTACACATGAGGTCTGCTTATGGCCATTGTTGAAGACAGGATGCTGAACCAGATGGCCATTCTGTAGCTCTTATATACCTATCTGCTAGAGTTAAGGTTTTGCCAAGATATTTTAACCCTTGGTGTCTGAGATCTTGATGTTTTTTTCTTACTTAGTCGGTCTTCCATGTCCCAGATTTAGTGCTGATATTTCCAGACTTCTTCCAGATCATCTTGCTAGTGGTATCTGGAGAATTAATACAGTGGATTTTGGTGTGATTGGAACAGGACTTTTGAAACAAAAATTCAGAGGGCATCGGGTCCTTTTTCCACCTCTTGAAGTATTATTGTGAAAATGACTGCGTCTTCCTTTGTTTCCATCTCTTATTTCTGTGGTAGTAAGTTTCCAAATATGCTGAAAAGAACTGTGGACTTTCTGTATTGGCTATTATTCATATATTGCTTTGCTACTCATCCCTAAACATCTCTCTTAAACTATCTTTCTTTGGACGTATAAGCCTCAGTTTCCAAGCTAAATTTCATTTAGTTATCTTTATCACAAATACTAACCGCTAGTTTTGCTTGTTAGTTCTTCTGGGGCTTTTTAGCCTTTCACAAAGGCCAGAGAACACCACCATTTATGAATCTTACCGGCAAACTTTTGATCTTTGATACGTGTGGTACAAGAACAGTGCAAGTCTCACATCTCTGTCTTTGGTAGAATGCAAGGCAAGTACATAAAATACTAGCTTATTATAATGCTTAGTAGTAAGTGTTGCTATTAAGTCATCAGCTAATTTCTGATTCTGTGAAAGAAGCATGTTTTGGGCAGAAATTTTCCAGGCCTAGGTTTGTTACAAAGTAAATTGTTTGCTGAATAAAAAGCTTTTAAGCAGATAGACAGCTGAAAGGTCTGAAATTCAACAGTTGTGGTTTGCATGGAAATTGTCTTTATTGTGGTGTTGTCTATAGGTTTTTTGTTTTGGCCTTCAGTTTCTGTTGTCTCCTTTGCACTGCTGCAGCCATCTTGTTTAGTCTTTGACATTAGAAAACAATCAGAAAACCAGTGTTGCCAAGTACAAATGCATCTCATTTTTAAAGTTCAGCTGTTTTTTCCTTATATGATGAACTTTATAGAGAGGCTGCTGCATGATACCTTTCAAATATGGCCAGCTCTGCCAAATTTAATAAAAGGAGCATTTTGGCCAGACATTATTGTTGCTGCCATTATGAGTTCCACCATTGCCAGACCTTCTGGGCTAAACCAGCACAATTTTCTGCCTTCATATTTAAGGGGCTAACTAGCATAAAAGAGAAACCTTGCATTTGTCTAGGTGCATAGCAGAAAGAAGCAGGTGCATATACAATGCCGAGACTCAGTAGGACAGAGGTAGCGTCTCTAGGATTTCCAATATTGTCTAAAAAGCCCTCCGAGTAGAGCTGAGAAATAGCTGCAAACTAGATTGTGTCAAAGAATACAAGAGATTTAGCAGATTGAGAGATTAAGAAGCAGATGCCAACTCCATGTGAAAGACTAAGCACAGCTGAGAAGCTAAAGGAAGGTGGAGGTGAGTACAGAGGTGTACAGACCCGATCAAGAAGGTATCAGTGTAAGGTTGAAGGCTGAACATTTGGTGGGTGGAAGTTAGTAACGTTTTTAGGTATTCTAATTCCCTGTCAAGCCATGATGCTGGGGCTTTGTTGAACATGCTTAGTTGAAATAACACCTGTCCTAAGCCATCCTATAAAACAGGCTTCTGGAAGGGCTTCTGAAGTTGATTTACTTTGTTACCCCAACTAGTTTGCTTTTCATGCATGTTCTGGTTTCACTCAGGGCTGGAAATGAGAGTTGTCAGGAAGGCTAGTTTTGTGGTGCACAAGGAAATGCAAGAGCTTGCCAATGAAAACCTTTGTCTGGTCAGATTTTGTTAAAAATGTATTCATATGAATTCAAGTGATGAGACAAATAAGTCAAATTCCTCATTCATTTTGTGAGGTACCAGTGAAGCTTTACATGACATGACAACCTGGAGATGATACAGAGTAAGATTGCAATCAAAATCAATTGTCACAAGCTGGTTGTAAGACAAGCAGCAGTTCCAACTTTTGTGTCCCTGTTCTCAAACAACAAACTGTAGCTTTTAGTTGGCAAGGTAGACCATTTGTGTGATTTTGGGGGAGCTTCATTCTCTCTTCCTGCCTTGTCTCTGGAGCTGCTTCCAGGCAGTCAATATTTTTAAGCTGTCAAGATGTGCTTTTTCTTTATTGCCAAACTTGTGAAATGGCTTCCAAGAGAAAAGAGATGGTGGGTTATTTTGGTTTTCAAAGCTTCCGCTACTATTTTTCCCCCCTCTCTACACATCCTTTGCACTCAACAAACAAAATGATTGGATTCAAAAGAAAATGTGCTCAGAAGTCAGAGTCATTTTCGCAGTATTTATAAGTGAAAGTGCAATCCAGCTGTTGGCAAATCATAACCTCATTGTTTTGGCAACACCGTTTCATTTACTTTTTTTTCTCTTATACTAACTTGTTTGCTCAGGTATTGGAATTCAGAGTTTTTCCTTCTTTTTAGAAATTCACACCCTTTCTGGCAAGGTTTGAACTGTTTTTATTGCTTACAATTATACCTACAGGTAAAATAAATACTTTCCCACGGATGCGCTGGAATCCGGTATGGTTATAAGCTGATGTAGCTGTAAGAGCTGAGTTGTACAACTAGTATTTCTGCTGTTCTGTCTTTTCCTTCTGACAGTTCTTAAAGACGCAGAGCTTGAATCTGTTCTTGCTTTTAGTAATCAAAGCAATTCTTTTTAAAGGTTGCAGGGTCTCATCCATGCAAAGCTGGTGTGGATGAGAAAAGAACCAAATGCCTTGTAAAGACCTCTAAGGGAAAACTAATCTGACTTTGCAACCCAAATATTGCTATGGCCTTTAGCGCATAACTGAGCAGAGCTCTATACTGTGCACACAAAAATGACATTGGAAGAACCTTTTGATGTCACAAAGAAAAGCATGGAAAAGTTAGGAAATGCTCTAATTAAGGTTGCCTGTGTAATTCATTATGATTCATTTTTTAATTATCTGATCACATACTATTTTTTCCGCAGAGCTCACTACCTCTGTGCACAGGATGTTCAGAGCACTCTTAATGAGCAGCTATTCAGTAGTTTGTTTTATCTTCATTGTTCCATGTGTGGCCCAAGGCCTTATTTACTGCATGCTATTAAATCCTGTTTTGAGGGCTAAATCCATAAAAAGACTTTGGCCTGGTGACCTTGTGTGCTGAAGTATCTAACTTTTCAGCCCCCTGCTGTCTAGTGTTGAGAGGTAGAGTTTATGACCCAGGTGTGCTCTTGCAGCTGTATTGCCATCAGAGCAGGGCTAGTTCTCTGGCCTGGTACTGTGGTGTGCTGTGCGGACGTGCCAGTCCCAGCCACCCCTAGCTCGGGTAACTTTAGTAAGTTCATGCCATTCTGTGGCATCAACCTACTATTATACAAAATTCAAATAAGCATCTCCTTTCATTACACAGTTAAACAGGAGTCTAGGATTTGTGACTCATGCATCCTGTTTTCAGCAATGCCACTTACGTGCTGAAAAGCCTTGGAAAAGTATTTCACCAGTTGCGACCCAATTTTACTCTCTGTAGAATGGGAATGGGCCAAACCATATCACCAAGGTGTTCTCTGGCTCCAGGGTTTAAAAGTCCTTTGGAGTCTTGGATGTAAAATGTTAAAGACAATGTATTGCTTCTTCATCCAAAACTGAAGGTCAAAGTTCTGGAAATATCCCCTTGCCTCACTGCCTGAACTAGATTTACATTAGAAGTCTTGGCAATTCATTTCTTCCGTAAGAAAATGGGCTACTTCTAGTGCTCTTTAAACTGTGGTCATCCAGAGTCATCCCAGAAGACCCACCAACACATTTGAGAGATGACACAAGAGAATCAAGGACAGATAGTGAAGCATGCAGTTTTCTTCTCAGTTCAAACTGTCATGATTATGACTGTAGCCTAACAAAATGAGCCATGGATGATTCTTTAACCTGGAGATCAAAGAACATGGTGTGACTCATCCATATGGCTAAACTCACCCTTCTCCCCTCCCAAAAGGCCAAGACACCTTGGCCATGCTGCCTGGTGGAAACAACTGGTGACCTTTGCTCTCTCAGATCACGCTTAAGCAAATCTGGGAGAATAGTAGTTGGCAAGAGCCAAAACCATGTTTGTGAGTAGGCTAACAACAGTGTAGAAAACCATAGACTAGGCTTGCACCTGTGCTCTGGTCCCATTTACTTTATCAATATAGACATAGCCTGGGAGGCGTGTAGGGTGTTCAGCTTTCTACAAATGCATTTGTCACAGTGAGCGTGGGGAAATCTTCATGGTCTGACATGTTTCATTGTTTTACCTCTGGGCAGTTTAGGAGGGTCTGGATTGTATATGTCAAAATTCCTTGTGGTCAGAGCTGACTAGAAATCCTGTGATGTAATGACAGTAAACCCAGTAGTCTTTGGTAGAGTTGTAGGAATGTACCAATTCTAATGCTTTATTCAGGAGAAATTTTGCAACATAAGAATGTAATTTCTGACAGGTGAATAAAGAAAGGTTTTCCTCTTTCCAGAATATTGCTGGGTTTTGTATTTCAGAGAGGGAGGAAGGGTCAAGAAGTAGCTACTTGAACCTGAATCTCTTACAGTTTAGGATGACATCTAACCATGGAATCACTTGCTATATGATTATTTTTCTGTTGTTGTTTGGAGTTAGAGGTGGCAGGGATGGTCATTTTCTTTTTCGGGGGCGGGGGAGGGCAGGAATGTCGAGAAATTACTGGAGTTTTTCCTTAATGGGGTTTTGATGATGTTTTCAAGGGCAGAGAAACAATTTGCTGCTTACTTCTACCCTGAGGCCTTGCCAGTGTGACCTCATGTTCATTTTCAGCCAAAAGCTGCATTGATTTTCTGCATTGATTTTTCTTTAATTTATATTTAATCCAAGTTCAAAAGTGTGTAAATGATACTTGAATTGTTCCTCTTGTGTTAACATATTGGAAATTTTCATTGAATTGACTGAGAATAAAGCTTCCAAGCATATGCATTCATAGGGCAAGTCAAGTAGACCACAGTTAATACGTGTAATAAGAACAGACCTGTGAGAAGCAGGCTTGCTTGTCCAAAATGAGCATACACTTCTGGAAACAAAACTTTCTTCCACCACTAAGGGCCTGATTGCTGTTTAATTTAATCCTTGGTGGGCCAACACATGCAAAACAAGCTACGTATTGGGGAACAATCTATATAGCTCTCCAAGGTTCAAACCTTGGATTAATGCAGGTTGCCAATCTTGCATATTGTATAATTGATCTCTATAGCAGGATAGATTTTTTAAAAAAATATAACAAAGAAACAAAAACTATCCAAAAATCTATCCTAAATACATTTTCCAGAAAACGGGACTCAGACCTGAATTAAGTTGTACTTATTTCTCTCTGAAGTCCTTAGTGCTTTGCCTCTGACTCCTTCCTTCAGACCGATCAGGAACTGGATTTCAGTGTCGCTAGTACTGACCCGTCCCTGTTTTGCACAATGCTTCGTGAATCTGATTTGGGGACCTATGACCATGCTTAGATAATTTCCTGATCTTTATTCAAACTGTCCTGAACCTCTTAGGTTTCTATAAATGCGATGATTCAGCCTGACTAGATCCTTGCTGAAGGCTATGACACAACTTGGGTTAACTTCAGAATCAGCCCCGCTGGCAGAACAGACTTTCTTGCGAGATTTATAGTACTTCCTGCTTCTAGCTGGGCTGCAAATAGAACAAGAACAGCCTTTCTCATAGTATCTTGGCACTGCTCCTTCTAGAGGGAACCCAGAACAAACAGGATACAATGAAAAATACCAAACTTTCATGAACTTCTTAAAAAAAAAAAAAAGTGCCTTTGCTTGTGGTTGGATTTGGTGGACTTTTCTTGGCTTGTTGCATACTTTATTCATGCCAGTTCACTCACCATTAACTTTTATGAAAGTATATATAGTGAATACATAAAGTTATAACTATATGAACTAGATATAATTCAAGTTGCCTTGAAAAGGTGATGTTTTGGCACATCGAACTCTTAATGTTAGCAACTCTTTTGCTTTTCTTAGTGTTTCATTTGCACTGTCACTTGTACTTGAATCCATCATTGAGTACCTTATTACCAGTGACCTAAAACATTTAAAACACACAGTCCCTGTACATCTGCCTGAGACAGATTAATGACAATGAACATTAAAGCGACCTGCTGAAGACTGCAATAGGGGGAGATAAAGGAGCAGAAAATCAAGGACTCCTGAAATCTTCTGTCAGGTTTAAAAAACAGGATGCAAAATCCATTGAAAGGGATAGAGGTGGTTTTTTTTATTAACTTCATTAGCCTTCACATAAAACTCTGAATACCATGCATGACTTTCTTCCTGTGAAACATAACTTTATACTTTTGAAATATGGGCAAACAAAGAATTTAAAACTTGAGTTGAAAACTGGGATGATGTGCATCATAAATAGTTGCAAAACAATAAGACATTAAAAATATGTTTACCTTAGCTAGTCTGAATTTGTTTAAAAATTTTGTATGCCACCCTCATATGCATATTAGCAAAAACCAGTAGCTAAACAGGTTAATCAAAATCACCTATGTCCCAAAGTACTCAAGTTTAAAACCTGCTAACATTAAAAATACGCTCTTCAGTTCTCCACCTGACACAGAAGCCTGTGTAAACAAGCAGACTTTGTCTAATAATAAATGCAGATGTTCAAAAATAGTGTTTACATTTACAGTCATGAGCCCTGCATTTCTATTCACAAGCCATGTGGTTTCTTTCCTGACACTTTGCTAAAAAAAAATCTTTCTAAAGCTTCTGTGACTCAGGTTGATCTCCAGTTCATTTCAGTATAACCTTAGTGATATCCCTTCTCATTCTGCTAAGATCCTTATAGCTGTAGGTCCATAATTAATGAACTGTAAGGCTCCTTCCTTTGCTTCTGATAGACAGCTGCATGTACGTATGTATGTTTTTCCTTACCACCAAGATGAATGGTAGTAAATGACTGGGTCTTTTTTGTCCAATTGACAGGAGTTCTTTTCTCCTCACCTTTGCGTGTGATTTTTTTAACACCAGTGAATAAAAAAGTCAGAGGATGATCAGGTAGGTGAAGCTGAAGACAGCAGCGTAAAGTGAGAATGAGGGATCAGGCATTCAACTGCTTCATTCCCGGAGCTGTTTAGCAGGGACAGTGCATATGAACAAGGTCTGAAGGATCAGGTCCCCTGAATGAAAATACTCATCCATTTCCTATATAGCAAAGTACATATTAGTTACTTTTTTGTAAGAAACCCATCCTGCACATTCTTCAAATGTAAGGTTGCTAGTCACCTTTATTTTATTTTAGAAATTTGCATACACTGGGAGGCCCCAGTGCTCTCCCTTATTCCATCCCTTTTTTACCCTCTTCTAAAATAAGTAGAAATATTTACATGTGAAATAAACCCCATTAAATAATTTAATAGGGGCAAATAAATCCTAGATCTCAAATGAGAGGAAATATTCAATAAAAACTGAATACAAGAATAAGGACTTGTTTTTATTGTATTGTTCCTTCAAAATACCCACTTGCAAACAAATATTTGTCAAAAGGACCACTCCAGGCCAAGCACTATTAACTCCATAGTGACAGCCTTTGGGTGGCTGAGGACACTCACTCCGCGCCAGCCGGGTGTTTCACAGTGCACCCAAGGCATGCAATCGTGACAACAATGTGTACCCTGCTGTGCCTCATGGCTCACTTGACATACATGTTTCCTGTATGAATCAACTGTTTCCTGTAGCTCTCCTTTCAGTTTAAATCCTGGTCCTCAAGTACCTCTTACCCGTCCTGGTTACTCGAAAGGTAGTACCAAAAGGAATTAATTTGCTATAAATTACAGGCTCAACATTTGCTTTATGTTATATTCGTAAGTGGGCAACAAATGGACACACTACGGAGAAATAGGTATAAATGGACTGCTTTGTGGTGGTTATTAAAAAATTAAATGCATTTGTTTTACTAGTTTTAAATTTTATGCAATATAATTGTGGTAAAAAGGTAAGAATTAAGGGACACCCTAGTAACATGGCGATAAACCCCCATGTTTTTGTCTTAAAGTAACAGGAGTAGAATTAAAGACTGTTACAGCTATTGGGATGTAACAATAACGTTCAGCTCTCCTTTGTGACTGCTAATGGATTTCTTCTCCAGTATGCCTCAGAGGAAATTATTTCCCTTGCTTTAGTGAGATGAGAAGAGACTCAGAAAGGCTGGGAATCTGTTTGTGTTTTCTCTTACTCAGATATAAATCAGCTAGATCAGCCTCCAAGCCAATGGAGTTTAAGGCAGGTTTAAATTGTTATTCACGAGATATGAGGTTTCGCAGACAGTTATACAGCTGCTCTGAAGGGTCTTCATCATCTCTTGGTACAAAGCAGGGTGAAGAGCCTTTACAGCAGCTGTATGGCAGCCGGAGAAACCCTTAGTAAGACTCTTGGTATAAAGCAGGGGTTCCCAAACTGTGATATGCATACCATTGGTGGTACGCAAACCACTTCCAGATGGTAGATGAAGGCAGCTTCTCCATTCCTATGTGAAGTTGCTTATAAAGCTATGGGGTAAGTATTTCCACACAGTTACTGGAAGTCATTCTGTGCTTTTGTGCAGACACCCTGTGGCACAAATCAGTTCCTGCCTGTAGCAGTTAACTCCAGGAACTGGCAGTGTGGAGGCACTGACCCGAGCTGTGAGTAGGTGTCTTGGCACAAGCTGTGACCACCTGGTAGCTGGTGAGGATGGGCCAGTTAGGTGAGGGAATGCCGCAGGCAGGGCGGGCTGGGGGTGGAGGTTCCTTATGTGCGGGCATGACGTGGGCATGAAACTGGGAGCTGCGGTGTCCTTACCTCTGCTGATACCCGTGCCTACTGGTGCCAGTGGCATTCATTCAAACGGAGTTAGTAAATCCTCAGCACACTAAGTTAATAAGCCCTTAGCACAGAGGATTAAGCTAACTAGAAAATAATGCGCTAGAGCACTCGTGCATTAGATCCGTAGGACACTAGTATCGGATCTGACCTGAGCATGCTCTCGAGTGCAGGTAAAGCGCATGTCTGAAACAGCTATAAAACCGCTTTGGCCTCATAATGTTTTTGCTTAACGCACCAGAATAAAGTAACTGAGACAGATGGTAAGAGAGACCTGAGGCTTTAATCTAGATGTCTGGCTGTGCACTTCTGTGTCAGTAAGGACAGTGTGGTTCACTGGTGTTCAGCAATGCCCGAGCTAGGATGGAGAGGAGCTAGACAGACATAGTGTGACCATGTCAGTATAGGGCAAAGACTGAGCTGGTTAACCTGGCTGAGAGGCCTTTGCCAGTGAGGCCTTCGCTTTGTGGTCTGCCGGGTCGGGATGGTTTTTTTCAGTTGTCATTGGTGCAACCAGTAGCTGGTTATCACCACACACCAGCTCACCTCAGCCAGGGCTCTTCCTGGGATTTCCTGCTGATCCTTGTGCTTCCTCTGTTAATCCACGTGGTTCTTCTTTTCTTCATGTGAGGAAAGTCTTCTTTTATTTGTCAGCTCATTTTAAAATACTTTTCAATGGCGGAACAATGTACTTCATTTGAGAAGAAACTACTTAAGATAGCTTTCTAGGTACACCTTTGTAGATTTTTTAAGTAACGTCGCACAGACTATTTACTTTTCCCCATTTCTTTCACTGTCCATGATACTGTATCGCATTTCTGATCTTGTGCTAATTTAATGATAATTGATTATGGCAGTGGTGCTATTCTTTCAGCAGTGAAATAAGCAACACGGTTTTAATCTTTGGGAAATGCGGATGTTCAGTTATTTCAAAGATAATATTTTTCAGCACTGATCTGAGAAGGAAGTGTAGTGAACTATTACTGAAATGCATTTGTCTCCGTAGTAATGTGGTAGCCTTAGTTGGCATGTGATGCCTAAGGTATGCATGACAAAACACAGAATGTAACTGAGTGAATTCTATTTTGCTCTTGTGTTTCTTTACCAAAAATATCTCTGGATCTTTGGTGATCAGCAGGATTTTTGTTTTACATCTCATTGGTACCTTACACCTGAATCACATAGATCTCCCACACCACTGGCTTTTGACCATGCCTTTGGAAAGCTTATTGCTACTAACTATAATAAATAGACTTTCTTTCTTAGAAAAACTCCAACACAGATTTTAGATTGAGCCAGTTTGCATATTTTCACACTGGTTGATTCTTCCCCTGAGAAATAATCAGCATCTTATTTTTTTCACAAAAGTCCACCACTTTTTTTTTTTTTTTTTTTTTGTCTGCTGTTCCTTTAGTCTCCCATCAAAGCTTTAGGAGCTTTAGGCTTAAATTGAGAACCTTTTCTGCTGTACTGCTTCCTAGTCCAGATCCCTTCTCATACCCTCTTTTCTGCTGTAGTATCGGAGTGCTTCCTAGTAGTGAGTTAAGCAACATGACTAACATCTGTCACGTGTGGTTTGTTCTCTCTCTCATTCTCCCTCCAGGGAGTCTTTCCATTGACTTCAATGGGCTTTAGATCAGGCTCTAAATTAGTCTGAAGACTTTGGGATGAGTGTGTTTTTGTTTTTTGTTATGGTTTTTTTTTTTCCTTCATTTTTGTAAATGTCTACTAACTTTGCCAAAAACCAGCAAGTGGTAAAGACAACTAGAAAAGAAAGAAGAAAAAAAAAGGAGGAAATTGTTTCTAGGATTGGGACTATTAGATGGGGAGGGTTTTTTTATAACTTCTTACAGCTGCAGCAGTTGTTGCTGATGCTCTAGTACTGCCCTTTCCCTACTTTTCTGTCTGTCTCAGATGGCAGGGAAAGCAGACTTGTACTTCCGTCTGCTGGAACCTCTTCCCCACAGGAATAACAGTAATCATATATTTTTCATAATGGAGGAGAGTTTGTGGTTATTAATTTCTGTTTGTTCATCTGTGTCTTTCCATTAGCACACTGGTTGGGCTCATCTTCCTTAAGTTACTTCTTTACATATCTAATTTCTTTCTTTTACACCCATTTTGGCTTCCTTTATGGACATAACCTCTGCACATGTTTTTTCAACAACATTCAGTGGAGCAGAAGGAACAGCTTATAGGTGATCCTTTGAAATGTTCAGTTGGGTAGATGCAGGGACAACGCTAATGTTTGTCTCTCACTTGTATACATCACAGCAGAGCAACTTGACCATTTTTAAGCGGAAGAACCACCTATACTTTTCTGGGGGGAAGGAATTGATCTGCAACCAAATAAAAAAAAAAAGAAGCTTTGGGTGTCCCTCTATAACTTCTCCTATTAGCCGTATAGTGGGATTGTGTATATATGCATCTATGTATTTCTCTCTCTATAGCTATATACGTACACAGATATCAGTAACTCTGTAGGCTGGCTTTCAATGTCTTCTAGAGCACCTGTGCTCCTATATCACAGCTAGGGGAATGCTTATTAGAAGGAATGTAGGTATCTAGAACTCTTCCAGAGTCATTACATGGTAGCCTGAATTATCTTGAGATGTGACCCAAAAAATCCCCAGAAATCAGTGGTGTCCTTTCCAGTGATTTCAATACCATTTGGAGAGAGTTCTTCTTTCATACTGAGTGCTCTTCCTAAGCTCTTTATATTTGGCAATGGAGTTAGAGCTGTTTTGCTGCCTTCCGCAGGCCTTGGGATTACTGAAGAACTAATCTCTTCTGAGTATTGACTTTACACACTGTGCAGGGTGTTGTGAGCTCTAAGATGCTTCTCACTGAGAACTGTTGCAGGGTTTGGAGTACCAGTTACTGATCAACTTGAGCTGGCTGTCAGTTTAAAAACAACTGACATTTTTGTTGAAGAATGAAAGCAATTCTTGCCAGTTTCTCACTTGTTCACTTTTGCAAAGTAGCCCTAACAACAGCTGTAAACTCCTAGGCTGTTAAGGAATCCTTAAAACATGGAAAAACATACATATTTTTTCTGTGCTCTAGTGAACATTGTGAGAATCATGGAATCGGGTCTTCATTGTTCATCTTTGCAACACAGCCCATTAAATTTTACAGTTTATAATTTCACGTAATGGCATGTTTCATCCCAGAAAGCTTCTACCCACAGATAACAACTTGCATACACAGAGGCTACAGAAATTCCAGGTTCTGTCCCAACCTACACAATGATAGGTGTCTGAAGCATAGTTTAATAAAACTAGCAATTGCACAATATGTGGCTTTTGGCCCTGTTGAAAGAGTGGTAAATTTTCCCAGTCAGTAGTGGTTATGAATGTAAATGTACAAGGATGAACTATTTGCGCTTCAAAGAACAATAAATTTGTCCAAAAGAGATCTTCATTTCACCATTGTAAAGAGCTCTAAGTCAGCAGGTACACATGAGAGAAGGAAAATAAGCAGCTGAAAGTCTGGCTAGCTGTAGGAGTAAGCTTGAAGTATTTCAAACTCAGACAGGAACAAGCATAGCAGAAGCTGTAGATACCTCTCTGTCCATAGAGAAACACTCAGTACTCTGACCCACTCTTCAGGCAAACACCTCTTAGTTGTGGGTTATGAACAATGCTTGCAAAGATAAAAGCCTGATCCTGCACTTGGGTGAATGTGGATCGGCAGCAACTCTGCCCAAGCCAAGAGGACTAGTCAGCTGAAGGGAGACGGAGGCCCCTAGATAGGTCACTCGACAGCTGGATTAGTAACGGCTGAAAGCCCTCCACGTTGCGGTCAGTCTGGCTGGGTTTGAACACCTCCATCTGACTCATCTCGTTTATCTGTGTTTACTGCGGTTGCTAGTGTGGTAGCTGATTACCTGCATCATCTGCTGATCTGTGTGAATCTGTAGCACGTTTCTGTTTTGAAATGCTACTAGTATTAGTGACATCAAGCTTGTAGGGAGGAGCGTTAGCTCCAGTGCAACATCTAGACAGCTTTTGGTACCTGGGCTGACTGTACAGAGAATTTCACTGTTGCATGCTGGTAATGTTACTAACAGAGTTCCTGTCGGGGCATTTTGGACTGTGGAAGCAACCTTCCTACCCTATATCTCCCAAAGTTACTTTTTGTATTTATCTGGAATAATTCTCTCTTGCTTTACCTTGACACATTCACTGAATAAATAATACTGATAAATAAAATATGCATCAACATAACTTATAAGCAAGGCATAATTTCTGGAACTAGTCTGGGTCAAAGGCTTGAGTTTTTAGAGAAGTGGCTCTGTAAATAGTTGATATGCCAAATTTGTTCCAGTTTCAACTCTCAAGGAGACTTACCTGGAGTCTTTTTGGAGAGGTAGCCTAGTCCAGTGGTCAGAGCCCAGGATGCAAACCCAGGAGTCCCAGGCTTCTCTCTAGTGCTGCTGAGTTGCTCTGCAACTTCAGAGTATCGTTTCATGTCTCTGCCTCTCGGCATTGCTATTTTTGAAGTGGGGAGTGGTAGTCCTTACATTTAAGACTGACCATTCAGAGTTGGCGTCAGTATTCAGCAGTTAATGATTGTTGAGTGTTTGGCAGATATGAAATCCCATATTCTCAGATGCATAGATTATAAAGCCACGAGGGACTATTGTTCATCAAGGCTGACCTATTTATTGGAGGTGGGCCCAAATCTAGATACTGGATCAAACATACCCAAACTCTGGGGAAGCTCAATTCTGAATTCAGATCTGGATGTGAGCCTCATGGCTCGGTCCCATCTCTGTAAACACCAGACAGGAATACAAACAAACAATTTTGAATATAGGGAAAGCTTGGATTCAGAACTGAGCCTTGTTCCAAACTGTCCCAACCACTATAAATAGGTTTCCCATATCTCCAGTTATAAAACTCCAGAAGTTAAATTATTTTAGTGAAGCTTACATGTCTGCACAGAATATTGTTCTCAGCAAGGTTACAGTAGTAAGTTGACGAGAATATGATCCTCAGGATGCTGGAAAAAATCTGGAAAAGCTCCATTACCTTTTGTGCTACAGATTAGGATCTAGTTCACTGTGTCTCTCTCCTGCTGTCTTTTTGTATCTCCTGATTTTAGTAAACAAGAAGGGAAGGAGAGAAAAGGAAGGAACTCATCATAGACTTTGAATGATGCAAACAGTTTAATTAGGAAATAATGCTAGATACTGTTTCCCTTCCTTTGCTGTTTTTCAAGCAGGATGCATCCTTAGGAAACAATAATAGAACCGAGGATTACAAAGCCTTTGTACACATTGCAGCCAAGTGGCCACACAGGAAAGTGATATACGGACAGGCGCTTGTGTAACGTGAGCGGAAGTTATTCCACATTCCTTGAGGAAGCATAGGACTAACTCTTAATATCAAGACAAATATTCCTGTCAAGCTGAAAGGGAAGATAATGCTGGACACCATTTTACATTGTCTCTCTTTGTGAAGTTTGCTGATCTTGTTCGCTTGAGCCTGGCTTCAAAATAATAGCATGAACTAAAAATAACTACACATTTGAGCCTTAAAATGTCTCTGTGACACAAGGTCAAACAATAATGGGCATTTCCTACTCTTTAACCTTTGTAGCAGACAGAAGGAAAAGTGTTCAAAAGGGGCACTGCTGTAGAGGTCAACCTGAAACATTTGACCCTGAACTGTTTTGGTTCTTAAATTCTATATCCAGGAGAAGGTATGTGGAAGCCTGTGAGACCCTAGTTTTCAACTTCTGTATCTTGAATTTCTCTCTCTACTATTTATAACTGTCATGATGTTTCACTGCATAATAGCAGTGTTCGCAAACGCTTATACAATTACACCCTCACTAGCTGGGCTCTGTGAGCTAGATCCTGAAAACCAGAGCCCATGGTGCAGAAAGCCCTCATCAATCTGAATAGATTTGGTCTATAAATTGCTGATAACTAGTGATCACAGCTGGGAGTCAGAATGCCTGTGGTCTAGTCCACCTCCCTGTCGGTGCGCTGCGTGAAGGTTAGAAAGGTGCACTACACTTCTGAACCTCAGTTTACCTCAGTTACTACTAAGCTACTGAAATTATGGGAAATTTCTTTTAAAATGCACACCTAAAAGTCCTCATAGTTTTACACTGGGTTTCTGTAGAAATGAAAAACCTTGAGGAATCATTCTGTTGTTCTTCTTTGGGGGTACATACCAGATATACTTTTCATACACTGGTCTCTCATCAGAAATTAATTGCAAAAGCATGCTCTGATTATGCTCTCATCAGTACGTTCAATGTTGAACACCTCTTGCATTTTCAAGTGTGATTCCTGTTCTTCCTCAATAAAATACTTCTGTTTTCCTCCTTTAATTGTGGAAAAAGTGAATTTAAGGATGGTATTAAAAAATACAACTAAAATATTGCTTTCTTCCTCTCTGTACAGAGCTCTTTTGAAAGGAAGACTATTATCTGCCCATGTTCTGACTACCGCACCCTCTCTTTTTAGTCTTTGAGTACTGAATTTCTTAGTTCCCTCAATAGTATGCATAATTCTTACTCTAATGTCATATGCTTAACTCACCAGTCTGCCTACAGCTACAGTCTTTGAGCCCTTCAGAGGCTCTACCTTCAACCTAGTCTTTTACTTTTGAGACCCTGCATGACTTACAGGTACTCTTCCCTCTTGGCTTATCATAAAAGTGATTCTTCCCACTCATTATCTTTCGTATTTTCATACTGCTTCATCTGGAATGCAAATATCCACCAGGAGTCCAATCTTCTTTTGTATTTCCTAGTATCACACAAAGGGCAGTCAGAATTGATTTTGAGTGGAGAATATGTTTTTTGACTAACTGACATTTTTCACAGAAAATGCTATGAAATCTACACAGCTTCATCTTTTACTTGAAACCTTAGAAACCAAAGAATGAATTTTTCTAGGCCAAAATGAGAAACAAACAAACAAACCAACAAACAAATCCTTGAGGCTTGTGGGGTTTGTTTCTTGTCCAAACCAACATTTCTTCTCTTTGCTTTCATGGACATGTTTTTTCTGTCCATATTTCTACATAGACTTTTACCTCTTTGGGACATCTTTTGTTAATATTTCAACATGTAGGCAGTTCACGTCAAGAGAAAGTCCTTGACCACAGCTGCATTTCTGTTGATTGTTCTGCTTACCTTCTCAGTCACTGCACGTGGGGTTCCTTAAATCTAAAAGGATCCATAGAAACCCAAACTCTTCTGTTCCCTGTGTTCGGGATTGAAAAATGCTTTTGCAATAGTCTGGTGGGATTTAAGCGATTTATTAAATACAAACCCTGATACCAAGTGGTGTATATGGAACAGATTCCCTCAGTCTTGGGAGCACGAAGGGAGAACGCAGCTCTGAAGCTGTCAGCAGTACGAGGCGAGAGTGACCAAGCTGTTCCTCGGCTCACCTCCCAAAGAGAGAACTGCCACCTCAGGGCTAGTGTTGTGGGGAGGAAACAGTGAAACAAGCAGTCCCATCAAACAACAATGGGAAGAAGGGGCTTTTGCAGGTGCAAACCCTTCTGTTTCTGACTCTGTGTGGGGCACTATGATCTTGTTTTGCTTGAGACTCCAAAGACTCAAAAGTTAGCTCTGTACAGGGCTCCCAGAGATTAAATAAATTCAAAATGACATGCCCTGCATCCTTAGGGGTCATACCATTATGCATACCATTTTGTGCAGAACATTTGTTTATGATGAGATCTTTTATTGATGGCATCATTAGTATCTAAAGAGAGAGGGAAGACTGATTTGCTTTGACAGAGCATCAAATATTTTTGTTAGGGTGTAAACACAAATTGTCATCCGTGCAGAGAACTGTAGAAAAATTAAAGATTAAATGATGTAAAAAATATTATTTTTAAAATAAATTTTAAAAAAAAGGAAAAAAAAATTACTTGGAACCAGATCTACTCAAATTTGAGGTAAGTTTGTAGTTTGAAGCACAAATAACAAATGAAATCACTATCTTGGTTTCTTACTCATCTGGCAAAAAATAGTTCTGATACAATTCTAAAATCAAAATCTGAGTTTATTTCAAACTTTTGCCATCTCATTATGACAAATACAGGCTCACTGGGGCAGGTACTCATGGGACTTCAGGTACTTCTAAATTTATCTTTGTATGGATGACAGGATGAGTTATTTAATATTTATGTTGTGATGGTAGGTTTTTTATCCTACTATCAGTAGTTTGAATAATTTGGTTCTCATCCCAAGCTGTACATCAGAGAGTCAGATTTCCCACTTCAGAATCTTTTTCTATCGTTTCCAAGCAGTACGGTTGTTAGATGAGGTGGAGGGAGGAGGAAGTACATCTTTAATGCTGAGATGATAGTATCAGGCAAAAATGATGTACATTTCCTCTCCAAACCCAGAGTTTGTCAGCAAGGATATTTGTTGTCAAAACTGTAGGAAAAGCGAGTCCACAATTTTGTTAAATATGAATCTGAAATCTGAATTGCTACATTTGAAACTGGGTTTCATCCAAGGACATAAAGCTTCAACCAGGCCTATTAATTTTATTTCGCAGATTTGCATTAGGCAATATGACTCAAAAAGTTGGACATAACTCAGGAGATCTTGGGCCTAACACTGTCTCCACCCTGACTTACTTTTTCTGCCTTGCAGTACCAGGCTGGAGTCTCAAAGCTCCGTTGCTCTGCACAAGTCTATAAATGCACCACAAATTTCATGAGTCAAATTTACCTTGCTGGAGCAGAGCAACTCTTCAGATTACTGTGATTAGTTTTCTTCTTACATTTTACAGGAATCAGCTGGGCTACTTCTGGTATTTCTGTGTCACTCTGTAGTGTGCAGGATAGTTTTTCTCTCAGTCAAACTCTATAGAAGTGCCTGAGACATTCAGATATGCCAGCCCCTGTTACTTTCGGTTAGGACTAGTTGCATTAACTGGCTTGAGGGAGTATCCTGCAGCATCAGCTCCTGTTTCTCCCATCTGTGAAATGAGGAGAGCTTCCACTCTTTTGTAGGTCTGGATTTTGAGGATTTACATGTGATAAATTTCATGTAAATACTTAACTTAGTGTGAATGAATGATTTAACCTAGTGTGGAATATTATATTTTTCATTTTTAAAAAATAAAAGCACTACTTATTTAGACATGTTGAGGCAGTTGTTTGGGTTGTGAAAGAAAGCACTGTCTTCAAAGCTGGATTAATGGCCCTTGGGGCTACACAGGGAAGATGGTGGAGAGGTGACAGCGGGTATATGCCAAGACTGAGAAAAATATACGTTAAAACTGTGCTGAAAATGCCTGAATTGGTGTTTTCATTTATTCTGCCAAGATTCTTTCCTGATTTAATGAGCATGTCTGACTCGTACTGACTTGAATTGTCCGTGAGCAGAAGCCATCACATTATTTTCACCACATCTAAGTCACATATCTTTCGTACAGAGAGAGTAAGTGTGGCCTGTTGTTTTGGGATGGTGCTCTTTGGGAAAGTGAGCACATTTAGCAGGTTTTGCTCATGATGAAGTTTTTTGGTGGTTACCTTTTCTTTGGGAGCAAGGGCAGGTCTTCAATTCACAGGGAGATCTTCCAACCAAGTTCACCTGTTGACTTCACCCTCATACTACCTGTTCTCTCTGTAAGTCAGATCCTACGAATTGCTGATTTGCTCTACAATGGCCTTGACACCTCTTGGGCCAATGAGAGGTGAGTACATAGTACCAGTCAAAAGATCCTCACCACATTGCAGTATCAATGCCTCTGGGTATATTGGATCATAGATTTGATTTATTTGTGAGCTGCCGGTTAAATCTCGTCGTGGCAATTTTTCCTCAAATTTTGTATTAAATAGCATGTATCTCATCTTCTTATCTCCCTGTGAAACAGTAACGTGGAAGGGTGTTCAGGATCAGTCTCGCACTTCATGAAAATGACCTGGCAATGATCGTTTGCCAGATCATTCTCACATATTTCAAAACAAAATGAAACAAAAACTCCCACCAGTGAAACACTTACTTAGACTGAGTTTATCCCTGGGGAGATGATGAGAAACAAACAACACGTGACAGTTGTTAATCATATTGTGTAATATATTACTGGAAGGCTCTCAGACACTGCAGTGAAGGGCATAGTATTCAGAACAGAATAGAGTGACTTTGATCTGAAGTTCATTTTGGGTTATGCTGTGGAAAAAAAAAAAATAAACAACAAACCCCAAACAAACCTCATTCTGTTACAAAGATAAAAGTGACTAAAACCTTCACAGTGAACTTTATAAACAGGTATCTCAGTAGATGCTAGGAACATGCAAAACCTAAGCAGCAGGGGTTATGAGCACGTCAGTAGTATGATTATGTGCAAGAGTTAAAAGCAAACTAATAATTTGCAAATGTCACAATATTTTATTAGATATTCATTATTATTTATTGTATGTAATAAACTAGATTTATTAATAATTCATTAACTTTTCTTCACCATTTGCAATTAGGACAAAAGTTCATGTGCAGTCAATTTACCAGTGCCCAATGTAAGCCTTCAGTAACAGAATCTGAGAGCGACAGAGGACATCGGTGGGAAGGCACCACTGGTTGTCTAATCCCACCTCCTGCCCAGAGCAGGTCCTGTTACAGCAAGATGCTCAGGGGCTTGTTGATTTTTTAATCTCTGCAAGGGTGGAGAGCTGCCAGCCTCTCTGGGCTCCTGCTCTAGTGTCTGACCACACTTCTGGTAAAAAGTTGTTTTCTTTTATCTTGCCTGAATTTCCCATGTTGCAGCTTGTGCTCGCTGCCTCCCATCCGAACCATGGGCACCTCTGAGCAGAGCCTGGCTCTGTCTTCCCTACACCCTCCCATTAGGTTCAGTTCCGGCCACTAATCTTTTACTGAATTTCATTTGGAGCCAAATCACCTGCTGATTGCTTCTTTTGTTTAAAACACACTGACTTTTCCAGTTTCTGCTCATACAACACAACTTTCTGCATTCTCTTACTTATACCTCTACTACGAAGCACTTTTGGTGAGGGAATTATGACACCTATGGCAAAACTGGGCCTGAGAAATGAATGATATATGCCAACTTCCAAAGCTGTCTGCATGATACTCTGGAGCGCACTGATTAGGATTCTACTTCTAAATCACTTTTGTTTTAATTTTTCCAATATAAGTGCAATTGTCATGTGAGCGATACACTCCAATTAAGTGATGGATGCTTCACAAACAATGTTATTCTAACAAACTACTGATTGGGCTAGCATTTTCCAAAAACCAATATTGTTTTAGATGTTACGTATCCTTAAGATACCAGGCGGTTTCTTTCTGTGGGAATTTTATATCAATTGATTGTGAATATTACTCTTTGCCCCCCCTGCCCCGTGATTGTGGCTGCCAAAGCACTCTTGAACTTGAGATTCATTTGCAATCAGAGTTTTGGGAGATGAAGTCCAGCAACGCCTATTGAAAATGTGCTGTACACTGAAGGAGGTAGGGTACAATCCTGCCCTTGGTGAGGGGTACTCACAAGATTTCGTACAAACCAGGACTTTCATCTTTCATTTCTCTAATTCTTGGATGCTCAAAGGTGGAGAAATATGCAGAGATACGAGCCTGTGGCAGATGACCATCAGTTATAAACCAGGAAGCCCTCGCCTTGTTCTTTGCCTGTGCTGCGGTGGGAAATAGATGGCAGTGCGAAGCGAAATGAAGAAACATAATTTCTCACTGCTTTCATTTGATCTGCTTCCTTTCTCACATCTCTGTGTGTGGGTCGAGGGGGAGGGGAAGGAGGGTGAGGAGGGGAGGACGAGGGTGGGAGTTTCCTTCATGCTTCAGCAGTGGTGCTGAATGTGAAGGAAACAATAGTTGGTCTGATTCCAGGCATTCACTTGGGCAAGAGCTGTTTTGAGGAGTGAGCGCAGGCCTGTGATTCTCACAGGTACCATTGCCAGTGGCTGGGTTACCTGTGGGGTATACAGGAACAGATAGAAAAGTAGTATGCAGTTATGGCTCTGTCCTAAATTTCATCTGCTGAGTTTTTTAAGAAATAGAGTTTTTACCTGTGGACCAAGTGCTCGTTTTCAAAATAAGGCTTAACGCTCAGCTGTCGAGATGATAATTTCTCTTCTTAAATGACAGACTTCATTTGATCTGGGAGGACTGAAAGTGAATGTTGCTGTCATGCGTTAAGGGCAATATGGAAAAAAAAGACTGAGTATTGTCACAGGAAGAGATATGTTCCACTGAAAAGGAAATAAATGTGATCGACTTGCTGGTAGTTGCACCACAAACCGACTGAGCACCACGTTGCTTTTTCTCTTGCTGGCTATGATTAAGAGGCCTGAATTAAAGATAACTGCTTTGGAAAAATGCTAGGGCAAGAATCCACTGAGCACTTTAGGCAAAAGCAACTAGTGGTTCTTCACCAAATATAATTACTGCTTACCTCTGCCTGACAGCAGGTAGATTTTTTGATCAGCTGTTCTCTTCTATTTTCCCATGCTTTTTTTTCTCAGAAAGATGAGCTTGATTCCTAGGCATGGGGCAAAATCATACAAACCCATGTTATGTTTTGTAACATCTCAAAATAGTTTGGAGCTATTGCAATTTACGTCATGCCTTATCTACTAAGGGAAATATTTAATGGTGAAAGGGATTTTATAAGTGCTGTGACTAGACTACATGATTTCCTATGGCTATGCCTAGACTCCATGATTTCCTATGGCTTAGATGTGAATGCAGCAGTCGAGATACTGTCAAATCTTATTTGGACTACCCAGGCAGTCTCTCACCTGCAGAATGGGCTCAGCTAGCTAATAATGAGCTGCTGCTTGAGATTCCAGGAGTATCTTCCTTCTAATAACAGCGATATAAAGTTAGTCTTTTCCTCATGTATTTTGCTACCTTTGGCTCCAGCTGGCATTGTGATTTACTGAAAAGGAGAGCAAAATTCTACCTGAACTTTATTTGAACTCTTACAGGTTTCATTTGGGCTAAGTATAAAGGCAAGTCAGACAAACGTTATTTAAGGCTTGATTGTTTGTTCTAAATGCAGATCAGAAATAAGGGATGGAAAAGAGCTGCCCCGTGTTGGCAGGTGGCTGGTGAGGAAAGACACTGCCGCTTAGAGGTCCTGCATTTGTAGAGACTGCTTTTCACTGCTTACGTCCCGTCACGGCCTCCTCATGTCTCGGTTCCATTCTGCTGACCAGCTTGGCCCTTCTGAGGAAGCAGTATTCCAGAGGTTTGGTGGAACAGTTCCTCTGTCATCTGAGCTGTAAAGACTATGATTTTGTGCTAGTCTAATGCAGGAAGCCCAAAGGTGTCAGAGTAGAAAAGAAAACGATTTCTGTTCTTCCCTCCCAGCTTCTTCCACCAATAGTGTGACTCTGAATGAGGATGAGTAATCCTTCCCTTTATTTTTAGTGTTTTTTTTTAAAAGAGGGCCTTTCTCTTTCTTTCCCCCTCTTCTCCCTACTTTTTATTATTAATAGCGTATGTGTGAGGCGCAAAAGGAGGCAGGAGAAGGGATGTGGGCAGGAGTGTGTGTGATGCAAAAAAAGCTTGCCCTGAGATAGTGATCTCTTTGGGAGGGGCTTGTGAAGAAAAGAAAAAAAACCACAGGCAAAATGATGCCTTTGTTTTTCTTGGGGATTTTTGTATTATTTGAGATGAATGTTTTGGCTCTGTTTGGGCAGGATAGTTTGTGTCTGTGTACACACAGAGAGAGAAATCAGGAGAGCACATTACGTAGCAGCACAGGGACCATGCCCAGCCACGTTGCCCGCTTGCACGAGGCAGCGGATTCTTCAGCTCCTACATCACTCCCGGCTTAGTCAGACATACCCTGCAGACAGCAGACTACATAATGTGTTGCTGTTGTTTGGATTTCGAGGCTCTGGGGCCTAGCTGTCAGCTGGCTTGTACTATAACGGGACAAACAGCAAATGCAGCTAACTCAAAAAGGATGCAGGAAATAAAGGAAATATATGTATTTTTAAGGATATGGATGATGGGGGAGGAATTGCTGATATGACTGTGAACTCTTGTGATATATTTAGAATCTTGGAGTAAAACTCCAGTTCCACTGAAGTCAATAAAAATATTGCCATTGAATTCACTGGAAACATTTTTTCTGTTCTCTGTCAGAGGAAAGTAGTAGTTGAAAATATACAGCGACAACACTTTCACATCTGTGTCTCCAGGGAAGAAATGACACTGTACTTCCATAATGCCTACACACAGACATACATCTTTCTAAAGATGCTGTCATGAACCCTGAAAACCCTGTCTTTTTTCTTCATTTCCCAGCTTCCAGGTCAAGTCTTGGGTCAGGTCATAGGTGTAACCACTGGGGAGGAGGAAGGAAACATGTCCTACTCACTCCAATCCAAGCAAGTTTTTCTGTTTTTTTTTGTTTTTTTTTTTCTTTTTTTTTTCTTTTTTTTTTTTTTTTCTGTAGAGGCAGTGTGTTTTGGGGTTGCATTTTGGTTTGGTTTGGTTTTGGTATGAGTTATGTTCTCCCTTCTATTTTAAAAACAAAACAAAGCGCAGGTAAGTCACATACACAGCCACCTTCAGGTTTACTTGTGTGAGACTCCCCAAACCTCTCTGCAGCAAAGGAAAGGCAATAGTATAGTGAACAGAAAGCATTTTTGTTCTTTCTAAAGCACCTGAGGTTTTTGGATCTGTCCGAAGCAGATACTAAGGACTGGTGTGTTTCATACCAATATCAAATTGTTTTTAGCATCAGTCACTTGGATGTGGCGCTGCACTCTAGCTTTGTCTCCTGTGGTGTCTTCTTGGGAAATATTAACTGAGCTGACTTTGTCATTTTTCCATGGCTGCTCTCTCTGCAGGATGTGCCCTGTGCCAGATGGTTGACTTGAATGAATTCTCTTTACATAGTTAAGAATCACTTTCTTTTATTATTCATGACTTGTTTCTTCCATCTCTCATGTTTCTCAATTTTCTCTCTGCTTCATAGATGGATAGTCATGCCAGATTGAGATGAGGCTGTTATTTCATCTTATATTAGGAAGCCATGTTGGGGCAAAAAGCGTGTCAGAAGGAGACAGGGCATTTTCTCAGATTCCAGCTATTTTAACTTCCAATGTCCGTCTTGCAAGATGTAGAGAGCAGTTGTTTATAAGGTACCCATGCTGTCATTTTTAGGCTGTGTCTTAAGTTTTTTGTCTGCAATAAGTGAATAAATAAATAGGAAATTTAAAATAAACTACAGGGGAAGTTAAAGTATCTGTAATTTTTCAGTTAAACAATTGAGTTGTATAGAAGTACTCTCATTACATATGAAAATCATGATGACTCAGTGTACTTCAAGATACAGCACCTACATGCCTTAGAAAGACCAATAACTGCGTGTAAAGCTGGTCTGATAAAAAGATTATGCACTCAGTTGCACATGCGGTGCAACTAGGTATTAAAAATCAGGCTCTGAATTATTTGTTAAAAACAGATCTAAGTCCGTTGATGCCAAGTGTGCTGATTTTCTTTGGATAGGGATCTATTGCTTTAAGTTTATATTCAATATAAACATCATATGCAATAATAAATCTTAGAAGCACATGCTCAGATTGTTTATTTGATTTATTATTTCATTTAGTGTAACGCTATTCCATTTCATTCCATTCTTGTATTTCTAGTTCCTCTGTAACAACCTTGTAAAAGTGACAGGGAGGCTCAGATCTTTGCCCAGCAAACAATATATATTATTTGCTACATGAAAGTGGTGCACAACTCTCTTAAATGTTCCCTAGCAGACTCCTATTGCATTCCACAATGTGCCTGCACTTGAACCACCTCCATTCATATCAGAGTCTTTTTATCCCAGCACACATTGAGCAAGCTGCTCTGAAGCTTAATTCTCCTGACCCTTCAGTGCAGTCGGATATTGTCACCTAATCCCCTTTTTTTCCTTCTGTCCCATGTGTGGTTTTGACTTCTTTCTCTTCTCAATTCCTTTTTCCTCTTCCCTTTTTCTTTCTTTCTTATTCTATAAGCCTCTCTCCAGGCTCCACATTCCAGAATTCATCCTTGCATTAGGGCTGCAATACAATGCTCTCCCAGTGTTAAAGGATTAGACATTAAGGAGACTGTGGCAACTCCAGCCTTACTATATGCACAGGGGGAACATAAGGGGATGGAGGACTGCTTGCTAAAGAGTAAGGAGACTGGGAAACAAGGGGGGAAAATGGCATCTTAGCAAAACCAGAGTGGATGACAAAGAGATTTGTGTGAGCAATAGTAGTTGTTTCTGCTCAGTTTAATACTCTAAGTTGTCTCTGGAAGACAGTAAACCAGTTGGAAAGCAAAGCAGCATTACACATTACACAGTGATTGGTACATTAAATGCAATTTTTATTTTAACATCTATCTCTGAGAAATGGCCAGTTTGAAGCACTCACGTGGTGACATGCCATTCCAATACATGTGATGAGAGTGTTACCTGAAGCACCAACGTTAATCAATATTGCATAGATGTTTTTCGTAGATAATTGTACCTCTGACTCCCAGATTTCCAAAGTTCATACTACTCCCAGAGAAGGAGTCTGGTGTCTCAGCTTCCAAATATTTCCTGCAGGTTGGTTTTCATTTGTTTTCATGTTCCTGAAGGGAGTGGTCTTTGTTAAATGTCTCCTCCACTTTCATTATTGGATTGGAAACAAGTACATTATTTTTCAGTACACATAGATTCCTAATAGTGTAGTAAAACATATTTTGAAGAAATTAAGGTTAATTTCTTTCTTTGCCACCACTTCACCCCTGCAAAAGTAATTCTGTAAAAGTAAATTTAAGGATATAATCATGCTCCATTTAAATTAATTAAAAATCTCCAGAAGCTATTTAAGAATGAAATCCTTGAAACAGGGGTTTTTTGAAGCATGCTAAACAGATCCTGTAGTGGAGCAGTAATTGTCTGTTAGAATCTGTACCATGACTCACAAAACCCTATAGAAGGGTTCTTGTTTTCCATCAAGGTTGTTTTGCTTATTTGTTGATAGGGTGGGAAAATTAAATTGAAGAAGTAAGTTTTGCATTTTGCATTGGAGGCAGTGAAGTTTGTGGTCATCCTAATCTATTACGGAAGTGAGTTCTACAGTCGTGGGCCAGCTGCCGAAAAAGTTTTGTCACCCAGACTCATGAGTCTCGCCCTTGTGGCTGACAGTTTCATTGTTCCTGAGGAACGTAAGTGTCATGGAAGGTCATGGTTGCATTATTATTATTCAGCTACATTTGAATAAATGTACTTGGCTCTATAAAGAATGCTACAGGCCTACTTACCCTGCTGTACCCCACAGGCATGTGGTGAGGCTTAAAGATTGTAAAGTGCTTTGAGTTCCTTGGAAAAAAGGCACTATATGAATGCAACAGATTCCCATTTGTTCATATAGCATCTGGTCCCACATCAGTGATGTTATGATATACAGGATCAGACCCAGAGTGCTGTACATGTGTTTGATTATTCGCAAACATAAACGGAGATATGGCTCCAACCCCAAGGTCTTTACAGTGTAAAGAACTGACCTGGCAGCCTACCAAATACACCTTCTGTAAGGCACTGAGTGGGTTTTTTGCTCATCAGCTTGCAAGTTTTGAGTTAGAAATACACCAAGCAATTAGGGATGAGGACTGAGATTTGGACCAGACAGGAAAAAAGAACGCAGACTGCATATTGAGAAGATGAGCAAAATCAGTGCTGTAGGAAGAAAGATTCAAATCTTGAAACTAAGGTTGTTCTGACTCCAAGTGATGTTTTACACTTGGACGCATCTGCATATTTGCATGCATTGTGTTTTCTTGTGGAAATACATAATGAGATTTTGATGAGAATAGAATGAACAAAAACCAGAGTAGTAGCAGTAAAACAGAGAGCGTAATTTTAATAACGAACAAATACTAGATGAAGTGAATAATACTGTTGGCTAGATTCTCACCCTGTATCAACTGGCCCGTATCAAGGAAGATTGGTGGTTTCTGGTATTTTATTCTAGCTGTAGATTTTCAAATATACTTTTTTACAAAAAGAAAGCAAAACTCAGGCACAAGAAAGACATTCATGCCATTTACATATGGAGATTCTTGTGTCAGCAGGGTGCGGTTTGCTGCCTACATGCATTAAGACCAGGCCATGACATTCTCCAATGCATAGACTCTGCAGTGGCTTTCAGGCTTTCATCTCCAAAGTTCCCCAGGACCAACGTAAATGGAAAGTGGGTAAAATGTGGAATTAATACTAAAATAGCACACTCCACCATGCAATGAAATTCAAGGCTTCTGTTTTCCACATAAAGCCTCTGTTCTTCATGGTTAATAAAAGAAAGTAAAGTGTTAGGTCTGTTGATAGTGTTCACAAAAGCTATAAGAGCATAGACACTATGTAATAATTAGCCCAAAAGAAAATGCTCAGAACGACACTATAATTTTCCCCACCTGTTCCCCAAACTGTCAAAAGGAAACACGTCTCTTATTTCACTCTGAATAAGATGTAGTATGTTTGTGGTTTGGGAGATGATGGCTTGATTATCTGTCAGTTGAAACAGCTGGCTGCTGTGGTGCGAACTGAAGCCGAGACTGAGAGATCCACATACCTGCCTTGTTTTTAAGTGTTTGGTCTTACAGAGAGAAATCTTTTCTTGCTGCAGTTGAATATCCACCAGTTGATTAGGCCAGGATATTCGTTTGAATGTATTTTAATATAACTTTGACATGGCAAATATGAAAGAAAGGATGCAGCTCGTGAAAACTTCAGAGATAAGGAATAGAGGAATGAACAGGTTGAAGGTTTTTAAGAAAAGCTTATGTGCTTATTCAGATGTTCCTCACACATGTTGTTCCAAAATATTACTGAAGAATGTAATAAACCTGCTGTGTGAAGACTTTTTTCTTGGTGCAAAAATCCACTGCCCAGTCTCATCTCCCATTTCTTCTCCCTGCTGGGAACCCTATAACCCTGTGTGAACCGTGTAAGATTCTTCCATATCCTCCTATCTGCCTTCCCTACCTAACTCTCTCATCTCTTCGTACTCCTTTACCTACTTTCTGTCCTGAATCTGCTCCTGTAAAAACATTTGCCAACTTCACAGACTGGTAACGTTGGGTTAAACCGTTGGTGCAGATTGTCTCAGGAAGAAGTAACCTGCTGATGGTGGTGGGCAGCATGCCCAGGCCAACCTAGTGCCTGGGAGAGGCTGTCGGGGTGGAGAAACTGGAATCTCCTTAGGTCTCCCCTTGTCTGAGGCTGCAATGAAGCCCTGCTTGGGACCAGTTGTGCCACAAAAAGAGCTATCTGGTTGCATTTTGACACACTTGGTTCTTATACTTTCTGGAAAACCAAAATTGTATGGTCTTGTGAAAACAAAAGTGGAAAGTGAATGACTGGGTAATAAAGGCTAGATTCTGATTCAGTTTAAATCTTTTACATACAGCTTTCATACTTTCCCAGTTCTTCCAGGCTGTTAAAATTTTAGGAAAAAAAAAAATTCAGAAAAAGAATAAAGTTTCTGTAGTATTTGCTTTGTGAAAATCCTAACCATTCTTGAAAGATCTATTCCTAGATTAAAAAAATCCAACAAGCCCTTAGTCCCCATTCCAGTTCATGACTTATTCTTTTTATGCTATCTCCCCAAAACAGAAGTAAAAAAAAACAACCCCAAACACTAGGCTGAGAACTACTCCCAGATGATAATAAACTGACTCAAAAAAGTTGAGAACAAACTGGATCAGCCCTCTAACAGATGGGAGCCTTTACTGCTTTACTCTTAAGAGACACTGGTAAATCATTTGGCATTATTAAAGATACCAACCACAAAAAGGGTCTGTAAAAATATGTATTTCCAACTTTTCGTCATCTGGGATCCTGTAGTTGTTAGTGGTCCATGAATCACTGCTAGTATTTAAATGTAATATATTCATTTGGATAGGTGCATAACAGAGTAATCTTCAAGAATGAAATAATTGCCACCCATAAGAAAAAAATGGTGGTTTCATATGCTGACATATGTAATTGAAACATCTCTTTTACTTGAAGCAGATCTTTTAAGCTGTAATCATAGATACAAAGTACAGTAGATACATCAGGTCTGTCTCACCACTATATTAGTCTGGCTTTATTCAAGTGCAACTCAGTTGAAAAAGCTAGAGTTACACCAGCATAAAATAGAACATTTTGCCCACCAATACAGCTCTGTATTGCCTTGTGTCTTGCTTAGTCATTTCTACCACACAAGAAAGATGCACAGAATTATGTATCTAATTTTGATTGTGGGATTTCAGTAGATGTTTGTGGTACATCAAAAGACTACACAGTGTTGTAGGCAACAGAGAGGCTGTCCCACCATCTTTGTCAAATGCTTTAGCTGATGAAGTGTAATTTGTTGTGTAAGAATGGTAAGTATTTACTAATGGTGATGGACTAGGATTTCTTAGTGCAGTCAAGGTACTTTCCAATACGTGACCCTTCTTGGTCAGTGTCTGGATTTGGGGACCGAGACAGGTTTTAGGACAGCTGTAGAAATAAACATTACCAAGACATTAGAAAACACAATATTATCATATCTTGCTTTGTGATTTTTGCAAGTAGAAGTTAATAGGCAGGAGACATAATTTTATATAATAATTCCGGTCCAAATTCTGATGAGTAATATTTTACATGCTTTCAGCATGCAGAGGAGGAATAGGTTCCCACAAAACTTTGCATCTCCCAGTTTCTTTACATGTGCATGCCATCTGTACCTTCCACCAACAGTGCTACCAAGTAAATGGGCAGAATGGCATTTCAGTGGCTTTCTTCCTGCAAATGTTCAAAGTTACTAAGTAAATTATCAAACCTCGGAAAAAAAAATGCAGCTGAAAAACAAATGAGATGTCTAGAAAGTCAGAAGTTGATTCAATATTTCCTATTTATGCACACAAAAATGACAGCTTAATACATTTTTTCCCAAAAGAGGCAAGAGTTTAGTGTGTAGTATCCCCCTAACCACTCAGCACTCTCCAAGCATAAACTCAGTAAAGCTTATATAAACTAACTGCAGAACCTCACAGCTGCTACAAAAATTTTGTGGGCCAAACTCATTTGGTTTAAGTGAAACAAAAAACATGAAGGTCAAAATAGGGGCTCAGTTTGACCCTTCCTTTTTCCGGATAATGCATGGGGCCTTTCTATTTGCCTGATGTACTTTAAGTCTACACAGTGAAAATGCGGTCTACATCCCTACAAAGTTAAGTAGTATATAAACAGAGAAACATGCCATTTTATCACTGAAGTGAAAATGTATGGGTGAATAACTGTTTTGAGTTACTTCTAAGCTGCGAGATTCCTGGCTGTTTCTTTTAGTCTGAGCTGGAGTTGTCAGCAGGTTGTCTTATTGTTCCTTTTACTATTTAACTTGAGAGACTTCATCTAAAATGCAGTGCTGGTGTGTGTGCATAAGCTAGACAAATAAATATCAATCATCTCCCAGATGGTGATAATATGCCCCATGGGAATGGAGCATAGACTTGCTTTGACACTTCTGCCTGTGTGTATGCACATACATGCATTGCATTTCTGAGCTCTCCAACAATCCAGCATCCTTTGCTCATCTCGAGTTGTGCATTCAATTACACTTGTGCTCGTGTTACTTCTTGTGTATTTCTTGTGGACAACGTGCCACTGAGTATAGTCCATTGTTTGGTCCTTTTATATCTGGATGTCTTCCTCCTCGGAGCCAAGTCTTTCAGATTTTGGCACTTGCTGGCTTATTTTATTCTACTGCAGCTTTTATGAATCTGGTTTCGAGTGTGTAATCCAGAACCCTGAATTAGGCATCTCTGCTCCTCGTAAAATGAATGAGGAAAGTGAACTGCCTCAGACTGGGCCTCATGGTGGTGAGTGCCCTGAGCAGAGAGACTCCTTTGCTGGTCAGTAGGAAATGACTTCAATTCTACAGCTCCTTCTCCTGGGCTTAAGTGCCTAACTGTGAGCTGCAGCGAGGTATTTCCCTAAAACCTTTCCTGGAATAAGGTATTTATGTCATTTTCTTGGAAACTATCGTGGAGATCATTCCTTTCTTTTAAAGTATAGCCAAGAAAGTACTGCCAAACCCTTTTATGCAGTATTCACAACCCCAGAATATGAATAGCCCATTCCCTGTTCTCTTGGCTGGGTTTCAGGCCCATATGGCCCGAGTGCCCTGAGGATCCCCTAACCACTAAACCATGCTTGGAGCAGGGGGCACTTTTTATCCCTCCTGTTGAAGCCATTCTACTTTGTAGAAAAAGCCTTACGTATTTGCTGGGCTAGAGAGGCTGAGGGAAGGTGTACTAATGACTAATTGGAGTCCTCGGTTGGCAACTGTGGAGAGGCCCTGGGTTCTAGTTCCTGCATTCCTGCAGTGGTGACTGTTCCCACAGTTTATAATGAACAGTTGTTGGATGAGAAGTCACTGTACATAAGCAGATGATAGGCCTCTTTTCTCTTAGACAATGTCCTAATCCTGGACAGGAGAGTCTGTCTCCATTTTTTGGCCTCATGAAATAGTCTCGATAGAAAAGCTGAGTTTATCCCTTTCTTCCTGACACACAAAGCTCAGTAGGTAGCCCCCATGGTAAGACAGGTCATGAAAGAGCTCATCTTTTATCTGCTTTTGTGAAATTCTGTCCTCGTGCTTGGTAAGTTTGAGCCCTGAGATCTGTTTCTATAAAAAGAGGTAAACTGGGATGGGGGGGACAGAGAACATGTTTTCCTTTTGCTTTCTGTATCACTGGTTTGCAAGGGCAAATAGGAATGGTGCTTATGCTTATCATATGGTGGTTTAGTTGTCACTGGTGTGGCAAATTTGGGAACTGTTTGTATTATTGTACCACATAACTCTTCCAGTTATTCTCCTCTAACTTTCTGATGAAACTCCAAGCATTTCCACAAAAGGGTTATTTATAATTACTGTTCATAAATATGAACCAAAGATCAAACGCAAAAGGTTGTGAGACAAGTAAGCATAGATAAGCCACTTTTTTCAATTTATGTTCTAAGAATATAATGCTGGGAGCAATATATGCCTCAGTTGTCAGGGCAGGGTATCAGTTGATTATTGTTGGTATGTGATATTTGAATACATAGGCAGGAACATACCTAGAAAATTCACTGATGCATCCATTGCATGGATGTATCTATTTCTTAAAGATTAGTGTCTAAGATACCCTTTTGCAGTAAGGAGGAAGGTAATAACTCTTTTTCTCTTTTTTCAATAAAATTCAGGCTTTCAGATTAGACAAAAAGAAAGGTATGTTTCCCAGTTGTTATGAGTGATTATGAAATGTATTTCCCATTATCTAGATCAGTCAACCATCCTGCATTTACGTGGGGAAATGAAAGGGGAAGATTAGCTCAATGAACGTAAAGATACCCAGTCAAAAACCCTTGAGTTTTATATCTATGTTAGTAGGTCTACTACTAGCTACCAGATTTCCTTTTCTGTTGTATTTTCTCAATTAGAGGAAACAAAATAGCATGTTAGCTAACGATTATTTTAAGAGAAAACCAAAGCTGGTTGATTATTAAACAAGCAGCATTGCCTTTAATTTCCATTGATGGGTTCATCCTTCAATGCATATAATTGACATAGCTCAACAGTGGAGCTGTCCTAATTTCCATCAGCTGAGGCCCTGGTTTATCATACATTATCAGTTAATGTATGACTTGTGTCTATTGATTTAAAGTTGTAATTATAATGCAACAGCAAGTTTTTTTTAGTTTGCCATGCAAGTTGAGTACAAAATATGAACTGAGCTCTGCTACAGAGCACATGGCACTTGCAAAGAAAATAAAAGGGGTGACAGGGAACTGCACTCAGAAAGAGACTGCAAGTAATAAAACTGGTGTGATAAAGTAAAGCACAAGTAGAAAATAAATTTGCTTTGAAGTTTCTGCTCAAACATCTTCTCCTGGAATAAGGAAAATTATATCTAGCTATATAGAAAAGAATAGAAAGACATTAAAAAGTTGTTGGGTTTTTTTTAATTATTATTTTGGGGAGCACTGACAGTTTTTAGTTACTTTGGCTTTGCATTTCTTTTGCTCTAGTAGGTGAAAGGTAGAAAAAATCCCTTAGGATAGATCGCATTTACTCTGCTATTTTAGACCAACTGAGTTATTCTGAATCTAGTGGAAACTGGCAAAGTGAGCATGGGAGGAAACTCCTGAAAGCATAATAAGCTGGTAGATGAAGCTGGTAACTGAGTTTCATGTAAAACGATTGATGTTTTTGCTGGCACAATGTACTTTTATCCATCATGCAAGGGCTACTGAGCAAGGTAGCGTGCAAAGACCTACCTAGATGTTATACAAATGGCTCTGATGCATAAGGTGGGCTGGCTCCTAAGAGGGACATGAGTAGGGGTTCAGGTCCCAAACACTTATTCTCTTTCCCTTTCCAGGGTTCTCAGCCTGCTTTGGGAGGCAGCAGTTCAATGACAGCAGGTAGCAGCTGACCATACGCTGTGGATACTCATGCCAGGTGTAACTAGTAAGAGTTCAGGGACCCTCTATGGGCACCTGAGTTGCTCCCTCAGCAAGTTAATGATGCTGTGTTGGCAGTGTTTCCCATCATCTACCAAGGAGTACAGCCATTCTGCTTTTTCCCCTTAAGCTTCTCCTGTTTGCCTCTCCAAGAGTACATTAATCCTTTCTGCTTCCGCATTTCAGTCTTGCCTGTGGAGTTACCTGCACCTTGAAGTTCTAACTCCTCAGCAGCACTGCTTTCTACATTATAGGCTACCAGTTTTTACCTTTGTCTATTATTTTTTCTTATAGATGTAACATTTTATTTGGTCAAATGGGCCATACTTACCCCTGCTCCAGATTTTTCAGTCCAAATGTTCTGCTCTTACCTTCACTTATTCCACTAGCCTTTGTTGGAGATACAGGGTGGCTGGGTTTGTTTTGTTTTGTTTTGTTTTGTTTTTAAAAAATGTTAAAAATGATTTCAAAACATTGATAAAAACACTGAAAAGGTTTGGCCATAGGGGAATCCCCTAAAATACCATCAGGTCAATTGTGATTCCCCATTGATGGATTAAAAAAAGAAGTATTCAGCCCATTCTTAATGCTTTTAACACGTGCTTTGTTGTCACTGTGTGACACTGCTTTTAACCACAGTGTTGTACTGTATATTACATCTACGGAATTACTAGTAATCTCCATTGAGAATGAAATCAGGTTTGTCCGACATGACCTATTTCCTGTTAAATACATTGAATGACATGAATTCTTTTTCCTTTCTTTATTTCCTTCTTAGTTGACTCCTGCATCAACTGTTTCATTATTTTACCCAGGACTGAGGTCAACCTTACTGACCTGGTGCTGCCTGTGTCATCCTGCTTGCCCTTTTTGAATATAGCACTCTTGTATTTCATGGGAATCTTCCTGGTCTTCCAAGATATGTTAAAAACATGCCAGAGATTTTCTTCTGACAGGTCTTTAGAACTGTTTGGGGCCAAATCTATGGGCTGCCACATTTAAAGTACTTATCAGTAATTAATGCTCTTTATCATCCTTTACAGTTACTAACAGACTGGGAAGTACTTTATCATCCTCAAGTGAAAAAAGTACTTTATCCTTTTTTATTCCAATATGGGATAGGAATATTTACTGAATGTTTATCCCATCTGCATCACTAACAGTGTTATCTTCTTCAAAAAACTTTAACCATTGGAAGCTTTCTCAGATTCTTAAATACTTCAGAAATTATCTTCATACAAGTTACATATCTCTCAGGTATAGAAATGACTCTGATGCTTTTAGTTTCCCTTTTCTCTGCTCTTCATTGCTTTTTATATATATGTTGATTGCTTTCTAGTCTCTGTTATCTCTATTTCATTCCCTCTGAAGCAACATTGTACACGTGCAAAAAGAAACCGTATGTACATATTTGAGTAAGGTCTCCTTGGTCCATTTTAGTGTTGCCTTGAAACACCCAAGGTCTTTACATTTGGCTGAAGGAACGCAAAAATTTGAAAGCTTTTGATCCACAGCAGTTACTATGGATCACTGAAGAGTGAAGAATAAGTCTACCACACTGAATGGGAGTGGAAGGCATGAAGGATATGAGAAGGGAAGGTAACGCTGTAGCTTGCCTGTAAGAGAATCAGGGTTGCTCCAGCTTGGTGGTTTTGGAGTAAGTTGCTTAGATTTTGCTTGGAGAGTGACACAGCTACTGTTTCATTTATCTGCTTCATTAAGTTTAGACTATATTTGTCTCTGTTTGCTTTTCTACTTGTGCTTGGAGTGTGTCTATCTGTGCTCTGTTTCACGGAGCCTGGAGTTTATTTGCCTGAGTTTGCTTTCCACTGCCTTTGGACTATGTTTGCACTGAGCTCTGTTTCATTCAGTCTGGACTTTATGGGCCCGAGTTTGTTCCACAGCATTTGGACTATGTTTGTTTTGCTTTCCAGAGCCTGAGAATGTGGCTGTATATGGCTTGCCACTGCCCAGCAGAGTGTCTCTGTCTATATTGTGGTTTGCCTGAGTGTACTCTGTGCTAGCTTGGCCTTCGCTCGCCTGTCTGTTAGCATCTGCCTTGCCCTGTGCCCTGCTTCGGGACTCAGCTAGTTTACAGTAAGGGGGAATGTGCGATAAACTAAGAGTGGTTTAAACTCTGGGTGGACTGTCAAGATCAGGGTAACCTATTTGCTGTTTCCCAAATACCAGCACGGAAATCCTACCAAAATGTGTTGTACCCTTGCAGACATGTAGAAAAGCATTTCAACACATTGTTATTTTTTCCAACAGAAATCAATGATTAAAGGCTGTGATGAAGAATGTTCTCTGTAAGCCCACTAATATAAATTAAGTTGACTGACATGAAGTATTACATCAGCACAAAATTTGTCGCAGCTCTGGTACAGACAAATCAAATTTATGTGAGGTCAGAGGAGGGCCTACCAAAATCCTGGCCAAACACAGGCATCCTCAGCTTGCCCTATCTTTAATTAAAATAGAAAAGGCAAAATATTAACCATGTCTTGTAATTCTTACTTCTTAAGAATGATGTTAACTGGAAGTGCAGATGCTTTCTTACCTCTCCAAGATTATCAGCCTCCTTTTTAATTCTCTTATTTCCACTTTTTGCTCTTAACCTAAATCTGGTTTTCTGCATCTCAACTAGTGGGTTGCCTCGGTGATTACCTCTCCGTGTCTTCTGGAAATAAGTGTTTTGATACAAACACAAATGTCCATTGAGGGTCCTGTCTAGAACAAGTTGCTTCAAGTAACTAAAGGCAATTTCTTACCTACTCAAACAGTTGCTGTTTGCTTTTCACCCAACATGAGCTGATCCATTGCAGCATACAGTGCTCTGCTACATTCATCTTAAGCATTTTGTTGTTTTGTAAGTTATAACCTTATATGATTTTGCTAATGTATGCATTCATGTAAGGCAATTATTTCTAGTGTGTTATCTGCTTTCTACAAAAATTAAGCACAACACCATTCTAAAAAGTAAAGGCTGGGTACTAAGTTGACTGCATATACCTGCGGGACAAGTACCAGCATCACCCTCCAACTTCGCACCTTCCTCACTTGGGTTTTCCATGACAGGACAATGAAAATCTCAAATACAGCCCATTCTATTTTGAAAAATATGGCATATTGAAAAGGAATTGCCTCCTGTGTTGTGAAGAACATCGATCTCTGCCTGTATATTTAATCTCTTGCAGTGGGCACTACTTTTGAACTTCTGCTAAACACTTAAGCTATTCTTCCTACCCCATAATAAATGGAATATGTACACAAATTTGAAGCAATTGCATAAACATATACATGCAAAACCCATTTTCCTTCTCACTTGCAGCTATTTATCCAGCAACAACAGAAACAGAATAACACCAAAGAATAACTTAAAATAAGGGGAGGGTTGGATAAGGTGAATTATGGATGTAGTCAGAGGGACTGATCCAGCAGTAGCACAGAGGGAAAACAGCCAGGCTTCAGAGTTAACCAGCCTTGTGGCAATATTTTTGGAATCACTGAGACTAAAGAAAGACAATCCTCCAGATACAGAGAATGTGCCATCTCTGTGGACATTGAGAAACAATTGGTCCTATCTAGTGGCCAGGGGATGACTAGTCAAAGCCTGTCTCAACACAACTATGTTTTGGTCTATAATCACAGAAAGGGATGTGTGATCAGTTTTATTTTAAGAAGATAACCACATTGGGAAGGCAAACTATTGTGTTATGACCTTAACATTTTGATTTTGTTGATTTGGAGTAGTTGATGTTTTTACTCTTCAGGGATAAAAGAAAAAATGGCGATAAATGAAAGGGGTTGTAATATATACGTTATATAAAATTTGAAAGATTTTAGTATATTAAAATGCTAAAAATACAAGTAGCAGTTGATAGATCTGAAACATTCACTGAACTGATCTCTAGCAAGGTTTGGTGATCAGCTTTAGATGGCTTGAGTCTGAAAAAAGATGGAAAATAAGGAGGACTGTATTGCATCCAGAGAAAAAAAAACCCCTGTGATTTTAGATTTTGAATGTGTAATGTTGGGGGTAACAGTTTTTCCTGTTATGGGAAACTGATTATTTCAGGGTAGGTCTTAAGTAGGTTTATTATAAAACACAATAAAAGTCCTATAAAAGTAGGTGAATGAGAGTTCCCTCTTTAGAGAAAGGGGATGTGAATTCCTCCTGACTTCAAATTTCAGCTCAGCTAATAAAAAACTGCTATTACTGTGATATCACAGCTACTTTATGCAGATAGAAAACCAGTAGTTTCATCGGCCTTTAAAATTACACAAGGGGAAGTGGGAAAAAAATGAACAGCAGCAAACAAGACAAGCAGTAAGAAGATTTTTTTCAAAAGCTTTCTTCTGTTATGGAATCCCCTGTGTACTTTTCCACTGCCATCATGAGCGGTTATCTGAAACCAAACTGGGAAGAGGTTGGAGCAGAGCTGGATGGATCTGGCACACAGGTGTTTGTGTCTCTTCTTGCCAGTGTAGTGACTGGCACTTATCCAGGGAAAGGATGGGCAGGGAATCCCCTGTTGCATGTTAGGAGAAAAAGAGAAAGGACTAACCTCATCTTCGGGCTTAGGACCTACTTCTTCTCCTGTCCAAGACTCAGGATGCAGGATGTTATTTAAGAATATTTTCTTGTGAACAGTCCAATTGATTTTGTTGCTCAACTTACATACCTAAATTTAGGCATGTGCTTAGTTATCTTCAGACTTCAGTAAAAAGAATCAGCCCTGGACAAGAGAACAGTTAAGAATGTCTAGGTTGGGAAACACTGCTACTAGTGCTTAGCAATAATTAGCAATGCTGTACCTCCAGTCTGGTTTTAACCACTATCAAACTGTGCTGCCACTGTGTTCAGAACCTTTCTACATGGCCATTTATCAAATCCTTTTCAAATAGGGCCCAAAATCTAGTTTTGTGTACACTTTTTTGACTATTTCTTACTAAGGCGATAACATTTCTTCCACTAATTTGGATTCTCAGTCTTCACAGCACTGATTTTATTCAGTCAAGAGTAAGATTTTAAGCACCTATTGACTAGGTAAGCCCAGTCCTACCTTCATTGCTGAGGTAACACTTCCACTGACATCAGTTCAGCACATTTAATCCAGTAAAGGACCACTGGAATAGATTCAGTGGGAAGACAACTCTTAGCTTATTTTCTGTAATGTTTTGTCTTGGCATGAAGCTTAGCTCAGTTTTTTTTCCAGGCCTGTAGCCAGCTGTAAAAAAAAAAAAAAAAAAAAAAAGATAGCAATGAGACTCTCCAAGAAATGACCAAACAACCAAGGAAATGTGGCGAGTACTATGGTTACACTTGGAGAAACATGCTACGGTGTTTGAATCCAAAGGGGAGTAGAAATAGCTAGAGGTTGGCATTTCATGTATCCGTCTTCTAAATAAAGCTACTGTGCAGCTGTGGTTATAAAATAAAGATGCAGGCAATTTAGATGGGTTCTTAATGACATGTTAGGTGAAATATAGTCCATTCCTAGCATCACTAGGGCCAACACTATAGCTAGATATTTCTATAGCATCTTTTCTGTGGTTGAGCTGGTGGCATATACAGGTCTACATCTGTTGTGCAACCTGTGTGGAGCTACTGCAGAAGGCTGCTTATTCAGTGGACACCACCAACGTAAACTCAATTGCTTACACCAACCACCAGAGAGAATAGCCCCTTATCTGGTAATTGGCAAAATACCAACAAACTATTGAAAATAAGGAACTGAGAGTGGGGTTGAAAGGGAGGAAAAGGGATGTTTATGAGCATATGCAATACTTGTGCTTTGCATTTTAGTAGTTTCTGAAAGTCTCTTTGTGCAAAGTGCTTTACAAACACATATTAAGACATATTACCTCACTGAGCACTTAAAAGGCAAAGACAGACAAGAATATTATTATATCCATTCTGCACAGAGGAACCAGGTGGATTAGCAGAGAGATTAAGTGAACTACCCAAGAGCATGAAGAGGGTCTGAAAAACATGGGCAGAGTTTCCAGTCCAATGCCTCAGTCAATGTACTTCTTCCTTAGTAGCTATGCTTTCTAATCAGAGTTGGGAGCCTTTCCCTAGCCTCAAAAGCCCAGTAAAGATTTCACTGCGGATGTTTGCTATTTGACTGAAAAATCATCTTATTTCTGGTTTTCAAATAGAGAGCAAGTGCTGTCTAATGGTTTATGTATTAGGAGGATATTCTCATTTTCCACATGCTGTCTGGCTCTGGTTGCTGTTATGAGATGTTTAGAGAATGCTCTTTGGAATAAAAAAAAGAAAAAAAATCAGAGGGGGCCAAAGCTGATGATAAGTTAGACCCAGTGCGATGTATTGCTTTTCCTCAATGTTTTCAATGGCAAGGAAACAGCAAGTTATATGAGACTCTGCCTTACGGACCCTTGGCCAAAAGTCTGAGAGCTACGATTTGTTCTGCGGGAAGTTGAAGCTGGGAGACGCGTACAAGAGCAGCCCCTGTAGACCATCCAGGGGATCCATGTGTGACTCCCGCTCTCTCCCAACAGTCTTGGTATTTGTAGTTAAATTATTATTAGTTAGGAACTATGGCTTCAGTATGCAAAATCTCTTGGCCTAAGCAGAAAACAGTGGCTAAACATCAAACAAATGAGCAGCTGGGTTAAGAGTATACATACAGCACATACTTTAAATGTCAGTAACATACCATATTCCTGTAGTTGGGTACCCATTCGGTACCCATGGTAATTTAATCTTACTTTTTCTTGGCAAGATCAAGTAGGTATCTTGGCTGAATAGATAGAATGGAATAGCCTATACACTTTTTGGATTTCACAGGAGGAGAAAAACCTTGAACTGCTTATTTCTGTTCCTTTTGTTTAATAATTTATTTTTATTACCACCTTGCTTTGTACTCTTAGACTTGAATAGCTAATTGGTTGGGTTAGGTGAACTAATGGTCTAATAGGTCAGAGGATCAGAGACCTTCTGAAGGGCTAAGACCACCCACCCCTCTCCTTTCAGATCTCACAAATTTTAAACAGATATATTTCTTCAGGCTTTCGAAGGCTGTTTTCACAACTTCTAAAGCCAGGAAGGTCCTCCTCTGATTGACACAGATTATATAAAAAATACATTGAAAAATCCTGAAAAACCCAAAACATTCAAATATTCTTTCTGTTGTTAAATCTGATGTGTGCTGAATATATTACTTTGAGTGTGTTAATATAAATAGATAAGAAAAATGGCAAAAATGCTCCTTGCAACACATACACTGGTAAGGATATTCAAAATGCTATGCAAGCTAAACTCAAATTACTAGACAGTAAAATTCCTGCTGTTTGGAGAGGAACAGATTCGATCTAACATTGTAGTCTAGATTCATCTCAAATAATATTAGGTACCCACCTGTGGTACCTAATATGAGTTTAGTCCTTGGAGAGACAAAGACATATCTAGAGAGTTAATCTGTCCTGTCATATGGTGGTGCATATGTAGTTCTGTATTGACTTCACAGAAAACCTCTTTAAGTGTCCATCATAAGATATGAACAATGTGATTTTTAAAATTCCAGCCTTAGAAATTTAGACAATGTACTGTTCATCCATGGAGGCAGGGCTGAATCTCATAGGTTTTGACTCTTCTTTTACTTCACAGGATGCTTCACATTCAAAGGCAAACTTAAATGTCTCAAATACAAGTCTATGCTTTACAAATGTTCTAGCTGCTGCAAGGATGCATCATTTTGATAGAGGGGAAATTATTTGCTCAGGTGAGAAGAAGAGAGGAAGAGAAGCAGTAGCCTAGAGATAAGATGTGGGGAAACCTATGGCAGAGTTTTCAAATTCTTGATTTAGAGGGTCAGATGTGCCCACATATCATAAAAAAACCTCTACTTGCTTCCCTCCCTCTGATTGAATTAAATATCAGGTCCCAAATATTCAACATTGAGAGGCTACAGGAATCACAACCACACAAGACATACAGTTTCTTCAGCAGAGCAGCAGTCTAGCTGCATTTAGCCTTACCTGTGTCCACCTGTTTAATTTATAAAACCACAAATGTTTTGATGTTCTTGAGTCTCTGCCTAACTGCTTTACTGTTTGCAATTGTTACTCATTGTCATTACTTATTGTCAATAAACTAGGAGATACAGAACAAGTACAGATTTTCTGCTAGAACTAGTCAATTACAGGAGCGATTTTAGATACAAGAGAAATGCATGCAAATGTTAAGATCACACATGAGGGTAAGCTTTACTCCATCATATATTTAGAAACTTTTAATGGAAATGGACAGACAAACATAGCATTGAATTGTTACTTTAAAATCTTCCCTGAGGTATCTGTAGATCGTAGCAGCTTTTTTCTGCAGCATTCATAGTTCCTTTCCTGACTCCCACTGGAGGACAGCAGACTACTCCATTGTCTTCAGTGGAGCATCAGATTCACCGCTTGCTCACCCAGTTATGTACCCTAACCAGCAGCTACATGAGAGGGAAATCGGAGGGTACCTCCCACTGCTCTCCCCTCTCCGGCCACTTTTGGCTACTCTTCCTACACCTTGTGTAGAGCTGAGTACAGCAGTAACAAGGGTCTTACTTTCCTTTCAGCAGAGGTACCAAGTTAGGTCTGAGTGTGGAAAGGAAAAAAGGTTGTTACCAAACTCAGAAATTATTGGAAATTCAGACTTCAGGAATAGATAACTGAAAAAGCAAGAAGGGGAGGTTTCTTGAACTTGCACACTGAATAATGAACACCACCACTTGAAATAAATCACTTGATTGTAGTATCATATCGTATTTTATACCTTTTTTAGTCAGACATTATTACTCATAAACTAAATAATATGATCATTTTTTAAGAGCTGAGATCATAACTAGAAATAAGTCCAAACATGACTAGACATTGTAATTCATTTTTTTTTCAAGGTTTTTGCTAGCCAAGAGCCAACATCTGTACTGAAGTGGAAAAGATTTTAGAGAAGATGGGTTGTTCCTAAAGAAACCGGTATGTCATTTTCAGAAGGCTGCTGAAATTATGTATGAGGGTAATGACAGTCTCCTTTCAAAAGAGTCCATCAGTCCGTGCTAGGGCTTTCCAGCGTAAAATATTAGTAGGAGTGTATGATTTTTTTAGCCATATATTATTAAAAAAACCCCAGAGCTACCCGGTGGCTTCAAAGTGAGGTATATTCTTCACAGTTAACTTTTTGGCCCCAGAGGCCTTTCGCTGCATAGGATCCACACTGCAGACCCCTCAGGCTTACTAACCCTAAGCACAGTTGAGGTTTGGGTCATTTGTATGCCACTGAAATGCTTTTGTGGTGCACTATAGTGGTTTCCCTTAAAAAACACATAGACCTTCTGTTTCCCTCTGACCAGTACTGCCAGGTTTGGAACCAAACTGGACTTGTGCATGCATATCCAGCGGACTGGAGCTGATCCAGCACCAGGTCTACAGCAATTGTAACTCAGGCTTGGTTTTTCCAATATGTTTTTATAATCACGCTTAATTATGTGCATGAGAAATAACTAATTATCAAAGTGCATAGCTTTCCTCCCCCAAGAAAATGTACCATAATTATTTTGCTTATTAGATTTTGTAACCAATGCAACTATTGCTAACAGAAAAGGTACTAAACATAGAAAATATTATTTCCTTCTCCTGAGTGTTTAGTATAACAATATAAGCATTGACCGTTGTGTACTTTGGTATTATTTTCCTTTCCTGCTTATAGTCCCTTCTCATGTTTCTCCATCATTTTAGGCCCCTAATAGGGATAGGATGAACCCATTGATGTCGGCACATGGAGGCCTGCTAGTAGCATGCCTTTGGTTTTAGTCTCCTAGCAGCAGCCATTCATGTTATGTGGGCTTTCTTTTTTGGGCATTGCCCACCCCTGAAACTGACTTCAGGCATTTTTCACTGCCTGTTCTGCATGAATAGCCACAGGCCTCTTGCCAATTGTCCCCCCTTCTTGAAAGCCAGCCTCAGCCAAAGGCCTTTTCAAGTGTGATCCCAGAGTGCCACACAGGCTTTCAGGGTATTGTTGTCGAGATGAGGGCCCTGCACTGGAAAGTGGGGTCAGAAGAGAAAGCACAATAAGGGGTGATGGAGGCTTCATGCAGTCCTCAGATGCTGGCCTGTTTATTAATTTACAAAACTAATGTCACTGTCTTTAGAGAAGAGATTGAGTGAAAAAGATGCCCTTTGAAGAGAAGAACTGCTTTTGATGCATTACCAAAACATTGCTCCCCTTATTAGATTGATTTTATGGAAGCAAGTACAGCTAATAAAAGTTCAGAAACACCAATAAAATATTGAAGGTCTGGATTCAGTGTTTTCTTTTTTTCCTCATCAGCTCAGACACAATTCATGTTAATGGGTTTTTCAAGTTGTCCTTGGGCAAAAAAATCCTTAAATATAAAGGGTGCAAATATCTGGTCTTCCTTATGCATGTCACACAGACTATTAGTCAAGACAGCACAATAGTGCAAGCCCTTTAACAGAGCTCTTCCTCATATGTAATGTAATGAAATATTCAAGCAGAATTTTTTTATCTTTTGGTGTCTGGGGGGGAATGAAAAGGGTAGGGGTCCATGAATCTTGAATATAATATACAAAAGTGGCTTGACTTGTGAAAAGATTCAAAGCTGGGCTTGAACGTTGCTCCTGCAGTCACTGTTGGTGCAGATTAGTGGATCTAGGCAAGCAGTTCTCTGATTTTCTAGTTCTTCTGACATTGGATGGAGTCCTGTTGTCTAGTAGTATACAAGGTCTGCGTTGCAGGTTTTAATCTAGGAGCAACCTTGGGAATAAATGCGGGTCCTTGACTTCCTTATTCTTCTTCTTTCCCATACCTTGTCAAAAAAGAGGCTTACTGTATCCCTTCACAGCCACATGCACGGTGGTTTGATTTTGCTGACCACTCGCTGCTTCAAACTGCGAACTCCTTTCCATTGCTCCCCTACCTCCTAACAAAATGGCAGAGATGCTGCTCTCTCCATCTCAGATCAGCTCACAAAGCAGTGTGTCATACCAAGTTGGATCATGTTCTTTTATTGCCCTAAGAAACCAAACCAGGACAAGTGTCTTTATTCTCAGATGGCTTATCGTTTCCACAAGTGGTTGTTGTCCTGAACTGCCAGAGATACATGATGACTATCATTGTGGATACTATTTAGGACTGAATTTAGGGAATTCTGATGCCATAAGTATGAAACTCTACAGCTGGAACTAAAGACAACTGTCATTAGACTTGTATCCTTTGTAAGCTGGATGCAGCAGGAAGGCATTCCAGTCTGACCAGTGGGTTACAGATGCAAGATTAGGAGTCAGTTTTAAACATGTGGCCATAAATGTGTGATTGAATTTTAAGTGCTTTCAATTAATGTAGATCAAAAGAGACTTTTGTAGTTGGACAGACTTTCAAAAGTACCAGACTTCAAGCATAAATCTGTCCAGTCTTCCTTTGTTTTTCATAACTTGTCTCGCCATGTTTGTTAATTATGGAAGGCATTTAGGACTTGCTCTGTCTCATCCAGTTTCTTCTCTTCTTTAGTGCTCCAGCAGTGAAGTCAGCAGTTTTACAATCCACTGCCTTGAACCTTGAAAGTCATTTATGGCCAGCAAGTGGGTGTAAATTGCTAATGGTAACATTTTAAGTCTACTCTGTACGCAAAGCAATGGAGATTGATCCATGGAACAAAAATAGTTATAACCTACTCACCTTCCTAGTAGCAGAAGATAATTCAAAGGATTGTTATCCCTTCTTTAAGTGATAATGCAGGATAAATAAGTTTATGATGAGGAAAGCTCTTACCTGAAAGCAAATACCAGAACATCAGCCTGTATGATAAACAGTGGTAACTTAATTATATGTTTGTTTCAGTTTTCAACTATGCTGCAGACAGTAGAGTTCAGAGATTCATAGAGGTTCAATGTTAGTACCCATGCTTCTATCAAATACATGTTCTCAGACTAACATATTTGGTTATTAATATATAGATTTGAATCATGAAAGTGTTTTTTTTCCTGAGCAGAACACTGCATTACCAATTTTGGTATATATATTAATAGCTGATTCTCTACAAATTATTTTTGTTTGAGAAAGACTTAGTATATTTTCAAAGACAGAATTCAGTGAAGAATAAGGAGACTGGTTAGCAAATTATTCTGTGATTTTTTTGTTTATAATCTCACATAATTTTGTACTTGCAAATATCTGGTGTGAAGATACTGCACACCTTACTAAGAAGGTGTGAAGGGCTTTTGCATACATTGTCCTCTCACTAAAATTGGCTAATTTGAAAATGGCTCCTTGAATTATGTTTAAGAAGTCAGATTATCCAGCCTCTTACGGTGCTTTCATGGTTAGCAGTCTCAAAGTCAAGGTAGATAAACACGCCAAATATCTTCTTATAACATTAAGTCACATTTTTCTCCTCTTATTAATAAAGAATGTAAAAGTAAAATGTTGCTAAGCTGACACTGCTTCAATCAAGACAGAAAGCTACTAACTGCATCTGAGGATTTTATATGAAACATAGCATCTTTGCAAAAAAGCATACCTCGAGTGCACTAATAGGCATTGAATGGCTCTGCAACCTGTGGTGAGAAATCCAACACTCAACCAATTTGAGACTTGCCTGTACAAGACCTGTTTATTTTGGCTTTGGGTGGAGGAGAGGATTTGTCCTCCATATATAAACAACCACAGATAATAGAATGTCAATAGATATATTTCAATATTTACCTTTTAAAAATTAATCAAATTAACCACAGTAAAAATACTGAGATAGAAATATGGCAAGTACTAGTAAGCTTCCCATGAACTGTTTTCCTTTTACTTTCTTATGAACAGCATTAAGTGGTTAGAGTACCCAGGAAAGCTACTCTGGCAAACCTGGCACTCTCATGGGAATAAGCATAGTCATGACCAGGTCAAGAAAATCCCCAGTGTGGGGAAAGTTTTTTTGATGGGCTAGAGGCACTAATGGATAAAAAACAGTGTCTGGTAAAGATAGGGGTATAAGTCATTCTCAAAAGAAGTTCAGCATTTTGGTTCAGCTAACAAGCTAAGTAGATTATCTGAAGTTCTCTGAATCTCATGAGGTACAACTGAAGCAGCAATCTTATGAGAACAAGGCTTCACATGACTTTTCAAACTTCTGCTTCTAGTCCGTTTAAAAATTAAAACAGAAGTGTAAGAATGAAATTCTTCCTTTAAAAAGGAAGTTAATGCAACATGCTTTATAGTTAACTGAGTTTTGTATTGGTTAACTTTGGGCTTTGGTGTGATTTTGGACCATGTTATGCTTATTTTAAACCATTATCTGTTCTCTAAAGAGTTCGGGTTTTTTTGAGCTACCTGGGCAATATCTATATCAAATTCCAAAGCGTGGAAGTACAGCATGGGGTTAGCATTAAATAGGATTAGCTATGCAAACTTCCACATTCTTTTATTTTTTTCTCCGTTTGGAGCTCTCTTGCTTCCTTCACAGCTATTTATCATCTGAATGAAAAAGGAAAGGAGAGAAGGGGAAAGTCAAAATAAATTTTTAGAAAAAAATAAACAGATCTGGCTTCCTTAATCAGATACTGTTTTCGTTTCACTCCACAATATAGCTAAACTGCCTGAGAAAATTAGGTTAAATAAAGAGTAGCATCATTGTGATAACTGTGGACAGAGACTTCGAACAAAATGGTCAAGCTATGAGGAAAAGACACCGGTGGTATTTTGCAATGGAAAGAATATAGTGTTGCTGCGTTAAGTTTTGGAAACCACATGAAATTGTTCTGTAACATTCTCCAAGGATGCTGCTTTGTTAAAGTAAAGCTATGCTATTTTATCCTTAATGTAATGAATGTGAAATCTCCTGTGAATGGGGAATGTCCAGATCATATCACAATACACAGCCTTGTTGCAGATACAAAGTAGTCGCTTCTCCACTTGTAGATAATCTGGCACAGGATTGCAATGTCTTAAACTGCTTATAGCATTTGTCTGTCTTTTCTGTCTTTTTTGAGCATTTTTAGAAAGGCTTATCATTTTAGCGCATGAATTTTGGAAAGGCTCAGCTTCCCAATAAAGCTAAAGGGGTAGATGGATTTTCAGAGGGAAATCTGGCTCTGTATCTTGCAGTGGGAGGTCATGGATGTAGAGTGGTCTGTAAAATCTGGCTCTCGTTTAGTTGCCCAAATGACAGCTGTGCTGTTTTAAAATCTTTACCTCAACTGTAATGGCTGGGAGCCTGAAAAAAAATCTTAATTCTGCTTTTGAGTCCCTTTAATGTGCATCCCTGCTTCTACTTATGGGAGTCATCTACCAAGCCCTGCCTGCGTCCTTCTGTCTGCCTTGTTCACACTGAAGGAGTTCCTGAGCGTGGATCTGCAGATTTCTCCTGTCATTGCTTGAAATTACAACAGCAGGCTTCTTCATCTCAAAGAGACTTTGTTCTCTGGTTTTTCTTTTGCAGAGTCGTCTGAAATGACCAGAAGATCCATGGGGATGGAAGTGTTCTGAAGGAGGAAGGTATGGTTTCAATTAATATTCAGCTTTAGCGGAGTCAAAAAGTTTCACAAAAATACACTAATTTTGACAGTATTTGGACTTTAAAATTCAGGTTTGGTTCTGACGAGGGAGAAACAGAGTCACCCGACATGAAAACCTGTGGGATTTTTTAAGAGAATACAATCTAATTTTGAAAATATTTGAAATTTTTTTGTTTTATTTTATTGCAAAACAAAAACAGTGTCAGGGATTCAGAACTGGTGTAGAAGCAAATTTGTCATTCACTGGCTATTTCTTTGAAAATTATAAACACAGAAACCAAAGAATCCATCTGATTACCTTGGTATTATTGCTGTCTTCCTAGTTCTTCCACTCTGGAAGTGTGACTGATCTGTAAAGCTTTAAATGGTAATAAAGTGTCAGGAATAGGATTTCTGTGTGGTCCCTGTGCCAGCATCAGAGAAAAGATCCAATACAGCTAATCTGTTCAAATTTAATGAATGTCCTGCTGACTTAAGGGAGCTGGCTGCCTGACTACCCTCTGAGACTTTAAAAATCTCCTCCTATTTTTGTAGAATTTTGTCAGGAAACCAGATTGAGCAAGCCCATATAGAAAATGCCATTGCCGTTCCTACAGGTTTCCACAAGACATTTGACCCCTCCCCTCCCTTTCTTTTTTCTTTTTATACCTCTCTGGAATGCAGATATTTTGGTTAATTTTCTCCAGCTGTCACAGAGTCTCACAGGAAAATGACCTCGCAGAGTGACCACTTCCCCTACTCCTTGACTTAAGTAGATTTTTTTCTTTTGGAGCTTTCACCACATCATCCACATCACTGTCTGGTGTCTTTCATGAGTCAGGAAAAAAACAGAAAAAAATTTCCACCCTTTAGGAAAAAAAAAAACCAGGAGCCAACTCAGATCAGTTTGGATTGGTCTTATCAATTTACATTGGTATTTCAGATCAGTTAGTATAGCAGAAAGTTAACATTACCCATTCCCACTAAAGAGTAGGAGATATTAACATTTGGATATCTTCCTTATGAGAATGTTTTTCAGCATGCAATTATTTGATTCATTTAGTAATGACAGCAGTCTCAGCAAATTTGAGAATCAGACTTCTTTATTCTTTTGTTCTTTTAAATATACTATCCAGAGGGGAAAATTTTATTGCAGAAACTATGTTTCAAGTTTAGTTTTCTGAAATAACACTATGAAAAAATCAACAAAACACCATATGATAAATATCTGTGGCTTATGAAATATGGAAATGAGATGCATATACCTCAAACGCTAATGGTTTATTAAGTACCACGATAAAAATAAAGACATACATAAGAAGAAAATTGCAATACATTTTTTGTTGGCTTCACTCACTCCTGAGATAAATGATGGTTTATGCTCTGGTTTATTCTTGCAAGGAGTTTGAAATCAATGGGCTATTCAAGGGTGTAATGTTAAGCATGCGCATCAGTCTTTGCAGAATCAGGGCCTCCTAATTCTTCAAGAAGGTACTTAAGGCAGCCCCTGCATTTTCATTCTCAAAGTCAAGTTCCGCAGTTCTCAAAACCAGGGCCGAAGTTTTAGTTTGCTATGCATCTCTTACCTTAGCCTTTTTGTAGTACCTTTTGTTAAGCATGACTTTCCTCTTCCTGTGAGTGCCTCCTCAGGTATCATGAATAGCTGGTTAGTAAGGCTTGTAGAATCCCAAGGATTTCCAACCATCATTTTTCCCCACTGGTGTTCTTTACTGCCTTACACTTTGATACCTTTTTATACTTTAAGTTTACCCTGTCTTCTATGCTGAGTTTGAAGTATCTGAATGAGAAGAAGAGAATGCTGGGGACTGCAAGGAGACTGCAATCTTTACAACACCAGCAAATGAAATTTCTGTGATCTCTGTAAAGGCCGCGTTCACATCTGTTGCATCTGAGAGAAAGTAGTGCACTCCCCTGCTGTTTGAAAGTGATATAGAGCAATTCCACACTGTAATAGCTCTTCATATTCTCTCATGTTTTGAATGAATATCTCCAAACCTTCACATTTTCTGTAGCAGTTTGGGACGTTTCCTCGAGGAAATTTTAATGAACGTGTTCTTTTTGAGTGTCTTTGTGTTATATGAGTGCTATATTAAGACTGTTCAAGGTGAACAGGTTGTAGCTGTGGTTCATTTCTCTAATCTTCCAAAGCTAGTATCGCCAAAGGTTTTTTGTGAAATAGACTTCTGAATTGTTTAATTTTAGAATTTGGGTATTGATTACTTGGTACAATCCCCAGCAATTTAAGCATTTTAGAAAGCAAGTCAAGAAATACTTTCATGGTTAGTGGTGTCAGGTAGGTTATCTGGTATAAATACATGCCTAACAAAGTCAAGTTCTAAAAGCAGATTACTCTTGTGCAGTGACAAGATTTTGGGCTTTTCTGTCCCGCATATAGCAGATACACCTGGCAGAGTAATGAGGTCACGTATTTGAAAGAGCAGACCTGAAGTGCAGAGGGCTAAACCTGTGTTACGGAGGTCATTATGGCATAAGCCTGGTATGTAGCCTCATGGAGATGGGGTGAATGGGGCTGGGGCCAGAAAATAATGAGATATGATCATGTCTCAAAGGCTGTCATGATGGGACTGGATTAGGGTTCACAGGTGAGCAAAATCATGGTGTAACTGCTGAATACTTGGTTTTATAACTCTATTGATGGTCTTAGGGTTTGCATACAAACTATAAATCGTTACTCCCTCTCTATATTTGTGACTATACATTGCAGCGATGCCTCAGCCCGAAATGAAATCATCCTAGTTTGAGAAGGGGCTGTATATTCCTCCTCCTCATAGACACTGACCACAGTAATGGATGGGGAAAGTAGCTTTGTTTGATAATGCACTCAGCTGGATCACAGACAGCTAGTTATACAAGCTTACCAGCTGATGTGTGACTTCAGCACTGCTGCTCAGGTTCAGTGTGTGGTCAGATGTGCTGCCTCAGCTGCTGCTGATTCAGGTTACTGTTCCTGTCCATCCCAACCACTTCTCTTCATTCATTCCCTTAACCCCCCAGCTGGAAGGAGATTCTGCCAAAAGATGTGGCAAATCTGAGGAACTGGAAGGAAAGAGGGATGGTGACACAATCGCTGCAAGAATGTGAAGGGTCACAAACTCTTAACTGGAATTAGCCATGGTCTGAACAGTGCGTCCAACTGTGCTCTTAGAGGTGCTCAGTCATATGCTGATCTCACTTGCTAGAGATCCCATCTTAGCTGGAGTTGTAAAGGCATGTGCTTTTGGAGCAGCACTGCAAGTTGTGATCCTGCCACTGCTTGAAAATTGAAGTGGCCATATTGACTACATTATACCTTGGGAATAAGTGAGTAGGAAAATACTTCAAAATTGTGTGCAGTGCTCTTTCACTTGCATGTAAACTGAATAGACTTGACTTTATGAACAGTTCCATTTATTTCAGTGGAAATTCTTTTAGAATAAGCTTTGGCTGAGATGAATAAAAATGATGGCATCTTTTCCTAAATGATTCCTTTTTGCATGAGCTGAATTTTTACAGCTAAAACATTTGGAATTTAAGAAATCTGATAAACATGTTTCCTGAGTCCTTTTAGTCTTAATCACAGAAGGAGAACGGTCCTAATGGTATAATGGTCTTATATCCATGCCCTGTTCCAAGTGCTTGCTTTACACAGGATGGAAAACATTGCTATTAACAATAACATTAATAATATGGATGATAGATGTAATTATTTTCTTGGAATTAGTATCTGTGAAATGTTATGACTCAATTACTTTGCTTCACCTCTCAAAGAGAGGCACACAATTTCCAACTTGCAGATTTTTTAAAGATCAGTCAATATAAAAACAAGTGGTCTTAGTAAAGTGTTTAACCTACAAGGTGAATATTGTACCTCTTGTGTTTATGAAATGAAAATGGGTTCTTTGTAGCTGCTATATACATATAATTACATAAACATCTCCCTATTAACTTAGGTGGATTCTTTGCATTTCAAACTCTGGAAATTCTAGGAGGAAAAGAGGGGATGAACCAGAGAATGAATACCATATTCGAACTGATAAGTGTTTCCTCACATGTATCTGTTTCAGGAAAAGACTTCAGCATATGTTTAACTTTAAGCATGTGCTCAGGTCTCACTGGATTTAAACATGCACTGATCGAGGATGCTTTCTTAAATAGAAGCAATATGTTGTTCCAGTGAAGTCAACTTGATTTGCCAACTGCTCCCTTCCTTTACCTATAGGTGATTTCAACAGGCATCCGTAAAGAAAGAGGAAGCTGAGGTCTTTAGAGCAGTTCCTGCCTCCAAAATGGATTTTGTTCTTTGTGGTAAAAAGTGCGGTCTTTCCAGTGCCAAAGCTTTTTCCTATCAAAATAAACACAATGTAGCATAATGGGGCTGCAGTCTTCTTTTGTAGTCTATGGGAAAATAATAAATCTCTTACTATAGGATTTTTTGTACTATCCCTTTTTTTCCTGTCTTTACCGTCTGACCACTGCCTCTAAAGACCAAGTAGTTCTGGCTGCACAAACACAAGAGAAGTTGCTTTATTAGGAAGGGGGAGAATAAAAGGTGTTGAGAGTGACTAGGTCATATTCTTGTCAGTCTCCTGTATTTAGACTCCTTTCAGCTTAGTTTTTGGTGACAAACTGCACAGCTGTAATGCCTTACATTTACCAGCCTGCATATATGAAAGATGTGTAATGTTAACTAAGCCCTTTCCCGTCCCTCATGGAAGACCACCCTGCCTGCAAAATCTCCAGAGGAAAACATGGCATGTCCTGATCAGAAACTGCCTTTGCTGGCAGAAATACAGTATGTTGCATTAACCAAAACAGCATTTTTTAAAACATTTTTGATGGTGGCTGCTTTTTATTTAAATATTCATTTTGCTTGTGTAAACGGATCTCATTTGGTCTTTACATCCCGACATCACAGGACTATCTGAAAGCCTTGTTTACATTTAGCAGTGGAAATTGTTTCAAGCCTTGCACAAAACCTTCAAAACCTGATACGCTCAGGGCAGAAAAAGGACTGGATTCTCCTCAGCAGTCCCCTAGACAGCAATTTTCTCTGGGACGACCTTTCTGGTGATGAAAGTTACCTAATCTTTCCTCCCCACTGACAGTGCAGTTTTTCTACCAGGTAGGAGCTGTTATTAAGCAAAAGCCACTTTCAAAACTTGCTCCGCTTCTCTAATATTGGCTTCTTTGTGCTTTCACTTGTTGCTGTGTATTCCCCGGCTCCTCGACTGTGAGTTTATCAATACACATTACTTGTTTTCTGAATGTTAAGTAATGCAGCCCGCAAAAGCTGCAATTACCATAGAAATAGTAATAATCATTGTGCTGAACACAGCCATTTACTTACTAGTTGTGGACACAACTATGGCAACGTCATTTCAGCTCTCATTGTACGGGTAAAGGGAAAGCCTGGGATAATTGACTCCAGGGGAATCACTTTAAATTCACAAGGGTACAACTGCGTTTAGAACCTGGCCATGGGAAAATCATACTGGCACCACCAATCCAGTCTGAGGACATAACAAACATACCTAAACACTGTCCTTCTTGTTCCTCCTCAAATCAGGGGTATGAAGCTTCTTGCTTCAACTGTTACTCTATATACATGTCAGCACAGCATAAAATACACTGTCTAGGCTGTCTACCTAAGCTCACAATGTGCAAGATTTGTAGAACTAAACTCTTCTCTCTTTAACACTATTTTAGCAGTATGATTTCACTCAAACAAATAAGACAATTCCTGATTTACCTTAGAATAACCTCAGGGACACTTGGCTAATCTCAGGGTGTTGGGTTGAATCCTACACTAGAAAACTATAGCTTAAGTCAATGTTTTCTGACGAGTGATTCACCAATCAGAAAGGTCTGACTGTAAGGCTAGTGGTGACAATGAGCCACTTCTTTGCTGTGTGCCTGTTTTCCCAAGTGTGAGATGGTTGTAATTATGTTAATTTACCTGTCTTGGATACTGTGACGAGTAAATTGCAGGAGGACTTATAAAGGGGTATCAAATGTGTGGTTCTAGATGTGAAATCTCTAGGTTTAGACAGGTATTTTTTGCAGGTTCCAGGAGAAGTGTCTATCTTTTCCTGTTCAACAGTCAGTCCTTCATTCCAGACTGCATGAAGTAGTGACCATCTTACATCAAAATCTCGATCTTGTTTAATACATCTGTCTAGTATTTTTCCCACTCAGACCATGGTGAGAGGCAGCACTTTCACTTCTCTAATCCCAAAACTTTTCTGCAAGAAAGGTAAACATTACTCTGCATTTTGCAGATGGAAAAACTGAGCAAAGAGGTTAAATGGCATAGTCTAATAACAGACAGAGATAACAAGCACGGGAACAATACGTATGGGCAGAAATTTCAGGCCTCTGGAAGTGTTCAGGATCACCGTGCAAATTCAACTAAAGGCTAAATGCTGCATTCATGTGCATCTAGAAGTGTCTGATTTCCTGTGCATCTCCTTATAATGTGATATATGTACTCACAGAGACAGGTGCAGATGTCATTATGGTTATAATGTTATGAAGCTTTATTAGAGCATATTTTCCACTCTGGTACCAATCCACTCAAATGTCCACAGAATAATACCCCAACTTTTCTTTCTTATTGTATGTCATCTCCCAGTCTTCCTGGGAGATTTAGGACCAGTTTCTGGACATATAGAGGAGGCAGCTGACATCCTCACCTTACTCTTCCATCAACTTATGTCTTCAGTGGGAATGGAAGGACCAAATTCTGCCAAGTTTCTTTCTTAATAATTTTCTGGACTGTGCGGGTTTGGAGCTTTTTTTTCAGTGGTGGTGGTGGTGATTTTCAGAAAGGCTTATGGGTCATCTTCATGACCTTCTGTGTGCAAAGTACAAGGGGTTTTTTCCATTTTTAAAACAATCGTATGTATTTATTTAATCTACTTCTTGGGGTAACGTTGTGTACCGATGAAGCTAAAGAGAGAAAGAGTCAGTACTAGGATGACTTTCATTCATTTGCTGTATTTGGAAAATAAGAGGAATAAAACTTCATTAGCATAACACAGTCTGTTAGGTCCCATACTTTCACCCCCCAAAGGTCTTCCTGTTTCCTTGTGTTTTGATAAAATGGCTGATACACTGCTAAATTGCTGGGAAAGTTAGGAATAACATTAATTTAAAGAGAAAGTTAGATTAAAAATATGTTGTAGAGCTGGACGGCTGCTTTTGCTTCTTCTTTAACTGCTTGGCATTCCTGATGCTGGGTCTTGGTTTCTGTAGCCATGCAGCATATGAATCAGAGAGAACCCACCCTGTGCTTTGGCATAACTCTTAAAGCACTGACAGTTCCTCTTTCTTCAGCAGTAATTAAACAAGTAAAAACTGGTTACTTTGGTTAGCAGATATAAATGTGGAAAATATTCACAAATACATATCACTGGGCGTGTGTGTCTAAGGAATCTGGATGAGCTGTGGTTGGACTCTCCTTTCCCACATACTTACAACAAAGGTGCTTTATCCAATAAAGCAATCTGGCCAAGGTCTTTTATTTCAGCTAATTCATGTTCTCTCTTTCTTTGTAAGGCTTGGAGGTTTGCTGATAGTGCAGTCCAGTGCAACCCTTAACAACAGGAGGCACTGTTGGGAATAGGACTCGGCAAGAGGAAAAATCAGTTAAAACCAGGATGAGACAGTCTTGTAGAACTAAGAACCAGCCTGCCTTTAATTTTTTGCACTGATTTGACTCTTCCAGTTAGCTCTGCAATTACAGAGTGGGCTAGCACAACTCTTAGTTTGGAAGGAATTGTAACACTGAAAAGGTACTTCTTATTAAAATAAGTTATCCCGTAAATAACCTGTACACTGGTGTAAATGTGTCCATCGTGGCACTGGAGGGGTTGTGTGCTCTGACGGCAGAGGCAGACATATTTAACAGTAGAGCTAAAATGAATGCAGACAAACCCTAACTGACTGTTTAAATAACCACATCTTTTGGGAGGAAGTATGAGCTAATGATAAAGCATTAGCAGTGTTTCAAGAGTAGTGTGCTTAATTATGACGTTCTTGGAGGCTCCATTTATGGCGGAACAAAAGCACTCCCTTTGCCTCAGTGACCCCTCTGTAAAATGGGAATAATCAAACCAGTGTTTATAAATCCAGAAATCCTTCATGTGATGATACTTCATGATCACCACTCCATAGTGCAGGCTATAGAACTTCCTTGGATTAATTCCTGTCAGAAATAATGCAGCTATTTAGGAAAAATATACTATACTGATTTTAACATTTCTGCTAAAACACTTGATAATTGACCCATATCTAAAACAATAATGTGAGCATAACCCTGATCTGAAGGAGGCAGGCTGAGACCCCTGATAATATAATATTGCAGCAGTCAATACTGAGGTGAGGAGGAAACAGGGCCTAATACTTAATAACTGAAAGAGGCTCACCTTTTCAGTCCAGAGTTGTTTCGCTTGAAATTCCAGGTATCCCTATGACTGCTACATTGATGATCTGCTTAGTGCATTTTCTGTTTCCCATATTTGTTTTCCCTTACCCTTCTTTTTGTTAAGTTGATAATGCTGTTTCCTGATTTTCTATTTTTCAGTTTGTCTTGTTACTCTTTTCCTAATATCTACTTTTCAAAACCATTGGAGCAACTGGCACCTCATCCACACACAGGTTCGAGGGATTCTGCCCACCATTGGGTAGGGGAAAGGCAATGACAGAAGAAGATGAAGTTGCTCAGCACATTAGCAGGAAAGGCTCTTTAGGTTTTTTACCCAGTGATTCAAAAGTTTGTTGAAAGTGGTAGGAATTTCTTTGTTGAATTCAGCAGGCTGTAGACCTGATAGTCCTACACCAAGTGAGGATAGTTTTGGTCTTATTTATTTTTAACAAAATAGCTTCAGTTTATTCCTGTAGGCTATTTTATTTTTCTCAAATTACCCAATTCATATTCATCTCCTGCAGGGTTCTCTTTTCTCACTGCTGTTTATTACACACAGAAGAGTTGCCTCTCCTCTAATTTACCTCCGTGGTACAACTCCACTAACTAGAGAGGAGAAATTCCTGCTTTATACCAAAATAAGCAAAAGGCGAATTGGTGCCAGATTTTAACTTTGGTGAGCAGCTTGCTTCTCTTTGCCTGGAATCATCCAGCGATACCACAACTGGGAGCTATAGTCAGACATCCAAATATAACAAATATTTCTGGGTTCGCATATTACACTTTCCTGCTCCTCAGATTCAGGCCAGGAGGAAGAGGAAGACTATGAAAGAAAATGTATGCATGAATATTTTAGTAATCTGCTGTGTTAGGAAGGAAAAAATGTAAAGAGCAGATGATGGATTCATGGTGTTTTGGTTGAAAATATTGTAGCTTTTAAAAATTGCCTCAGTGTGGTTGGGGTGCTTACAGTAAATATATTTCACACCAGATGTGGTCTCAAATGTACATGACTTAGAATTTTCCTGCACACAGTAACTGTCAGTTCTGGGAGTCCAAGGATCCCCAGGTTTCAAAAGGACGGTTCCTGTTGTAGCCGTCCTGCCCAAGGGGTGCCAGCAAAATGAACACAAGGGTTGGGGAGGCTGCTGACCCCTAAAAATTTCAAGCTTCAAATAGTCTCTAAAACATAGATGTCAGTGTTCTGCTTCCAGGCGCTGAATAATGCCTTTTGTTCTGAAACCACATGTCTTTGCATTAGGAGGAGCGGGCACCATTAGAAGAGGTGATCTTCCATCGACCCCATAACATGCAAGCTCAGCAGATGCAGAAGGGCCCATAGGACATTTTCTTTCTCAAATGGAAAATACATACATTGGCTATGTTGTTCTAGGGTGCAGGAGTAGAATGGGGCTTCTGATTCCAGCTGAAAAGCTAGCGACTGCCTACTATGGTTGCCTCTGTGAAATCCCTGCAAGTGATTTGGGCCAGATAGATACATGTGTTATGATTTCTGTCATTCACCTGGTGCCATACATATGCATGATTTCTAGAAAGAATTAAAAGAATTAAAGAACCAAAGGTTACTGTTGATGAGTTGGATATTCAGTTATAGAAAGATGCTGAGCATACAGAAAGATTTTGAGTACATCAGTATCACCAGAGTGTTTTGCCAAGAGTATATTACTTTTGGAACTGAAGCTGGAATTGTACTTGAATGGGGAAAATACGAAACTGAGCTCGTGCACATGAATGGGCAGCTCCAATAAGACCTGTTAAGGAGTCTGTGTGGAACTACTGCTGCAAATATAGGGCTCATTCTGTGCATCTGTGCAGACCTTATTTTGAATGTTTGTGATGCAAAAATTTAAGGAATAAAGGAGTATTATTTCATACTACTTAGAATATAAATACCACTTTTTCTCCCAGCAGGACTGAGACAGTTCATGGCAGTGCCTCAATTAGCACCTTCTTTCCTAGGCTGTACCTAAGCTGCAGTCAGATGTGTCATTGCAATACGCACTGCTTTAGCTAACATGGCTTTTGGTAGCAGGAAAGCTGCAACACCTTGGGCTTTGGGTAAGCTACAAATGATATTACCTACCTGAAACCATGAGCAAATATTTGCCTATTTGGCAGCTGAAGCCTGTGGTACTCTGACCTCATCGCTTTCAGCACTCAAACCTAGTTTACAGCTAGTCTGAGATACCTACACGTGTCACAGTCGTGCCTGGCTGTCACCGTGTGAGTAGATAGTCCGGAGACTTTGCATCGTTCCGTGACAAGAATCAAGCTCAAACCTAGATCTGAGCCTTTGCTGCCTAGGTCTCCAAGAGGCAAATTTGTGTTGCTGGATCTCTACAAAGTTATACAAACGGCAGGATTTAATCATGTCTGAATGTAATTTTGGGTAACTAAGTAATTGACGTAATACTGGTCACTAAGTTGGCTGGTGAAGACCACAATAAACTGTGCATGTCAGCTAATCATGATTAAACACTGATGAGGCCAGGCTAAAACTGCACTTAGCTGACATGTGCTGAATGCTATTTGTTCTTGTCTACACCGATTCACATTGCATTCAATGCGGCACAATATAGATAAGCCCTTTGGGGAGAGTGTAGCTCTGGTCAAGCCTCAGTGTTCCCTGACTGGCCAACAGCTGCTCAGAGCAGTTTCATAAAGGGACCACTTACCCATCCTTTGATGGAGAGATAAGCCACTGTAATGTAATTACAACCAAGGAGATGGGAGAGGGGAAAGAAAAAAATATGCCAATCATGAAGGGGGTAGACGGAGAGCCTCAGATTCCTTCTAACCTAAACATTGTGGCAAGGAAAGAAGTCTTAATTAGGAAACGTGTAGGCATAGAACAAGAGCCCATCCTAAATGAATTGGGGTGTGATGAGCATAAAGAAAATGCTTTTTAAAAAGATCTTTGACTCCCACTGAGTGCTTGTTTCTTAGACTTCCTTGCCTAATAATGTCAGCATTTAAATGGCCCCAACTCCCAAATAACAAGGCTTTGAAGTTAACACCTCATTGAGGTATAGAGTTCATACGTTTGCTATTCCTATTATTTGGCTAGAAACCGTTTTCTGCATGGCTAGCTTAATAGGGCAACAGAATATTAAGTTGTATAGGGATTGAGAAAGCTATTCACACAAAGGAAAGAGCTACAGACTTCATGTATTTGAACAGAACCTGACAATTAAGAGAAAAGAGCAAAAGTCTGGGAAGTGCCCTGAATGGCATAATTGCATGAAATTTTTTCATACCTGTGATATTTCCAGTGGCCAGGCACAAACACAAGGGATTTTAGACTTGGACTGCATTAGGGAGTTGTAGTTGTAATTAAGAGATGAGAGGAGGTGTTTTTTCCATCCTGCCAAAGTTTTAAAAGCTTCAAAAAGTATTCTGTTATTTAGCAGGACAAAATCAAGATGGTTTGGATTTTTCCATTGAAAAAGACAACAAAATGCTGAAAAGTGATCTGGTGCTTAGAGATACTTAGGGGATGGGTGATCCAGACTCAGGTCTACCTCTGTTGTTTTCCAGCATTACAGATGAATGCCTCAGCCACCAGGCTATCAGTTATTTTAGAATCTTTTTCTTTTGTTTTTGGCCCCAGCATACAGTAGAGCTCTGAGAAAGATATCTTCAAACAGTATCTTGTTGAATACATACACCAATAAAATGGCTTTTCATTCATCTGCATTTTTTGACACAGTAATTACCAGTTGTCTCTACTTCTGATAATACGATGTGGCAGAATAATTAGCAGCTCCCCAAAACAATTATTCTAAGTCACAGTTATCTGTATCATAGAAAAGCCTAGAGCCTGCAGTTAAAGAGAGGGCTCTCTGGTGCTTACTGCCACATGGTAGTTTTCTTACCCTGAAAAATACAGGAATAATCTAAACGGTGCAACAGAGAGAGTAAATGATGTTATTAGGCTTATTTTCACAGGTAGGGGACTGAGTGATAACATGACTTGACCAAGGCCATACAGGAAACTTTGCAGTGCTGGGATTAAACAAATTTGGCAGGGTGTCCCAGACTTTGACCCCAAGTAAAGCCATCTGTCTCCTCTAAGTATGCCTTACAGAGCATAAATGAGATATTAGAATGATTACAGAAGTTGAAATGGTTTAGAAAAGATCTGCTTGTTCCTGTGCCCACCTGAATAACGGCTTCTACTTTTTTTTCCTATGGTATTTACAGTTGAGAAATTGCTGGCTGTAAAATTGTCTGGTGTTTGGGATTCAAGAGATTTCTTGTCATATATGTCACTCTTCCACTAACTTAGGCTAAGCTTATGCTTCAGTTTATTTCTCTGAATATAGGTATAAAAATACCTACCTCCTCCAGGCTTCAGTTAATGAAGGATTCCATCTTCATTCCTACCCAGTGTAATTACTTCACATCTATACCACTGTAAATATCATCATGACTCAGTCCAATGTTTATACCCCTTATCCCATAGCAAAAGGCACATTAGGTATTCAGTTACAAGGAACTGGCATCCATGTTTAAATTACACAATTATTATGGGTATTCAACCAGAAGAATCTTCTGCAAAAATATCTTTTTTACTCTGTGAGCCCTCTTAGGGCTTGGAAAGCAGATTGAAGGCAATTTCATGTGTTTATATTAACTTGCTGCTAAGAATGAATCACAGTTTCCGCACAAATCCACTGAAGTGTTAATAGCATCTGTTCATTTTATAGTAAGTGATGGATTTAAAAATGGATGAATGGAGAAGAAAAACAGCTCCATCACCCTGGTGGTCCTGTGTCCAAATGACACGTTGTGCTGAACGGTGATAAATTTTTATGCAGCTTCTTTAAAGAAAAAACACCCTTTTGCTTGTGTAGACCATCATTTCTTAAGCACTGTGTCCTTCTACAGTGTAAAATCACAATGACAATAATTACTTTGAGAGACAAAAGGTGTCAGATTTCTCTTATGTTGTATAACAAAGTGGTAGTTTGACAGGGCAGGCAGCCCAGGTGCCTAAGTGCTCTGTTCCCTCCATAAGTTGAAAATGTAGATTCTCAAAATCCCTATTCAGCTGCAGCCTGACTTAAACTCCCTAGAGGCCTATGCACATTTCTATGCATAAACTCCTTCCTTCAGCCCATAGCCCAGTTAGTTGACTTTTAACCTGGGAAACAGGAGATGTATTTCAAATAATAGTTGTATGTAGCCTTGTGGTGATGGCGTTTATTTGGGGGGGGGGGGGGGGGGAAGACTGGAGTTCCAGTTCCTACACCAAGGACTGGAAAAGAAACAATTGTTGGATAAAATGCAAGTTATCTCTCCACTCCAGAACAGATTGAGAGAGATTCAAGGCGTGATTTTGAACATCAGCTTGGACTTATCTGTGATGGGAATGACAAGTTCTTCAGCCTCTCCATGAGGTCCTGTGAGAAATACGCACCATCACATTGTGTCTTGAGATGGGAACGGGCTCCGAGCTCACACTGTCAGTGATAGCTACCCCTGCCACTGGTGCCCATTTTTTATTATCTGCTGCAGTTGTAATCACTAATGTTCCCATGCTTAATGTAGCAATTTCTCCTTTGGTTGGGACAGGGAAGTGGGAGAGTGACAGTGATGTGTTGGCACTGGAGGTAGAGCAAAATGCAGTAAAACCAGAAGCTTAGGAGCCTTGCTCCAGTGTATCTATGCCTGGGTTTGAACAAATTTGAGTTAAAGGTGGGAATAAAATCTGTGTGGCACATCCTGTATCAGAGGCACAGGTTACCTTCTCCAACAGCCAAGCCTTGATCTTAGCCCCTGTCTCATGCAGGTTCTGCTTTCATCTGACCACATGCTGAGGCAATTTAAGTCACTAATCCTGCGAAAAACTGTATTTTGATGGATCAGTTTTTCACTGGGTTAGTGAACTGAGTCTCTCACTGGCCAGTCAGATGAACTCTAGAGCTGACACAAGCACTAGAGGGGAGGGACTGGAGCAAGAAGGAAGGAAGGAGGAAGGAGAAAAGGGAGAAGAATTGTCCCCTTTTGGCAGCAGGGATGCTTTAGATTAGCTCAGCCATATCATCTAACTGGACTGTGAGAGTAAACTCTGCTCTGTTTTCTGTTATTGCCTGCTTTACGCTTTGTTTGTTTTGTTTTTTTCATAGGAAGAAATGTAGCTGTATATATTTGGGAGCAGGTTTAGGGCAAACATCCTGATCTGACATCTGTTCAATGCAGCTTGGGTTGGGATTTCTAGACCCCTCCCTACCAAAAAGTTGGGTTTAAAATGCTTCCCTGTCCAGCACATCATGTTAGCCAGCGGCATCCCGGCTATTTCAAGAACACTGAGATGCTTAATTCAGCCCAAGCACTGTGCAGGTCTCCCTGCTTGTGGCTTCTTCCCCCGGTGCCAGCTACTGCTCCCAGTCCCTTTGAGGAGTAGCTCTAGGTCACACAGAAAATTAGGGTAAAGCCAGGAATTACATTCTCCTTTCCTGTGTTACAATCTGGTATCTTAATTATTATTTCAGTTCTTCCTGTTCAGTGTGAGGGTCTCTCCCCCGACTCCCAGATTTGTGTGTGTCTTCTAAGCCTCAGCAACAGAAGAGAATCATCTGCAGAAATTCAACTCTGGGAAAAAGGGGGAAAAAATGTCTTGTAAGCATTCATTCATATTTAAGAATGAATTTTCTTCAGCTGTGCTGTGACCTCACTTATACTGTCAGGAGAACTGCTAGATGAATTTAAAATTACACTACAGTGCTGTTCTTAAGTACCCTCATAAAGTTTTGGGGTGTTGTTTGGAACATTATTTTGTTCAGCAAAAGAATGGAAATGGGCTAAAATAGTTCAGCATCAGAGCCCCTGTCGTCTGCTGGAAAAAATGATTCCAGATATTACTGTCTGTGTGAACAGAGTATCTCCCTCATTTTAGCTCATTTCCCTAATGCCCGCCTTGTTTTGGGGAACCTAAGCTGAATTATAAATAGACAGATTCTGATTTGTGTTATTTGTGCCAGAGGATCAGGCCCTGAAATACTTCACTTCTGAACTATTAAGCTATAAATGTGGAAAGGTACCACCTAAATGGGTAACCAAATGTATGCTCCTAGCAGAGGTATCCTATCAGTCTTCCTGCCACAGAAGTTTGTTCTCTTGTCTTGATTTGAAATACTTAGAAATAAAATTCTCATCTGTTCTTATTTCTTAAAAACTTCTCTAATAACAGCATGTGGCTTGCCCTCTACCTTAAACCCATCAAAAGCAGCAAACCAATCATCGTATTTAATGTGCTTCAAGAATTTCTTGACCAGTGCTTCATCTGCTGCAAGATAACAGCAACAGCCACTACCAACAACAACAAATAATGAGAACCAAATAAGCCAAAGCACTGCAAGGACCTTACATGCGGTGGGTTTTGTGAAGAGAATTAACATGAAAGAGGGTTCAGTTTGGGGGTAGAGGTCAGGGCAGATAAACTCCTGTGTTCTGATACATTTCCTTAAAGTGGGAAGCGCTTTAGAGAGCGAGGCTGTGGGAAGAGCTGTCAGCAACGGGGTGGTCAGCGATGTCAAGGGTGGTGGCCTATGTTTTTCTTCTGTTGCAGCCTTTCATCCTCCATCTGTCAAGCTCCATAATTTTCAAGGCAGACAGTCGATTTTTAATACAAACCTTTAACTTCCCAGGTCCAAAGTGCCCCTTTTATCTTGGAATAATGCAAAAATGGCAATAACTGTTCGGGAGATTGTTTAAAGTTGGTGTCCCCACTCAGCTCTCCTTGGGCTGGCAGCAGATTGCCATCTGGGCAGATGTATGTGCCGTCGGCTCCCGCTGCTGTTGAAAGCGTAGGCTGCCTTTCCCTCCCCACGCGTTTGCGAGTGCGGAGGCTGACACGCTGCCAGCTTGCGGATCCCACACGTAGCTGTGATGCGGCACCGAAGGAAAAGGTAGTTGGTCAGGGAAAGGGGAGGAGACAGGCATCCTCGCAGAGCTTGGCTGGATGCGGGCTCCTTCCTCAAACACCTGCAGACACCCTGGCAGTGGGATCAGCCTGGCCTTACGTGTCCTACCGACCCTGCCCCACACAACCGACTCGTTTACCCAGTGCTGACCACAGGATACTGCCACGAGAGGACTGATGCCCCGGAGCAGGCGTGCGACTGAGCTTGGGCTAAGGACTAGTACAAGTCGAGGCTTTCTTCACGCTACGCTGCATTCTAGCACTTAGCTGGAGCTGACATCTTAGCGCGGCTTGTGTCATATAATTTCGGCATGAACAAGATTTGGCCCACGCTCAAAATACACAGTGTTTAAGTGTTTAAATTAAGGCTTAACTGACTCAGACACTGAATCTACTTCCAGCCACTGTGTTGCTGTGTTATTAAATGCTGCAAACTGGAGTTCTTCCATTCATCTGCAAGGATTATGACAGCAGAACTGGCAATATCTGAAGCACCCAGATGAGTGAACAAGGTGAAATCCTAGTCCCAGTGAAATCTGTGGGAATTTTTCAAGGGGCTGTTTTGAGGTCTAGATTTCATCCAGCCATCTCAGCTGAAGTTCTCCCAAGGAGAAAGCTGTATATATATTCCTTCATGCATTCTCCAGCACAAATACATCCCTTAAACATCCAAGGCACAGTACTGAAATATTTACAATAAATGGACTTAAGTTAAGAAAGCATGGTTTCTTAGCCTGGAAATCTCATCTGGAAAAAAAATCTTCTTATATATAAGTAACTCTGAGTATGATGGGGATCATCTTATGTCTTTGTATCTCTTGACATTGCTGCTAGTTGGACTTGCGACTTCCACTTTTCTGTGGTTTAACAGAAAATGACCTGTTCTATTCTATACCTGCTTGTGAAAGAACCCATGAATAACAACTGAAAATCCAGGTTGCTTTTGTGCTTGTGTTTGCATAATTCAATGCAAGAAAATGCAAAGACTGAAATCAAGATTGGACAGGGTTAGCAAGGTCGGGTCCAGATCTGAATGCAAATGTTTGCAAATGTGGAACAGAGAGGATGTTCTGATCCAGACATTCAGCTTAGCTTGTTACTGAAATTCAAATTCAGATCAGTTGCAACATTTGGAGATGCACCAGAATTCCCTTGGCAACAGGAAGTGCTTGGGTGCGTGGGTATTGTTTCAGGCCATCAGTCTAGAAAGACATCGATGAGCACACATGCATCAGCTTGCCCACATGCAGACGTGCACCCACCTTCCTCTCCAAGAGTAGGAAGAGGAAGCTCCCTGCAAAGAAGTGACATTGCACTACTAATGACTTTGGTCGTAAACATTATCCCATGCAACCTACTGCTGTCTTCTGCATTGATGTTGGGGAGCAGAATCTTAGAAACATGGAAAAAAGTCCTAACAGTGTACTTTAGTGCTGTATGCAAACTTTTAGGTACTAAGCTTCCTAATCACTACCGTATGGCTCATAAAAGAAGCAATCTGATACCAAGTACCAAGAGAGGTTGTTATTCCTCCGCTCTATCCTATACCACTCCAAATGTTAGAACAATAAATGCATTTACCTCTTGTTTAAGATCACTTAAAATAAGTTATTTTAATTAAACCTCCCAGCAATCTATCTGCACTAAGTGATTAAGTGCCTCTTCTTTCAGTGAAAGGAGAAGGGATTATCACAAGACAAGACTGACTGAATTATGAGCAGAACTAGGACTGGGTAAAACTGCTGAATATTTTCCATGGAAATTCATGTGAAAATACTGAAGTTTGAGTTAGAGTGATGTTATTCCTCTCAAATATTTCCCCTCCTTCCAGTCCTTCCTTCCCTCCCCATTGCCCCAGAGTCAATGAAATAGTTATTTCCCTCAGGTTAAAGTTCAGCTTTGAACATCAACTTTAAAAGCTGCCCAAGAAGAGAGCTTTCTTTACTCAATGGGCATCATTTTCAGCAAATAAACTTAAAAAATGGAAACGTAGCAATTGTGTTGATGAACTATAGATATTTAAAATTGTATCAAATTTGTAAAAAATTTGAGTTGCTTAGCAAATGGTTATTTGCAGCTGTAGCATGAGAAGTGTGGGGGTTGTTATGCTGTTTCTACATTATAACTTGGAATATCTTGTGTGAATTAAAATTCAGTAATTATTCTTTCAAACCAAGCTTCTTACATTGCTCTCAGCTTAGGAATCACACTGGTGGGTTTGTTGTTTTATTGCTAGCCATATCACTTTCAGGATGGAGAATAGTCACAATAAAAGGCTCTTTTATGTCTTGTAGTTTGTCTTGTGACGGTTATGGCAGTATCTATCTTTTAGCTTTCCCCAACTCAGTTTCCTTTTTAAGTTCCCATCTTTCCCCCCTTTACCCCTACGCCGGTACGTGACGTGATGGATTGGATGGAAAACTAAAACAAAGTCTAGATCCTGGCACAGCACAGCCAGGCAAGCAATCTAGACATACTGCTCCGCTAATTTATTTGGATTCTTTACCTGCAACTTCCCTGCTGTTTTAGTACTGGGGCCTCTCTTGGGCAGAGACAGGCAAGTATGCTGTGCGGTGGTTTTATTGTGATGTGGACAAATGATCATGAGGGACTAGCTGGAAGCTATTGAATATACTAGCTTGCAGTAGTGGTATTTAAACATAAATGCATTAACAGTGCCCTGCCACCTCCTTTTATCTCACCCACCAGCATGCTGTGGGCAAGTCAGGCAGGATGCCACCTTGGGAACTGATTGCTGCCATTTGCATTTGATAACCAGTCTCCAAATAGGAGTGAGAGGGAAAATGCAGACAAAATGTGGGAGTTGAGCTAAAGGTGCAGTGTTGTCTCTCGTTTTTAATTTATCCTATTAGCTGGGGGGGGCTGCGTTGCAGTTAGGCTTAGGGTCTGACTGGCTCAGGCTTCAACTTTCACTGAAGGGCAAATGCAAATGGCGTGTTAAAATGTTGTTCCTAGTGTCCTTCCACTGAGTGTGAATTGGGTAGTTTTGTCTCTCACCTTTAAAGATTTCTGAAGTGAGCAAGACACAGTACCAGTCTCAAATATGGGTGGTGGTTTTTTTGCTTGTCCTAATACATGGCATTGCCAGTTGTCTGTGCTAGTGTGATCTCTTTTCATGTCTTTCTGAGATTACAAATACAAAGATAGAATAATAAGTGAACCTGGGGGACTTCTTACTGTGTGGCACCTCAGAATATATGTGAGTATGAGAGAAGGAGTGAGATGCCACTGCTGTGCTTTAGCGTGTTTCAGCAGGGACTTCAGCAACTGAGAGATTCTGCTCTCTGGCCTCCCGACCAGCTAAAATGGATCTTCGTTTCAGCAGAGGATCGTGGCCATTCTGCCTTTTAAACACACAGTAGGAAGTTTGTTTCCTGCATAATTACAGCAAAAATTCAGTCTTTTCAGGTCAGGTACAGAGCTTTACGTTACTAGAATGTACTGCAGCATAAGAAAACCACTCATGAGAGTCTGTCTTGCAAATAACATTTACATTTTTGCTAATTGGAAAGAATCAAGCTTTTGTTTAGCTGTACAGATATGGTTTGATGTTTTTAAAGGAAAGGAATTCCAGAAGGGCTGTTTCATCAGCAGGGTGAATTAACAAAGAAAAAGAAAAAAAAAAAAGAAAGAAAAGAAAGAAAAGTGAATGTTCCCTTACACATATTTTCCAGTTCAGATGTCTAAAATACATGTGATCTCCCAGCTACATTTTCCTCTTGCAAATCCTAGTGGTTTTTATTAGGACATGTTTCATTTTATTGCCTTGTTTTCCTGTAAAGCCAACAAGTTAAAACAACAGGATTTAATTTTGGATTGGCAGGCCAGCTAAGAGATAATACACCGTGTGCCCCCCTTTTATCTTTTTCTTTTCCTTCCTCCTCCTGCTTCCTGGTCTCCTTGAGGTGCTCCACTCTGCCACTGTGCTCTCATCTTATTGGCCTAAAAATCTTTGCAGGTGATTTATAGAACCCTATGGTTATTGTATGGCTAATGATTCATGGAACTTCATTAAATACCAAGTATGTGCCTGCTTACTGTCTGTGCACACTGCATATTAGAACCTTTGCGCTCCCCCTTGCAAATTGCCCCCATTAAAGTCGCAGACAAAAGGTCCTCTCAGTAGCTTACATATTTTCCCACATGTGAGAGAGCAATTGGAAACTTCCTCTTGATAACTAAAAACTTTTGAATTAGAATTTATGAGAAGGGTCTTTTGGTCTCATTGCCTAAGGGCTGAAACAGATCCCAGTGTGTACAAGCGTTCCTTTGATGCATGGAGCTGCACAGGGTAACATTTTTTAACAGGATCAAAAAGCGTAATGCAGGGACAATGTGCGGAGGCCCTTACTCTGACACAAGGAGTCAGAGTCTGTGTTTTTCCAAGGCTAAAAATGTAAAAGTATGTGTCCAGGGTAGCAACAAGATTTTATATTCTTTTTAATTGCAGTAAAGTCCTAGATAAAATAATGGCAGTCAGTGTTACAACTTCCTTTTCTTTAATGTTCCTCTAAAAATGCTTTGAAGCCGCTTTTACCTTTGGGAAAGTATTGTATATGTGTTAGGGGAAAATATATCAAAAAGAAAATAAAGGGCCAGATCTTTAATTGGTAGAAATCAGCATGGCTCTATTACAGGGATTGGAATTTCTCAAGCTGTGGATATGGCTAAAAACTTTTTGTCATTTCTGACTGTGTGCTAATATATTCCTGCCCACTTACTCAGTAGGACTATCCCATTCTGAGTTTACATTTTTCAATAGCACTTCTTTACAAAGGCAGCAAAAGTCTTAAACGTGCATCTGACTTTCAAATCATAAATATTTCCTTTGGTTTCAGCTGCGGTATTCAAGAGCTTAAAAGGAGGCACAGGCATAGGTACTGGCCGATCTGAAGTCTCTAAAAAAAGGTCTTGATAACTAGAATTTTTCTCACCTAACAGTAAAAGGAAATGACTCGGTACTCATTTAGGTGCCCTATATATGGTCTTTCATTATATCTCACCTCACACTGTGCATGTCTATATGCAAACAAGAGTGAAAAAAAGGAACAGCTTCATGTTATGGGGCCAAAACATCACAGGCATTATTATAAAATGGTCACAGTACATCAAACTTGTTGATTGCATTATTGCAATAGAGATGCTTTCAAGACAGATATTTTCTGTATTTACACTGGCAATATTTGTAAAATCTGTCATGATAATCAAGTCATACATATTAGCTAAAAGGGATGTTTTCACCCAGCAAAAGAATCAGATTTGAAATACTTAACCTGTCTTTAATGTAGCACGCTAACTTACTACTTGTTCTGCGGCTGATAAATTAAATTTCTCTCCCTTTACACCATTTGTGGGTCTTCTGAATGAGACAGAAGATTTAACCCTTGATTACTTCTGTGGTCAGTTAAGAGCCAAGTGCACTTTTCAAAATAAATTTGGCTTGGTCTCACTGTTGCAAATTTTCTTCTTTTCCAGTTACATATTGCCAGAGTATTTGAACCTCAGTGGTGATCTTTAGAGAGCACAGTATATGGAATATAAAGAGTCCAGAGAAAGTGCTACCTAAAAGACCAGAATAACCTCACACTTAAGTCAGAAAATGTAATGGAATTGGTGGTGGACAGTGAGAAACTTCCTGGGGATGGAGGGTCTCCTAATCTTTGCTTGTACAGTGCCAGCATTATGGCATCTTTGTCTAATACAGGTTTGACTGTTTTCTTACGTTTGCTTATTATTAACATCTCTGACTAGATATTAATAGTTATATATCATATCATGTATACACATATATTATATGCAACATCTGCATTATGCCATCAGATATAATCAGCTTACTCAGAGGGCCATACTTCATTAATTTGTTCCTAACCTTGTCTCATTTTGGATGTATTAAATTGCAACTCCAGTAGATTTGGGCTACTAAACTGAGAAAAAAGATCCCTTAATTCCTTTCTTTTTCCGTGGTAGAATGGAAACAAATAAACAGAATCAGGTGGCTAACAGTAAGGAAGTAGGTGAGATGGCAAATTACCTTGCCCCAAGTTTCACTCTGTAATCTTAATGGGAATTTGGACTATGTCCCTCAAAAGAGGCTTGGGCACACATTTGAAATGTGTTTCTTGCAAAACTTCCTTTTCCTTCCAGCTGAGCAGCGTGTAAAACATTAGCTTGATTGGAGTCATCACTTTCTTAAACTGGTGTGCCCCAGACTAAAAATTCCAGGGCAGTAAATGGGGGGAGAGATTTTTCTTTGTGAAATAGTTTGAAAGTTTCAAATTCAGACATCAAATTTCATGAGTTTCACCAATCCTCAATAACAGTCCTCTGTAAGTACGTCATCAAGATAGATGTAGAAATATCTGACTTTTAGATCAATAAAAAGTGAGAAAAGTTTAGAGCAAAATAAGGCAAAAAAGGAGGAGCATTATTAAGTATAGGTAAACATAAAGAATTTGTTAATATACTTAAGAGTAGCTAAATAGTGCTACTGTGGGGATATAGCCATAAATTGTTGTTCAAGTAAGCAAGACGTTTCTCTGATTCACAGAAGCATTAGCAGGTGGGAGTTGGCCATGTGCTGAGATTTCTTTTGCTGCCATTCTAGTTTCAGCTGCAAGGTTTCATAATTCTCACAGGGAAATCTGGGAAAGCAACATTGGGAAATGCTGGTGATTTTGAAAGTTCAGTCAATTTGGGTGACATTTGGCATCATCATTTTTTCCTTCTGGTGAGATTCCATTAACTTTGCTTACTTTGTTGGCAATAACTAAGAACACTATATAGTTTTTAATAGCAATATGGGAACCTCTACCAGGATGACTTAAGGGCAAAACAGCTGCACCCAGTCTGTTCTTCCTCCTTTTCCTAAGTTTAAATAAAATCTGGTCTTATCTGAATATGCACCCAGAAGACTGGATGGTTATTTAAGCCCCGGTTAGGGAACATATTTAAGAATATGCCTAATTTTAAGCATGTGCTTAAATCAATGCGACTTAAGCAAATGCTTGAAGTCAGGCATGTGGTTGAGGTGTTATCCTGAATGTGGGTCCTAATCCTTAAACAATAGCAAAGCCCAGAGGAAAGGGCAAGCTATCTGGGTTCCATTCTTGGCTCTTTTGTTGGTCGTGTTATAGTCTATGAAATAAGGATCATTATTCTTATCCCTCTTTGTGAGGCACATTGAAAATTATCGGGGAAAAGCACTCTGAATACTGTTATTATTGGCTATACTTCTCGAGACTGAAAAAATTTAGAGACAGACATTCTCAGTGGATTTCTGGTTCTTCCTCCTTTCACTCAGGCAGGAAATACCATGAGAATGGAAAGAAGGATGCGTACCCATGATCACAAATAATCTTAATCTCCTTCTTTGCGCTGCCGCTGTAAATAATTAGATATTGCTACACTATTGTATCTGGAAGTTCCCGCAGCGTATGAGACATACCGTGTGCAGACGTACCTGCTGCAGATATCACAAGTGAGCTGAAAACTGTGTTGGGAGATAATAGTACAAGGGAGAGAGTGTGTGTGCGTGTGTGTGTGAGAGAGAGTGAGTGAGTGTTTGCGGGAGGGGGGGAGGCTGCATGTTCCTGAGCCCACGTTATTAGTAGAGCTGGACTAAAGATAGTAAAGAGGCACCAGTTTGTGTAAGTTTAAAAGCTTGCTTGAAAAGAGCATTCTGATCATAGTTGCGAAAGGGGCAGCACATTAAGGCAAACAATCCTTAGTCCCACATAGCCTCATTCAACGCTGTTCCTATCAGTGAGGTGTTGCAGGACCAGGCTCCATGGTGCTAAGCTCCCATGTGCAGTGCTGTGTTACTGTTTGGCTGACAAAGCTTGAGGCAGCAAAGAATCTATTATTGATGATAATTCAGAGTTCCTCACATTCTCACTACCTTAAGTCAGAGCTCACTCTGCAGCTTCCATGTGAAGGGCCTGGAGCCAAGGCCATGAGCCTGTGTATATGTGTTCAGGACAGTTAATATTTATGATGCATCTTACTGGGAAAATTAGTATAAAGCTGTGTTCCAACAGTACATTTATCCCATGACCTAGTTTTATGAATAACGTGCTGAAACACGGCCTGCTTGATTTAAACCTTTGTCACCCATTCTGATGGATACAGTGCCTAGCTTAGGCTTATGCAATACAAGCTAGGATTTGTGCAAAAATGTGATGTGTATTAGTGCAAGGTAAACAGATGGTAATGCTTTTGTTAATACCAAGCACATACAAAGATATTTATCAAAGGACCACATGTAAGGTCCATAGTTCTTGGCAGAGATCCCTACGCTGTTACATCAGCTAATAAGAATAACCATTTTATTGCATTACATACAGTTTTTTTGCAGGGTTGTTTTAGATTGCGCAGGCGGCTGCAAAGCTTGCCGCAATTCATACGCTAAGTATCTGATTCTGAATAGTGTTGAACATCTATAATACCCTGTTGGTTTTTGTTGTTATTTTTATTTTATTGCTATGACTCTCGGCATTTCTCCAGATCAACCCCCTCCTAGGGAATTCCACTGCTGCTTAGCAGCTCTGAAATATGTATAAGAAAGCCAGGCGGTGAATACACTGAAATGTTGGAGCGCAAGGAGAATGAACTGTAAAGATTGGAAGGGAACTTTGACACTACACTGGCCACAGAGAAATGCAGACAACTCTGGAGAAGGCAGCAGTTGTTTTTAAAGAAGTGTGCCTAAACACAATTTATGCCAAAGAATCTTGCATCTGAAAACTACAAAGCTGGTTTAGGTTGGCAGAGTTTCCTCATGTGATTTATACTCTCTTCTTCCATCATCATCAGCAGCAGAGATTACTTGTATTGTGTACCAGGGAATCTTTGTCCTTGGAACATAGGCAACGCCCTGGGGGTATAGCTAGTAAGTCTGCAGAAGAAGAAAGTTTTCATTACTACAACCAACCAACAATAAGAGTTTTGATTTTCATCTCATCAAAAAGATATTATTTCTCTGGAGATAGCTGGTACCATTTTGAAAGCCATTTCACAAGGCTTACTCTTGACTGCGGAGCCATCTAAAGAAGCCCCTGGCCCTGACTCCAAAGCCTTCTCACCTCCCCTCAGCTGGGCTAGTGCAAGTGTTTGTGGGGGCACGTCGTAGGCTGGATCACTGAGGCTGCAGTTCGGTGAACACAAGCACGATCTAGGGCAGCTGCTGCTGAAGGAGCCATCCTTTCCTGTCCCCCGGGCCAGATCCACTGCTCCCACCCTGCAGCACTTTGTGGTTCATTGGCTACACAGTGAACCAATTTGGAGAACCAATTTGGCTGAAAATGGACAAATTTTGACATTTTTTTCCTGACAGGTTTGTTTTCAGCCAGATCAGTTTCCTAATCCGTTTTACCTCGAGGCTGTGCCAGGATGAAGAAATGCTGCTCAGGAGTAGGAACAAGCAAGTGGGGAAAACCAGAAGGGCTTCTTTCAGGTGACAATGCTGGGCCGCATCGACCTGAAGTGTGTCTTGATATGACAATATGACTTGATCAACAGTAAAAAGAACCTGGAAGAAAAGAGAAAAGGAACATGCTTAACCCAGACCATTTCAGTGATGCTGTTTTCAAGGTCTTCAGTAAGGACTTAACTTCAGTAAGGTACTGACATATCTGAGGGTCACTGAAGTATCATGGGTATGAGGACCTACTTTGCTGTGGAGACACAGGTATGTGGGATCACATCCTAAGCATTGTGTTTCTGATAGCAGGGAGGCCTGCAGTTTCCAAAGCAGTGTGCTTCTGAAACCATGTAGGGCAGCGAAGGCAGCGTGGGTAGCATGGAGCTACTCCTGTGGCACTCCATGACCTAAAATTCTGCACTGAGAAACAGAAATGTGGACAAGGTCCTGATGGAGCAGAGCCCTACCTCAGGTGCCAACTCCCACTGACCTCAATTCTTAAGCACATCATGTAATCTTTCCTGGATATGCTTCCCTGAAGCATAGCACGCAATTAGTTGAAAAATGAGAGTGTGTGAGTGGGGACACCTCTGTCAAAAAATCCACTTTTTCACAGAATTCTCAGTACTGGGTGAGATTCAGATCCCCTTATATTCAGTCAGTAGTACTTTATTCCATAGCACTGAAGTTATTAGATCCTCACACGTAAAGCATTACCAAAAGATAAGCAAGGGTACAACAGTATGGCCTATGTTTATATAACACTATTGCTGTCACTAGGATAGTTTCAGGCCAGACTGCCAACTCCTTTTTCCTTGGAGACTGGCTATGAGCAGCTGTAGTTGCATTGACTTTATAGGTCTGATTATGAATTTTCATCAGAAAGGTAAGATCCTCATGATCTGGACCTTATTTGTTTATTATTATTATTATTTATATACTGCCTTCCTGTCATTGTAAAGATAATTTAGTTTACTCTTTCAAAGACTAATTTGTAACATTACTCTAATGCTGCGTACAATTAGATAAGAAGCGGGGCTGAAGAAAGGACTTTTACTGCAAAAGTCTAACTTAAATCATGGTGGTTTAAGTTCACCTACTTCAAGACACCGCTCATGCACTTGCTTCATTTTAAGACCTAAATGTATTTGATTTTGGAACAGTGGTGTGACTCAGAAGCAAATAGTGTTAAATTAGTTCTGTTACTTTCAACTCCATCACAACCATCTCTCTGTGAATTTTGTGACAAGATTTTCTAAAGTTAAAATCCTAAAATCCAGCCCATGATCACTGGGACAGCTCCCAGTAATTGTAAGCAGGAGAAACACAGCAGCAGAGCATACACACTCTTCAAGTCATTTGCCTGTATATCTGCAGCGAAGCTATTAAACCAGTCGTATTCTTGGTCTGAGGTTTCTTTTAAACATTTTCTGTATTGTAAACATTCCACTCTGTTTTCTTCTGTATTGTGGCAAATGTCAGAACTCAAAGGACTGTCATCGGCTGACATAATGACCACTGCCCCGTCCCAGAAACAAACCACTCCACAGTATCTTTCCTAAGACTGTTGCTATACTGCATTCATGTTGGCAAGTTTCCAACCCTAGAGTTTCAATAGCTCGGTATTCTTCCTTCTGCTGGATTTAACCCCCAAAGTTTTTTCAGTTTCAAGCCAGCTTGAAGACACTCATCTTGGGCTTCTAAGAGATGGGAATGAAGTGGACACGCAGTGGGTAAACAGAAAGCTCCAGGCTTAGTCGTGGCCATTCCTCTGGTGTAATGATCAGTTTGGGGTCAAATGGGAGCTAGGAGGTTGGATCCCGAACTGGTCACAACTTATACCCCTGGAACTGTTACAGTTTCTATTAGCTGAGGTTCTGCTTTGGGCGGTTTTGATTTCTAACATTTCTGTTATTATTTTACAAGTATTTCAACTGCTTGCCAGTAGGTGTGTCAGTTGCCTTGTCTAATCTTCCTTTTTTGCTGATTCTTGTTTCCCTAGGCACCTCAATAAATTACCAGAACTAGGAAAGGGTCCAAACCAGTAATAGTCTGTAATCATGACATTTGGGAAAGTTTGGATTTAAAATTAGAAATGAAGGTTTCTGCTAACATTGCACCCAAATCAGAACTTCAGATACATTTTTTCCCCTCTGAAGACTATGAATAGATTCTCTGAAGCCTGAGTTACACTTGTACATCTATGAGATGTAGGTTTATGTCCATCCTAACCAATTCCCTCTTGAGTACCTCATCCTTCCTATGCAATTGGATAGACCTTCAGAGACCGGGAAGAAACCTGAGGGTTTATGTGCTAGATAAGACTTACCAAGACTTTTGTCAGACCTCAGTGCTTTTGAAACTGTTACACCTCTGTGCTCAAGTTCGATATCTTTTACAAGAGTGAATCCAGATTTTCAAAACTGAAAGCAAAACTCTTCTTTGCCATCTCCGGACTGTTTAGATGGCTTTCATTATTTTGTGTAGCTGCTCAGATGAATGTTATACAAATATAGTTATGGGTATATCAGTGTGGCTACGCTGAAGCAAGCAGCAACTTACGTCAGTGGAAAGTCAGTTGCTCCATCTCTGCCATGTTTTGCCTCCTGTCACGTCTTCTATTAAAAAGAGGAAATTTTTAAAACACCTAAATATCTTGGAAACAAAATTTTAACTGCAAATCAGTGAGTTTCAGGCTTCTAAATCATGTAGGCGCTTTAAAAAGCACATCTGTATTTGATATAATAAGTAGTACTCAGAATTGGGAACTGCCTGGTCCATAATGATTTCTAATGGACTTTGTGGTCTGTGTGATCATTGCTAAGGAAAACGTTATGGAACTTACTTCCATATCTAAGGGCAGAGTTAATACACCGCCTTATAGCTTAGCAGTCTAAGTGCTACAACAGTAAATTAAAATAAATCTATCTGAAATAATTGTTTATACAACTGACATTGCCAGGAGCAAGAGTGGACATGAAATAACAGCACTTTTATTTCAGGACTACACACAATATCTGATTGATTGTAGACCTGATACTACACCCAAGATGCCCAAGGTTCTGTTGTGGTTTTTCCAGTTTGTTTGACAAGTTGAAATATGTATTATGATACCACACGGAAAATGAAGGCCTTGATTATGCAACCCGTTTCGAGATGAATGATCCCATTTGGTCAAAATGGATCATTTGTGTTTGTAGGAGTTGTAGGACTGGCCTTTCATTTTTACATTAATTCAGTTTTACATTAATAGATAAAACTCTGCTTGTGGAGATGAATTGATATTTTTAAGGCAATTGATAATTATTGCAACTTTGCAGCATGACAAGTTTTATTTGGATTTATTTCCTTCAGGGTGCCATATGCTAGCAGTACTAGGAGATGGAAGGAATAGGATGCTCTTTCTTTGACTCATTCATTTTAGAAACGTTTCTTTTGTTAAAAATTAGTCCAGCGGCCTTGGGACAAGGCAAAGGCAGGGAGGGGATTTTATTTTGCCAGGGGCAGAATGTCAAGACTTATGGGTTCTTCTGCTTGAATGAAGTTGAGAAAATGGATTGTATCGGCGAGGCTGCTCCCATCACAGTCAGCTTCGTCGGGCAGAGACCCTCCACCATGAAAACAAGCCTCTGTTTTATAAACGGGTGCCCATCTGCTTTCTGTGGCAGACAGTGCAAAGAGCTGCACTTGAGGTGCAAGGTGTTTACTTCTCCCAAGTGGACGCTTAGTTAGTGTCACATTCCACATGGCTCTCATGTGAAAAAAAAATCCTGTAGTCAGAAGGCCAAAATTAGCTTCTCCTTAAAAGCCTGAAAAGGCAAAGAGGAGATTAAAAACTATGTGGGTCAGAGTAACCCTCTCAAAATGAAGTGACTGATACTGAATGCTGAGAATGAACTTTCTTTTCCCATTTCCAGACACACAAAAAAAGAGAATAGGTCCCTCTAGGCTCTGGTTTTAAATTGAGCATTTGCAGTGGCTCTGATTCCAGGTCCAAGGCCATCTATTTTGAACTCTCTCAATCATGTTACGTCAAAAGGAAAACCTTTATTAGATTTCAGCACAAAATGAAATGAATGATGAAAGCCAACTGAGCCAGGTAAAACCCGGGGCGGCGCAGGAAATAGTGTGATGACAAAAAGAGAGAGAGACAGTAAAAGCAAAAGAAATTCAGAATAATTTCAGAAAGCACATAGGTGCCTTTAGGCATAGAAAGATATAGTACAATTCACCATCAAACAGCCCACTCCATAAGCTGATGTGGGGATAGGGTTGTTAGAGGGTGATAAACTATGTACCCAAGTAGATAAAACTCTTTAGGAACTTCGGAAGAGAGTACATTGACATTTATTACACAGGGACCTGGTACGATTTCTGCCCCTTTGCTGGTGGTTAAATACCTGTTTAGAATAACCTAAAACTAAAAAGTTCCTTTTAATAGAATTTTTGTGCCAGGATAATGCTAGTAAAATCTATATATATATGCTTTATGAGTACAGCTGTGCAAATACATTTTCTGTAAGAACCAAAAGTGGGGAAAGGTGGAGAGGAAGGAATGGGGGGGGGGGAGGGGGGTGTGGTGTGTGTGAAACCAGCTTACAAGCAAGAAATGGGAGGGGAAATGCATTTCAGACTGAATGAGATATCTCATTTGGAAGATTTCATTTGCTTTTCTTTAACAGAAAATATAACTGAACATCCAAGTGAAACTTTCATACAAAATGAGAATCTGAAGTGTTTTGTCTTGAAAAACTGTGAGATAAATAATTTACATTTTCAAAATAAAGCCAATATTTGAAAGAATATTCAACACAAAAACTTAATCCTTTTGGCTATGAAGATTCATATATGATTAAAAAAGTATTTGACTGAAAATTTCATTAGTTTCTTTTTACACAGATACTTTTCTCATGCCAGCATTTAATTGATTGAGCAGCATTCTGGAATGTAGGTGTCAGAATTCAGAGACTGGGGTTTAGGTCAATATATATATATACATTATTATATTTCCTCTTCTATCTGGTCTTCATGTAGTTTATACCCTGGTGTAATAATTTTTAGATCCCAAGAGGATCTTTTTTTTTCTTTTTTTCTTTAACCAGAGTAATGATATTGATATTTGTGTGATTGCTATTGAATTACAATCTTACAGGAATACATTTTATCTATTCCCTTTCTGTACAGGATAAGCCAATTATACCAATATAGCTAATGGTGCAAATTAGGTGGGTAGAGAGTCCTAAATAATGAAGTCGTGTAAAACTTCATGTAGTCTACTAGGTGTATGAGTTACTGCCTTCTCAGACAGTACCTCTGCAAAGAATATGTGTAAGTGGTTACAAGCAGTCTCTTGATATTTCTATTGAATTGCGCATACTCTGCTGCTTCTCCAACAGCAATAGGCACCTAAAAATAATCACATCCTGCACAAATCTCAAGAATGAACACAGTCATCTTCTACCAGAATCCAGTAATACCTCACAAAATAACCAGGGTGAAGAATGTTTCCCAAATTCTCCCCGACAGACACAGGGGAGCATGGTGGGCAATTGTAACTTTTTGGTGGAAACGAAAGTATTTTTTAATTTGAAAAAAAATTGGCTTGTGTGATTTTTATGTTCATTTTTCCTCCTTCTCTTTTTTAAAATTAGGTTAATTTTCAATGGAAAAATGTGTCAATTTGCCCTAAGAAAGAGTCTTTTGAGCTCTGCCTAATGCTTGGGCAGCAGGCCTCTGAGGAATGTCAGGAGATGGAGCAGCAGCATTCTTCTGGCTGCCGGTCAGTGCGAAATCAGCAGCGCAGTGCGATGGTTGACTTACTACGCTCCTGGAATTGCTGTCAGTCAGATTAGATGCGAAACTCGGGGCTGAATCACAGAACAGGCATTGCCTTTTTCCTTAGACTTTAAAGTCACAGCCAAATCACATTGATAATTTGATCCTTGGAGTTTTGTGTTCTACCCAAATTCCTCTCACAATTTCTGTTTGAAATGTCAGTGTTTACTCAGCCCCAGTTTCTGTCCATGCTTTTCTGTCCTGGTTGCCAGCTTCTGCCCTTTTTGCCCAAGAAGGTTTAATCTAACTGGGAGGTAAAATTATTTGGTCTGAAAGATTCTGCGCAGACTGAAAAATGCTATCATTTAAATAAAGGGTGTACGAAGCCACCTTTTATAATTAAACTGGTTTACACATGTGGAACACGCTGGCTGCATTACGGAGAAACCATCCTTTTAAATTTAAAACATGCTTTCCCTCATTACAGAAATGTATTCTGCCTTTTTTTTTTTTCTTTTTTTTTTTCTTTCCTCCCCCCAGTTCGTTTAAACAGAGATGCCATTCCTTTCTCCATCTGAGTTAAATACCACAGTATCCTTTTCGGCAGGCTTCTAAGCTAAATCTAATCAAGCTGTGTCACAGCTCTGTCAGGCAGGTTGCTCTTTCTTTGGCCTTGAATAATTGGAAGAATGTTGGCACTTGTGCCTGGGCCATGAGAACGTGACCCGAGTTGATATTTAATCTACTTCAGTGCTAGGCTGCACTAGGACTGGGGCCTAAGCCAGGCCTCAGGAGCAGTGTGTTAGCCATCAGCAGCACTCATTTTACCTTGAAATGGATTCCATTTGATGTATCATTACACCGCTCCAGGAGAATGCTTTAATGAGACAGATACATGCGCTGGAAAGGATTAAATTGTTGTCCTTTAAACTTTTTTGCTTTGCTAGCCTAATAGCTACAAGGTGCTGGGAAGTACCTGGGAAAGGCAAAAAGGTTACAGAGCTGGCCAAAAATAGCTAAAACTGAAGGTCTGTCATCTTTGGATCTGCAAGCACATTGCTAGAATTGCAAATATCTGGTCCGCTCTTCTCTTTTGCAAACTAGAGGCAAGCACTGAAACTGTAGTTCCGTTTTCACCTCTTTTCAAGGAAAGTTGGGACCGTGAGGGAATTTCAGAATTGCTTCATGTTATTTGTTACTTCGAAGCAGCCCTCTTTGTGCACAAATAAAACATTCACCATCGCTTGGGATGTGGGAGAGAAAAGTTTTCATTCCTCTTCTCACAGGCGTATATAAGCTCCAGGAGCCCTCAGGAAAGAGGAAATTCCTTTCAGATCTATGGGTTGTTCCTGCTGAGCAATCTGAAGTCACAATGTATTTCAATAGTTTTGTTAACACTTTCATGCAGATTTCGGTGAGAGCTTGTGAGGTAGGGGGTGGTAGAGAAAAAACTGCGTGTGGGGGGAAATGACAATTAGAACCTTTTCCAGAGAAGCGTAAATTGCTGTTTTCTTGACTCCCAAGAAAGTCTTCTGACTTGAACGACTTGCTGAGGCCAAGATGTTTGAAAATGCCCTAGACTCAGGTCACACACAGAGGAACTATTTGAACTTTACCAAAGTGGGGAGGAGGGGAACATACTCACAATTTGCAAAGGAGCCCCAGGCACCATTTAATTTGCATAAAAAGAAGGTGATTTCAATGACCCTTAATCTCTGATAATGAGATGTATCCGTGTGGCCACAAGCAGCTGCCCCTCCGCGATCCGGGATTTCCGTATGAAATCTCGGTGCCAGAACTTTTTTTTTTTTGCCTTCCACGTCTTTGCAGGGGTTGTGCCCTGCGCTGCAGAGGAACGGAGGAGTGACCGCTCAGGGCCACCGGGCAGCACCGCTCCGTCCCACCGCAGAGGCTGAGGGATGGGAGCAGTGGGAGAAAGGAGCTTTGTTGGGAAGTTGTGAGACACTAATCAGGTGTGTTACTGATTAACTCGGCCTCCTCTGGAATGTCAATGACTTCTTTTCTTCCAGGCTACAGTATTAGGGGATGGAGTGTTTGTCCCTTTCACATGTACTCCCCCAGTCTAATTTCCACTTATATTGTTAGCAGAGGCCAGCACCTGCTTTTAAGTCATTCTAGCCCCCGAGACGCCGGGTGCCTTTTACATTTTACAGTATGCGAGCCTTGATAAAAGCAAAGTACTGTTTCAAAATATGATGTTAACGAAAATCTTTATCCTCTTACTGTGATAAATCATTCTGTGCTCTTGAGAACAATCTCCTTAAACCTTTCACGGCAGGCTAAGGGTAATGCTAACCTTTGAAGACAGCTAATAAAACAGCCTTCGAAATTTGTGTTTGTATTCCGTGAAAGATCCTGGATGCATTAGAAAAGGTGGTGTCAAGAGTCTTTTTATACATCTTCTTGTGTACAAAACAACTGGATAAAAATGAGAAACTTTCTGTAGAACAGACAAGAGTACTCACGGTTGTCCGTTATCCGCAGTTCCTTCTCTCTGTTTATTTTGACTATGAACCCTCATAAGACTAGAAAGTCTGTTCCTCGCTGGGAATGTTTTCTCACAAGTAGGACAATAATGTCAGACTGACCTAAAGGAGGTTGTTCTCTCTTACATTTCTTTTGAGGCTTGGGGTTTTTTTTTTTCCTTGAATGTGACTTGTTTCAAATTAAGTGAGGCCATCAGAGATGTTCTTCCGTCACTGTCAAGTGACAGCTACCACACTGTTGTGTTAGTGGACATTATGATTTTGTTTAAGTTCAGCTTTAAGCAGTTACTTAACTTCGTCTGCTGACCATACGGAAACTGTTCACTGAGCTTACTTGCAGCATGGATTTTTTCCTGGAGTACTCTGATATCCCAGAGTTTTTAATAGGTGACCAACCCACTTCTGCCACACCTTTGCCATTATTGCCTCCTTGCCTGACATAACCGTGATTCATTTTTTCTAAATCTTGGATTACAAAACCCCTGCAAAACCGTTATTTCTCACTGAAATTGAATGTTTGGGGCCAAATTTTCAAGGACATCAACAAGCCAGAAACCAGAATATTTGCAAGGGAGAACATTCCTGAGGCCAGTTATGGTTACAAAAGCAAACAAACTCTCCCCTAAATGCTAGACAAATGATCACCTTTCTGACCTTTGTCAGATTGCCAGGTCTTTCCGATGGATTTCAGTGAGAATAACAGAAAGACAAGGAGTGCAGGACCAGGGGCTTCTGCTGCCTCATTTTTTTCTTACACCTTGTGCATAATCTTAGGCAAGACACCTCTTTGTTACAAAATCACTTTCAGATAAATAGCTAGGGGAAAGTCTATTCTCTACTTGTGTGGCATCCATGACCAAATCAAAATCACACACGTTTAGTATTTACATTTATTGTAAGTAATGATCACAAACAGAAAACTAGGATTTGTCCTGTTAGCTGCTAATATGAGGCATTGCTTAATAATTTTCTAACAACTGCTGTGTTATGTAGAAATGTTGTGATATCTTATTAGACTATGACAACACAGTTTATCTGGTGGCTACTTAAGCTGGCAAATACGGTGGTTGAACCATTTCCACTTAAGAAATGTTTCCCGGATTCCCCTTATTGGCCCTTTGTAGAAAACTGTATCAGGGAAAAGTGAGATATCACACAAACTGCCGGAATAATGCCTTCTGCTTGGCAGCAGCTGAGCAGTCTTCAGGTAGATCTGAAAGTATTGCTGAATCATCTACACTACTAGAGAAGTACAGAGACCAATAATAATAATAAAAAAAGAAACCTAAGGAAAGCCAGGGGAAATGGAAAACTGTGAGTGCAGAGGAAGGAAAGGCTGGGATCTGGGTGATTATTCTTCTACAAAGCGGTCAACAAAATTAAAAGAAACAAGGAATATTTTGGAAGTGTTTGACTAAGCAAGTGTTCATCCTTACTGACTGTACCTTCACTCAGGAGAGGAACAAACTCTGACATAGGCACTGTTGAGGGTTTCCCTCGCTATGCTGTGATTATATAATTGGAGCTAAAGAAATCCTGAAGTTAGGAATTTGTCTGTCTTTAAATATATGAGATATGGCTGGAAAACCATTTTTTTTCTAACAAAGGTGGCTGAAAGAAAATGTGCTTTTTCAAAATTTTGTTTTCTCTCAAATCACAAAATGCTAATATTTTCAGCAGAACTGGAATACAAGCAGTTGCCTGCTACTGCATTTGGGGGACTTAGATTTCATTACGCCATGAAATAGTACTTCAACATAAATATTCATAGCCTTATGCTTAACTTTAAACAGCTGTTTAAGCGGCTTGAGTTCATAGACCTGGTCTTCATATGTCAAAGAAATGACCAGACACATGCACAGAGCAAAAGCAGAGTTTTTAGAAAGATTCAGAACGAAAAAAAAAAACAACCAAAAAACTAACCAACCCTTTCTGTGGCATTTTTAAAAAGCCGAAAGCATATCTCCCCAGCTTTTGAAATTGGATGCTAAGTGCAACAGTTAGATTTAGGGAAAACAGAAGGCTCTCCTTTGGTTTACACAGTACTGTCTCTTGAACTCCATTTGATTTTGCAGTTACAATTGCACAGTGAATAGTAATGAACTGAAGAACTCCTGAAGCCATATGAAGAAAATCTACATGGGAACTTACTCTGTAAAGTTCACTTGATGTGGAAATGCAGCTCAGTGGGCTAAATACAGCAGACTACAGTATTAATCTGCATTTCCTGCAGTGCTGGGAGCTGTTGTCCAAGCTGCTTAGCATACATCTTGCTGACACTTGGATTCATAATTTTTTATTTTATGTAAATACATAAAACATTTTTTCTGGAAAAAAATTAAGTGCTTTCACTGTACAGTTGAGAGCTGCTCAATAATACTATTTTCTTTTTTTCCTGCTAGAAATGGAAATACATGGCTTGTATTTAGAACTTGGGCCCAATGTTCTAAACAGTTCTAGTAAATAGAGCCTATCGGAGATTCACTGAGCTAATAGCCACCGGATTTAAAAGGCATTTAAAATAATTCCAAGCATTTTTAAGCATTTTTTCTCATTCTGATGACTAGGCATGAATTTCAGTGATGATTTTATCCCTGTCTTTTCATACTAGCAAGCTCACACACAGTGGAAAATTTTGCCTTTGAAACCCTACTCACACTTCTCTTCCCTTCTCTTTTTTGTTACTATCTTCTTTGCTCTTTCTCACCGTGGTGCAGTTTTAAATATTTACTGTGGCTGGATAACCAACCAGTTTCTTAATGTGAAAATACTCTTTTCGGTTGCAAATGCTCCTTTTATCATGCACAACATTGTTGTCCTTTTTATCATTACAGAGTTGTTGCAATTAAAGAAGCAGAAGGCTTCTGAGGTCATCTAGGCATATTCATGCCAGTGCAGGATTGTTCTCTGCAGTATGCTTGATTACTATCTTGTTGTGAAATGTCCATGTGATGGAATGTCTTTGGGTGGTTATTCTTCCCAAATTCTTCCCAATTATGTATCTAGATTATTGGAAAATTCTTTCCAACTGCAACTGGCTTAAAAAGCCCTTTCTGCTTTTTCTTTCATCACTTCCTTTGTCATGGCCATACATTCCCTGTAGCACCTACAAACTCTGCCTCCTGAACAAACACCTCTGGGCCCACAAGAAGCCTTTGCTGAAATCACCTAACGGAGTCTGGAGGAGTCATAGAACATGGAGCCCTTCCTGCGAAAGGCAGAGCTCACATCCCCTGAAATCTTTCAGGCGCAGCCTGTCTCTGGCCATCCAGATTTCTGCTGGGCTCTTCTGGTCGGTCCAGATGCCCTCCGTACAACTGAGATTCACGTTTAAGCTTAATAGAGGGGAAAGTGGTGTGAATGAAAGCAGGTCTGATCCCAAGATGTGCACAGCATCCACAACTCCCATTCATTTTAGCGTGGTTATTCAGCTTTGTATTTTCTTGGCAACATGTCCTGATGGACAGAAGGCTAAAAGGAGGCAGCGGTGCTATGAATAGCTACGCCTGTAATTCTGCGAGGTGCTGAGTGCCCCCTCTCAGATTTCTGTAATGATGGATGTAAGCAAGGCACAAAATGGCTCCACCCATAAATAAAATGGGGAAGAACCCATTTCCTCAATTCAGGTGGTAGCGTATGACCACATGTCCATACGGCTCACTGTTCTCCGTCTCTCCAGAGAGGGTGGTTTTATCCACACTACCTAATGGAAACCATGACGGTCTCATTCCATTCCTCAAACTGCTCTGGAGAGTTGTCTGGGAGACCATTAGCTGGCCTAGGCCAAAACCATACCTGGGAGCGTGCTGATGGTTTAACAGGACAGATAGTGTGTTCCAGTGCTTCAGTCGGTGTCCTAACCTGTTTCCTCTCCATATTTATATATAGCAAGAGAACCCTTAAATACTCTTGCTGTCATTCTCCTTCACATGCATACACTGATCGTGAAACGGTCCTATCGTATGAATTACTTTATGAATTACTCACATTCAGAAAACCCAAGAAGACAAAAAAATCTCTACTGTTTGCAGACCTGTACACTGTATATGTTAATACTATCCTGAGTTAATCTCTGCCCCAAAGATCCTGCAATCTAAATAAATCAGTCAGGCAAGAAATGAAGGAAAGGAGGCATTATTTTCTGTGTTGAGAGATGGAGGAGATTGTGGGTGACATCTAGAAAAGGCTTTAGGAGCCCCAAAGTGAAATCTGGGCACCTACATGTAAAATATGATCATAAGGATCCCAGGTTAACCACTACTAACCTCAAAAGTGCCTATATGCTAGAGACACTGTGTCTAGAGACACAGTTTTTATTTAAAAGTCCCCACTGGCCTAAAATCCTGCTTCTGCACAGTACAACTACATCACTCCTGGCAGTCCTGAGCAGCTCAAAGCCTGTTTCAAGCTCAGGTGTCACAAAAACTTAGAAAAAAGGAGTTTGCCCACCTTTGCTCTGTAACAGCAGTGATTTTACATGCATTATAACACCCAACACATCAAAGTCCCTAAAGAAGGAGTGGTGGCCACTGCTACCTTTAAAAATTCAGCCACAGAGGAGCCTCCCTGCTACATCATAGGTAGTGGTTAAGAGGGTTTCAGGAGGGAGTTGCAGTCGGTGCCCCAAACTCCACTTACAAGCAACAGACTAAACTATGGACTGGGAAACCATTTTAAGTTAATGATAGTCCATGAGCCAGGCACTCATTAAATTAAATGGTGATCAATATTATCAGGGTAGGATGCCAGCTTCTGGTGGTTTTCCATTTCAGTGTACCACATGAGAAACGTTCGATGAAGGCAAACCTCTCTTTGACATGAGAATGACATTTCCAACAGCAAAGATGACCAAGATGGGAAGGAGGTAATTGGGTCTGTGGAAGGACAAAGAGGTCTGCACTTAAAGCAAAGCAATTGTAAGGGGAATGCCTGTTTCGCTCCCTCCTTTTCCTGCTGATAGGAGTACGCAAGCAGGACGCCAAGGAGGCTCATTGCTGCATTTTATTCTCTAGCATGCAGAAACTCAGAAGGGACACCAGGAATGTCAGCTCTCAGTGGCCAGAGGGAGCCGGGAGCATGAGACTGTGAAGGCAAAGGGACTGTTTGGAAGGACTGGGTTAGCAGGAGGCTGGACAACCAAAGCCACAACAGCCCTGGGAAATCCATGACATGGGACATGCAGGGGGCCCATAACCATTGATCTCTGTATAGAGAAGGTCAGGGTTCAGTTTCTTCCTCTGCCTCAGGGGACTCAAGGCTCATGTCCTACCTCCCAGGAGAGCTCTCTGGCCAATGAGCAATATGCTGTTTGGGGTGAGGATGCTCTCTGTCCATCCTGTCCAAGCTGTGCCACTAAGCACAAAGGAATTCATGAAACCAGTGGAAGAATACAAGTGTGTTGGGGTATGCTGCGGGAGTATGGGAGAAACACGCTGGAGTTAGAGTAGGCTGATGGGAGTCCTTGTCACTGATGCTGCTGTATTTATGTGAAATAAAATCCTCCATGCCCTCTGCAGGGCCATTCTTCTTCTCTGCAGTTGTCTGAAGCTCTATCAGTTCAGCACAGACAAGGTGTGATTATTAATCACTGTCCCATCTCCAGAGATGTTACCACCAGGAGCTTTCATTCTCTGACAAAGTGGAAACCTTCAAAGCTACGTTTAAGGAAAACATTTAAGCATACCAAGAAAAAGGGGAGTTAACTGCATGAATGTGGTGCTTCTGTAGGCAGTTTATTAGCACAGATTAGTGTATCTCTGCTTTTCTGTAATAATTTCAGAATGAAAATGGTTAATTTTCACCTTCAATCAATCAGTGTTAAGAACTCTAAGTTATCTCTACGAGAAGATATTATCTGCTAAATTGGAGATTGTCTTATGATGAGCTTCTTGATACAGAAATGGCATATGCAGTTTAATATAATTTCAAAAACCGTTCTTTCCCCAAAAGAAAGAATTTGCATCACAGGACTTAAATTTCTCTCCTTAATTTGGTAAAACTCTCACTGGCTTCACTGGAATTGCCTAGTTGGATATTGATCTCAGCAGGCTACCCATAAAATAGTGTTAGTAAATAATATTTCATGGAATCTAAATGTTGGTAGTGTAAGACATTAATATAGCTTTAAAAAAGTTGCAACATTCAGCTGCAGTTGATTGAGTGAACATTTAACTGTGGATTCAGGTAGACATTGTAGGATGCAACCTTACCCACTGATACCCTTGCAAACTATACCCTTGCTGACCTACCTAACATTAAATTTGATGTATCTGTAAGAGCCAAAGTTCCTGTTGAGAGCAGTGTAGGCAAGCCCTTACTGTAACTGGCAAATTGCAGCATGGTATTGCATTTGTATTGAAGTTCATTCTGAAATGTGCAAAGAATGATCCCAGCTCTAATGTATTTTCAAACATAAATATAAATTTCATCTTTATGTGTATGTATATGTATACATTTACATGAGTGTATGAAAATGAGTGTAAGCCTGCGCTGTCATTTTAGCTAAACTATGCAGGCTGTAACATAAATGCCTATGAACATACAGTAAACACAAAAACACCATAGAAGAACTTGCCTGTTGCAGACTAATGCACAAACATTGCAAAATCTCAGAATCAAGGAAATGTTGTAGCCTCAGTTCAGCCCATTATGTCTATTGTATTGCTTAGGTGTAGTATTTCTCCAAAGGTCTGTGTGTCTCCAGGCCTTTATAATGTAAACCATCACACCTTGCAGTACTAGTTTCATATAGCGGGCTTGTCTTCCCGCAGGTGGAAATTAGTACACTTAGAATGGCTCTTTTACTTGGTGTGCTGCTTCACCAGGAGGCTTAATTACTTCCAAAATTGCCTGCTAACTGTGTGCACCTCACTTGAGAGTTTCTACTCTTCCAAACCGCTTGGCTTTGTAATACAGCTTTATATGTAAAATTACCCAGTATCGCTCTGTACGTTGAGGATGGAGCTCCAAGGGGCTTTGCAGAGGAGAGCTCACCTGTCCACCTGGCAGGCCACTGCAAATACGAGACCTTGTCATTTCTCTGCTTCTATTCCCAATGCCCAACATCACAGCAGCCCCCAGCTGCCATGAGCAACAACTGCATGGAAGCTCCTGAGCAACCCTTGGATCAGGCCAAAGGCTTTTTAGTCCCTACGGCCAAGTTGGAGGCTCTTGAGCCCCTACAACCCATGTCAGGACAGTGCACATGACGCGCTCAGGACCTGCTGAACATCTGAAGCCTTCACCCATGTATTTCTTGTTGCGTTGTCAGAGCACAGGGCAGACTCTAACCTCTCAGCAGTTTGTAAGTTAGCCAATTCTGGGCAAACTCTCAACAGTAAGGCAAAAGGCAGCCCTTGATCTGTTATAATTTAAATCTTTTCTCTCAAGTATGGGTTTCTTGAAAGGGCTTCTCTGCAAAACATCTAAATGGTGTTTTTTTTCGCCTCTTATCTTGTTTTGGAAAATGGGAAAGTTTCAACAAAAAAACACATAAAACAGCCTGAGGTGAATACATGGAAAATATTGGGCCAAACAATTACAGTTTAATGAAGTTAAAAGTCCAAAAGTCTTGGAGAGAAAATTTTAGGTAAACATGATTGCAATTACTAGTTCCACCTTTGAAGTCTTTCCTGACAGTTTTTTTTCTCTCACACATTAAAATAAAGGAATTAAGCATAAGATTTAAATGAACTAAACCCAGGGCTTTTATTCCAAACTGGGTCTCAGATTTAGTTGTGTGAATATTTGTCACCAAACATTAGGATTTCACAGTATCTTCTTGCTTTAGGGCATTATTCAGAAGGCTTTTAGGTTTTATCTTTCTTATTGACAGTAAAGTTTACTATACTGTGGGGTGGCAAACAGATTAGGAAAAGCTCGAGCTCTTCCACCAAAGCTGGATGAGGAAGCAGGGCCTGTGCACTCTGTTCTCAAGACTTCAAACACAACAGATTCTCCCCCCATCATTTTTGCATAATCCAGTGGAATCTGACAAACAAAAGACTCTCAGAAGTCAGATGGCATTTAATTTGAGTAGTAGGTAATCAGTGAAAGAGAGTATCCTGGAGAGAAGGTAATTTGTCTTGAGCTGACAATTTGAGATGGATGTGCTGGGGTTATCTGCAGTGTCAGTTCAGTCAGAGATGAACTGAACTCCATTTCTCTTGCTAGAAGTCTAAATCAACAGAGACCTTGGAGATAATGAGGTATTTAACGGGTTCTCTCTTCTCCTTGCTAAAGATCTCACATCTCTTCTCACACAAGGAGAGCTTGAAAGGAAAAAAAAGGAAATGACAAAAGGGAAAAGAAAGCAGACGTAAAGGGAAATTTGCTTAGTAAATTAACTGTAAGAGCTGCATTAATCTAATCTAACTAATGGTACATTTCCCCCCTCAATTGGAGCAGATCGAGGGAGTCAGATAAACCATACCACTCTCCTGTCTCTTGGCTCTGTTTTCCAAGCTGTGGTTCATGGACCACTAGAAAAATACAGAATGCTTGCTGGCATCCTTGGAGAGATGCTGGGCCTTTTCTTTATAAACTATCACTTTTTGGGCATTGCCTAGGAGAGTGTATAGTAGAATTGGCCAAATCTGAGTTTCTCTTTTGGGGCAGAAGCCTTGTTATTTTAACACGGAGTACAGCCCAGATGAATTCTGGTCACTTTAAATGGGTTCCAATGCCATCCAATTTGAGTTTAAATATGTTCTCATATGTTAATGGGAGAAATGAAATAAAAACCTCATTTTAAGGAACTGAATGCCCAGAGAAACAGAAAAGCTATGAGAACAAATTGCTAATGATGTTACTTTAGAAAATATGTGAAATTCATTTAGAAGAATTGACTATTTTTTTCATTGACTTGTACTGAGGAATAGCACATACTGCAGGGGACAACATTTGAATAATGTGAACCTACTATTTGTTTTATAAAGTATAGGTCTAAATCAAGATTGGCACTATCATAACATAAAGTCTCACAAAGCTTCTAGCTAAAGGTCATGGCTCAAGAAAAAAAAAGATTTAAATCCTGTTCAGGAAACCACTAAAATATGCTCTTAACTTTAGAACTTTAAACTTTAAAGCCAATGGCACTGAAACATTTGCTTAGTATTATGCACACACTTAAGTATCTGTCCTGAATACGAACAGTGAATAACAAAAGAACTAAAAGAACATAGGGTGGCAGAAAGAAAGAATATTATTAAACAATGTTCTTCAAACAGCATGGCTTTAATTTCTTCTGTAAAATATGCAAGTATTTCCAAGAATCTGGCATTCATTTTTGCCTGCCTCTTTGCCCCAGCAACTAAACGTGTATGAATATTCCTATCGATAATTTGAGACCCTGTCTTGCAGCAGTCTGTTTTGCTTCAGAAAAGCAGTATTTGGGTTTCAAAGTGGGTGAAATATCTGCTACTAACAACCCAAACATTTGTTTAGCTCCCTGTTCATACACAGATCTTTGCATTTATACTCTAAAATAAAAAGAAGTAACTCATGTTTTCCTTATGAGTCACAAATCATTCCATTTCCCTATGAATCTCAGGAAGTTTTTGTATATTACGGGCAAACAATTCAAAACAAGACCTCCCATTTTCCGTGGTGTTTTAAATATGGCTGGCCAACACTTTCAAAATTGAAAGTTCTCTTGTTATATATTGTTATCAGTGCAATATTTTGCCATTACAATGTGTTTGAAAACCAATTTTTGCTATAAATGTTTTAAAGAAGATATTTTTTGAGCTCTTGTTGTCAACACGTGTTTGTGGGGGAAGGCGATTTTCTAACCAGAGCTATATTTGACCTCTTACATTTTTCCCCATCAGAATTCTCAGGATTTCTCACCATACTGGGTGGAAAGAGGCATGTTCCCCAGCAGATAGCTTTTCTGTGCCAACAGTTAGGGAAATTTCTGCTCCTTGGAAAATTGGTCCCAGCGCATTAAGACTGAATAGCCAGCCTAGGGCAGAGTTTCCCTAACTGCGGGCTACAATCCCCCCAGGGCCACGAAAGAGTTCAAAGGGGGCTCTGAAGTGTTAGAAAAAACAGTGCTGGTCAGCAGCTGCTGACTTTTTCCTGGCTGGAAGAGCGAGGCTGTGGTTTCACGAGATTAAGTCTTCATCACCAATTCTGGCTTCTGGTATTCCCTTTCCAGCCTTTCCCTACTGCTTGTTTCATCTTCCCTCCTGCAGCGCACGGGCCCCTCAGTTCTCCTGGCGTATTGGTTTGTGGCTCTGCTGTGAAACGGATCAGGAATTTGATCCAATTTGGAGGAAGACACACAAAAAACTAAGTGTTTCTCTGCCAGGCTATTTTTAAGCTGGACTTATTCCCCGCTCCAGTTCATTGCACGGATGCATCCATAGCTGTACTGGTGTAGCAGAAGGAGTGGTGTGTGGCAACCCCGGAGCAAGGGATGAGGAGCAGGAACATGCCATTCTGGCAGTGCTACTGGAGGGCTGTGTTGGCAAAACCGCAGCCACAAGAGGAGCTTTAATTACTGGTGGCAAGAGGTTACACTCTCTAGGGAACGATGAATTGCTTTTCAGTGCCTTAATTGCTGGCAGCAGCTCAGTTCCTCCAGCGAAGGGAAGCGAGCATTTATCCCTAAAGCCAAAATGACAGCTGAGTCTCACTCTCCTCCTGCCCTGTGGGGCACGAATGGCTGCCGACTCAGGGGGCTGCATGAAAACACATTTCAGAAAGGGGCCACCTTTTCCACATGTTTGGAAACACTGGCCTTGGAATCCCAAGGGGATTTTTATCTCTGGGCGCTTATGACAAATCCAGCCCAGTCTGATGGTGAGCAGTATCTGAAGCAGAAGTTTACTGATCTCAGGAGGACATTGTTTGTCCTGTGGAGGACGGTCATGCTCTTGTGTCACTTACCATATTACTTTAATAACCATATTACTTTAATAACTTTATGTTGGTGTACATAAAGTGAAACTTTGATTCAAGGAAGCCACTTCACAATCAGAACCAGCTGATGCTGGTCTTAACAGTTTCAGCAAACAAGGGTTGGTGTGAATTGCCAAGAAGTGGTATAAATAACTTCCAAGACATCGTTACAGCACACTGGCTGAGCTTCATGGAGGGACTCAATGAAAACAGCATAGAGTTGGAAAGCCTAGAACATGGTCTTCTCCTGCAGCGCTTTAGGTGTCAGTGTCAAGAGAAGAAGCGACACATAAAAGCAAAAGTTACGTGGTCCCAGCGCAATTTGCACCACACCTGCCCCATAGGAAAATAGCAGACAAATTCATTCTCTAGGTGAACTCAGCTTCTTTCGTACTCACAGAAAAAAAAATACAGAAATATCGTTTCAGTGGGGGGAAAAAAGCAAGTTAGACATCAGCTGTGACTGTCACTGTTCTATTGTTGCTGATTGAATTATAGCACATGTTTTAGATCATGGCAGATAGTCAAGATTCATTTCGTTGTAATAGTGAGGGAAATGAGAAGTTCAGCCCATAAGACAAAGGGCTGCATTTTAAAAATATCAAAGCTACCTAGGAACTTTCCTGAAATCAGTTGGATTTATTGCCTAGGTGTGCTAAGTTCATACATTCGTAATATATGCATAAAGCCCTTTGGAAAATAGTATTTAGGTTCCTACATCATTTATATGCCTTTGAAAATTTACCAGGAGCCTGTTTATAGGCCAGAGTTGAGAAGCCCATGCCTGAGCATCACACTGGTTTTAAATTGAGACAATGTTATATGAAATCTAAACACCAACTTTATCACCCACATGAAGCCAGAATAAAGATAGACAGCTGTCTCTGACTTTACCCTGCTGCCTTGTTCAGAGACTGCGCAAGATCACAATTTCCACTTCGTGTGGAACCTTTTGTCTGTGGAAGAACCTTATTTCTGCCATATACATAGGTCAGAAACCCCTCACACTAGCTTTATGCCGCATGCTACAACGTCAAGTTTTCCTCTCTGATCTCTGCAAGCGTAGGTGTTCAAGGCTCAGATTTTAAAGTTGCCCATAAAAAAAAAAAAAAAAAAAAAAAAAAAAAAGATAGGAAATTTGCAAAGTTTGAATCCTGATCTGGATTCCGGTTTCCAAAAAACCAACTCACAAATTTACTATGCTTAAACCCAAGGCTCGAGTTTAAAATCTAAGTTCACAAAACCCACTATTATGTATGATGCTTCTGACCCTGCCAACATGGGGACACACACACAATTCAGTGGTCAGCCTTTAGCCTCCACCATTAATCACTCCGACTTCACAAAAACTATTGCTATTACCAAAACTTGTCAACAATATAAGCCACATCATTTAAGTGATGCTGATGTTGTTTTCCTTCTCTTTTAACAAAATAATAAACACTTATTTGCCATAGGAATTGGAAACAAATATGAATGGCGTGAACTTTTAAAGACCTTGTCCCATAGAGGGGATGTGCTCTATTTTCATTTGAATTGATACAGTACAGCCAACCCCAAATATTCAAAACTCATGAATCAGACTGTCTAGCATAAGGGGCTTGGCTTACAAAATTAATATTTTAAAAAATGAATGCATGTTGGGTTTCCTCTCATTTTAGAGCCTTTCAGTGAACGTGGACCAGCATGGCATGTTTTTTTACGGCAACACTGAGGGTCAATAGTTCCCTTGCAACTGTGAATGAAAGCTGAGATTCTTAGAAAATCTTGTATTTTTTTATATATTTGCTGGTTTTTTATATTGACTTGTTTCCATCTACACATGGAACAGGAATTATCTGTGTTAGCAGCTGTATATACAGATGGTCCCTGTCCCAAAGAGGTTACAAGCTAAGCTCAAGCTGAGAAGTGTTTATATATAAACAAAAAAGCTGTTTCAAGCAATCAGTGTGAGGTAATGTTACAGGGTTATCTGTGAGCATTACTTCTGAGAAAGGGTGGAAGAAAGATAACTGAGTGGTTTTACATAAGTGGCGAAAACATCAAGACAAAAGTGCTTGTTTGCAAGTTTGCCTTATTGGTGAGGGATGCTGGCATCCCTGTGCCATCAGTGGAAGAAGCTGACATCTTGACAGAGCTCATAGGCATGGAGGGTGAAGGGATAAGGTATCATAAGATTTGAGAGATGGTTGAAGATGCTGCTGAATTTGCAGACCTGTGTGATGGATGGCATACTGGTGAGAAAAAGGAACAGGATTGCAAGAGAAAGCACACAACACTGCTTAAGCCTGTTGAGCTTACATTTATAGCTAGATTATGAGTTTACATTTATAGCTAGACTATTGATGAGGTAAGCCACAGAAGTGTGCTGTAACTTTTGTCTGGGAGATGCATTTTCACAGAATCTCTGTATTTGGATACGAGTCCTTAAGATAAGCAAAGAGGATAGGGAATTTTAAGGAGAGAAAAGAGAGTACAGAAACCAGAAGGGACATGGAGGTGTGAATTCCAGTGCGAGAAGAGAAAATGTCACCCAGTTAAAAAATCAGATAGCCGTGAGGTGAACCAAAAGGACAAACAGGAGGCTAGGACCAGAGTGATAAAAGATGAAAGTAGGAGAGTCCTTTTGCAGGCCAGCAACACAGCTCGTATATGGGGCATGTGAATCGTGTTCTGGGGGGAGGGCACAAAGAATGGAAAAATGTCATCTGCTACAAGCAGCCCAGGCAGTGGAGTTGTTCAGAAACAGGATTTGAATTGGTGTTTCTTGTATAGTGATGCAGAGAGCTCTGCTCTTGCCCACCCAGTCCAGCTGCCTCTTTAAAAAAACTAAAAAGAGACATAGTACAAGAAAAAGAAGCCCAAACTATGTGACAGCCAGTGCCTTGCTGACAGATATTAGGGCAATGTGGGTCGCATTGTTTTCCAAAATTCTTCACCTCACCTCAGAGAATTATATTTATTTTATGGGTCACAAACGAGGAATTTCTTTTGACTGTCAACCTTGGGTGCATTCTTCATTGCCTCCTTCACACAGCCTGACCAGGAGGCTAGCTGTTAATGATCTGAGCTATTCCAATTTACACATACCAGTGACTTAAAATTCCTGTGTGTACAACTCTTACTGTACTGTATTTCAGTACACTGCAGGCAAACAATTCCATTGTCTTCCATATGTTTCGAACAACAAACATAAAACAGGTGATTAAACTCCATAAACAAACAGGGTTTTCCCAGCAACAAATCAACACCTCTCCATGTCTGGTATTTGTGGAATTTGATAAGCCACCCACTTTGCTCCCTCCCCATTCTTGTTATGTCTGTCCTCAGCCTTCTTCATCTTTTATCCCCACCCTGCTTCACCCAGTCTCCAAAGGCAGGCATTCATTGTTAATTAACTGCTGAAACAGTGCAAGCAGCTTGGTTCATGGGATTGAGATGGGAATGGAGCTTTAGTTCTGAGTTTAAACTGTTTTGAAAGGCCTAAAAGGCATATTTTCTCACTCAGAAGGAGTGAGGGAGGCAGGAAGGAGTAACATGTAAGAGAGAGAGAGAGTTAGGGAATGCAACTGGAAAACCTCAAACCAGTAAATTAAGACACATGTCTTAATCAGTTTGAATGATAGGTTTTTTTAAAAAATCAAAGGTTCTGGTGTTTCTGGTACTTATGTGCTCCCAGATGTAAATACTTGCCTTGTATAATGTTCCTGGGCCAGATACCAATCTCAATCAGAGTGGTGTAAATCTGGACTTATTCAGGATTAGTAAACACTGCCTTCATACAGGAGTTATGCTAGCATAACAAATTAGCTGCCTCTGATTGTGCTGGCTTATCAAGAGTACTTAAAGTTGCAACAATGGCCAAAATAGTCAGAGAAATTGTTAAAAATGACTTCCCATTCACTTTCAGTCAATGTTTTCTAAATATCTTGCACTGGTACCTTTAGCGGTAGAAAAATAAATTACTGTATTCCTTCCACATACAGAAGTTTCCATCTTGCTGTGCTGCCTTATCTTACAGACTGTGTTTTCTATTATTGACAAAATGAAGCCATTAATACATGTTCAGATTCCACCTCTACCAGTAATAAGCTGAGTTTTGGACAACTGAAATGCTGCTGCTATGTGATTTTTCCTGTTAAAAATGCCCAGTCCACTGGGATGGCTCAGTCTGGCTTGAGGTTGTCCTCGCTAATTTTAGATGCAGATTCCGGTAAGAAACATTCTCGAGACTTGAGGTCTATTCTGATTATTGAGGTTATAGCTGCATCCACAGTAACAACAGTTGTTCAATATTCCCATTGTATTCTGCCTAATTAGAACATGATCTGTAGTTGTCTCCAGAAATCCATATTGTATTCAGCTTATTTAGACCTAATGTAATATTAATATCTCTTCCATGGAGTATCCTGCAGTGTTGCAAGTACACTTAGCCTGTGCTGATCAGAAGTGAAAGCGTTTCATTCCATAAAGAAATTAGGAGCTCTACTGCTGTCAAATTCAGCAGTTAAATGAAGCAGAAACTTAGTTCAAAGGCCAACTCCTGGAAGCATTTTCCTTTGCAACATTTCAAGAAGCAATACTTCCCTTTTGGGATTGTCCAGGAGGACATGCTTATAAACTAAATGCCATGCCTTCTTAACAATGACAAATATTTCATGTCTAGTAAAAAAACCCAGAGTGTGTGAATTGAGCAAACCAAAAGGGAGAAATTTATTCAAAAGATTTTTGCTGCACCCTCTATCCTGGGGGAAGGCTGGGACTTGGGAAGTCCAATTCTCTCTTATAATCAACAGCCACATGATGAAATGCAGCGATTCCCTTCCTATTCGATCAGGCAGGTTGCCCAGAGGCCAGGTACATTAGTCCTACAAACCCGTGGATACACCTAAGAAGCCGGACGCGGAGCGAGAGCAGCTGGCAGAGAGGCTTCATGTCTCTGCAGACTGCCGTTGCGGGGCATGATCTATTCCCAGAGCAGCATGGCTTCCCCTAACCTGTATTCCCCTGCTGCCTGCTTTTCCTTTTCCTCTTCAGCTTCCTTCTTCTCTGATGTAGGTATAGAGTATAATACCTGCGAGGACCCGGGCACTCTCGTAATTGTAAGTAATAATCACCAGCACAGTAATGAAAGGGCAAAGGATCGGGATTTCTGGCTTCTGTTCCCTTGGAGTCTTGGGTGTTCTGCGAGTCTTCTTTAGATGTGCTAATAAGGAGCGAGATGCTGAACTTGAAGAACCCGGATTTAAATATTTTGACCCACAAGCGCAGATACAGCAGATAGTTGAAGGGATTTATCTGGGAGTCTTTTCTCAGGTGAGGAGCAGGCAGGGCAGCGCTGTACCCTGAAGGTGTCATGCGGTTTATCTGCCCACGGCTGCCTCTCAGATCCCCGGCTGCTCGAGCGGAGGCTCTCTTCCCGTCTGCGAGGGAGCAGGGCTTATCAGCAACATCTGAAATGTCGTATGTTTTACCAAGATCTTTTCACCAATCACGGGGGTGTTTTTAATCACTCTGAACAGGAAATAGCATGCTATATAATTATCATGGGAAATATAATTAGCAAGCGTAATTAAATGGGCTTGACTGCGTATCAGACTGTTTCTCGATTTTTCACTCAATCCAGCTGTTTCTCACAAGCTCTTTACTTTGAATACTGGTGGTCTGCGACAGAACCTCTGCACAGAATGAAGAAAGAATTACTTCTTTAAAAGCTATTCATTTAAGCTAACTAGGCCAATTTATTTAAATGCAATCATGACATTTTCCAATACAACCTCCTTTACTTATTACTTTAGATGCTTCATTTTGGAATGCCTAGATTCATCAAAAATATTCCAATTTGAATGTTTTATAAAACCCCAAGTATATAAAGTCACTGATGGCATGGACTGGCTGTTTATTATGTGTTTGTTTAATGTGTTGCACAATGGGGGCCTGATTCTTGATTGGATTCTCTTAAGTGCTACCAGTATATACAAATAAATAATGATGATAAAACAAGTGTGGTTGATTACTGAGTACAATGCTGTTTTATGATGATACTTTTTCTTCCTGCTCAGAAAGGAAGAAAGGAAGCGTTCTGAATTACTGGAGAAAATATTCTGTCTTCCCTCCAGTAAAGACCATAGGCTCCATAATACTGCAATAGTGTTACAAATGTTGGGAAGGCTCTGTTGAGAAAATGAGCATAACTATATTTTTATTTGAAAAACTACCTTTTTTTTTTTTTTTGTCCCCGTGGCTGCTCTTTGGATTGAGTCATGTAAAATAGCTGAAAGGATTGAAGAGTTTGCTGCCAGTGAAAGAGGCAAATCCATACTCTGCCCTTCCTGTGAGCAGGACGCTGCCCTCACGCTGGGGCTGGTGCTCATATGACCCCTTAGCAAGCTGATTCAGCTCCCTGCGCCAGCAAAAACCTAAACTTCTCTTTTTTTTTCCCTGGGTTGCCTGAGTGAGCTGGATTAGCTCACAGAGGCAGATGAGCACTCATGTCAGCGACGGGGGCGTGCAGCTCCGTCCACGCAATGGCTGGGGTGGTAGGGGCCCAACCCACTCCCTTTCAGCAGAAGCAGGCACCTAGATCAGCCCAGCAGTCTCATCTGACTCTACTTATCACTGGAGTCAAGTGGTGAAGGGAAAGGGTATCTGAAGATCGTCGTACGGCATCTCCGCAGTCAGGAATGTTTGAGATGTTCCCATACGCCAGCGTGCTTCGCTGAATGACACTAATTCTTAAAGTGAAAGAAAACCCATCACTATTTGGTCAGTTTTTTCATGGACCAGGCTCATAGCCCTTTTTTGACATACATGTATATGATTTCATTACATGGACATAAGCAGTGGCAGAAAATGCATTTTAAAGTTCTTCATTCAAACGGCCACACTGTAAGTGCTTGCAGCCCACAAAAAGTACCCTGTGACTTACTGGCCAATTCAAATCTCTTCCAATGAGTAGATGATTCTATTTGGTCCACAGATAAAAAGTAATGGTTAAATATTTTGTTCTACAATTTTGTCCAGTGAGTAAATTCAAGGAAGATCCTATATTCTCAAGAACACTCAGTGACCAGGGAAAGAAAATAGTGTAATAAATTATTAGTTCAGGATGTGTCACTACAGGTAAAATGTTGTACTAACTATAATTGTAAGACGTGATCATATTATCATAAACTGTGAATGCGTGTGCTATCAAATCACCCAGCTGTATAAATCTGATTTGTATCAGGCCTGCGTACTGAATCACATTTCTATTAACTTTGCTAGGCACCATGATATGTGGTTTATGCTAACTTTATGCCAATTGTGAGAGGACAGGCAATACTTGATGGTGGACTAAGTTAAATGGTGCAGACAGGCGGTACCTGATCCAGTGAGAATCCTGCCAGTGAAAAATTAACCTTTCAACAGACTGTTGAACAACTGAGACCATGAGAATGATCTGCATTTTGTGTCACACAGCTGTGACATTTTTGATCTGGTAGCAGCACTTCTAACCCCAGATTTAATATGATGTCAAGCCATGGCCTGGGTACATTGTGCAGGTCTCCAAACCCTGTGTAGCAGGAGCCGACTGCATCCTTTTTATAGGCAAAGAGTGGTTAAAGTAGGAAACAGCTTCCTCGTGCTCACTGGAGGATCCAGGACTCCATACCTGTAAACCATCTTCATCAAACCAACAGGCTATGCTGTATTTTTTGAACTTTAACAAATATTAAATACCTTATGTCTTACTGAATATAATATAATCTAAAGAAACTGGAGAATGTATGGCTGACATAATTACTTAATACCAAAATGCTTAAAGAAGTTAATTTCCGGGGTGATAAAAAAGCAGAAGTTTAATTTATAGGCATAGTGAAAGGATTTAGCTATCTTATTGCTTCATGACAAAAACTACAAATCTTTTCTCATGCCAAGTGTAGGGGAAAAGACTTGACTTAAACAGAAGCAGTAAACTCAATACAAAGTTTCTCCTAAATCAAAGATGTCAGATAGCTTTTCCAATGTGTGACTTAAGTCAGTATTTCCTGCAGTCAAGGGAGAGAAGCTGGCCACAGCACTTTACAGATAGTTAGCTGAAGAGGACTTGACTGATGCTGAGAATCGTATACCACTTCCAACCAAAGATGCCTGACTGACCTGATAACCACAGAGTAGCAAATGGCAGTCGATATAATTAGCGCCCCTCTAATTTGCCTGGTGTCAAAAATGCCAAACCCCAAATTCCACGGTTTCTTCTCTAAGCATACAGTAAAACTAGTCAAAACAGCTATAAATACATTATTTCCCCTGTATCTGCACATTCCATAAATAGTACAAATATAATTTTATAGCAATAACTGAGACTTGGATAGCGGGACTATCTGCTCAGATTCACAGTTGTATAGTTTAACTTCTACCATTAGACTCTGAACTTGGAAAAGATTATGGAGTATAAATCAATTCTTGCTTTTACAACAAAACCATGTGCAACAGGGTGCTTGCTTGTTCATGAACAGGCTGACATAACGCTAGCAGCAAACAAAACTTTTCAAGAGCAGAGATCATCCTGCTTCCACTGAAATCAGTGAGAATGTTGTCACTGCCTTTGAGAACCGGGTGACAGTACCCTCTTTTATGTACTTTTAAAGGGAGTTTCTTTTTTTCTGCTTTTCTTGTATTTTTCTTTATTTCTTGAGAAATTATTTTGTAACATTTTTTGTGTCTGCTCCTTTGTAAGTAGTTGTACCAGGCTAGGTCTTTTCAGGTAGTGAGAACCAGAGCAATTCATTTTACATCAGATTGTGTCCTGTGCGGTTGCATAAGCATATGCAAATCAGAAGGAGACAGTAAATACCGGGTGCCCAAAGAGCGAGCAGATGCCACAGAGTTGCCAGCAGATCTTTCATTCCCTTTGGGAAGTCCTGGAAATCCCAGTGCCTTCTGAGGCTGCAGAGCACCGGCACATTTCAGTGACCAAAGGGAATCAGAGCAATGGTCCAGCCGTCCACAGGCCAGGCATTGACTCCAGGATGGTAGCTTGTGGTGAAGGATGACAGCAGCTAGATGTGGAGTAGCTTGTCCATTGTGGACATACTTTTTGTTTTATGTTAGGATGAGGTATGCGTAGCTCACTTGGCCAGTTTCCATACTGACGACTTGTTGATTATCCTCTGAAGTCATCAATCACTTCTCTGTTTGCTTCGGCAGGAGTTGGATAGAGTTTTTTCTGGCAGTTTATAACACCCATTTTATCTATCTTCTGTCGACGCTTAGTTAGTGCTAAATTGAAGTTAAATAGATGAGGACAAAATCTGCCGCATAAGAGAAACTCTGTTTTTTCAGCAACTTAGTGATTAGACCACCAGTCCAGATGCTGGGAGACTGGGGTCGGTTTTGTGTACAAGGGCTGGAACTGATGTCATCCATTTCTAAACTGGTTCAAGATTCCTCAGTATCGAAGGCAAATAAAATTTTAGTGGAGACACTGGATCACAGGTGGAGCTAACTGAAATAGAGAGCCAGTATGAGAAACCAAGGGAGTTGGGTTTTGGTCCTGCAGAGCAAATGCTGGGGAAAACACTGCTGGCAGGGGGTTGCCTCTGCCTGAGCAAAAGCCATCGTCCCAAGCAGCTTATCCTGCCCGAGGCACTCCTTGCAGGGTTTTTGCTGGATATCTGACTATAAAATGTAAGAACTGTAGATGGGCGTATTATAAAACTTCGGTCCCCTCTATGGAAAAGCTGTTCCTACCTTACCTGAGAATTGACGTATTTTCATACCCTGTTCTCGGTCTTCCAACCAGATACTTTGACCTCGACCACTTACCACCAGCAAGAAGCCAATAGTGCTTCATTGACCTCAGTGGGTTTTGTCTGGGCCACCCCTTGCTCAGCTGTATTTGGTTATCAGTGTGGTATTGGCAAGGTCCAGTAAGTACTAGGTAACAACAGGGACTAGTAAAGCCAACAATGCTTGTCATATAGCTTACTATACTTAGTGCAGAGAATGTTTCTCCATTGCTTATAGTGGACTGCCAGATGTAAGGGAGCCCACAATGACTGTGTGTAAAGAAATAATGCTAGTGTAGAGTCTAAAAACAATGCTCTTTTTTTTTTTCTTGTGAAAAAATGGAAAAATACAGAAAATGCTTTGTGGCATAACAAAATTGTGCCCTAATACTATCCATCAGATACAGTACCTATTATGACAGAAAATTCTTTTCTGATATACTGCCAGAGTTAAAATGACACACACCTTTGAAAGACAAAGCAGTATATTAGCTCCTCTTGCCATTGAGAAAACACTTAAGGACTAAGCTGAAATGACAAATTGCTGTCTTGTTAATTATACCTTAAATTCTGGAAATAGCAAACCATTTCTAAGCGTTTGTTAGACACAATTGAAAATTGTTCTGTGTACCACTGTTTGGTTATTTTTGCTCAGGGTAACTGCATCAAGAGTTACTTAATCTGAATCTACCCAGGGCAGAAAAAAGGTTTGCATTTCAGGAAAATAATCAACATTGAAAAGCTGAACCTAATAAAAAGCCAGGTATGGATTTTTTTGTAGGAGAGGTACTGTATCCACAGGGAGGAGGTGTATGTGTATGTGAGTATACACTTCAGCAGCATGGTACTAGAAAATGTTCTAATGTTTTATGTTCAAGTTCAAGTCCTTTTTGTGAGTTAAACTTGTGGGGAATGTAATGTCCATTCACGTAACAAGTAAAGCAGAGAAATAATAATTTTCTTCTATAAACAGACCTGGACAGCTTGCAGAAACCTTCTAAATATTGATTCTGTTCAGTTTGAGTTTCAAAATCTGAGAATTTCAGTAGAACCTGGGGAAAGCTTTATGAATTGATTTAGAAAACAAAAATGTATTTCAGTTATTTCAAATTATAGTAATTATCGCTTTAAATAATTACGCTAATTTTCATTTAATTGTGTGTTTGAGGGAAGTAACAACATATATTTGTGAGAAAAACACATGATAAGGGAACAGGTGTTCCCCTGGAATCCCTTAAAGTGCTGTTCCCTGTTTTTCATGTGGTTGTCCCTTATTTCTATTCATAAAAGTGGTCATCTTAGTGGAAAGATCAAAAACGATTTTGCATTCAAAGTCCTTACAGTCCAAATCCTGCAGTGATGGAGCCAATGGTTTTTTGGCTTAACCCATGCATGGGGTTTTTTTGCCAGTAGTGCATCTGTATGGTTTATATGGTAACACCGTACTTCCCATGTAGGCAGGACAAATCTCTCCCTGCCTGCAGAAGAAGGGTGTATTCCTGAGGAAGCCCCTCTCTCCCCAGCATACCACACGGCCGGTCTGATTTCTCAGTGTCAAAACTGGAGAAACATTAATAACAGGTGGGGAAGTGCTAGGGCGCTAATGCAGTTTGAGAAAAAAATCTGAGAAACTCAAATGTCTGTTTTCTTCTTGTTTTAATGTGGCTGTTGTGTGGGGTTACAAACCCATGTTAAATATCTCACCTAAAAACGTGTATGTCTTGGTGACTTCTATTCTGCCGCTTTTTTGGATGACCAAGTGGCAATAATAAACACAATTAATTTGGGTTTTTAAATAATTTTGAAATTACGGATTCAGATAGAATAGGAAACCAACAATCACAGTAATAAATGGTTATTCCTCATACAGGATCTTCTCTTTTTTTTTTTTTTATTCTTTTTTTTCCACTAAATACAGCTTCACAATAAAAAATAAGTGCGAGTTTTAGGAATTCTTTTCTCTGCAGTTGCAATGCAGCGCTCTTGGAAGTGGATGCTGCAAATCACACAACAACGCAAAACGCAAGGCAAATGAAAAATCGGAAGGATACCCCGTTGCAAATGCAGGGGAGTTTAGGCAAGAAAATGAGATTAGTTGAGTCTGAATTTATCTAGAATAACAGAAACTACATCCCACCTCATAGCAAAACATCCGTCAGGTCTCTGAAGACCCTGGGCAAAGATTTGGTTTATTTCTTACCCAAAGGACAGCCACAAATAAACTGGGAGGGTTTGACCCGGCTTTTCCAGTCCCTCAACGCGTTATTCCAGCATCGTGGCCGGAGCCACCCAGCGAACAAGACGGGAGGAAGGAGAGCTGCACCTCCCCGGGCAGCCCCGAGCTGCCGGCCGGGCTCCCCCGGGGGTGATTCCCGCTTACGGGGTGCATAAGACAAGGGCTGACCGAGAGCCACGCTCTTTATTTCCCCGACAGTCTCACTTTTCCCCTGCGCGTCCCTCCACCCGCAACGCTGGCAGCGGCCACAGCAGCCGCACACCCTTCCCGCCGCCCAGCTGCGCTCGCCTGGGGAGCGGGGAAGCCGCAAGGGACGAGCTGCGGGGATGGAGGAGCGGGACACCCCGGGGACACCCCCCGGGACACCCCCGGGACACCCCGGGGACACCCCCGGGGACACCCCCGCACCGCACCGCACCGCGCCGCGCCGCGCCGCGCCGGCAGGGCGGTACCTCGCCGGGTGCGCCCGCGCCTCTGATTGGCCAATCCCGCGGGCGGAGCGGCCAATGAGGCGGCGCGGCAGGCCGGCCGTTGCCAAGAGGCAGCGCGGGCACCGCGCGGGGGTGCGCGGCCGCGGTCCCTGCGCCCGTCGCCGCCCGTTATGGCCCGTTATGGCCCGTTATGGCCCGTTATGGCCCATTATGGCCCATTATCGCCCAGTGCCGCCACCGGCGGCCGTTACCGGAGAGCCTCGCGCCGTGGAACGCTGCGGAACCAGGGCTACAGAGCAGCGTAGTCCTGCGGGGCCGCTTGTTGGTGTGCTGGAAACGAAACTCTGCCTTCTCCAGCGTGCGCCTGCCATGAAGTAATTTTTTTTTTTTTTTTTTTTTGGTGCTGATTGAAATCATCTGTTTTCGGTTCTCTGACAAATTAATTGAACTTTCCTCTGACTCAGGGGCCTTCTGACTTTTGAAGCAGGTTTTGTCTACATGCCGTCTCCCAGATGAACACAATTTAATTTTCTAGGCTTTAAATGAACTTTATGTTTCCAGAAAGCCAATGAAAGAAGCATTTGTTCTGGTGATAGCATTTCAAGTTTTACAAATATGGCACAAGAATAGAAGCCTGTAAAATGTTGATTTTACTGCAGCTGATAACCAACTCCAAAACGTGTTAGATCCTGAGATGCATAGTACCGATAATGTTGTGGGCTATGAGTTGCTTTCTTTCAAGTATATTACAAGAATCCTCCTTAAATAACTGCGAGAGCTCTTGCAGAGCTGAGCTGGGGCAGTGTCGAGCCTGTGCCCATTTGCTCTGTTGATAAAAGAACTCCTGATTAAGGCCACGGTCCAGTTCAATTTCATTTCGTATGGCTAAGCAGGAGTTGCAAAGTTCAGCTAGAGTCCAAATCCCCCCACCCCCAAGTCCTGCATCCAGGGTTATGATTCGGGCTCCCTAATGGCACGGCTCGTTCCACCATTCTCGTCATCTACCCTTGAGGACTTTTAAAACTCACCTTTCAAACATCATGAGACAAATTCTGCTTTCAGGTACCTGAATGTTGCTGCCTGTGATCGTCCTCTGGGTATATCCAGGATTTGAGAAGTGACTCAATGCAGTAAAGACAAGGCTGTGCCAGGCTTGGAGACTGATGAAGGAGCACTGAAGGTGCATACCGTTTGCCATGCTTAGCCGAGTCTGTATGTATACTCTGCATTTTTCAGTTATACCTGTTAATTCTCCCTATTTAGAAAAGCACCAAAGCACGTAATTAACTCTGTGGGCTTCTGCTCTCGTTCACTGGGGTAGATTTAAGCACATTCTCAAAGCTAAGCACATGCTTCCATAGTTTGCTGAACACAGAATTAAGAGAATCTGCTGTATTTCTTGGCCCATCTGAGTGTTTATTCCATTTTCTCACTCCCCTCATCCACTCTAAAATCCAAATGATTTGTAAACTTTAATTAATTTCTCTTTGAAACTCTCCTGGGAAATAAGGGTGTTAGTTTTGGTCCTTCATTTACATAAAATGCAAGTGACACTGAAAGAATTTTATGAGGCTATCGGGAGTCAAACCCAAATTCAGTCCTGTGCTTTGGCTGTGGTGACCACAGCTCAGAGAACCAGGACCTCAACCAGCTCTAACTGACTGCAGAACTTTTATCATGGGCTGACCTTCACACCGTTTCTAGTTCTTTAGCGTCTAATTTACAGTTGCTACTTTGGAAAGTCAAGCAGAGAGCACTGAGTTAATTGAAAGCCTGTGTTCCACTGAAGTGTTAGAAAAGAATTAAAACATAGATACTATAATCATAATAATAGGTAGCTGAAATTTCAACACAAAACCTCAGACCCAAACATTCCCAAATACCAGAGAAATATATAAGTGAATCCAGACTCGTACATTATGATTTACCTCTTTCCGTGAACTGGCCAAATCGCCCCCCCCAATTCTGGCTGCATCTGAATGTTTCAGTCAGCGTCTTCAATTTCACTGAAGTTTTCAATCTGTTGGCAAATCTGAGCTTTGCAGCTTGCACCGATTTTTAATTTTTAATTCAGTTATGTTACCATTTCTAGGACTGCCACTTGGAAGAAATCATCCTTTGATTTCTAAATGAAGCAAAGTCAGCAAAAGACTCTCTGCAAAGCTTTATTTAATTACCAGTAGTGGGTGAATTTAGAGCTGTTCCATGCCACTTTCGCACAATCTGAGATCTGAGTACAACCGCGGTTTTCAGACCTGTACGTACCCTCAGGATTGCTGGTGCTCTCTAGAGAACAGAAAAAAATGGCAGGAAAATGTCTTAGTCGAATGACACATTTTAGGATGCTGAGTGGTTTGCAATCTGCTCGCGTAATAATGTTGATAATGATATTCAGTGTCTTTGCTTAAGCTTTTCTGTATTTATTATGCAAGCCTAAGAGGTCTGTCAAAAACGTAGCTAGAGATTGGACATGGAATCTGCAGCTGTTCAAACTTTTTACTATCCGGCCACAATAGTTACTAAGGCACATTGAAAACTTTCTGTTGTGAGTGTACTATTAACACTTCAGGGTTGTGAAGCAACATGAAAAACAGTCGCTGTTTCAGGCTTTTTCAGGAATATCGTGGAAAAGGATGGCTATATTCATCTGGACCACCCATTCCTATCCGGTATTTTCATTGTATGCAGTGTTGTGAAATGAAAGTGCACTGGATGCATGTAACCCTGTTATGAATTTTCAGACTTTCATTCTATTGTGGCAAATGCCAGGTAAAGGAGATTTTGAGTCTTTTTCAGTCAAAACTCCCATTGACTTTAAAATTCTCCTTGCAGACCCTTACAGTTTTACTTGAATAAGAAAGAAGCACAAAGTGTAAAGGAAAGGCCATCAAGTTGTTTTGCGGTTCTGGGATAATGATGGGGAGTCATTCTTGTGCCCTAGATGAAGGTTGCTGCTGCGTGATCTTGAGGGTTTTAATGTGCATCTTTATAATGTTTTATGTCAATACCGAGTTATAATGTGTATGAAAGTACATTGAAATAGAGAAGACTTGTTTGTGTTTAGACCTTCATCAGATTTCATTTGCTGATGTTTAACAATGTCTTTCAGTTCACTTTTAAAAGATCCCGAATTTTTATTGTATGTTCATACAAATTATGTGTATATTATTATGCAACTCCACAGCAATAGAACATACCATGCAATTTTATTTTACCATAGAATTATAGTTTAGTGTCCCAGCTTTTAATACAGTGAAAAGTATAGGCAGGCAGTAAATGAACAGGTAGCCAGTAGATATGACCCAAATATCACCCAATGGTGTCAACTCAAAACAGTACAGAATGTGAAGCAAAAGGGATTTGACCTCTCCTGTGTTTATATGTGTGAGTGATGAAGGATGCTTTTTCCTTTTTTTCTTTTTCTTTTCTTCCTTTCCTTTTTCCTCTCCTCTCCTCTTTCCTTTTTTCTTTTTTCCTTTCCTTTTTTTGTAAGAAGACAAGGAATGTACAGGTTTTGTCAGAAGTTTTACTCCTGCCTGGCTTCTAATAGTTCCTTTTGCTCATCTTTGTGTGACGCTAGGATCTACCTGAATTTGCCTCTCATTTTCCCCCTTTCCCTGTAGCAGGAGGTAATTAGATTTGACATGTCTCCCTGGCTGAGATTGATATCAAAACTGTGGGATACAGTGTCAGGATCAACTTGCAGATAGGGAGGAGCAAGAGAGGGGAAGGCTGGTGACCTGACTGCCTGTGCAACACCACATGGCCTGGGGAAGTAGGAAGGAAAAGCAGTGAAGCTGCCTTCAAACTGTCTTCTTCCTTGGCACAAAGCAGGGAGAGAAATCTGTGCGGGGCAGCTTTGGCGAAAGCGCAAGAGCAGACATCTGGGCATGGAGCCACACCATCTGAAGCGTGCAACAACAAAGTCCTTGATGATAACCAAGGTATTTTACAACAATAATTACTTTGAACTGTGAACCATGCTTCAGAATATCTATGCAGTTGTGAGGGAGTGAGGAATGAAACAGATTTTGTAACTATAAAATAAATTTTTTCTGTCATTCTTGTACAGGTTGTCAATGCAGAATTTGGTCCCATTTTATTACAGAGCATATGGAACCAACTATTACAGTTTTTTTCTTCTATCAGTATATGCCTTTAGCTCTCCAAAACACCAGAAGAAGCAAAACGCCCTTCTTGGGTCAAACCTGTCTTACCTTTGTCATTATGGAATAGTCCCCTCAACTTCAATGCAGTTATTCACGAGTCAGCCAAGTATCCCGTGTCCCTTGGAAAAAAAGGAATTGAAAGTACCCGTGATTGTTCCTTATGACATTGGCATATCTGTAGCAAAACTTCACATTTCTAATCTAAACTGAGCAAAGTGCTCTTAAGGTGACAGATAATAAGGGAAATGAACTTGAGGAATCTTGTCCTGGCTTTTAAGTTGAATTTCTCTTCATCTGTGTTCATTCCGCTTGTAATTCGGTTTGTTTGCAAATGGAGCTTGTTCAGGAAGGCAAAGTGTTGATTAGCAGCCAACACTTCTTTAATAACGGAACAAAATTAGTTTTGCAGTGAAGGAGAATTCACTTCAGGAAGAAACAGGAGTAACTTGTAAAGATTACATCAACCAAACAGGAAATGGAAACAGTCCCATGGGGTTTAGGTAGTTTTGATTGCAATGCCAAGGGTGTAAATTGCTGAACAGCTTTGGCTGGCTGGAGCTGTTGTTGGCTTTCCCCATCCTCCTAACTGCTCCTAGGTGTCCACTCCTGCCTGAGCCGTTCCCCTTACATCTGGATCAAGCCCCTGAGCTGCCTTACTGTGCCTTCAAGGCAAACATGGCTGGGGGAGAATTGCTAGCAGCTGCTTACGGTGCTTAGTCATTACTGCCACCGAGAACCACTGTTTGAGATGACAGCTGAAAAAGTATTTGCAATGTGTATTTACAAACCATTGCTAGACAGATTTTGTCTGCACGAAGCATTTTGTCAAGCAATTTTGAGCAGGAAGTAAATTCAGAGAAATAGATGCTCTTTTGGCCAAGGAAAGTATATGTGCAGATTTGTATATTGTCTAATATGGCTACTCATGCTGCCGTAATATTAAATAAAGGCGGTGCAGCTATGAGATGTAGCAGGATGGATTTTTTTTTTTCTTGGACCTATTTTGGTGATGGATTATGTCAGTTAAACATTTTGGGAAACAGAAGTCACTTCTCTATAGGAACTTACCAGCAGTACTCACAGCTAAAGCACAGATAGTCAATGTTTGAATGCGTCCCGATGCCAGCCTTGAGTCAATGACTTTTAAAAGCAGCATCATGTAAATGTGTCTGAATAAAATAGGAACAGATAGGAAGCAGTTCCTGAGACTTAAGTGAACGACCTTTCTTGCTGTTGTTGTTTCCAAATGTTTGGCAGACTCTCCTCTGACCACTATATTTCATTTCCATGCACCCCTGTACTTCCCAGTTCCGGCCAGGAGCAGAAGCAGAAGTAATAAAACACTGCAAGAAAAGCTATTCTTGTGATATTTCCGGTGCTACTGGATGCAGCACCAACAGGAAATCTCATGAGAAAGACTGTTCCTTCACAGTTTCCAGGCCCACTTTGGAAACCCAAGTGACTTGGTTGAAATAAACAGCAAAGAAGCTTCAGTCAGCTTTGGTGAAGAAAACTCCTTCTCCCAGCATTTCTGGTCCAGTCCTCCTTACTCCCAAGGTGCACAAGCCTTCTGACAGATGGTGATCACAGAGAAGACAGTTCTTCATGGTCGGCTCAAAATAGTCTGAACGTGCATTTCCACCCAGTTATCTAACGTGAAATGAAGACACCTGCAGACATATAGCCCTCTCTCTTCTAAAACGCACCAGTCTTACTTGAGAGCCCACCGTGCTTCAGGATTGCAGCCTCACTACCTCCACACGGAAGCGTCTGGTGGTGATGATTTGCAGCAAGGAGGCTGTCCCCCTCTCGCTTCAGCCCACATGTGTGTGCTCCAGGAGGGCTCCCAGTCTCCCAAGAGGCTGAGGTGGTGGAGAGGGAAAAGAGTTCAGAAAAAAAGGGGAAAAACTGGCGGTCTCACAGCCAGCTGATGCAGGAGCAGCCTACAGAAACCATCGCAACATACACAATAAAAACCCACTAGCCTTAGGAGCATTCATATGATTCTCATCTTTCCTTTCCTGCTATTCCCCCCCCCCCCTTGCTGCTTTTGTGTATTATGTACTGTAAGCAGGGTGGGGAGGGAGCTGTGCCTATTCATTCAGTTTGCCTAAAATGTTAGGTTTCGGGTGATAATTCAGTCAGTCCAAGCCACGTGCTTGGAACGTTTAATACCGTTTTCTAAGTCCAAGAATTACCATCTAGGGATCAGTCCTCAGCCCACAGAAAGGGGACCTTTCCTTTGACTTCACAGGGCGGCAGATCAGGTCCACCGTGATCTGCAGATCTTAAAACTTCCCTGAAATGTTTTGCAGAAGCTCTGCCATTCAGCTTGCTGATGGACACACATGCTGTCAAGGATGATGACTCAGATGTAAACCTTTCCTGAAGTGTCACTCTCAAGAATAAATGCCTTCCCTCTCGGTAACTGATACAGTATTTCTGGCTCTCCAGCTGTAATACCAGATTGCATTTGCAGTGTCACTTTGGCAGTTAAAAACCCTTGTCATAGTCATCTGCTTCAACACCAAGTGTCTAGTCCAGCTGACTGTGGGCCTCTTTGTTTTCCTCACATGCAGCCAGGATGCAGGTTTCTAGTGATGTTTGATACTCGGGACATTTGGAGATGGAATGTAACCACTTAAAACTGTTTGGTTTGTCACTTTTGGATTTGCTACATAAGGCTCTGTTAATACAAACGGGCCTGTTTATAATATTCATCAGACAGTGGAAGAAATTCCTCTGATGTCTGTATAATGCAGCGAGCAGACTCCTTGATTATTAACATACTGATCGTGTACTCTTATTTCAGATGTTAGCTCAGCACTGGGGAAAGAGAGCTGGGGGAATAAAAAATGCAAGACGCATGACATGCTTGGGATTTGGTCTGTGAAACTGGAAAAAATATTTACACGGTTAGATCGTATTTTTATGTCATTCTTTCCTTTTATGTAATATTTGGAGAAGCCGCCGAATTTTCAGTTCTTACCCAAATCAAGCCACACCTCTGAGCACTGGAGCAATCATTGCAGGAGAGGGAATGGGAGCAACATGTCCCCATCCTTTCTTAATGCTTTCATTGATGTACTCATTAGTGTTGGCACAGCGATCATCTGATGCATCTCAGCCTTCCCCCAGCACTTCCTTAAGCTCCACATTTACATATGTGCTTAACTTCCAGCGCAGGGGCTGGGACGCTCAAACCTTGCGCCTCCTCGTATGCTTCCCCGGACCCTGCTCCTGTTTGTGGTTGCTAGATACAGCAACCTCTCCCACTGCGTGTAGCTAACCAGATCTTCATTGCCAGCCCTCCATAAAAGCTGCAGAGTAAGGAATCCTGCGTTGCTTGCTGGTGTGTGAAAATAGTCCTTCGACTAGAAGTCGCAGCAATCGACGTGCTTAATATTCTCCAGCCAGCAATAACTTTGGTGGGTATCGGTTGCTGCATCCTGTCACCAGTTACTTACCCGTTTACAATACTTTCATTTATTAATAGGGCTTTTTTGATGCCTTAGTCATAGAAAATACAGCAGATACTTTTTGCATTACTCAGTGTTTTCATCCCTTGGGTATTGTATCTTCTTTTAATTTACTGTTTGTTATTTTTGTGAAGGAACTTTCACTTTTGGTTAGTTTCAGAGCCCACCCTGGATATCCCCTGGATGGGCTGAAGTACGTTAAATATGACATTAACTAGCATTAATGTGGAAACTTAGAATCCAAATAGAACTTGTCCTGTTGCCCAACAATGAGTCATTGTCCTTTTTCTCTTTTTAGCCAACAGCAGATTCAGAAGCTGTGAGACAGTTTCCTGCAGATAAGAGATAAATCGAAGGGAAACCTGGCAAAAAGATGATGGTCAAGCTGCAAGATATCATTTCCTCCAAAGCCCCTACATACTAATTAACCATTCCAAGCATATTTTCAACAGCATTTAGGGATTTCCTCATCAAAATAAACTTCCTCCCATGTTATCTTCATTTTTGACATCCGGTGGCACAGTCTGATATAAGAGTCAGGGTTAAAAATTCCTAATATTGGATTGTGTGTGTGTATATATATGCACAAGCGCGCTCGCGCACTCACACGATTGAAGCTTTGCCAGTATTACTTTGGAATTTTAATGCCTGATCCAAAGTCCTCTGTAGTCAGCAAGAGATTTTCTGTTAACTTCAATAGTAGCAGGATCGAGCCTCTATCCTTCCGCATCCAGATTTTTTCATTTATGCCTTATGACTTGTTTATAACAAACTACAGATGGGCTTGAGTCATAAAGTTCGGAGTATTCGGTTTAGAGGTTTTGCTTTGGGCCCATCCCTTTAATGTACTGCTTATTCCAGACCTGCCTTTTAAAAGGAAAATATTGTCAGAATGAAAGTGTATGTGCAATAAACAAAGTTCTCATTTCCTTCCCCTTAAGTTTTTTCCTCTTTTGAAGCTGATTTCTTAACTGGACAATTAGTTTTAGGACTGCCATCGAGTGCAAACTTGTCATACCTGATTTGCAATCTTTTCTGTTTCAAGTGCTATCAATTATTTTCTAACTAGATGCTCCTGTGGGATCAGCTGTCACTAAGAGCAAATTTGAACACAATGGGTTGCTTCCTATTTCCAAAAGAATCTGAAGATTGTCAAAGCTTGACAGGCAGCTCCAGTTTTAAGATGAAACAGATAAGTTAGGTTTCCCTGTTAGGTGCTTTTGAACACAAGTAGATAAAGGAAGTATTGTTTCTAAAGAGGGGATGCCATTTATAGTGCAAATTCACTCTTATTAAGAACAAACTGCAGTTGCTTTAAACACACAGTCAAATACATTTGCACTGCAGAGGTAATAAAATACTTACGAGTCTTTGCAAATATTTCTGCAGACCCCGCACTTACAAATTTGGCTTTCATATTTTTTTTAAATGAGAGACTGAGTAAACTATTAAAAAATCAGTAGATGGTATAATGTAACTGTTGTGTAGATCAAATACACGAGGTGCTGATTTTATAACCAAATTCACCAACAGTCAGCCAGAAGTTTAATTTATGTAGCTTTGTTTTTGAAGATGCTTCATATATTGTATGCCTTGGTAATTACTTATGTATGTTGCACATGAAGATCAAGTGCGTTTTATATTAGGCATATCATAAGGGAGAAGCGGTACAACTTTTAGGTCTAAGGTAGCAGTAACTTTTGTTTTGGGATGGAAAGGTGCTGCTGAATCATTCCTTTGTGCAAAGAAATATGAGAGTATCATTGAATGTGCACTTAAAAAAAAAAAATGCTTTTGAGAGATGACACTAGATTAATGGTCCCAAGTCTGAATGATCCCATCTGCCAGTTCCAGTTATCCACAGAAGAGACTCACTGTGTGTACTGGAAACACTCGTTACTTACTTCAGGAAAGAGAGTAGTCCTTCCAGTCCTTTTCTGTTTGCAAAGTCAGTCTTGGCCACTTGGTTGGCTGTTGGGTGTGTCAGCAAAGATACTGTCTAGTGTCAGGTTTTGGCTGGGTCTGTTGTGTGTCCTCACCCACTATGAAGAAGGTAAAGAACTTCTCCTTTGCAACACAAGGCAAAAGCCTTCATTATTCAGGTGACTGATCAAGCCCCCAGTGACTTCAAGAATTAGTCACATTCTAATACATCTGCTTTTGTTATAAGCGTCTTGCTGAATGAAGGACTTGATACGGTACATAGGAGGTCCTGAGCTTTCAGGTGCATGTGTAAAGACTGGCTGAAAGAGCGTTCTTCCTCTCTCCAAAATCTGAAACAATCATAACAGGAAATGCGAAAGGGGAATGTGACCACTTGGATTTGCCATTTGTAGTCGGTGTGATATTTTAAACATTACTATTTTGAAAATTTTCAGTTAAGACCAACATCAAGGAAGAGAAAATTTCATTCAGAATCATTACAGTTTGGAAAACACCAAGGAATGGTAAATATCCTTAGACAGAGAAGTATTGTACAACTGGAGTATAGCTGCCATTGTGTTGATGGATTGTCCCCAGAGCAGATCAAAAGGAGGAATTTTGGCCACGAGGGCAATTCATGCCATCTACCAATGGAGAGAAGCAATGTTATTTCCACTTGCAAAATCATAGGGCTCCATTGCCACACTTTCACAATCACCAAATTAGAATCAGGTGTTAATTAGCACTTGTGTTTGGCAAGCTCAGTTTATTGAGAACATTTGCCTTGGTCAGACTTTTGATTATTTTGGCTCTGAAACCTGGTTTACATTGATTTAATCATTAGAATACCCTCTTCTAAGGCTTTCAAATGATGCAATTAAGTGCAAATACCACATCTCCTGCACAGCAACAGAGGTCTGAACAGTTATGACAAATCCAGTAGACAGCGGTAAGTGCAATTTTTTACTGTTTAACAGGGTCTAATTCCATAGGCGAGCATGTCTCAAATATTAAAATAATATATCTTTTGCCTGCCCATTACCATACTTGTACACTGTCATTGTTGCATATCTTTGTATCATACCAGGCGTCTTACTGAGTTTCTGAATTAAAAATACAGTGTTTATTGTATGGAGACATGACAGTCCATATCCAATTTATAACTCCAGCCATTTACAAAAAAAATCTCGGTCTTCTGATTGCATCCAGAGAGCAAATAGAGGCTGTGGCACAAATGTAATAAAAACATGTCAGCATCTACAAGAATTACTCACCCATTCTTAAGACATCTATTCATAAATAAGATATTTAGGTTATTTCGTTTTAGAAGCTGTTAATCTACTTAACCATGTATATTCTACTTTGCAACAGCTTCGTGGCAGCTCAAGTATTTCAGAGAACTTGTTTATGTGTTTTTGTCACATACATTATTGTGCCATTTGGAACAATTTGCTAACAATTTAAAACTACATATTTTAGTTAACTTTCTCCATTTCTAATGATCAGTATGAGGGTACAAAAGTAAATCAGCAATGATGCTTTATCTGCAATAAAAAAAGCTTCCTCCTGCTGGATGTGGTAGTGGGTAGTAATTTAGTCAAGTTTCTGCTATGAGTTGGATCAAACAGCAAATACTGTAGAAAAATTAATAACATTTTTGCTTCTAAAACTAGGCTGGACCGCATATTGTTCATTTTTACACTTCACTGATGCTTTTGGCTCGGACAGGAAGGGCTTTTGTAACCTTCCTCACCTTGAGTAGTACCTTACTCTACAAGCATCACCAGAGCTTCTAGCAGACCTACTGGCAGTACTGTCCCACTGGAGTTGAGGTGTCAGGATCCAGCACTCTGTATTTGTTTATAATTTCATTCCCATATGACTGAAGAAAAACACCCTGACAAAAGGAAGTAATCTCTCTAAGGAAGGAGAAATCTTTTTTTTCCCCTTCTCCTTGAATAGCTTTACAATGGTGATTTTTATCAGATGAGTCATCTGCCAGGTTTTATGAATCGGTGCTCATGTTGTGGATGCATTAGGGGTTTGTACTTCTCTCCATGACAATGAAGTTGGAGGGAGTAATGAGGAGGCAGCTGCTTAGATCAAGTGGCAGTGTCTGTCCACTCCTAAGCCTGTAGCCAAAATCAACAGTGTGTCTTTACAGTTGATCTAGGGAATGATGTTACAAAAATGGGATGTTTGCACTAATGACTTAGTCAAATACATCTGGAGCCTTTTTCCCTGAAGAAATGAAACTGATGTAATAACACAACACAGTCTCCTTATTATGTAAATCATGAGGCAGAAAGCTGAGGACGTTATTTAAAGAAAACTGAGGAAAGCTGAAGATTTGCTCAAGTAATTTCCCGTTTTTACCCCATATGAGATCTTGCAGATGGCAGGAAGGAATAGAAAAAGCAGCAAACCTCCTAGCTTCCAAATGTGAAACAATTCTCTTCTCACAATAAGATTTTATGCCACTGAAAACCTGGAGTTTTCTACGACAGAAGCATTTGGACATGTTGTGAGTAAGAAAATCAAGCCAGACTTTATCTATGTATCTTCCATATTGAAAATAAAGGAATAATGTACGTTGCCACTTGTGATGGGATTTTGGAGGCATGAATTTGATAAGGTGCTTAGAGACACACTCTGGTTTTGAGCCCAGGAAATCTCTCTGGCTTGCAAATAGAACTTTCCTTCTTTTTACAGTAACTGAAACTTGGATGCAGTGGAAAAGTAGGAAAGAACGAACTAGAATGTTTTCTGTAATTTTTGGCTAATCGTGCAGGATTCATCTTTACTTCATAGAAAGTTTGTGGTCAAAGTTTTGGCTTATTTTATTCATGTCATTTGGGATTGTGATGTATTTGGAAGATTTTTTCTTCCACAATTTGATTTTTCTATACCATTCAAAATGTATCATCTACATATGAATGTAAACCTTTATGGGTTGCTGCCTGTGGATGAAGAAAAATGAACCTTCATGCCATTCCCTCAGCACTTAGCAAAGCCAGGCCAATGCCCTGTCACAAAAAAACCTCAATAGCTTTACTCTTCTGGCACAACAGGGTTTTCCTAAATAGATAAAGCAGATCTATGCAAAAGACAACATTTCTGAGGGCACGACTCAATCATGAAGTTCTCTGGGGAGTACTGACTACCGCAGAGCTCGCCACCCTCTGCTCGACTGTCAAAGCTCATCCTTTTACATTTCATGTTCTGCAGAGGAAGAGATGTAGCAGGTCTTAGTGCATCACTGCTTGGTGCGCTCCTGAAAGAGCTCAAATACTTCAGAGGTGAGTGCATGTAAGGATTTACATATATGAGAACAGAGAAGAGTTACTTTAAGACTTTGAGGTTTACTATGTGCTCAGATGGTGCAGGCGACCCATTATACTGCTCTACAGCACTTATTGCCATGCTGGATTTGCAGAGGGTATTCCGTGGCTCGTTTGTGGCTTAGGTATTGGTCAAGACATTGACAGCTTTCACCAACTTCAAACAGTGTGAGTTTTCTCATGGAAGAACATAATTTTGCACCTTAAAAATCTGCTTTTTTTCCTATTTCTGATTTATTTTCATTGTCTCTTTAATTTTCTTTTTCCTAATCAGTGCTGTGAATCCCTTCTTTGGGGACCAGGAACTTCCAATGCATATAAGAAAACTGTTAATATGAAAGAAAGCTATGGGTAGAAATCAAGAACTATGACAACAACTAATTAAACGTTCCTGTATAGTAGAGAAGCAGGAATTTTTGTTCTGCACTTAAATATCCAAAGACTTCACTTACATCAAAGACAGCGAATCATCACATATTTTCACTTTCACTGCCCTTGCCCTAGTGATACACTTTGGGCTCCTGCTGACAACCTCTGCTGAATCTCACTGGGGCAGCACAAGGGGTTACCTGTGCCTCTAGAAAAGCACAAGGATCAAATCTGTCTCAGATCCTCTGGTTCTGTGGTTTACAGCACAGTGTTTTCAAACAAAATTGATGAAAGCTGAAGAGGCATGACAAGGAGATCATGGTGATACCGTCTAGCACAGAGGCAGAGCAAATAGCTGGCAGCGATAATGCCTTAAACCCTAGCTGTTGGCTCCAGCAGGATTCATCTGCCAGAGCCTTCAGTTTCTGTAATTTTGCACCTTTTTCAGTATTTGCCTGCTCTTATTTGTAGTTAAGTGGCATCTGCATTCTTAATAGCGGTAGGCTGCAGTGTGCATAATATTCCACTGGCTTAAACACAGTTCAACGTAAAACACACAACAGCATTTTCACAGGTTTACAGATATCCATATAAAGACGCAGTACAGAGGCTCAAGTATTACTATAGTTGAAGGCTATGAGACATATGTATGTTTTGCACCTTCTAATCCTACAACCCTCATTTAATAGCAAGACATTAATTCTAAGACTACATGAAAATTTTCTTCCTGGCTATGTGAAGATTCACTTGCATAAACAGAATTTTTGTGTACAAAAAGGCACCATCACCTGCTGATAATGGTACTTCCTTCATAAACCTTATTGCTAGACTTTTCTGTTAGGATATTTTAATCTTTTCACCTCTGATGAGCCTGATCAACAGGGTCAGTGTTTCCACTTACATAGATCTTTATTCTTGAAAGTTTGTGTGGATTGCAATTAAAATGTAAATCAGGGAGGGCATTGGGGCTTTCTGGTATAGAGCACAGGCTTTTCAGACGTTACTTGATTGACTATAACATAGAGCAGGTTAGAAACCTTAATGAAATAATGTTCTGCTGAAGACAGCAAAGTCCTTCTTCCCATGTATGTAAAATTCCCTTTCTCTGCATCGATGGGATCTGGGTTCAAGCAAGAACTTATTATTTCTGAAATATGGAATGCATTTGCTCTTGTAACACATGTCCTTTTTATGCCCCCTGGTTCATGAGCTGGTTGCAAAGCTACAAATTTGCTATAAAATTCCTTTTAAGGTGCAGTGCTGCTAGAAATTTGTAGAATAATAGAGATCCTTTCATCCTTTGTATTTAAACATGCAATTTGGTTTAACAGGATCTGATCAACCATTAAAACCCACTCTGTGTTTTATGTGTTTAACAAAAAACATACTTGCACGAGTAAAATAGACTGCATGCAAGGCTACAATATACCTATTTATGTTTAACATATAACAAGGTCTTGCAGAACTCCTTTCATCCTAAGGGGTTTAACAGCTCGGTTCCAACACCACTAGTGGAAGGTCAAGCCCTTTGGAAGGAAAGCTGCAGCACGACACACTGCCAGCGTAACACGTTCATTTGTTCGGGCATTGGGTTGGCAGTCCCAAAGTGGGGGTTCAACTCCTGCAAGAGGGGTGCTCCATCACAGTACTTAAGTCAAAATATATCTGCGATCCACTCCAGTCATCATCTGTCCAGAATGCCAGCATTTTGCAACAGGAGCTGTTTTGTCAGATGACGGCTAGTCAAATGGTCAGTTAAAGGGGTCTCGCTCTTAGCTGAAATGCTTACTGGAGTCTGAGTCTTAAACATGGGGGAAGTTTTAAAGTCCAGAAAGTTTAAAAGACCAGGAGAGCATGCTAGCTTTTCAGAAACATTTGCGTGGAGTCTGTAATGTTGAATGCCTCTAATGTTGCTAATGTGACACTGAGAAGTTCTTAGTGTTCAAGGTTTATCTGAAAGACATGCAATAAAATTGAAGATGGACTCAGAGCTACATTTTGATAACATTTCCATCCTTTTAAGTAATGGATGTTGTTTACTAATGGTTTCATGCATTCTTTCAAGGAAAAGCAAAGTTTAATTATTTTTTGTCTTTGAAATATTTTGTGACCATGAACACCCCAGCCTTTCCTATCAGTTCAATGGATATAGCCAGGACTGCAAGTCATCGAGTCACTGCAATTTTTAAGATAATAGTAAAAAACCCCAAACTCTTGGTTTTTACACGTATATGTGTTTAATGCTAAGGATTACATCTGTGTAACTAGTTCTAAGAGAATATTTTACCAAGGTTGTCATGAAAAATAGCACATACCATCTTTGTCTTCTTGTTCTGTTTTTTCAAAGCCCAAATCTTTTGGCTGACCAAATGATCCCAAGACCTCTAAAATATTCTGTGATCTTTCTAATTGCATACACTGATGTCTGCTGGAAAACAGATGTGATAACTGCAGTCATCTGTGACGCTGAAACAAAATGCAGCATGTTTTTTTCAGGAAAACTTTATCAGTAAGTACCTCCTTCCAAGGCATAGATGTAATCCATAAATAAAAGAGTTGCCATTTGATGAGAAGGAGGAAATTCTATCTTAGTCAATGACAGGGAAAGTGAAATGTGGTCACCCAGAGTTCCTGCAATTCAAAGCCAACTCATGCCCACTTTAATTATTATGATGTATGTTCCCGTTCAACTTTAATAGGACTGCTTGTACGAGTAAAGGATCTCAATTGCAAGGGTCACATTTGCTTCGCTTTTTTCATCTCTAGTTTAGAGTTAGGAAACCTGCAGAAAGGACAAGGATCCTTTGAAAGAGCCATCTGTTCATCTGACTCTGCCTCCCCCAGGAAAGAATAGCTCAAACCCAGGGTGGTCAGTTTGGGTAGACCCCCGGACAGTGACTGAGTGCAAGGGGGGATAGAGTGGCCTCATATTGTCTGAAGAAGCTGTGGGACTCAAAGGCAAAGCACAAGGTGTTTTTGGAGAGGACTGGATTAGCGTAAGACTGGATGGCAGAAACTACCACATACCCACAGGAAACCAGTGACGCCAGATAGATCAGTCGAGGAGGTGACCGCAACAATTGCTACATTTTCATGTGTTTTATTACTTGTAATTTTAGCTTTAACTTCACCAGAGTGAATTTTCAATCTCAGTGGAATATTAGAAAGCAAAAATTTCACAGAGCAAGGGAAGGTGGAGTCAGGAACACAGATCTACGAAGGCCTGGGAAGCAGGTTCATGGTTGGGTAACTTGTTTGTGGGCACTGCAGGATTGGTAAGGATGGGGACTGCAGATGCTAATTATTTTGATTAGTGGAGGATTTGGTACTTTCAAGAAGTTTAAAGAGTTTTGGTTTTGTTCCAGGCTCTTTAGACCCTGGATGGCTTGAGATAGTCTGAGGCTTTGGCAATCCCTGTTGGAGTCACACTTGGGCCTCACCTCTGCTTTATATGTAAATGGTGAAGTTATCCACACGAAAGCTATCATCTTCTGTGTCGACTTCTCTTTGGAAAACACTGTGTTTCAGTCAACCGCTCTTTATCTTTGGGCAGGGTGAGGTCTGTCTCGGAGAGGGAGGCAATGCTGGGACTCCTGTGGGGACTCCTCCTGCGGACGCTGACGTTGGGACCCACCACCGCGCTGCCTCTGTTCCCGTGCAGGATTTCAGCCCATTAAGAGGACTGGCCCAGCTGGAACACTCGAGACATCCATAAAACCAGTAAGGTAAGTAACATCTTCAGGCATTATTTACCTGTGAGGGTTAAAGCATGTCTTACTTTTATGTGAAAATCAGACTCCTGATGCCAGTTTGGGGAGCTGTGATTATAACCAAGGACCTATAATGCTTGTGCTTTTATCTTGTTACTTTTTAGTACAAAGGTCTTGCAGATATCCAGTGTACATAGATACAATGTTTCAGTACAAATTTATAATAATTTTATTCACAGTAATAATGTCAATGATCAAACCGAAATCAAAGACCAGTAAGAATTTGACTTAAGACTGTTGTTCTCAGCCATCTCAAAGCTCATTCAGAATAAATTAAAAATTATAACAATAAATTAATGAAATCATATTGTATCTTTTTAGAGGACACAGGCTCCCAGTTTCCATGAAAACTGCTCTGCAGCCAGCTGCTTCTGCAGCTGACATTTGCTTATTGAGCCAAATCCATATCTCAGGGCAGACCAGAGGGAATGTGTCTATTCTGGTTCCTGAGAAACAAAGCAGACAAGGGCTATTTCTAGTGGCCTTTCAGGTCCAGTGTGGGTGGCTGAGAACTTTGAATCAAAGTCCTCCCTTTCAAAATTGAACCCAGTGATATGAATTTTGAACAGGGCTCACAGACTTAAACCCAGTAGAGGAGGAAATTGAGACAGTTTGTGATGATGAAACAAGCAACTTCTCCCCCTCTTGGAATGTGAATATTATCTTCAAGAAATGGGAAAAGCAATAAATAAGAAACAAACTCGGAAGAATGAATTTAAATATTAGAGGACACTAAAATGTAGGAAAAATGTCCTGGCTCATTTTCTTCAAAACATTTTGATAGACTTCTGATAAACTAGGAAACACAAAAAATGCTGTCAGCTTGGGCCAACAAACAAAAAAATGCTGGCAGATGTGTGGAACATTCGCTCTTTTTTTTCTTTACAAAGTTATACCATAAAATCCAGCCAGTGTATGTGACTATCATATGGGGGAGGAGGGAAGACAGGGAAGAAAGTTAAAGACTTTCAAACCTGGATGCTTAATTCTAGCTCTCTAATTCTGTATTTCTTATACAAATTATTTTGAGAGGCGCTTATACATCTCAGAATTCCTCCCAAATCATTTAAGGTTGAATTTGTCTTCTTAAGATGATGTGATCCAATGTTCTTTATTCAGTGAAGGGAAGCATCTATAAACCATTTCTTTTCTGAATAGCTTTATTTCTGAATCCTTGCTTACCCTAAATAAGATCTGAAATGGTTTCTTGTGAACATTAGAGGATTAAGGAGTAGAGGGTACTTTGTGTTTCTAAAAGGCAGTCTAATGATAAACAGTGACATATATTTTTAATGCTAACAATGATAATGTGTTACAGTTTTAAAGCATTTTTAAAATATATACAGTCTGCAAAGGAGGAGGGGGAAACTGGTAGGTATTTCATTTTTTATCAAAGGCTAGCCATTCATAAATTGCTGAACAATGGAAACTGCATGCAGTGGTAGCGCCTGGACTTAGAGTGAACCATAGCATTTCATAAACTTATAGAGCTAGGCATAAAGTGCTACTATTGGGAATCTGCATCACCGAGTATCTGCTCACTTAAACCCCAGGGTAGAGGAGAAATTTTCATGGAGCTTATAGTGATTTATAATGGGAAGCATAGGCTTTTTCATAGACATTGTTCTCAGTGACAGTGTAAAGAAAGAGAGCACTAAATCTCTTCTCATCATAACTAATGATTAAGTCAGCAGCTTTTTTGGCGCATACAGAATGCCCTTCTACAAAAACAAAGTATTCTATTGTGATGTATTACATTTAAAAAACCCATAAGTATCCCATAAGGCCATTGCAATATTTTTAACTAGATCTTCCCTCTTTGTCACCATATTGAAATAAATGGAATGTGTCAGACTGAGTAATGCTCTTTCAATAAGTTTTTAGGAGCTCACTTAGAAGTTTGGCAAAATATAAAGAAACGAGGAAAACTTTCTCAGGATCCTCTATGGCCTGAATGAAAGATCGGTCCATTAAGGAGAAAAGCTTATGCTGATGCTGACACTAATAAATGGGACAGGGAAGGATATTTCTGCTTAGTTTGGGATACCTTGCTTCAAGTTTGCTGCCTCAAGTTGCCCTGTGAAATAAATCAGCCAGCTGAAGATGATTCATTGCATTACAAAGTTCCCATCAATATAATGGGGAAATCAGTCTTGTGTGAGTGTTCAAATGTGAACCCACCCTCAGCTATTAGGAGTCAAAGGGCCAGCAGTCGCTGAAAAATTAACTCCCCTGCATCCGCCGTTCAGACCTGGCTTTGAACTATGGCACTAGGAATGCCTCTTGCTCCAGAGGGTATTTCTGTTATTCAGTCTGGATACTGAACTTGCTTTAGCATCATACATTATTTGGAGGAAAATACCATGGTTTTGTTAGGCTGTTCTTTCTCCAGTGCTTTCATTTTGGACGCAATCTCAGCCCTGTTGAAGTCAGTGGTAACACTCCTCCAGCCATCGCCAGGGCCAGGCTTTTACTCTCTATTGTGACCCCTGAGGCAAATTTTTAGAAGGTGGACCTTCAGAGTTAGATTTAACTTGAATTTTAAGTCTCTCTTGTGGAGAATATAAATACATTCTCTTTCATAAATAAGTTCCCTAAAATATTTTATACATCAAAACACTAAGAAAAAATGTCTCCTCAGTGCTTCTCAGATGGAAAAAAATGCAGTAGAATGGCAATGGGAAAGAATTGTGTTTAATCATTATCCCTCAGTAATGGTCAGGCTTTAGGACTCCGTTGATCTCCGTGTTGCAAGTGCTGTATTTTAATACTGTCCGTCTTTCATTCTTTAGGAAAAATATAGATTAATGAGAATCCATTTTCAAGAGAGTCTTCTTTTGTGACACTGATCCTACAGCGTGTTCTTGCATTAGATAGTTCAAACGTCTCTGAAATGTTTGAAAATCTTGCCTAGTAAGTCCTTTTTTACATCTCTGTAATACAGCCTTTCCTGAGTATCATGTCTGGGATCCTAGCCACAACTCACAAAAGTTACGGTTGGGTAAAGCGGGCCCTACTCAGACTTAAGAATCTTTCAGTTTTCCTTTTTTTCCTCCCCCTTTGCCTCAACAAAGGTCCTAGTCAAGAGTGGGATAGAAGGAAATCCCATTAGAGCCTAATAATGCTGCTTCTTTCCAGAGGGAGTCACTAGAAAGTAATTTATTTCTGCAGCGTGCAACTGGAGGTACTCATTTGTCAAAGGCCTGTGCATGCTGGTGCTATGGCCTTCGTTATCCCAGGAACAAGGGACTGAGGTTGTGACCCAGCAAGCCTACTCCTACTGCCAGGCTAGCCCCGTTTGTTCCTTACTTACTCAAACATCACATACCAGGCAACAGGATGTATAAGGCTATGCTTATAGCTGGAATTTGTACAGTGTGCATGAGGTCTGAAGAGCCACAATTCTTCTGCTTTCCCCTATTAGCACCAATAAGAGGCTATTGGCGAGAGTATTGCAATCAGCTGCATTCCTTCATCTCCTGAGCCATGGGCAGCTCTAATTTTCAGACATGCTTTCCTTTCCCCCCCACCCTGCTTTTCTCTATTGTTATGTCTTTCCCATCAAGGGAATTCACCCTCAAGTTCAGATCACACACACTTAGGAGATGCGGTGGAGAACTGGCCCTTTGTGAGCGTGTGAAGGATGCTTTCCTTGACCTGTCAGAGAACATATTTTACTTGATGAGAAAGAATGCTGGGCCAAATTCCTTCCTACTGTAAGCAGGCTGCTAGAAGTGGCCTTACATTAGGGATGAGCATGGCCTAGTTTGGCTGGCGGAAGGTCTCCTAAGCAGAGACTTACTGTTTACAATGTGTTGGCTGCTTTTACTGCTCTTTTAAGTGATGGTGCATGTTTATACCAAACAATGCAAATAGGAAGTCATTTGTTTGTGAGGGCCTAATCCTGAAGCCCTTATTTCGCGTATACTGAAGTTAAATTCAGCCTTTACTCAGATAAGCTCCAGTTGAATTCGCGAGGAGTTTGCCACAGTGAGGACAAGAGGACTGTGCAAGTGTGCTGCTTGTTTTTGGCCAAAGCACAAAGACACTTTACGTTAAAAACACATACTGAAGAAAATAGAGGCACACACAATTACTGCCTGTATGCATGCGGCACTATACGTGTGCACACGAACACAATTGCACACTAATCTAATCAATACATTCATTTCTTATTAGAACATAATTACACATCCCAGGAGGCTGGAACAGAAAAGTCCCATTAACCCCTCATGCCCTTTTCAGCTTTCCTCTGCCTTTCCATCTAACAGACCTCTGTGTCACTCCACTCATTAGCAGTTACTGTCTATGACATTGTTACATAAATAAGGATGTCGACCTGTCAGAATGGGTCACCCAATTCAAGGGTGATGATAAATATCTGTCCCTCTGAATTAGGCCAAAGACACCAGAGTACAGGACAGCTACTGTTGATTATTGGATAGTTAATGTATAGAGGACAAAAGGTGCTGAGGCCTGGTCACTTTTTGGATCATTAATATGGATTTAGGCCTATTGTTAAAAAAAAAGCACACGCACACACAAAACTAGGTTAGCAAGAACATGCATAACTTTCAATTTGGGATAGAATGTATAGATGGCGGGCAGATCCATGGAGTTGAAGGTGTGACTTTTACATGAAATTGATGGTGCTTTTAGATAAGCAAACAAAATTTGGGGGGTTCAGGCTGAAAACACTTTGTGCTCCCCCATGCTTACAAATGCAATGTAAGTAAAAGGCACAGTGGATGCCTTTAAATAAGGCAAAATGACTCCAGGAAGGGGAATATGCAGTAAAGCTAGAGAGCTGCTGCTGAGGCGTATCACATGGTTTGCACTGAAAACCATCAGTTATTGCCAAGACTCTCTTCTGAAACTCTGCTTTATTTTCAAAACACCTTTTTCTACTTAAATAATGAAGGGACTGGAGAGTATCTGTAACCCAAATTCATTCATTTAGTGATACTATCTTTTTGTGTTAGTGACAGATTATTCCTTGCAGGTAGCACTTAAGTGTGATGCAACACACTGCTTTGATTTTAATAGCAGATAATGTAAAAATATCAAGGCAGTTTGTAGACAGAGGCTCTTGCCATTCCAAATAAGAATGAATTAAGACCCCTTTCCAAAACACTCAATGCTGTAACTCACTGAAAATGTTAAGTGCTGGGCAGGAACATCCCTTAGGATTTGTTTATATAAAAGTCTAATTGCAGCACCCACAACTTTCCCTGAATTCAGTGTCCCACAGGATCAGACTGTTGTATCACTGTCTGGAATTTATTACAACAATTTGTTCTGGATGGGAGATCCAGTCTGGTAGGGAGCGAAGTGTCCTGTAAAGAAGTCAGTGTAAGTAAGTGCAGCATGTCTTTACAAAATCAGGCCCCTTAGTTTTACTCCACTCCTTCCTACCTCTGTGCACCAGTACATCCTTTACAGTCCTGCCACCGAGCTGCAAGAGACGCGGCTGCAGCATTCTTCTAGAAGAAGGCTCCACCAGATGATGATATGAGCCCATGCGCCAATTCAGCAGTGCAAGGTAGCTGTAATTCGCTTCATGTTTCCCTCTGCCTAACTTCCTCCACCCTCAAGGGAGCGACTATTACAAGGAGTATCCCTGTTTTCCTGGCACACTGACCTATGGAAAAGTTCTGCTAGTTACTGTAGTCAGAAATCTCAGTCTCACTGATGGTGCCAGACAGCAATCTTTTCAGCACAGGAGGATCAACAAGTCAGCTCGAGTTTGCTGAGACACCATGCCAGTCCTGAATTGCTGGTTTGAGTAGACACTGTGAGTTCTGGCTTACTGGAGAACGTTCACATCTTTATCCATGTTCAGCTATGCAGATCTGGAAAAAGAAAATGCAGGCTCATGAGAAGTAGGGATACCTACAGCTCCTGAATTGCGCTTGCTGGGGTAAGATTCTCTGCCAGCCCTTTGGGAAAATGTATTTGCGTTCAAATCAGTGTTGGCACACAGGAAATCTGAGCAGATGTAATTGTCCTTTGAGCTCAGTGGGGTCTTCCTTTTCATTTGACAGATAAATGGCTGATTAAAAAGGTATGAGGGAGGGAAGGAGCAGGAAGAAACAAGCCACAATACTGTCCCATAACAGAAACATTTTGAAAAATGGAAGAAAGGTACAGTCTGCTCACTGGCTAAAGCACTTATGTGCATCTTCAGGTTCAAACTCTGGAGTGCAGAGCTGTAGTATCCCCATCCCAGAGGTCTTTGGATTTCAGTGGTAGAGGAAATGTAAGTTTTCAAACCCTCTGTGGTGAAAGATGGCCTAATGTACTCCACAGTATCTTCTGCAAATATGGCAAGAGCTTTGTAAGAAACATAACAATACTCTCATGGGTATTTTTGAGGGTTGCCATTTTGGCTAAGACATCAATTTCTAGCAGTGTACACCAGCCTCTATAACTTCACTTAAGGGACAAAGTCTGGAGCTGGTCTACAGCGGCAGATTTATATCCTCAGTGGATGAGACCCACAAGGGAATGTCTAATGTATCCTGTACCTGAATTGTATATCAGCAAAAGATATCAAAAAGATTTAGAAACACACTGTTCCCAGATCTGCTTTTTTTCATTCAAACTGCAGTCACACATACCATTTTATTTAGCTGCACTAGATTCTACTATTTTGTGATTATTATTGGTAAGATTCATGCTTCTCCATGAAATCAATTTTTAGAATTAATTTTCCAGAACAGATTTGTCTGTGCATGAACCTGCAGATGTGTTTCTGCTGGAATATACAACATTTTCTCTGCAAACTGAAGCCTTTGGGGTCTGAAAGTTGTAAAAAAAAAAAAAAAAAAAAAAAAAAAAAATCAACCTTTTTGTATCATTATAACAACTAAAATTTGAAGAAGTTTTGATCTGGGATTTCCTCAATGTATTTTCTAATACGTGTTGAAGATGGTGTTATAGGAAAGACAAGGTTATTGCATGGCTTGGAAGTGCACAGTGTAGTAAGGTTGCTTGCTAATGCCTCTGTTTCTTAAAGGCATAGACCTGTCAGTGTTCTGATTGACATCATCAGACATCCTCCGATATCAACACCTATTCCTTTATAATGACAGATTTGATAGTCTGTGGGAAATACGTAAAAACCATAATACAGAAAAATACACTAAATTATGTTATTTTTTTGTATTTGGTTATTTCCTAAATATTTCACGGGCCAGCATGGTTGTATGAACTTGATGCCTATCAGAAACCAGGGGTAACCACGTCAAAATGTAAGTTAAAAAATGAAAATATATTTCTTTCCTTTTTAAGGTCGATTGTAAAAAAACCTTGTGCATACACACATGCTACATTTATAAAAATAATTCCTAACACCCTCTAAAAAAGTCTAAACATAATATCTCAAATATGTGGCCAATATATATGGGATTATTTTGCAGCAGCGGGTTAAGCATATTGCTGGCAAAGAACTCCAGGACACGATGATATAAATTCACAGAAATAGTGCTTGCTAATGCAGTAAATGACGACAGCTGCTGTAACTGCTGAACTAAAAGGGAGCTCTATCCAAGAATAATGAATATTTCCCATTGCATTTCAGAAGTGCATGCTTTGCACATGTGAGTGTGGGTCATAACTCAGTCAGCCCTATGTAGCCCTCCATTTACTGCATGGTAACATTTCAGTTAATTAATTAAAGGTCTGAAGTTAATTGTGCACATACTCAGCGTGAGAATTCCAGCAAGGTAGCCGCTGGTAGCCAAGTCCTCGGTGGGTCACGGGCCAGGTCCCGCCCGGTCAGCGCGGAGCCCCTTGCGACGCCTGCCTCAGCCCAGCCTGCTGAAGGCAATGGCTCTCCTCCCGTAAACTGCCAGGGCGAGAAAGCCGTTAGGCTTCCCATTGCAGCCCGGTAACAATCTGCCTGTTTGTGCCGGTGGTTTTTGTACTGTGACTACCTTTCCAACAGGAACTGGACTGAGATCACTGGCTTATTCCAGTCTAGCCACTGAAAGGCTGCCTGTTTATTAAAACCATACTCTCTGTGAAATGCATCTTTGTCTATGAAATGGCATGGCCACTACATAATAAGTTTGTGATTTATGGTCGTCAGATAGGGTGTTTGCAGTAGGCAAAGCAGTAGGCCTTGAGGGATCAGGATTTGTTAGCCCAAGGCTGTCCATCTCCAGGTGCTTTCATGCTTGCTTGCTTCATTGAAACATAATAATTGATGGGACTTGGCTTCTTGACGAGTGAACAGAGCTACTTCTGCTGTCGCATGAGGCAAACCCAAACCAGCAGCTATAGCGTAAAACATATCAGAAGCATCTGAAGCATCTGGACACCCATCAGAGTGATGTGGATATCTACCTGGGTTATCTCTAGAGCTCGGGTACCGGTAGCAGTCTAGCTGTGGTAGGATAGAGCACCAGGAACATTAATTTAGCCAGCCGAGAAGCGCTTGAGGCTGTGGTTCCACAAACATTTTTCTCTGTGGCAATTTTGGCTCCTGCGGGTCATGCTGCCACCGCCCAGGGCTGTTTGCAGCTGACCCTACACTGTCCTCTTTGTTCTGCACACAGGGGTGGCAGGAGCATGGGAGCAGGCAGCACCGAGCCAGAATGGGCATCGTCTGCTGACGCTGACTCCGTGTCCTGGAGAAATGTATGTGTAACCACAACCCGAGGGGCAGGATGAATAAGCCTATGTGGAAGTCTGTGACTAAATCATTCTGGAAAGTAGGCTCTAGCCTCTTTTGAAAATGTTACCCATTGCTAGTAGGGACTAGATGTCTTAAAGAAAAGGCAAAAGGCCATTTAGTCTATTCCTTTAAGTGCATAGCGTCATATATAAAAGAAATCACCAGCACAGCTGCTGTTAGCTGGAAGATGTAAACTTTCTCAGCAAGTAATTGGTGGCCATAAAGATTACACTGCCCTCTCTAAAGTGGTTCCTGGTGTTAATCTAATCAGTGCCAAGTACAGTAGCTGATGATCTCTGCCAAGAACCTCTCTCTTCTATTACCTGGGTTAAGCCTGTGCCTTGGATGCAAAAGTAACATGTCGTAAGTATTGAAGCCAAAGCAAAATACAAAAAAGTGGGTGTCTGTTACAGGGAGTTAAGAAAGAGGTCTGTTGTGTCTGTTGTATCAGTTTATCTGAAAATTCTGGCGGCGAAATGTTCCTTGCTCGTTTGATTATGTGTTGTCACAGGGTGTGTGCAATGTATGATAGCGGCAAACAAAGCTAAATTCCTGTGAGTAAATTATCCACCATGAATTACTCAACAGCTCCATACCAGTCAAGCTACAAATATTAGTATACATTGGCATGCATGTTACCAGTGTGGTATCAGCTGATATTGTAGAGGTGTGATGCAATAAATTGCCTAAAAGACTCTGTGTACCATTATATGGTGAGTGTGCAAAACCCCCTCTGCCTCCTACAGGTGCCCGCACAGCTCCATGCATTACACCTTGAAAATGTTCATTTACAAGTTTGCCTCTGAGTGGTAAGATGCAAAAGCTTCCACTCTTGCACTAAATCCTGGAAATTAGGTACAGAAGAAAGCAAAGACCTCCCGCCTCCTGCAATCAGTTTGGCAAAGGCAGTTGACAAGAGACTGATACTTATTAGCCTTTTCCCAGTACTAAATCTGCCATTCATCACAGTCCCTATGACGAGAAAGTTATTTGTCCTCCTGGCTGATCCAGCTCCAGGACCACGCCAGCAAGTGTGTCTTGGACAGGTACGACCGTGCGCTGCGGTGGTTATCCTGACTGGCCTTGAACAGGGCCAGCAACATCAGTCAGGAGTTACTCTGCAAGCTGTCTTTTACCAAAAAAAAAGCAAGCCAAATTGTTGACAGAGAGATGCTGAAGCCTTTGTAATGCCTACAGCCAAGCGTGCCCCATGCTGTGATCTCATCAGATGTCATGTGCTAACTCGGTACTTCATGGAGGGCTTTTATAGCCTGTATGGGAGGCATTGTTGGTGAATAAGTGGCATGCTTTCTTCTGAATCTGGCTTAAACTCAATATTAGTGAACACTGTAGGTGTCTACTCCGGTAAGAGTCTTGCTATCAACGTCTTCTCTTGCTGTGGCCATTTTTCTGTCATTTTTGCAGAAGTGCATGTGATAATGTAATTAATGACTACACTTCTTATGGTAGTGGAAGCAGACAAGTGCTGCAGGGTGGATTTCACATCTAAGCGTACAGGACAGGTGAACAGTCAGGAAACAGAGGGACATGGTGTTGCCCAGCATGAGGCAGCCCAAATTTTTGGTTGGGGGTATGGGAAATGTGAGCTGAAAGGGGCAAAGACCATGAGAGAAGAAAGTAGGAGCAACAGGCATGTCCTGAAGCTGCGGTGGAGACAGGGTGAAGACAGAATGACTGATTCTTACTGTAGAAAATGTGTGTGATTGATAGAAGCAAAGCAGATCAGCGATTAGAAAATAAGCAAAAACAGAATCTGAGAAATTACCCTTTTCCAGGCTATAGAGCCAAGTTCAGATTCTTTCAGGAACTGATTCCATTTACATTGATGAGAGGAGAAAATACCTGCTTACACAGAAATATGTTATTTCCATTGCTGAATTACAGTTTTATGCACTCAAACATATGGCCCATGTCCCCCTGACCCCACCAGGAACAGAGTTGCACAGCTTCTGTCATAGCTGGCTTGCCGTGTTGGGTTGGCGGGATTTCCAGATTTGGGATAGAAAATTTCTGCTCGGTGACCCCACCTTTTTGCAGCCCTTCTGGTACGTACAGACAGGCATCCTTTCCCAGCACTCAGGGCACACCAGGGAAATTCTTGCTAATGTAAGAAAGAGCAGATCAGCCCCTTAGACTTCGGTTTGTCTGCGTTAGTTTTCATGGATACAGCATACACCTTTTGCCAGCAGGTAGGATGCACAGACTTGCAGAGCGTGCGCATTCGTTGCTTACATGGGCTTGTACCCTATTGTATGAACTTGGCTAAACAACAGCATTTTAGATTTAGCTTAGCTGTCAGTAACAACTTTAACTCAACTCTTCCATAATAGAGTGGTGTACAGCTCCATCCATTAGCATCCTTCTGAACTACTGTAGAAATTTTTGAAACAAAAGACATTTTTTAAATAAGAGAAGAATCATACCAGTTATTTAAAAAAGCATAATTAATTCAAACTTTATTAATATTTTGCTCTACTTTAATTTTTGTATACTTCCTGTGTAGACCCAGATATGTACACATACACGCATGCACACACATGCACAGATACTTATATATGTGTATGTGTAAATATATATATGTGTGTGTGTGTGTGTGCGTGTTCCATATATATATATACACACACATGTATGTTTGCCTGGAACGTATACAAAATGTCAGCGTGTTTGCAGAATGTTCTCTAAGATGTTTTGGAGTTCACCAGTGATATGCCATTATTGATGATTTATTCATATAACAGAAGTGCCTACAGAACCTAACCGAAACAGGGATCAGATTGTGTTAAGCAGTCTTCAAATGGTTCTTGCTTTGATGCAAATGTTTTAGAGAGGAGGCGAAGAGAAAGAAAGATGTAAGAACTACCAAGCAGACTAGTGGTTTAGCTGGAAATAAATTTTGGTGTCCTGACTAACACCTTTTGATTCTCACTGGCTTCTTGTATTGCAGTGTGATGAATCATCTGTCAGCAACAGAATTTGTCTGAATGAATATTATCACAGATTGCTCTGATGCTCAGTCCTGCAGGGCTCCAAGCACTTGATGGCAGCCTTCAGAAACTCCTCCTGCTCTACAGGATTTCAGAGTCCTGACACTGAATTTACTCTGCTCGTGCTGTGCTCAGATCTGGTTAGAACTGTGCTTTGCCCTCAGCACTCAGTCCAAGGTCCCTCTGAAGTTTCAGAGATGTGAGTTGCATTTTATTCCCATTATTCCTCATTTTCACATGCTTGTTCACATCCAGGTTCCGGAAGAAGCTTCAAGAGGAAGTGCCAGAATCTTATTAGGGAAAGATTGTTGTGCTTTAACTCCCCGAGGAGGCCTGGCGAGATTATAAAGAAGACAGCAGCATGCTCCTGCAGAAGGCTGAGAGGTGAAGGAAGCAGACAAGATGGAAAAGTTAATAGGAAGAAGGAAAAGTGTAAAAGAGGTACAGTGCATGGGAACGTAAAGAGAAAGGAAATGACTGATGAGGGAGAATGTGAGTCTTTGGTTCGCAGTGTTACAATATCACTGTCTGCATTTGTCACATCATTTAACAGTGACCTGCAAATGATTATTTTTATTGCATTTATGCTTTTCATCACTTCTTGGTGATTTACAATGAAAGCTTGAAAGAGTTCACAGCTTGATTTTTTTTTTAATATACTCGTCGTTGTTCTGTATCTCAAGCTTTTTGTATACACAAAATTCTTGCCAGTGCAACTAAATTAGTTTAGATTGATTTTGACACGTTAACGTACAATCCTTCTCCTACAAACACCCAAACCCTCATCAGCGTCTGGGGGACACACTTCAATTGGTGCAGTCATTTTCAATAGCTCTAGTTTCTGTCTATAAGAAATGCTCGAACTGGCAAAGCTTATCCTGGCAGACAGGGTTTCAAAATGTCAGGAAGATAGAGATGAGGGAAGGGGGAGAGAGAGGAATTTTACAGGCAATACTTGCATGTGCTAAATAAAAAATGGGGGGAGGATTTATTTCCCTGCCTCAATTCCCTTTGCAGTTCACCTTTAAAGGAAAATATTTTTTTAATGCACATGTATTAAATGTGCTCATGTTCAGTTATGATTATTGTTTAATGAATAGGATATTCATTACATTTAAGCATGTTGAGCTCACAGAAACAGCTGGAAAAATATTAAAAGCATTCATTATACACAAGTGAAGAAACAAGCTTGTATGTGTATGTGTTTATGTGTATGTGCACATATATATTAAACACCACACAGCACATTATATGGGAGAGGGCCCTCACAAGGACATGGATGACATACATGCACAATGATTTAAAATAACAGAGTAAGAAGTGAAAATAAATCCAAAGATCAAGAAGAAACAGAATAGAAGAGAAAATAGGGAACACACTGAGAGGAAGTTATGCTAAAACCTGGCTGTATTCCATATTAGTTATTCAGATTTCCAGATTAAGACAAACTAATTTTGTTATTTCTTTTTTTGCTCTTTCATTGAAAAGAGATACATCCCAATTCAAGGAGGTGTTTAAACATGTGCTTAACTTTAAGCATATAAGGAATCCTGCTGAGGTTGTTTTACCGAGTATTCAGAAAACCCACGTTTAATAAAGCCATTCACTGTAGTTAAAAAGATCGACAAGTTCTAGGTTAGTGGAGAGAGGAAAAGTAACTATTACATTTATATATATTTAATTACATATGTGAAGAAGAGGAAGCTTGCAGCAATACATATGAATGAGAAGCTTAAAATTGCAGAAGAATAATAAGGGAAATATAAGGAGAGCAGGCAGACCTGATTCCACCAGGCTCATTTTTTAATATATTAAGATGAAAACCTGAACAATACTGATCTTTTTCACTAACTTAAGATAGCAGAAAAATACGGGAAAATGGGTAGAACTGGCTTTATTTCAGAAAAAATCCATATCATATAATGAGTATAGGGATCATTGAATGTTTTCCTTTCCAGCAGTAACTTTAATAAGTTCCAACAGGAGCTTATTAAACACAAACTACTGAAATCAGAGTTAAGATCAAAATATCCTTATATCTGTACCCAGGAGTTTTAAAGGAGCTCAGTGGTTTTCTGGAGTGCCAGCGCATGCGATAGTTATCAACTGGGTATAAGCTTCCAGAAACACATATGATTATATGAAAAGGAAGCTGTCAAATAGGGATGTAAAAGGTGTATTACTTCTGCATTTCCCTAGAATAACATAGTGAAGATTAAGGCAGGTTCTGTATTGCTGCAAATTTTGAAATCAGAGAGTAGATGTTCTGAATATACACTCTAGTATGAGTAAGAGTCTATTGAGGAAACCCTATAGAATACATTATACTGGGAGTAAGTTATGGGATAAATGTACGTGCACTTATGTCTAACTTTCTGTTCTCAAAACCTGACTATGTGAAGTGGCTTCATACTCAATATGCTGAACTTCATATGTCCTGCCATGTATTTTTAAACATGTACCTTAAACATGTATTTCCTTGTGCCTTGCACTGCAAAGCCAAGATCCTAACTCTGCTTTCGCTCCACCGCCAGCAGCTCACCTCAGTGACAGGCTGGAACTTGAGCTGACATCTCCATTATCAATTTTGTTTTGGATGGGCCAAATGCAATCTGCTGTATGAATCTATAAAATTAAACATATCGTCTTTGATCTAAACCAATACAAGCTCAGTAATGAGAAACAGTGTGGCAATCTGTACCACGGTGGAATAGATGCTGGGTGCTCATTTCTTTTTTGCCCTGTTTTGATGCAACACTAACGCCTCTATTATTTTATTTAAAAATCATGTACCACAAAAACTAGTTGTCTATGAAGCACTTGCTGATGGCCCGTGGAGAACTGATTAGCAAACCATATTTTTTACATGTATACACCATAGTACTTTATTACCTCAATAGCTTCTAATTTTTAAGTAACTGTCCTTATTCTGGCAGCAGCATGGTGAGAGGAGGTTTTGTTACAGTACCTTTAGATCCTGATAGCAGGATTCTTACTGGAGATAATGAGCAAAACCTCCTTGAGCCCCAGAGATCACCATTTGTAATGAATAATCAAAAGGCTGTTGCATCCAGAGGGTGCCATGCTTGAGCTTATGTGGAATATCAAAGCTGAGACTGATACTGGACCGGTCTTTACGTACTAGTGCAGGCAGCTACCAGAAAAAAAAACATTTAATTGCTTTTTTGTTTTTTCTCGACTGCACCATCAACAATCATGATATGTAGATCACTGATATTCCTTCACTTGCAAACTTCAGTGAAGCTGAAGGTATTAACCCTTGGTCAGACCTTCAGGAGCTAAAATATTTTTCTGTCTTCTGTTAAAAGGGAGATGAATGAGCCAAAAGCTGAGGGTATTTTTATTCTTTGGTCCTTTGCAAAATCTGGTAATCTAAACAGGGAATAATTAGTGTTTCTCAACTCCTTGCTCACTTCCTTGAAGGAAACAGTATTGATTTATAAGCTGCTGAAATATGAAAGTATTACATGGAGACATCGGAAAAATGGGGATCAGACTGCGTAGGCAGAGAGCTATATAACATGCATGTTATTGGTTTAATTGCATAAATTAAGGTTTCTAAATAGGTCTCTGTTATCTTCTGAAGACAGAAGAAAGAAAAGCAAAACTACTATTTCAAGGAGATAGATTTAAAGGTGCAAAAGCAAAGAAAAAATATTGTCATTTATTTAATGGCATCTTTATTGATTATATGAATTTGGGTTCAGAAGAGAATGTTTATAAAATTAGAGCTTTTCCTTTGTATCTGCATTGTCAGACTGGTTCTAGGTTGCCAGATAAATTAAATGGCTCTCAAAAAAGCTTTCTGTGGATGTAGACAGCTCACAGCAAGTCGATCCTTAATTTTTTTCAGAACCTACTGTCTGTCAAAAACTCACAGGAGTTAAAAAACCCCACAAGTAACCCAAAGATTCAGTGTAAGAATTACAGTTGGCTGTTTGAGCCTCTAATTGCCTAGTGTCCTTGGCAAGAACAAACACAGAGCCATATCATTTGATATCTTGAACCATAACCTGCAATAATCCATACTCTTTAATCCTCCATATAGCTGTCGCTATGTCATCACAATTTATTTTAAAATGGTATTCTTTGGTACTAATCTCATTCCTAATCATTCATATTAATGTTAGCATTAGAGTGAATTAGGGCATTATTTGCCTAATATGTGCCATATGTGACACTTAAGCACTTGTAAGTAATTGCATATCAGAGAAGACAGCATTAAATGTGAATGGCACATACAGTATGAAAAATGGAAGAGACCAATCTTAAAACTTTTAATAGAAATAACTTCAGCAAAACTTTCCCACAGGCAACAGAACTCTGATATTTTTAGCTGGTTGAGGCCAATGTATGTTAAGAATAGCATTCACTGCAGTGGGAAAATACACAATTTCTATTATGGGGCAGTCAGAATAACAACATACTGATGATACACTGGTATAAAATATGTAATTATCTAGCATGCAAAAGAATAAATGACATAAACTGTTTATAGTAGGAATTGTGGAAGGACAATGACACATTGTTGTCTTCTTTGTGTAGCAAGGATAAAGTTTGGCTTCTAAAATTGCAAAATCTAATTCATGGTGTTTATGTGACGCTTCCTGCAAGAAGACTGATAAGATTTTTTTATTTCTAATAAATTAGGTTAGATATTAGCTTGGTTAAAATGGCAGATAGAACTGGATAAAATTAGAAAGATGTTAGCTTGGATAACATATTGTGTTTCTTCACCTTGCACCATTAGTCTAAAATTATACAGAATAGTCCTCCTTTCCCATGCAGCTGCAGCTAACTGCAATTTTCCTTCTAGAACCATTACTGTATTGTAATTCATAGGATGCAAAATTCGTAACCATACCAGAAGTGTAGTCAGACTCGTTGAGAGCTATGCACGGAGGAATTATTCTTATTACAGAACTACTAGTCCATCATATTAATAATTATTAATAATGCAGAGAACAAAGGCATTGTGTGTCCTCATCTATCGTCATATATAAAAATAGTTTTAATTGATAAGCCCCGTCTGTTCTGTGTGCTATTATTGTATCACTATAAGTTGTAAAAATAGGGTGAAATCAATATTTTTTATCTGTCCTCCTTGGTAGCAAAGAAAGACCTAAGCTTCAGGATTAGTGGGCAGATATGAGGAGGATTTCTTTCTTTGTGATACAAATCTGTATTAATTGATTTTTCTTGATGTGGATTAATTGCAGCTCTTTATTAGGAATAATATCACAAATAAACTATAGACAAGTATAGATTGCTAAGCCTAGATTTCAACGGAATGAGGCTAATCAATATCTAAGTCTGTAATTTAAAGCAATTCATTAAGGCCTCAGGAAAAGCTAAATAATATATGTGAGAAATGTCTCATCTGGAGCCTTAAAGGAGTTTCTCCCTAAACAGAATAAATACATTTGTAATATATAATTATTGCAGATTAAGCTTGCTCAAATGCTTTTCATTTGCCAGCTCTTACGCTAAGGGTGCGGGGGGAACACCTCTGCGGCTCAGGCTGTGGTAGCAACGTCCTGATGGGCCAGAGCTCCTCGCCGTGTTTATCATCAGGCTTTCAGTTCAGGAGAGGAGGACAGCTCTCACGCATTGCAATACCTCAGGTGTCTGTTTACCTTTTTGGTAATGAAAGTGTTTATTGCCTCATTTTAAGGAAGCGTAATGTGTTGTATATTCACCATGGTTTCTGATGGCTTACGCTAGACAAGAGAAGCATACTTCGGTTTTGGCCAAGGCATTTAAGCATGACACCCACCAAGCACAGCCCACACACTCCTGCTGTGCCAACAGGTAGGGAGGAGTGTTTCCCATGGGGACACCAGTGTCTGGTCCCAATCTGATGGATTGCCCAGCCAGGGCCCCTCCGTGGCCAGCTGACCATGCCTTCTGCTGGGGGCTTGCTCGTTGTCTTTGGGTGCCGGTTCTTCGCCATTGCCCCTGTACCTGTGTGCTGTGCTTTGGGGGTGCCCAGCACACAGCTGGGACTCCCAGAACCACTTGTGCCTAAAAGTAGACCCACATAGGATTAACTTGCATCAGCATTGTATAGTAGCTACATCTTGTGTCTTATAGGTCATTAAGAACTTTCCTTGGCTCTTTTATATGTTGCGTGATCTCAGACAAACAGTAATTAGACAGTAGGTCACATACAATTTGAGGTTGAGGTTAGCCAACAGCCAAAAATCAGGAGGGCTTAGTGCTTCTGTTATTTTACATTCTTCTTGTACAGCCACACAACACGTATAGCAACGTGTGCTACCATTGCTTTAGACAACAATTTGGGTATCTGTAACAACTTTGAAGCTCTTCAGTCTCTGATTGGACTAGTGCATCACTCTTGCTCTCCATTCAGTCAAATGTGCAGTTCAGGTTCTGATCTTAAGCATCCATTTAAAGTTAAATACATGAGCAAACATTAAAATTGCTACTAATAACGAGCCTTCAGGAAATTAGTTTAGTGACTTGTAATGAGTGTATACTATGCAAGATGAATTTCAGGGTTCTGTGACTTAAGAGCTTTCAGAATGTAAACTGTACCATAAAAGAAGGGAAGTGGCTGTAGCACTTGTTTAATATGATTGCTGTAATACTTGAGACAGATCCAAGGTTTAGAAGCACTAAATATAAAACCTAGGATAAAACACCTAAGTCAGTGCAACAATGACAAAAAAAGATAAATTTCAAAATAGTGTTATAATAAGTATATTTTGAAAATACTTTTACATATAGGCATGTTATCCTCAAGGACATGTGTGTGGATAAGATAGAAACAGACTTCAAGCATATACTAGTAGTTCTGACTAGCTCAAATTTTAGCACTTACCAAATTCATGAACTTCTCTGAAGTTGCAAAGGAGATGCATTTGCCTTAGTAGTTCCACAAATGCTGCGCTTAACGAAACGTTTCCTTTGTGTTAAGAAACTTGGGTTTAGAGCTAGAAATCCCAAATTCTTAGTACAATTCCCCAGGTTTCAGCGAGGCTACAGCAGGGATAAATGCAAACAATTTCTGCTGGGAAAACCATGAACATAACTTTCTCTACAGTGGAATAAGCCAGGCAAAACATTCTGTCAGCTCTCCAATGTGCATATACTGTTAAGCAATGCTGCTATTGCTCTAAGCCATGTCCTTTTTTTTTCTTTGCCTAGGCTAGTGTCTGTCCTATTGATACCACCTTGACTTCCAGTGCTGGAGCCTGCATTTTCCTCCAGTGGAGATAATAAAGTTTGACTCTCACTGTGAAGATACCATAGCCTATTAACTTACGTGCAGTGAAGATAAGGTAACCAGGTATTTAACTTGGTTAAATGACTTTAACTTCTGGTTCCCATATACACTAGTTTGTCCTTGTCCTTCTGTTGAGTATTGTTTTGACAGCTGAATTATCTAATTCAAAGTAGCTAGTACCTGAACTAGCTAACAACTTCTTCCAGGAAAGTCTTAGCATGATTTAGACTGATTTTCTGCATACTATGATCCCTTTACACTACTGTACAGGAAATATTTATACTAAGTATATTTAATTGCTGTAGAAATAATACCTTATGTAATTACATCATGAAAGATGTCAGAGGACAGAAATTTCTTGCTTGTTCTCATTCTTTTATATTTCTTAGACCCTTTCTCAATTCCATGCTGCTTCCATGGCAGTACAATAAATCAAAGCCTAAATCTGAAGATGTGTAGAAATGGCAGGGCATAAATGCATCCAGGATAGACTGCTCTTGCACTTGACAGCTAACAAAGCCAAGAGAATAAACATCATAATAACTCGGTGTGCCCTTTATCTGGCTTAGATTATCTGGAGGCCATCTGAATAAACTCTCAGCTGAAACAGGAAGCCCTGGGACCAGATCTTTCACCTTCCTTTGATTGTCATTTTCCAATTGTTTTCATTTTTCAGTGACGCCAGCACACTCGTTCATTGATGTTCCATTTTGGCCTTGACTGAGCCAGATCCACCCAGAGAAGTCAGAAGCCAAGAACAAATTGGGCGTAAATTAAGAGTGGGCTTTCCTTGAGGCATCCTTATGTGCAAGGTCCTGAAGTAAGATGCAGACAATGCTGAAGTTTTGTATTAAGTGGTGTTAAGACAGGGTGCTTCAAGTTCATCAGGCTTCTTGAATGGGTGGAAATAGCATGTGTGCGCATGCACACGTACTCAAAATCAAGGATACCAACAACAGAAATATTACTGTGAAAATACACTAAAATGTGTCCATATTTTTTTTTTCCAAAATGGAGAAACTATCACAGCTGACTACAAAGGGAGAGATTTTGCTCATTTTCTAGTCTCTGATGTTAGCCTGGTAGTTCAAAGGAAACACAGTACCACAGAAAGTTGGCAAGGTGTAGCAATACACCAAGTTCAGCTCTCCTTTCCTCTCACGGTTTATAAGCACTTATGGTTTATGGCATATATTGCCCAGATATAGATATGTATCATCAACCAAAGAAAGACATAACATGCCAGCAAGTTTATCACAGTGATTTTCCGTCTATTCTGTTTTGTTTTAGTTCACTGCCAGCCACAAGACTAAGCACGACGCTGTTTTAGTGAGAGTGGTTTGCTCATGTGTGACAAAGGAGAAAGAGATCTGGGTCTTTTATGCACATTGCTCATATTTATGAAGTCCTTGTCATCTGACCAAAACTTGTTATTCTTTGGGAACAAGAGAGGGAGTGGGGATGAGTATTAAGAAGGCTGAACTTTCTTAGTCTTACATGTGGCCTGTCCATTTTAGGCTTGGGTCTGGTTGGCAAGGAAAGCAAACCAATATCCACGCATCTATTTTTCCTGTGCCAAAGATATCAATTGCACAGGGGTTGTCAGTTTGGCACTCATCATTAACATTAAAGTTTAGAGGGGAAAGGCTGTTCTGGAATGGTCAAAGAGAGGAAGTCATCCACGTATTTGCATTTTAGTGCTATTAGTGGTGCCGCATTCAGAGCAGCTCACTGATCTGAGGACGGATTTGCAGGGTAACTGCATTTTTGTAGGTTTCCTTTGAAACAGAAACAAAACAGAAGAAGAAGGACCAAACCACAATTTTTAAAATAGGATGCTTTAAGATGCCTCCTGGAAGTCACAGGCTGTCCTTATATCGTTCAATTTTTCAAATTCTTCAGGAGTGAGAACAGACTCGGTTGTCAACAGAGTGCTGTTCACAGAAACTAGGCAGGAAAATGAAAGAAGGCTCGCTATTGTTCGGCGATGTGGTGTAGGCTGCAAGAATGCGTTGGGAATGCAGCGCCTGCATGTCAGGCAGAGAGAGAGGTCTTTGTGTGAAAACACTGAAGAAGAATGTCAATCATATAAATAACTATTATCTCATTTTTTTATCTTGATCATTGCTATCACACTTCCTCAATTGGAGTCCATAAGGATAGTTATCAATTTCCTGGAACATACTGGTATCTAATCGAAGCTGTCCAGATACCGCCTGCAGGGGAGCTGATCTACCATGAAGTGGGGAACACCGTTGGAAGTGTCATACCTCTCGTGCCCTCTGCTTTACACTGCTTTCTGACAGTCTTGATCATAATTTATGAATAGGTAACATACAGCCACCCTGCTCTGGTGGCACTTAGAAGCAGCATTGGTTTTCCTAAAATACAGATGTCTTTATCATTCCCCAGAAGAACATGCGTGATTTGAAATATTTGTAATTGAAAAAGGAACACATGGGCTAATAGAAAGGAAAGCTACACACTTATGCAAACGTAAAAAACATGCTTTATCTCACAATGGTTAACATTATCTCTGGGTGCAATGATGTAAGAGCACTGTTATGAAATTCCTCAAAATCCTGAACAAAATAGAGGCAACGTGCCTGAAAAAGGTGCATTTGTGATTGAAATATTTTTACTCATTAAGCAAATTAACACTTGAAACAGAAGCTTGCAAAGCTGGGAATAACTTGCCTGTTATGACCTGAATTAAATTGACGTCTTCTGAAGTCTCGCTTCTCATGGGTTGGTGTTACTTTGTGATGCTTAAGGCAGATCCGCCTTTGAGGTAACACATCACTGTTTTGCTTGCCAGTAATGGCAGGAGATCACATACTGAAAAAATCCACCCCACTGGGAGTAGTTGAGCCAGTATTTTGTTAGCCTGCGCCATGTGCTGTGTAGCGATCATAAGGGATCTGTTTCAGCGGAGTCATTTAGGGCCAGGAGGAGCAAATCCTGCAAGCTGCTTTGAATACCCATGCAGATGCAGCACTCAGAGGTGAGAGCCACCGGGCGAATAAGCGGGAGGTAAGTGGTCCTGAGCAGTACAGGGGACCCAGTCCTCCACCACCAAAGTCAGGGAGAACTTTGCCAAAAAGTTACCTTTAATCACAGTGTTGCTGGGCATTGGCCACATTATTATTCCTGTGTGCCAAGGCCCAGCTGGGATGGTCTTATCTCGCAAACACTTCTTCCTGACGTGGTAAGTGACTGATCTAGGGAGCAAGGAGTAGAGCTAATAATAAATACCTCTTAAGTCACGTTTCCTTAGGCTCCTAGCATACACCATTCCATTTTATCCTGAGTATTGACAAGCAAGAGAATTTGACCAAAGGACGTGGGATCTCCTCTTCCTCAGGTATAACTTTTGGCAACTCTTTAAGTCAGTATTACTGGTGTTCCCACCAAGAGAAGCTGTCCTAGTGGGCAGACCACCCCTGACCATTTGCCAGCAGAGGTATGAACTGAGTCAGGAAGCTGAGCTGTGTTAAAACCACCTGATCTTCTACCAAATTTCTTTCAACCCTACGCAGGTTTTTTTAGGCCAGATGACCATCTAGCTGCACGAACTGTTATATTAACGAGAGAGAAGGCAGCATGGCCAGGAGGAGGCAATGAGCAGCGAGGAGCTAGGAGAGAGCAGGGCAGCTTGCGCTTCAGCTCCGTCTCAAGTCAATGCTCACCTCTGAGCCTCAGTACCTGCTCCAGCACACGGTGGCTTCGACTTCTACAGATTCACATCTATCTCCTCTGTTGCACCCTTTAGCCACCTTCTACACTGTTTTCCACACTGTACCTCATGCTTGAGAAGGCCTTCTTGAAGACAGCCTTAAGAGGATGGATTTCAGGGCAAATCGTTACTTCACCAGCCCATGCCACAGTTTATTCAGTATAATGAATAAACTATAGGCCACCTCAAAATCTCAGTTTGTTTAAATCAATGTAGCTCTCTTCAGTTCAATAGGGCTGTGCTGATTTGTACCAGCTGAAGATTTGTTTCACTACCTCAGATTTCTTCTTCGTTTTTATAGTAACGGTAGCTCTATAGCACTTAATAACAGCACATTATTATGTTAGAGTTTTCCATGATTCATTTCAGGAATTCAAAGTACACATAGCCATTTGTACTTACTGCTTAAATGCTCTGCAGAAAATCATCTTGATTGTAGAAGCAAATCTTACTTGTGTGCAAAAATACTGTTTATTTGGCCAAAACTGGCAATTGCCAAAGTGACCAGAACACAGAAACCTACAGGAGAGATGTACTGTTGTGAATGGCCAACAACTAAGGAAAGCCACGTATTGTTTCACAAAATTTTAAAATACGTTTTTCAGACTAACCCATGAAAAATATTCAGTTTCATTCTAGAGGGTAAAAACCTTCTGAGAAAGATTTTACATCTGTTCTATTTTGGTTACAAAAATAGTAATTTCTTTTTTTCCCCATTAAAACACAATTCAGAATATATTTTAATATGAAATCCTGCAAAATCTTAGTGAAAAAATGTTACAGTTCCTTGGGGAAGAGGGAAGGGTTGTTTCTTTTGCATTTGTCTTGTGTTGTGAGGGCGTAAAAAGGAAAATTTCTTCTAATAGCGATAGTGTAGTCAAAAGCTATTTTAAAAAGAAATATGATTTGACCAAGATAGCAGCCAATTCTTGATTTAGATTTTTTAGCTTTTATTAGCACTGTACAAAGCAAACACTCCAGTTGGGGTTCCAAACTACAACTACCAAAAATCTCTGATGACTAATACTTCCTGGCTGTACTTCATGCTGGCTTGAAAAGAACAAGACTACTTTTTGTCTAAGCCTGTACTAATGTTATATAAAAGGTTGTGAAAAAGGTTGTGTAGGTCCATCCACAAACATCCGTCTTTTGCATATGCTTGTGGTGTTTTTGCTAGTGGCTTTGGGGAGAGTTAATCTAATGTTTAATTAAATCATTTAGCTTTATTCGAAACATTCTTTTTTTCTTTTTTTCCTAGCTGACTATTTTTCATGCAGGGATTTGCTGCAGTCCCAAAAGAAGAATGAATAATGTTTCCTATTTTGACCACAGAGTGATCTGATCATGCACGCTGTCAGTGGACATTGCTACTGACTGGCTTCCAGGGAGAACAAACATCCGTCGTCCACTCTGTCCTAGCCACAAGGTCATGTGGCAGCAGGGTGTCCTGCTGGTGGGCAGAGCATGTGATGGTGCGTTGGGATTCCTGGATTCTTTCCTTGCCCTGATACTGAGTCAGGCTGTGACTCTGGATAAGGTAGGGAGCCATTAAGTAAAATGAAGGTGATAATACCCACATCTCCAAAATATCATGAAGGTCGTTTCTGTGGATTTAGGAGGCTCTTTGACCCTCAAATGAAACTGTCAAGTGACCACAAATCAAAAATAGCAGCTCAAAGTAGATGCAGGACTGAGCACACGTCTGATCTTCTGTAGGAATCTGGGCCCACCAACCCATAGATTCAGAAGCATCGTATAAACTCAAGAAATAAAGACCGAGGAAGATCTACATGAAAATCCTTTTTTTGCTCAGAAGAAGATATTCTGTCTTCCCATTCCTGCTCCCTCCCTTCCATCAAACATCAAATAAGGACCTTTCATCTAGCTGCTTAATCCCTGCTAGCACCCACTCTCATGCCTTGTTCCTCCCTCGCTCTTCATTAAACTCTACATAATGTATTTCCAGTCGACACCGACTGGAAATATAATACTCCCAACTGCGCTGCCAGCAATACTCCCAGTCCTTTCCTCTGCTGGCCTCAGCTGCTGTTATGGTCCACCTCCCCCAGTTACTTTTCCACACCGAGGAAAGGCTAGAACTGGCGGGAGGCTCCAGCAAGACTGGGAACACCCAGGGTTTGGGAGAAGGCTGGCAGCGGAGGCTGGAAGGAGTGGGCTGGGTCAGAGTTTCCCCCACCTCTAAATTGGTCTCAGTGTCCTGTGATTAAATTCTCTCCCTCCTCCCTGCCGCAGCACCCTCCTGTGGATGCTGTCAAATGCAGAATTGTTACCCACTGTCCTATGGGGAATTGCACTTTGTAAGAAACTCACTGGCCAGAAGAGCTCACCTTCCAGTTGGGCATCCTTATAATGACCAGATTTTCAGATGTGTTCAGCATTTTACATTTATTTGCCAGATACTCTCTTGAAAAGTTTGGTTATAGTAGCCAGAAAGACAAAACTTTATTAAATAACCATAGAAAGAACTTGTTCAAAAAAATCAAGATCCTGTCCAAAGGTCCAATTCCTATGTGTACTTCAAGATCCTGTGAAAAAGCCACTGATGCTTAATGAAACTTTTTTTTAACATTCATATCAATTTTACATAGCTATTTTTCTTTATTGTAGTCTCTCCCTTGTTTGCTATTTGTACATTAAAACATGGTATCTGCATTTGAAGATGTCGCCTTTGATCCTTGCACTGTTTTCATCTAGCAGTTTTGTAGTTATCTTCATTCTTCTACTTCTGATAATTGAAAGTTTCTGCAGGCTCCCTTCTTGATTCTCCCTCCATTTGCATTCTCTTCTTGGGTTGGACTTTTGTTTAGACAGGTTATTCTCAAAGCAGAAACTTCACAGAGTCATCTTAGCCTAACACATGCTAAATTTCTGCTTCCTCAGCCTGTATCGCTTGGGCAGGGTTGCACCGAGGCTCACCAGGAGGAACACTCCGACCGACAGTTGTGGCCCCTGGGAACTGAGACAGCAATTCAGCCTCACAGGACCGGACAGCACTGCCTTAAACCACAGATCCCCGAGGTCAGGGGAACCTTCAGACATGCGTCCCGGGACTATCTTAATCCTTTGGCACCCCAGAACACGATAAGGATGCTTTAGCAGGGGGTTATGCTACATCTTAGATACAGCTGTGTAGTGTGTACACATTTCTTGACACAAAGACGTTGCTATAAAATGACTGCTCTGTTCAAAAATGTTGCTGGCAAATTGTCGTGAACATGGAAAAGAAACAAGAGTGTTGAGAGCTCTGGGTATCATTGAAATATTTAAATATTATGTATGGTGACGCCTGTAATTCAACATTTGCTGTGGTAAACACAGCAGAAATGACTGTAGCATAATGTTATTCCATATTCTAAGCCAGATTCTTGAGGTTTGTTTTATTTATATCACATGTGGCTGGGAGAAGTAATTCTAGGAAGGCTCATACCATATATTTTCTTTTCAAGTTGCCAAAATATCTTAGAGAAATCAATGGCTGGGGACTCTTCTGTGTGGCTAAAGATTTATTTTTAACCTCTCGGTGTGCCAAAATCAGGAACAATTATTAATCTGTCCTGAAACTGCCAATACAACCTGCTAGCAACAGATGGTGTGAATGAAAAGCCAGAAGTGGCCATTTTTAATATTCAATAGATTAAAAAAACTTAGTTCTTTAATCTTATCTAACCTCTTGTGACCGAGGGTCTAAGGTATTGACTTAAAGACAATATCAATAGCCTTGATTTGAACCTGAAGCAACCAGGGAACTGGATCTTCTGAGATACTTTGTACCTCTAAACGATGCTGTGTGTTCCCAGTCTGTGTTGACCTCGGTGGGAGATGAGCACCGAGAGTTGCTCTTTGGCAGCTTGAAAGCTCAGGCGCAGTCAGAGCACCTCATGCTGCAGGTACTGCGTGGCTGCACTCCGGGGGTTCTTGTTTAGGTCTGAACTTGTACGGTAGTTAAGAACCAACTCCTGTCAATGCCCAGGGATGGAAAAGTATTACATTACTAGATATTATCTCAGTCTTGCTGTATTTATACATCTCAATTACAAAATCAGGAAGTATTGCCAGCCATCGTTTGGATACAGCTGGCACAAACACACAAACACACACAGAGAACAAAGCAAAAAAAAATCCCAAACTGCAAGCCTGCTTTATTTTCCAATTGGTTAAGTATCGTGGAAGTCTGAGTCTTGCAGCTTATGGTGATGCTATGCTTCTAGTGAGACTGTTTTCTGCCCCGTGTGCCACTGCTGGGGAGGGCAGAGTGTCAGCAGCAGGAATGCAGAATTTCACAATTTCCCATGGAAGGTGGATCCCAACTATAGATTCAAACTCACCTCACCTATTGGGAAAGGCTGCATCTGAATTTCAGGTTTGGGATTGCGCGTTATTTTCTGTAATATCTGCAGCCCAGATTTATTTGTGAGAAACAAGGTGGGGGGACTCAAAACCACAACAGCAGCTGGTATATAAAGGCAGTACTATTAACGTGGTGCAGGTGAGAAAAAGCCTGAAGTTTTTGCACGAATAATTTCCCAGGTCAGGTATCCTGTCACTATGTACTTGCCAAGCAAATGCAGCAGATGTGGACAGATGACAAACTTTGCATGCATGACTCTGGGACAGAGAAAACCTCTTGCAAACCAAGGGCTGCAATTTGAGAAGCTGTTACTTTCTCTATTTTTAATGCCTTTATTGATACTTGTCTGCATAGACCCCATATCCTGGCAGGCCAGCAGCTCCTCACCCACAAATCCCAGTTCTGGTCCAAGCCTCCCTTCTGCAGTTGTTCTGCTCTCCTCGAGTGTGGCCCCTCTGCCCCTTTCCGCCTACGTGTCCGCACACAGAAACCACTGACCACGGTCAGGCAGTCCCCTGACGATACAGCATGTGGGAAAGCTCTTCCAGGGCAAACAGCAGTTTTTCAAGAGCTCAGGCCAGAGAGTAAAGGCCGATGCACCATGGGAGAGCACTGAAAGGACATTTAAGTTTTCTGATGAAGGGAAAATGAGCTCTCCCCTGCGGGTTTTTCTCTGGAGGCTACAAGAGTGAGATTTCTGAATTGGAGGAGTGGAAGAAAAAGAAGAAAAAAACATGAAAAAAGAGCCAGCTAGAAAGATGTAACTTTAATTTAGTACATTATCATAGTGATGGTAGGTACTGCTATGAAATGGAAGATGCTGGGAGACGCCAGGAAAGATACACTTAAATATCATTTGATCTTGGACAGCAAAACTTAGCGTGCCCAACACAGCGAGACAAACACCTAATGAATGAGGACACAGCTAAATAATCACCTAACTGTTATGTCAGCCTAAGCTGTTGCTGAAAGCGGTGGTGGCCCCAGCATACCCCGTCCCAGGGAGTTCATTGCTGCTGCCCTCGGACAGTCCTGCAGGGAGCCTGATGGGGCACCGGTCCAGCGACGAACACGAATTGCTCTGCTGCCAGTATCATTTTCAGGGAGAGCAGTGGTCTGCTCTCGCCACGTGGTAATTAACACGAAAATGAGCAACTAGACGTGGGGGGAGGTTGTGGGGAAGCAGGGAGGAGTGACAGGACTACGCATTTTGTTGGCATTGTGGATTTCTGCTGGAATGAAGCATGGCCTGGGAGGTCTGAGTAGAAATCAGCAAAGTATTCTCCATTTCTACTCATGGAGGAGAGATGGATTCCCTTCTTAGCTTTGGATAGATCTTGCACCTAGAACGTATTCACTGCTCTGAAAATGGGGTTGTGCAGTGATTATTTGTGTTTGTAGCATCGTTTTTTGTCTTTCTATTTATGACAGAAAAATATTAAAATGTCTGCCTGTGAAAGTAACTTTCTACCAGGCTCTGAGATGCATTCCTAAATGTTCTGTACTGTAGACTACGCCAGTACTTCTAGATACCCAGTGTGTATCTTGCCATGCAGGACATACGGAGTTAAAGGACAGTGAACACTGAGAATTCTTCCATTGTATGATGATTACAGAAACATCTGGTCTCAGTAACCCTCTGCTGATCATCTGTAAAAATTAAATGTTTAATAGCCCCAATATTTCCCATTTTTAACAGACATGAATCTGAACAGTCTGAACATCAGATGAGTTTCCCTTACAAACCGCTTTTCTTACCTATACCTGATATGTATAGACAGTCCCTGTCTTTGTATCAAGGCTATACACATTGCCTTGGTGTTTTGCAGCATTCAGCTCTGCATGGTCAGTCTCCTTACCCGAACTTGGAGTTTTTCAGTGTTTCATATTTCATGGTCTGAATTTTATGATTTATCTCAGATTTCTAACCTGTAGTGAGAAGACCAGACTATTACATGGAAGTGGTGCTGAATGCAAAACACGTTGAAGTGTCAAAGTCCCTTTCATGAAGATGTGTCATTCTGAAGTTGCATAACAAAGTCAAAAAACCCTCCACTCCTCATGAGCACGTGCAATGTCGTCTTCGGAATTTCTTACCATCAGGACATGTTTTTTCTCATGATTGTGTTGCAAGTCTCTTTGTCTCCCTGGCTTTTAGCAGAATTTCTGCCCTATCACCAATGAATGAAGTCAGAATATGTGTCTCTGAATGTGTCCACAAAATATAAGTTTTCTTAATGTGAAGATAATCTGTGTCCATGCAGAAAATAGTTTCAGTGCTTCTGTGAATGATACAGTCTCCTAAGTACAACCAGCTCTTGCAATCACAACAAGGCAATTCAGAAAAATAAATGAAGGGACAAAGACTTGATGTGAGAGTGCTCAGATCTTTGTAGAAGTGGAACTAGGATAATCTTTCTTTTTTTTACGCTCTGTGTGTGTATTATAGTCCTCATTTGTATTTCTCTTATGTGTGGTGGAAAACTGTTAAGCTTCATAGTATCACTACAAATAGTCCAGATCTCTGCTCTGTCTGCTAGACCTCGTTGCCTCACTTACTTAAAAACTTTGTTTGTTTGTTCTCAGAGAAGAAAGCTTTCTGTTCAATATTTGCATTCTTAAAAAGTCCCAAGCCGAATAAGCCCTTAGAGCTCGAGGGGAACATCTCCAGTACTATCTGCAGAGGAAACTGGAGTTTCGCTGGGTTCCAGGTGCTGCCCCACCTTTCCCGTGCCTGGTTCTGCTGCAAACGCGAGCGGTCAGTGCCAGTAAATCTCCCTCATCGCAACGCAGCGTGGGACCCCACGCTGGAAATGAGCTTGCGCCATCCTCGGCACGAGTAATTCTGATATGAGCTTAGCAGAGATGAAAGGCGCTTGAACCAATGGGTGATGACTTATGAGCACCCCGGGAGGAAGTCAGCCCGCCACAAGCAAATTTTTCTGCTGCCTAGATGTGCTAAGAAAACACTGCAAAAACTGAGAAAAAGCCAGAAAATTGGAAATTATATCTTCAGGGGCTTTTTAAAAATCATGTTTCAGTCCACTATTTGATATTCTTCTTTTTTGTTTTTATTATTTAAAAGAGAAAAACCAAAACATTTTCCTTTTTCTTTTAGTTTATATATGGAATTACGCAAGGTATGGACTGTACAGAATAGCCTAGCCCCAGCTTGGAGTAAAAGGAGAGAAAGGTCAGCATTTTACAAGACTGAATCCTAAGTACTGCCAGACTTCCTGACAACACGTAAACTGAAGAAAAGTCTGCAATAACTTAACTTCTTTTTTTGAATGAGTGCCTGGTGCTGGAAGGTATCTAGAGCCATTGACAAGAAAGGCATCTGAGGACACTTAGCATTAGCCAGGCAATATTTAACGTCTTCCAAGATTCAGTGCCTCGGCAGGCAGGAGCAGAGTTGTAGAATTTTTAGCATCCAAAAAAAGAAAGGTGAAGGGTTCATCCCAGTTCTAGGTGGTATTTTAAAGCTAGCATGGTTAAGGCATGCCCAGTGCTGTTGCCAGCAGCTTGCAAACCATTTACTTTTGACTTTTCCTGTCTGAAGGACCAGATCAGAGTCGGAGTTGGCATTTAGCATGAGTGTAGAGCAAGCTTCGAGCTTACGCCTCATTTGTTTCATTATCACACCATTTGTATTTTCCACATATCTTGAAAACAAACTCTTCCATACTTCAGCTCATGTAAATTGCTCTGTAGTCCTCTTGATACAGGCGAGTGATGACTGACATCAGCTGATGATCTATTCTTCTGTTTGAAATTCTGAGATTTAACCTTTTTGCAGCAAAATCACAGACAATTAAGCCATTTCTGGCAAAGACTGTAGTCAAAGACTATGATATAAAACCAGTAGCATATATAAAATAAAAGTATCCATTATATGATCACATATATATATTTATAAAAATTTCAGTGGCCCCCTTGCCAGAATTCTAAAACTGGTGATGAGATGACAGACAGGTGAGAAATAGGAAATTTTCAAGTCAGAGATAGTTTTCTCTTTATAGTTCATGTGATTTTTATTTGAAAAAAGAGTTCTATAAAAATGGAGAAAGTTAGGTCACTCTTGATTCACCCCCCTAAAAAAAGATATATACGTATATATGCATGTATATATATAGGAGTTGTGTATATATAGAGATATATGAAAGATATAAAGAACATTATGGAAGAAAACCAACATGTATGACTGATGAGTCTAATAACCATTAGCACTAAACCCTGTAATGTCTTGGAGAATTCAGATAGAGCTAATCTTAAATTAAAATAAATCTACTTTCTGTTGGAACTTTAAAACAACTTTGTTATTTTCTCTACTATGTTGCTTTGAAAATTACAGTATGTTTTCACTGGTCTGCCTTCAACATGGTTTAACTACCATTTACGTGATGCAATTTACACTCCATTGAACTTTTCTGGTAGAATAACACCCAGAAAAAGAGAGTGTGGTATTCTGGCATTATTTTATTCTATCTATATTGAAGCAAAGGAATCATTTCAGTTCCAAGCACTGAGCTGGTAGAAATTATTTTAGCTGCAGGAGATAAAACTAAAGACAGTGTTAAACCTGCATTTATAAAACAGAAGTCTTCTGCACGCACAAACCCACATTTGCATGTGTAATGTAAGTTGATTCTTGCTCAGGTAATATTTTGCCAGTGTCAGCATGCAAGAATACTGGGTCAGTTGTCAAAATGGTGCATGCACATAACTTGCAAATTCTATTTGATCTGTCGTGTACAAGTGTGTGAATCTGAACACATAGTGGCAAACACTTCAAATCATGAGATGGAGGTAGAGAAGCAAACTTCAATAATAAAATGTCTCTTTCTCCAGCATTGTTAAATTCTCAAAGGTCTGAGGCAGTTTTGGATCTATTGCACACCTTTCTAAAGTAACAAAGCATTTTAATGGGAATTCATACATGTGGAATGACGTTCCTATTTTTTATAAAAAAGAATGTCTACCCATTCTTTTTTATATGTTGTTGATACGCTAAAATTGTATAGACTTATAGAGCATGTATCATAGAATCTAGACTAAGCATGCCCTAACAGTAGAATACAAAGTGGTTTATTTATCTTTTGCAGTTTATGAGAAAATTTTTATGTACAACACCTAGCCCGTTGCAGATCCAAGTGCAGTCACACTACTGCTGTGAATTCTACCGATGCCATGGTCAGTAAATGTACCCTGTTGCCAAGAAAACAGACAATCATTTCTTGCTGCTGTTTAATATTCAGGAAATACACTTGGCAACTGAGATAATTCTGTTGGTTCTGCTGTAGAAGACTCATGTAGATTCAGACTTTCCATGAGACAGAAAAGCATGGTGCTGTAGTTGAAACACTTCATTTTTAATGACTAGTGAAATAATACAGTGGCTGGGTAGTAAGCCCTATTACACAGGCACTCATCTGGAAAAATCCACTATATTCTTGCTAGGAGACCCTCCGCCATTAAGCTGCTGTCTGACCTGAGGCAGGTTCCTTAGTTTTTCCCTGTATGTAAAGTGATAATAATGTCCTTTGCGGGATGCTTGTTTATTTATTGCAGCAATATGTATTACCGTAAGTATTAATAAGCCTATTTCCAGCTGACAAAAAAATTACTTCTTCAGTTTTTATCGGTGAAATATGGTCAGTCATCCAACAATTTGCTTCTTTGGCATACCCTCCACTTGTTATAATGAGGAATAAACCGAGAGTATATCTCAAAAAATATATGGTTAGAAATAATGCTTTTATGTTTTCCATATTTTGTTATTTTTGCCTCAAATCACAGTTCAGTTCAGCATGATCTGACATGGCTGAAATACTGAAACCCCCACTCCTCCAAAGCAGTGTTTATTATAGAAACCACAAACTTAACCTAACCTAGAGCAGCTTTTCCAGCAGTGATATAATTACAGTAGTTATTGTTGCAATAAACCAGATGTTCCTGAACTGGAATGAAAGCACTTCCCCCCGCATTACATTTGTTACGTTGCCTCTTTTCAAGTTTCACATCAGCTGTTCAGAAAGCTCTTTCTTGGTTGAGTGTCACTTACAGATTCTTGCTGCATGAGTCTTTTAGCGTAAAAGAATGAAATACTGGCAGGCTTAGAATTTTCATTGCTTTCCTTAAAACCTCAAACATGACAGTTATCAATGTCACTAATTCTTGCCCTGGTTTAAACACAGTTTTTGTCCTTTAAGACATTTTCATTTGGCTAAAAAACCACTTTGAAAAAACTACTTACTTTTCAGATTGAATGAGTACATTGTTCTGTACAAACAGAAATGTTCCACTCCTACAAAATCGATGGAGATAGCGACAGACTTCAGTGAACCCATCATTTTACACCACCATTTTGAGCAACTGAGCTGTTAGGCGATACCAGTAGCTTTGGAGAACAGCATCTTTTTAACTGCTGTATCAGCTGTGGTTGCAACTGTGGACCGTGAACAACCATTCAGCCTGGACCGTGAGTATCTATCGTTACTTAAACATTACACATCTTATAGTTTTAACAGTGTGTTAGTCAACACATTTCTAATATTTCCTAGCCCAGTCAAGTCCTAACTGTAAAAATCTGTTGCCAATAAGGAAATGGACTGCTTAAACCACTAGGACCTCAGACATGAAATTTGTTGTATATATTTTACATGTGCAAGAAAACCTGTCTAGGAACAATGAATACGAAAAGTCAAAGAGAAGTCAGAAGATTGTTTTATTACACTTACTGTGCCATATAATAATGCAATAAAGAAACATAAACTAGGCTTTGGGTTCTGTTTACTTATAGGTAAGTTCTCATGAAAATATGGGAACACTAGGAATTAATTATCTTATCAACTATCTGAACACGTCATGGCAATCCTGGAAGAAACCTTTGTAATGTTCAGTTATACATGCTGCTCATTTTTCTGTTCGTTAATGGTAAACAATTAGTCAACCCATGCCAGTGGTAACTATAATGTAACGAGGGAGATGAACCAGGGACAAATTCACCCCATGAAGTGGTCTGCTAAATTTACACTTTGTAAAATGTAAATGTTTCTTATAGAAGGAATTTACATGACTCTGGAACATGGTCCAATTTTTTCACTGATGTGGTAGGGAATGCAGACATTGTTGGCCTGATTTTACAGAAATCTTTGAAAATGGGCCATAAAATAGCTGAGGAAACCCAAGAGGCACCCACACGTTTGGAAGCAGATTACAAGACAGCTCTGTTGCTCAGCCACAATCAGCTCCCTGCTTTCAAAAGAAACGGTATCAATTTCACATTTTTTTGCTTTCCGAATGGGAATGTGTCAGAGCTGAAATAAATAAATAAGTAGGACCCATGTCCAGGGAGCCTTGACGTCTTTCCCATCACGGAGGCTGTGAGGCCCCTGTGCTTCCTCCCCTGGCCGTGACATGCCCGGTGAATATTTCCACCACCCACACTTTATTCATTCTTAACTCTCCTCACCCACTCATCATTACAGCTGTGCAAAGCATCCATTACAAACCCTGAAGCCATCTGAAACCTACCTTTATAACTTTGTTATGTGCTTCACACACAGCTGGGATTGGTTGGACTTTTGGTAAATTGGCTTTTGAGACGATCGACCTCCAGTTTCATGCAAATTTGGGCCCAGGTTAAGGTGGATGATTTATGGGTTGCATATTTTGAAAATCGCTGAGAGAGTTTCATATCACTGCATCACGCTTCACCGCGTAGATCTCTGTCATATTCATGGAAATCAAAAAAGATATGTATATAGTACTCTGCAAAAGGGAATAATAATAGCAGTCAGATCCCAAATGTGCTCTGTGCCGTTGCAAACAGTTCCTGGCCTGAAGGACTTGGGGGGGAAAAAAAAAAAAAAAAGAAAAAAGAGCTCTTTTTAACTCTTTAACACTTCATTGCTTCAAAGTGTAACTAACTCATAAATTTTTTATTACATTCCTTCGTTTAGCACATATGCATGCCACTAGCATTTCAATTAGACAGGAACTCGTGCAAGGAGCTGCCATAATGATGCTCTCAGACAGGAAGTAGAGGGAAACCCAGACTACAAAATTCAGATCCAAAGCTAGATTTTTCTCTAGTCAAAATGACAGATTTATTTGGTTGGTGATAAAAATTTGAATTTGCAAAATTTGGGTTTGGATCCTCACCGAGATTTTGGCCAGCGCAGTTAGCAAAACTAAGCAGTGTATTGTTAAATGGAGTCTAGATTACACCAGCCCTACTGAGTGACATCTTGCTCAGTCAGTTTTCAGAACTGTGAGGCAATTTGCTCTAAAAACACTGACCGAAATTACAGATAAACAAGTTTTTTAAAAAGAGTGATTCAAAGGACAGGATTCAATATAAGAGCCTCTGTTGCTTCCTAGTCACACAGTATCAAAGAAACTAATCTCACATTTTAATTTTTAAAGGAAGCCCAGACTGTTTAAGAGAGCAGTACCAAACACGTCACTTAAGATGTTAACTCGTAACAAAAGAACTTCCTTGGTTTCAGTTTGTAGCATGACAACTTGTTATCTGCAAAACAATCTTTTCCTTTTTTATCATGAATGAGTCCATGCAGAAGACTGTAAACACCTCACCAGATCCTGATTGTGGAACACCATTTCCTGCTGATACCAAAATATTAATGTAAGTGAAAGCCAGAAGGACGGTTTTTAGTGTGCGGTGAATGTTGCTTTGTCATCAGGTGACTTCTGTTATTTTTTGAAATCCTGTAATGTACCCGTTTATTAAAATGGCTTTAAGACAAGTGGGAAAAAGGCTTGAAAAGTTTGTATAAATCCAAAAAATGGCTTGAGGGGGAGTTGTCTTGGACTTAAGGTCATATTAAGAAAAGTATCGAGGCATGAGATTTAGCTGAGCAAAGGTAGGTAGACACAGTGTAAGCAACGGTATCTGAACTAGTCACCACGGCTGAGGCATTGTTGGGTCTCAGTTCACATTCCCCTAAATGCCCAAGATAGGTAGGATGAATCACAGCCTGCAGGTGTCTGTTTCTTCCCATCAGCTACGAGGGGAACTTGAGTGACCAGCTGATGGGTAGCCGCATGTCTGTCTACCTCCACGTCAGGTGAGGTGAGCTCCATTCCCGCTGTCTGCTGAGTGCCCTCCGCAATGCGAAATTTGGTGGAGGCTTCCGAAGGGAGTCGGGACAAACGCTCGTTGCTGTAGAGGTCAGTGCTTTATCCTGTTCTGCTAAAAGCAGAATTCTTCCCTCGGTGAAGGATCATTAAATAAAAACAGCATGTAAAGGATCGGCATGGAAACATTAACAATAAATGACAAGACTATCAGAGGTACTCTGTGAAGAAATGAGTCACAAAAACAAAGTAGAAGCAGCCTAGGATTGCAACATCGGAACCCCAAAGTGTATTTGTAACGGTCCTTAATCACCACCTTCACCATGTCCATTTGTTACTCGTACTTGTCGAAACATTACATTCGCCTTTTGCTTAGGGCTTGATTTTCTGAAGTGCTGACCATCCTCATCTCACATCACCATCAACAGATTGTAGGCTTATACCCAAGGAGAGATAAAATATGGCACGTAATGTTTCGTATCGCATATGTGTGGATGGCTGTGAATCAAAGAAACAATTGCTTTTAAATAAATGATGTGAGACTAGAAAAGTGATAACATAATGTATGATTTGAGAGCAAAAACCTAGCCACTTTGAATTCATTTCAATAACAGTAAAGAGTGGTGCCACTAACAGTACTGTTCTGAGGAGTCAATTTGCATTTCCACTGTATAATCTTTATTATTGGGGTTGGTATCGCTGTCATTTCAAGTCAAGCTGAGCTGTAACTTAGCATGAAAAAAAACCCCTAAATTGCTGAAATGATGGGATTTCTCTCTGCATCATAAAAAAACAAAAGAGAATTTACGTTTTATGAACTGTTTGCCAAACCTCGCATCATAAACACTTTCCTTTTAAATGGATGGATAACAAAAATGAAGACAAAGGAGACAGATAAAAAAGTTCAACATTTAAAAGACTTGCTCAACCTAGACAATCCTTCCTTTCCACAATTTTTTTTGTTAAAAAACAAGAAATACATTCCGAGTCTCATTTAACAATAATCTGAACAAAAAAATGCAGGCAATTAGTAACGCATGCTCAAGTAAATTTATCTGTTCCAAAAAGAGGTGTCATAAAAAATGTTAGAACTGAAATTTACTACCACTGAAGTCAGCAATAGCATTTCCATTGCCTCCAGCTGGAGGAGGACTTGGTTCCTAGGAAGTTCACTTCAAAGATGATTATCTTTATATCAGCAAGTCCAGGAGCGAGGGCTCCATGGCCTTCTACATGAATGCTAAGGGGAATAAAGTGCTATAAATCCCTGTTTCAGCTATGATAAGGACTCTGGCCCCAGCTGAAATATATAGAAGTAAAGTACAGTTATACGAGTTTAAAAATCCTACCAAAATCTCTGAGTAACCACATCTGCAGTCCTACCACAGGTAAATCTCCCAAGGCTCTTGTTACAACTGTGGCTTAAATAAGCAGTCCAGGGCCTGTCTCAGTGTTTGTTATCAGGTTGTTCAAATATTCACTTATGTTTATTAAATAAAGAAGGTCTCGGGCTCTTTGTTTTGGCTGTATACAGCATTTACCAAATTCACCATTCATAATCTACAAGTAGAGACTGAATTATCTGGGAATTTTCAAATAATTTTGTTCAGACTGCGGCTTTTGATTAATGTAAAAACAGACTGTAAGGGCTTCCTTAAGTTGACACTGTTTTGGCATAATAAATAACCAGTCTTCCAAAATTTGCTAATGGTTGAAGGTAGTGGCAAGGTAATTTGGTCATGCATTTCAAGAATAGAAGAAAGCCAATTTCTTCTTGGTTCTTCTTCCTCTCTAGCATGTTTTATTCACAATTTTTTGTTACTTGGGATGACTACAATTGTGTGCAGTTTTGAATGGGACTGAATATACGGTTGCCCACTTTTGAACCGCTACCGAATCACGTATCCTGACTCACGTAATGGGAGAAGGATCCCTTGTTTGCGTTCCCAAGGTCTTTCCAGCAAACCTTGGGGCTGAAATCCCTCTCGCCAGGCTCCTCCCAAAGCTGTGCACCACGGCTCCTGCAGACTGCCCACCTCTCCTCCCAGTCTGCTTCTGAGCTCTGCCTCTGCTGCTCAGTCTGCTCCGTCTCTTTTCCATAGGCATCCTTGCCCAAAACAAACTCAACAAGGCTCCCCACCCAGATCTTTCAAATTCCTGGGCAACCTTATGGTTGCCTTTGTTTTGGGCAGAAACATGTGCTGAACTGTCTCCTATAGCTCAGAAGACAAGGGCGGTGGTTAAACCTACCATTTTCAACAAGGCTTAACCCAACCTATAACAAAACCCTCAGCAGAGAAGTAACCACTTCACAACCCCACGTGTGTGCGTGTGCACCTGCGGTATGCGGAAAGGAATTTGCAGAAGAAATGACCATCTCTCCCTGAATTTCCAGCTGGACAGGAGCCACAATCAGGACCGGGAGCCACAGTCAGGACCAGGACTCAGGCAGTTCAGTTCACTTGAGAGCTCCACGTTGGAAAAACGTTTAATTCTTAGCATTTTGTGTCTGTTGGGAGTAGAGCCCCTACGGTTCCTACTTCAGACATCAGGGGACAGGACAGATGCACAGGCAGCCCCAGCTTTTTTTGTTCTGAGCTGCCTTGATCTGAGCACCAGTTGGGGAGCCAGGGAGGCCACACTCGCTGTGAAGTGTGGGCACTCAACAGGTCTTCTGGGCTGGAACCAGTCTCCACCAGACCAGCCCAGAGGGTGCAGAAAAGCCTCGTGGGGTCTGCCCTTGTCCGAGCTCACAAGCCAACCTGTGTTAGCAAACCTCTGCCTTCCTGAGCCCGCGGGATTCAGACTGGTTGGGGGGGGGGGGGGTTGTCTCTCTACCAATGCTGTGCCACAAAAATCTCAGTAACGCATAAAACACTGCTTGTTGAGCTTGTGCGTGTCATGTCTGTCAACCCCAAATAATGCTAATGTTGATGGTTTTAATAAGACAGCGTTTTATACGCTGAGAAGGCTCATCCATAGGATGTTCAGTTGTCACTTGCTGGCAGGAGGAGTTGTCCGAAGCAGCGTAGCAGCCGTTGGCAATGAAAGGGAATGGGCAGGAGGCATTCCATAACTTGGCATCTTCTTACAGACAGAGTTTATGTTAAGGTGGGTTATCACACATAACCAACCTTAATCCCTTTTAAATGAAGGTTCTGTTTATAGCATATCAAGGTCGGGATTGTAAATCCCAGAACAAATCACCAGGTATAATTAAAAGGAATAATGCCAATTATATTTTCCAGTCATGTTGAGTACTTGAAACGTGGTCTCTGTACTCCTTGGACTTCTCACAGATAAGTACAGATGGTATCTTTGTGAGCTAATAGTAACCTGTTTATTATAGTTCCTTCGTTTTTACCACTACCTTGAAATACATACCAGTATGAAACATTGTGTATGGCATAACAAACTGGTTAATTCTTTCAGTTTTTCAGTGGTATGTTCAACAGAGCCTTAGAAGTATTTCCAAAGAAATTTCCAACCTTTATTTACCCTTTGTAGACAAATTCACTTTGCTTTTTTCATGCTCTTTTTGTGGTCAATTTCTAGAAGTCATCCCCAGTTCACCGATGAGAATTTCACAGGAATAGAGGGGTTTCTCTACATGTTACAGAATATTTCGAAAACCAAAATGTCTTTAATCTTTATCACATAACTTTGCAACACAAAACTGACTCTGAGAGATGAAGTACTTCCATCAAGTAAAGACAACAAAACAAAATGTGGTACAAAAGTAGCACATGACCTAATTTTCCTCTTAAAGAGGTAATGTCTTCAAATTAAATTGAATACTTGAATTAAATTTATAAATTTTTTTAATAACTAAGTTAAATAAAAAATCCAAAAGTTTAATGACAAGAAAAAGAGAAAAAAAGTTGTGGTTTTAGTGTGGTTATCTGGAATATATGTATTCTATCAGTATAGCTAATTATTGTAGTTAGTACAGCCAGTGGTGCTTAACTAGCAGAAGTTCTGCATAGTTAAAGCACTAGCTTTGTGACAGGACATGCATAAAGCACAGCAAATAGTAATACTATGTACAGAAATGTTTAATTCTTTCAATTGCAGAGGTTTATCAAGTCCAGTATATAAGCTTGGGCTAGAAAAATGATAAACTTTGCAGGTAGAGAACATTTTCCTGATAGGATCCCAAGTCATACTGATAAACTGGGATACTTTTACTTTTTTTTTTTTTTTCCCTATTTTCCACTGAAGGTGTAGGGGGGAAAAATAATAGAGAGTTGGTTTTTTCCTCATTATTTGGTGGTCCTTCCTCAAAACTTTCCAAACCAAAGCCATTTCTCACATCTGGTTGGAACACAGATCTTTAAGACATTCAAGTAATTCAAATCAGATGTAAAAATCTAAGCTACACTATATGAAATTCAAGAACAATATAGTTACAGGGTTAGAAAAGTCTGCAATATGGCACCTCTTTTAATCAATAACAGCCTCAGTTTCAGTTTGTCTGTAAATACAAGACTATAATTAAGAATGATCTACTGCATTAATTATTTCAATACCCAGTGTAGCAAGTTACCAGATTAGTGACACTTTCCATCTATAATATTATTAACAATTTCTTATCCCTGTACTCTAGATGAAGTCCACAGCAATATGGTCTGTATTAGATTATAGTTCCAATGGAAAATATTGAAGATCACTAATATCAATAAGTACTTCCTTATCTCAGCCATTTGTAACCGCTTGTATTGACTTTCATTACATTCCAGCAGTTCTGCTTATACCCAAACAGTAGTCATTAATTTCCATTAACTAAGTCACAACTATACATAATTTAAATTATTTCCAATAAATGTTCAATTAATGCCTGTTATCTGCATTTAATTTCCATTGATTCCAAAAAGCTACTGTTGAGCTTAATTGCTGCCATAAGAAAAAGAGTTTACCATAGGCGTCATTGGGTCTCCATTAATACCAAAGGACAGCTACAGGGACTGATTTCTCTCTTGCTGTCAAGCAGTAGGGAGCAGTGCTACACTGAGATTGCAATGCAAATCAATGGCTAAAAATGCAAACAGCTGCAGCCGGAGTTGACCAGAGAACAGTATTTACCTCAACAACGAATGCATGCACTTCTAGGACACCATTTCAGTTGGCCAGAAAGTATAGAACAGACTGTTGAAAGTAACACCGTATTCTGGCTTGTTCCACTCGAGTTAAAAAATGTCATCTCATAAAGACCAAGAGAAAAATCAGTGCAACTTGCTTAATTCTTTTCTTTTCCCTATTATAATTTTGTCCATACAAATACTCTGCCTGACCAAGAAAAAACACCCAAACCCTTATCTGGAGGACTGTTTGAGGTATTTTTGGATACTATGGTTCTTAGCAACACTTGAAAGTCATTGAGATTAGATCACTATTTTAACATATTTTTAGGTATTTTACATACAAGTCATTTACATTTAGACTCTCAGAAACCGCCAATTCATGAAAACAAAACATCTGCATAAGAGTGATGATCTTGACTAATATTCCTTTAGAAGAGAAAAACAAAAGAATCAGCTTGCTGAAAATTAAATGCTACATTTTCAGAACGACATTTTCAATTTTGCATTGCAAATTTTTTTCCTATTTTACATTCTATTTCAAGTTGAGATCTACATGAAATATTTTGCTTTTATTCAAACAAATCACTTGATTGACCAACCATTATTTTATTCATAAACATGCTTTGTAATAGCTTTCTGGATTGTTTTATTGCTTTCATTAGGAGTTGAAATAAAACTCAACCATAAGACATTCCCTGAGAATTAAAAATCTGGATCTCACTAGAGAATTTTTTTCATTAGCTTCACTTTCTGAATATGTTGAAAGTCTTATCCAAAAGGGTCCTCCAAGCTAGTCCTGTACAAAAGTTGCCACACATCCCACATTGTAGTATGGCCAAACCTCGTGTCCATTACGAAATGACAGCAGGATATGGCTTTTCCTAGAGTTTTATTACAGCCTGCTGTTCTTTAACAGTTCTGCATTCACACAGCAAATATAATACATGTTGCTTATCTACATTTGGGGCTGGAGAGGCATAAACTACCATGGGACCCAAGACTCCCCAAATTTGAAGACAGTCAGGTAGCTATTATTCCATCTGCATTGGCCAATGCATTTTACAGAAGGTTCAGCTCTACCCAGGCTTAGAGCACATCACTGCAGCCAAATCTCAAGGTGACAAAGTCTTGGGTAGTAGTTATGACCTTTGCATCTGAAAGAAAAGTGACACCTCTAAGAACCAAACCCAGATGTTGAGGGTTATGGGTTACAGGTTAAGAGAGAGAGCTGAGCCTCTCAGGGAAGCCTGACATGCAAACCTGCATAACAAGGAGCTGATGCACACACCCTGCAGAGGACTGATGCTGTCAAGAGCTGATGTAAAGGACTGAACAAAGGAAACCATTTGCAGTGCACAAAAAGAAGGAATTTTATTGGTCTTAGAGAACTTATCTCCTGAAACCTTATCTATTAACTATTTACACAGACACAGACATCAGTGGTGATAGATATTATCTGCACTTCCTTTTGATTGCTTCCCTTTCATACCAACCTTACCTCTGCCTGGTCAGGTCTGAGCATCTCCAGCTAGCCCTAACTCAAGATCCAGTCTCAGCAAGGCTCCTGTAAAGCACCCTCCAGCAATTTAGCGCACAAGACAGGGGCAGGGTGGTTCCTGGGACATCAGCGTTTACACCTACTCTTTAATCTCCCAGGTATTCCGGAGCACATTTAGTAGGAGGTCTGACAGATGACAGCACCATAAAGGACTCAGTGCTTAGAGAGGATGTTCACCATTCCACCCTAGGATCTCTCAGACAGAAAGGAACAGAGGCACTACCTAGCAGTGGCATTTATCCCAAGTACGGGTTGAAAATGTGCCATCAATACTTCATGCAAATCCTATGTAATAATCAGAGAACAGATAAGGCAAGTAAAGCTTAATTTATTTCTAGTTCTCCTAGGGCCTTCTTATTATTCCCCCCTCCCTTTTTGTGTGTGTGTGTGTGTGTGTGTGTGTGTGTGTGTGTGTAACAGAGGTAGTCGGTAGTCTCACCCCATAGCCATGTTTCAACCCACGCTTCTCAATGGAAAACTCTCTTCATATTCTTGAATCCCAGCCTGCTTCTTCTGTAGGAAAGAGTAAGATTCAGAGTCCCACATCCTTCATGTGCAACAGAGATGAGATTTCAGTCTCTTTCTTTTCCCTGACAGTACAACTGACTGACCTTATCCACAAAAGCAGGGGGAAGAGCATATTACAGAGAAGCAGAACAAAATGAAAGCAAAATATGACAGACACTAAAGGAAAGTCAGCTTGATGTCACAGTTGCCACGTGCTCCAGTTAGTGAAACTCATCCCATGCTCTGACATAGCATGAAAGTACTTGCCATAAAATCCACTTCTTTATGCAATGTCCCACGGTTAGAGAACTGCACACTAGTCAGTACGCTGCTTGCCAACTGTGGCAGCAGCACAGAGAGCTGTTGCTGTGAAAAGGCAGAATTGTATTCATGTTCAATATTTTTTTGCCTAATTCAAAGAAAAGCAAAGTTCTACCAGGCTGGAAGTAGGTCATGTAAGGAATGAACTGGTAGTCTCTAAAGACAGCTGCACAGCAGTTCACCCACCCTCAGAATAACGCTGGTGAATAGCTACATGTAGACATCCACAGTGAGTGCGAATAGCTGTTCCTGACTCCAAGTTTATGACAATATAACATGCATAGCATCTCCTACTAGTACTTGCATGTCTTGGGCCTATTTTCCCAAATAATTTAATTTTGAAATCACAGACTATGGCCAATGCTTTGTTACACAGCACCAGATAAGGTCATAGATGTTTTTCTCTTAATTCCTGTTTCAGAGTTTCTCAGCTCCTGTGGATATTCAGATTGCCCCTATAAAAAAATTATTTTGCCCTGTGACCTCCAGAGGTTTTAACCTCAATAATTTGACCCTCAGTTATAAAATCTGCAAGTTTTCCAGGCTGTGCAACCTGGCAGCAAAAGAATGAGGATTAGTTAAGTACTGTGACTGGCTCGTGAACAGTTGCTAGTTCTTGCAATGCCACAGCTTACACTGTTTTCCTTTCACACTCAAATTACCCTGGAAGCCCTGCCCAGTGGGGCAGGTGCTCTCAGGAGATAAGCAGCAGTGGGAAAAGTTTGGGAACTTATCCCATTGTACAATAAACTTGACATCTAATCTACTACTTAGGTTTGTAACACACCCCGCAAAGTTAAACTAATCAACCACTGCAGTCCATGCATCCCTCCCACCACTTTTCAGTGGTATTCTAGACAGCTCCAATTTAACTGTAACTAAAGATGCTCCATCTATGTGTTTTTCAGACTTGCACATGCAGACATTCACTCAGCCCTGGACAATAAACTCAGATGACAGCGGCGTGGAGGATTCCTTTCCCAGCTGGATTCCTCCAGCAAGGGAACTCCGGGTGTACAGCTCTTGCAGGGATTTGGTCATACATGTGGTATCTTGCCACTGAGCTTTATCAAGCCTCAGGTGCCTTTGAGCATGTGCTTCAAAACTTGGGTACTTTAAAACTGGGAAAAAAAGGTCATATGATGGTTAAGTACCTTTGGAACTAGATATTAGTTAAGCAAGGGTTTTCAAGATTTAGTTTAAATTTAAAGAAATAGTACCTGAATTTGGCTTCTGTACCAATTTAGATTCCTAAATCTATTTCCTAACCTAGCCCTTAGTGACTAAGGCATCTGAATGAGTGGCAGAGATTAAAATAACCACCTTTGATAATTCTCTAAATTCCTAAATTAAAAGCACTCCTCTGAGATACATAAATGGTTTGCCTGTTTCACATAGACCAGAAAATCAGGACCAAAGTCCAAGAAAAAAAATGACATATCAAAACACCAGCTGAAACAGAAGGTTCCAGCTGTTTCAAATGCCACTAAACCACAATGATTATTGCTAACATAAATAAAGCAAAATCTTAATCCAGCTTTATCAAGGAGTTACTAACCATATTGCTCTGTTCTTCCAGTACTTTTATAAGAATGCATTTTCATAAGCAAGGAGAAGGACAGTATGTTAGCGACCACTTTCTCTTGTACTGTAAAAACCCCCAAACACCTCCAAATGCATCTAACAAACAACTGAACTTGGTCAATTCATATAGAGTAGAAAAAAAGCTGTCAAACCAATGTCTAAATTACGTCCCTGCTAAGTGGCTTGACTTGTGTTGGGTTTTTTTATTGGACAATGTCACTTCCTTGTGACCACTACAAATGATAACAATTGCAAGAGCTTTACCGTTGCTCAACCAAAGGAATGGCTGGAATTTTTTGAAAATATTTACAGCTTCAATACTCAGCTCAGGCTGTCATTTTGTACTTTAAAAGCTATCTTTAAGCAACTAAATAGGTGACAAAGCACTCCATGATTCTGGTAACACAAAGAAAAATCCAAGCCTGGAAATGAAAACCCATTGCACTTTTGCTACACTCCATGATTCTGGTGAAGGGTTTGGGTTGTTTCATTTGCAGACTCGTGGGTCCCTTCATTCCAGTGACAAAAATGCCAACAGCATTTCTAAATTAAACCCAGCATCTTGTCCCTTCTATTTAGGGCAGCTTTTTCTCTGCCCCACCACATCTCCAAGCACAATGCCAGTTGTCTCATACCATCTGTGTAAACTTCCCTCCACTGTGTCCAAAAGTGCCTTTTTTCCACTGCTGGGATCCTCCACTCAAGGAGAAAATTTTCAAGATGTGTTCAGTGAGTAATTTTTTTGCTAGCCAAGTTAAACTGATCACACACAGTTCCCCTTTCTTTTCTTCTCATTTCTCCACCATTATGTTACTCTCCAAAATGTTCTCTGAGAACCCTAATCCTAGCTCTTTACAATACAATGTGGGTGGGGAGGAAGAGCACTGAAGTTTGATGCTGATTTAAGTGTTACTGCAATTCCTCAGCATTCCAAAAGACTCCTTACTAATGACTAAAGGAAAATATTTTTAGGGACACGAAAGAGAATGCCTGCAGCAGGACATGGCACAGGGAAACCTGAGCTATCTGGAAACGAGTTCACTCTCATCGGAGCAGTAGAGCCACAGAGCAGGACTGTTCAGGTCCAGTAGTGTGCTGCCTGGATAAAGATGTTCTGCTTTTGGGATCCAGTGTAGTATCTCTCCATGGCAGTTAATGAATGGTGTTTTGACTCACAGTAATTTTCACCAGGATTTGTGCTTCTACACCTTTTAGGAGATTTTAATCTCTTGCCTCTAGTTGTTTATCCTGGCATTTCTCTGTAGAGTTTGTATCACTCCAGTAGCTACCAGGAACTCCTTGGAACTGGCATGGGAATAAGTTAACAGGTTGCAAAGATTTGAAAGACTAAAAATTATTTTTTTGCTGGACCTGCAGAGGGATTTAGGATTACATGTTTCTACTTGAGAAGTGAGGGTGACAGAGCACTTGTACAGGTTGCCCAGAGGAGTCTCCATCCTGGGAGATACTCACAAGCAGTCTGAACACATCCTGGGCAACCTGCTATAGGTGACCCTGCTTGAGCAGGGAGGTTGGACAAAACGGCCTCCAGAGGTCCCTTCCAGCCTCATCCTTCCTGTGAATCTGTGAGAAATACCAAAATTGGACTATTTATTTTAAAAAAGGCCAAAGAGATTAATGAGATGGGATAAGAGACATCGACTGGGTTCTCTGGAATGAGGAGATGTGCCACTGGTAGTTCCAGATCTAAAAATCAAGTCCCTGTATGCTCAGGTAGTGATAGATGAGGTACACAGGTACCAGAGCGATGAGCGTGCCAAGACTGAATTGAAGTGAAGCAAAAAGGAGAGGTTCCAGTAGTTCTGTCACCACTTGTCCAATATAAAATTGTTCCTTTGGGCTCCCATGCTAATTCATCTTTCCCCTAATATCAGCTGCCTGGTGGATTCTCTGTTAAAGTGCACGAAGGGCTGGGTGAACAGTTGGAACACACTATCTCTATCTCCCCTCTGTAAAATACAATCTCTTGTCCTTAGTTAATAAGTGTATTTCACTGTTTTCCTATTGCAACCAACCTACATGTTTATGTTTGAATGATAAGGTAGCGAACAGAGAAAAATATCTCCTATAATTGTTCTGTAAACTATATTGTTCTTTAATACGAACACAACAATGAAGTTGTGTTCATAAGCTTACTGTTACCAATGTAAATAATTACAGAACCATTAAAAAAATAAATGCACGCAATAACCAAAAGTATAAATCCACCACTACTAAATAGCACTTCATAACTGTGGCTCTGAATTACTACTGCGTTACCAACACAGCCGCAACATCCGACTTCATAAAATCCTCCACTCTACAAATTAAATGAATTGGATAATTAAGAAAGCCTATGTCTAGTCCACAAAGTGAAACCACCATCACTATAGCATGAGAATGAACCCACATTTTAACAAATAGTAACATTTCCATTCCCTGGCGTGCATGATCCATACCTCCTTGTTCTCCATCCATTTGAAGCTGCATGCGTTAAGAACGTAGAAGCTGGGCAGCCGTTTTGCTCTCCGTAACAGCCTCAGATGCTCTGCCAACAACTTCAGGTCTCGATTAGAAAACCTTCAGGGCTGGGACTTTGGCTTCCTACCTATCTGTGACCCTTCATTGCTAAGATAAATAGAAAATTACAGATTAACAGTAGAAGTCTTGGCGAAATAAAACCAACCCGTGGCACAAAGTCGTGCAGGTCTTGCACTAGGACCTGTCTGCCGAGGCTCGTTACAGAGAGGGGCTAAGATGGCAGCGGCTGTTCACAACAGTTCTTTAGTACGGCATCTCCTTCGCCGCAGGGAGAGGAGCGGGCCTTGATGGAGCGGCAGCTATGCTTGTCCCTGCAGGTCTGGCAGAAGGGGAGATAACCAGAATTACAGGCCTGACCCCACAAAGGTCACCCGTACCCCACACCCCCCTCTGCTAGCCCAGAGAAAGGAGGCAAAGAGCAGGAATACAATTAAAATACAGCGTGTGTGATGCAGTTCCTAGCGCACGCCGCTCCTGCTCCCCATTTTTGGTTGCCCGCGTGTGTTCGTACCCCTGGGAGGTTTAAGCAGCACTCACGCATCCCTGTGGCTGGGCAGGCTGGGCATGAAATACTCTCCTAGTAGAAAACAGGGGCAAGGGAAGGGGAGAGAGGATGTTCCTTTTACCTTCCACTCTTGCAAGCCTTCCATCATCTTTCTGGGGTCAGCCTCCCTTCTTTTCTGCCCAGACTGTCCCAGGTTTTAGTTCGTGAACACGGCCTGCCAGTCAGCAGTGGTCTGGGTGTCGGAGGATTGCCATTAGCCGCCCTTTCCTCTGAGCAGCATCGTCACTCCCACCGCTGTAGCTGAAGACTGATCCTTGCCTCTGTGTTTTCTTACTGTGTGCCAAGAGATATCTATCATAACTCCTAAAATATGTTGGCTGTATAGCATTGCCTGATTACCTTCACGTTGCATTAGCTCTATAAATCGGACAAAAGTACACCTATATAGATGATGCAAGAGAATGACCCCTGTATGTTTTATTCTGAACAGCATCTCCAGAACAGCTGCTGATACTTTGCTAGTTGCATTTTACTTGTAACATTTCAGCATTTGCCAACAAGATTTTTTGCACTGTATGCAGATGGCCAGGTGTTATTATCACTCCACCCACATGCCTGAGTCCAGTAACAGTCCTGCTCCTGGCAAAATTCAATCTTTTCTCCTATCTCGACCCATGTTCATCTTTGTATTGTTTTTTAATTAATCTACGGTTAGCTGAAGCTCCTGCCATAAATCAATGATTCCCTTTCAATTCTTGTTAAAGATTTTTCATTTTCCTAAATTTGCAGCGCGTTGCTCAGAAGCCGCTAACAGCACACTTTTCTCTCATTATCAAATCAGCGAGGAATGGACTCAATGAAGCAAAAAACATAAACCCGGCACTGAGGACCTTCAGGCTCAAGGACCTCTCTATCTGCTGCAGACATGCTGCAAATGAAAACACGGTCTTTTACCGCCATGAAAGCTGCAGGCCAGATCCTCTCTTGGTGTAAAGCACCATAGCTCTGTTTTGGGAAGCAAACAAGATGTCCTGATTTACACCAGCTAAATATTTGGCACTGTACACTGCCTACTCTCTAGCTGAGGGAACAGCTGCCTGTGAAACTGCCCCTCAAAGAGGAATTGCTGGACTTTGACATTTCTGTGACTATGTATTTCTAAATGCAAGTTTTCCATACATGTTTATTTTGGCAAGCCGTATATTGAGGTCTGTACTGAGTTCTTCAGGGGACGCTCGCATTGAAGATGTCTCTCTGTGCCTCTGTGTGCCACTGTGCTCAGCGTCTCCTAGCATTGTCATTTAATAAAGTTTTAACCATCATGGGGTTCAATTTACAAGCCATTGGCAAAACGAAAACAATCTTAAAAATCCCAAGACTTCCTAATTGTGTTTGGTTTAAAAAGAGAAGATGAACAAATTACACAAAAGAGAGTGATGAACACACCTACTTGTTCTCTTAAGTGGCGTGAGAGGAAAATCACTATTTAGTCAAGGAAGGAAAATGCGAGCTGTAACACATTTTAAGGTAGTTTATCGGGGTGACCACGTGCACAGCAAGAGCTGTGAACTGCACACACCAGAACTAGGCCCAGTTACAGCATCCTTTATTGCTTAAGCCCATGCTCAGTATGCATGTGCATTACATTAAACTTTTTCCTCCTCCTTTTCTCCAACTACCCTTCTGTGCATTTTGGTCTAAATTTTCAGAAAATTGCATGCACCGTTCCTACAATTATGCATGTAATCAATTAGTTATTTATGTATACAACTACTGTGACCAGGTATGCAAATTGCCAAGCAGCTTTTGCCATTTTTCAATAATTTAGCCCTTTGTCATTTATACGTTCACTTTTGTTCAAAACACTAAGTTCATGGAAATTTAACTCATTTGAAACATATGTGTAGATCCATATGAACTGCCCAAAAGCGTCACAAAGAGAAAGGATAACCTTGTTGTTAAGGCAGGAGAGCGCGAAATCTGGTTTCCATTCGGGGTTCTGCCACACATTTCCTGTGTAACCTTGGGCAAGTCATGAACTGTAACCTATCTCAGCGTAGCTGACCTACATGTAATGCAGACAGAGCCATCCTTACTGCACGAGGTTATTGAGACGCTTCATTTGTTAGTGCACATGAAAAACATTGAAACAAATAAGTGGAAGGTGCTAGAGAAGTATAAGCTATCAGTAATGGTATTATATATAGTCACAGTAACAAACATGACAGATGATCTATACTCAATCGTAAAACAGCAAGTAAAGGAGCAAACATGCCCATTGAGACCTGAGCAGAGAAAATGGCAAATAAATTCAAGCAGGGACATGAATGAGAACCAAACAGTAATGGTGAGCATGAGCAGGCATGTGAGTAATTAACCCTTATACTGCAATTTTTACTGTCCTACTTGGTCTTGTCCTTTTACAAAGGGCCACGGTGTCAGAAGACATTTGAGAAGAACTGAGCTGGTTAACATGGCACTGATCACCTCGCAGTCTGTCTGATCGGCACAAATTACTCTTCATTAATCAGAATAATCCTGACAGTGATATTCATGCCAGGTATTGGCCAAAAGCTGGTGAAGAACATTGTGTTATCAAAGCAATTAATATAGCTGTGTTCAGTTATAGGAAAACATGCCTTCTTTGTTTCCTTACACACCAGAACAGAACTGTAAAGTCAGTTCTGTTGCTGTGGTTGCTTTCTTCTTTTTGGATAAAACGCAGTTAGACTTGCACATGGCTTCACTAAATGTTTGGGGTATGGCCTTGTGGGAGCCCTGTAAATCATGACGTATTCTGAGAGAATACAGCTCCTTTTAAAAATTACCTAATTTTGTAGCTGACATATATGGCACTCACACTGACATCATTAGGAGTCTAGAGTAGACTGATTGTGGTATCTGGCCCAAATTTATGACTTGATACAGCAAGATGTTCAGTATCCTCAGACCAGCTGGGATAAAATGTTACATCTTGGGCCCCATGTAGCCAATTTCCATTTTAGTTAACAAAATCTTTCCTTGAGAGAAATAAAGCAAAGCTTTTGAAAATATATTAAAGATTGTATCTCTTTATCCCTGCAAAACAATTTGATGAGTCTTTATTTCATGTGTGATATTCCTTGGGAGGATTTGGAAATCAGAATTAAAAATGAACATGGAATGAACAAAGAAAATTCTGGTACCTTAAGTTTAAGCTCAGCGCTGCTGTGGTCCTTCGAGCCAGCATCCTACATGGAAAAAACACAGTGATTCCCATTAACAGCTTGCAAATGAGGAGGCTGTGAGGGATGGGTGTGATGAGCCACTGCGAGCTGCTGGAGCGCATTGGCCTCCTGAGTGCCCTGGAATTCATCCCTGTTTGATTTGGAGCATATCTTTTGGAAAAAGATATCATCTTGATTTAAAATGTTCCAGTGAGGGGAAATACACTGTAAACTTTGGGAAATTACTTCAATGGCTAATTAAACTCAATTAAAAATCTATGAAGATCAGAAGGGAGCTTCGCAGGGGTCCTTATCGGCTCCAGAGAAGGAGCCCAGATTTACTATTTTTATATATGAATTGCACCTGTGTGACATGGTATTTTTCTTAATCACCAAGCACAATACAAAAACACACTGACTGTAAAAATCTGGCCAACAGAATGATTAAAAGAGTTACTATTCCCTTCCAGGTCTTGTGAAGTGTTTATTAAACCTAGTAGGTATAACCTGAAAAATGGAGATAATGGGCGTGTGCTGTGGGAGTACTTCCACCACACTTTAGCTGGTCTTCATTACTCTATATCTCAGCTACAGTCAATGGAAAAACACAGGCACTTCTACAACATGATTCATTTGATCGTAGGCATACACCTACCTTACATTTAGATGGATGAATCACATTTGTAGTATGTGTGGCAGTTAAGAAAATTTGGGCTGTGGCCCTAATTCCGAGCAACCAAGAAAAGGCCAGATGAAACAGTTCTACCTGATGGAAAACGATCTGCAAAACAACAGGGTGGAGGGAGTTAATCTTCACCTCAGATCCGTGGCATTCCCCTGCCGTCGCCAGTCCCTGCAGTGCTGCAGAGAAATGCCCTAAAGCCATGTCACCGCTAGTAAGTGCTGACTCCTGAAAGGAGATTTGTCCAGCAAAATTGTTGGAGCCAAGGTCCCAACATCCATGCTTTCAGCGCTTTAGGAATTTTACTCTGGACCGGCAGTAGTCTAGTCCTACTGGCTGCAGGCAAGTTAGGTTCACTCCTGGATCCTGGAGCTGGAAAGGACCTTATGGTTTGGATGAATCTAAAAGGAATCACGTCCATGTGCTCTGCGATGTGAACCAAAGCACATCGAGGGGAACAACAGGGAGATCCACTTCAGAATGCTGACTCCTGTCAAATACAGCTAGTAAGGTCAGAACTACAGTGCTTACTCACTGGCTTTGGACAAAAGTGCCTGGGGAGCTAGTCTACCACCTGGTGCCTGCTAGTGAGGGATCTGCCTGGGTTTCAAACCATGGTTTAGATGCTGCATTCTGAGCAAGCGTTTAATTGTCTGTTTTCACTCTAACCTGAATCCCTGATGAAGCTTACAGATCAGATTGGCTTGGTTGAAACCAGATGTTCAGCAAATCGAGGCACTGCAGTCCTTTCTCTTTTTTTCATACAAATTCTTTGCTTCAGCACAGCAGAAATACCTACTTCCCTCTCTGTTTGGGCTTTTGTAACTCTACAGGCTTTAAAAGCATTTGTCACTTTACAGTTTGATCTTGAGTAGAATTTCTTCCAGCACTAATGGAGATAACTCTGGGAATAAAGTTCCTTAAATGGCTAGTTCCTTAAAGGAGAGGTCCATCTTTCATTTTTTCTTTAAGTGTTGTGCTCATCTACAAGCTCTATAGAGTTAATAATAATAATGCAGAGTTACACAGGTGGAAACTTAAAACAAGAGGTCAGATGAGAAACACAGCTTTCATCAATGTCTGGGGTCATCACTGGAATGCAAAGAGATCATTTCATTTGTAGAAGACTCAGTAATTGTAGAAGGAATATTGTCTAACCCCTTCTTCACTCCCCAAAGAACTTACCTAATAGTTTCCAATTGAGATGGCTTTTCAAAGAATTTGGTTTTGATTCGGTCATCAACTCAGAATAAGGAAAAGTACTTTACTCTTAAATGGTAGTTTTCATTAGTTGTCTAATGCCAGCTGAAATTCACACTCTTCCTCAGCTACCATATGCTCCTTAAATTTTCTCTCCCTTTGATATACATCTAATAAAATAAATAGGTGAAAATAATAATCTGCTGTACTTCAAACCCAAGATCCAAAAAGTTCCTTAAGAAGCTGGATTTAATTTTCAGACAGGGAAGATGAGGGAGAGGGAACTCCTGGGCTTTGCCTGGGATCACACAGCAAGCCAGCAATTGACCTGGGAATAAAATCCAGGTGCGCTGTTTAATTTCCACATGCATCCTCTAACCAATACTACCATCCCAGTTCCTTCTCTCTACAGCTATATCTGATTTCTAGCAGTGTTGGGAAAGTGTTATTTTTGTGCAAGGTTCCAAAGCAAAGCAAGTTGTCTTACCCGAACCTATTGAATTTTAAAATGCTGTATTATTTTGCTTTTACAGATGAGAAAGTGTTTATTCCACCTGTCAGTTCCTATCACAGAAATGACACTCTGATACTGGGTGCTCATGATGTCTGCTGTCAGAAGATGGGGTCACTGAAAAGATGGAAAATGTTGTTTAAAATGGAAAAAACCGTTCAGCTATTTATATGACAAATACAACCGAGGGAGATTTTCTTCCGAGTCCTTTGATGAGGCTTTTTAAATGTTAGTTGTTAACTGAAGAGTGGCCTGTTGGTGTGCACATGCAAAAGTAGTATTCAGAGTACTTGTCTGACCTAAGTAGGAAGGGGCTGTTCCGTTTAAGAAGGGCAAGGCCCAGCTACAAAGGAGTGATAATGGAGATGCCATTGAGGACAGAGATGCATGCAGAAGCCACAGAGATTCCTCCTTTTGTCTCCAGACCGATCACAAGGACCGGGATTCTTTCACACACAGAAAAAAACAATTGCTGGGCTCTTGAAGGAAATTCAGTGGAGTCCCAGATAGTGTAAAGGAAGAATCTTTTCGTTCATACAGAAGAAAAATATGCTCGTGGCAAGTCGTCACATACATCGATAACACGTTGTTGGGTTTTTTAAACAGAATTAGGTAAAAGCTTTCTCCGCTTCCTCCCACAAAATGCCTTGGGAACTTGCTGCAGATCCCAACTGTCAAGTTGTTGCCTTTTTTGTTCGGTCTAAAATACATCTATCTTTTTCTCCTTCCCAATTTTTATTTTTATTTTTCATTCACCTCAGGTCTAGCTGCATCACTTTGACCTCTCTGTGAGGCCTGGGTAAATCCTGAAGATGCTGGGCCACAATTCTTAAGAAGGAAACTTCAAGTTCTTTCCGCTTCACTTCCCCTTCACATGTCTGAGGCAGTTAACGTTGCTGCCCCATAGTCTGCGTGGCAGGAGCTGTGTGCTAGCTGTGGCACCTATTGTCTGCATTTTTCCTCTCGTTAGTCTTCTTGACCTTTTATTGTCTTACTCCTGCAGTGTCAGGTCAGACTTAGTGTAGGTCTCCCTTCACTAAGGACCCCTTTCCTTTCGTGGATCACTAAGCAGGACAATTGCTCTATCCATCTTTTCAGGGTCTATTGTCGAGCCCCCCCTGAGCTGAGAAAGGTTTGATTCACTGGGAAACCATTTTGGTCAAAGGGAAACCTGACTATGTGTCCTTTTAGGAACTCTGTCTTAATCACTGACTTTTTTATCTGGGATATGAAGAGGATTCAGGAGATCAAAAGGTTTGGGAGTACATGGGTTTGACCACATTTTTCCTGGAAATAATGGGAAACCTCCACTGAAAAATGAGCTCCGTTACAATGGGCAAACAAGAAGGAAAGCCACATAGTGTTCCCAGAGCATTCTGAATCATCAGACCTTCAATAGGTTCCATAGAGTAGGGAAAAAGTAAACAGAAAATGTAAATGGAATGTAATAATTAATGGACCTAAAGAAACAGACTCATTTGATTTGCGCATAATTGGTGCCTTTAAAAAAAAAGATAAGTCAAAAGAAATCGACAGAGCAGATGGAGAAAGCTGAAGACTGGAAGTTCAGTTTGGCTGAGTACCCAATGGACATGTGTGTGGTTACTCAGAATTAGTAGCTCGCCTCACCTTTACAAGTGATTATACATTCAACAGCCCCATGTATTTCCCAGGACTGGGAAGTGTTACAGAGATCTTGCTGGAGCACCACAGTGGAACTATGTTGGTTTTGAAGGCCCTGATTTTGTCACTAGGTGTATCTGTTCAGGCACATTCTTGCTAATGCCTTGAAGATTTCTTCCCGCATGGAAACCCTGACCATTATTTACAGTTATGAGGCCTTGTATAAGACAACCGAGAAGTTTCGATTGACTGTATTTCCAAAGAAGTTAACCAGCAGCAACGATTCCCATTCAGGCGATTTCTTGAAATAATAGAGATGTAGGCACCTCTTTAGGTGCAGAAATTTCAAAGCGTTTGGTTCAGGGACTTAACAAAAAACAGGAAGAATGAAAATGCCTTCTTTCCTGCAATCTAGCTAGAACCCTTTTACCTACTGGTATGCCAAAAGGCTTTTTAAAACGAGCATTTCACTCTTCCTTCAACCAGCCATTACCTCTGTACAGAGTCAGCTCAAGCCTTGTCAAAATGCAAAGATGTATGTTGCTGTATGAGAATAAAAGAGGAAAGGGACTGGTCTTGGGAAGGGAGGCAAGCAAAGGGAGGAACTTGGACAGAAAGTCTCGGAGAGCTGGACTCATCTTCCTGCTATCAATAAGATGAAAGAAAAAAAAATAAGCAGAAGCCAGTGCCTCAAATTTTCCCTTTGACCTAGCCAAAGTCAAGAGGGAGCCAGGCTGTTTTGCCTTTCTCCAGCAGTCTACTTTTCCTACATATTATCTGTGCCTTCCCTTACTTTCTTTATACTTTTAACATGAATAATTAAGGCTTCTGCTTTGGAAAGCACCCAAATTTAGGCAAAAGTTTGTATTTAAAGTTCAGTACATTCTGAGATCTTTACCTGAGTCAAAGAAAAAGAGTCAACCGGACATAGTGAGCACCTATGCACTGGTTTTGGGATAAGGAGCTACAGCTGGCTGCAAACAAGGTCAAACTTTCAGATTAATTTCTTCTCCAATAAGAGAGAAAAAAAGCCTTTTAAAAACCTAGAAAACTCAAATTAAAAGTCTTTCTAGCCATGAAGAGTAAAAAGTGACACCATTCACATTTCTGATGTTTTAGGTAGAGATAAGTGTAGAATTGAATGACACATGAACTATTCCTGTTTTCTACAGTGACATTTCTTGGCTGAAAAAGCAGATATAATCCTTGTGATATTGACATTAAGTATGGACCAGGAGAATTCTGTTTTGTTTACTGGCATATATTGTCACTGAAGGCACAAAAATATCTATGGTAACTTTTGTGCCGCCTTAATTTGCTCCTGCCATTTGACTTCCCAGTGTCAACCAATCACTTAATGTCAGCAGTGTCACTTTCTGTCAACATTACCAGGCAGAAGTGTCCAGGATATTAAATATGCTTGCATTTACATATAAGAGGAAGGGAAAAAGTGATCCAAGCATTTCCTGTACTGTAGAAACACTTGAATATTGTTTTGGTTGAATTGTGACTGACTCATTGACAAAGCTCTGCTCCAAAAGAGTCTTTAGTCCTGATCCTTAATGACCCTAAATATTGATTTTCTATTAATGAGTCCCAAACGTATGAGGAAAAAGAAGTGATCAGTGAATGAAAACACAAGTATATCTGCAGACCTGGTGGAATCAGTATAGCTGCACTTTCAAAATCCCAAAGGCAGAGAGCAAGTACTGTGGGATATATTTCAGCTGTATCAGGGAAGCCCTTTGCGTAACGGAAGCGCAGTCTCACGTAGTTAAGCTTATTTGGAAAACTGTTGAGCTTTATGTACTCTTTAAGCTTGATAAAGAGAGCTTTGATGAGCAGGTCTAAGGATTTAACCTCTCCAGATTCTGAGTATGCAGCAATGCCACCAGCTTTCACCTCGTTTGTACTATAGAAATTACTTTCTACCCTTTTTTGATGGTCATAAGAGGAAATCTCATCCAGAACTTGTAACTGTGGTGCACCTTCTGTGGTTAAAAAAGTTAGGTCAAAAAACATCCCAGAGGAAATACCTTTAAGAGAGAAAGAGGGATTGTTTTCTATTTCTCTGGTGACTAACATTAAGGCTACTGATAGAGGTTTCCTTCTGGATCCCTCTAGGTTGTTTGCCGCCCATTGAGCATAGCCTGGGTGAGCTGCCACATTTTACCTGTGAAGGCAGCAAGTTGTCCTCGGTACCCTCACAGTTCAGTCTTTCTTGATGAGCTAACTTTGGCAAAATTTATTACAGGCCTCAGGAGAAATTAATTCCCCTGATAGAGAATTAAATTGAGAATTTAACTTAGCATAGCTAATTTGTCCCACGTAATTTGGAAGTGCTCACACTGCCTTCTGTGTCAGCAGATTGTTGGAGGAAGGACCTCTAACAAAGTAGTAGTAAAAGGAGGAGGGTCACCTCTTCCATTAGCACATCTGGATCAGGAATAGGATGATTTACTATCCCCATCCCAAAGTCCTATTGAATTGAACAATCCCGTTCCTCACAAAGGACCAGCGGCTCTGCCGCATATTTAACTGGAATGGTAATATGGTCAGTTGCATAGCTGAAGATGTAAGAATTATAATATGATTGAGCTAATTGCTTCCAGAGGGAAAGAAACAGAAAGAAGCTATAAAAAGATATGCAATATTTGAAAATCAGAAACTTTTCCCCCCAAATAATACTGTTTGCAGAGCTTTAAATGTCAGGTGGAACATATATTACTAACTATTCTTTCTTGTAAGCATGCACATTTTATGTCTTTTGTTAAATCTTTTCTCCATATATTGGTTCATACTAATGGCTTCCACAGTATAATGCAGTACATACAGGTGGGCAAAATGACTGTGTATTCTGAGTAATTAGCTGCAGTTAGTAACTAACTGTTGATGTCATATTCAACCTTGCAATTTTCTGATCTTGAGACAATGAGTAAGTGCAAAGCTGTATTAACTCTTCTTTTGTAATAGCCAGACCAGTAGCTGGTTAAAGTCAAAGGAAAGATTCCCATTGACTTTAGTGGTCTGTGAATCAAGCTCTTGATATATATAGAAGGCCCCTGAAAACAAAGTTTTATTTTTTAATGTATTGTCTCATTTGTTGAATAGCATGGCTTACTGCCCAGTGTTATGGCAGTTCACAATGACTATTCTTCCCACCCATTCTCCTTCTCCTCCTTCCATTAATCAGTGATGGGTTGAATTCAAATGTTCTGGAAGTTCTGTCTGGTTTTGATGTGACGGTACATAAAAATATCTACAAAGTAGTTATTAGGGTGCTTGGTGTGGCTGCATTTGTCCTGGGGAAACCTCCCCCTCCTCTCTGAAAGCAGCAGCACATTTTGTGGGAAGGTTGGCAGCTCTACAAGGTCTTCTTTGAGGCAGGCTCCACTCCCTCTGCCCCAGTGGTACATCCATCATTTTTGGTTTTCCTTTCCAAAATGCTTTTCACAAAAGTCACTTCCTCGTTTCACATTACTCCATGCTTTGTGAATTCAGACTGAAACATGCTGTGAACCAGATCCGTATCTGGTGTAAATCAGCATCATCCTGCTGCTCTCAGTGGAGCTACAAAATTTCGTATCCATGGAGGATCTTGCCCATGAACTTTCTATACAAAGAGGCAGTTTTGGTGGAGTGAAAAAGGGTTCATGTGTTTTGGGAAGAGATGTTAGTAGGAACAGCACATGGAAAATCCCACCTAAACAATGAGGTGTTTAACTTCACAGATATTAACATCTCTGTTCTGCCTAATGAGATAATTTTGGATGATTTTTTTTCTCTGGCAACCCTCATATTGTCCATTTCTGGGTACTAGAAATTGGTGCAGAGCAAAAAAAGGACCAGGCTGCTGACTGTGTAAGAGAGCTCAATTAGTACCATAAACTAACCCTATATAAATGTATCCTTTGCACTCCCATTTCCTTATATAACTCAAGCACCTTTTTAAAAAGTTGCTCAAAGTTTATTCAAGGATGCATTTGGTTAGATTTACAGTATTTGTCACTTGTTGGCCAAAAGTGACATAAGGGATTTCAATGTGCTGCTTTTAACGTGGTGACACTGCCTTTAATTTAGCGTAAGTGATTATATATGTTTGACTGTCAAATCACTGTATGTAGCTTTTGTGGTTGGGGGCTTGTTTTATCAAAGAATTCTGCTGAACCTCTTCCAAACCAGAACTCCCATGTGTATAATTATATTGTATTTTCATTATATAAACTTTATTTTTAAGACTGAAAACATATGAAATGATTATGGGAATGTGCATTCTATACAACACCACCACGTACTTGCGGGAAGAGAATTTTATAACATAAACCAAATGTTGTCATTAATATACAGGTACAAGATGCATCCCTGTGACCCATAAAACTAACGATGGAATAGAGGGATCCAAAAATACATGCAATTGCACTTCAGATTAAAAGAAATTTATAGCAACCTTTATTTTGCATTAAATAATATCTACTTGATACTCTGTGGAAGTAGATATCAAAGATTCATAGCCTGCAGTTGAACAATACTTTTATATAGCCGTTAGGTCCTTCCAAAAGATCTTTCAAAATGATACTTCAAAAAAATGTTACTACTTCATTAATACATTTGATTGGTGCAAATACAGCTCTGTTAGAGACCTACTTTAGAGACCTACTTTGTCCTGGGACAACTATTCTGGTGTTTTGCCCTAAAACTGTACACTGGGATTATGTCTTTAATTTCATTGTCTTCTGTCACAACCCAATGAGGACCTAATTCCAGTTTGAATAGGTGCCACAGACACCAACATTTTAAGAGATCTGCAACAGAACAGTGTTTAAGGCAGGATCCAAAAATTGTATCCAACAGCAAGGTCTGGCTGGGAGGGATAAACTGTGTAAGTTCTGAGTAAGCTGTCATCACTATCATGTCCACAGTCCATATTCATTCATAGTTGGTTTTTTTATTAACAAGACTGTCAAGTGTTGTCCCTATGTTATAAACAGGGAACTGAATCACCATGTAGATTAAGCAATTTACCAAGAACATAATAAGCATATCCACATAATTCAGCGCTTGAATTAAATTCTCCTTCTGCACCCTTATTCCATTGCCCTAAATAGTAAGCTGTCCTTTATTTCAAATATCTTTGGTAGCTCCCTATGTAATCCCAAGTTTTTTTCTCTCTGCCTCAGTAACTTTTGCTTGACTAATAGTGATTCTTTAAAAAACAATCCTCAAAAGAAATAAAGACTCTAAAGGGTACATCACGAAAGCAAACCATTTTATATCTAGATATATATGCACATACAAACACATGCACATAGAGAGCAAGAAAGATACACACATTCACACACAGAGCAAACTAGAGGACACATCCATCATCAGAACAATCTATGAGTCATTTAAGATAAATGCTAACTCTTTCAAGGCAATCCTATACAATAGATCAATAAACAATATCTTCAGTTTGTGGCTGGGAATTTAGACCCGGTCATTTACAAGCTAAAAAATAGGTCAAGGAATAATGGTGATAACTTGCCTTATCGTCAAGCGGTGTGTGTGACCGTTGTCATCTGTAAACTACTGACAAGCTCGCTCACGTGGGCTCTGATTCTTCTGTCAGGGTGACAGAACCGAAGTCATTGATGTTACAGTGCTGTAAACCTGAGTGGAAAATCAGGGCCAGGGTCTAAAAAACACCCCTCTTATAATTACGCACGACTTATAAGTTAAGACATAACAAACTTTTAAAAGGACAACAAATGCAGAAAAATACCTGAGTCGAATGAACACAGGGCTTCCTAATCACCAGAGAGAGAAGTCATCTGAAGATAGTTTTGCAGGCTCAGTGTAGCAAATGCCTGCACAGCATTCTCGAAGTCCCCAGCCTGAGTCACTTTGAGCTCAACTGCTCTTGAGCAGAGAGAGCTTGGAAGCTGATGAATCACTGTTGAGCAGTATGTATGTTTTCATAATCTTCACTTTAAGGAATGTCCATTCAACATCTAAGCTAATGACCACTGGATAAGGGTGGAGATGGAATGCGGTTTCCACATTTGGAAACACACTGTGATGAATCTGTTCTTTAAGTGTGTTTATGTTTGAGGGACTTTGCATGCAGGCTATCTCCTCAATGGCATGTTAAACTCTGCTCTCCGAAGAGAAGAGTGCAAGAGGTGAGGTAGTGGAGGGGGAGGAGAAGAATCCAAAAGGATGGAAAAGATGCAAAATACGTTTCTTTAGAAGCACTAAAATTGAATTTGCAAGGTTTGAAGAGCCTTTCTCATTTAAAGGAAAAATAATAAACTCTGATAATTCATCCAAACTCACCACAAATTACTAAATGTTGAGGGGTCTGGAGCTGCAAAACAAGACACTGTGTTTTCCAGTATCTCCACAATGAATCTAATTTGCCGGTACATCATGTGTTCAAACACTGAAATTTCTCAAAATGCCTGCAGATGATTTTTGTAGATTTTCAAAGCTCTACTAATTTTACACCACCTCCTTCCCTCTTTCCGTATCTCCATGTGCACGCTGATGTACGCTGTCACTGTTGTCAGTTAAAATTTCTCTTTCACAGTCTCGGCAATGATTTTTGGTATAAGGAAGCACACTGTATTTTAGCATGGCATTTAGGCTTGGCTCCCATTGTGTGCGTATTTCCATTGAAGACAGTTGGTTCACATCAGGTGTTTTGCAGACCCGGTACTGCAGTTTCTTATCGTTTCTAGAGAGCAGAGACTGGAGTTAGAAACTTAATTGGTTTGAAGACAACACAGAATTATCCTCAGCTTTTCTCCCAAACTCTTGTAAACAACTTCCCCACTCCCAAAATAACTCGCAAACTACCTTTCCCCCTCCTCATACTTATGTATTCCTCTGCACTTCCTAATCTTGGCAGGGATATTTCAGAAATAGCTATTACAATGGTGTTTCCACTCTGAAAGAGGAAACACTGGGTGGGAGGAGTTATGAAAGGAACAGAGGAAGCAAAGCTGTTTTCATACCATCTCAAGCTGCACTTTCATAGCAAATAGGTGGAAATGCATCTGCGCGAAGTGTGCTATTGAGCCATCAGAGCCCCATTGCTGTACAGCACAAGGCCAAAAGTGAATATGCATAAACCAGAGCGTGTGTGGCTCCTTGCATCATTCAGCACAGCTGACGCTGACAGGCAGCTCTAAACTGTTGAACAAACTGAATGAATCAAGGTCAGGCCAGAGTCAGCAGCAAGCTTCCCTCCCTCCACGACTCACTGATACATGAAAGGTACTGACTGGATGGCTCTTTAGTGCAGCTTTGTGCAGAGCAGTCGTACAGTAGAAGCTGCTCCGTCACATGTTTGTCAGCAATCCAAGATTTTAATTCTGAACTTTTCCATGAAACCAATAGCTATATTTTCTGGCTCTGGCCCGCTCTAGTGCTTGGCCAGGGCTATGGGAATGCAATGTCAAAGCAGCCTGTCTATGAATTGGGATTGCTTTCATGCGTCTCCACCTGCTGGCTGGCATTTCACTAATTGCAGTAGCCCGTAGAGATGACAGCGTACTTTTCGAAGTAACGAGCTTACGTGGAAAATGTAACTCCGTTTCACAAGAAGATGAGCAAATAAGCACGATGGGAGAGATTATTTTCTAACTTGATAAAGAGCGACGTCCTACATCGCAGGTGAGAGGTAGAAGGCCACTGAGATTTTGCAAGTCAAGCTTTTGAACTTCTGAAGCCAGTTGAGAAGATAAGGAATAAGGAAGGGGTTTGGAGGGAATTCATCATAAAGTGTGGAAACATTAGCGTTTTATTTCACTACCAAAACCAGATGCGAAGAATGTTAACGTGCTCTCATTGACACAGTCAAAGAGGGAAATTGTTTATTAATATCTGGAAGCATGAGCATTCTGGGGCCCACAGTTTAGTTTCTGTGTGGTTAGAAAAGCAGTTACTTAGCAAATGCAGGCAGGCAGCTGTTTCAAATGGAAAGGAATAGAAATGATTAATGACTTCTATGCTTTAAAGAAACGAACCCACAGGATTTCTTTTTTCTACTGTGCTATCCCACTTGGCCATTTCTGTCATGTGCCCTGGGACTTTCTTTGGAAGTTTTCAATGGTCTGTCGTGAACTACTCTTTAGAAACTTACTGGACCAGATCTGGAGCCAGACAGATGCCAGCTGTGGATCTGATCCATTTGTACATACATTTACAGACTCTGAGCACAGATTATCAACACTTGATATTCCATGAACTTTGTACTGCAACGGCAATAGTATATCTTGCTCTTAGACATTGCAGTGATGAGCACAGTATTAAATCCTATTTAGAGTAGGATCAGTATTACCTTTTTGCTTTTGTAGCTGCATTTTATTCAGGCTATATTATACAATGTAGAAGGCAAGGGGCACTCTCAGGAACTGAAACAATACAAGGAACGAACCCTTCCTCTGTTAGTCACGTCAGATATCAGTACAGATTATTGGTATTTTACCATCTTCTGCACTTCCAGCAATGGCCTGGTTTTATCCTGACCAAACTGCTACCTCTGTCATCTGTTTCCCACGTATGCTTTCATTTAGGTTCTTAGGTCTTCTATGCATAGCATCACAAGGTGGAAAAGGTTAAAAAGAGGATGAGGAAGAGAAAGAGGAATATGGGGAAAAGAAAAAGGAAGGCTATACAAAACACAGATAACATTTTCACTGAATTGTTCACAGCAAACCAGCCAGCCAATTTTGTTAAGGCGGTATTTACCAGGGAGAGTAAGTTCCCTGACTTGACTTCATGGAATTATTTTGAATTTACTCCTATTTGAAAGGGTACATAATTTGATCCACTAAAGGTTCTTTTGCCATATTTTTGATTGTATGTTCAGAACTGCTGAAGCATGAAATGTGAATGTCTGCTATTTCAAAGTATTATCCCATTTCAAAAGTGGTGTTCTGTATTACTAAGCACTGGGAACAGGATAGTAACTACAGAAAGTGGTAAAGGTGTCCACTGCATATCTGTATAATTAAAGACAGCTAAGCACATTTATTACATACCTATACAAGTAACATTCCTGGCAGTTCAACATATTCAGTTATTGTTAGCACTAGAAATCTGACTAAATTAGCTAGCTATGTGAACTTAAAACCATCGAGTAATTTAGAAGGTGTATGAGTTTAATACATCCTGAATGTGTCTAATACCTTGGCTAAGCACAGGCATTCAGCTAAAGAGAGTTCTCATAGATTACTTTAAGACACAGCAGGACTGGAAGATGATATTTCCTTGTCTACAAGTATATCGCTCTCAAGTCATCGTTTCAACACAGGAAGTTATCTGCTACCTGGGGCAACAATGTGCACTTGGACACAATTAGCCTGCTGTCTGATGATATTTAAGAATTAGCCACAGAAGGCTTTCTTATAAAGTTGTCAAAAAGGCTCAACTGATTATTTTAACTAAGCCTATTTAAAATACCTGAATAAACTGATGCAAAATAAAAGCAACTTTTGCAAGTTTGAACTGCATGCTTCCTTTACATCACTTACTTATTTCCACTGTAGGAATAAAGACCAGCTCAAATGAATAGTGTTTCTGTATCTCTGTGTAGATCCCTGTCAGGTACACTCAGGTGAATTAGTACTGATGCAATTCAAAGCTCACAGTGTAAGGATGAGCTTTACACATGTCGGTACACAAAATCACACATGGAGGTATAAATTCAGCTCTATGTTCAGTCCACTTTACTGAAAGCAGAAGTTGGTCCAATAGCCTGAATCTTCTTTCACAGGCTATTTTTGAAACTGGTATAACTCAGGAAGGAAGTGTGAGTGTATATATGTGTGTGTGTGTGTATCTGTGCTGCTGAACACCATATGAAGACCAGACCTATTTTCTGAAGTCGATTTTTACTCCTGGTTTGGGGTTTTTTTATTGCAAGATACTTCCTGAAAACTTCTCCCTGGTAATCCTAGAGGGTATCGGAACGAGCACTGAGGTTTTATTCCTACCTGGATCACCTAGCTGATGTGCATATGGATGAATTCCTCTCTTGTTTTCCTGACCCGTTTTATCTTGCAGGCCAGTGCATCACAACAGTATTTATTAGTATGTGCTCTCATTTGACACTCAGTTAACATAAAAAAACCACATATTTTGCTGTCATATTATAAATTCTTTTAAAATAGTGCTCAGATGAAGGTCCCTCTGTAGTCTAGTATTTCTGGTCTGCTGTCCATCCATGAAAAAGCATATTAAAAAAAAGGCTGTGAATGTCGTATTTTTTTCCCCAAAGCATGTTGATGCTGAGCAGAATGTCAGTCAGGTGAATAGTCATGTGCATCATTTGCAAGTAGATCATACGTCAGTTGGTGTTCTCAGGCCTTAGAGTTGCACTACCAGTGAAGAAATACTGATTTTGAACATTTCACTATGAATACCCTTATTAGTGTTTCTGTTTTGGGAAAAGAATTGTTGCCTGCAAATCTTTTGCCAGTCTCCGAGTATAACAACAAACTATTACTATGGAAAATAAAAGTCAGTGGGAAACCGATTATCTGAGAGGCAATTCAGAAGTGTCTGGTGAGTTGTACATTAGCCCGATAGTGACTACACCTTATTGAATGAAAGACTATGAAAATTAAACAAGAAAATCAGCATGATGTAACAATCTGTGTAGAAAAGACAGTATAAAGCTGTCCAACAGTTTGTGCATTGCTCTTGGTATTAACGTAAAAGACATCTAACAAGATAGGCAGCCATGTATATCTCTGCAAAATGACTGGCAAGCCAGTATAAGCAGGTGGCTATAAGGTGACTGTTTACAGTAAAACCCCACAGGGAGCTAGAGTGGTCCCTGTCTCACTTGGGCAATCGAGGTGTCAAAGGCAGCAAAATGCCCTTTCCCAGGTTAGTGACACCTTGCTTCTGGCACTCTTCTTTCTTTACTGCAAGCTGAGGCTTGTAAGCACAAGGGGAGAAGTAAGCTTTAGTCTAGCAGCACAAATACCGAAGTAACTTACTTCCCTGGCTGGAACAAGGAGGAACCGTGGAAGGAATTGCAGCTCTCTGAGTCATACTTCCTTCTTGGAGTTTCTCTTGGAGTAATGCAGCTCTGCACCATGCCTTAGGCTGACACTAGAGTTAAGCTCGTCCATCCTCTTATCCACAAAGTGATAGAGAGGGAGAAAGAAAGAAGGAAAGACAGTAAGGCAGCAGATTATCATACCCTCAAATCTTCCGATTGCAGCTCTAAATATAGCCAAACAAGTAAAAATCTGTTTCTGGAAACAGTACAACTATTTAGCTCCCAACCCTTCAAACAACATACATGAAAAAAAAACCCACCAAAAAACCCCAACCAGTTCTCTCCCAACCAAGATCCTGTGTGTGGAGCCATGTTAAGCACATTCTGATCTTCAGCCAGAAAACGAAAAATTCCCAACTGCCACACCTATCCAGGGTGTGACTAGAGACTATCAACTAGTTTATATTTGCACTTTGATATACAGCACATGCTTAACATCATATGGTGTATCCTTGGAAAAAAAATAGCAACAAGTTTCAACATAGAAATTGTGTTAGATTAGGAGGCCAGAATAAATAAGAGCCAATGAGTTGTAGAATGACTTGAGGTAGCGTATAAGATCTCATCTTTAAAAATAACATGAAGGCAGTACCTTGCAGATGAAACACATAATGAAAAAACATTCCAAACTTCTAATTTGAGAAAAGATTACAAATAAAATATGCTCGGGCATGCCAAGTGTAAAATCTTTGATATGGAAATGCAATAATTGTTAAATGAAATGGGCTGAAAATCTATTTATCAACAGTCTGTAATGCCTAGTTGGATTGTACCATGAGAAAGGCAAATAAGGAGTAATAGGAGAATATACAGACACTGTTAAAAAGTTTACATACCTCCTGCTTTCATACCTCAAGATATAGTCCTTCACCTTAACTAGAGAATTTGAGGAGTTAAAAAGCTGGTATGAAAACACACCTCAAATGATTCAGGAAACGTGCCCTAGACTTTTGGGAGTCCGAGACTTTTGGGAGTCATCTAGTATGTTCAGCCTGAGATATATTAAAGGGATCTGGTCTCTAGACAGTGAAAAGGACTCCTCTGGCATCAGGCCCACCATGAGCATCTTGGATTGATATCCGCAAACAGTGGCACTGCTGCTTATTTCTGAAAACCTCAGCCCAGGCTACCAACAACTGTGAGGGTGCTCTATAAGGTATGTATTCATGAAAATGCTGCTGTGAGAAAGACCACCAGATCGTGCTCTATGTGACACTGCCCAACTTCAATGAGCTCCGCGCATCCAACTGAACACAGAATTTGGCCCGTTACTGTTACCTCCGATTCATTTTTCTTTTTATTCACACTAGCCTTCTATTACATTATTGCCAATGGGCATGTAAGTCATTACTGCGCCCTACATGTGAATCACAAATGCAAGTGCCATGGAAATTAAACTCCTTGACCTGCTCGCATTTTTCTCTTTGATGTCAGTCTGAATAGGCATTTTTGACTGGAACATAGTTTTAATTTTGAGAGCTGGCAAGACAACCACAACCTTTTCTGCAAGGAAGTTCGCCGAAGAATTCTTTGTTGTTCTTCCCGAATTACTTTCCTAAAGAAAGAGTGTCAGCAAATAGCATTACAGAAGGCCCAGATCATATTTTCACCACGTTCAAATGCAGGAAACAGAAAAACAGCTATCACATTCCTGTTCACACCAACAAATACACAGTCCTACCTAGACCAGTCTGAGCAAGTTGTAAAATTTCCATTAATCTGAGATGGAGCTGAAAATGGAAAATATTTTTCATTCATTGCTGAGGACTTCTCTCCACAGTGGCAATCTGGGTTCAGGGACATCGCAGCCACGCGCAACTCATGGGGCAGCTGCGCGCGCCGGGTCTGAGCCCCGAATGTTGGGAGGGGAGCTGGGACAGGCGGAGGTGTTGGGACCCACGAGCTGCCTTCCAGTGGGAGCTCAGGGAAGGCGAGAGAGGAGCAGTAAAGAAAATGCCCCTAACCCCAACCCTGCACTCAGGACCCAGGCCTGAGAGCCAAAAAGATCCCCTGGGAACCAGAGCACTGGTCTCCTCCGTGCTGCGTGCTTACTGCTATAAATCAGGAGGTGCTGCCTTTTCAGAGACTTGGGGCTCCCACTGGCAAAAGGCTAGGTAATTTGCAAGGGACCCAGGACCAATATTAAATTTCCATTTGAAATCATGCGATGTTTTGCTGTAGAGACGTCTGTTTTGAAATCTACAGTTTCCCATCTCACTGTTGCTGACCTGTTTAAAATAATAAAACCAGAAAGCTTTCCAAGATGGATGACACTGGGGCCAGGGATCAAAACCTCACTTGTGTTTCTAAAGGCTCTTTCCATGCTTGGAAACCTGGTTCTTGCATTCATCAAACACAGAGGACTCTTTTTTTTCACTTTCTCAGCCAGGAGACTTCAAAAAGGGAGATGTCTAAGCCATCTATTATGCTGCTACTCTTTTTCTTCAGTTCACAATATGGTTCTTAAAGCTGCAGGGTTTCAGGTAAATAAATATTCCAGAGCTAGAAAATAAGCTTGTATTCAAATTATACTTCCATGATTTTTAAAGGAAGATTTTTTTTTCAGACATGTGGCTATCTGGGAAAAATTATTGCTTGATACACTGTTCTGTAATTTGTCAGTTAGGCTTTTCCTAGAACTTTCAGCCTGGCAAAGAGGCAGCAAATAATTGTATGGCCAGGAAGATGGCACAGACATTGACTTGTTGGAGTTCCAGATGGACTCAAGGGCTCACATAAAGTCATATTTTATAGCTAAACTGCTGGAAAAGGAAATTTTCATTACCAAATCATTACAAGTAACTCCATAGTTAAGATTACAAGAAGAACAGACTATTTATTTTGAGCCAATTTTTCAAACCTCCTCAAATCCACAAGTATAGTTGATTGATGACAAAATGAATCTATATGAATCTGTCAAAGCCTGGAACACAAATTTGAGGTTGTTTGGTAGAGACATAGGAATAGTACTTTCGAAACCTCATGATTTTCAGCTTTCGTCTGAGATTTGTTTTCTGCAGAGAAAGTGGGAAAGAAACTTCGAGAACTATGCGCTAGTTACATCACAGCACTGCTTGTCTGAAGATAGAAGATGAAATTCTAGATTAAGTTAAAGCCAGCACCATTTTATCATTGATTTTGAAAGAACCAAGGTTGACAGAAAGTAGAGAGAGAAAGGCCAAAGCAAGTATCTTGGGTTTAGGTCTATAACACTTGAAGATGCCACTGCAGGGTGTCTCTTTAAAAACAGAGTCGGGTCACCATGCACTGGATACTCTGCATTTCTGTTTTTATAATTTTTTCAGCAGATAGAAGAGGTCAGCAAGCAGCACAATTTCTGCTTCTACGAGTTGATGTTCTATAGGTGGAAGTACATAATGCAGAAGAAACTAATCAGGAAAGGCTAACGGTGACAAAAGTAACTTAGCCAAAGTATTTGCTATATAAATAAGTTTTTGAGACTTACTTCCAAGAGACAAGGCTATAGCTGTCAGTTGCTTTGACCTAAAAGAATGGGCTGTTGCTTTGACCTAAAAGAATGGGCTATTTCTGGATTTACAAGACACATTTGCTCCCCTTGCAATGAGATTTTGAAAGTTTTCTCTACATAGCTGATTTCCAAATGTACACAAAGGAGGAAAGCTTGGCTCTAGAGTTGAGGAAGAATGTGTATGAGCTCTTAAACCAAATGAAAGCACTCAACAGAAATGTGGATGCCCACGAATTTCTGTGTTTGAAGTCTTGAATTTCTGCTAGTGAAACATCACACATTAATACAGAGTAGCGGTGTGTCTCACACTGGTGAGATGGATGGGACACAGGCTCATCAACAACCATGAGAAACCAAAAGCTTTAGCTAGTACATACTGTGTGGTGTTCAAAAAAGAAGGAATGTAGTGTAAAGAAGCAAGAGTCCAGAGCTGTCCTGTGCATGACAAGTCTTCTGGTAAAAAAGGAGTTTGTGCTAGAGAAAGGGCGGGCAGACTCATGAAGTGGATACTGATGTTCTCTATTTGCTTCTGAGTCCTGCCAAATAATTCTTATACAGTGTTGGGCAAGACAATTCAATTTCTCTGGGCCTGTTTCTGTGACATGGAGATAATAAAAGAATTATTTTTGTCTCCAGTCCTTTGTTTCTTTTGTCTATATGAACAGCAAGCTGTTCAAGACCAGGGTTATATCTTAACTGGATGTATTTGCAGTGCTTAGTATGGATGGCTCTCACTCTCAGATGTGGCCTCTAGGCACAACGGTATTAAAAAAATAATTAACTGAGAATGTGTATTTATTTAGTTAATTGTAATAACTTCAATCAGGATATTGGAGCTAATTTTAGCTTAGTGTAAGTCAGTTCATATTCATTGATTGGTCTGTTCTTTCTAAGCCTATTGCTTGTGACAATATTGGTTCACAAGCGGCATGTCAACATGCACATGGTGATTTCTATTGTTTGGGGTTTTTTTTCCTGTGAAATGAGCAGGTGAGGATGCCTTACTGCCTGGAAGTTAACTGACTTAGAATATATTTTAAATATACCTGATGCCTATCAATTTGTGAAGATGTAGAAGGATATAATACAACTAAACAACTTCAGGAAGAATGCCTTAATTACTGAGGTACGTTGAAGGCACGCTGAATCACCTTCACAGAGGCATCATCATCCTATGACTTATCTCATTGTCACAATGTCTTTAGCTTACTGGCACAAAACCATATTTTATTTTCCTGGAGAAAATCGTGTCAAAGTGCAAAGCAACAATTCAGCACCCAATGAAGCCAAGCAGAATTATTTCTTTGATGACAAGAAGCATAAAGATTTTGAAGACCCCTCCTGTGGCTGCTGAGCACTTTCTCAGAAGTCCTGAGCATCCTCAGACTCAGTTGTGTTTTCATATGTTAAGGTGTACTAGCACCTCCGAGTTTTCACTCCTGACATATATGGATCCTTTCTGTTTAGTTCAGAAGGATCACCGAAATGTTTAATTAGAGAGTGCTCAATATATCGCTGTTTCCCAGAATGCTGTCTGGTATGCTAAAAGGATACAGAAGCTGATCTTTGAGAGTAAATTACTGTAATGTTTAACAGAAGATTTATCGTGTCATTCCTAGTAGCATCCCAGTTTGGTGTTGCATCAAACTTACTTTTTCTTTTTTTTGAAAGAATTCAATGAATTTTCGTCTCCAACAGTGTTCAGCAACCTACAAGTTACACAGAGACATCAGAAGTCTTTAATGCAGGTTTTCAGAGTAAATGAAACCTTTTTTCGGTGTGGTTGCCTTTGTAATAACAGTCTTCTTATTTGTTGGATACTTATGTAACATAAGATGAAAAGACATTTTATAGCCTTCTGGCAAGAGGACTTGAAATTAACAGCATACCTGTGGCTGCCCTAAGCCAGGGAGGGAGTCATTTTCAGGCCATGGGAAAACTGCAGTTTTGCATCCTTCACTTCTTCTGACTTACTGGTATTCACTATTTCCATAGACTTGTTTTTCATGAAAGCATCATCATCATGCACAAAAAGAAAAATTAAGTAATTGATTCTGATGAAAGAACAAGAGACCAAGGTGGTAAGTGATAACTGTCACCCATTAGCATTTCCCCAAAGAATGTCGTGGTTTAACTTATTCTTTCATTTTAAATTTTCATGCCTGGCTAGGCTCTCACGTCGCACACAGTCAATTGGCTCTCTATGCAAAAGCTATTAACTGTCTGATTACCTCTGGCAGCAAAACCAAACCGATGCAGTGCACATCGAGAGGTATGAATCTTCAGCCTCCCAGTAGCTTTATGGGCCATATCCTGCCAAGCATCCGCAAGCAGGCAGACTCCCACTGAATTTAAAGGGTGTTTTACAAAACAATCAATGGCCCTTCACACTGACTCCCTCTCAATAGGTGAAAAGGAAAACCACAAAAAGATAATGATCTGGGGTTTGATCTCACCCATACTGGGCTGACAGTAGGGTAATCCCATTGATTTTAGCTGATTTATTCCATCAGTCAAATGACTTTCACAGGCAAAGGGCTGGGCCTTTAAACAAATGTAAACTTGATCAGAATCAAGCCCAATCACATTCATGTCCATTCTTGCTTTGAATATTTGTCTTCCCTAGCACGTTTTCACCTGGAAACCTGACTGACCTCAGTGCAAACTTTTATTATTTAAAATTAAGTTCACAACTATTTTCAAAAAAGGTAATGACTCTCCATTGTAAATGCAGAATGCTTTTAATCCTTAAAGAAGCATGCCTGGAGATAGAGTTTCCTACTCATCCCCATTGATTACCAACAAACAGATACAGTGCTACAGTCCCCAAAGTAATGCAGCTTGTGAAGACGTGCCTGAGCTTGTCGGCTCGGATATTGCTGGCTGCATGGTGGAGCATACCATGGCCAGCAAAACCACCCAGGCCCTTGGGTAAATACTTGGGCTACTAGCCTGTCCTGAGCGCGGGGCTGCTCTACTTACGCTGCTATCAATACTTGTGCTAGCGAGTTGGGAGGCAGCTCTGGGGAGCTGGCTACGTGAGCTGCCATCACCACGGGGTAGATAAAGACAGGGTTCATAAAGGTGGCTGAATCCAACCCTTGGCCATGTCCCAGGGCTTTCAGGGCCTCTGGATGAGCCCGACGGGGTCAGCAGAGCAAGGTTTTTGCTCTTCCCACGCTAGCCACTGGACGTGAGGGATGTGGCAGCCAGCAGAGCACGGACAGCACAGCTTACGTGAAGGATATGTCAGGCCCTCAGCTACGATCCTGCCTGGAAAAATAACTCTGCTTTCACAAAAGCCCCGTGAGATCTGTAATGACCCCAAGCGGCCGAGACCCCTGTTTCACGCTCAAGGAAGTATGCAACTAATTGGTATATTGCATCTACTGGGGATCAGACAGGCTAATGCTCATACTCCTACCTGAGACATGCTAATACTCCTTCGCCTCTTCAGCCTTTGGGTTGTTTGAACTTTTTCTCTCAGCAGTAACAATTACCCGCAATACTAGAGATGGCGGCGATATTAGATCAGAAAATGACTCATTATTGAACTAGCCCTGTCAAGCAAGATAAATACAATTTAGTTGTTAGCTGATCTATTTTTGTTTGTGTTCTCAATTCATCCAAGACACTGATTACATTGCAGTCTACCATACTAGCATTAAGCATATGTTGTTGCAATGCTCTTTGCTTTGTTAAGCGAACATTTATGAATACAATAGCTGTATTTGTCTGTCAATATTACATCACTGGTGACGTACCATGCATCAGCTCTCTGTGTCATAACATAATATTTTGGGTTTTCAGGAGTGAAATTATGGAAAGGCAGTATTTAACAGCATTTAAGTAACTGTAAGTCTCATCTAAGATACGCTTTTGCTATCTGTCATCTTAATCTGCCAGCTGTTCCTTCCTCCATCTCTATGACTAAAGTTTTGTGGCTTGATACTGCATTGAATCAGCTTTGGATTTTGGCCTAAGAAGGAAGGCTGTCAGGGGCTGTTTTAAGAGGCTTTGTAGGATGCTTTTGCACCTCCGTGCTGAACTTTATCAATACAAGCGGCTCTCAGGGGTGCTCAGCACCTCATAAGTTCTTCTCCTGAAAGAATTCACGTTTTGCATTTGAGTTATTTATTTGCATTGTACTTCCTCTCTCTTTGTTCTTAGTTTTGTTTAGCACTTACTTGCTTTTGGGAAGGCTATTTATGGAAATTCGAAATTTTCATGATAAAGAAAGTGTTTTGCAATTAGAAGGAGAGGAAACCACTCATCTTGATAATAGAGAGAGAAACTTTCTAACTTGCATGGTTGGCAAATCCATTACCAATTACCAAACTTTGCAAAACAGTAAATAGGCAAAGGTGCGTAGTGAAAAGTATCATAAAACATGCTATCTTTCTCAATTTGAATTTAATACTAAGTAAGTTGGCATACCAGATAATGCATTTATCAACTGTCACATTTTCTGAAAGTCTTTACAGACTCAAATAAAAGGTCTCGCTACAACCACTTCATGATCAAGTCTTTTTCTGAGAATCAGAGAGAGATAACTGATTATTTTGTGCAGGCTGAGAAAAAAAATTGTGGCTTTGCAAAGTTCTGTCATACATATAACAGGACTTCAATAATCAAGATTTCTGCTGCTTTTCCTAAACCTGACTACAGTGTTATGCAAAAAGGACTGAAACAAAAATATTAGCAATGAATTTACAATACTTTGGAACCCAGACAGCTATGGACATTTTTCAGGAGAGGCATGAACACACACTTACTGGCCATCATTATATTTGCCTTCTACTGTGGTCCTTTAGGTCTTTTGTTGTATTTCTACTGACTGTGAGAAAATCCTGCAGAGCCTACTGGTTAATCATGATACGTTAAAGGAGCTGCTAAGTGATGTGGGAAACCATTGCAAAGATACTTAGCTGAGACTGATACACTACACTATGTATATAACCTCTTTCCATCTGATATTACTATTGTTTGCTATGGGCTGTGTGGGAGCCTGTAGTTCCTATCAGCCCGAGCTGATGGTTCATACCACATTTCTCATGCAGATGATTCTGTCTCCCAGATTTAACCCGTAGGCTAGACAAGACTCAGAGGATGGGATGAAAATGAGTGAAGTAACTTCTATTCTCCCTCTTGAGTACATAACACTGCATTGTACTGCTTGTCAGGTACATTTTGAGACAATAGTTTATTTTTCTCATCTATAGCATAAGATATTATCATCATTATCATTATCATTACTATTATTACGTGATATCATTTAAACTAGTCCAGAATTGCATACCTGTGTGCAATTCCATCTCTCTCTCGATCAGCTGAGCCAGACGGATGAGATAACTACACCACGAGTGAAGCCAGGGCCCCGAGCTGGTTGGGCTCTGTTAGCTTGAAAGCAAAGGCAGCTGAGAAAGTTTCCAAAGAAGAGGTAGGTTTGTGAATAAGAGCATGTAAACTATGTTAACTTCCCTCGTCAGAAGAGCAGGAAAGAAGATCCAGCCTGAGTTGAGGATCTGGCTTTCCTAGTAAGAAGATGCATCGGAGCATGAGACCTGTGTCTGACTGGCGTTTCCAGCCAGCTCCACGGGACTGAGGCCTGGAAATGTGACAGCACTGTCTGAAACAGCCTGGCAGTGGTCACTGCCAGTGACAAAATGCTGAACTCGACAGCTCGAAGTGGTGTAACAGACCTGTGGCCTGATCCTTACCCTCTTCCAACTCCTGCTTGCGCTTTTGAGTCAGTAAATCTTAAGAGTGACTTTTCCTGATGGTGACTTGTGAAAGGATGGGTGCCTTATGGGCTGCCTGCTAGGCATGTAACGAAAGCCAACATCTGGCTTGGAAAGTCTCCTTCATATTTTCAGACTGATACCATCAAAGGTCTCAATTTATTCTGGTTTGGGACCGATTCTTGCTAGATAGTGAATGACTCGTGACAGTGGCTAAACCTTGGATTATTAGGTGGGTTTAGGCACTGACACACTCGCTACTGTAGCTTCTAAGTTACAAAGGACTGGATTCAATGTAGGACTCAGATATTTGAAGAATAGGTGCCTCAACATCTAGTCCTACGGTGTGTGGTCCCTGGAGTGGGATGAAAATCTGGAGCAAATTGGCTAAACCGCGTGGGGAGCGTCTGGCACTGACGGTGGCACCCAGAGCAGCCAGTCACTCTCCTGAGGGGGTTTGGTCCCCCTTCATCACCCACTCGCGTGGCTGTTCCTAACTGACCCCAGCTGCTGAATCCTCCTCAGGACAAAAGGAGCTGAGGTTTCTTGCAGATCTGTGAGACGGCCCTCCCGAAGCAACATGCTCTGGCCTTTCCCTTGGTTGTTGACATTTCAAATAATACTTTGTTGCTGTTACATTTCTGCTGTAATGATAACAATCACTAGTCAAAAAATATTTTTATAGCACAGAGGGTGGGCTAGGAACAAGGGAAGCTGCACTTGCAAATTCCACACATTGCACTTGAATTTTCACTTCTCGGTGCGGGAACTGTGCACTCAGAATCCCACTGGGATTTTTGTCAGGACTGTTTCTCCTTGTGCTGACGGTGCTATGGGAATGGGGGGGATCTTCAGGGACTACAGTACTGCACCGCAGTTATCAGAAGGGCTGCTTAGTACCAAAGCATCAGGCATGATCCAGTGAAAAGCATCGGAAATACTAAAAAAAAGCAAAGGGGTTAAAATGACTCAATGTCAGAAGGAGATCCAAGAACTCAGTGAGCCCATCAGTGAAAGTCCTTCAGTCTGCCAGGCACCATCAAGGCCCTTTATTTCCCTGGGGAAGCCATGCTGAGATTTGTAATGTTCTGGGAACTAAAATTCTCCTTTTTCATTCTGGCCCTTGATCATCCCAAGACACTTCTCACCAGAGGTGGAATTGGCTCCTGTGGCTTTGGACAAAACTATCCTGATCCATGTACTCTGTGCTGAATAGCTGCCACGCTCTGCCCCAGCGCTCGTTGCATGTCAGTGGTGCTGGATTTGATTAGTTTGTGAAGTGCAGTGGGATCCTGTGTGAGGAAGGTTACTATAAACTGCTGGTAACAGCTGCCTGTGCTGTAGATCCGTGGTTAGCATCAGCAGTTTTCTGTGGAAGAAAATCCCATGGACGTCTGTGTGGGTTCCCGAGAGCTCCAGGGAAAGCTGAGAAATTAATCCAAGGTAGAGGAGGGTAACTCTGCGATATAAATGAAACCAACACATATTTTCACCTACATTTTTGCTTTCCACAGAAATCATCCCAACTGTGGAAGCATCAGGAAGGAAGAATATGACCTTAATTTCCTTTTACAGGGTGGGAACAGTTGTAGTAAGGGGAAATCAATGCAAGACCTTTTATAACGGTTGGACTCAATGATCTTAAAGGTCTTTTCCAACCTAAACGATTCTATGATTCTTTAAAATCACACCAGCAGAGCCATGGTCAGGAGATAACAAAGAAAAAACACACCAAAGTCCCTGTTCTTTGGCACTTACAAGCTTAATTAAAGGGTAATGTAATCAAGCCAGTGATTAATCATAAACTTTTTATCAATGGAGAATGATAGATTTTCCCGCCAAAGACTCCAGCTCACGTTTTGCTATCACTCTAACTTCATCAAGTACACGCACTCAATCTTTCCCCACTTGCCCAACATGAGTCTGAAATAGCTTCATGGGAGCCTGAGGAATTACACCAGAGTAAAATCAGCCCAAGGAGATAATCGCAAGGTAATAGGATCCTTCCTTAAACTCCGATACCTACACAGAGTCAAATAAACAGATCTGAATCCATATTCCTACTGGGTGATAAGAAACTTTTATGGCACAAGTAGTGCATTGCTTTGTAGATAAAATACATGTTCCTTAGGGGCATTAAATTTATAATCCCTGAGGCAAGGGCGTGGATTATCCTTGTTCCCAACAGTACAGAGAGTGGCATGAAAGACACCGGCGAGGGAAAGTCATACCTCATCCTGCCAGATCATGCTGTTACTGTAATAGGAGGGAAACGGAGGGGTGATATTTTGCCACAGCCAGCAAGGATAAAATGGCCAAGACTTTACATACTCAGAGTCCCGTGAAAGGAAAATAATAGCCTTCTCAATCCCTTCCTACAGGATTCCTCACGCCATTGCAACAACCCCACCGCAAAGCTAAGCCAGTCTGTATATGAACATAAACAAAGTCAGAACATCATACTTTGCACCAAATAAAGCCTGAGGGGGGAAATACCTCTAACTTAAAGTATATGCTGATGTAAGAGGGTCTTTTTGTAATAAACTCCCACACTGTAGCCTTAAACCTTAATGGTCTGTGAAAGTTATTATGCGATGTTTTTAGCATTCAATTTCATTCTGACAGGACTTTGTGATGTGTATTACAGAAGAATACTGTTAAGCTAATCATATTAATACCAAATCTTTGTAATATAATAGCTTCAAACATTTTGAGCAAGGCACAACTTGACTTTTCATAAATACAGAAAGACAAATCTTTTAATGATGTTATTTTCCTACTGCTTCCCCAAGTCCATCTGTTAGAGCTGCTAAAGATCAAGGGCCATCAATTCTTTTTTTCTGCAGACTTAACAGTGGAAAAGATACTTGGCTTCCCAGGGCCTAATTCTGCACTTTTTTCTTCCCAGGGACAGTCTCTTCAGGCATTATCAGTTTGTCTGTCTTTTTCTTTTTAAGACATGCCTGGTATAAGTCATGTCTGAAATATAGTTCCTTATTTCTGCTACTGATGACAGCTTAAATTATTAAAAGGAATTTTAAAGTTCTTTTTAGGTTTCTCATTTTCACATTATTATTATTTTCCTTTCTGCATTTCATTCAGTTTTGGTAGCAGAAGCAGCCTTATTGGAGTCACTTTTTCCTTCTGTTCATAAAAATTAGTTCTACTCTGTTTGCCTCTGATGAGCAGTTAAAAGAAAATGAAATAAAAATATAGGTAGCAAATACTCTGAAACACTCACCAATGTAGAAGTGCATATACTTAAAAACTGAATTTGCATCCTAAAATTGTCAAAAAGGGCCCTTTAAGCTTGAAACAGGAGCAGATTCTTTTAAACTTTCCCAGAGAATAGCGGTGACCTTGCAGATCAGATAACCCATGGTCTACAAGAGTTCAAATATGTCATCAAGACTTTATTTTACTGCTTGATGTTCCTTGGCCTAGTTGCTCCAACCAGGCTAATTGCACCATCCCCCAAAAAACCCCACAGCAGGACTGTACGACCAGAACCAACGTCAGCAAAGCAGAGCTGGGTGCATGGTAGGAACAAGGATAAATGAGACACTGTGTCGAAGGCTGGATTTTTGCTGAGTGACTGTAATCTGATGGGTACGATATATTAAAACTAATGGAAACATTTGATTAAAAATATGCTCAATCTTTGCACAGTCTTATCACAATGCCGTCATAGGCAGGCAGCCAAGTGCATAGCTGCAGCACAAATGACCATGACAGAAATCCACAGGCCCCAGTCTTCCTCCTTTCACGGAAAGCTTGCCAGAAGGATACCTGTGCTCCTCAGACCTCCGCTGCCCTTAAACATTTGCACTGAGAGACTGAGATCTGCTATCACCACCCTTAAAAATACAGACAACTCCGCAGGCATCATCTCCCCAAGCCCGTGACTTCCTGGTGGACGTCCAGGAAGCCTTAACCTTCCCAAAGGGTCACTTGCTTTTGTGTCAGCTCCTCCGAACAGCCTTCAATCTCTACGGTTTTATTCCAGAAAAATATCTATCAGTTTGCCAAGAGATAGTGCTGTCCTCCTGCTTATAGCAAAACCTTCACAGAGGGCCAAACAGATGTGGTGAAGCCCTAATCTCTGCTGCCGGTTTCAGGGAGGCTGAGAGGCCACCAGCAATGCCGATGTGCCTACAATATCTTCTGCATCCCACCGCGAAGGGCAAGCATCTCGAAACACCCTCTCTCTTCTCGCTTGCTTTGCAGCCAGCTTGATTTCGGTGACATATCTGGTTTGCTGTTCCCTTACCCTTAGTTATTGCTAGGAAGATGTAGGAGCCTATAAACACAAGAAATAAATGCATCCTAGTCAGCGTGAGAACGGCTCCCCTTAATTCTTTCTCTAACAGGCTGTAGCTTGTGAAATCAAATAGGCACTGCATGTTAGTACAAAAACTGACTTCAGTGTATCTCCATTGATTTTTAGTATTAAGTAAGACTTTTGCTTGCATTTTTATGAGAAATGAGTACTTTTCAAAGTTGCTGAGGAAATAGCAGTTATTGTCAACACACTGCTTTTGTTTTACTCCAGCATGGGCCATTTCAGGGAAGTAAACCAGGAGAAGACTAATCATTTTCAGCAACAGCTACTGTCTAGATTACTTTAGCTTTAACTTCAGACTGTACCCTTAGGCTCCAGTTCAGCCATGTATTTAAACATACATTTAATTTTTAAGCATATGAGTAATTCCGGTGTACTTACTTATTTAAATTTAGGCACATGTTTAAGTCTTTTCCTGAATTAGCTTCTAAATCATTCACAACCTGGCCTCATTTCCATCAATGCAAATCATTGTGCTACATCATTTGATTACTCCAGAAGGAGGAAAAAATATTCTCGGTATTTCTTGAGAAAGTTTTCCTGCTTTTACACTAACATTTTGCTGAGATTCAGCTTCTTTAACCAGGTCCAGCCCCAGCCTGAATTCAAAGCCAAAGCTGGGATTTGATGAAATTCTTTGGTTGTGGACAAAATATGCTCAAACTATACACAGATTTTAAAGAGGACAGATAAGGTGGGGGCATAGCTTTATCATGCGTTTCAAACAAAAATGTAGCCATTCCCCTTTTCCAGATCCTCCCTTTCCCAGCACAATATTTTGGGAAATTACCTGCGCGTTTCAAGACACACCACAATTAGCACTCCTGCCATGATACACATGCATGTGACACAAGCTTGTGCCTGGCAGAGACCTCTGTGTGTATTTTGGGTTGGAAATAAATAGTGAGGTTTATCTTGTTTTTTCTTCAGGTCTCTGAAGTGTTGGATCTGCATGCCCTACCATTCTCCAGTTGAGAATCTGTCAGGTGATCTCATCTAACTTCATTGTGTTCATCCAGACGTCTTCCTAGCCCGATGCAATCATGACTAGGGAATCCCATGAGAACATCCTTCGAATTTTTCAGCTGCAGGAAAAAAGACCTCCCTGACACAGTCAAGCGAATGGAGGTTTTTACACACGCTGTCTGAGCCTCACCATTTTCTGACTGACTGGGGATCCTATCAACAGGCAACAGCAGACTAAGCACTTTGATAAAGCCACTTAAGTCCCAAGCTGGGAATCAAGAAAACATAAAGGATAAAGGGAATTTAGAATGGAATGACATCACATTTTTAATTTTGATTGTTCTTTACTTTAAAAGTGGACACCGATGCTGCTACAAACTATGCTCTTCCTAGGCCAAGGTGATGTTAAGACCATAGAAAATGTCATACTTTGGAAAGAAAGCATCTCTGATGTAGCTGTTAATCAAAACTGACATTCATGTTTTATTTCGACTTTTTTACTTTAATCCCTCTGAAATGTAATACACAGAGAGATGATTCCTTTTTTTTTTTTTTCCCCCCAAGAAGCATCATCCACAGCTTACGGTTGTAAATCTGAGCAATTTAGAAAACACAAACGAAAATTAGCCAACAAAAGAAATTCAATTGAGTTAAATAAGAGGCTATTATCATACCTTACATTCTCTTCTGTCACTAGCTGTAGCTCTCTGTGGAGAGCTAGTCAGGTAAGAACTAACCAGAGGGGACAAAACAGCTACTGCTGACATTACACACTATTCCAGACACAGCAAAAAGAATATAAAGTAAATAGTATACAAAGATGTAACTCTAGGATCATGTGTTTCCCCAAAGAAATGCTATTCCACACTAATTTTTAATCAAATTGAGTTGCACCGCAAGTAAGTAAAAAAATACCAGTTGCCACAAGCACATCAAATTAAGTATAAATATTTCTGAAGACTTCTCTAAGACTATAATTTCATCTTTCAAGGTTTTCAGTTCTTCACTTCTTTTTCTGATTTATGGATCAAGTAGACCAGACTCCCCAAAGCTTGTCACCCTGCATCATTATTTATATTTTTACCATTCTAGTATAACTGCCCCAGATTCGAAACGGTAGCACTCTGGATCCACTCATTTGGCACACACATAAAAGTGCACACACACACACACACACACAAGGCAAAAGGTGGTAGAAAACCCAGGCAATATGAGTTTATTTGATTGTAGACATTAGTGCTATACATTACAGGTTCAATCCTGCTCCCTTTGATGTTGATGGTAATACTTCCATTGAATTCATGTGCTCTGAAAAATGCCTGAGTTTTGCAAATTTATCATTTTGTCATCTATGCTTCAGGTCAAAATTATAATCCAGTGTTTTAGACTTGGTTTTGAGCCAAATGATTTTTACTAAATGTTCAAAGAACGCATACTTGTCCTTCAGAGAGGTGCCAATCCACTTTACAACCAAGGAGTAAAACGGCTGAGGTTTTCAAAACGGTTTGAGGGATGGAAACATCTTGCAGGTGACTACAGCAATCTCAGCTTCCAGGGTCTCGCTGCAGTAAACAGCAAGGCTCTCCTCTTGCTGGGGGCACGACACTGCCCACCTGCTTAGAAAGAGTTGGGAAAGTCATTTGCAAAACATCAGAAGCAAAGGAGACTTTCTGGGATTGTGCGTGCTACTGAACTGCAGCTCTTTCAGTGAAATATCCTAAATCCTAATCATTTACATTATCCACTCCACTGCTTTTAAGTGAAGCATGTTTCTTTCTCTCTTCATCCTCACCTTCTCTTGGCCCCTGGTGGAGAACATTGCATGGTGAGAAACATTAGGTAGTAAGAGGCAAGTTCTTCTGGTCATCGCGGTTGTTCAACCAAATGTATTCAACAGCAATATTCAAGAAGTTCTGAAACAAGGCAGATGAGCTTCCCAAAATGGGACTTGATTTTAAGGCAACACAAAGGATGAGAGAACATGGAAACAATTTAGGTGGGTGTCAGATATCGATAGGACTTTGATTTTGAAAGCCTCTCCTTCCGTCCCAAGTTAATGTACCAAGAACTGGGACCTTAAAGAAGGTGAGGATATTACAGGGGAGCCAGGCTCCTGATTTACTGAAGAAATGACCCCTAGAACTGCCACTGGCTTAAATTGGAGTCAAGTGCTGAGCATCCCCAAAAATCTGGCCCCAGAGGTTATTTGCACCGCTTTTACTCGGAGAGTGTGTCACAAAGATGCAGCAAGCAGATTTACCACTTTCAGGCAGGTGGAGAAAGAGTAGACAGGGCAGTGGACTGAAATGAGAAATGCAGTGTGTGGCTGGATAGACTTGGCTCTGGGCTCTGGGAGAGCTGGAGAACTGATGGTGGAGATGGTGACAACAAATGTGCCAGATATCATTTGTATTTAGACCAGAGAGTCCCCAAATAAGCTTCTATCATCACACCTTTTTACTGCACAGAAAAGTGCACATGGATGTGTGTTGATCTCTGTGGCTACCTCTCTCTGGAACCTATGTGTTTAGCCAGGAAGCAAATCTGCCTCCACGGAGCTACCCCATCAGCCCAGCCTATCTGATAGTTTGGATCACGATTACTAATGCATCTTTTCTGCCAGAGTGAGACAAAAAAAACCCGTAAGACAACGACACCCAAGACATTCCTGAAATAGCTTTTCTGCAGCATATATGATACTGATTTAGTGACGCTTATCGGGAATTATGCAAGGTAGTCTGCAAAATTTGATTAGGGCTTTGTCACTAATGAATAACTCAGCATAGGGATCATTCCAGTAAACTGTCCGTCCCCCCACGCCAAGCACACCACCACATCAGCAATCTGCCCCACTACAGCAACCCAACAGCTGCTGACTTCAGTGGGAGCAGAACTGAACCTATAATCACTACGAAACATCTCCCTGTGTTTTTTGTTTTGCAATATTTGTAAAAAGAGAGATGAAAAATAGTAACACCGTGCTTCAAAAACTACCACCAATATCCAATTCTACAACAAGCTTCTAACGGTATTTATAATGTGCCTTTAAATTGCCTTGCGATACTACACAGAGCAAGTGTCAGTTTGGGGAATGGTGATAATGTTCCTTTCCTACCTTGTAAATGGAGTTTAAATGCTCTATATGGCTAAGATGTGCTTTCTCGTAGCTCACTAATCCATATCAAACACCAGCATCTATGTCGGTCATTTTCATGCTGATGTGTTACCAAATGCATACTGTCAGCTGAGGACTCTGGGTTAACAGTGCCTAGCAAAAGAGAAACTGTAGCTGCTGGTTTTAAAATCAAAATATTTTCCACTGAAACATTCTCACTTTGAGGACGTGAGTGCTTAAAGACGTTGTCTGTTCACCTTGACGCTGTCTGTCAGGCTTCCCTTGGTGCCTCTCCTTCCACCGTCGCATTTCTGGCACGGCCAAACATGAAGTTTCCCTTGATGACGAAAGAAACACAACCAGCCCTCGTTTCCTTCCTTTTTCTTCCCCTGTCCTCAGCCCTGTCGCCTCCCCTCTCCACTTTCTCACCTCCACTGTCCAGGCTGAACTTGGGCTAATTCCCATCAGCTCTGGAAGGCGGCTGCGGTCTGTCCCTGCCTGTCCGCTCCCACCAGCGATACCTCCTCACCTCAGGACACCCCGGCCAGCCGCCCCCGGCTCCGCACCGGCCTCACCCTCCCTCCCGCCCAGCCTCGCGCCTCTCCCCAGCTTGGCGATGGTTCCCCCCACGCAAATCCCCTGCGAGCTTTGCTCCTTCAAATCCCTCCCTCCGCAGGCCCCACACGGCGGGCCTGCATTTTGGGTGGGTGGAAAGGAGGGAGAGCCGCCCCGCGGCCCTGCCGCTCCTCCGGGCGCTGGAGCTCAGCACCCGCTTCTCCAGCGATGCCTCGGAGGAGCAGCTCACCCCTAGGGTCCGACCAAGGGAGACGGCCTGGGAGCCTCTCGGATCCATCCCGAAGGCGGGCGGCTTTGTACCGGGCCTTGTGGGCGCACGTCCCAAGGGGACAACATGGCGGGCAGCTGCGCCACCACAGGAGCTGGGTCGTACCCGGGGCCGCTCTCCTCACAGGAGCTGGGCCACTCTCCTCACCGGAGCCAGCGGGGACTTCATCAACGGGCCGGGGGGCACCTCCTGCCTCGTTAGCAGGACATAATTAAGAGGCAGCGGTGAAGGAAAGCAGGTGACGGGCAGGAGAGCCAAGGTGGAAGCACCCATGGTTGGAAGCCACGGCCAGCGGGACGCTGCTCCCGCCCAACCGCGCCGGTTTAATCCGCTCGGGGCCGTGTCGCCCCCACCGGAGCGGGGTGTATTTTTTTTGGGGGGGGGGGGGGGGGCGTGCTGCGCGGCTTTTCGAAAGATTACGGCGGGCGGCGGCGGCAGGCGAGGAATGCGCGCCCCCGCGCAACTGGGGCCGCGCACCCGCGCGTCCCCGGCATGGGTGGCGGGCCGGGCCGGGCCGGGCCGAGCCGTCCGCCCTTTTTGTCAGCGGCGGCGGCGGGATGACATCATGAGAAAGTGCCGGCCGGGAGCGGCGATCCCCGGCAGCGGGCGCCGCGGGGAGGGGAGGGGAAAGGCGGGGAAGGGGAGAGGCGGGCGGGCAGGAAGGAAGCGCCGTCGGAAGCCCCCGGGGGCGATTGAACGGCGGCGGCGGCGGCCTTCCCCCCCCCCCCCCATCCTCCTCCTCCTCTTCTTCCCCGGGAGCGTCCGCCGCGGGCTGGGCGCGTTAGGCAGCGGGGCAGGAGGCGGCACGCCCGTTAAGCACGCACCCCCCCCCCCCTCCGCCGTGGGGGGACGGGCGGGGAACGGCGTAGGCAACCCCGGGGCTCCGGTCGGTGCCGCTGGTGTGGCGGTGCCGGTTGGGAGCCCGTTAAGGGAAGCCGGTACGGCGGGGCAGGCCGGAGGGCGGCTCAGGGCAGGTAGCGGGACCTGCCTGCCCCGGGTGCGGGCAGGTGCGGTGAGCAGAGGCGGAGCCCGGAGCCGTCACCGGGACGAGCGTGGCGGGGGGGGGGGGGGGGGGACGGGACGAACACCGGCCCCGTCATCGTCATCTGTGGTACTCGAGACCGAGTTCCCCCCCCCCCTTTTGTCTCGGCGTTGGACCGGGCGAGCCCCCTCGCGCCGAGATCTGCCCTGATCCGCCTGGTAACAACCCGGCGCCCCCATTGGCTCACGCTAATGGCCGCTTCCTGCGGCCGCGCCGCCCCGCGCCGCCCCGCCGGGGGCTCCCCCGGGCCCGGGGCCAGCGCCGCTCCCCGCTGCCGGAGGGGGGGGGGGGAAGCTTTTATGAATGAAACACCGGCCTCGTTGCTGGAAGAGTAAAGGCGGGGAGGGGGGGGGGGGGGAACCCGCACCAAGCCCACCTTAACCGGGAGGCACCGGGAGGGCGAGGATGCCGGCGGCGTGGGCGATGCGCCGGGCTGGGAGAGAGGATCCGTGGTCCCGGGCAGGGCGATGTGGTCAGGAGGAAATGTTTGGAGGCAAAGAAGCGGCATCAGCCAGGGGGACCGGCTCCCCCCCGCCCCCCCCAGGGCTTTGCCTGCACCCCCAAACCAGCCGCTGCCCAGAAAAGTGGCAGGGAAGTCAATTAAATAGGATCCCCCCAAGTTGTGCGTCACGGGCAGGCCGAATTCCGGTCCGGGAGTGCAGGGTCATGGCGTGTTTCTTCATTAAAAATTAAAACCTCCCCGGCCAACTGAAGTTGTGAAAACAGAAGTGCGTGTCCTGCGTATGAAGCACAATAGGCAGGCGGAGGGGACGCAGGCAGGGGACGGCTGCCGCGCTGAGAAACCGTCCAGATTCGCCCCACGGGCTGCGGCGAGCAAGGGGAACCGAGATCCCCGGGGTCTCCGACATCCTCCTGAGAGACGAAGACAAAATGGAGACAAATGGCCGAGCAAACGGGTAAACTAAGAAAGATGGGCAGATATGTCATGCAGAGAGATTACGTAAACACGCAACTGTGCAACAACATGCCCTGTGATCTTTGGCACTGCTTTCCCCGCAGGTCATGCAAGAGAGATGCTGTATGACTCTACGGCATGTCCACCACGGCATGGCCTCCACGGTCGGGAGACCCTTCCACTGCCCCGACGCCTGCCGGCGATGCTGCCGCGAGCGCCGTACCACCGGTAGGTATTCCCGCCATCGGTGCCGCACGCAGGTGATGCTAAAGCACCGAGGCTGAGGTTAAATCCGAGTGCTCAGGTTTTGAGGGGTGGGCAGGCAGAAGGCAGCGTGAACCCCAGTTTACGGCCTTCCCGCTCCTCCCAGTTCCACGTTGGTGCAGGACAAGTCGTTTCTCCCGTCCGGTGGTACATTGCCTTCACCGCCGGGATTCTCCGGCAGGCCCCAAGCTCCCCTATCAGCCCCTGAAAAAGTGAGGAGTTTAAAAGAAACTCTTTTTTTTTTTTTAATTAGAAACAAAGCAAAGCAAAGTGTTTTCAGGTACAAGCAGTTCAGCCAGGGAATGGGAGTTATTTACGGTGGGGCCCCGCTGTTGCACGTCACGCGTGGACAGGCTGTCCTGGCGGCGCGGCGTGTCGGATGAGGCCCCGGCAGGCTCCGGCGGCTGCCGGTACCTCCCTCCTTTCCTCCCCCCCCAATTCATCTCCCTGTAGGTGCTGGAGGAAGCTCTGGCCACCATTTTGCTGCTCTGCTGGGATATTTTTTCTGGGTGGCTGTGAGCGGTGGGGGTGGGGTGCCGAGTGCGGCCTGCCCGGCGTGCGCTGCCGCCGACCGCGGCTCAGATTAGCTATCGTCCTGTCCCCTGCCACCTCCGTGCCCCTTTTGGGGGGCAAAAACCTTAAAGTGAAAGGAAAGAGGTGTAAAAAAAAAAAAAAAAAGAGGGAGAGAAGAAAAAAAGCACCGTCTTGACAGAGGTGGGGGAGACCCCAATTCCTTTAAAATTGTGGCGTGCAGCAAAACCATCTAGGCTGGGAAAAAACAGGACTGAGGAAACGGGAGACAGCTTTTTTCCCCTTGGGAATCAACTACAAAGACTGGGAGTTGAGGTTGGGAGCGCGCCTTTTGAAACGACAGATATCACAGGTATGCGTCGGCGACGGCAATAATAATAATTGATAAGGAAGAGCGACGCACCGGTACTGCCCTGCTCCCCCTCCTCGGCGCCCCCAGTAAAATAATACCAACCAAGTCTCCTTGTATTTATATCCCTGCGTGTCTGTGTGTGGCCTAGCCCCATTCATCATTTGGCTCCCACTGCAGAACTCGCTCCATTTTTAAAATTATGCATGATACACTGAAGAGACAATTTGGGTTTCCCCCACCTCTCCCTTGCCCTTGAAGAAAGCAAGCCCTTGTCTCATTTGCATTTGCATTAAACCCCTGCTCTCTATAAGCTAAGCAAAGGGGAAGGACTTGAAGCCTATGGGATGGCTTTAGGGCTCTGCCCCTTGCTTTTGGCTCTCTCTCTCTCTCTTTCTCATTCTCTCTCGTGCTTTGATCTCTGCTTAACAACAGTAACGTCACAGGACTATACAGGAGAGTTTTGTTGGAAGTTAGAAAGTTTTGCAGCCTCCAGAGGGCTGTAGCGGCAGTAGCAGAAGCAGCATCCAAGGGACTCCTGGAAGGGGAAGAGAGGGAGCGAGCGAGCGACTGACTCAGTCCTGCTGCAGAAAAACTGACTCGAGACGACGGCGGCAGACATGGAACATCAGCTGCTGTGCTGCGAGGTGGAGACCATCCGACGAGCCTACCTAGACGCCAACCTCCTCAATGACAGGGTGCTGCAGACCATGCTGAAGGCGGAGGAGACCTGCTCGCCCTCCGTCTCCTACTTCAAGTGCGTGCAGAAAGAAATCTTGCCATATATGAGGAAAATAGTCGCCACTTGGATGTTGGAGGTTTGTAGCTTTCGGCGATTTTTTTGCTCGGCGAGCTTCGGCGCCACCGAAATGAATTAAACCAAGGAGCTGCTCCCCCAGCTCCTCCTGCCCCCCCCCCCCCCAAAAAAAAATTAAGCTCCCCGGCGCGGCACACGTTGCTCTGCCTTCGGAGACGCCCGCGTGTAACGAGGGGTCGGGGCCCGGGTTTCCCGATCCCCCCGCCCGTTATTACCGCTTTATCCCCGCTGCAGCAGTCGGCTCCCACCGCCGAGGGGCGGCGGATCACCGGCCTCGTCTCCCGTTCCCCCTTCACCCCCCCCCCCCCCCCAAGCCCCGGTACACGGCGTGCGGGGGGTCCCCCGGTATTTTTTTCCGCCCGTCGGGGACCGGCGGAGGGGAGAACGGGAGAAGGGCCCGTTCGACCGTGTGTCGTCGTCCCCCCCCCCCTCCCGCCCCCGGTTGCCGAACCCCCGGCCGCGCCGTGCGGGGCCGCCGGGAAAGCTTTGCCAGTTAATTTTTTCTGGGGATTTTATTTTAAATTAATATCCTTGTACACGTATGCAAGTGGTTAGCCGTGCCAGTATTACGCGCCATCTTTGTTCTTTTATTTGCAAAGCAAAAGTGTTTATTAATCGGGAGAAAAAATTAAGAAAGTCCCGGGGAGCAAGCCAAGGGTGTGTGTGTGTGTGCGTGTGTGTTGCGGGGGGGAAGCGGGGGAAGGGGGCCGGGGGAAAGAAGGTCGGGGGCCGGGGGACCCCGCTGGGGCTGCGGGCAGGGGGACCGACCGGAGGGGCTCCGGGCTTTCTTTGGGGGGAGTTGCAGGGTGAAAGTTTCTTTGTTCAGCGCGAAGAGAGGCTGGAGCTGTGGTCACCCCTCAAAGGCATGCTTGTGCTGCGGCGGCGATCTGCAAGGTCGCCTGGGAAAAGCGAGTGGGAAAGGGCCTCGTCCCCTGGCGAGACACGTCTGGGGGGGCTCCCAGCGGGAGCCCCAGGAGCTGGGCTACATTTTCATGCTTTTTCGGAAGCCCTGGGAGCCCGCGATCTATTTTTAATTAATTTTTGAAAGCGCGGCGCCCTGCCTTGCTCTGGGAAATGTCGCGCCCGGCTGTGCTGCAGGGCGAGAGAGGGAGGCGGTGAATTTTACTTCGGGGGGTCTCCCCGGAGCCCCCCAGCAGGACCATCGGCACGGGGCTCGGTAAAGGACCCCCGCCGCTTCATTTTCAGCCTTTTTTCAGCGCTCGAATAATTTTTTAAATATTTTTAAATATTTTTTGAAAAGATGACGTCTGGGGAAATGAGGCTGGACGCCACCTTTGTGTCTCGACCAGAGAGGGGAATCGGCAGCACAACAGCAAATTAGATGAAATAAAAGCGAAATAAATAAATCCGAGGGCAAGCCCGGCTCTGCACCCCATTCCCAGACACGGGGGTTTGCATTTTCCTCCGCTTGCCGCCTTTTTTTTTTTTTCCCCCTTTTTTAAAATTTGTTCTAGGGGTTGGAAAGATGGGGACAGACCTCCTCTTCGACCCCCCCCCCTTTTTTTTACCATGAATCGCTTGCAGATTTCTATCGCCACATTTCTCCCCACTTTGTCACTCGTGACTTTCTCTTTCATTTTCTTTGATGCCTCTGGTTTTCCCGTATTTACCCGTTTCCCCCAACTGCATTTTCCCCCTCGTCTCCTTCAACCTTGCCCTGCAAAGCCTGGGGGGGTGAGGGGGAGAGGGAAGAGGAGGGCAGCGGGACAAGCCTAGCTTTCGCCTATATTAAATTATTCTTCAACGATCTCTCTCCTTCTTCCAGGTCTGCGAGGAGCAGAAGTGCGAAGAGGAAGTTTTCCCCTTGGCTATGAATTATTTGGACAGATTTTTGTCGTTTGAACCCCTCAAGAAAAGCCGATTGCAATTGCTCGGAGCTACCTGCATGTTTGTGGCTTCAAAAATGAAGGAAACTATTCCTCTGACCGCAGAAAAACTGTGCATTTATACAGATAACTCCATTAGACCCGACGAATTACTGGTAATTTCACGTTTAATCACCTCAGGAAAAAAAAAAAACCAAAAAACCAAAACACCCACCCAAAACCCAAACCAAACCAAAAAACCAACCGAACAAACAAAACAAAAAAGCCCCCAAACCAAAAAAAAAAAAACCCGCCGATTACAGAGCCCCTCCGCCACCGGGGCAGGCGGGGAGGGGGCTGCCTCCCCTCCAGCGGGGATCGCTCCCCGTGGCCGCAGGAGCACTAACTAACCCCGCTGGCGGTCCGGGAAGGGAGCGGGGCCGGAGCCGGGGCCGGGGTCGGGGTCGGGGTCGGGACCGACCCCCCCCCCCCCCCCCCCCGCCGCTTCCCCGGCCGCGGCCCTCGGGCAGCCCCGGCCGGACCCGCCGCCACCGCGCTGCCTTGGCGCCCCCTGGCGGCCGCGCTGGGGGCTGCGGCCGGCGCTTCCCGGCGGGGGGCGACCCGGCACCCCCCCTTTCCCTTTCCCCTTCCTCTTCCCCTTCCCCATCCCGGGGCTCAGCCGCGGCAAGGATTTCCGAGCCCCTCTGTCCCCTTTCCCCCCCACCTCCGCGCACCCCCAGCCGGGGAAGCGGGTTCGGCGGAGAGCTGCCCGGCCCAGCTGCGGATTGTGCTCGTCGGAGCGTGCGTGAGCGGAGCTAACCACGTTTTTCCCTCTTCTCCTTCCTCTTCTCTTCTTCCCCCTTCCCTCCCTCTTGTCTTTGCAGCAAATGGAGCTGCTTCTGGTGAATAAGCTGAAATGGAATCTGGCTGCAATGACCCCCCACGATTTCATTGAACATTTCCTTACTAAAATGCCTCTGGCAGAGGACACCAAGCAGATCATCCGTAAACATGCTCAGACTTTTGTGGCTCTGTGCGCTACAGGTATGAGCCCTGCACGTTAAGCAAAGCGTGTTGCTCCCCTACACGCACCTACCCCCCGGCTTATAAAGCTTCCCGTAGCCGTGGTCTAAAGCGAGCTCACAGAGCTGCGGGGAGGTAGTTTAAGCCCCGATTATTGCCCCTTGTTTGCAGAAGGTGGATTACTTTGCAGAGGTAAGTTTTTTCCTAAGATATTTTGCTTCTGAGTTGAGATCGGTGGTGGTGTCAGGGAGGGAGGAGTACCCCCCCTCTTTGTAGCTTAGCCGTGGCGTCTCAGCTCGGCGCGGCACGATTTCTTCACCTCTGTACGCCGGGTTTTATGCGGGGGCTGCAAAAGGCTTACTGCCCCTTACGGGGAATCCCTGCCCGCGTGGATTCATTCTTAAGACAGTTTTTAAAGGCGGAGGGGAGATTTTGCTTGTGAATAGCTCCGCGTGGGGGTTTTAAAACTTCCCTCTTCAAGTTGCCTCTTCCCCCCCCTCCTCGGTGGCTGGTGGATTGGAGGAGGGCCACGCGGCACGGAGGCTTTCCTGGCACAGGACCGAGCCGCTGCCATCTGCACCCTTCTGACCACGTGCTGTGCTGAAGCCATGTGCAGGGCCGGCCTCCAAAGACGCCGACTGTTCGCTAGGCCAGGTTTGCAGAGGCCTGATCTTTGGTTTCAAGGGCACCGTGCGTGCGTGCGCGCTGGTTCTTTGAAGTTCCCATGTTTGCACGTGGACCGTGTGTGTGCGCATTTGTACGTGTACCGGCTTCACCCACTGAACCCTAGCAAGCGGGAAGGAAAAAAAGTTTTAGAAGCGTCTGTCTGTTCTCCACATCTCGCTGTTCCCACAGGACAGAGTGGAGGAGCAGGGACAAAAGAAATTCTAGAGGGAAGATACTCTGTTTAAACAAAACGTGTTCAGCGCGTTTTCTTTTAGGATGGCGAGACCAATCCAGGAATGGCAAAAGAAGAAGGAAGAAAAAGCGGCCAAAGCAAATGTGCTTTTGCAGTAGCACGTAAAGAGGAATGCCAGACGCTCTGTTGACACTGATAAAAACTTAGTGTAAAGGAGATACAGCGCTTTAGTAAATGGTAATATTCAGTAGCAGTTGTGCTAAAAAAAGAGGTCAGGCCTGCATGTGGACTTGAGAAAGAGGTACCCACACTCGAAAACCTCGTTGGGATGTGTGTGGCCAGTGGCACAAATTAATGTTGTGTAGTTTATTTTCCAGAGATGGATTTGGTATAAAAAGGTTGAAGAAAAGATTGCAGGCCCTCGGAAGAAAAATTTTATTTCACAGAATCGGCCCTACTGCGAGGCCTAAAGATGGAACAACCGAGCCATGAAAGAGAAATTTATAAACACTGGCATCGCGCTTCATCTCGGGCCTAACATCAGCATAACGGGCAGTTCGTAAGTTAGATTGCCTGGAATAATGCTCGGTGTTCAGAGCGCTACAACCTTCAGCCAGCCTTCAAACTACCTGCAGCAACATTTTGGGAAAATCAGACATAACTCTTCATGCCACATTCTACCAGATAAGGCTGCTGTGACTTCGAAGGCGAGAGTTGCTAAGTTGGAAGCTTCCTCGGCTGCTAGCTAAAAAGAACAGCTACCCGGCCTCCCCTTTGGATATGGGGATGTTTAACCTAGGTTGTTGTGTTGGCAATGACAGGGATGAAAACAAGAGTAGTTCAAAGGTTGGAGACTTGCTAAGAGTCCAGTACTTTGATCTACTGTCGGTGTTGTTATGTTTCTTTTAGGAAGCACATCCAGAGCCTTTATTTAACACTGCTACACACCACAGCTGGAGAATGGATCAGTAAATGAGAACCATGTTCTGGGAGTTTTACTTAGCTTTTAAAAAAAACAGTGCTGAGCTCACCAGAATTGGGGCCCTCTACAGCTCCCTATTGAAGCTGGGAATATTGCCTGGGGAAAGAGCGCTCAGGAAGGCTGCCACTAGGCTCTGTATTTTTATTGTTATTTTTGGATGTCAGGATTTTCTCTACCTCTTGCTTTCCTCATGACTCCTTTGTTGGCTAGTGAAGATCACATGTGGCTTAAGTAGCATCTGGACTTTGCTTTGCTGTTGCTGGGTTGTGTTGTATTTCCCCTTGCCAAAATGAACCTAGATGGACTGCAAATGCATTGTGCTGCCTGGATGCTGTGGGGCCCAATCCAAAGTCCACTGGAAATACTGTCACTCGCTTAAGTGGCCACGGGGGCAAGTGCAGTATATCCTTTGCTTGAAGTACAGCCTGCGTCCTCTACCGTGAAGGAGGGTCTCCTAAGAAGAGACTGCAAAATAGGCCTTGCTTAGAAAATAAAACCTCCGCCAGTTGGCTTAACAAGGTGAAGGCTGTAGAAGTGTTTGTAGATGAGTGCGTATGTGTTTGCTCCAGAAAGAGAAGGTTACGCTGCAAGGTGAAGTTGAGGGGAATTCCTTCTAAGCTCCCTCTTCAGTTGCCTGGCTAGTAGAAGTGGATTTGTTTGATTTGGTTTAGTTTCGAAAAATCCATTTTCACCAAAGGACGTCTTTGTGCTGTGGTAGGTTCAGGAGAAAAAGCAAAAAAAAAAAAAAAAAAGATTACCAGGGGTTGTTTGAAGTTAACACATAATTGAGCTTAATGAATGGGGCTTTGGCATGGCCGAGCAAGGCAGGGAGAGCTCAAAAGGAAGCAGGCCTCTTTTGGCCCAAGTTAAGACCAGTGTTGAGGGAGAACTGCAGCTCTATACAAGCATAACAATGAATAGCAACAAATATTGGAGCTTCAGCATTTCATTATGTTCCTCTGGTTATCAAAACATACCAGGCTCCTTTTATATTATTATTATTGCTATTATTATTGTTGTTGCTTTCCTCCTCTCGGATGGAGAAAGAAAGATCCCCCTTTGAAACAAGTGTGTTACAATTCTCCTATTCTCTGGCCTTTATAAAATTGGAAGTCTCAAGGTATGTGACCAGTTGGAACCTGTTGCATCTTGCAGCAAGTGATTTATGTTCGCAGTTTTGATTTGCCTCAATGAAAAGATTTTCATTCATAGCCCCCAGCTCTCCAGACGGATGGAATTGCTGCTCCATTTAAAAAGGAAAAGGGGTGACTCGCCTTGTTAGGAATTTTTTTTAAAGCGCTGCAGCGCCTATATGCCTGCTTTGTCCTCCCTTCAGGGTGGCTGGCATTCTTCTCTCTCCTCCCCCTCCTCTCTCTCTCTCTCTCTCTCTTTTTAACAACGCTGAAGTTGTTTATTCTTTTTGGATGAAGTCTCAGATAGGCTACTGGGGATGTGTGCTTCAATTGATGGGGCCCCCTACCCCATTGTGGCTGTGTCAGGTCTAATTCATCTCACCGAAGCCCCCTTGTTCCTGAGCGCTCAATAGCGCAAGATGAGGCGATGGAGGCTGACAATGATGCCACACTCTTCACTTGGGGGCATCCAATTACAGGCGAGAGGGGCCCCCTGATTAATATGCTGAAATTAGTGGCCTCTGCCACAAATAATTCCTTGTTGAGTTGCAACAAAAAGGCAGTCCATGCTGCTTGTCTGGAGTGGTTATAGGGACAGACACAAACTGGTCATTTAAACTTCATTATCACTTTTCCACCTTGGAAAGAATGAGGGTGCGACTATGAATTCATGTTCTTGTTTACTGCTCCATTTAAAAGAAGAACGCAAATATTAATCCCAAACGTGATCCTGTCAGGACAGGCTCATTAAACTGAAACATTTTGGTCATGTTCTGTTTGTGGAGCTCGGTAAATAGTGTCGCGAACGCGCTGCCACCGTACCCCCTGTGAGCAACCCAGTCTTGGTGGAATTCACGCTTGCCTACTGAAATCCCTCATTTCTGAAGTCTACCTGCAACGGTGCGTCAGTATTTCAGTTAGGGGACTGGCTTTGGAATGCGTATAGTGTCAATAAGCAGCCTGGACTACTCTGACTTTGGGGAATGACAGAAGCTTGCTAGAAGGTGGGTGTACTTGAATCTGCAGATTCCGAAAAGGGGCTAAACTAAATTTATTTGAAGCACAGTAACATAACCGAGATGACTTTAGATCAAGCTTGCCTTTTCGCTGGCAGCGCATCACAAAAGTTTGGCCACAGTTCATCGTATCGGTTTAATTTTGAAGGTCCGTAGAATGCTGGGCGAAATGCCCCTTTGAAGGTGGGTATTGGTCAGGGCTACAATGGAGCGTCAGAGGTATATGAATAGATTCAGAGAGAGGACTTTCTTTCATAGACTCCCCAAGTCTTTAGTTTCACTGCTAAAACATTTACACAAAAGTTATTTTATCATAATAAAGGAGATGCATGATTTAATACTTAAACTGTTCCACTGAGCCCTCTAAGCTGTCCATTCCTTTGATTTCATTCAAGGGTTTGACAGATGGTTTATATTTTTTCAACCCAGAGGAAGTTGTATTCTGATAAAAGCTGAAGGAATGTATCTCAGGTTCTTGTGTATTATGTGGCATTTCCCTTTCTTCCTCACAAAATTGGACGTTTACTTGTGCCACTTACTTCCTTTGTTTCCGATTTTCCTCCAAGGTGTACGCTGCCACAGATCAAACGCATTCCTGTTCAGCAGAAAGAGTCTTAGCATTAAAATGTGGATTATTCTTATTAAAAAACCCAACAAAACAAAACAAAAACCAAACCAAAAACATGCTAAATGGCAGAGATAGCCCCTTAAGGAATCATGGGAGTGGCTTTGTGGAGAGACCTACAGCAATGCAGTCTGGAAGGGGGCCCAGCCTCTTGTCAGCATGGTGTCACATCAGAATGTAACTGATTGTCCGCCAATTCTTGGGACCCCCGTCACTTAGTTATGCCACATTTACATTAAATCCCTGTTGCCAGGATGGATGGCAGCCACTGACAAGAGACTAGGTTGAGACAAAGCATTTTTAAGATGAAACCTTAATTTAAATATGGATTATCTGCCTCCTGACAGGGTTAAGCAGTCTTTCTCTTTCTTTCTTTTTGTTGATGTTGTTGTTCATTAAAGCTATATTCCTTTGAATGTCAGTGCAAAGGTTTCTGCTTTAAGGGGCCCGAGGACTCCTTGTTAGAGTGCACCTAGGATCTGATCATGCGAAACACTTAAGAATGCGAACAGGTTTTCTCAGATGTATAGTGCCATTGACCCCAGTGGCATTATTCACATGAGCAAAGTATTTTAACGTTTGAAGCGTGGGGGCCCTGCTTATGATAAAAATACCTCGAAGTGATGAATGGCCTCCCAGGCTTAGTGCTAGGAAGGGCTACTCGCTGAAGTACAGTTGCTCATGTGGATAAGTGTTTACAGGTTTGGACCTGTAGCAGTTTAGAGCAGGAGACACCTTTCTGCTCACAATTTTCCCTACCTTTTCGGATGCAATGGTTGGCAGCTGAAGCCATGCTGGTAGAAGAGTGTATGTGTATGGGCAGGCTTTTCCTAAAGCAATCATTTCAGTCTTTTTTTTTTTTTTTTCTCTCCTTTCTTCATACAGATATTAAATTTATTTCAAACCCACCTTCCATGATCGCAGCTGGCAGTGTGGTAGCAGCTGTGCAAGGCCTGCATCTGGGGAACACTAACACTTTCCTCTCCTATCAATGCCTCACACATTTCCTATCACAAGTTATCAAATGTGATCCGGTAAGTGACTCTTTCTCTTGGTTGATCTCCTGCCTTAGAGTTTTAAGAATGAATGCCTGCTTACTGCATAGTAGCTAATCTGACAGTAAATCTTGATAAAAGTCAAAACCTCAGAGTGGGGTTTTTGAACGTGTTCTCTTGTGTCCGTCCTAGTTATTTAGCTGTCATTATATCCATTAATAATCTGTGATTACGCTGCTGCAGTTCACCGATAGGAATGCCACATCCAGCTCTAATGTTTGTAAGAGAGGCGTATCTGACAAAGCAAAGGAAACCCTGCATCGATTTAGGACGCTGCAGTTGCAGAGGCTGTGTTTCGTTGTAGGTAATTAAACCAGGAGTCTGTGTAAAACAAAACTTTGAAAATAAGACGAGGAAATAGTTACTGAGACCTCGTGGTATCTCTGACCTTATCTTTGACCATTCTTGAGGCCTTTTATTGTGCCAAGTGGTGTGAAAAAGCCCTTCTTAAAAGAGTTCTAATGATCTAATTTGGTTTATTACGTGCTAGACCTGCACAGTAGCTGGTATTGAATTCCTTTTCGGAACAAATGCTTGTCCCACGACTTTCTGACAAGGTAGATGGTCCTCACAGGACTCTCATTTTGCCCTGCAGCTTCCAGGAGATGCACATCAGTAACTAGTGAGCAATAAACCTTTCATGAGTGAATGGGCCAGGAAGGGAGCCTACAAGGAAGACCTAAAGTCAATGATCCATGTCATAATGGTGTGTGAAGTTGGGGCAGAGTTGAGCTTTGTTTTGTAACAATGTGGAAGACCAATAAATAGATGCTTTAAAAAGGTTCTTGTGAGGTCTCCAAGCGCTGGACAATGAGTCAAATAAAGACAACTCTGTGGTTAGCGGCAGAATCTTTGAGATGCTGTTAAATTATTTTACATGTTAATAATTTAAATACATAGAGAACTGTACTGGTCCAGACGCTGCAAAACTAGGTTTGTATAATTGGGCTTTGTTGACAGGAGTGAGTGATTTCTGGAAAGATGAATGCATCATAATTAATTATTCACAAAAAGAGGATTTTACTTTTGATAGACTATGTGAAACAATTGCTGACAAATATGATACCCCCGCTTACTATTTTGATCACCTTAACAATGCCTCAGTATTGAGCGTGTTATTTTTGCCATTTATATTGCTGCAGCTAAAGTAATACGGATCCAGTGCTGAAATGTTAAATACTGTAAGAACTTCAAATGCTGAAATAAAATGCTGCTCAGTTTGGTATGTACGTGTAATGCTTTTAGCCAGTTTGTGAACAATGTAGATATTTCAGTGTATGGTTGGCCACTATCCAGTGCGAGATCTTTGAAGCAGGTACTGAGGAAAAATACTAGGCTCGCTATCTATTCTGACAGTATCTGATTCAAACAACATTATTTAATCATTCCTGATACAGAGCATTGGAAGTAGATTCTCTCACATCTTGGAGAACAACAGCATGTCCTTACGTGACTTGACTTAGTTGATGACAGAGCTCTTTTAAAAGAAAAGAAAGCAGTTCTAGCAAGAAGGAGAGTTCTTGCTTATTTCTTTTTTATTGTCCAGAGTCATTGCAAGGCCACAATTTGTATGACCTGCACTCAAAAGTTAACAGCTTTAAAAGGAAGGAACTTCCCTCCGGCTTTCATTGCTAAATATATTTATGTGTTAGAGCAGCTAGAGTTACAAGTAAGGTTTTGGTATAGGTTGCTACAGAAAATAAGCATCATAAATTTATATGTGTGTGTGTGTGTGTGTGTGTGTATATATACATACACACACTGTTGTGTTTGTAATTGAATAAGGAAACAGCCTCTTTCACTACTATTGCTTTGAGTAGAGAAGACTGCTTGGTTTCACGCATAGCATGATTCCCCTGCACAGAGAACTTCCCGTAAGATGTGCCTATGTAATCCATGGTATCGAATGCTATTCCTATTATCTTATTTCACTAGCAAGTATATGAAGTTTGTTACTCCACAGCGATGGTTCCCCTTGTCGGACCGCACAAATGAATACGCTTTATATTGGATTGTCTTGAAATATTAAGAGCATGCATTATAACATGACTAACATTCTCCCCGATTATCTATTAGCTAGAGCAGCTGGTCTGTTGGATTTCAGGTTATATAATTACACTTTTTTACCTTTAGTCTCAAAGAAAGCTGAATCTAAAGTAAAATGAGTATCACCTGATCGGAATTCCTTTATGGTTCATGTTTACGTTGGTAGGAGTCCAATTTCCCATTTTGCCTTTGATCAGGGGTAATTAGAAGTCAGATAATCACAATTAGAAGTCTTGGGCTGTCTTCCATCATTCTATTCTTGACCCCATCATCCAAACAGATTGAATTTTACCTGACATTCATTTCCAGGCCAGAAATTTGCTAAACTAGATTAGATTGGGTTTCCATGCTGTCTGTTAGTACATTGGAATTCGTCTCCCGCCTGCCTCTACTCAGAGGCACCTTGAAACATGTGCTTGTTATCCAGAACGGGTCAGGCTGTAACAAAGGATTTCCAAGCAGCTTCTTTTTTGTTGTTGTTTGTTTCCTTTAGTATCTGACCCTGGAGTCTGATCATGTCTCCTGTGTGTGTTAAAGGTATTTGACCACATCAGTTAAGCTAGCAAGTCTTTATTTTTTTTTTTTTTCACTGAGGAGCTTAATTAATCCAGGAAGGGTTTGTGACCTTGAACAAACTGTGGGCATTGAAAATTTGGGTAGTGAAGCAGAAAAGTTGTTGGGAGAAGTTATCAGAGTAATGCACAAGTTTTGTATTTGTATGTTTCAGTGTTCAGAAGTACTGAGAATGAAAAAAGCTTTGGTGAGGTTGTTCACAGTGAATTTTATATTTTGCAGTTATTTTTCTAGCTCTAATACATTCCTGCAGACAAACTATTAATCTAATAGTCATCTAAATAAGAAATGAACAAAAATGCCTAAAACATTAAAAAAATATTGTTCATTCAGCTGCAGCTTAAGACATAGTCTGTTCATGATAAATGGTAAAGATTATGTTTTTAAAAAAATACAGTTACAACATGCTGTACTCTGAGAATCTCACAGGAAAAAAAATTCTGTGGTCAAAAATTACCTTTAAATTACATAGTCCTATGTGATTATTCATGACTGGACTCCAGAGGGAGAAGAAAAGGTATCTGTAGAAATTCTTTTGAATGGTTTTAGTTTTCAGAGCTCAAACACGCTATATGCAAATGGTTAGGATTAAAAAAAAAAAAGGCACAAAAACCCCACCAAAACATATCCCACCCACTACCCCTCCCAAAAAAAGAAAAAAGCCAGCAGGGTTAATTTTGCTCTGAAAACAAATTGGCTTTCCTTTTGGAACACTGAACATGCTACCTTGTTAAAACAGAATTATCCTCAAAAGTGCCTGGATTTGTAAAACCAAAAATCCCTAAACCTGTATCCATGTACTACTCTTTAATACGTCTAATTCCAAGTGTGACTGAGGTGCATGGTACAGGACATGCCAGTAGAAGCCTTACAGTCAGGCTTGATCCGTCATATCTTGAGAAGGGGTGAAAGGACTTCATAGAGATCTTATTGTGAAGGCCAGAGGTATGTAGGAGCCAAAGGCATGATGACTTTAGGATATGAGGCGTTTCTTTTTGTCATTTAAAACGCTGTGTGTCTCTGTCAAGAGGAAATATTACACTAGGGTTTAAACCAGAAAAGGTCATAGGTTATGTGTTTTCAGTGAGCTGTAACTGATGGTCTGATCTGCTTAGAGGTAGGATTAACCTCCCTCTCTCTCAGAAAGGACTTGCAGAGAATTGTTTGCTTGGGTTTCTAATCTTATTTTACCCCAAACGCCATGTGCCCTTATTGGTGGCAGAGGAGATTCTTGTGGTAGTGGAATCAGTGAAAAGCTGGTAGATCACACAAGAAGCCTCTGAATGAAGGCAGAATTGAAACTGGGAAATAAAGAAAACAGCAGGCAGGTCACCCTCTCAGGAAAACAACATTCATTCTCAGTCATGCACATCCTAACACTTTTGACGGCAATTTATCATGGAAGACTGGGTTCACCGCAAGGGCTAACACATGTCATAGGTTAAATCAGAAAAGGCAATACTGAAAGGAAACTTCAAAGTCCTTAATACACAGAGTTAAATATGTTGGGAAAAAGCTTACGATGTTTGTTATAAAGCTATGAGTAAACAGCACACTGGAGGAATTTTGGCAAAATGTCGTGTGATTGTTTTGCCTATTTAAGGCACCATTTCTGTGTCGGTGCAATGGGCGTACATGGCTCTGAAGAACACGACCATAACTTGCAGAAAGTTGGACAGGTCGAACAGGCCTTCTCCAGTTCTAATTGCTGTAGATTGATAAGTAGAATTGGATATATCTACTCATGGTATGGTTTAATGCCTGGGGGAAGTCCCCACAGGAGACGTGATCCTGCTTGGTGCTTTATGCTTTTAATTTACGCCATAGTCTGTGCAAGCGGCGAGGCCCTTGCACCTTCCTGAACGCTCAGGAGGATTGTGTGCGCATTCAGCTCTGAGAAAATGCTTTTGAAGCAAGGGAAAGAGAACTCACCCTGACTGTGATTTCAAGGTGAATGCGGTAGCAAACTGAAAGCTTGGCAGCACTTTGTAATGCACTGTTACGAAGGTGTTTAGTGGTGCTTCTGACAGATCTCTCCATTTTGGGGTCATGCAGTCTGGTACATTTTTCTGTTCAGATGCTTTCTGAGTATAGAAATCAGTTAGCTAACTTGAGCTGCCCACTGCTGGACATAGCAGCAGTTGGCAGGCAACTTTGGGCATGTATACCTAAATATATTTATGACACTTCTATCTAAGAACTTCATATTACCAGAACTCAGCCTGGGAAAAATCACTGTTTATGACCGTCATTTCTAGTAGACTGTTCTGCCAAAGTGTTTCTGTGGTACAAGTAGAACTCGTGGACCAGGTCTGCCTCCAGCCCAGTTTCATGTCTTTGCATCTCCACTCATTTAATTTTGATTGATTCACACTGCTGTCCAGTCAGACTGTTCCTATTTTTTCAAAAGGTATAAAGGACAGTGAGGTAAAAGATAGTATGAATGGACTTTTACAGAACTGCTGAAGTGTTTAATGGCACAGGCAGAAAAGTAGTAGTGCAAGATACAATATCTTACTGTGTGAGGGTCCTGCCCGGCTTAGTTACTACATGTGTCGCTGTAGCGGAGCGTCCGTCACATTCAGTCGTAGACCTATGGGCTGAGACTAAGAACAAAACAGCAGTCGTGGTTTGACCAGAGGACCACGTATGGAGATGCTCACCTAGGCCGTTAATTAGAAGATGGCAAGAGTTAGTTGCTGAAGTCTGGATCCAGGCTAGCATCCTGCAGAAAACGGGGTAGCTCATCCAACCCTTCACTGTCCGGTGTTTCTCTTGCTCTTCCCACACTCCTTTCAGTCTGCTGCCCTCCCCGATAACTTGATTGTATTTCTCTTGCTTTTTCAAGAAATGGTGTTTGGTCTGTGATCTTACTATTTTTCTAAAGGACTCTGGGTCTTTTTCTCCTTCCATTTAATCTTCTCTAGGATTGTTTACGAGCCTGCCAAGAACAGATTGAATCCCTCCTTGAATCCAGTCTACGTCAGGCACAGCAGCACAACGTATCTTCAGAAACAAAGACTGTAGAGGATGAAGCAGACCTTTCCTGCACACCCACTGATGTGCGAGATGTGAACATTTAAGAGGACTTCTTCTAATGGGTTTGCTTGGCGAGAAAAGCAGACAAAGAAAGGGCATCTGAGAAGGAATCAGCATCAGGATCTCCCCCCCAGAAACCCTTTTCTCCAGGACATTTTTATACCAGAAGGGAAAACCAGTCTTGTTATATTTTTTCTTGCTCTGTCTCCCTTCCATCTGTGACTTCAAACAAACAAATAAACAAAAAATACCCCAAAAACTGTCTTAAAAAAAGAAAAAAATAGTATTTGCATTACCCCCAGGGGTTTGTGCTACAAAAATAGAGGATTTTATACAATAATAATCAACTAGTTTTTATATTAAAGTGTTCTTGTCTGTATGTTGTAAAAATAGGCATTAACACACAAAATGTCTCCAGGGGAGGTATTAGATTTGATTTCTTACATATAAAACCAACCAACCAACCATTTTTAAAGTAGAAGAGGGTTTTTTTTTTTAGATAGTAAATGAAATATTCTTTTTTTTCTTTAAAAAGCATAGCTTTAACGCAGTTCTAGGCTTTTCTGTATCTTGCTTGCTTATGCATTTAGTCACTTTATAATTCATCTGTAAATGTTTATTTTATTTCCGTAGGTTTTTTTTATCCTCTTCACCTTATAAATGGTTAACATAACCCATAAGTTAGTGTATGTTAGTATGCAGCATTATTATATGTTAATCTTTTTTTGTGCCTGTGGATTGCCTGTGCATAAGGCATTTGTAGGGTTCCAGCTTAGCATTGTTGGGGAAGGCCAATGTACTACTCATACGATACTCTATTATAAAGAGAAACCGAAATAGTGACATAATATATTATATTTTTGTAATCTTCATATTTTTGTAGTTACCTGTGTAAAAATGCTGGTCTGACCCCACAGATATTCAGCCTAATTATGGTCAGGTTCAATCCACAGTTCAGTCTTTTTTTTTTTTGTTTGTTTGTAATATTCTAAAACCATTCCATTCAAAGCACTTTCAGTCCATTAGATATAGGAAATACATTCTTTTATTGTGTGGGAATTTTTTTTTAATGGAATGGTTTGGAAATATATAAGTGCTTGTTCGCAAACTTGGAATTGCAAAGCAAGTGCATTTAACTATGGTGTTAGAGGAGAGGTGATTTTTTTTTTCCGAAGGTTGTGTTCCAGTGAGAGAAATTGCATTCACAAATTGCCAGGATATCTTCCTATCCTTTTCTATAGAAAAGTTGAAGTTTAGAATCCTTTGGTGCCAACTCATCTTTATAAATTAGGGGCCTTAAAGGTTCACATATAGGACACATAGTTTAAGGATTGTCGCTAGATGTTTTACAACTGAAGGTTTTTAAACACTAAAATATATAATTTATAGTTAAGGCTAAAAAGAATATTTATTGCAGAGGATGTTCGTAAGGCCAGTATGATTTGTAAAATAATGCAATCGCCCCTTTTTAAAAAAAATCTTTCTACCCTTGATGTTGCAGTTTTAACACAGCTTATTAAAGAAAAAAGGACACGCTTCAGAGAACAAACCCAAAACAAAGCAGTCTATTTGGCCCCTTCCTATACATTTTCAAAAGCAGTCTAACCATGAAAAAAACGCCATAGTTAATAGATATGAAAATTGGAGTACTTGAAAGAAGTTCTTATTCCAGTATATGCCCCATTTTTTTATTTAGCTACAAATAGAAAATTTGCACATCTTGGCTATGTATCTTTTTATTATTATTTTAGAAAGTAGCTGAAGGGACGTGGACATAGCTGTTGAAGTTGATGCTCGAGGAGAATGTGATGGTGAAATGTATGTGAGAAAACTGCCGCTAAGGTGTTGATTGTAAAAAAACAAAACAACAAAAAAACAACAAAAAAAAGAAAAAAGAAAAAAATTTAAAAATTAAAAAAAAAAAAGAAAAAGAAAAGAAAAGGAGTGGATGCTCCATTTTTATTGAGCTGCTATGGATAAATTCCCAGCATGGTTTGAAAAAAAAATTAACATTGCTTTTCTGTATCTTTGTCATTGTGTTTTGCTGCTATTTTGTGGATCAGTTTTTTTTTTTTGTTATACAATGTCATATACTGCCATGTTATAGGTTTTAATTTTCTCATAGAAAATTATATTATTGACATCATTTTTTTGTAGATTTTTTATGTGATCAATTTTTACTTAATGTGATTACTGCTCTATTCCAAAAAGGTTCCTGTTTCACAATACCTCATACTTCAGTTAACCATGTCTAGACCAGGTTTTAATGTTCGTACACAGTGCCTCATAGTTCTACTGCAAACGGAAATGCATCGAACGTTATTCTGAATGGGTCTCGCGATTTGCAACTAGGTTGCATTAATTTAAAAACAGCAGACATTTCAGAAGATCAAGTAATGTCAGTTTTTTTTGTTGTTATGCATTCTATAAAGCTGGATTCTTTGTCTGATCTGGGGTTTATTATCATAGTAGTTTTAAGCTGTGTTATTAGCCACATTGATATATGAAAGGTGCATTATAATATAACTCTTGTATGCCACCTGATGTGGTTTCCCATCAGTTGGGACACATCATTTGGTATTATAGGTTATCTTCTGGAACTCTAAGTATTTTGTGTGTTTAATCTGTTATGATATACTAGTTTTTTGTTGGTTTTTTTTTTTTTTTAATTATAGCATAATGCTAATTTAAAAAGCCTGTAAATCTCATAAATAAGCCAGCTAACAGAGTTGTATGCTGAAGAATAATCTAGCTGTTGCCTGTATGCTGCTAAACCAAAACAGAATTAGAACTCATTTTGAGGCAAATGCAGTTAAGATCCTACATAGTGCATAAATAAAGCATTGCAATGCTACTAGCAGTCGCAGGACCCAGGAGGACTGGATACATTCTGTCCAAATTTCAGGAACATTTCTTACTGCTTACCTCATAAAACACTTCTGTTTGTGGCATCTCTGTGTCTCTGAACCAAACATGATTATTGAGTTAGTGCTTGTTGGTTATATTATGTGTTACACTGAGTGGCAGTGTGTACTGCAAATTTCTTTAAAATATTGTATGTACTAAAAGGCCAAATCCAGATAAGTGGGTTCATGTGCCAACAGAGATGCTTTATTTGTCACATTATTATAACAATCTGTAGTAAGCAAGCAATTCAGATTTGTACATTTTTATATTGTACTTATTGGCATCACTGGTCTGAAATGCACATTTTCACCAACAGACCTGTAACAGACAAGTTTCCAGCAAAAAAAACTAAAGTCTAGAAATAAAATTGGTAAAACCCAATGTCTGCTGCTTGTTGTCTTTTTTTTTTTTTTTTTAATTGCCTTCATGAAATGCTGAATGGTAGTAACTACCTGACGCAGTGAGTAAACCACATGACATTTTCTGGTTTTGACTCCGTGCTTTAATAGTTGCAATGCTGAAAACCCTTTGTTGTTATTTTAGGAAACTGTAGGCGTTTTTAGCAATGGGTAGGCGACTGCCTGTGACAGTAATGTGTATTTTTAAAGAAGCAAAATATTTTTTTTTTCTGAAGACTTTCTTTTAAAACATCTAAGGTAATTACTCAGAGTAAAATACCATTTGGTGGTTCTTGTCAATAAAAGGTAAAATAAAGTAGGTGTTGGATGGTACAGAATGCTTGTTTGTATTTATTTATCAGTGTAAGGTTTTATGTCCTAGAATACCTTTAAAGAAGATAGTTTGTTTTAAAAGCAGTAAGGTTAACCTGCCTTGTTTTCTATCCCTTCCCCTCATACACAGCTTTTGCCTCTTACTATTGTATCACTAAGATAATAAGAATAAACCTGAAAAATGTAAAAGCCTACTAAAAATACATAAAAAGGAACTGAACCTACAAGGACAGAAATTATATATGATTTTAAAGTAAGATGAGAAAAAATTATAATCTCTGTCCCAATTCACTTTCCAAAGTATCTCTGAAAACTGGGGATGCACATTATCAATTATTGTGAGAGCCAAACACAGCAGAAACAGCTTATTCTTCGTGGAGATACTCAACCTTCTAACCTATGTATTTAACTATTTACCCTATGAAACTATTTCTGCTGTAAAAAAAAACAAGCAACAAACCAGTCTACATAAAACGTCAAGGGCTTGTCTCTCCTGTCGCAAATTAGAAATCTAGTATCTGCCTCCTGAGTCTCCCATGGACTGAACTTCACATTACAATTGATTCTATGCAGTAAGTACAGCAAAGGAAATGAAAATGAAAATCCTGAGATAACACCTAACATGTTAATCATAGTCTAGGGCAAAATAAGTTTGTCTCAGTGCAGTTACGAATAGATGGGAAACCATCTGCAGCAGAAGAATCCCACTTGAGCTCGTATTAGCTTAGTTTCCCAGTCATTTCAGACAGAAACCTGAACCATGTGGCCTACTGTAAAATCATAGACCAGGTAGGTAAAGTAATACCAGTACATAGCATAATCTGTAATTTTTTCCATTCAAAATGGGTAGCTCCTCAATATGGTTAAGTTACAGTGGTAGGCCACCGGGGAAGATTTGTATAGCAGTGAAAGAAGATCTGAACTATATTCACAGTGACTTTAAATACAGATTAAGCCCAAGTTTAAATTAGACTCAGTCAAAAATGACTCATTTTTTTCCACACGCATCTTTTATCAGTTTTCTTCAAAATTTCAGCATACTTTAAAGAAAAAACAGGAAAAAACCCCAAAGGCTCACATTTGTATCGTTGATGGCTAACCCCTCTGATTTTGAATGTTTGAAAATTGAGTGAAGACATACTTACAAAATCTTGATTTGGGACAAGAACCTTTTTGCCGATAAAAAAAATAATGATTCAGTGAGAAATTTAAACCTGCATTTTGTTGAACATGTTAAGTAGGTTTTGCCTTTCCTATCTGTTTTATAAACTCTATTAAACTGACTGAAGTGTTCTGTGACTTAAGTAGGTTTAAGCCCACATAGTCAGCTCTGTTATTTACATTTTCCTTCTCTCAAACATCATCCCTAAATGCAGACTACTAAATTTGAAAGTTGGGTGAACTATGCCAGTATTACTCACATTGCAAAGGGCAGAAAGACAAGAATGTAGCAAGAAAAACAATTTACTATAGGCTGTAAAAAATATGCATGTTCAGCTAGGCTATGCTGTAGCTTATTAAAGGGAAAAATACTGTATTTTCTTACATCGGATTGAGATGTGTACACAGAAAAACCTCCAAAAGACCTCCAAAAAACCTCCTCAATTCCATTGCTGAATTCAGACTGATTGACAAGCTTGGACCTTTTATGAACACTTAAATTCACATATTCTTTATTAAAGAATAAACAAGATCTGTTAAATGTAAAAACTCGGAATCCACTTACTTACATTCAAGCCTATCTGGCATTTTAAGTGATAGAAGATTCCAGAAGATAGAGGAGAAAGTAAAGCTTGGAGCTATTATTTCAAAGGAGTCATAGAAATGACCCAGGCATGTGGGCTAGATACCCTAATAAAGATTCCTGGCAACATCATTGAAAAGCTACAATGGGACAAAGGCAGTAAAGCTATAAATGATGGCATTTTAATGAATTCCTGCCAGCATAATTTTATGGGAAATGTATCTATTCAGACAAACATGGTATTTTTACGATCCCACAAATATAATTGATAATAGTAATTGCATTGGCATGGCAAACATAGATTCCCATCTGGCTTTTGACTGAGTTCCACACAATATTCCAATCAAATGATGAGAAAGGGATTGTAAATTAGTCAACTGGATTGCACTGATAATGTGAAACTTGCCAGACTTCTGATTTTGTTCTTTAGGGTCAAGGAGTACAAGTTTAGGAGCAAGGCAGAAGTTACCCTTTTGTTTCTTTAACTCGATAGGCATTTAAGAGGGAAAACAGAAATAGTTTCCTGATGATCCTATTAGCATCTGCAGAGCCCTACTTAGATCTGTCCTACTTTTTGCCTGTGTGAAGACTATGTACTAAAAAGCCTCATATTTCAGGGAAGTCACCAAGTATCCACAGCCATCATTTTCCTGAGGGCTCTTACCTGAAGAGGGAACTACTGGCAGAAAGACTGCGCTCCCAGCAAATTGGGATTAAGGCACATGGGCAGCATCTTCGCCCTGCGTGGGCCCTGCTGATACAGGGGCACCACCTGCCTGCAGCATGTGGGCAACAGATCTGCTCCTGGGGTACCCACCACCACTTCTGCAGAACTCCTGAAGCTGGTTTTAATGTGGTCTTCAGAGCATCAATTCCTTCACAGAATAAGCTTCCCCAAGCTTTTAGGGAGCAGTCACTACCATATGCAGACCAATGCCACAGCAGCTTTTTACTTGTTCAGGTTGCCTCTCTGGACACAGGAGGCTGTGTTTAGTGGCTGCTAGAGGTCTTCCCTCTTATACTGAAGGAAAAAAAATAAATCCACCTGTGTGGATTTCATCTCGCGTCTCATTTTAATTATGGCTTATGCTACTTTTCTTATTTATGATAATATCCTTGAAGAATAAAACAACTGGCATTTATTTCAGCTAAAAAAAACCACATAGCGATACATCTCAAAACCAGAATACCAGTCTCTCCACTCACTTGAAGACTGCAGTAGGAAATTATTTTCCCATCATATTCAAAATATATGCTAATGGACAGTCACAGTACAATCTTCCCTGCTAACATGTCTGTCAAGGGGTGAAGCCTACCTGAAAGCCAAAGACGGCCCAGTCAAAAGACACCTTGACTACATCTGCTCAGCTCTGACTAATCTGGCATGAACTGGAAAACAAAGAAGCAAAATAAGAACTTTGTTAGGCAACTGTTGCTAAATTCACAGGTAGTAACACATTCGGGGTGGGTGACCAGAGGAACCTCCTCCCCACCAGTAACTGGCCTTAGATATGGAAAAAGTCAGAAAGAATGGCCTGGGACTGCTTGTGCTGACATATATAAAGCAATAACTGGTTAAGAGGGTAACCCCTCAGGGTTGGAGAGAGCTCCAGGTACAGATATCTTAACACCATCAAGAAAGCTGAACCAAAGGAGGAATTGCTACATGCACAGGCCAAGCTCCCAGCCAGGACCTGACACGTCTACTTGTTGGATCAGGAGTCCTTTTCTCCTGGGTCCATGTGGTGAAGGTCTAGGGCTTTGATTCGTGCATGTAGCATGTGCATCACAGAACGGAAATTGCTATCCACTCACTATTCCCAACCTACTAAGTAAGTAAATTTTAGATTGTATGTTGCTGAGTGGTGTGGTTTTGTTATTTCATCCATCCCACCTGACTGCCCCGTGACACTTGCCTTCATCCATCCACAAGCTATATTCCATCAAGCGCTTGGTCTCCTATGACAGCTAACACCATAAGGATGTTATTTGTAACATTAGCACCAGCCTTCAAGGAGCTGGGCTGAGATGGGCAAATCATTTAACAAGGACCACTAAACCACCACTAGAGCATTACGACAACTCACCTGAGCCAGCACCAAACGAGTGACCTAGTGTCCTAAGTCACTGCTCCGATGGCAAACTGTCTGAAACGGACAATTGAGCTTTTTGATGTTTTATTTCTCCTTTTATTAGATTTTATCACTATAGATTGTTTGAATACAGGGTATTATTTTTGAACAGCTTTTTTACTCCTTGAACACCCGCAGGCCATAATTCTTTACATTTGGTTGCTGACTACTTTAAACATGAAGACCAGATCTTCAGCAAACATATACTGTTAAACACAGCTATTTTCTTTCTATATGCACAGACATAACATCTTCCAAAATTTCCAGAAGGCATCAGCAATTATTTACTCAACAGTAAATATTATTTCTTAAAAACATAATACATTTATTTCATGTTTTTGACTCAGTATTTCTGTAACTGTTGCATTCACTATGACCACTTTGTTCTTTTTAGACAATACATCTATTGGCCACGTATTAATTCAGGTTTCTCTTTTCTTGGAGACCCTTAGACTGCAAAGGACCAGAGAGGTTCCTCCCTTATGGACAGTATCTTTCTAATATAAGTGAAAGAGTTCATCTGCCTTCACTTCTGCATGATAGTGCTCAACAGTGCTGCAGAGTCAAACAAGTATATGCAAAGCCTCACATTTGTGGAAACACAACTGTTCTCTCATCCTCAAACAACTTTCCAATCACCTAAATATAGCCCTCCATGGTTTTAAATCTCCTGTAAACCTGCTTAAGGTGTCTTCAGGATCTCTTTCCACTTCTCCCATGCTTCTGCTGAAGGAGAATTTCAGACAAATCACAAGTCAAAGCTCCTTGAAAAAGTCTCTCCATGTTTTTCTCTAACACAACTTGTTTCTTTCTCCTTAGTTTAAGAAATAATGATGCTACTGGATTTTTGTGAAGTTTGTCCTCATCTTATTGCATAAGAGAGCTTAAAAGGACAGCAAGACATACAACTATAATGACCCAGATTCTCAACACGTGGTTCTAACAATGTACCTATGGTGAAGGAAGGTTATGAATTCCCAAGTTGTACTCAAATCATTCTCCACCTTACTCAGGTGTTCTGGATATGACACATAAAATGATGCCGTAAGTCCATGTGGTGTTAGGTTTATAGTGCACTTGACTAACTGCACCACAACCAAGGTCTCCTCAAGAAGGAAATACACTGCAGACATAACCTCTAGCTCTGCTTAAGTGACATACTATTATATCGATTCTTAGTTTCAAATAGCCTTTTTTTTTTTTACTTTTATTTCAGAAACTGTCAAGTACTTATTAACAATAACTTCTGTATGTGTGTTTTTTAAAGGAGGTAAATGGGGTCTCAAAAATTCAATGTCTGCACATACATTGCAAAAAAAAAAAAGCCAGTTTAGAGAACAATGTAGGCATGTGTTTTTAAACTACTGTTCGTGCAGTCTGGTCAGGACTGTGTGACACAGTATACAGTGTTTTGTCATCCAAGGAATGTCTTTGATCAAGAGTTTATGCAAGAAGGAAAAAAAAGCCATGAAACCCTAATCCGTTCCCACAGTCCAGTAAACGTGAGCTGGACAAACAGTGGACAATAGCAGTAAAGCTTGCTGCTGGAACAATAGCTGCAACTAAAAAAATTAAAGGGTTGCTGACTCACAGTTCCTACTACCAAGAAAGATTCCATGCGGTGTTGATTATTCCCCAGAATCCTGAAGATGCTAAAGGTTAAAAATTGTAATTACTATTACATTGAGATAAAGCAGCAAAATATGCTGCTAAACAATCAAAAATGAAAGACAGTGACAAATACTGATGTTGATCCTGTCTAGTACGGAGTTGGGATGCAGAGACTGAATAATCAACCTTCTTTCTGCCTAAACTTTTTGCTAAAATAAACTCCGTAATTTTATTATAAATAAATATCAGTTAAATTTTCAGTCAGTATGCCACTATTTCAGAGGCCATCCATACGAATTCTGAACAACTACAATCAAGCTTTCTAATTTTTCAGGACAAAAGCTATATGCTATTTCTTATACCTATTCAGAAATCTTCTGTAGGCAATTTTGCCATGCCAAAAACAGGTACACAGAATGTCGTATTATTGGTCAATTACATATGTATATGAAATGACAGAACAATTAAAAACATTGTATAGCAAGCCACTTCAGAATCAAATGACTGATTTTTTTTACCTTTCGTATGTTTCATGGGACTGGATGGGTACTACTTTAAGTTAATAAAGATTTTGAAAGTCTCCTATGCTGGCTATGTTTCAGAAAAGCTTAGTGACCATGTTTCCTTCTGCATATTTTCATCTTAAGATTCTTTAAGTACTTCTGCAACTCCCAAACATACATACAGCTCCATCAGATGAAAAATGCTGCAAGAATGTAATTATTACACTTAGGAATAAACACTCCTGTGATTAAGGCAGGCATATGCAATGTGATGCCAAATAGATATTCAAGTTAGCTACAAATGAACTAACTGCATAAGCAGAGTTAGAACAGAGCTTATTTGGGTATCTAACAGCACTGTACATCAGCTAGATCAGTGCTTTGTTCTAACATAGGGATACTCTTTCTGCTGCATTAAGCTGGCTTTAATTTTAGCCCAGATACCACCCCATTGCACAGTGTAGTCTGGACAATCCCAAAGAATCCAAGAGCTCCAAGATCTCTTCTTGTCTCTGCTAAGGAAACCATTATTTTCAAGTCTGAGTGCATGGAGTTATATAGTTAGAAGACTGCTTTCAAAACAGTGCACAAAGGTTTTTTATTATTATTTTTAATGTCAACAGAGGCTGAGCTGCAATTCATTCTGCAATTCCAAACACTGGGACACACTGAAGCGCTTTGGTACCAGATTGCTCTAGTTGGCCTTTATATGTCAATCCTAGACACCAAAACTTGCAACTAGAAACTTGCCACAGAACTCATTTCACATCTCCCAGATCTCCATTTTCTCTGGTGATACATACATTTCTGTGGTAATGTGTACTGTCATAACTTTATCCATTAAAAAAACAACTGTGGCAGACAGTAAAATGAGAACCTTCATGGTTACTTGCCAAACTATGAAAGCTGAAGTTTTGGACTGTAATTACACCAGAACCCATTGCCGTAAGAAGTTGCAAAGCGCAGTATTCAAAGGCACTAACATTCGTACTGAGTAGCACCAAGAATATAAAGAATTATAATAATAGTAGAAATATTAAACCTTTTGTTTCAAACCAAAGCCTTTCTCTTCAAGAAGATCAGGATGAAATATATCATCACATACACATTGCCCTATCTGCCTGATCCAGCTTTGCTGGAGTGCCCTGAACAAACTCCTATCAGAAATAAAGATTCTAATCCAGAAGGACTTCAGATAATTCTAATATTCCAGCAGATTTCAAACATCCTTAAGATCACTAGGCACACCAACACCAGTACTTTGTCAAAAATGTGTAGTGCTTCATGCTGCTATCACTGCAGAAATTGTTTAAAAAAGCAATTACTCTGTCAAGGAGTCTTATCCTTATCTTGCTTGCCCACACCTTTATCTCCAGAAAATGACATTCATTAATGTCATCAGCATTCCCTTTCGAGCACGCAAAACTGCCAAGTAATTACAGGACATTACAAAAGAACCCACAAATGTTCAAACAAGCCACCCAGGGAGAAGGCACCCACTTTTATTTGAGAATAAAACTAGAAAAGAATCTAAGATTATTAAATCACATCTTGAAACAGAAGGCTATATCAAATAAAACATACGGCTTTGGGAGCTTGTGAGTAAATAAATAAATATTAGAACCCAGCCTGTAGTTGCATGATTTTTATAAATACAAGATTCCATTTTTAATGCTCTTTTCTTGTAATACCTTAATGTGGAGACAGGTATTAAAACTTTACATTCAAAAAGGACTCAAAAAGGGACATAGATGCATGCAGAACAAAAAGATGTCAACAGAACGTTGAAAATTCAGATTATTTGATCCCATTCTGTGAGGTAAGTCATGTATCTTAAAAGGGTATCAGTTCTTACTCTAAAGCACTGTGGAATATTAGGGTGCAGGCAGACTTTTGACTGATGGATCTCCCTTTGTTCCACTACAGGAAGTTGTATTTACAGCCAAAGTGTAAATAAGCATTCATAAATATGTCACAGAGCTCAAACTCTCTTTTGCATCTCTTCAAAACCCAAAGCCTATGTATTTATAAACTTTGGAACTGATCTACCGAAAAATTTAAACTCTTAATTTTATCTCAACGTAATCTATTTAAAAATAATCAATAAAAATGTGCTACCTTTCTAGAAATCCTAAACACACAGACCAAAATGTGTACTTTACTCACCAAAAATGATCCTACAAAACCAGAGTGTTTAAACCGGTCTTCATTTTACTCCCTCTAAATGGCATATAGCCACAAAGCTAGCAAAATGAGTTTGCATGGGTTCTATGTGCATACTAGGACACACTATTGCTTATATATTTCATACCCCAATAGCAATTGGATCAAAAAGTCACATAACCAAACAAGGCATGCCAAACCGGGAAGCCAGACTTTCCTTACACATCCACACGTAAATTATTGTAACCTTGTTTCTGAAAAACATAATAGGCTTTGAATGAGCCAGACTACTCCTATAGGGTTGATTTTTAAGTGAACAATTGCATACCCAGATTTTTTTCTGATTTATTTTACCCATTTCTGTTGATTACAGATGTTCATTCAAAGCTGAAATTGATCCCCTTCACATTATAGTTTACAACAAATGGAAAGAAAGTATGCTGCTTAATGAAGATAGAACAAGTGTTTTATTCATGAATTTTACCAGGAAGCTTTAACAAACCCCATCTCCCTTTTTTTTTACTGTACTGATGTAATACAATGACGCAGATAACCTACTAAGTCAGGTTTACGTGTTCTAGTGATGGCTGATTTGGTATTAGCAGCTGATGATCCCATGGCTCTAAGACAGCACTGAATCAGCATGCAATTCTCCAGGGAATGAATTCACTGTAGTCAGAGTTTACCTTTCTCAGCTGATGCCTCAACACTATTTCTTGTACCATCACATATTGCAGAAAGAAAAATTACAAGTCTTCTGGACTGCAGTGACTTCAGTACACTAGCAGTAACTAGCTTTGTATCCATCTTTTAATAAAATTCTGTATTCCACAGTTTCAGCTAAGAGATGATCACGAAGAAACAAAACAAGCTAGAACGCAGCCCGGGCAAGTCAGAAATTTGTAAATTAAATGTTTCAAACACTCCTCCCTAACAACTGAGCAATAACTGCAGGTGGTGAATACAGAGATACATTTTTAAGTCTTAGCAACTTCAATAATTCTAGCAGAAATTTTCCATCTTAACTGTTCTTAACAGATCAAGTACTTTGGCAAAATTTCAAACCTGTTTGATGATATAGCACAAAAGCCACAATCTCTATGTCCTCCTTTATTAATAACCAGTATTATAATCTACAAGACTGCATTTTTTTCCATCTCTTTTCCACCCAGTCTTTAAAGCAATACTTAAGTTGCACAGTCAAGCATTCAAACCAGGAAATATTTAAATGACCGTGGTCCAACGAAGCTTTATTCAGCCTCTGTGTGCACAGGTCTTCTGATAGGGTCTTTAACTACAGCGTAACACTTGCTTCCACCAGAGTCCTGACCATTCAAGACATGGGATGAGTAAGCAGGGCGTGAAACTAATGAAGCCATTTATAAGAATTTTTTTTCATTTGTTACAGATTTTAGGAAGATGTTAATGTAATAGGAAAGGTGTCAAAAGAAAAGAAACCATACGCTTACATCTCACAAAACTGAATACTGGTTTTCAAAATTTTGATAGATTTTTTTTCCCAGTAGCATTCTAGTTGGCTTAAGCACACACCTTTCACAGGTGTTTGCTAACTGTAACGTTCCTCATTTTCTAGGTGACTGATCTGAGAAACACAGGCAAAAATACAAACATGAAAAAAAGCTAGGTACTCAACCACTCTTTATGTTGGCACATTCTGAAGTATTTAAGTACTCAAAATGCAAAATTATTTGGAATGAGTCACATTAGACATCTCACATTGGTTAAGGCAAATCAGTATTCTTGATGTAACCTGGGCTTTAACTCCTTGGCTGCAAATAAAGGTATAAAAATACTGATACAGTATGCTGTGAAGACTCCACTGTTATAGCCCCGAACATCACAGAAAAACCCACAGCTCTGTTGCAGAAAACAGTTTAAAAAATTGGCACCGAAGAAAGTATACGACTACATATCCAACAGAATTTTTAACCATACCTCATTTAATAAACACCATCAGGCCCATACAAGACATGAAACAGAAGATATTCAGAAAAATACAGACTTGTGGAATAAGAGACTCCATCAGTATGTACACACATTTGGAGCTAAATTAAAGATCTAACAGGCAACCCTAACCTGGCACATCCCAGTTTGAAATCCTGGTTGCTACAATCTTTATAGTTAAATATGTGTATATACATATTATTAGAATAAATTATTCTATAAATATAAATTTGTTATAAATAAAATTAAAGCAATACAAGAAAATTAGCCACCAAACCAGTTTTCAAAATAACAGTCACTGACCGCTTGATCTGCAAAGATCCTTTCTCTCCTTAGTCGAACAAAAATAATTTTGGTTTTGATACAACCTCTAGAGTAGCACTTTGCATATAACTTATATATCATACACTTCTATGAATCAAATGCTTCACAGATTCTCTGAGCTCTCACGTCCCTCCCCTTGCTTTTACATACATTTTTGTAAACCACGTACAAAGATTCCAAAAAAGGCTGCATTTTAAAACATGAATACTTAAGACTTCCAGCGTTTACTTCTTTCTGTACTATCATTCAGAAGAACAACAAAACTGCCTTTTTTAGACCAAGATCCAGGGGGAGTTTACTTAAAGCATAATTAATGGACTTCAATGAAAAATATTTTCAAAGTTAATCACAGATGAGTATCTAGTAGCTTTCACTAATTTGAAGTAAACAGGTAAAACACTTTGATTAGCAAAAATAAACTGGTTTGCGGATGCAGAGTCAATTTTTTCAAATTTTAATATCTCTGAAGTGATTATAAACTCCAATTAGCTTTCTTTTCTCTAGTATGTGATCTTTTTGGTTTGTGCCTACCTATTTACTGAGATTACAGGGCATGCTATTTTATTTTGCTTCTATTTTCAGGTACTTGCAGTTTGGTGCTTGTTCTGGGTCCCAGTGGATTAGCTGTATTACAGTCAAAAGCTCGCTGTACTCAAACTGCCCTAAATGAAGAGACCATCAATGCTGTCATGTCCCTTCCAAGGTCTCCAATGAGGAAACAAGCTACAAATGAAACCTACCTCAATTTTACTTTCTTTCAAAGAAATTCACCACATAATTAGAAGAGCTGTATCTGGTGTACATACATTTTGTACTCTCTATTTTAACAACTTCTATCTATATAAATATTTGTGAACTCTTAAAATCTATTTCTTACACAATACAACGACCTCCTCCACTAGATGGCCCTGACACTCACGATATGTATCAAAGCTGTTTGAACACTTACACATGTAAGACAATTAAACAAACAAAAACGTACACCAGCAACCAGTTATTAAGAAAAGCCTTTGCCACTGGCATACTTGCATACTCAGGAAACAGACAAAAAGTAAAAGATTATTTTGAAATAAATTGATACATAGGCACATGGTCTAGACAGCACAAAGCAGTGCTGTTCAAGGATACAGCCATATTAAAACATATCCTTCACCTGAGATAGTTTACCCTGCGTACAGCTTCCGATACCCACGGTAGTCAAATCTGTTTTTATGAAGCTACACTATGCCATGTAAACTTAGCCAGACATGCATACTTTACAACTGATAAAAGTATATATTCATTATATAACTGTATTACAAATGGCATGCAAAGAGATCTAGCAGCCCAACCTAAAACATTTTTCAGGTAAAATAATTGACTGTATGTATTTCTCTTAAACTAATATAGTTGAACACTTTTAGCTGACAGCATCCATTTTTTTTTAATAAGACTGAAGAGTTTATTTTCAAGACTGGAAAATAAAAAGCGATTCCTCAATAAAAGGTACTAGTAAATACTAGTATCAGTATCACAACTCCTCTAGTAGTCACGTTTCTCTCATTGATCCCTTAAATTGCTAGCTTTTGGGGTTTGGGTTTTGGGGGGTTTGGTGGGGGTTTTTTCCCCACACTGCATTAGTCTGCAGAACTCACAGAAAGTGCAGATTTCATGTTCTGAACTGCAGCTACTTTATGAGCAGGTATCTCAATCTTTCTCCTTCGCATTCTGACTTCACTTGTCATTCTACTATTTATGCACAAAAATGCTTCTTACTACAAAGTCTGCAGGCAATTGATTATATTTTACTTCACCTACAATATCTACACATTGTGTAAACTGAATGATCTGCATACACAGATTTTTAAGTAACATACACCCCTTAAATAAGGAAACTTTGCAAATGCATGTTTTCCTTTTGAGGAATTAATCTATCAGTGCAAGGCTAGTGAGGAATTAAAGAAAATATATCTATTCAACAGGTTTACACACTGTAAACTGTTTCAGCGATCCTGAATAAAACCTGGAGATAATAAATGTTAAATGACATATGAGAAGTCCTACTGCAATTCAGTGGTTTTCCCTTTCCCCTTTAATATTTAGCACCTCTTCACTATTTTGATTTTGTTTAAGGTAAGAGTAGATAAACACTTTTCCAGTTATCTGTTCTCTTAATGTTTCTTCTTTGGTCATCCATGTTTATCTTCATCTGTTATATTCAAAATGTTAGTGAAGATCTTTCAGTACCGATTCTAAAATCAGACTGAATATTTAGCATTGAACAAACCTAAAAAAAGAATACACAAAAGTGTTTCAAAGCATCTATTTTCCAAGAAGAATGTTCAACAAAACTCCCAATTCCTCCATTTCTCTTCTGGTCCCACTTGAAATTCATTGTCAAGTAATTTTTCAATTTTCATTTAAAGAATACTTTTCTCTTATTTTGCATTTGCTATCAGTTGGGGAATTTTCAACTATCGAGTATCTTCACTTAATTCACTTGAAGTATTTTTACTATGATTGCAAGAGAAGAACAGTAATTACGCTGCACAAATACTGTATTTTTGAGCAAGTTAAGACACTAAATATTTTCAGAAATTAATACCATTTTGTGCTACAATAACAACTTAATCCTACAAACCTGTTTAAATTTTCCTCTGATTTTTTCCAGATCTTCTTGCAGCTTATCGTAAGTAGGGTCTTCATATGGGAATTTCTGAATCATCCCTATTAATGAATCCAGAGCCCTTCTCTTTTTGCTACCAAAAAAAAAATTAAAAAAAAATCAAATCAAAACAGAACCACCAATGAGCCTACTACAGAAGTTTTTTTAATCCACCAATATGAAAATTATACCAATACTTATATATAATAATTCAGAGTGTAGAATCCAGCCCTCCATCCTTCTTGAATTCAACTTTGCCCATTTAGCTCACTGAGAGTGCTTTGATACATATTTAAGCCATAATCGGAAATCAAGCTGTAGCACAACTGACAAAGATTTCGCTTTTAACTTACCTGCCAAAAGTGGAGAAATATTCAAGAATCTTCAGAAATATTTTTTAGATGACTGAGCAAAATAAAGAAATGCAGTAGAAAAAGCTCACCAGAACACATATCAAAATGGCTGACAGGATGGTGGCAATTCTGTCAGGTAAATTAATCAAAACTGGACAGAAAAAAAATGATGGAGAAAAGAACAAAAGTCATAAAAAAATGTAGGTTGGAAGGGACAGCTGGAGGTCATGTAGTCCACCTTCTGCAGAAGCTGGACCAACTTCAAAGCTAGACAAGGTTGCTCAGGGCCATCTCCATCCAGATTTTGAAAATCTACAAAGATGAAGCTTCTACAGTCTCTCTGGACAACTTGTCCCAGTACTTAGCTGCTTGCACTGGAAAGGACATTCTCCTTATGCCCCATTAGAACTTACCTTGTTTCAAACTGTGAAAGTTGCCTATTGTCCTTTCACTGTCTCCACCTTATCTAGAACTTCCCCTTATATGGTATGACTACATATCTCCCTTGTCTTCTCTCCTCCAGGCTGAAAAAAACAAGTTCCCTTACCCTCTTTTCAGTATTACATGGTCCAACATATGATAGCACCCTAGTGACCCTCTGCTCACCTTTCTTCTGTTTTTCAGTATTTCTTTTGTATTGGGGAAGAGGCAAAACTGGACACCATATTTTGGAACAGTATTAAAAAATCAGTAACTTTTTTTTTAACCTTACCTGTTCTTTTCATCTGCGCATTTCTGGAGCAAACACTGCCACGTCAGCGCAAACCCAAGGTAGCAGCCAATCTGTGAATTTGTAAGAATGTCATGAGGGCAAAAAAAATACATGTAGCATATATAGTCAAACAAAAATAAAGCACTACATTGTATCCCATTCTTCAGGAAACAAATCACTGGATATACAAATATGTTTCTATGCTGGGAAGTTCAGTAAATTAGGCTAGGATAAATGAGGGCTATCTGTGTTACACAGTACAAGAGTCAGAAAACTTCTTTTAAGAATCTGTTTAGCATCAGATGACAAAGTATTTAAAATGCAGCATAAAAAACAATTAAGCAAAACAGTAGCCATACTTTGTATGCTTTGAATCCCCAAATTTATTGAAGTGTGGTAGTAGGAAGACAGTTAGAAAACAACCTATTTAAGATGTTTTGGTAAGTACTCATTTTTGCAGCACTGTCAGTTTAAGCAGCCCACATACAGCCCTACAAAAAGGTGTACCAGCTGGACTGAGGGAGCTACCAAGTCAACCAATGAGGAAATGACACTTTTCTGAGTTAATACACAAACAATTTAATCAGCCTAACTCGGGAGGGTAGCACAGAATCAGAAAGACGCATGAGGAGCTGACTAAGCTAACCTTGCTGCCAAAACTTTTCATTACAATTTTGGACACCAAATGAAATAGGAATATAGATAAGTTCAATGCATGAACGGGCTAAGTCAGCTGGAGTCCCTTTCAAAAGTGACTTAGTATTCACAGAAAAACAATGCAGACACCTGAAACAAAAGTTAGCTGAAAATTAAATCAGAATTAGATTTAAAAATTAAATCCAAAATTACAGCCTGATCCCACTTTGGTCCATAGGTGTGCATGTACATACACCTGCCATTTAAACTTACAAAACATTGTTGGACTTGTAAACTCCTGTGGCCTGCAAACCGCTTCAGATTAAAGTGGGAGTGCTTGGTAGTTCCAGTCTTCTGTTAATTATGTTTGTTAAGGTACACAGTGGAGGTTCTTCTTAAGGCCCAAAGATGGGTTTGGGACTGAACATCCCATTAAGTGCCCAAACACATTTGCAGTGCAGCTTCCAGTTAATTTTGCTTTGACAGAAATTTAATTTGCATGCCCCCAAACTGCCCCATGACACTTGGCCACAGGCTTCTCAGCTTAATTAGCACTTGTGGTGGGTTGACCCTGGCTGGACGCCAGGTGCCCTCCAAAGCCACTCTATCACTCTCACCCTCAGCTGGACAGGAGAGAGAAAATATAACAAAAGGCTCATGAGTCAAGATAAGGACAGGGAGAGATCACTCACTAATTACCATCATGGGCAAAACAAACTCGACTTGGGGAAAATTAACTTAAATGTATTACCAATCAACTGGAGTAGGGTAATGAGAAATAAACCCAAATCTTAAAACATCTTCCCCTCCACACCTCTCTTCCCGGGCACACCTTCGCTCCCAAATTCTCTACCTCCTACAGCCCAGCCACACAGGGGGACAGGGAATGGGATTGGGGTCAGTTCATCACACCTTGTCTCTGCTGCTCCTTCTTCCTCAGGGGCAGGACTCCTCACACTCTTCTCCTGCTCCAGTGTGGGGTCCCTCCCACGGGAGACAGTCCTCCACAAACTTCTCCAACGTGGGTCCTTCCCATGGGCTGCAGTTCTTCATGAACTGCTCCAGCATGGGTCCCTTCCCCGGGCTGCAGTCCTTCAGGCACAGCCTGCTCCAGCGTGGGTCCCCCGCAGGGTCACGAGTCCTGCCAGCAAACCTGCTCCAGCCTGGGGTCCTCTCTCCACAGGGCCGCAGGTCCTTCCAGGAGCCTGCTCCAGCGCGGGCTTCCCACGGGGTCCCAGCTTCCTTCAGGCATCCCCCTGCTCTAGCGTGGGGTCCTCCCCGGGCTGCAGGTGGAGATCTGCTCCCCCGTGGACCTCTCTGGGCTGCAGGGGGACAGCCTGCCTCACCATGGTCTTCCCCACGGGCTGCACGGGAATCTCTGCTCCGGCGCCTGGAGCACCTCCTCCCCCTCTTTCTTCACTGACCTGGCGGTCTGCAGGGCTGTTTCGCTTGCATGTTCTCACTCCTCTCTCTGGCTGCAGTTTCTGTGCCGCTGAAACTTTTTTTGCCCTTCTTCAATATGTTACCCCGAGGCGCTACCACCGCTGCTGATGGGCTCGGCCTTGGCCAGCAGTGGGTCCGTCTTGGAACCAGCTGGCATTGGCTCTGTCGGACACAAGGGAAGCTTCCAGCAGCTTCTTACAGAAGCCACCCCTGTAGCCCCCCTGCTACCAAAACCTTGCCATGCAAACCCAGTACAGCACTGTCCTACCACAGGAGCGCAGTGCCCATCTTCTGCTTGAGCCCAGGCAAATACTGTGTCTAAGCCTGCCTGAGGGATGTGCCTGAAAACAGACACACTTTAATTATAACGTCTTACTTTAATTCTCTATCAAGCAAGGCCAGCATCAGATCAAGATCATAATTTTGCCCAAGACACAAAATAGGATGACAGACCTAAGATTACCTGAGTCACTCTTTCTCTCATTTAACATGACTCGGTGTCTACAATTCTACTGTCCTCTGCAGCTTACCCAGTGTAAGTAAATTAGAGCACTTCTCTATTATGGTCTGTCTAGGACCATCTTGTATAAAACTATCTGGCTTTGGAGGCTGCTGTTTTAACATTCTCATCTTGGAACTACATAGCTGTAGTATAAGTAGGAAAATATTTCCTCACTGTAGATCTCTGCATCACACCCAAATGCAAACCAAAATTTTACAATAACCATGCTTTAAGAATTTGACAGTTCACCTTTTTCACTTCAAAATGGATTAATGGCATTGCTACTGTTCTTTCTGTAGTAATTAACTTTCTGAAACCTGAAAATATCAAAAGGACAAATTGTCAAATTACCTAAAGGTCTTCAACAGATTGAACAGGTTTAGATTTGTGGTGCTGTACTTGAAAGAAGACCTGCCATGAGTCCTGTAGTACAACTTCCCATCAAAGCTAAAAAAATCCAGTTCAGGTCCAAAAATACTGTAACTACATCATACAGCACTGAAAACACTCCACGTTATGATAAACTTGAACTGGACATATGTGACAAGTCAAGATGCCTCACCACCACCCTCTGGTCCTTTTATTTCCAGAAAGGCTTACTGATTCAGGCATGCCGTTGTGTGGCAATATACAGAACTGACTCCATCCACTAAAGAACAATTGTGCCTCAGCCAACAAGCTCTCCCAGTATTAGAAATAACAAAGGGTGCAACAGCGACACCCAGAATTGCCCCTTTCAGGTTCTCCACCCAAGGTGTCTCAACATCCCATGTTTCTCCCTAATGCTGAACCACAGGAAATGGTACAGGGGGCCTTTAGCCACAATTTTGGGTTATAAAAATAAATGCAAAGTCCATAATCTTTTTTTTTTCTGAGCAAGCTTGTTTGATTTTTGTTTCTTCTTATCCTTCCTTTCAGAAAAAAATTAATCAAAATCTCACAGAACAAATAAGCTCAAAACCCACCAAACCATCTATTCAACTGTTCAAATCAAAATACCACCTTTAAACTAGTTTTACCAGCCCTCTTGGACACACACAAAGCAATATAATGCAGCAGGCCTCAGACTACCAACATATCGGGCTTTGCCCAACAGTTTCTGTATTACAACAATTTTCTAATAACGAAAACATTGTGATTATTTTTCCATTTACCTCAGACCCCATCTTGGCACCATGGAGCGATCCATACCTTCTTCCCTCAACAACTCCAAGGTGACTGCCTTCAGCATACCCCTCCTGATACCCCTCACCATGAAACCTGTGAAGACAGAAATATAATTTTTAGCACCTATTTTCATCTCATGTCAAACTAACGCTGCACACAAGCAACTCACAGAAACAAAAACATGCCGTATCATCTCCAGAATACAACTGTTCATGTTTAGAAATTTCATTACATTGGTTTAAATTAAGATGCAATTACCAACACTGTGATCTTTTCAAACAAGTTTACAACAACTTGCCAAGAACAACGCACTCTGCAATCCAGCTCAGCACTTTCACCAGAATAATACGACTAACCACAAGCTCACAACTCCGGGTCAAGTTACCACATGGTGGAAGAGCCAAAATCGAGCAGGTCGGTCGCTCAGCAAGAGCAAAGAGGAGAATTTCCCCTGCCCTTCTCCCTCCTCGCCCCCTCCCCGAGCTCATTACCCGCCCTTCACCCCTCACTTTTTTCTTCTCAGCTCCTACTGAGGAGGCCCAGGCCCAGGCCCAGGCCCAGGCCCCGGGGCTCCCCTCCCTCCCTCCCTCTAAGCCGACGGTTACCCGCGGCTAGCGCGGAGTCCCGCTCCGGCCCCGCCTGCCCCCCGAGGTCCCCGGGCCCTAGTCAAGGCTCCCCCACCAACCCCACCTCTCCTCGGCCATCACGATCTCATCAAACATATCCGAGCTCGCAGACGCGGCCGCCATCGCGCCGCCACAGCCCGACGGCGGCTCCGCTTCGGCCACGCCCACCCGCTCGGCATGCCGGGAAAGAACGGCAAGCCGGAGGGGCCAGGAGCGGGCTGGGTACCAGTGCGCAAGCGCACACCCCCCCCCCCCCCCCCCCCGTCTACCAAGACCTGAAGCGGCGAGGGGGCGGGGCCCGAGGAGCCGACGACCACGCCCTCCTTCGGTCTCACCCCGCCCCTCGCCCCGCCTCCGGCGGGCGGCGCGGCGGGTGCGCACGAGGGGGCGCCAGAGCGCCGCTGGAGAGGCGGGGCGGGGCGGGGCAGGGGCGGGGCAGGGGGCGGGGCCGCCGGGGCGGGAACCGGACCGGGGCCGGGACACCGGGAGCGGGGAGGGGAGGGGGGGAGAGCCCGGTCCGCCGGTGAGTCCCCTCCGCCAGCGAGCCCGGCGTGGCTGCAGGGCACACCTTACCGGGAATGGCGGCGTGAGCTGGAGGTGGCACGGGGAAAAAAAAAAAAAAAAAAAAAAAAAAAAAGGCAGCGATAGGGGTGAAAGGATCAATTTTGGTCTTTTTCTCAGGAAACTATCGGGAGTTGTAGTACCGGGAAAAAAAAAACCAAACAAAAACCTATGGACGAGGGGGCTCGTTTCCAGCCCTGCGAGTCCCGGGCTCCCATACAGGTTTTGCGTTGACTGGAGACGTTTCTGATTTTCAAGCAATGTATTTTTGATGTCTATACCCAAAATATATCCAAAATGTAAATTTTTTTGATGTAAATACCCAACCCAAACTTTAGTGTGCCGGTCTAGACTGCTTTGTTACAACGTTTATTTGTTATTACAGATCAACACTGGTAAAAGAAAGCATTTATACTTATTTGTAAGCATACATTTTAATGTTAACTTACACTGTTGTTTTCCAGCTGCTTAATGAAAATGTGGCTTTGGCCACACCAAAGGAGTCTGCCAATCCAAACAGGGGTACAGGGGGTCTGTTAGCCTCTGAATCAAACACAGGAGGGCAGAGGACTGAAATAGACAGCTTTAAAATCCAGAGATGGGTCTAAAGAAAAAATAAAAGTACATTAGGGTGAAAATAAAGTCATACCACTAAAAGTTTAGCTAACCAGATGCACCAGCACAGTTCATTAAAAATGCTCCATCACAGCAGGATATACTGATTTATATAGGGTGACTGTAGTCAGTCAGCCAGCTCATTTGGTGCATCAATTAAAGTGTAGATATCGCTGGATCTCACATGAAATCACTGAAGGTTTGCCAGGTGTGAATACCTACCTGCTCTACAACCACACAATCACAAGCAAACACCTATCGTTCACTGGTGTCAGTGGAAATACAAGGTGTCTTTGAAGGTTTCCTCTAAGCTACAATTTAAATCCTGCTTTGGAAGTTAATGAAAAACAAGTCCTTTGATCTCAGCAGGTAGCAGGATTGATGAAAAATGCTGAAAATATAATAATGTCCTGGCAAGAAGACTATGAAACACTAGCCTTATTCAGGGGCATTCTTACTTACCTTCAACAGTCAGTCCCATCCAACGGGGTTCCTGATGAACTTGCTGTGTGCCTAGACTGTCACAAATTCACCCCGAACTCTGAATCCTAATGATGTCTTTTTCGCACTCCCATTTGCTTCCAAGGGAAATGCATCTCTGCTTTCATTGCGTCTGATGCTGCCCAAAAGAAGGGTTGGCTTCCATACATTTTTGAGGAAAGAAACTACATTTATTTAATTTATCGTGTCATTCTCCATTCATATACAAAGTACACTGGCAGTGTAGAAATAGGGGTCCCAAATTTTCCATGAATATAGTTTCAGTGCTTTGAGCAGAGGTAAAGTCGATACTATCGCTCCTGAATAAAGGATTTATAGCTTTTTACACTTCCCCAAAGTGTAAATGGAGATGTTCCTTCCCTACAGCCTTCTCACTACTCTAACAACTCGTATTTGCACATCATAGCCTCTAACTGAGACTTCACAAGGAGGCTTTTGGCACCTGACCTTTAAAAACCTTTTAGGGCTGTAAAATGTATTATTGCAAATGAAAGAACTGCAATTGTCCTACTGTCTTTGAGAAACGATAATCAACTGGGAGGTATATCACGAATGGTGGTGGTGGTGTTTACATTCCCACAGAACCAAAGGCAATGGTGTTTCGAGGTTTTGCACACCAAGTTCCTGACCGAGTCAGGTGTCTGATGGTAGGGAAAGCATTTTCCAGTAATCCTTCCACTTCAAGCTGTGATCTTGTCAGATTTTATAAGCAAAGCAGCCAGGTCTGGTCAGAGCTTGGATGGGAAACCTCCAAGGAAAACTAAAGTGCTCCAGGAAGCGGTGTGGATAATTGAGCTCCCGGCATTCTTCCCTCCGTCTGAATAAATATTGAAGCAACCTCTAACCATACTGTTGCAGTAAGAAACACTGTACTGCTGGTGGAAGATGCAAATCCAAAGGTGTCAGCAAATACGGTCACTAGAGAGCTCAAGATGCTGTTCGCAAATGTAAGGTTGTTCACCTTTGTGCTCTTGAGCAATATTCACGAACAACAATGTTACATCTACTTAAAAAAAATCTCTCAATGGTTAAATTAAAGTGTACTCTCTGAACTCTGTTATTTGCTGTGTTTCCCATCAAAACTGTGCAATTTTTTTTTAGCAGAAAAGTAAAAGTGGATTTTTTTTTTGCAAAACTTTAACAGTTCATATTTATTTTATTTTCTGGGTTTTTTTTATTTTTTACAAAAACATCTTGAAAGGTACCTAATGTTCAAAGAAAATAGAGTGGCTGATCAAAACTGGAAATGAAAACCAGAAAAACAGAAAGCCCCAAGCTTGAAAACTTTTGGAATACAACAACTTGAAAATCAGGACTACATGTCCCAGTACACGAGGACCAGGAACCCTCCGGATGTGTGGCAGTGGCTCAGCACAAAGGAGAATGGGAAACACCATGGGAGATGTTTGCCAGCCAAGAAATCTGCAATTCCTGTGACTCACAGCGTTTCCAAATGGAAATGTTTGGTCCCTTTTCCTGCCAGAAATTGACAACTTTTTCAGGCAAAGATAACGAGTTTTCTCCCTGGCTGCACTGTTGAGTATCGTTCCCACTTCTAAAAGGGAGCCGTCTTCCACTCAGGATTTTTTGCATTTTTCAGGTGGATTTTGTGCAGCCAAAGAAGAATCGGAGAAACCACACCTGGTAAGGAATTTTTCCATCTCGCCAAGGAATCACCCACCTCCTCCAAGCACCCGGGAGTTAGCACTCCTTTCAGTGACTGGCACCCCAAAGTCCACAAGAAGTGTGAACAGCAGGGTCTAATGACATAAATGGAGTATGAAAAGGATGTTTTATAGAATAGATGTAAATCCACAACAGCTTTATTGCAGATGAAGTATACCTGACGATGTCTTCAGGCAGCACTTGCCTGTTGTAGATCTACAACTACCTGGAAGGAGGTCGTAGGGAGGTGAGTGTCGGTCTCTTCTCCCAAGTACCAACTGGTAGGACAAGAGGAAATGGCCTCAAGTTGCACCAGAGGAGGTTTAGATTGGGTCTTAGGACAAATTTCTTCACTGAAAGGGTCGTCAAAGCATTGGAACAGGCTGTCCAGGGAAGTGGTCGAGTCACCATCCCTGGAGGTATTTAAAAGATGTGTAGCTGTGGTGCTTAGGGACATGGTTTAGTGGTGGACTTGGCAGCGTTAGGTTTGTAGTTGGACTCGGTGATCTTAAGGGTCTTGTCCCACCTAAGTGATTCTGTGATTCTATTCTACGATTGAATGATGAGGAACAGGAGGAAAACATCAGGACACACACACAGCTTAAAACTGCTTAAAGCTGAGCTTCACCCATTTGTGTTAAGAGAAGAACAACTTAAGACTAGATGGAGTGACCTTCACATATCCTAAGGTCAAAACTTAATGAGATGTTTCCAAAACCCTTCCGCAACAGAGACACTTTTCTTAGCCTTGCTGTTTCACATGGAGCTCGTCAGTAACTGGCAGCAGACAGTCTCGAATTCCAGCCTTGGCATTCAGAGCCTAGCTTTGGGAAAACCCCTTTCTCTCTCCTTACCTGTTGTCCCTCAACTACGCCACCTTCGCAAGGGACTCCATCTTCACACGGCTGCTGCGGAGCCAGATGCCACGGTTTGCTAAAGCTCCTTGAAGTCTCTAGACTCAAGGAGTGACAAAGGAGTCAGCTAGGTTTCTGTGTTGAAGATGATTTTTTTTTTATTGCAAATGTACACATTACACTACTGATAATGCACAGAAATTTAAAAAGCTATCGTTTGCTAAAATTTCATGATTACAAAACTTCACAAAATTTGTTACAACTAAAAAACCCACCTTCAAGAGTATATAAATAGAATTTTGAGCATAAATAACAGTAACAAAATAAACAGATGTATGTATTCAATAAATTAATTATAAATATTGCATTGGCAATGAAGTGCTAGGTCGGAAGAACACCAGTATTTCCAGCAGAGCTTTTCTTGTACAGAAATCTCTATTATAGATGAACCTTTGGAAATGAGTAGAATCCCTGAACCCTTTTCTCGCATTGCTTTTTTTTTGCTTTTTTTTTTCTTTGGTTTCACCTTGGTTATTCCTTCATCAAATCATTACAACGGGAGAACAGATCTGAAGACATCAGACACCCGCATTTTGGCCACGAGGTACTCATCATCCCTTCCTGCAAGAAGAACGGCGTGGCTCACCCAGTTCTGCGGCATATAAGTCACTAAACTGTCTCTCCACTGATTCCCATGGCTGCAGAATCGAGCCTGGAAGGGACTTGAAAGAATTGCTGATGGTTAAAGGTTAAACATGAAAACCTGTTTTGCAATTGATTTGACCTATACATCATCCATTTTTAGTCTTTCTCTGCTTTTGATAATGACATGCATGCTTATATACAACAGAACTTTGATTTAAATGCTAATTTGAACTGCTCATTCCCTACCTGGTGAACATGTATACTAGTTCTGTGCGCTCTTCCAACCACACACTGAATTCTCACCAATGTTAATGAGAACTCTCTGCTGGATGATGCTGATCCCACAGTGAACATAAATTAGCCTCTAAAAGAAATCAAAGATCCAGTTTTCCAAAGTACCCTTTAGCAATAAGGGAAGGAAGAAATTTTTCCCTTTCTTCCCTTATTTCCTAAGGGAAGAAAAAGCACAATATACAAGCAGAATTGGTTTTTTTTCAGTGGTATGCTTTCAATAGAAAGTTTTCCCAGAATGTTGTCAGCAGCTTTTCAAGGAACAGCACTAACTCTAGTTCATGTAACCACATTTGCTAGGTTTTCCTCAATCGTGTTGCGTACCAAATGTTTGTCTTTAAGGCCTCTGAAGCTAAGAGATCATTAACCTCCCTGTGACTGGAAAAAAGGTTTTCTGCATTTGCCTCTGTGAGCAGAAATAACAGGTGAACATACGTGGTAATGAAGTTGATGTAGAAAAATTATATTATCATCACCACGGTAATGGAGGAACTCTGATGAAGCTGTTAAGCTTTTCTTATTTAATCCTTTTCTAAATAAAACTATGGATAGGCAATTCTTTAGACTTATAGAATAGCCTCTGGGCACTCATCTCTTACAGGTACAACACATGGCAAGGAAAAGGCTGGCTCCGTACTGAAATATACAATAAAGTTTGAAATATCACTACATGAAAAGCTAAAAAACCTGCAGTATTCTGCAATATTTCTTCAAAAACATGTGTGTGTGATCAGAGTCATTTCTGAAAGCTGGGGCTCTTCACCGGCGACAGTTTGGAGGCGATGCCAAAGGGGTCCATGCTGTCCGTTTCGAGGGGCGAGGAGTACACCTCCGGTTCAAAGGCCTGGCTGTAATCACCGTATTCACCAAAGTCTGTTGACTCCACAGGCACGGTGTTGATCATAGGTAAAAAGTGAGATAGTGGAAGAAAATCTTTTCCTTTGAACTGTTGTCTTTGCTTGGCACTACTCAAAGACACCGATATTCCGTATTTTTTTGATTTATATACATTGTAGCCGTCTGGACGAATCTCCTCTTCAAAGGAACAATCCTCAGTGGAATACCTGAGCTGAACAGCAAGGAGTAACGAGAATTACAAACGCACCCGCCAGACTCATTGTATTCAACCACAACATAAGCCTTTGGTGGGACCAGCCCTTCTCCCTCTGCTGTCACTGGGGGTGTCCCTCTGGTTTGTCACGGGTGCCCCGGTTCGGTGCACCTTGCGGACCCCGCTGCCAGATCTGTGCCGGTGAGCCGCCCGCTGCCTCTCTGCCTGGCTGCTGCAGGGATGCAGGTGGGACCCACTGCTCTGGTGACTGCTCTTTCAGTGACGGACCACAGCCACCGAGATGAAGTGCCCTGAACTGGTCAGACCGTTGGACGAGATGACTGTTTTCCATCTAAATTGTTCTCCAATGGAAATATTCTATTCTGTTCCATTCTATTCCATTCCATTCCATTCTATTCCATTCTATTCTATTCTACTAGAGCTCCCCACGTTGCACATAGTATGCATTTTGGGTTACAAGGCCATGAAAAGACCTCATCCAGAACTCCTGAAGTTAATGCACATCCATCCCATTAAATAAGCTTTGAATCCTGGAGGTGGACTTCTCCGCAGCTACCACGCTCACCCTGTCCTGAGCACATGGAAAAAGAATCTCAGATGGCAGTGCTCATTTACATAAACTGTCCTTAATTGCTGACGGTACTTAACTGCAGTCATGAGATCTAATCCAACAATCCTCAGGTATAAAACTCCAGCTCTGTTGGAGATTTGCCTGTGTAAGGGCTTCAGGATCACGTCTGTAGAAAGGCAGCGCTGTCAAAGACAGCGCTTACGCAAACGTGGCCAATCAGTAAAATGATATTAAAAAGATAATTGCCTTTTTTTTAACTCAGCATTTACTGAAATTACAAAAGAGCAGTTAACGCAGGTTATTTTCTCATTACATATTAGTTAGAACTGTCAGATTAATACCAGCACAAGTTAAGATTTTGTATAGAAGAATTTCCTTAGGTATGAATTTGTAGAATTACATTTGTAATATACTGTACGGATAACGTATTAGGAGCTTGCATCACCAGGTCAGACCTTTCCAGATCCTTACACAAGCACTGTATTTCTTACAACTCCAGTGCTATTTCAGGTTCAGCCACTACAGGTGATTGAACTTGTGGTCAATAAAAGACAGTTGCTGATTATGTCCCAGTCTGCAGTGACAAAAGTGTCCTTACGTGAATGCTCTGCCTGTCTGAAGAGAGAGCGTATTGGATTCTCTTCAGTCCTTTCTCAAACACCCTTAATAATATGGAGTACAATTAAGCGCATGCATTTGGATGTCTTTTAAAAGCACTTTTTAAACTAATCAAATAATTTCTAAAAAGGCATTTTCTCCAAATAAAATTATGCAATATTTATCCTTCTACACACATCATATCTCAGAAAAATATGTCTATATGATACAAATTTATGGCTGAATTGTTAGCTGTCTTTATTTCTATGAGTGCTCAGCCTCACTAACAAGGATGATGAAATAAAACAGCTTCTTGAGCAAGTGCGCATTACAAATAACAGTTATTGATTGTGCTCCCCATGTCTCAGCTATATCATTCCCTCTTCATTTCATTGGGATTGTCTCTAGTGTATTTTTTTAAACAAGTACCAAACGCGCTTTAAGTATTTCCAGATTATTTTTTTTCACAGGAGGAATTTATAGTGTGTCAGTATATTCAGCAGTTACGCTATTTCCCCTAAACTACAGACTACGGCACACTGCACATTCAAAAATCAACCCTAGTCCCCAATTTTCCAGTGTTAAAAAGGGCATGTTTCAGAAATGCGAGCGGTTGCCCAGTTCAGTCCCCAGACACCGTATTTGCCCTTTCATTCTTCCACTCCTGAGCGTAGCACTGATAAGGCAAAGAATCTCCTGCAGAGCTGCCTGCCCGGGGTTGTTAGCAGAGAAGTGACAGCAGGTGTCCACAACATATAGATGCGAAGGCACAGCTACATGCCATTGTATTTTCAGAAAAAAAACCCCTGCAATTAATAATATACACCCACAAACCCAGTCTCAGTCAAGGCACATGCAAATGCCTTCAAAACGGTGTTACGTGAAAGCTGCTTTAAAATTCTGTGACTGCGAAAGTCCATCCGGCAGCTCCGATGGGAGGAGGATCCAGCCTCTGCTTTTTTTTCATTGATCATTTTGCTTTGGATATACATTAAAACATTAAGCTAATAATTGACCTACTGTATCATCTGAACCCATGCATCTTATCATGGCATTGATTGCTTCTAGTCCCGAAAAGCAAGGAAATTCAGAAAGAAAGGCTTAATCCTACGTTACATACGCATTCAAAAAACATCACTACATCAGTATTGCTCTTGTTAAAGATACTAGGAGTTTTGACGATGGGCCAAGTCCTTGCCCGACTGAAATCAGCAGAAATTTTGCCGGAGTAATCAAAGCAGAATCAAGCTGTATCTTTACTATGGCATAATAAAATGCCGTCGCTCTGTGAAACTCAGCCTCCCATAAAGCAGTTATACACAGACTGAACCTGAATCTTACCCTTCAAGTTCTAGAGTTGGCAGCTTATTCACGTGGCTTAAAAAACAAGTTTATATCACTGATAACGACTAGCTGACAGGCTGCCATACCTAGGGAAAAAGCATGACCTAACAGAGTGGTGTCAGCGGGTCACTCAACTCCGCAACCTCCTGGAGTCCCACAGGTATGTTGTTATCACAGGTCAGAAGCGAGACAGTGCAGAAGAGTCCTTCTTCCCCTCGAAATCCCGTTTCTGTGTGGCACTACCTCAGAGACGGCCCCCCCCGTTTCTGGGATTTGTATCCTGGCAGCTATTTGGCTGCATCTCCTTGCCAAAGAATTAATCTTGGTTGTTTTTTTTTCAGAATGCTTAACCTGAGCAGTGAGAAATTATTCAGATTTTACGGCGCAACTTAATCTATTTCTGTGGCAGAAACGCAGCCACCCACCAATGAGGCTTTTTAAACATAAACGCGATTTTGCCCTGGACTGTATTTTCGGTATAGTTTGGCAGGGGACACGCAACACACACTTTGCTTTCTAAATGACGTTTCCTTGCTGCCTTCTAATCATCCTTTCAGACAGTAACACTGACAAGAATCACAGGTCCTACAGAGAAAAGGGGGTGCTGGGGACCCCAAAGCTTTGTTAACCAAACCGCAGCGATAAAACCCCCAAATAACCTGCCAGCCCTTTGGTCTCGCCTACCGTTCCAGGGCTGGAAAACTCCCTCGGGAAAGCAGAACCCGGGAGCAGACCCCCCCCACCTCCCACCGTGGAACGGGACTCCGGGATGGGCGCAGCTCACCTGCCCACGCAGCCTCCCCGCCTCGTCCATGCAGAGATAACGGGAACTCCGCACGCCCTTGATGGCCACGGTGCGCACGGCCACGGCGCGGATCTCCAGCAGACCTGGGGAGAGGTTTTATTTTCTTTTTTGGAGGGGAAACCCCAGAGAAAAGAAGGACCGTGAGCTCCTCCACCCCATCCCATCCCCGGTACTCACTCTGCGGGCTCTGGCTACCGGCGGCATCCACCCGCCCGTCTCCTCCGATGCGCAGAAAACAGCTGAAGAGCCCGTGTTTGCTGCCGGTGTAAAGGTGCCGCAGCCGGATGGGTTCCCCCCAGCCGTAGTTAACGTGAGGACCGGCGTCGGGCAGCGGTAAGGAGAAGGCGGCGGTGGCCAGCCCCAGGAGGGCCAGGGGGGCGGCGGGACGCGGCCCCATACCCGCGGGGAGAGGGACGGCACCGGCGGGGCGTTGCGGCTGCGCCGGCTGCTCCGCGGGGATGGAGCGAGGGGGAGAGGCAGCCCCCCGGCCTTTTATAGCTCGCTCTTATCAGCCCGATCGATTCGGCTGCATCCCAGCTTCGCTATCGGAGCCCGGTCCGTAGCGGGAATTGGTCGGATCGGTCCCTCCCCCCGAAAATATTGATCGGGTGACATCATTTCGCAGGGGACACCCTGAAGTCGCTCCCTCCCCAGCCGCACCTCCGAGCTTCCCCCCCCCCCAACACACCCACCCCTCCCCGCTCCTCCGCCCCCGGCTTCCAAGGCTCCGGCCGAGCCTTTAACCCGCCGTCCCGGGGCCGGATCCCCGCCGTGCCGGTGCCCCGAGGGGCCGGGCCGGGCCCGCAGCCCCGGCGGGAGGGGGAAAATGCGACCCCATCCAGGGGCTCTGCGGGGACGCGGGGGGCTGCCCGGCTCCGGCTGCCTCGGCCTCTGCCCGTCCTTTATGTCCCTTTTCGAAAAGAAAAGAGCTGCGACCTCGGGAGCGCTTGGAAACCTCGGGTCACCCCCCAGCGGCCGAGCGCTGGGCGAGCGGGGCCGCCGTTCCCCGGGACGGGGCGGCTCGGTCCGGCCCGGTATGGTCCGGTCCGGCCCGGCCCGGCACGGCCCGGTCCGGCTCCTCTGGGCCGGGCGGCGGTGCTGCCGGGCTTTATTGCCGCCCGGTCATCCCCGGCTGGGTCACTAGATGGAGCCTGGTACCTGGGCTGAGGGCTGGGCTCGTATTTGGGGAGCTGCTGCCTGAGGGAGGGGGGGTGTCTTCGGCTCCTGGTGGTCCCCATTTGCACAAAGAGATGGGGGGGGGAAGGAAAAAGAGAAAGGGGGGGAAACAAAGGAAAAAAAGGGAGGAAAAGGGAAAAAAAGGGGGGAAGGAAAAAAGAGGGGGAAGGGGAAGGAAGGAAAAAAGGAGGAAAAAAGGAAAAAAGAAATAAGAAAAAAGCAAAAAAAGGAAAAGGGGGGGAGGAAAAGGGGGGGAGGAAAGGGGGGGAGGAAAAGGGGGGGAGGAAAAGGGGAAAAGGGGGGTAAGGAAAAGGGGGGTAAGGAAAAGGGGGTAAGGAAAAGGGGGGTAAGGAAAAGGGGGGTAAGGAAAGGGGGGGAAGGAAAAGGGGGGAAGGAAAAGGGGGGAAGGAAAAGGGGGGAAGGAAAAGGGGGGGAAGGAAAAGGGGGGGAAAGGAAAAGGGGGGGAAAGGAAAAGGGGGGGAAAGGAAAAGGGGGATAGGGGAAAAGGGGGTAAGGAAAAGGGGGGTAAGGAAAAGGGGTAAGGAAAAGGGGGGTAAGGAAAAGGGGGGTAAGGAAAAGGGGGTAAGGAAAAGGGGGAAGGAAAAGGGGGGAAGGAAAAGGGGGGAAGGAAAAGGGGGGAAGGAAAAGGGGGGAAGGAAAAGGGGGGATAGGGGAAAAGGGGAAAAGGGGGGAAAAGGAAAAGGGGGGATAGGGGAAAAGGGGGGAAAAGGGGAAAAAAGAAAAAAAAAAAAGTATGTGTAGTAAAAGTGCATTGCCTGCAGCCAGCGGCCCCATTTAAGCATCAAACAGATTTTTTTTTTTTTTTTTCTGGTCTGTGCATGGACTTTTTCCACATGCGCTCCTCCCCAGGAGCTCACTTAGCGAGTGCACCAGGAGAGACAGAAAGAAGCAGACGCACTACATTTTGGGTTGCTCTGCGCTTTTTGCATCTCAGGGGCACTTTAGGAGATTGCTGCTGACTTTTCTGCTGTCCATCCAAACTAAGTATTAAAGGAAGTTTCTCAGATCTCAAGAGAGACAACGGGTAATTTCATAAAGAAAAAAAATCCTTCCCCCACAGGACACATTAAATAACAATTAAGCAAAACAAAACCCCATGCCCCCAGCAACTTCTCTGAAACAACAACGTTTCGGTCAGCTTCCACACACTGTTTTTATATTTTGCTACCTGTTTAATTTCATCCTTTTGTCTGTACACTTGCATTTCCCTCCCGTAAACACTCACACAAATAACTTTTCTTTATGAGTAATCTTAGCTCAGGGAGGCTGTGTGCACATAGACAAGGTCATATGAAAATACAGAGTCTTGTAGGATGGTGGCCTGCACTTGTATAAATGCGTACACTTATTCTCATGTGTAGGTTATGGTACTGAAGTTAATCACATCAATCGGTGTTTGAATGATCAGGGTCTTGCATCACAGGCTCCCTGGAGCAAGGGATTGTATGTCACCAACCATTTCAAAAGTGACTACCGATAGTGACTACCTTTGGGGTTTTTTGGCGGTCAGCTTGAGACACACAAAAAGGAGCCCGGTTTTCTCTGCATGGTTGAAGAATAATTAATAAAAACCAGGAGCACTTCACTCTCAGGTGTCTCCTGCTGCATCCTGCAAATCACGGGCTGATTTGAGGAATTCTGGCCTTTCAAACATCACACAAGTTCACAACATTATAAACCCAGTAAATAATACTAAGGCATCCGAGACCCTCATTTTTTTTCCTCTGCAGAATTCTCTAATGTTATTACATGACTGCTACAAAGGCAGTTCACTGCCCTGCAACCCTGGGCCCCACAGCAGTTGTGCATGTAACTCATCCTGGCTACGTATGCATTCTTCAAGGTATCGAGCACCCACCACACACACACAGAAGTTATGGTCTGAAATTAATTTGAAAGGCTTTTTTAGTTCATTTTGTTGTGCATCTCAGTGACTAGAAGCTATTTTACATTACTATTTCTGCTATACTATAGTGTGACTTATATTGACAATCGTAAGTATTCATTTTCTCATCAAGAAGTCAAATTTCTTTCAAGTGGTAAGGAATTGATGGTTGCAACTTGTTTAGTTTATTCATTTTGACAGCAATATTATTCCCTTGTGAAGATCAAAAATAGAGGCAGAAAGGGCAAATCATTTGCACTAAATAATATTTCACACCAGAGCAAAAGCTGGCTATAAATGAGAATTTGCTAATGATTGATGGAGAGCTTTTAAAAATTATTTTTATTGTTATTATTGCTGATGTTATGGGGACTGATGTTTAAAGGTTCATATCTAATCAAATTAAAATGAAAATGAAGAACTTAACTAATTTTTTTGGAATGGCCTCTCTTGTTATGGAAGCTTTCAATCCAAATCATATGTCCAAGTTCCTCTGTAGTCAGTGACAGAGTAAGTGCCTCCAAGTACTTATCTGGACTGGATAGTACCAATCCTAACTCAAACCAGCTGTTTAAGAGATACGGGTTAAATAATCTCTGGAAGTGCCTACTTCTTTATTGGCTCTGGAAAAAAAGCCTAAGTTTGTTAACTCAGATTAACTACCTTATTTTTAGTGAGACCTAAATGAGCTAATGTTTTCAAAATATAAGAGTTGCAACATGTGATTTTCATTTCAGTTCCTATCTGTATCACTGAACTTTATCATTTATTGGCGTCTTTTTACCACAGTTCAATAGAAAGGCACATATCTTTGCTTGTTCCTACAAATGTGTTTGCAGGAAAAAAATTATCTGCAGAACAAATGTATTAGAGGGTAAATCACACTATCACTTCCAGTGCTGGACCTGCTCCCTATATAAACAGAGCCTGCAACAAGGAAACCTGGTAGTGTACAACTTTTTGCTTTAATGAGGATAGAAAAAAAAAAAACCAACCACCAAACCGCCAAAAAAAATAAAAAACCAAACCAGGAGGAAAGTCTTGTAGAACAAAAATACCTCCTGACCAAATAGTACACAACTGCAAAAGCATTTTCACCTGTTGTAATGAATCATTTATTTCCAGTGCACTTTTCAATGTCCCAGTGTAATTTCTGCAGAACAAGAGCTTCAGTTTTCTGTAACACTGAAGCTGAACTGAATGTGTCTTGAAGAACATAACTACCTATATTTAAAAGTCAAACATCCAGAGATCCAAAAAGATGCCAAAAAGATAACAGAGGCCTTATGCCTCACTGAGCAATAACATCATTGGAACCAACTGCAATGAAACCAAGGAAGGTGGCCACAAATAAGGATGAGAAATAGGGCAGGTAGCCACCCGTGAGTAGAAGGTGGTCATAGCAGGCTACCTTGTGGTGGAGATCAAAGGAAAAATTACATAGGTGAGTCACTCAAGGCTGAGTGAAGGTCAAAATGTGATGAACTAGAGATGTTTAGGACAAAGAGTCATCTGCTCAATAGTAGAATAGCTTCAGAATATCATGGTGAAAACCTTGGATGTATAAGTTATTGCAGAAAGAGGAAAGTAGTACGGAAGCTTTTAACGCCTTTCTGCTTCCTCTGGGGTATCTTTGGGATCTCCCGCAGATTTAGGAGTGGGCATTACGTGAATGTGATCCAGTATTACTTTTGAGAAGAGATTTGTAAGTCTTTTCCCCTCTTCTCTGAAGTCGGAAGTGGGAGAATTACAGAGGCTGTAAATACTCTGAGGGAAGTAAGGTCCCAAGCAGAGCTAGAGATGTTAGTGCTAATTCCTTTGGTTTCTGATTTCTGCTGTAGTTCCTGCATGTCATCCCACAAGTGAAAGCAAAAAGAAAGCCTTTATTTTCCCCATGGCAGAGGGCCAGCAGAACAGTCCAGTCCTTTCTCTTGCTTCTGGTAGAGAAGAGTATGTCAGGCAAATGAGGAAAGGCAGAAGTGAAGACATAGTACCCGGTGATATGCGGTTATTCAAGCACGAGGTTGTTCTATAAAGAGCCTTATCAGCACAGCACAAGCTAAAAAACCTGCCTAAGAAGGAGAGGTTACTCCACCATATGTCAAGGACTGCTCCGCTTCCCAGCTGCTTCTGCAATCCAAGAGGCATAAGGGTGACAATATTTCTCCCTGGGCTGTGAATGAACGCAGAATTGAGATTCCACAGCTCCCGCTGCGTGCGCCCACTGACAGGATGTCATACGACGGGACGAGGATTCACGGAGGCTCTCCCCAGATATCACAAGTACAATAGTCCTCGGTGAATTTGTAGGATCCAAATGCATCAGATACTTAAAGATTTTTCAAACGATCAACTTCTGGAGGGGTTCTTCTTCTAAAACTGCTCTGCTAAAGAAGGTCAACGCGCTGGAGAGATCGTTGCTTCTGTAATTTGTAGTTGCATGTGTTATTGCTGGTTCTCTCCAATGAACGCAGCCAGACAACTAATTTCAAATATCTCTCACCATTCTGTTACCTAATGCTTTCTTAACTATTGCTATCAGTCAATGCATTCCTGAGAGCAATACTTAGCCTGGAATTGGCTTGAAGCTTTCCTGGTCAAATGATACCTTCTGATTAAGTCTACACTAAAGCTCACAAAAGTCCCATCAGTTTCAAATGGCCTAAATGCATTTTTTATTAACACTGTAAGTTGTTATTCCATACTTTGGAAATACTTCATCCACCCCATCTTTTCCGTGTGCAATGAAATCCTTTGTAATTCTGGTATAGAAGAAGCCTTACTGATTTTCTGGGAACATATTTCGTACAGTAGCTTTCCAGCACCTTATTTACACTAAATCAACAAAAGTTACTTTTTGATTATTTTTTGAGCAAACCTGCATCCGGCAGCAGAAATGAATAATTGCAAGTTTCTTTGCCAGTAGGTTACGTCTCATTTCTAGCTTGACCTAGGGAGTAATGCCTCTAGACTTTGTTTATGCACTGTGTTTGTGAAAACCATGAGGAAAGCTTTTTCAGAAAAGAGTAATTCTAGATCACCAGCTTCTCAGTCAAAATTGGTATCCATGGAGCACTTACCTGTACCCTTGTCTTGTCAGTGGCTAAATAATGTTGCCTTTATGACAAGATCCAATTCCATTGGAAATATTTTTCCTTTAATAGACAGAGAACGGGCCTGCAGAAGAGGAAGATATACGACAAAAAGAAGGAAACAGATACGCTACCAAAGTTTTGCTTCAAACTCGCAAGAGTGTGTACTCAGAACTGTGGTTCAAATATGTCCAAAGCCCTGGAGAGCCAGAATTAATCAGGTGATCCTATTCAGTCTGATATAGTGACAATTCCCACAAAATCAGTCCTGAAGAGGATAGTAGGAAGCTGGGATGTGCGAGGACTTCAGCAACGAGACTAATACAGGCACACTGAACCAAATCTGGCCCTGGAGCAATTTCACCCAGTTATATCTGGGATGAATTTGTTCCATCAAGGTCTAACTTCATTTCACTGGAGGTGCAAAATTGGTTTCTTTGTTAAGAAGGACACTGAGCCAGGGGCTCTCAGGTGATGATTTTTTGGAATTCAAAAGTAGGAAGGACAGGGATGAAAGGGGTTTAGCTATGCCTGTCTGTTTGGTGAGGCACCGAATCCCCCCCTTCTCTTGAAGTCAGGCCTCCTATATACCTGGGAATGAGATTATAACTCTGCTTAAAGGTAGATGTTTTCTCAAAGGCACCTATGATAATAATCCTGGTTTGTTGTAAAATTGATATTACAAAGTTTTTTAGTCATGAAGATGATAATAATGTATATCACTACTAGTATTTTGTAGGTTTATGGCCATCTAAGTGGCATTTTAGCTAGAATCAGTTAGGCTTGACTGAGAACCTATGGGAGAACATTACAGTTTATGTGATGTTGAGGATCGGACTAGCCTATAGTTGTCCCTGATGGCCCATCAAGGTAAGATGCCTTTGAGATGTTCATCTGAGGCTTTACAGCCTCCCTTTACAGCCGGGAGGATGATCCCACACCACTGAGTCATAGAGTCAGTGGAGCAAACATATAAATAAGCAGTTGTGCTAACAAAGAGCCAGGTTTCCTCATAGCTGCTGTCAGCTGAAACTGCTTGCTAGGCTTGCCTTTGTTCTTTCTTAGGGAAGGTTTGAGGGGTCTGAACTGCTGCAGAGCAGGAGACCTCCATTCTCGATTTGCCGTTACATCACCATTGTATTCTGCTAAAAAGTTGTGGAAGGTTTCTAGTCCAGCCATGGTTTGATGAAGCTGGCACTGATTTTTTTTTTTTCTTTGAGAATCCTATGCTTGCCAATATATATGTAAGGTCTGCAGATACTTGGCACAGTGAGTCTCTTGGAGGACAGAGGTGGAGAAGTGCCTGGCTTCAGCTTGTCCCTAACAGGTTAGTTCCAGATTGCTCAGTCCTGTTAGGGCTGAAGGATGCGAAAGGTAAGAATTACACATGTCTGGGGAACTTCTGCTTATATTCCACTGTAGATAGCTGTGGGGGTTTTGGCTCTGGGCTTCAAACACTTGACCGAGATCAGATAAAAAGGAGTCTGAGCTCTGTGCTGAACACATTATAACAGTTTACTGTGTTGTGGAATAAAAGAGGTAGAAAGGAAGTTAAGGAAGCCAGCTAAGACCCACAGTTTTCTTGCTGCCTATTATTTCATGCTACACTCTGCTGCTTATCATTACTTAGGAACTGCAAGCCACCAACAGAACTGGATAAACTGGTAGAGAGATGTAAATGATAAGTGAATGCAGGTGAACGTTGTGTCAAAGTGTCAATTCAGTCCATAAGTGCTTATTCACCTACTGTCATTGCTTTTGATTATTATGATACTGCAGGAAGGACTCTTACTGAAATGATGAAGCCCTTTATGAAACAGTTCTGAACAAATGTAAACTTAAAAAAGTACAAAGTTTCCTAATGGCATCATTTAAGGCTGTTAAGAACATTTTGCACACAACCATTTCCTCAGCTTCTGGAAAGTAGTGATTCAGCTGAATCAATAGAAGTCTACCTTTCACCCCAGCCCATATCCTGGGCCTAAAACCACGGAGAAATATCTTAGAAGAAAGAAAATTCTTCTGCAACTCCTCCAAAATCTTTTTTTACTAGACAGAGTTAGTTTACCTGGATTTTAAAAAGAGTGATGATATCTTCCCTCCCTCTTCACAAGACACCCAGACTCAATATAGGTGGCAGTCACGTAGAAAGTTTTTACAGTGGCTTTGCTCAAGAGGCAAGAGATGAAGATTATTAATAACTTTTCTTCCACTTGGAGGTGAGAGGAAATTATTTTCTTCTGAAAGGAAGCCTATACCATAGCCATGGAGTAGCTGCACGATATACCATGAATTGGGAAACCGAGTAACTTTCTCTGATGTTCCTTATTAACTAGTCACATTTGGTACCATGAAACATGGCTGTGGGACATTTGGGGTCAAGAATTGAAGGGCAAAGGTTACTGAAGCATCCTGCCAATGCAGCCAGAATTGACCTTTACTTGACAAAGCAGAAGTAACATGGGATCTAAAAGAATGGTATTCAAATAGCCAGTCCATCCAAAACACTGCATTTGGATTGATCCTAATCAGCCATAATTTCCTAGTTTAATGGCCAATTAAAAGGCCATTTGAAAGTAAGAGAAGCAGAACAAATCAGCATGGAAAAAGCCTGGATGGTCTTTAGAAAGTAATTCAAGTTTACTTAGGTTTTACACATCTGACTAGTGAGAAAATGAATAGGCAATGGATGTCTTACTCCAAAAGTAATTCAGATTTATTAAATAACTTGTTTCAGTATAAGATAAAACCTGAAGCATTGCTGAAAAGTGAAATTACATACCTGCATTAAAACAAGGGATTTATCTATCTAAACATCACAGCAAATATTAAATGAAATGTAAAATCCCCTGCTATGTGGCTATTGCCTATGTTATATACCTCGACTTGATATAAGAAGCAGAATTAAACTCAATATTTTTTATGTGTATTTACAACTGTGATCAGACATGTAATGGTCAGAAGGATTCTAATTTACCATCTTTAAACCCCAAATGTTTTTATGTTACATGCATCTTCAAATTTTTTCATTTTCCTGGAAACAAAATTCTTTAAACATTACGGGCCAAAAGTGAGAATCACATTGCTTCTGGTTCTTTCATGGCTGGAGCTACCAGGAAGATCCTTGCATGACAAGAGGCAGGGACACCTCAGTTCTTGAAGTGAACAAAGCAGGCCTAAGTACTGAGGATGAAAAAGTGAAGTCAGGGTGCCTCTTTCATGTGGATTGGTCTCCAGTTCCTATACTCTTGAATATGGATCTATTGATTTAGGCGCTCATTTTGCAAAGGGAATTGTAAAGATAGTCTCCCCAATTAGTTCCAAATTTAACCCATTTCAGAAGATTTCCAGATGAGGGCAGGAGACCTTCTTATAGCTCTTGGGAGGCACCAAGGTTTCACTCAATAGTGAAGGCTCCCCGAGACCTGTATGTGACTCTTTATCAGAGGTCTCTAGCAGATAAAGCCTGCAACAAACACCTACAGATCTCTGTTACTGTAGCCTCATTCTGCAGAAAGGCTGCTATTGCTAGGCAATCGACCCCTCTTTTTCCATTTTCTTGACTAATAGGTCACATATTGTCATCAGGGTGGTGTGGATTCAGTTAGGCAGATGTGTCATTGACTGCATAGTATCGTAGAAGGAACTAGCCAATACTAATGAAATAAAGAGCAACACAACTATAAATGGACCCTACACAAACCCCTCCAATTCATGGCTCCAGCGGCAATACCAGTATTCCATTCTTCAAAGACGGTAATCCTCAAATTTACTTTTTCCTTCAACACACACAAATGGCGATGATAACCCTTAGCACCATCATGGCAAATAGCAGTGATTAAAAAAATCATTGATTAATCATTCAACTGCCTGACTTACATTTCCTTTAAAGCTGCATTTTAACTCTCAATTTCCTGAGAATGGCAGTGACAGACATATCAACTACAGCTTTTGCTGGTAATTTATAACCCTTGCTACCAAAGTTCCTTCTGCACTGTCATTGGGTAAGATTTTCCAGTTACAATGTCTAGTCACTGCTTTGCACTGCAACAGATCTTACTATTTGGTTAATGTGATGGTTGGTCATGGGTAGTTTGTATTTCAGGCTCACTTCATCATACGGTACTGAATATTAATGTTAAGAAGTTAATGTTCAGAACAATATTGTTAATACTTTGTTAAGAAAAGAAGCTAAGGCCCAATTCTGCCTTCCCTGAAAAAAAGTCATTTACTTCAGTGGGAACAGTCAGACATTTGGCACCAATTCTTGGTAGTAAATTATTAGAGTATCAATTAATATTTCTAGTTTAGCCCTGTTAAGGCCTCATAAGAATGAAGTCTCCATTTTGCCTTACATTTTACGTGCATGCACAAATAAGCAACAACATAATGTTTTCCCTTATGCTTCCTAGCATAATGATGCTCAGACAATGAGTGGATTTCCCAGTCTCCCAGCCTGCACATTTATTCCTAGAGAGTTTTGCTCACATTACAGATGTGAACATGCATGACTACAGCTTTTCCAATTTTAGATCAATGAGCCACACAGCAAAGAGCATCGACTTGGCAGGTCCTCCCCATTCATCTGAATGAAATGAAAGGGAGCTCAGTTCTTGGCTCCAGTTTTCTGTCACTCCATTGTCATTCAACAAAACGGACCAAAGAGAAAAGCGATCAATCCATAAAGTCGTGAAGCCTCAGTCTCCAGCTGTCATCAGCTTTGAGCTCCCTCCACTGATCTTATCTGTTGCAGAGTGATTGAAAGTAATTTGTTTTGGTTGAAAGTAATTTGTTTTGGAGAGTAATTAGATTATCTCTTGGGGGGCTTCCTACCTGGTGACCCAGTGTTTCTCCTTGGCTTGCTGCTCATTAACATCAATTACCATAGAGACACTCTTCAAAGGAAGGCTTGCACTGCCCAGGGTGGGGAACCTATTAAGAAATATGCTGCTCATTCCTGCTAGGAGATAATAAACCTTCTGATGTCAAACAATTATTTGTGGGTCAGACACATATGATCCCACTGGGGCTTAAGCCTTTCATTTGCCATCCAGTGTGAAATGCTTAGTAATTAGGAAATGAGCTAGATCTTTCTATAATGGTGTATATTGACGTGAATATAACAGGCTCAAGCAAACTGCTACATAATATTTGTGAGCATTTACTAACACTGGACACATATTCCACACTTGTAGAGGTACTGGGATGGCAAAAAAACCCCAAACATCTATGTAGGTGTAAGTGCAGAGAGGCTCAAAAGTTCATGCTTTGACTCTTGTCCCCAGAATCAACTCTTTTTGATTGATACAATTAATATGGGTATGCGTATGACACAGCGCTGATAAGCATCATGATAACACTAGTATCTATTTTTTCTGTAATCATGTGAGCTCTAAATGAGTCATTGCCTGACTGTGACATTTATTGGTAGTGATTACATCATTACTACTATGCCATCCTACAGAACATCACAAAATAAACAAGAACCATAATAATCCACCTTTTGAACCATGTCTTTTTTTTTCAGACACAGCAAATCTGAATAATAAATCGCCCCGGTTATGCATTAATTTACAAATATTCAGTCTAAAATTTTCCCTTGTTACATCTGATCTTTGTGCTGCTCAGGCAGTAGAAAAAGGTTACAGAGGGAGCAGAAGTTACCTTTAAAGGCAAGATTTGGTTGTTGGAGCTTCCCCAGTTGTGTAGAGGTCCTAGTGTCACCAAAAGCTCCCAGGCCAGCCCTGGGCATGCAGGATGACCTGGGGTTGACCACAGGGAAGTTGGGGGAGAAACATGGTAAAAATGTCCTTGTTCTGCAGCTGTTTATGGCTACCTGGTCGGCAGCAGGAGGAATATAAGTTGGGACTGCCTGAGAGAGTCACAGGGGAAGGGAATCACCATCAGTGCTTGTGGTCATCAAACCCCACCCTGCTAGGTGATACTGGTTCTCATCTTTTAAACACATGCTACAAGTCCTTTAAATCTCTTTTCTGAAGAGCTGCTAAATGCTAACATCTGAAGTAAATAACTGCCATTTTGTTTTCATTTGTCTTGTTTGAGTAATTAGGTCATTATATCTGAAAGTGATTGTTTTATGCGTGCCAAGAGCGAATAATGAAGACCTTTGATGAATCCAGCGAGCAGCATGTAAATGTGGGGAAGGAATGCAGAGGCAAATGAATGACCTTTCTGAAACAGAATTTCTCCCCGCGCCACCATTTTTATCCGCATTAAACTCAGTTAATGCGTTTACTTTTTCCTGCTGTGTATATTAGAGTTGATTCTTCAATGCTTCCTTTTCCTAATAAAATGCACATTGTCCAAAGTGTTTGCAATGTTCTTTAAATAGGCTACTGTGGGCCTGTTTATGAGCCAGCCAGCGGCTGCTCGTATAGAGCTAAACGTTTCCTCTTCCCTTAGTTTTCAAGGAGTGCTTAGAACTTCAATATTTGATCAGATTGCGTTTATATAATTTTGATATTAATACTGAGCTATGGATGGGCTTTAGCCACTTCCCCAGTGCCTGAAAATTAAGTTAACTGAAAGTAAAAAAATAAACTAATTTTATTACTCATGATGGTGTTAGTTAAAAAATAAAAGACAAGGACTGAACAACCAATGGAAAATAAATAACTTTTTGTTTCTCAGGACTGATCCTCACAGGAAAGGGTGGATCAACTCCTCCACTTAGCTGCTCATGTGAGCGAATACGGGATGTTACTCTACAGTCCAGTGAAACCAGATTGACTCCGGTTATAAATCAAAAATCATTATAAATCAAACCGAATACAGCAAAGAAACTGGAAGTATCATGAGAAGACTGGCAATGATTTTGTTTTGCAGGCCTTTCCTTCGAGCCCAGGGTGGGAGGAGAGCTGCTTGTGCCTGTGAGCATCTTCCCCAGCGTGCACCGATGCCGGTGCAAGGGTACTCGGCGGAGGGAAGGTGCCCTGACCCTTGCGATGTGGCCGGTGACCTTGTAATCCTGTCTCATGTCTGCTGGCTGCCAGTGAGAAATAAAATTCAGTCCTTCAGCAGCAGGGCTGGTTGTGAGAGTGAGGATGCCACAGGAAAAATTAAGGTATCTTGAAGAGGGAAGCAAATGAGGCTTCCTTGGTCTGGAAGGCTTCGTGGTAGGGAAGAGGGGCAGGTGGCTGAATGCATTTTATCTGCCCTGTGTACTTTGCAGATGTACTTTCTGCTTGCAGGTGTACCTGTCAGTATACACTACCTTCTGTTAACCGGCTATGGTGATTTAGAAGAATTCAAATCACCACTTTTTTTTTTTTTTGATGTGCAGTATGTCAGTGGAAAAAGGGTCTGTTGATGGCAGTGTTTCAGCTTAAGTCACCATAAATGGTTTGAAGGAAAACTGATTTCCCTCCTTGCTGAACTTCAGTTTGCTTTTTGGAGTGATATTAGAGCATGTGGACTGAATTCACTTTGGATTAAACTAAAGCTGAATATGTGCTCAGTGAAGTCCCTTGACATGCTGTTAAATGCTAGTGGCCGTTCAGTCCATGGGACCAGATTAGACCTTGCCTGAAGTAATCCCCTTGGATTGAGTCTGGTGTGGATGCTAAGTCCTCAGCACCTAGGGGCAATTATGGGACAATTCATGATATTCATACCATCTTTTGTTTTCTTAAATAATTTTTTTTTTTTCTGTGCGTGACAGGCAGCAGGTCCAAGTCTTGACATGGCATCTGATAAACTACTATAGATTTCATGTTTTACTATGCACTTTAGATGCTTTGACTCTGTCCTTCATATCCCAATTCACTGCCCTGCCAGCTTAGGCTAATGAAGTGAAGAGTGTGAACCAAACTGCGGTGAATTCTTTCACCTGAGCTTTTATATCAGTCTGCCTGCTCTTGGTGTGGGCTGATCTCTGTTTACAAGGTGATTTCTAGCTCTTTGTTCTCAGCTTTCTGAAGTGCAGGTCTAAGGAATTATGGAGGGGATTATCATCAACTTCTTATTTACTTGTGGGAAAGCTACCAAGGTAGCTATGCAAAGCAGGCTGCTTGATAAAAAAACTAAATGTGGATCAAAAAAGATGAAGTCTGTGGAAAAAAACCCTGAATTTCCTCTTGTGGAAATGCCATTTTCCCAGCCAGAAAACTGCAAATTTTACTAAGTCATAATAGGGAAACGAGGCAAGTCACATATCTCAGAAATATTGTGAGCAGGTGACTGGCTTACAGTTTTGAGATTTTTCTGGGACTATAGAAAAGAGAATCAGAGTTTAAGGAATGAACCTCCTATCTGGAATGCAATACAACAAGTAGGAGATAATTCTGAAATTAATTTCTCATCCATGGGATCACAGGATAAGATGGTTTTGTTAAACAGTGTGACTCATGTGGGTCTTAGAACTCGTGTCTACAGAAAATGTATGTCCCTTCTTGATTCTCTGCCACAGTAGTGTAAAAGAGGAAAGATGGATAAAGTGACAAAGAGGTATCCGTTCATATTTTTTTATCCACTGAATACTTTACAAATGTAATTGCCAAATCATTTTCTGTGAATGCTATAGAGGAAAAACATTATTCATTTGGACAGTTGATCAGGAACACTTTGGAAGCACAACTCTGAGTCATTTTTAAATGCGTAGGTTACTCACCCAAGGTGCAGAAATGCCAGGGTATGAACTGGGGAGTCACTTGCCCAGAAGGGTAGGAAATACCTAAATACAGAAAGTTCAACAATTTTTCTCTTTGAAACTTGTACCAGTCACAATCCTAGATTCATATTAGAAAGTGTCCACTGGCTACTGTTTGTATGAGCAATCATGGGTTAATTAATTGATAAAAGTAATGCCCACTTTTTCTGGGCAATTTACAAAGTCCCATTTGTCACTGTCATGGAACATTCAAGCATCCTGAGCTAAGAGATGACTTCTTAGGCTCCAGAAAGCAAAGTAACCAAATTACAAAATACCAAATGCAGTTGTGAGAGGTTTATGAGCTCAAGTTTCCCCTTATCCCGAGATTCGAGCACTTGCCTTCCAACTTTCCCAGTTTACAACTACAGATTTTGCCCACCATACCCCCTGACGGCTTTGCTGGGTCTGCCTTTTCCCACTTGATGCTGCCATATAACCCTATTCGATCCCCCATATGAAGCGCAGGGCTGTGCGGGATCGTAGGGACATGAGCAGCTCCTAGCAGACGAAAAGAAAACGCCAGCACCCACTTTATTTGGCTGACACGACGATCCTGTACTAGCTGGTTCATTAAAGGGATGTTGCAAGATAGTGATTACAGGGAAAGTTCAGCTGGTTTCCCTTTGAAATACATAAAGGTGGTGTTCAGGTAATGGTTTTGAATGTTAGTCCTTTTGATGTCTGCAGGCGTTACACTTACACATCTGGAAGGCTGCACACCTAGCTATGAACAGACATCGCAGCTATGTTTCACAGCTGGCTTTACAAAAGATCAGCAGGATGCACATCACTTACAAATGCCACTCTTCTTTTTCTTTAGCTCGCTTGAAATTGTATGTTGTTAACTTGTTACTTGCTTTGGTGATTGTTTTATTCATTTTCTTTTTACTCACCTTCAAAGAATAAGCAATCTGGCCCCACAGACTTTGCCGTGTTGCCATAGGAATAGCCGGGGTCAGGGACCGGCATTTGTTCTTGGAAGCCAATTCAAGACCCACTGAGGAGCACGTGAAGGCTTTGCTACGGTGCCGAGTGCCCCCAGCTCACCATGAAAGAGCTGAGGATATCCTGCCAATCAAAGGAAACATGGTGGGGTCAGCTGGGACACAAATCTTACTAATTTCATTCTCTCTAGCCTCATATTTAATCACCTTTTACTTCTAGATTCAACTTCAGTCCGTATAAGCAGCGACAAAATGTCATTATCATTGAAAAACTGCTTTAGGGAAGCAACGTCTATGGAAAACTTCTTAGAGCAGCTCAAAAGCAGTATGCATGTTCTTATCCAGAAATGGGAGTAACCATCATCACTTCTTGAAAGACTTGGCAAAAAATGCCATTGCATTTGAGATACTGTTTGATTTACAGAGTTGGCCATGTCTTCCCAGGTAAGTGCTGTGTTGGTCATGCTGTCTGGTGCCAGCTACACATGAATTCATGCGTAACCTGGTGCCTGGTTACCACATGAATAAGCAGGTTTGGGGCTTTTAGATTGCTATGTTAAACATAAGTTTGCTACTTAGGACATAAGACCAAGGATTTTCCAAATTCACAGTTTCCCTGCTTTCCAGTTGGGTCTCATGTTGAGCTGTTTGAGTTAGGGATTGGACAAATCCAGAACCATGGTGTTTAACAACCTTCAAATATTTCGTTATAACTGGAAGAGTATGTCTGGACAAGCTTGCAAGGACATAAGCGTGGCTGGAATGAGTCAGATCAAAGATGAGTCTAGTCCAGGATCCTGCCAATTTGGTAGTGGTTGGCTGCAGATATCTACAGAACAAAAAGATAAAAAGGACCCTATAGAGTCATTCTTCCACCTCTGGCAATATTTGTCAGAGGCACTTTATGAGATGAAGGTCACAGTCTGGATCATTGTCCTCAACACCTTGTAATGGAGGTAACATTGTATTTGATGCACACTGATTACAGCTCTGGTATTTTCAGGGAATAGGAGTTCCAAGACATCCCTCTCATCCCATGGCAGCCTTGGGCAGGGGGGTTGTCCAAAATTACAGAGTTGAGGTGTAACTTTCTTCTGTAAAATCTTTGTGGTATCCTACTCACTCTTTTCTCTTCATCCTTGCGGCTGCTAATAATTTTTCATTATTGTTTCAAATCAGGTGTCCAGTGAAAATTATTTACTGATTTCTGGTTTTATTCCTCTTCCTTTGAGCCCTTTGGAAAGCAAGCATCACATTTGCTGTATTTCCTTCCTCTGATACTAAGCCTGGTGCAAGCAGTAAGTTTCGTACCCCAGTTAGTAGTTCAATGAGTCCATGTCTGAGCTCATTTAAATTCTGATACCCTGTGGTGAATAACACAGGTAAATATCCCGTGGTTAATTACCCTGTCGTATTTAGCCCAGGATAGAAATAGAAAGAAAACACAACGGACGGACACTTACACAATTAGAACAGTAATTATATAGAGCTTTTAGAGCAAACTGGCAAAACGTGTAGCAGCAATTCATCAGCTCATCTCTCTGTGGTACTCAGTTTGGTCTAAAACCTCCACCTAAATAATGCTTTTACTTCATCAGTGCCACCCATTGCATTTTTTTTTTTAAATAAACACAGAAATGAAGGAATTTCACATTTTATTCTCTAATTTCTAAAAAGTGCTGTATCTTAGACAAGACAGGTTTTCAAAGAGCCAGTTCCCATCCAAGTCCATCAGTCCTCCCTCCCCTTCTCCTCCCCAGGAACACATTCCTGCAAAACTTTAGCTGAAATCGCTTTGTTATTTTCAGCGTGCTCTGCCAGTTTGCAGCCCATGCCATGACACAGCATTCCTCCCGCTTTGTTTTGGCTGCTACAATTTCTAGCTGACATTTAGCAAAATTGCATTAATGCCTCCCTAAGACAAGACTCCTTGTTGAATGCGGTTGGCTGAAGTTGCAAGTTTTAGGCACAGGCATGAGTGGGGCGTGCAGTCATGAATCCCAAAAAGGAGTTCCCTCTTCCTTCGGGGTGTATGGCTTCTTTTGCCATGGAACTCGCCTTGGGCACCGGTTGCACCTCTGAGACAGCCAGAGAGAGCAAAACCATTCCTCCTTGGAGAACAGGGACTGCCATTTACCTTGGCATTTCGGGGGGCAGGCAGTGTGGAGAAGACTTTTCCAAACCGTATAAAGACCCTCGTCATGTACCTGTGCGAGGCTGAGCGCAGATTTTTTTGGACTGATTATTCTGGTATACATATCTGGGGGGACATGTTGCGTGTATTTCCTTTCCAGCATCTGATTTAGGGCTTGACTTCACTGAAGGCAGCAGAACCTTCCCTGCTCACTTCAGTAGACCTGAATCAGGGCTGCAATATAAAGTAGACTGCAACTATAAAGTATATAACTGTAAGCGTATGTTTCTTACTTAGTCAGTGCTGATACATCTTTAAATTAGCAGCAAATGCTCTTTTAAAACCATCACAGCAAAAGTTTCTCACAACAAGCCATCCACCCTGCCAAAGGAGGCAGCTTTTGCTAATAGAGGCTTATAGGTGTTAGCTGGATAGGTGAACTCAATAGTAAATGTTTGCTTTCTACTTAGTGAGTGGCTGTCATAGCCCTGCTAAGTAGCCAGAAACAAATTATGTGTGAAACCCAGCATCCCTCTCCCTCTCTCTCTTTCTCTCCTGTGATTGGTATTTGCTTATGCAGCCCAAGTCCTTCATTTAATTAACGGGAATATGCTTATTTTACAAATGATAACCTTGTAATCTCCTTAGCAGGAAAAAAAGGAAAATTTTTACCACAAGCTATTCTTTGGTGCACATCATTTTATTATCAACGTTGTTGAGGCCCTCTGTCTATTAGCAACTAAATTAGTCTTTCCGATTATTTCCATTAACTTACAAGTGGATTTTATTTACAGAAAGTAGATGGGAAAGCCACAAAAATATCCTGAAGCTGTGTGTCATTAAACAGACTTCTATAGTAGCTCAATTTTTTAAGTGGTTGTGTCAATTATAAAATTAATTAGCATTGACTGTTTTTAATATTTTCTTTAACAGAATAATTGAGTGGATTCTCTCTTAGTGTCGCCGTTTTGAACAAAGTTGTATACTATGCACTTCAGTGAAATTTCATAGATCCCCATGAAAGGTAAAAAATGAATAGATATTGATAGCTAGCAGAGGTATTTTTAAGTATGTATATCTATGTTTATATCTATACACACATTCAAAGAGCTGTGGCTGTTGTATTTTTTCGTGACCCTTCGGCACAGCGTATAAAGAACCCATACTGTTTCTGCCTTAAATGTGGATTTATGACCGTCAGTTCATGCACTCTTCCCTTTTATGAGGATTATATCCTTTAGTGCACTCCCACCACCAACATAAAGAAATATTTTTATTGATGGTCACATGTACAGGCAATTTTGTTAACGCGGCAAATCGTAAGGGTGAGTGCCCGACTGTGTCCCTGGAAATCAGTAGACATCTGTAAAACCAGTTGGGCTTTCCACAGAATCAAGAAGACAGCATATTTGATGCTCCTGTGAATAGAATCAGAACAAATTGGCAAGCAGATGCATATTTGCTCCCATATTTTTCTTAATTAACTTTTGGAGAATGTAAACAGTGAACAAATGCAAATTTATGCTGCATCGTCTTCCAAAAATCTAACAGATGGAAACCTCAGATTTATGTCACCAGAAATGAATGTAATCATTTTCTATCTGCAACTATGGTAGCCACAAGAAGACATAAAACTTTTTATTAAATGCATATATATTCCTTGTTTCTGCATCTGTTCCCCTTTCTGTAAGAGTCACAACAAGGTGATTACAGCTGAATATTTTTGTGACTATTAACCTATGTTTCAGTGTGGATCATTCGAGGACTGCGCTGGTAGCCTTATTTATTTTCTGTGATTGTTCTGCAGAAGAGCAAGAACATTTGTTTTAACACTGAGCTTTAAACTAATAATGTAGAATATGCTTCCAAGCACATGCATTCCCTCATTCTGCAAGGTCACTAATGCACACTTACCTGACTTGCAAGCAGAGAATACCAGAAGAGCCTTTTTCCACCAGTTAAAACCTGAAGAGGTATTTGTTGATTTTTCAGCCTTTATTCAGAAAATATTTTAACTACTCTATTTTTCTGTTCTTTGTTTTTCTCGGTACCTGTGACTACCAGTAAGCTGAGGCTGAAAGGGTCCAAATACGTCCTAAGGATACACATTCATTATTCTACTAAGGCCACCCAGGTATGCACAGGATAACTTTGTTTAGAAACATGGTAATTACAGTCAGATTTCTAGTGTCAACATTGCCATTTTGATATTTATTTGATAATAAAAAGTATAAAAGCCCCAGACTGAAATGAAATGTCTCAATTTTTAACCTCAGGAAGTATTTTGATAGACTTTCAATGCATTAACCATTGTGCTTGAATTTACTCTTTTATTCCATATTTTGGACTAAAATGTATTCCAAGATTTACTGAACAAGCTCTAGTCTAGTACAGCCTGAGGAACAATCATATGAAGTACCTCATTCCATGAAGTCACATTCTTTGTTATTTACTAATCATTAATCTGAAATATTAACTCCAGGACTTATTAGCAAAGGCATGAAATAAAATGGTATTTTATGGCTAGAATACCTATTCTATAATTTAAATTTGGTATATATCTATATTTTTTTTTAAATGAGCAAAATAAATAACAAAAATTAATTTAAAACAAATGACCATCTTGGATGTGACTGGTGTTACCAGAATAAAGATTTGTGGAAGATGCTAAATTTCTGAACTTCAAAGTCAAAGACTTTCAGTTTATCTTACTATGTAATTTCTTAGGTTTCCATTTATAGATCTGCCTTCAGCAGTGTTTCTGCGTTCAAATTCTTTAAAATACAATCACTATTTAACACAAAGCTATGTGTAGAGATGGCCATCTATATAGATATCGTTCTGCCTAAAATACACTTTGCTTTGATTATTCCATCAAGGCATACCTTCTTTGCACGGCGTAAGACTATCATAGTTCTATTTTTAACTTACATAGCTCTATAAATACATAAGTGCTTTTCCTTGACCATCCTAAGCATGCTAAAAAACCCTGCGCTGAATTGCCCACACTATGATTGCCAAAACAGATACGATCCAGTGAATCATATCTGATAACATATCAGGGAGCACAAAGGACCTGGTTCTTTATGCTTTTCCAGCTGGTAAACAGACACTTGATGGTCTAATTCTGCTTCCATTACAGTTTGTGGGTAACACACTTTACTCTTCAGATGAATGCATGTGTTGAACTTTTCGCCACAGCTAGGCCGTCACTTGCTGAAAGCCGGTTTGACTACCTCTGCAACCCTCAGACATTGGGAAGAGAAACTGCAAAGGACTGAGGGAAAGGAGATATGTGGGTTAAAATAAAATATAGGCGAGGGAGAAGTTCTGTGCTAACCTGAAAAGGAGCTTGAACTTCATGCAGAAGATGAAAACCAAGGGCAGACACCAACCAGAGCAGTAACAAAAAGTTTTAAAATAAACAAAGGTAGATTCAGACTAGATGTAAGGAAGAATTTTTTTTATGATGAGGGTGGTGAAACGCTGGAGCAGGTTGCCTGGAGACGTGGTGGATGCCCCATCCCTGGAAACATTCAAGGTCAGGTTGGATGGGATTCTGAGCAACCTGATCTGGTTGAAGATGCCATAGAATCATAGAATCATTTAGGTTGGAAAAGACCTTTAAGAGCATTGAATCCAACCGTTAACCTAGGACTGCCAAGTCCACCACTAAACCATGTCCCTAAGTGCCACATCTCCATGTCCTTTAAATACCTCCTGGGATGGCGACTCAACCCCATCCCTGGGCAGCCTGTTCCAATGCCCCTGCTCATTGCAGGAGGGTTGCACTAGGTGACCTTTAAAGGTCCCTTCCAACCCAAACCGTTCTGTGATTCTCTGAAAATAAACCCACCCTGACAAGGGCGTAGCGGATAGTCTGTGCATATTAACATCTGTGGGAACAAACCTGAGTCACAGGGTCGGATATAGACACGAGTCGCTCCCTTTTTGGCGGAGTTTGCATCACCGCTGTTCTGACCTGGGCCAGCCGCAGCAGGCAAGTCCAGGTACGTGCTTCGTTAAAGCTCGACTATCTTTGGCCTTAACATGATTAATAAGGTCTCTAGAATAAAATCTAACAAGAGATCTCAGGGAAAGGGAAAGAGTAGAAAAGGCGGCAGAGAAAGGGAGGGCGATTAGAAGTAATATAAGAAATGTAAGATAAAGGGAGTAGAAAATCAAAGCAGGAGTATGAGAAAGAGAAATGGCAAAACAAGAGGAAAAAGTGTCAAAATGGGAATGGCGTGGAAGAAGGAAGGGTGCTGGGTTGAATAGGGGGATGTTTCTGGGCAGAGGCAGCCTGCTGCATGCGAGGCTGGGAAGAGGAAGCTGCGCATGGGCAGGGCTGCCGGGGAAAGGCAGTGCCAGTCGCCCATCCCCAGCAGAGGAAGGTCAAAAACAAGGGAAAAAGCAACCGAGGTAATTTTCCTTAGGGGCTGTGGAAAAGCTATAATAAATAGCAGCCAAAGCGATGGCCGTTGGCAGGTCGGACCTGCCCAGTCACGCGGGCACGGCCGCTCCCGGTGTGAGCACCGCAGGAGACCCAAGGTCGTCGCACGGCAGTAACCTCCCGGCTGCAACGCTCGCACCCGGCGAAATCAGCCCCCTTATCTCAAACCTCATCCGAAGGAAAGGCACCGACGGAAAGACACCGTGGCTCCAGAGCGAGACCACACGGGTGAGATAGCAACCTAACCGCCCGGGTTAATGTGTAACGCCTCATGGGCGAGCTCCCGCTCGCAGTAGCATCAGGGCTTCTCGGAGCGGGATTCGGCATGGAAGGCGAGCGCCGGGAGATGTAACGTGCCCTTTCCCCACCAGGTAATCCGGAGGCACTCTGCTGGCTAGTGTTAGCTGGGAGGGAGAGGAGAGGGGTCCCAAGACCTGGCAGAGCGGTGGTCCTTAGCCTGGATGGCGCCCGGTGGAGGAGCTGAGGGTCTCCCCGGTCTTTCCTGGCTGGGGGGGCTGCCCTGCCGCAAGCCCAAGATGGGGCTTGCAATTGAGAAAAGGCTGTGGTGGTGCTGGGTTTCAGTGTTGGTGGCAGGCATGGGGAAGCACTGGAACAGCCTTGGCTTGGTGATGAAAGAGCCCTGTGGAGGCCATCCATCCCACCGCGCCGTTCAGCCGTGAGCCACTGCGAGCCGGCCTGGGGCAATTCCCACCCCGGACAGGGATCGGAGCAGAAGCCCAGTTACCACCTGGCCAAGTGCAAGAGCTTATAAAAGAGGTTTGTCCAACAAAAGCTCCAAAAATGCTCCTCACGGATGAGCTCTCAAGCTCGCCGAGCGGCTGTCAGTCAGAGGTGCACGGCTGGACATTTCTTGTGAACTTCTTTAACAAGGTCCCCACAAGGTTGGGGTCTCTCCCGTCTCTAATAGATGCTCATTCCGCAGGTGGTACTCCCTTTCTTCTCAGAAGCACCCTTAACTTCAATGACATTAAACAGCTGTATTGGCCCCAGCTAGCATTACAAACACTTTTCTTGAAGGCACTGGAAGCAAACAGATGTAGCTGTAGAGATAATGAAAAAGTATGTAAATAGTAGCTCCCCAGAAACCACAGAGTTTTACCAAGTGGCTTTGACACTTGCCAAATACCTTTAAGCTGATAAAGATCTGATTTGTACTTCAGAGGTAACCTGATTAGCAACCAATTTGTATCTGGAATATGTTAATTGGTACAAACATCACTAAATCACTTTCTTTAACCTATATGAAGTAGTGTGAATGAACGATAGTGAAGGTCAACACAGCCTGGGGAGTCATAGGGAATGAGTACTTCTGTATCTACCCACAATAAAATAGTACGATTACTAATAAAATGTAATTGCATGTACACACACAGAATTACACTAGAAGGTACCCAAGGTCAAACCAACACTCAGAATTTAAGAAAAAATGAATTAAACTTGCCCACGCAACTAAAATCTGGTCATGCACTGCCTTTGTTTGTCAGGAGTCCTGCCCCATTCAGTGCCCAGTACAGATGGTGCTCACTAAATGAGCACCCATTCCTAGTTTTATTTTGCTCAACCACAAGCTGTACGGCTTACTGATCCCGTGCTCTCGCAAACTCAGTATCTGTGTGTCTCACAAATTTTAATATATTAATGAATATATTTTGAACACTGTTTAATGACAACTTGGAGACAGGGAGCTAAAGCACAGAGATATTAGTATCAAAACAGTGCAGTAATGTGAACTGCCCAGGCTGAAAACTTCCTGGCATGATATTTCATAGTGCTTGGCATTACCCATCACTTATATCCACAACACAGCTGCAGCTGAGTTAAGTTTCTGGTGTTCACCATCTTCGCCACACTTCATGGCGTCATGTCGGGCATTCAGAAAGGAAGGGCTAGACCACTTGTTGCACCATGTTGCTGGCATCACAGGTTACCTGGCAGCAGAGGTAACACTAACATCTGATTCTCCAACATGACACTGAACTGTTTTCTTCTCAAAAACCTTCCATCCACTATATAATTTCTGCCTCTGTAACAAAGCATCTAGAGAACCTATTAACTACTGTCGTCTTCATTTTACTTGCTTCACTCCCAGTGTAGAACCCTTCAGGCTGCAGGTCCATTAGCAGCAGGGGACTTTGCTAAGAAATGGTTCTCAAAATTCAGTTTGTCTTTAGCATGGTCAAGACATATCTTCTAATATCATGCTCAAAAGGGATTGCACCATTTTTTGACATGCTTGCAAAAAGGAAAAAACAATCATCCTCGGTTTTCAGGAACATTTGTTTGAATTTTATAAATTTTTAAGTATCTATAAACAGTCTTAAAAATGAAAAAACAATCTGTTCTACAGACAGCACTAAACAGCTTCTTTTTAATGTATAATGAAATTTACGATATAAGAAATTGTCATTGGTTTATATTAAGTAATTGTCTGCCTTAAGTGACTGGCTGTAGACATTTCTTGGCGTGATATTAAACTAATTTTTTTAAGTAATCAATTTTCAAAACAAACAGTCAAATATTTCTTGTTTGAAGTCCATAAATCATGACTGGTGTACAGGAAACCAAAATTGTGCTGTGCCTCCCTTTTGCATGTTGTATTGCCTGAAAGCAGCCAGGTATTATGATTTTGCACTATCCCATCCATGTTTAGATTATTTGGTAGAATAAGAACTGGGGTGGTTTGGGTTTTTTTTTTCTTTAAGCTTCCGACTGGGTTTTCTACATTAAAAATCTGTTTCCATATGTGTTTGGCAAGCAACAATACTTTGTGTCATATAAAGGGAGCTGCAGCGTTTCAGGGAATTCCTTTTAACTTTCTTGCTGAAGTGCTCGCTAGCCTTTATCAAAAGACTCCTCATCCCTTAACAGACTCTCTTTAATTGGCCACTTGCATGGTCAGTTAACATACTGCGGTGGAAACCAAGTGGTAAAGTGTGAACAACCGAATCTGGCACTATAAACTCAGTGACCGCTCTGAAACCTGTGGCTATTTATATACAAGGCAGTGTTTTGTCATGCTGATTTTTATTAGCACAGATTAGATACAGACAACTTGGTAGATGTCACGGATGAGTCAGAAAATGTTAAGCTCGGACCATTTAAAACATGCAAGTCTGCAAACGAGCAATGGGGCTTGGAGCCTCATCTCTGTCCTTCCCCTGGCAAGCAGGGGCATGGCGCGGGGCCAGGCTGGCACTGCTCCTCTTCTCCTTATCCTACAGGACACGCTGGACATCATTCCATGGGGTGAAATGTGCCTGACTTATGGAAGAGGTTAATCCATCCTCAGGAAAGGTTTTCGGTAGTTCTGCGCAGAGAAATGTTTGGTAGAGGATGGGAGGAACACTGGGCATGCCCGGAGCATGGCAACGCTCTCAGGGATCTCAGAAATGTTGCGAGACGTGATGTACCAGAACCTTTTGGGGGGGGGCGGGTAAAATTAATTTTCACCTTTAATGCATTTTGTTTACTGCCTCCAAAGGCAACGTGAGGAAAGGTGGCTTAGCAATGAAGCAAAAAATGGGTGATGCCAGAGGAGGAACGTTTCTCTAGAGGTCTCTGTGACATCTCAGGCTGCTCTGTTTGCGGTGGCAACAGGCCCTTATATTTTTGTGCAGGTAGGACCACATATGCAGCACCAGTGCTCTAGGTGCTATGAACATGCAAAGCTACTACTCTGAAATTTCACCTTCCTAAGAGCCAAGTCTTAGGATTTATCTCCGATCTTAAAATCATAATTGGATATCTCCTCAAGGCTGAAACAAATTTTTACCCCGGCCATATTTTTTTGTTAAAATTTTGACAGTAATAAATTTACATTTGTTCTTTTTTACAAGTGTAGTAAACAAAAAAGTTAATTATGAACGATTATTATATATGTCTGCATGCCTATTTATTCCAGCTCTATTCATAGGAGCATTAAACACGCTGCAGCTATACTTGTACAGTTAAAAAAACCCCACCTGTGCTACGGATTTATAGAGCCTATGCAACTGTAGACAGAAATTGCTCTTACTCAGGGTGAGGGTAGTGGACATTCCCAGCCTTCTATTGCCTTCCCCTTCCCAGGAACAGGAAAAAGAGCATCACTCAGTGGAAAATGAAGTGGAGAAGTCTGTATCTTGGGGTTTGGCTTTCTATTTTGAATGGCCTTTACTTAGCTGGACAAACTCCCTTTGCCTTCAAGGTGTGTAAGATCAAACCTGAATATTGTCATTCCCGTTATGTATCGTTCCCTAATCCTAGGAAGGGGGTAAAGCTGAAAGTACAGAGATTTGACATAGTGTGCGCATGTGTGTACAAGCGCATATACATGAGTATTTATAAATAAAAGGTGTGCAAAAGAATCCTGCCATGAGGTGTGCTACAAAGCACTTCATATTTCTATACACTTTTATGGGTATAATCGCTAATTGTAAAAAGAGACAGTATCTCAAACCAAACAGGTAATCCTATCTCTTGCATTGATGTAGTCCTACTTCACAGAGAGCGAGCAAGCAGTACTCATTAAAGCCAAGAAAAAAGCAATCAGGTTTCATCTGTAACATTAACATCCAGCAACATAAACTCCAAAGCTGGTTTGTGTCTCTGATCATTGATATGAGATGCTGCACGAAAAGCTGCCGTTGTTAATAACCGCGCAAATAATACAAGTAAGAATACTAGCGTGTGGCAGATGCGAGCATGTGTATCTGTTACCGAGCTTGCGGAGCTGGGCTTTCCTGGACAATTTCCAACTTTGGCAGGGGGAACTTTAGCTGAGTAAGAAATCCAGGCTGTCATTCGTGAAGTAGCTGGCATAGGTGCAAAGATTCCCTGGCCTTTGGGAAAGTGAAATAGCATTTTTTTGTCTTTCATTGCAGGATGCATTCTCTTCTAAAGAGTTAAAATCAATACCAGGATGCCATACGTTGTAAACGTTTATCGTTTATTATGCAATTAAATGTGCACAGCACATACACCACAGTCTTGAACAGCACCTGTATAAAACTACAGACAGATTCTGGTAAATGGTGAAAGCTCATACCATGTAACATTGTTATCAAGGCTTTATCACAATATTTCAAAGTTACAACAACTACCTCTGAACATATCTTGTGTGAGGCCATCGGTTGTGGATTTCATGGAGTGAAAAGTGACAAAGAAGAACCATTCCCAGAGAAAATCTTTGTGATCTGATTTTGCTATCTGGGACAAAATCATCAGTTGTCAGAGGTAGTGGTGATAATTACACAATGACTACTCACATATAGAAAACATAGAAAGTACAGAAATCCCCCAAATTACAGGAAAAAAAAATCCTTAGGCATGACATTTCCTAGGCGCTCTCTCTTGATTTCACTTCCTTTTTCTAAATTGTTATTTTTGCTTTGACAGCAGCTGGCTTAAGATCTGGTCCTGGTCTGCTCTGGTCTTACTGAACTTTGGTGAGTAGATTTTGTCTTCAAGGTCATGTGTAAGTAGAGGATACAGGCAAGTCTATACCATTACAAAGGAACAAAGGCTTTTGCGTAGGAATGTAAAGAGAAAAAAAAAAGCTGAACTCAGATTTGCATGTAGTCAGAAATAACTAGTTTAGATTGGAAGATGATCTGTAAACATCCTCTAAAGTCATGAAACATTGTGGTTAGTCCTGTTTACCACTTAACATACTGATGCCCCAAAGATGATGTATCTTTTAAAGAAAAGAAAGAAAGAAAAAAAGGACAAATGGATCCTTTTAGTGATTCCCCCATAATCAAACCTGTCTTTTCCTTCATCACATAGAGACATGAGTTACACTTGCAAAATATATAAAGAAAAATATAGGGTTACTTGATGACGATATAGTACTGCAGCCTGACAGCTGTCTGCAAATATTTTCACCATGATTATCCTTACTAAAAGTAAACCACTGGGTAAAGATAGCTCAAACGTGACAAGGCTCAAATAGGATGCAACCAACTCTATCCTGAATACTTTTGGCTACATATGGAAAAAAAGAGAGATTTGGGATTACGATTATTCCCCCAGGCCCTCCTCCAGAACTGTAAGACCAAGCAGAAAAGTGTGTACCTTCCTTCCATGCAGATTTTGTTAGGAGACTGGCATTGAGAGTTAGTGAGGTAGAAATTAATCAACTTTGTCAGGGAATGAGACAGAAAAAAAGCAGCATATTTCTCCTTCCAAATACTGCACCAAAAATAATAAATAGTACAAAACAACCTCAATTCCTTGTAATCAATGTAAATTCTCTCTGTGGAGCTTGTGTTTTCTACAAACCTGCAAATGGTTTTGCCTTTTAAAAACTTAGGACTATTGTAGAGTTTCACAAACTTTGAAAAACGAATGTAGTCTCCAAATGCGAAAGGGAATTTGACTTGAATAAGATATAATTTGTTCACGGTAGAGTGTTTTACAGTGCGCTCGTTGGGGGAGGGACACTTTTTTTTTTAGCCTAATGCCAAGAAATTGTATCAAATATAAACTTCCATTAAGGGCCACAAGAGATCGTACGCTGCTGTTTATCTAAATAGAAAAAAAACCCAACCCAACGCTGCTGAGTTTATATAGGTGTTTAAGCCTCTCTACCGCCTGGCAGCTCTAAGAAGACTGACTGCAGGAAAGTTCAAAGTTCAGCACTGGCAGATCTAAAAACAGATTTGTGGGGTAGCTCTTCAGCACCGCGCTTTCTGTACCGAGGTAAACCGATACTGTTCCAATTAAATAGCAACGCCGCACAAAGGAGGTCAGGCATTGTGTGTGGCTCCGCGCTGTCATCCCACCCAGGCACCTCCGCCACCGCTCCTTCTCGGAGGCCAAGAGCTTCTTTGGGAGTCACGGGGGGGTTGGAAAACACTCAGGGGAGAATAAAGCCACCATAACAAACAAACACACACATGTACAACGATAGACACAATACAAGACTCAAACAGTGCAAAACATTGTAGTGTAGGAATTGAATTTCACCTGGTTGAGGACACAGAGTAGCAGCACACTTGCGATAACTTAGAAATGAATTAAATAACCACAAAGCAGAAGTCTTCTACTGTTGCACCATGAAATGAAATACCTTGGGTTGGAGGTTTGTTTTGTTTTCAGAAATTAAAAAAAAATCAGGACTATAAATAAATTTTGTGGCAATATATACAGATTTAAATAATTAACTTAAATATCTTACACCTACTCTTGCATAAAACTCTCCAGTAAAAGTGCACCATGTTTCCTTTCCCCAAACATGTTCTGCGTCTTCCCCTGTGCTGAGGTAGGTCTGAAGGGAGATGTCTCAGATTCTAGGAAGAAAATGTGTCACTGTCATTGTGGGAGATACTTTATTGCCTTTCTTTGTTCTTCCATTTTTGCTCAGGGCTATGTACATCCCGGGATAAATCCTGGATTCATAAGCATTGTAGTTGTTTGGCAGGAGAATCTCTTTGAATTTGCACTCGTCATTGAAATGGGTCTGAAATGAAAAGGAAAGAATAAGAGGGAAGGAATTTTAAACATCAGGTGTGGAAATATTCTTGCTACCAGGTGTAGAAGGTGTGCTGCGGGGAAATGCGCAGCTGACACCCCCCCCCAGTAATCTTTTGAAGTGGTCATCCAAACGAAGCTTCAAACAGGACTCAGGAGTCAGAGGATCATTAAAGATGCTGTGTCCAGGCCAGGCATGTACACCTAAAGGTGGGAAGGACACCTGTAGCTATGTCTGCACTCTTGAGGGAGAGGGGCACATTTTAACAGAGCTGCAGCGGGGTAAGGCCCAAGCCCAATTCTGCTGCCCTCCTCATCTAATTGCTCAGTGGTTGTCCTACCAGCAATAAATGGCCTGAGAGGCTTCAGAAAAATCTGAATGCTGGCACTTTCTCATGTCGCTTGAGGAGAAAGAGGCGTTTTAAAGACACTCAGTGTGGACAGTATTTTCTGCTTCTTTAGTTTTAAAATCGAAGGAGGGTTTTGGATAACTTATGTTAACGGATCAGGAAAACAGAGCTGACAAAAGGCACCCTTCCAGTGAAGAGGCTCCATTTGCAAGGAAGTACAAACAGGGCCAGGTGTCACAAGTGTGTTATCTAGAGAGTAACAAATGAACTCATCTCTTATTATTGGGCAAAATGTAGGGGTTTGTAAGAGAGGTCTCAGCCTGCCAAGCTGAACAGTGCACTGTGAATTACTTTATCCAGAACAACAAAGCAGCGGTCTTCCTAAGAAAGGATGCAAAGGGAGCACTTGCACTTTGGTAACTGATTCTGCCTGGCTTTTATGTAAGTCAAAATCCTCTGTAACAGGACTGATGCCCTGGAAAAGAATTCTGGATGCTTCATGTCTTCACATGAAAATGCCCTAGTTAACTTTGATGTACTTTGGCTCTTCCTCAGCCCAAGTTTCTTCAAAGAGTACTTGAGAAACTTGAAATAGAAAAGCCATGGGTAAGGCAGGAGACCCAGGAACATGGATTTGAAATGATGCTGATCACAGTAACTTATATGGAGGTGAACTCAAAAACAGGAGGACAGCTCAACATGGGCAAAGACATGCACTGTTATTGTCTACCTCAAGTATATTTTATAAGATGCCTCTATCTTTTCCAAAGATTCAATGTGAAAAAAAAGATCTGTGTTGTCTCCTAATTGATCTGCTTTCTTACAAATAGAAGTCCAAATCCTGAGGGTGCTGAACTGTCATGGTAACAGAGTCTCCCATCAAGAGCATTAACAGAGAGTGATCAATAGGTATGTGACAGGCACTGATTGGTCACATCATAAAGGGTCATTTGCGGGGGGCCTGGCTGATCACAAGTTCAAGTGCCTGCTAAGAGATGGAGTGAGTGAATGCCTTACCTGCTTAAGGCTGATTGTACTTAAATACAAGAAAGATATGGGCTGAGGCTAGCTTGAGGTCTTGCTACACACGTGACTACTCTGTTGATCTATGTGGTAGGCGAGATGGGTAGCCATGGTTGGGTGACTACAGGTTTTGTGGGGGAACCAAGGAAGTGTAATGAAAAAGATTGGGTTTTACTTCAAAAGCTCAGTAAGCAGCATACGTAGGCAGGACACTTTCTGTTGGTAAGGCAGCAAGGGCTGCTCTGTGTTGCCTGACCCAGGAGGGGCAAGGATGGGGCTTGGGCAGCATCTAGCATCATGCACAACTCTCACCCCAGCTGACCATGGTCCCCTCCCCAGGCACACATTCAGTGGCTACTTACAGATCCATAGAGTTTGCCTTTGCTATTCATGGCCACGAAGAGTCCACTTCTAACACCAAATATGCTCACCACTCCTCTTTCCACCGGGGAGATTTCCAGCAGACCTACAGAGGAGACACAGGAATCAGGGGGACAAAGGGCCATGCCCTGAAGGAGCGTGTAGTGTCAGTGCTGCGCTCACCCAAAGGCTCCCATCCCATGTGGTGTGGATCCCCATGCCCCAGCCCTGCTGTGGGTGGCCACAGAACCCAGCCTCGCGCTCCACGTGCTGCCCCATGCCCCATGCTGGGACCTCGCTTCTTTTAGCTAAGTATCTATTTTTACTTTGCCCCCAGGCATCCTCCTGTGTAGATGAGGTTAAAATAAGCCAGAGTGTGCTTGAGGCGAATGAAACATTTGTCATCACGCAGCTTATATCCCCCCTCCAGGATCTTATTGTTTCAGTTGGATATCAGAGTCATGGGGCCACGGGGTTAAGTCCCCAGCAGATGCTTTTCAAGTTTGGGGGAGAGCCGGGCTCTCCCCGGCCCCTGCTCAGAGTGGGCGGCCCACGGGACTGCGGACCCTCCAGATGTTGAGGCAACCCCGACACCTGATGCCTGCCGGCGGCAAGGGGACAGTACGGCGCTGAGCGGTGCCGATGGGCTCCGCCGGAGCGGCCGATGAGCTCCGCCGCCGCCCCTCTACCCGGGGCTCCCGCCGCCCTCGCGGGAGCCGAGGCGGGCAACACCGCGGTGCCGTGGGCGGGCGGACTTTTTAGGGGAGATAGAGGTCTGCCGTGCACCCACCCTCCCTTTGGCGCATACCGCTCTCCGGGGCAGGTGAGTCGCTCCGCACCCGCGGAACCGCCCCCCAGGGCGGTTCCGCGGGTGCGGAGCGGCTCCCCTGCCCCACCGCGGGGGTCGTGGCCGGCTTACTGTATCGATTCTCGCTGTGGATCCCGTCGATTCGGCCGTCGGGCAGGACCTGGATGTGGAAACCGATGCCCACGTTGCAGTAGAGGCGCCGCAACCGTTTGATCCCCAGGAGGTAGTCGCCGTCGCGGGCGGCATCGCGGCGCTCGGCCGGGAGGCGAGCGACGGAGCGGGCGAAAAGAGCCGCGTCCCAGCGGCGCTGGCGGGGTCCGGCGGGGAGGCGACCCGGGGGGGGCCGGCCGCGGACCGCCCCCGGCCAGAGTAACCCCAGGAACAGCGCCGGTAGCAACGCCGCGGGGAGAGGCATCCCGGCTAAGGGAGCGTAGCCACGGGCCGGTGGCCGGTCGTTCCGAAAATACGCTCGCCCCTCCAGCTCCCACTTTATACTGAGGTCAAAGGGAGGTGGGGGGGGGGGGGGGAGAAAAAAAAGAGAACCAACAAAAAAAACCCAAAACAGAACAAAAAAAAAAAAAACAACAAAAAACAACCCCAAAAGCGAGGCGGGGGGGAGGGAGGGAGCCCCGCTCTCAGTCCTCCGAGGATCTGTGGTTTCCCTGGGGTGGCTGCATGGAGAGGAAATCCCGGGAGCAAGAGCTTCTGAACTTGATCTCAACTCCAGGAGTCTTGTCTGAAGTGCTGATCTTCTTCTATAGCTGCTCAGCCATAGCGCTTTAGCCCTAGCCACGATATTTATATATCCATGTGCGTTGGTACCTATTACATCACCACCTACTGCTGTCTGCTGCAGCCCTCCGGTTTAGCTGAAAGTCAAATTATCACCCCTAGATGCTTAACAACTCCGAAGCGTCTTGAAAGGAAAGGGTGAGCAGCACCGGTGCTAAACAAGAGGGACAGCACACACTTTTAAAAAGAAAAGGTCATACTTTGCGTCCATCACAGCAGCTTCCTTCTCTCTCTTCTTTTCCTTTCTTTTCCTTTCCTTCCTTTCTCTCTCTCTTTCTTCTTTCTCTCTCTCCCTCTCCTTCCTTCTTTTTCTTTTTTCTTCTTTCTTCCTTCCTTTCTCTCTCTTCTTTCTCTCTCTCCCTCTCCTTCCTTCTTTTTCTTTTTTCTTCTTTCTTCCTTCCTTCCCTCCTTTCTCTCTCTCTCTCCTTCTTTCTTCTTTTCTCTTTCTTTCTCTTTTCTTTCTGTTTTTGTCTTTCGTAAGTGCTTACAAATGCTAATGCAGGACACAAAAATCAAAGAATGCCTAGCACACTTTCCCCCAACACAATGTATGACTTTGTGGAAATCTGTGGAATTTCGGCTTTTGCTGTATCCAAGCGACATGGTTTACAGTTTGCTGGATGCAGAAAAATTCCCTTCATTAAAAGCCAAAATAGTTGTTGCATGGGAGGTTTAAGAAATGAAAATTGAAAGAACTTGAAAAAAAAAATGACAAAGGAAAGGGCCAAGGCTTTAATAAAGAGGAAAACATTTAAAGAGGCAGCATGTGCTCAAAAGCGGTAATAAAGTTTTTGATTCTAAATATTCCTTTAAGAAATCAGAAAGCATAGCATTGCTCTGGAGTACAAGACATGTGGAACTCCCTCTTGGTCACTGTACTGATAGGGGCTGTAGTGACACAAGTTTATTCCTGAGCTTTAGAGGCTGCCCATACATGCAAGTATTGCTGTGCTTTTTAATGGTGTGATTATTTTCTAATCTTGACTATGCGTACACATACTTAGATGTTGCTGTTGTGTCTTAATGATGCCATTGTTCCTAGGTAATTACTTCATTTGGTTTAAGTTCGTGAAAATGAAGCTCAGTATTTAAAATTAGGAGAAGTTTTGACCCCATCGGTCTAGAATTACTTTGTTTAGAGCAAATCCCGTATGTTTTGTCACCTCCCTTAGCTTAAGCCTGAGCCCTCAACAGGTTTTCAGAACCAACAGGTGAGGAGACTTTAGGACAATTTTGGAAGGTCCTGAATTAATACGAAAGTGTGTGTTGCAGGGGGGAGTGGTTTGTGACTCAAGTCCTTTATAGCCCGAGGACAGTTTAGTCTTTCACGCCAGTAAAGCTCTCCTGCTGTTCCAGCAAAGGATGCGAGAGAAAAGAGAATTGCCCCAAGCCAGATGACAGCTCACCTAGGTGCGAAAATCTCTGACCTTCGCTAAACCTAAGCAAACTTAGATGATGTGCTTTTATTTCTTCTTGTGAGGTGCATATACACAGTGTGTGTGTGTGTGTGTCTTTCTCCTACCACACCTCTCAGGATGGAAAAGAGACTGCTGCTGTTTTGTGGGTGATTGCAATCTGGTGCTACAGAAGTAAAAGACTCCTAGGTGTGGTTTTGTCTGTGTTGAACAAGTCAATTTCTGTGTGTGTGTTTAAAGACAGCAGAATTTAGATATTTTTTTTTTCTGTGGAGGTTTACAGGTCGGTAAATCCATTGAGGTCAAATGCACAGACTTTACTATATTTCTGTTTGCATCGGGTCCATCCAGACCCCTCTTACAACCGGAGAAGCCCAGCAGCTCAGTTCTAGATGAAAGGGCTGTGCATCAGGCAAAGCCCAGCTGCTCACAGGTTTGGAAATTGCCCTGCTCTGCCAGGGCTGTGCTGGACACCCGCTCCTTCCCCAGGGTCCTTAGAACAGCGTGATCCCACCTCACTTCAAAATCCAAATTATTTGCTGTTAGCAAACAGCAGTGGATGAATTTGGGATTAAATTTTTTTATCCTCTGAAGGATAAGGCCAAGGATAACTTCTGCCAGCATAGTTAACCAGCAGCTTCCCTCCTGCAGCAGAAGTTCAGTCTAATGCCCACAGCTAATGGGTCAGGGCCAGGTCTGCTTGGCCTTACTGCCACTGACAGCGATTGTCCCAGACCCAAAAAACCACGACCTCTGAGGCCTTAGTCCCGTGAATGTGAAAGCATGTTAAAACTCAGAGCAGGGGATGTGCACTGGAGGCTTAGCGAGCTGTGGTACCTTCATTCCTTGGGGATGTATGGAAATGGGTCCTAAAATGCCCTGTTAGCCTCTGTTTGCATAAGTTTGCAAGATCAAGTCCTAAGTGATTACACAGAGCATCCAGGACATCAAATTACATTGCCACAATATCACTGATGAATAAGGGATGCTTCTACAAGTTCATTCTTAAACTTGTTACAGAATTAGATGGCACTTTTCCCATAAAGGCTTCAAATGAAGCTTTCTGAGAGGAAAAGCAACAAGTTTTCAGCTAAGAATGAAACTATGAGGTTCGGGTTTGCTTTCCAATGTTATATATTCATGTGTGTGTGAGCTTGTGCACAGTCTACCCATGAAACGCTAGTCCTGATGCTTCAAAGCCCTCCGATCGCCAACTTGTTCATACCTGTGAAAAATCCATAGGGATGAAAGGAAAGCAGAACTGCAGCATTTCCAGTTTGCACCAGGTGTAAATGACAGGTGGAAGCTGCTGACCTTCGGGGTCTTTATGCTGCAACACGGACATTTCCACTTGGAAATTATTGTCGCAGGAAACCATTAAAGCAGCATATTCCCTTTGGAAGCCGTGAAATCTCACCAGCAAGGCTCTCCAACATGCCATCAGCTTTCACACAGCGGAGGGGAGCTGGGCGTCTCCAGATCATCCCATAAATAATTCTTCTGAATCTTCCATATCATACCACGCTCCACTGCTGTGTATCCCCTACGCCTGGTGTCACACACTCTTTCACAGTAATAATTTAAATATTAAAACAGGTAAAATGTCTTCATCTTTGTATTGGCTCTGTTCCCTAAGAAGCATATGGGGATGTCACAGTTCAGACAGCTCTGCTTTCCAAATTCCTCTAGGCTTAAAGTATAAAGAAGAAGAAAGGATTCACAGAATTCAGGTCCACACCAAGGCTCGAGCCCCATATCATGTATTCTGAAAGAAAAAGGGAAAAGAAGGAATCTGGAATATCTTTACAACCTTTATGGAAATTATTCTGTAATTGCACTGGCACACCAGTCACCCGAACTTGGCTCTGTGTCTATATCTCCAAAGGGGTCTAGGTCCACAATTTAAAAATCAATTTACATATTTATTAACCCCAGTAAATAGATGTAAATGACCCTGAAAGATATTGCTCATGAGCTTTTTTGCTGAAGGCAAATATTGTACTGAGATCCTTTGATCTGGAAGGATGGGGAGTGGACTCGAAGGGGCACGGAGAAGTATATTGTTAGGAAAAAATCCCTTTCACCATGTTTGCATGCTATGAAGACATGGTAAAAAAGCAAGCCCGTACCCCAGCTCCCCCTTTGCGTACGCCCCTTTTAATTATGATTATTTTGGAAGACAACTACCCAGTGATCTGCAGAAGGGACTCGCCTGAGAAAGCTTTCTCACGTTCACGTCTGGCTGCCTCTCTGTGTGAGCAGGGGCAGTGGTCCCGGGAGAGGAGGCAGGCTGGAATGCAGCGCGGTGCTGGGGGCCCAAGCCCCGAATGGCCGGGGTCGCTGGGAGACCTTCGCCATCCAGGCCTCTGCTGCCTGCATAACACGCATACCCACACACAAGCTAGCGAGTCATATGCACTCTTTTTTTTTTTTTTTCTCTCTCTGTTTGCAGCTGGTCTATTTGATCTCTGTGTGCCTGGGCTGTTTGCTGTTGTGAGCATCTTGCCATGATCAAAACCTTATTATCTCGAGTGATGTTGTAGTGTTATATATTGGAAAAGGGCAGTGGAGTATAGCAGCGGGGAGCTACAATACTGGGCAGCTAACAAAGGCACCAATAACGTCTCTCCAGTGTATTTGGATTGACTCAGTGAGAGGACTGAACATCACTTTGCTTGTGATGGGTATGGACTTTTTCAACAGCTACTCCCTCTGCTGCTGGTGAGCTTGCACAGTCGTACATCTCTGTGTATCTGTATAAAGCAGAGATCAGAGACTGTATCCATCTGTGTGGGTCCCGTAGAGTTTCAGCAGCTTAGATGTTGCAATTCACATTTCTAGTTTGTGACCGTGCTACTCGTATACACCCACTGCTGCAGGGATGGGCACCAAGGAACTCCGACTGGAAGATCAAGCCACAGACGTTTGACTTTGTGAACTACATTCAGTGTCTCAGCAGCCTTTTTCTCAGCTTCTGTGCTTGATTTATTTGCTTTATCGCTGTTGAGGTTGCTGTTCCAGCAACATCAGCTCAAAGGTGTGAGGTGGTGGTGTGGTGGTAGCGACCCTCTGGGAGACCCAAGGCCATTAGTCAAGCAACTTGATGTGGTCATGGCAAGATATTTCCTTGTCCTGCTGGTCCTTGACACTGACTGATGTATGAACAGCTCTCAGGTGAAGAAATACATCCAGACAACCTATTATACCCTCTGCTTCTCACCCTGTTTCTGTGGGCCACAACTTTACTCCACACTTTTCTTTCACTATATATTCCCCACAACAAAAATTCCCAACCCTACTGTCACTACTGCTCCATATTTCCAGCAGTTCTCTTTGCTCCAGTGGCTTTTGCTCTGTTATCAGCTCTATTTGCTGCACGTGCTTCCTGTGGTCCTCTACCCTCTCCTTTTTCTGTAGCTGTTCTACTCTCTTCTCCATCCTTAGGACAAGGTGACAGGCTTACAGAAACAAATGCCCTTCACGGAAGTTACCTTCATGGTAAAGGATGACTACACACCACCCTGACCTTAACCGCAGGGCTGAAGGATGTGTCCTACCTGGTGAATCTTCTGCAGTCACCTTTATGGTGGTGCTACTTATGGGAATATGTGAACTATGGCTGGCATGAAAATGAGCTTTGGGGAGCGACGTCATGAGAACCAGCGAAGGGAGGAATTCTTAGCAGCCTTAAGTGGGATTTCTCTCTGATGTTGTGATTAGTGTCAGTTCCTAAGCCTGAGATGCTTTTCTGTGGGGTGGTGGGATGAGTGAAGAACACGGAGGATCTGAGGACTCCTCAAGAGTATCATTGGAGTTTATACTATCGAAGAGCAGGACTCAGTGGGATGGGACAATGGAAATGTCGTGGGAAGTCATCAGTCAAACCAGGTCATTTTTGAGGGCAATCATGTCTCAGGGTCTTGTCATAGCCTCACAGCTCTCATCCTCATGAAGTTTAACCAAAGTTTGGAAGGAAAGTCTGCTAAGAACCTAGATGGAGAAATCCAGTTATTAATGTAGGTCTTTTTTAGAAAACTTTGTTCCCAGCCAGGCTCACTCTTATGCTAAAACTGACATGCTTATACTTTCATATTCATTGCTGACATTTCTGCATAGGCTGTTTAGTTCTTCCTTGTCCTGTATTCTTTTTACCTGTTGAAACTATAAACACTTTAAAACTAAAAATACACAGTTTTTTCCTTTTGTCAGATTATGGCACACATACTTTTGCTGATACATTACTTGACACTCTGCCAAACAAAACTGGTGAAAGGAAACATAATAAAAAACGAGTTTTGAGAATCAGGGTAAGTGTTTGTTAAGCTTATTTTTATTATTATTATTGTGGGAAATAGTAGCTTAAGCTAACTTTTTGTGTGAGAATGTTTTAGCTGACTTTGAATGGAGCATAATTGGTTTACATGAGTCTGTTCAACATGTGGCTGCTCTTGTATGAATCATTTTTTACCGGTGGCTAATGTGAAAAAAACTGGCTGTTGTAAGCAAATGACGTGTATTGCTGAATTTTAAAACTTCCCAGCAAAGCACCACTTAAAATCTGTCAGAACATATATGGACATAGCTGTACAATTCATAACCTCTCTGAGCATGTAGGAGACTAGCTTTTCCAGTTGACCTTTAGTGTCACAACCATGAAACAAACGGGATGTGTCTTTTCCTTATTTACTCTTGGACTTTTGGTGGTACTCATCACTGCAAGGGCCGAGTCCTCTGAGGAGGTAGTGGCCGTATCCTCAGAACACCTCCATGAGCTGGGTGTTGCTATCCTCCTTCCCAGCCCGTTGCTGTCTGTGGCAGAGGGGTGGCCAGGCTGCCGTCAGATGAGATGCCTTCGCATACGTCTAGGGTAGCAGAGGGGGAATCGAGATCAGAGAGGTTGTGGAAGCTCTGTGTGATCTGTCTGGGTTGATGAACAACTGTGGTAGAGGTTCTCAAAGCCTGGTCTAGGCAAGTTGCTTTCCCAACATGGCACAGAGTGCAGAAAAACTACGATGCTGACTTTGACCCCCAAGGATGGAACAGCTTCACAGGTCCTGCAGGACCACGGCACTCACCTGCACCAGGAGACACAGCTGGGCTCCTTGGATTTTGGACAAGCTCTGCACCTTATGGGCTGCATGGAGTGGGGGCCGGTACACAGAGACCCCAAAACCTCTTCAAATACTCTTCTTTCCTAATAGCCACCAGTGGCAATGCAAAAACTTTATCTTGCACACAAAAGGCCCTGAAAACGGTTATAAACCCACAGTTTAACAGACAGCTCACTCAGCCAAGTACCAAGTTCAGCACTACCTTACTCCTGATGAAGTCAGCCAGAAACAACTGTAGGGTTTGCTGGGCGAGTTTTCAAAAAGTAAACTGCAAGCCTCAAAGTATACACAGATAACAGCTCTAGAGCTTGAAGACTAACCAGCATGGAGGTTACTCATCAAATGCTGTGTTGCTTGAAAGTAGTGACAGCAGTAATATATTAGGTAAAATGTAATTTCTTCTCCTTCAAGGCGTTTGGAAAGAAAAGCTAAGAAGCCAGATATATAGCCAAGAAGCATATTGCAGAAGTGTCTAAAACAGGTTATCTGTTAACAGACGTGTCAGTCATCTGTCATCAGACACGTCTAGAAGATTTGTCTTAGGTTTTGGCACATTCATTATTCACTCTCTTTATGCTGTTTAATAACAGGCCTTATAGATTACAACAGGACCCAGTTCTCACTCCAAGTTTGAATCACACAAGATATAAGTAAATAAATTTTGGATGAATGGTCCTTGCCCAGAAAAATCCCCTTGACATCAAGAAATCTGCAGAGGTGGCATACTGCATTGCTCGATTTTTAACTTCATCATTTAATTCCTCTTGCCATTCAAGGCCCAGAACAACTTCATTCTAGTCAACCATTTTAATATTACCTCTGTTTCCGCCCCATCTTTCTCACTTCACTAATAAAGCTATGACAGCTACAGTGACATCAGCATTGCAGGAACTAATACATGCAGGTTAAAAAAAAACAGGCAAAAGAAAAAGAGAGAGACTGCTTATCTCCTTTTGGATGATTCCTGGTACTACTCTACGAGTACATTTCTTGCAAGGTCTGACTTTTGTTCCTGCAAATGAAAGAAGGAACAGGACTGGACTCCAAGTCAGTTTGTTCAATGAAGCCACACAGTCTCCTTAGCTCTCAGCAATGAACATTGTTCATGATTTTTCTTCTATTTCAAAGCATGTTTATGTTTGGACCAAGAGAATGTACTGTTTCCATGCTGCTAATGTGCTCTGCAGGCAGAGATCCACAGGAAATTAGCTTAGATACTTACCTTGCTTAGGAGTGCTTTTTGTTTTTAAGATGTAGAATGAGTTAAATGCAAACTTGAAATGACCATTTTAAAGACTGTCTTGAGAAAGAAACAGTGTTAAACCAGGCAGAAAACAACAGAATGAAGAATTTCGTATTCTTAGTGGTTTCCCAAAACTAACCCACGATTCCCTCCATCAGTGGATTGGAAGCCACTTGGAACTAAGCCAAGACTCCTTCCTGAATATATATGTCCTGCAAATGTTGAATGTAATAGTGTGGTCATCTAAAACCTGTTAGCTATCACATGCAAGCAGAACATGTCCCACAGCTCCAACATTTTCACTTTCCTACTACCCAACTGGAATAACAAGTAAACTATTGCATGAAAGACACTGAGCTAAACTCTATTCTCACTCATTTCCGTGTAACTTCCTGAGATAATGGGATAAAACAAAAGAACCTGAGCCTACAGAAAGTCCAATCTCTACCAGAGATACTCTTTTTATGTTCAGAGCACACCCGTACAGAATGATTATTTTGATATGAACCTCCATGTACATTATTATTGATATGAATGGGAACGGAGGATGTACACGCGAGCTGTTGGAATCAGGACAGCGGGATGGGAACGACACATAACGAAGGGAAAACTCCCTGCCCAGGGAATTCAGACAGTGCTGTGCAGTCACTGCTATGCTATTTGCCACATGCTATATACAGTCATGAAATATTCCACTCAGTCAGAGACATGGCCAGAAAAAGCCCTACGAACCCCAAAGTCTTACAGTCTTATAATAACCACTGAAGCACGCCCTCCTCCACAAAAGGAGCACAGCAAAGCTCCTGTTGACCCGCATGGGACAAGCTGTATGCAATTCATTCCAGTATGTAAAGAACCAGGCAAAATCAGAAAGGCTGGTTTCAGTACATCCATGACCATTTAGCATTGCTCTGGAACTACGAAGCAAACATTTTTGGCTACCTTAATAAAGCTTCATAAACATGGAATGAGGTATTAAAAAGTTATCTGGAGTTTTCAGAATATCCATTTATTTCAGTGGAAAACTGAATGTGGGTACCAGCATTTGGGCGAAAAAGGATTCTGTCATTAAAAAAAATCCTTTCAAAATTAATCTGCCGTCTTCTCCCCCCTCCTTCCACCTTTTAATTTGTAAATTTATATTCCTGAGAGTTGTTGGACCTGCATACTAGGAGGTTACTTGTCACTTGAAGTTCAAATATAGGATCTCAGAAAAATAAGCAGCATTGGAGCCTTTGTGAGTGCTGCTTGGATCAGAAGACAAAGGAACATAATGACAATACAATAGTCCTTACTGTAAAATGCCATTCCTATTGTCTACAACACTGTACATATTATTATTATCATTCCCATTATTTTTCTGGAAAAAAAAAATCAGTCTAAGACTTCAGTTACAATCAAACCACAAACAGGACAAAACAGCAAACACAATAAGCTGCTGACAGACTTGTCTTCCAAAATACTCAGGCAGCTGCTAGTTTTCAATAGTGTTTCTATATGCTGTAATTACAAATTACTGCAGACGGGTCATTTTCATTTAGTCTTTATCGGCCAACACCAGTATAGCAACCTGGATGAATGGTACCTATCTCTTTGTGTAGTGGTTTTAAGAAGAGGATGGGGCAGGTCATCTCTTGTCCCACACAAGAGGGATGGCTGCAGAAGGAGGGGAGCTGAAGCTGGTCAAGACGTTATGCCAGGACCACCGGGAACTAGAGCACCGTGTCGAAGAAACCAGAGCCACCATTGGAGAGGTCGGGCCAGTCCTGAAGATTCTGTCAACCGAGGGAGCCCAGGGAAAGGGGGCATTTGTTGGTGCTGACCCTACCTTAACGCTAAGAGGGTAGATGGAAAGCCTGGCTCAGGAGCCTTTTCCATGGAGTGCTGGACTGTGGCCCCAGTAAAAAAGTCCCACCGGCTGGGGACTGGAAGGTATCAGAGGGACTGAGAGCTGGGAAGACCTCAAAGCTACCCTGTTTGTTTGCCTGGAAGTCTCCACTGAACTGCTGCCAAAACGATTTAATAAGAATGTTATTTTTGGTGGTCATGACAGTTTTCACTATCAGTATTTGCAGAGTCAAGCAGCATCATCCATAACAAACGTATTCCAGTTTGGGGATGCGTCACCCCTGCAGTCAGATCTCTTTTCCATTCCCTCTAAAAGTCCCCTGCTCTTTCTCACACTGGCTGGGGCCAGTGCTGGGGAGCTGGGAGGATGAGGGAGAAGAATTGTGCTGGCACGTGTTGTTCTACGTTAGATTTTTACAGAGCTTAGAAAGTTTGTCTTCCCCACCCCCCTGCCCCCATTGGCCACAGTAGTTTATCTAAATTGCAGCAGGAAAATTATGAAGCGTAAATAAAAAAGCTACCCCAAAACTCCCTCCTGTAGCAGCTTTGGTGCAAGTGCAATCATAATTCAGAATCATGGGAACAAACCTGGCACACTGTTGTAGTCTATTTAACAGCAGCAAATTGCCATTATTTTTTACCGGGCCTGAAGGGTGGTTTGCAAGCCATGCTCATGCTTCATGGTGCTTTCAACTCAACATGAACACAGGCTGCAGAGTTAGGTCCCAAATACATCGGATCCTGATTTGATGATGTTGGCAAAGTGGCTTCAGGAACTCTTCCCTTTTGGGGCTGCAACAGTTTGTACCCAATGCCCCGCTGTGGTACTCCTGCTGCTCCTTCAGGGGCTTCAGCACTTCCATCGCCAACACCATACCCATTTAGGACAAAGTTGCATATTACTACATATTATTTAAGCTTCTGTGACGATTAGGAATAAGGGAAAGACATTTCCATTAGCTGCTTTTGCTCATGGACTAACCCTATACTGCTGGAGGAGCTTCAACACCTCAGCAGAGAGCTTGTAAGAAATCAGCCACACATGTTTAAACAGCAATTTGGGATCACCAAATACTAGCCAAATATATCTCGCTGTTGTTATAGTATAAATATAATTATTGCTATTATTAGTAGTAGCAATAGTTACTATTACTGGTTATTATTAGTCATAATTTTTACTGTGGTACCACTTAGGAATTCCCTTAGCAGACCAGAGTGCCATCACAATATGCGCTGTAACGCTGTTACCATGACAATTTTTCTCTGTTTGCCAGTGTGTTTTGGCTAGAGAGCCAGCTGTTGACTAGCTGTGCTCCAAGTTGCCGAGCAATAAATCCCAAACCAAATTCATGACCAGATTTCTGCTCTAAGTCTCAATCTTGTGACTTGCTGCATAGGCTGCTTTGCAATTCCACCCGATTTCATCAAGTCACTCTGCAGAAACTTCACTCTGTCACTGAAACAAGTGGCTGCTATGTCAAATTTTTGAAAATATGTATTGCATACTCATTCATACTGGTAAGCATAGGAGGTGCTGCTGGTGAGACTGACAATGCAGAAAATATTTGTGAAAGGCTCTGGGGAAACAAGGGAAGATGAGAATAGTTTCTTTGCAATGCAAGAATAAAAGCTTTTAGAAGCACATTATATCAAGAAAAAGGCATTCAACTAAGCAGGGCAAGACAAACTTCGTGAAATGTCAATGGTTTCTTATAGATTAGGTGATTTCCCTGACAGATTGTCAGTCTTGAGGGATCCACAAACTATTGGCCTGGCTTTCAGCCTGACATTGAATGTACTAGTGTTGTTAATTCTTCCAGGACAATACAGCAATTTGATTTTTTTTCCTTCTTGTAGCAACATGTGAAATTGGTCACTGGCACAGAGAATGAATTTCACTGTGGGGTTCACTCACAAATGATGTTCCCCTTAAAATTTTCATAGCCTTCTGGACAGAGGTACATGTCATGCACTGAGCAGAAAGTGCATCAGAGGTGGGGGGGGAGTCCTCAGGTGCTCACAAAGTCCTCAGTGATTCAGCAGCCCCAAGACCCCTGGGGTGACACAACCCTCGTCACCCAGGACTGCAAACCATTAGCATCTGAGGGCTGTTGGGTAAAGCCACGGTATGTGAGCTAATGGTCCCAAACCATTACCTACCAAATTGAAATCCTTATCACCAAAGCACTATGGCTGTGATTTGCATCTCTCCAATGTGTGGGTTCAGTAACTTTTCCATCTGTCATCACCAGTAATCTCTCTCTGTAATCTTCCTAGTACCTCTGTGTCACCAATATCCCCACTATAGGTGTTGTGTTTTCTGATGGTCCACTTAGCACATTCAGAAGTCTTCCATGCTCACACTATTGTTTGATTATGTCTTTTAGGGTTAAGATCTGATCAGTGTACGTACACCCTCTTCTGAAGCTAAACTGACTTTCCTTAAGCCTACTATTCAGCCGTGCCTGCTTTCTTGTTCACAGGCACTCAAGCAAATGTATTCTCAAACACAGCAAACAGGCTAATGCCTCTTGAGTTTTATATTCCTTCCTGCCACCTCCTTTTCTTTTTCTTCAGCTTGCTGTAATCACATCTGAATACCAGGGACAAGTCCTTCCGCAGCTTTGAAAAGCACTGGGAATACCTGGGGCTGTCCCACGGGTGACACCTTTGTTGTCAGCACAGCCAGGAGGATGCGATGCTTTGGGACAGCCATCCGTGTGCCACGCTGAGGGCTGGATCTAAGGAGCAATGATATCTGTGGGGCCACTGCACTCTCCTCGGTGGCTTTTGGTCACGATCCTTGTGCTTGACACCCCCATTGACTGATTTTTATTTTTTTTTTAATTTCCCAGTGTAGATTACCAACGCTCTTTTCAACAGGTTTCCACTGTCACTTCTAGCTTCTCACCTAAAGTCCTAAATTTTCCTGTCTCCCTTTCCAATAAGATCAACTTCTGAGAGATGAGCTCTTCCATCCAGTTCCTGACTCTGTTCACGTGGAGGTGTGGGGCCACGTGAGTTTGTGACCTACTGCATCTGTCACTCAGTTTCCAAAGCACAGCTTCAGAGATATGTCTCTGAAAGGATCTATTTAGAAATATTGATTGAATAAAAGTACACCTGGAACTTGGTGTTAGGTCCTAATTTAACGCATACTCAGCCTTTATTCAGACTAATCGCAAAATTGATCTGTCTCTTCACACTAAGCTCTTTTCATGTTAAGGGGACTTTTGTCCTTGATCAGAGTTTATCTGATTAAATACTGATAAAGTTGTCCCATGATACAGGCATGCAAAATATTACATTTAAAAGAAGATGAGCATTCAGACTTACCTGCTGTGATCAAATTAAAATAGTGAGCCTTAGTTTCCTCCTTTGGGCAACTTGGCAGTAGCTTTCTGAGAACGCTCTCCATTTCTGGCAAAAGGTTCTCAAAACTTGCATGGTTAGCGGCCAATCTCCAGAGAAAGGCTGAAATTAAGTTAGCTCTTCTTGAATCAAATGTCCAGTCACTTCTTGCCAAATATGCCAGTGTTACTGGTACTACAAGAAAAAGATGAGGAAAACAAATATTGTTTAATTCTCTTACACGTCTGTATTGTTCAAATGCTGCAAACGTCATTGTGTGCAGCATTGCACAAACATACAGCATAAGACACTGATCTGAACAGCTCATTAGCTTGATTAGTGCAAATGTAAAATAGCCATACTGCACACTTACAACAAAGTAGTACTACTTGTGATGAAAGTAAAACTCATTATCAATAAAAAAATTCAAAAGTTACTTGTGCCAATCAAAGAAGTCGCGATAGTATTCGTGCCATGGCATTTTAGTGCTCAAATCTGTATTTGACTAAATAAAATTAAAAGAAAAAATTATTTCACTAATAAGTGATTGATATCATGCTTAGTAAAAATATCTCAGGATCATGAGGAAAATCTATGACGTTCTATTTCTGCTAGAACTCAGTGTAACGATTAGGGCTTCCAGCTCAGGTTCCAGGGAGACATCTTTCTTCCATTGCATTTTTCTCTCTTCCTTCTGTGCCAGCTCTTATAAAACAAGATACCACAGGATTTAATTCTAAAAATCTAATATTACTGCCTTGTGGTGAACTGAATACTACAGATTCCTTCTTGATAATACTGTCTCATGGGATTCCTGTGTGGTAACAGAATCTCCTGGGATTCCTGCCTGGTAACCATATCTTGCTGGACTTTGGTAGTATTTCTCCCATTGGATAACCCCAGCCCCACCAAATAAGCAGTCATAAACCTTACGCTCTCATTATTTTACATGACATTATTCTACTAATGTCAGATCCTGCACTGTTCAAATCAGTGGGGTTTTTTTCCCCCACTGATTTTCACTAATTAAGAATCAGGGCTCCAAGAGAAAAGACTATTATGGAATATTTTCTTTGTTTGACAAAAATAGCATTAAGAAATACTTTTAAAGTAGCGATAATAGAAATATTTCATGGCTGGTTTATCTACATACTGTTATTCAACTCCTGCAGGACTTGCACTTAGTCTTTAATCATACATGGACTAGAAAGATTTTTTTTTTTGTTCTGAAAGTGAGATATTGTAGCATTTCTTGCTCTTCACGCCAGTGAGTGAAATCACAGCTAAATACTTTCAAAAGGAATATACTGGACAGTTCTCGAGAGAGGTTTTCAGCAAATGTCTCTGCTGCAACTATAGATCAGCAATAAACCAACAGCCAAAAATCACCTATTATTCTGCTTGGTTTATTGTACCCAAAAGGCTCACTAAAATATCAGGACCCCATTGCAGCAAATCCTGCACCCTTAAATAACGAAGAAAGCACTCCAGCCTTTCTGTTCTTAGCCACTCTCTCTACCCAGTTGTTCATAGCAAATTGACAGGGGATAAAACCATTCCAAAAGCCCCACGAACACATAGAACTTTGTTCTTACAGTCCTGCCCAGTATCTCCAGACACTTTTCCAGCTTCTCCCCAGCTGTGGGGTCACCCTGGGGAGCAGCAGTTAATCCACTTGCAGGGTACTGCTGGCATGAGAGGCTGGTCCGCTTGGCTGCACGTTTCACAGGGTTTGGACCTGTTTCATCAACCTGTAAAGCTGAAAGTGATTCACGTGAGGTCTGCTCTGGTTCATCCTGTGAGATTTCCAGGCTCAAAAGTTTTGGCTTGAGCTTTCCTTTGACTTATTTAGTGTTTCCAACAGCCCCCTTTTGAGAAGATGATGGGGATCTTTATGGTCAGTGGATCACCTTGATGGGGGGATTGCTGCTGAGCTGAGACCCAGCCCTGCTCATAGGGGAGAGGTTTCATAGTGTTGTCATGTTGCCATAATACAACTTTTGGGGAACCCAGCCCTAACAATGTAGGTTAAATAAAGCAGCGATGGACCCTGTGAAGAACTATTCAGTAAGCTCTGTGTCACTAAGCTCTAGATGTACCAACAAACATCAGGGGAGGTCTTGACTACTGTCTTCCTGGCACAGGGTGGCTTTAGCAAAGCTCTGACTAGCTGAAGGTCTGGCTCAGTAAGAGAAGGAAAGCTGGAAACCCAGACACTACTAGGGCTTGAACCACAGCGAAGGCACCTGAAGAATATAAACGTTTGAGATGAAAGAAGATGAGCAGGCAACACCTTCTATTAAAGCACTGTATCTCCTGTCACGTGTTCAGACAAAAAAGTGGACATATGCCATTTTTCCTTTTCACAGCTGTCTTTCAGTCCAAATATAACACAACTCCAGATCTTACAGCTGTTCTGAGCCCTTTTTTGAATCCAGACTGTGCTTCAACACCAGCTTTTCTTTGGTCTTGATCAAGTCATTAAACTTCATAACTCTTGGAGATATGGGTATCTGTGATAACAATCCCCGACTACTTCATGTTGGTTTTGAGCAGATCAATAAAGTTTCTGAAGGTAAAAGAAAATAATATACGACTGACACACTTGATACCAGATCTGCCAAGACACCTTTATCCCTAAAGCCTTGAATTTTCATGGTGTTTATCTGCCTGAAGTACCATTGAAATTAGCAGGCAGATAGGCAAGTGAAAGGCATTCAGGAGCTTCAGGAGCTTTGGTCCTGGCTGGCACTTTGGTACCCTCTGCAATGCCTAGGAGAGCTGTATGTTCTGGCTATTACTATAGGGTGTGATAAAGAACAACGGTGTCAGATTAGGGTCTGCATCTCTGCTCTGTTGCCTTTTAGGGTACAACTTGCTGCTTGGACAACGAATTGAGAAAACCATGTTGGAGACTTGTGGAAATATCCACAGGCAGCCTGGACAACGAAAACAGGAAAAACAAAACACTTCTTACCAGGGGGCTTTTGACAGCCTCTTAAGGGGTCATTCATGACTTTCTTGTGAGTCACTACCCCAAAAATACTGTAAGTGCTATTCGTTCAGCAGGGCTAGCAGTGCAAGCTGGAAACAATCTAGGGAACTCTCATCTTCAGGTCAGTGGGGGCTGGCAGCACGGTCGCTCTCTCCCTGGGAACGAAGGGCGAGACGAGAAAGAGCACGGCTTCGAAATTGCTCTCATGCATGCTGCGGCTGGGGACTGGCACTGCAGAAAGGGAAGGGTTTATTCGCTGCCCAGAAGCAGAGCTGTGGATCCCCTTTGCAGCTCTCATGAGAGCTGAGATGATTTTTGTACTTGAGAGATGATTATGGCTAGGAAAGTTTTATGTAAATCTTGAACAAAAAGAAAAGGTGCAGAGCTTGGGAGAGATGCACCAAAAGTCCTGCCATCCCACACTGCTTTGTCTTCTGCTTGGAAGGGTCAGAGACCAACTTTGGTGTTTATCCCGTTTATAGCCCACAGGACCTTCTTAGGGCCTGAAGCCCTCCTGCTATAAAAATAGGGGAGAATCCATAAAAGAAGCAGCATCTCATATATAGCACAAATCTTTTCTTACAAGATAGGCAAGAAGCTAAATGCCTTAATTAGAAGTTCATGGAGTTATTTTTTGTATGTTGTAGCTAACGACACAGAACATGGACTCCTGATTGAATACCAAGGCAGTAAATCAATAGAGGGTCTTTGCTACCGTTCATGAAATGCTCCAGCTGTGCTCCTAAGGATTATAATGTCAACAGAACTCTTGATTTGAATCACAGGCTTGCCTTCACTCAGGGGCCATATATTAGTCTTGAAAAGCAGACAGAGTTTCATTGCTCAAAGAAAAAAAGATAATCGCTGAGCTGAAAATAAAGTGGTGATGTAGGGGAGGAACACTGCAATGCAGCCAAGAGACACACAGCAAGTTTCAGCAAAAAACTCTAGAAATCTGAATGTTAAGATATTTCTCCACGTTTGTTTAGTATAAATTTCACAAGACAAATTTAATTTTTCCTAATCGATTTAGACAGTGCTTAGTCACCCAATTAAGTGCTCAGCTGGTATGACTCCTCAGCTTCAAAGCCAGTACAGCAATGCCAGCTGACATCAGCCAAGGATCTGGTCCTTACCCAGAGTATGATACGGACCAGGAATCCCAGGAAGCAAGACATGGATCATTTTAGACACAGGTAGATTTGTCTAGAGGACAAATAGGTTTCTGAATATCACTTGTGGTTATGTTTCTGCTTTAGAGCACAAACAAATCAATGAAGACTAGACTGTATTCCATCAAGCTGGATTCCTGAAAGCTGCGTAAAAGGTGTAGTTTCGCCTTAGCAAAACACTTGAAGTTTCCCAGGAATCTTTTGACATTTAGCAGGTGTTCTCTTGCAATGATTGCAATAAATCTTAACAACCCACATGCAACCAGGCAAAAAAAGAGCTGAAGACTCTCCTAATGATGACCTTGAAGTTGTTGACGAGGTCGCAGTGGTAGTGTCATGCTGCAGTTTGCACATGTTCTTACTTTTTTATTCCTATAGGAATCAGCTGCTGCCAAAGTACACATGATACAAACTAGAATCTTGATTATCCAAAGCTCAGTCATAGCCTCTGTTTCCTATAATACAGTTCTATCCCTGGTATTTATTGCTTACATTGAAAATTATCTCAGTTATTCAAAACCTTGGTTACTCAAATTCAGTAACTGGACCCATTAAATCAATTTGCAATTAATTCAGCTGGCCCCAAAGCATTTCCCTTCTCATAACTGTACTGAAGCTATGCAAAAGCTTGCACAAAACTATTCAAAAGGGAAAAGACATAGCTTTACTTCAAATACTTTTGTTGAAAGCAAAAAGGAGGAAGAGATCTCACAGAACCCTAACATTCCTGGAACTTTGGGCAGGTTTATATCTTTTCAGGAGCAAGAAAACTGGCCATCCTTCCTTGCTAAAATGTAGAATTAATTGAAAATACTGCTTTTCACTAGCACTAAGGCTGAACAGTAGCTCAAATACAACAGGGTTGGAAAGTTGAGCCAAGTTCCTGAAATGTAATACTAGTTTCTACTGCACCAACTCTTGCAAAGTCACGATACCCAGTGAGGATGATAGTAGCCTGTTTCCTGGCTTGGCATTTCCCTAATCATGGAGGAAGCAGCGCCACAATAACAGCTCAAGGTGTAAAAGTGTTTTTCTTATCTCTCTTTGCATTTTAATCTGTCTCCTTTCTGATCCTGCTTTATCAAGGTTGCATGGAAAAGAGGTACAAAGTGTCCTTCAGTCTTTCCACAGCTTTTTGACCAAATGCTTCATTATTTTCTAAAAAAGTTTTCTTCCTTTTTTTTAACCATACATGTTCTTTACAGGAGCCATAACCATTTGCTCCAGAACTTACCAAGAAAACAAGCTTTCTTAATTCACCTCCAAAACTGGAATCCTGTTCCAATATTCAGACACCAGAGTATTCCACACAGACTTTATAAATTGTATTATTTTATAAGGGTTTATTTGTTTTACAAGAATCTTATTGTTCCATAAATTTAGAGTTTTTCATCTCACTGTAGCTACCACAGGAAATTTATACAAAAATTTATCAGTGCAGATAAGAATTTTTTGTTTTAAATTTAAGTTTTCTGTGGGAGGGAAGTTGGATAGAGCATTTGGCTTGTATCACGAAACAGTGCCATTACAAAACCTGTAAATTTTTATATGGATTTTTAAAATCAGAAAAACTTTCTTACCTTTTTTCTTGGCAGAGAAAGACAGTATTAAGTTTACATTAAAAGTATTCTTACCTTGTATTGAGTTATGAGGCAGGAGTCCATCCTCATCCTTTAAGAAAAGGTATTAGAAGAAAGCAAGATTGAGTTCTTTCCTCTTTTCCCAACAGGAAATATTCAACCTACTATTAAAACTGATAAAATTCCAGCTCCTTTTTGTCCTTCCCCAAAATACCTCCGCATAGTCACAAATCCAAATAGCTACAAAATAAAACCTAGACCCTAAATTCAAACACTGTTACCTCTCTTTCCAGCAGCCAAAGCCTTGTATTTGCCTGCACATCAAGTTTCAGAAGCAATTGAATAGGAGGGTTTATTGCAGTCCCCTGAGAAGACACTACAAGTAGTGGTAGCCATGTCTTTTATGGGGATTAACAAGGAAGGAGTTGATTTTGGCCAGAGGATGGTCAACAGCTGCCTTCCTTGGGCACAGATGTAGGGAATTAAGGAACCTGTGCCCCCCCCAGGCTCTAAGAGAGGTGTGCTGGAGCACCTGGGGCTTTCTTCTGGCTCAGCGGGTTCTTTCTGAAGGGTGGTGGGGTTTCTTTGAGATCATTCTGGGGTTGGATCACCAGGCTGCTTGTGTGCTTTCAGGCTTTCTGAGAGGAGACTGTTCTTACTTTATCTACGTAAGTGTTCTATCTATGTAGAGCAGAGGAGAGAAAAAGTAAAGAAGGGATCATCTTCCCTGAAAATGTATGCAGAACTATTGAACCAGAAGGAAAAACATGAGCCCACAGGAAGGGAATTTGCAGGGGAGAAGGCTTTGGTACAAGTTTTTACTAAAGCTGGGAAAATGCTTAGAGAAGTAGACAGCAAAAAGGGATGATATAAAACAAGAGAGTGAATTTGATCTGTGCAGTGCAGAGATAAAGGGAAACAACATTGGATTGAGTTCTCTAAGAAAAGGCAAAAAAATATGTGGGATCACCCTGCTCTGTTTAGATTAGGAAACTTAGAGTGTTAAAAAAAAAAGGAAAAGAAGGAAAAAAATCAGTTCTGAAGAGATTTGTTTTACCATCCTGGTCCCCTTCTAGGAAGATTTTAGAGACTCTCAATTACCTATAGCTATTTTTGAATGCATTTGCAGTAAAGCACTGGAAATGCAATGTGCTCTTCATTCACAACTGGGGAAAGAAAGGGTTAATCTGATCCTGCGGGTTTTCTTTCCATATGCACTACTGAATATGGCTAACAGATCCTCGGAGCAGACAGACTATGGGACACAAATAAACTCAGTTTCTGCTGCTGTAGTTTTAGATCCATGTTGCCATGAAAAAATGTCTAAGGATTTAAGAATAATTTTCAGTTGGTTTCATGGTCTGAGCAACACATGCCTGTGAGACTCCAGTGTCTGCAGTGTAAACCAAGCGTGTACAATCATACTGTAACTATGCCGCGCCGAGTAAAGTGTGTCACCTATCTTCTAGTGCCACTGTCTCAGAGATTTCCAGCAGACTTCTTACAAACTAGTTCATTTCTGGTTCCATAAAGTAACATTTGTGTGACTTTTCCTAGTAGGAACATAAAAGAAAGGTGGAGCCTTGATCTGCTGTCAATTTTTGGGGGAGTAATATTTAATGAAGTACCTAAAGACACTCGGTGCTGGTCATACTTTATGAATGAGCCCATTTCTCCCTCCAAAATCTATGCAAGGAATAATTTCAAAAGATTAAAATTGATTTAAGACAAATTATTATCTTTTGTGGCTGGTCATCGCTTCTGATGTATTATCAGACGGTATAATCAAAGTTCTGTGTAGTACTTCCAAAAAAGGTTATTTCCAAATGAAAAAGACATTCCATTCAAAAACATCTTAGTGGGAGATCTTGTGATGTTTTCACACTATCAGACCTAGTTTTCTTTGCTCCAGGACAAAAACTTGCAAAGTCGGGTGCCTGAGATATTTCCAAGTCAGTAGAACCGCACATCCCACCCGGGCTGGATCCTTCGAGTGCTCTGCAGCCAGCCCCGCTGCCCCATGCTTCTTACTTACTCTTCCATTAGCATCAGGATGTCTCTAAATTCTTCTCACAGACAAATCACTGTTCTTCAAATTCAGGCATTTCAGACTGCAATAAAGATACTACAGTGTTAAGGATTGTTACTGTAGGATAGCATAACATTTTCTTTAATGTGTAAAGTGAAGAGCATGAGCTTGTTTTTGTGGTCAGAAAGGGGATGTACCCTGGATTTCAGAAAGGCTTCTCTTCTGCTATGCAGTGGTGGCATCTAAACTATTGCAGAACTAAAACGGGACAGTTCTCTTTAACCGTCTAAATTTGGAGGTGGCCCGAGAATGCTAACAAAGGAGGACAGTTACCATCAACTGTTCTTTAATTATAGATCTGCTTGTTCACCTTCCCAAATCCTTCAAACCTTCCGAAAGGAAACAGGAGACATTTGAACTTGAGCGCCGCTGCAAACTTCAAAGGACTATTTGAGATAGCTTAGAAAAAAAAATAAAAATCAATCAGTTCAATACATTTTCTCCTATGCAAAGCATTTTACCACTGAAAAGCCAAGAAGGAAGAACACAAATCTTTAACAGAAGAGGAAGCAGATACATGAACTAAAGAACTGCTACCTTATCCAAACTATTTAGTTTAGTTATATTCTTTAGTTCTCACAGGGGTACAAGTTTCCCAAATTTCCCTAGGGTTTTATACACTTCATCACCCTCTTTCTCCCTCTGCTTTGCTTATTCATACTGCTGAACTAAACCTTCCCAACATCATGCTTATGGGCAGTGCTCTCGTCTGAGGAACAGTACATCCAAAAAGCAAGGCACCTTTTGCTTACAAAAAAATAACTATTTTGTTCAAATGCGCCCCTGACCTGTTTACTGCACACATTTACAAAAGGCTTGAAGTACTCCAAAGTCTTGCTTAAGCTTTCACGATGTTGTAACGTCAGGTGGAAAATGATTCAAGTCCACTGAGAGTAACAGAATAAGTCCCACCACCTGTGGTGGGAACCGGACTGCGCTGGAGTCAAACCAAGCAATTATAGCTGAAACTTTACGGTACGAATTGGTTCATATCATTCCAACAGAGTGAATTCTTTGGTGTATATTCTGCCCACTAGCTTCCCTGAAGATAGTATCAAGAATGAAATTTGGCCTCAAATTGGAGAAAAATATGTCAAATTCAAGTAAAAATTTTTATACCTTGTTACTTATGTGTCTGCTTTTATTCATGTAAAACTTTCAGGTCTTTTTTTTTCATATTTTAGAAGCTGGTCACTTCTTTTTGCTGTCACTTTAATGGCCACAATATGTGTAAAGCAACATTTGCAGCTGAAAGTGTTTCCTTCCCTGGATCAGTTTGTCTCTCAGGGTTGTGTCCACGACACAGACGTGGGTGAGACCATCCATTTCCCATTACAGGTGCCTTCTTAGCCTATACATCAGCAAGCAAAAAACATGAAAAACAACCACAAAGAAGGGAACCTCCCTCACATTGCTCATCTCCACACTTACAGCTAAACTTTTCTGTAGACAAACCAAGGAACTCACTATTTGGAAAAAGGCTATAGCAACAGCTAGGAATCCATGACCAGTGTTTAAAACACCATTACCGGAACAAAGAAAAAAAATAATTTTTCAATCCCTGAAGACTTGTATAGCTGTGATGACATGCCAAGAAGACCAGAAGCAACCAAGGGTTGATTGAAGAAATCTCACATCCACTTCTTGAGCTCTAGAAGATGCAGTAACATCTGTCAGGATTTGGTTCATCAGCAGACACTCTGCAGTGTCCTGTTTTTAACATGTTAGCATCCCTCCCTTGTGCCTTACCTCCCCACAGAGAATCTGAGAATGGTTTGGGTTGGAAGGGACATTTAGAAGTCACCTAGTCCAACCCCCCTGCAATGAGCAGGGACATCTTCTTACTAGATCCGGTTGCTCAGAGCCCCGTCCAACCTGACCTTGGATGTCTCCAGGGATGGGGCATCCACCACCTCTCTGGGCAACCTGCTCCAGAATTTCATTTCATGAGGTGTTTCATCACCCTCATTGTAAAAAATGTCTTCCTTATATCTGGTCTGAAAAAGGGGGTTGGCGAGACTGTCAGTGACCGTAGCTGTATTCAGTATTGTGACACAGATGGGTCATGAGTGTTTGCATCTGAGGGCCAGGAAAACAAAGCGAAATACGGAGACGGACCCCATTTTACCCCAGACCACCACATCAGCATGGAGAGCTGGAGCAAAGCCCAGGCTCCTTGTCTGTGTCCTGTGCTTGGGCCACTGTGGCAAAGCTTCAAGCCCAAACTCCAACATCAGTCTCTTGCCCATAAAGTCTGAAAGCTTGTTGTTAGGTTGTTGGTAAATCCTATCAGATATAGCTTACATTATGTAAATGCTAAATGACTGATATCATGAAGAATATTCTAACAGGATGCATTTGAATTAGCGGGAGTTAATGCATTTCATCCCACCATATGTTGTTTCACTTGTTTGCTTCTTTGTTGGTGTATTTTACTGGTAAAAGATACTTCTTTTGTGACCGGTAGAAAGATGCTATATTTATTACCAATAAAAATAGTTTGCATTCCAAAAGGAGAATAAGAAGACCTGTCAGTAAGATTCTTCCGTGCACAGATTATTGTTTTGATAAGACAGATCACAGCAGTTCCTATCAAGATCTTTTTGGAGAGTGGCACGCTGATCTCCTTGCAAACATGTGGTTCTTAGAAAACAATTCTGCACATAAACAATGCATAAATAGTTGTCCGAACTGAATTCCTCTTTTTACAAGGCCTTCAGCACATTACTGGTACTTAAAATTGAAGTATTTCAGTTCCTGGAGTATAAAAATATGTAGGATCTTGTTTGCTTTGAGCTCAAAGATGTAATTGTATTTGCCATATGTATATGACATTCAGTAATTTCATGATGACTAAACATAGAAAAGTCTGGCTTAATTTGTCTTAATATGTTATTGGAGAGGCACATTGTAAACCACTCTCTTTTAGTACTCTCCCTCAGTTTTTGAGGCCAGAAAAAGGATTCCTCATTTTTAATGCAATTGATTATACACTTTTCTGAGGAAAATTCCATATAACTATGCAATACATGTACATATAAATATGAAGGATGTTATGCTTTATATCAAATACAAATAAGTACTAAGATTCAAAGTTTTCATTGTCATCATTAACAGCTCTATTTTCTGAGATTATTGTTTCGGTCTGAGAGGGAGATTCTGGACGTCAATGCACAGTGGTGGCAGGGTGCTCAGGAGAAAGGTTTCTGCTGTAACTCAAAGAGACTTTTCAATGGCATTGTTTTGTGATGTCTCATATTGCCCTGCCTGGCTACAACTGCAAATATATTTACTTGTCTGCTCCTCTGAGCTCATGTTTACTGATGAGGCTGTGAATCAGATATTTGATGATGAATATCAGTGTGTTGTAACAGCTTTGTTGTGCAGATTTTTTTCAGCCTGAACAGTTCTGGATGGGACTAAACCTTCTGAAAGCTGGGGGAGTAACCACATCCTTGATTCAGACAATTATAAGAAACAGTTAAGCCTTGTCGACTGAATAGTTGAACTAATACCAGCCCCATTCCAAAACCAGGTCCATGTAACCACCCAAAGCAAAGGCACGTGTGGTCAAAAGGATTTCTTTGCCTATTGTTTTGCAGAGGGTTGTACATCTGCAAAGAAAAGCAGAGAAGAAAGAGGAAACATCAGGAAGTAAAGCAGGAAATCCAAGAGCTCACAAAAGGACTCGAAACAGAGAGGGTTTGGGGCTGGGTACTGCTATTAAAAAGTATGAACAAAAAATCCCCTCTAGCATTATTTCATGCTCATAGTGACTGAGGAAAACAAATTTTATACATTCTTTGTAATTAAATAAGATTACCTTGAGAAATGTCACCAGTCTCTCCTAAATGCTGAGGGTATAAGTGTGAAGCAGTTTCCAAATACAAATGGGGTGCACCGCTATTCTGGCTGAAGCAAATGGGTAACAGTAGCAGGGCTTGTAGAAACGAATATCAGACCTATAGCAAGTGGCGAAACGACAAGTCAGAAATATCACAAAATTACTAAAATATAATCTCAAGATGGCAGAGTAATGACCCTCAAAGACAGGGAAAATCCATGCTGAGAACATGGAGAAAAATGTGTGAGTAAATTGGGAAACAATTCATGCTTTGTAACTTAGTTATTCAACATGGGGTAGCTATTTAAGTTTCATGCACAACTCTTGCTTTTTATGAACAGACAACCACAAAATTACTAACATAATCACCAAAGACCAGAATATTTTACATGAAGTTTTGAACAGCTTGGAATATAAGAGCTATGATGGGTTAAAGCAAGGATTAAAGGAATTTAAAAAAACTGCTTCAGATATAAATCAAGAAGTCATGGATCAGGCTGCATGTCTTCTGTCTGGAAGCAAGTGAATGAAAACTGGTTGCCGAAACCCCTTGATGAACTGTTCTCTGCCTCATGCCCATGGAAGAAAATGACATTCAAGTCCAGTTCACGTAATGCATGAGTGACTGGGAAAGTAACACAATATTTGTATCATTTGTACAATTTCTACAGAACAACATTTATTTTTTAAAAAGTGCAAAACTGGAAGGAAACAGTTCTATGCAGTGCTAGAAATGGCATCAACAGAAAGACTTTTATGATGGGGAGGAGGTGAAGGAGGTGAAGAGAATGTACGCTGTGGAGCTCAGGAAAGAGCTGGTGCAGGACAGCAAGCTGAAAAGGTAGCTTTTGCAAGTACATACACCAGCTGCTCAATTTTCGCTTGTATCTGGCAATTGAACAACTATACTGAATGTCCAATAAGTGATTTTAAGGGAAAGAACACATAGTTAGTACACCAAACGGTTAAAATAGGCTAGAGAATAACTGATCCAAAACCAAACAGCATGCTTGGTTTCAGAACAAGTTTGAATGGAGAGAAATCTGAGGGGTTGGGATAGGGAACTGGTCTCTCAAATGCACAGCATGACTCTAAATATCCAAAGGTGATGGCAAACTAATAATCAGTTTGAATTAACTACAACTAATAATTGAATCAGTGACTCACAGAAAGGTTGAGGTTGGACAGAACCTCTGCGGGGCATCTGGTCCAACCCCCCTCCTCAGGCAGGGCCACCTAGAGCAGGTTGCCCAGGAACAGGCAATTGGTATGTGGTGACCATCCTCTCCTGGCTCCAGGATGAGAACAGCAATACTTTTGTGCTCTGGTGACTGATTTGCCACCCAGGATGGAGAGGCTTGAAGTCATGGTCTCAAGATCTGGGTTCTGCCCCAAAAAGAAATGGTTACAAGGTATGAATGAGCGGATCTCACACAGGCTGGCATTGGGTTGAAATCAGGAGCATGCTTTTTGAGCATCGTCTCCTGCTAGTTGGAGTTATGTCAACATTTGCTGAGCACGTGAAGTGAATTCCTTCTTGGTGACACTCAAACCAAAGACCTCTCAAAGTGCTCCACCTGCCAAAGGGCTTTCAGTCCATAGGGCCAGACTGGAAGTTATACAAAGTAAACCTTCTGCTCCCTCCCAAAATATGTCTGGTTTGGACACTGGGTATTTGGCACCGAAAGTTTTGCTCTGTAGATCTGTTGCTGTGAGTCTGCACTACATGCTAACGCAGATGTAACCACAGAATGCTGATGGTCACCCTGAAATGGACTCTGAAGCACAGAACAGTTGAAAATTGCCCTGGTATATAATCAAAAGGCTGCAGCAGATGAGCTTTTTATTAGGTCTGGCTTCCCTGAATGACCCTTTCTATGATCTCTGTTTTGTGATGAATTTAAGGATGCCAGTGAACTTCTGGAGTACGTGAAGTTTACAGAAACTCTACAATCCAAAATGGGTAAAGTTTACATCTTCCTCAAAAAAAAAAAAAAAAAAAGAAAAAAGAAAAAAAGTCTGATAATAGCCTGTACAATGGAAAGGCATAAAGTCACTCAGGCACTCAAGAAACTTCTAAAAGAGGAGACACATCTTGACTTTATAATCCTAAGGAGAAAGTAACAGTAACTCAAATATACTGCCTCTTGTAAGGTATCCCGTAAGTTTCTGGTCCAAATAAATAAAATGGAATATAGGATACAACTGGGATAATTGTCATGAGTAGGATTTCAGCCTGTCAGTATCTGGGAACTGTGGAATTCAGGGTTGCTAAAAGAATATTAAGTAATGAATGTCTGTAATGAAAAGTATTTCAACAAGAACATTAATATTTCTTAAAAGATAAAAAAAAAAGACAAATCCCAAAGCCATGTCCTTTGAATTGCTGCAATGAGACTGAGCAAAGAAAAATTCTAAGAATGTCAGTAAAATTGTTTTAGGTTGATGTGAAAATCATCACTTACCTACAGTAGTTAAAATGCCATTGCATCCAATCAGTTAATTATTTTTTCTTTTGTCTCCCCCCTCCTTCTTTTTTCAGTGTTAGTATTTTAGACTTTGTTGGGATGAAAACTGAAGCTGAAATAACGATATAGTCCATGTGTTAAGCTAAGCTTCATTACAATTTCCTTTGGGAAGGTGGTTAAAACAATACTTCTACAACAAGCATGCAGCACAGCTCAAAACAAAGACAGGAGTAAGCAGGGGTTTTGTATTATTATTATTGTTATTATTATTATTATTATTACTATATTCCTATATAATCTATAGCAATTACCTGCTGTTGCATTATGGCAGGTAGTTTGACCATCTGTAAAAGATAGGTAGAAGGAGAAAAGAATGAGAGGAAAATTTGATAAAAATGAAGACAGAAAAGTAAGATATACAGTCAGCACAAGCACTTGCCCTTGAGAAAAGCTAAGAGTGAAGACTAAATGTTTGATAGGAAATGGACTTGGAGCTGGTGTGAAGACGCCCTCTTTGTCTCATAGGAGACAGGAGTTTGTCCACTTTCTTTAGACAATCAGGATTGTATCAAAAATACCTGATGCGGTCATTAGTCATTAGCTTTACAACAACAATTTTTAGGGGAGAGAAAGCTGAGAATGGATCTTGTTTTTCATACAAGTTGAAGTGAAGTAGATCTGAAAGCGGCCAAAATAAATACGGCCCAGAAATTAGACATGGGGGAAAACCAGCTCTCTTAATCTTCAGCTGTAGGTGATCTTTCCCTGTCAGTTGGGCTTACTGACACTTTCCTCCCCTTGCATTTTGTTCTTGAAGCTTGAGAGCCGTGAGGACTCCCTATGTCCCTCTCTTTCCTGCCCAGTCAAATTGTTCAGCCCCCACCAGCAGCCTGAAGGTAAATACAGAGCTGAGATAGAGTAGCTGGCATAGTCCACAATGTGTCCTCAGAAGACCCCTGATGCCCAGGATACAACACTCAATTTTCTTCACTGATACAACCAACATTCAAAAGACACCTTGAATTCTGCAGTAGTTTGGACCTTGTGTGGTTCACAGGAGAGTAAACAAAACAGAAAATTGGAATTCTTCTGTTTCCTTTTCAGTCTCTCTGTTTTTCTTCGCACAGCTTTTTCAGTGGCTCCTGATATGATACTGCCTGATTACTTCAATGAAGACCCCATCACTATTTTCAGTTATTTTGTAAAAGCAAGAAAATTTGGGAACATGGTTCATGGTTTTCTGTACCCTTTTTTAAACCTAGGTCTATTCTGTGTGCACCACATTGCATTATTTAATGTACATAATTTAAGTGTCTTTTTACATTATTTCTGCATAAAGGAAAACAGAGATCAAAGAATTTTTACTTTCTTATTCAAACATAGTTTCCTTCTTGGTCAGAACATTACAGAAAAGATGCAAAGGTGGAAGGAATGGAGCATACTTTTTGGTATAAAGACACCTTTCTGTTTTAACCTTTATAGGGATGTAAGCAGTGCTAAACCTGTAACTACTAGGCTTAGTAAACTCATTCTATGGAATCACTTTAGTTCTCTCTCTCACAGAATTCATACCTTAGTGATGGAAGATTTTCACTACCTAGTTTTAAATGATCGCACTGTTATTCAGTAGGTAGCCCACAAGAAGACCTTTGTGTCAATATGACCAGGAATGGGATTTGCACCTGTCTGTTTCTATATAATGTCATATTTATCTTACAGATCTTTTGTTAAATTCAGATTGAATGTTTATTTCAGTGCAGACTCTTCTCCAGCTGTGCTGTATCAGGGCCTAATTCTAGGAAGTGAAGAGCACAAGGCCAAATCTCATTGAAATGACCATTATTTGTGCTTGTCAAAAACATCTAAATCTTTGTAGTACTCTATCATCTCCTGGGTGTTGAGAGAAATTTTTAAAGCTTAACCCCTTGCTCAAAATTAAACTTGTGATGTGGACTCCCCTCAGCTTTGTAAAAGTCAGCTCCCAGAATTGGACTAGAAAAATGTATAGAAACATATTTTTGATGGATTGAACCAAAACTCAAGATTGTTAACCCCCATCTGGATTTGCAGTTTTCAATTTAGGACTACCTTGTGAAAATAACAATCTTTTGAAAAGAAAGGAAAATCAGAACATAGCAGCCACCTTGAATTAGCAAGTCACTACAGTTTTTGTATGCCCAATGTGACTGTTATTTTTCCCTCAAACAGTTAAAACATGTTTAACTTAGAACTAGGACTTCCTGTAGAAAACTTAGCTAAACAAAAGTACCCGATAAAGATTCTCATCCCCAAGGCTGACTTTTCCTATATTGAAAGTTCAATCCACAACACAAACTCAGCCCTCACACCACATTTGGGTCCCATTTTAGGAGAGGATTCATCAATTGGTAAACACATATATATTGCTAAAGCTTGACCAATGCAAATGCCACTTTACCAACATTCATTTATTTGAATGACAAGGTCAAGTGTCTTGGGTTTTTCGTTAAACAAATTCAAGAATAATCTAGTAACGTGTACGTCTGTTGAAACATTTGAAGTAGCTTACAATTTTACTTTTCTTGGACAGTCTTGGAAAAAGTATAATTGATACTGGCTGATCATAAAATAAAAATAAATATATGTAAGTTAAAAAATAAACCAGTTTTCTAACTCCTGTATTCCATAAAAATAGGAATGTAGCCTTTTATGAGGAACTGCCAAAAGAGCTATGAAAGTGCTATACCTTCTCTGTGGACACAAAAATGGTGAGTGTAAAATATTCACACGCTCTGGGAGGAGAGGGTCTCTGAGATAATACCCTATGGCGAGTTAGAATGAAAATACTAGTAATGAAAATGATTTTTTTTTTTTTTAGAAAAGAAAATGTGAAAGTTATTGACAAAATTATTACATCCAACTACTTTACATTTGAATGTGCCTTATCTCACATCTCTTTTACCACAGATAATAATTCTACAATAGCTAGAAGTAAGTGATGTGACTTTCAGTTATATTATACAGTGTATAAAAAATGTCCGTGTTAATGCCTGTCATACAATCACAGCTGTTAGTTTTTTTAGTAGTATTTTGAAGACTCTCAGTCACTTCCAGCCCCCATACAAGCTCCCCCCAACCCCATCAGCGTCCTCTCCTTCTTCGCTGGTTCTTGCTTGGGGGCTTCAGGAGACTCTCTCGGTACTTCACATTTGTGTGGAACAGTCGGACCATTTCATGGTCTTTGTTATCCAATACTCTGGGCAGAAAGAGAGACGATTTCTGTGTCCTACGAGTTTTAAAGCCCCTTCTGGGTCGTCCTTTCCCATTGATTGAGACATACCAGAGTCTCTCCGCACTGGCTTTGCGCTTGGTGCCGGCTCTGTTGGGTACAGTCCGGTAGAGACGGGACGCGTAGGTGTTATAACCCAATTCATGGATCCTCTCCACGAACTCACACTCTGCGTTATAATTTTCCTGTAAAGCAAACATGACAAAGTTTAAGAAAGACTATATGGGTAATAGCTCTCTTCCACCTCAGTAAGATTGGACTAAAGTCTTAAGCAGGACTACTCAGTTTTAGGATAAGGACAGCAACACGTGTGGTAAGAAAAACTGAGACTGGTGCTACAAAAGGCAAGCAGGAGAGGAGCGCTGAGCCTGAACTGCTGTGCAACAAGCTGCTCCCTGTCAGCAGTGTGAGCATACACTGTGCATCAGAGACAGAAAGAGGCCAAAAAACAATTTGAAAACAATGGCATGTGAATAGGAATGAATAGCTCTGCTGATTGTTCAGCTGTAAATTAAATTTTTTTTGAGCTTACGGATCTAAATATGCCTGTGAACTGGACAGATGATTTAATTGCTGCCTATCAACCTTTGACATCTATTAAAAAGATAAAATCCTACAGTTTAATGTAAAATGTGGCCCTTTAATTGGTATATTAGTAGTTAGATATACGTGGAGTCTTTTACATCCAGTTTGTTACAGATATGTGAGCAGTAAACACCACCTTTATGAAGCTTCTTTGTTTGCTTCGTCGAAACAAAATCAAAGTACACCCTGCCCAGCAGCGTGTTTGTCCAAAATGCTAGGCTGCTCCTTTACCACAAACTATAAGGGAGAACATGCACCCATGCCGGGTGCTCACATTTCACATGATCTGTCAAAATTCGCCCCTTTTCATCTGGTCCTCAACTGAGAGGAAACCGTGCAGAAGCCTGGCACAAGCGACTCCTTCCTCCTCCCCGGGAGCAGTAGAAACAGTGCAAATAAAGGACCTCCCACACTGTACATCTTTTCTTAACTACAAAATCATCTTTGCTGTAACTGTGATTAAGACTTCAGTATCTAATGCGTGTAAGGCACAGAGGCGGAGGGGAACGGCTACTATGGTCTTTACAGAGGTTTTTTATTTCGCATTGCCTCTCTGGAGGACATAGGAAAGGGCATAGGTAGCCAGGCTGGGGCCAGAAAAGCTATAGGCTCCATTAACAACATGTCTTTAATGCTGTTCACTCACCAGAAATGCTGATAGGCATTTAACAAGGTTTTAAAAGACTCCACATGTCTCAGCTTCACAGCTGTAAAACGGAAGTGCCCTTCCTTGCAAGGACAAGGTTTGCATATGCTGTGGTGCTGGAATCCACGCAACTACCATATGTAGGCAGATTTGTCCTGCTGTCTGCCTCCTTTCTGGTTGTAGAGGGTTTATCACAGAGGATAAACCCATAGGATTTTCACAATCTGCTAAGGACACAAAGGAATTCTGCAGACTCAACAAACTCATTTTATTGACATGGGAAAATTGGTGAACCAAGGGATAAGAGTTATTCTAATATTATTTCATAAAATGTTCCCTGTATAATTATCCCCAAAGAAGTCAGTCTTATTTGAAATGGGGGTCTTGCATGGGGTCCTGGAACTGTAGTATCAGTAAAGTTGTTGGTCAGTTTTTTCTAGGCAAGAAAAGCCAGGAAGTTTCTCCTGAGCTGAGCCCTCACCCCTTGCTGCTTCCGTGAAAAAAAGCTGGAGTTGAATAGTTTTTCCTGGATTGTCCCTCCAGTTCTGAAACACAACTCTGAAACAGCCTCCCTCAAACTTGAGCTGGAACAGCAAAAATCATCTTTTCTAGTTGTACAGAAACCTTTAATGGCTGATGTTCCTTGGCATGTGACAGCCGAACAAACTTCAGGATGGCCTGATGCTCTTCATACTAGAAAGGGAAATCCAGGGGAAAAGGACTCTCTGGGCTATCCTACTCTAGGCTTTTCTCCACTCCAGGAGAGGAGCTTTTTGCTCAGAATTTGTTTAGCCTTATTTTAATTCAGTTTAATTAATCTGGAGGAAAAACTTGCCTATTTTGAACAAGAAAGAGAGAAAGATGAGAAAACTTGAAAATTCATCTTTCCCATTCATTTCTTTGGGGCAGACGCTGGCTCTGAGCTGATGGAGGAGCTCCATTGAAAAAGATGCCTATTTTAATCAGAATATTAACTGGAAGCAAAGAAGTGGCCAGCCTGAGCTCTGGCACAGCAGAGCTACTATGTCCTCATTCCACTTCAGCTGCATTTTCCTTTGCCAAAATTGTTTGTGATCTGCTTCCCTGCACCAGCAAAGAACCATCACCTTTATACACAGGCCCTTTAATCAGCGTGCATCACATGAGACACATTACAGAAGCTGGGGCGTAAACACCATCAGAACATTCTTGCAAAGGTGGAGTAAAATGTATTAAACCAGAGAGGCAACTGAGTTGATTGTGTTACCAAGGTTGCATTCACATGGAAAGAGCTCACATTGCTCAAGGATATATCATGCTGTTCAAATCAACAGAATTACACATAATGACTGTTTGGAGGAAGCAGATTTCACATAGCCATATTTACCCTCTTCAAATCTGTTTCCATACCACAGGATTCCTGGAGAAACTGCACAGTATGGCTGTCACACAGTAAGAGATCACAAGATTGCTAGGGATGTAATCAAAGACAACGGAAGAAATTCAAGTAGGTAGATAATGTGAATAGTAGACACAATGACAAATAGGCCTTAGTATGTCCCTGAATGTGAAGAAGTCTAAGCTAAAGTATTTTATTCACTGAGGGGAAATATTGGCTGGGCTGGAAAGGCAAGACTCCCACTAACATCAGCACAGCCCAGATTTTACCTCAAAGGTCAGGACAAAAAATGAGGTCAGAGGAGTAAAATAAGGTGTTTATTTTCACCTTTATCTTCTTGCACCTTCTCATACTTCCTTTCCTTGCTATAGCCCTGCCTTTTAGTACCTGTAAATTCTTTCACTGCCCAACCAAATGCTCAGTGCAAAGAAACTCCCGACAGTAGGCTGCTTTCCTGTAACAGAGATGCTCAATTGCTTCTGGATATTCTCTGTCTGAGATGTATATCCTCTGCCAGTGTCCAAGATCAAATATAAATATGGATAATTTTGGGTAGAGATGGACATTCTGCACTGCAAAGGCTAGGTCCTGAGGTCTTTATCAGTGCACCCAATTGCTCAGAACTTTGGCCGTGTGAAATACCTCTGCCAAATACATTCCTCTGCCTTTGGCCGAAGAGGCAATAAGAAAGTAAGAACATAGCTTCTTTCCACTTTTAAAGATATACTGATTGGTTGCCTGTAACAATTCCAGACAGAAATCTGTTATAACATTACTCTTTTCTTTATGAATGTTTATGCATAAGAAATCAGTGCTCCCCACTGAACCTGTTCTCCCCATAGGAAATGGCAGGCCAGTCTTAAGTAAAACTTACTGATGCATAAAGTCTGCCCCTTTTGTTCATGGCCAGGTATCTGCCAGAGAACAAGCCCTTGATGGCAACGATTCCGACATCAACAGCAGTTATTTCAAGAATGCCTAGAAACAGAAACAAGTATGAGATATGTTGTTGCTCCCCATCACACGTAAATTTTCGAGATACGTTTGAATGACTGCTTACCTGCAGAGTATGATTTCACAGCTATCACTAGCTGACACCAAAATCATAATGCAATCGGGTGAATGAAACAAGACTATTATTTGAAACAATATAAAACGATGACGATGTTGGAATTGTTTGAGACAAGCTTGACAATAAATCCCTAGATGTCTGATTGAGATTGAACTCTTTCAAAAATGAAAGAGATCTGACACTGAACTAGAGGTTCACTTAATCCTATATGTATATAAAAAAGTTTAAATCCTCTTTAATGCTTAGGAACACAAGAGCTCTTGACTTATTGAAACCAGTCACAAAGCTGTCCATTTCAGGACAAAGCCCTTGCTGAGGTCTCCAGAGGGTAAAACAGAGTGAGTTGGCTGCATTTTAGAGAAGAGCCATGTATATAATCATGAAAGGAACTTGTCATTTAAGAGGTCAGTGTAGCCCTCCAGACAAGGACAATATGACTGTTCGAGCCAAATTAAAAGGGAGGAGATTTTCAGGTCATCAAAAACGGGGGCTCAAACACAAGAAGAGCGTCACCGGTGAGGATGGCACAATACCTGCCAAAATGTGTACGTCCAGCCAAAGGTGCCATAACGCTGAAGGAGGCACAAATGGCTCAGGAGATGTGTTGTATGTGCAGGGCTCTCTAGCTGGCTCGCTCAAACTCTGCTCTCAGCTCTTCAGCTGTGCCCCGATGACTTGGTACTTTTTGCGTGTTTGGAGGCGAGAGGTGACCCTTGCACCCAAACCCATTGCTGCCTTTCGGCAACGATAAAGCAGAGCCGGGGCCTGTCCCCTTTGCAGAGCTGGATTGCTGGCCTGACCGTGTCTGGGAGAATTTGGTACAGCTGTTTTGAATCAGGCACCGGTTCGCTGCTGAAGGATGCCTCCTCCAGGCTTTGATAGCGAGGGGGTTTTCCTCTAGGAAATAGTGGTTTTCCTTTATGGACTTCAGACAGATCCCTGAGGTCTTCCTATCTCTGTGTGCCATCACCAGGCGGGATTTACGCTTCCTGGGGTGGCGGGGCCGGGGCGGAGGCCGGGCTTTGCCCGCGGCCGGGGCCGGGCTGGGTGCGGGGGTGCCCGGGGCTCCCCCCGGGGCAGCGGCAGCCCCGAGCCCCGCTCTCCTCCCTTCTGCCGCCCTCGCACAAACCCCCTCACTCCCGACATATCGCGTTTCATCTTAATTACCGCCGATCCCCGGCACATGTCAAAGGGGACAGATGTGATTTAGCCCGTGGAAGCTCAAGCCCCCCCCGTGGGAGACAAGCTGGGCCGGGACGAGGGAGGCGAGGGCAGCCTGCAGCCCGTCGAGGAGGGCACCGGTTGCCCAGCGCTCCGGGCTGGGGCAGGGCTGGCGTGGGAAGCCGAGCGAGGGCAAGTGAGAGGCCGGCCGGGCTGCTCAAGGCGGGTTCCCGGTCCCCGTCGGGAGGGGGGGGGGGAACTTGGGGTTTTGGGGTCCATCTCTGCCCCGGGGAGGGGGGCTGAGCCCCTCCGCCGCCGGCCGGGTCCCCGTACCCCGCAGGACCCCGCTCGGGAGTCCCCTGCCCGGGCCGGGGGCAGAGGGGGCTGCCCCGTCGAGCCCGCCAGCCCCCCGGGGATGGAGCGGCAGCGGGAGCCGGAGGGTGCGAGGGCGCGGACCGGGCGCTGCGTTCCCGAAACGCCGAGGCGAGATCTCGCCGAGCCCGACGAGGGGAGAGGGCAAAAGTTCCGGCGGCTGGGGGTACCCCCGGTCCACGTACGGTTCCTCCGGCCCCGGGGCAGCGGCGGGCAGGAGGAGAGGCTGGAGCGGCTTCTCCATCGCCCCGTCCGGCACCGTCCCGGTACCCACCGTCGCCTGCCCGTGGATGCTGGAGCAGGACGCAATTGGTCCGAGCGAGAGACCCCCGCCTTCTCCCCACACCCCCGGGGGAAGCGGGCTGGGGAAAGGTGTGTGCCCGGTACTCACTGAAGACGCTGTTTTTCTCCAGGGTGCCGTTGATCTTGCCGTTGGGGTGGATCTGGAGATGGTACTTGGTGGCACAGTAGAGTTTCCTGCGCCTGGGCGCTCCCCCGAGGTGCTCGTAGACGCCGCCGCGGCCCCCCGCATCCCGGCGGGGCCGGGGGTCGCTCGGGGAGGCTCCGGCGGCCCCGGGCAGCCCCGCGGCCCGCCCTGGGAACCAGGGCTCCCGCACCAAACTCAGGAACAAGATCCAAATTATAACCATTGTGGCATGATGGCCGCAGCGCTTAGTCTGCTGGGGAGATCGAGGCTCGGAGCGAATGACACCAGGGGTCCCATTAAAGCCGTCTTGCTAGCAGCACTCCAAAGTTGCAGAGCACACACTGTTTCGAGCCGCGAAGCATCGGCAAGTTTTTATCAGCCTCGATCCGGCCCTTTTATCTGTCTCAGATTTACTTAAATCAATAGACATCAGCAAAGGCCACCGAAGAGTCCCAGCTGTTTGTATTAGATGGAGCTGCCGTGATCAGCCTTCTCCTTGGGTTTCCAGATAGACAGACGGCATGCATGAGAGACAGAGAGCCAGAAGGAGAGAGAGACAGAGAGAGAGAGAGAAAGAGAGAGGCACCCACTGAATTTCGGCAAGAGACTGCGGGGAAAAATAGTTGATCGACGGAGCATAGAAATAAAAGCAGCTTCCTGCAACAATAGCCTGATCTGCGACCAATTGATCCAAAGCAGAGGAGGCAAAAGGTATCAGTCTCGTGTGAACTCCCAGAGCGCGGCGTGGATAAAATTACACAGCATCTCTCTCTCCCCGACACCCCGCACACCCCCGCACAGCCCCCGCACGGGGAGGGGGGCAGGCTGCCTGCGGTCGCCTCCCGCCCCGCTGCCGGCCCCGCGGAGAGGCGCGGTGCAACCGCGGATCCTCCGCCGGGTACCGCCACCCCCCTGCTCAGCCCGGGGCCCGCCTGCCGCAGCTGGGGCGGGGGGGGGGAGGCTTGGGGGGGGGTGTGTGTGGGGGTGTGTGTGAAAGCAAACAGTTATTACTAAATCAATCGGTTCACGGTTACAAATAATATGCATTATTTTGACAGGTCTTTCAAGATTTAGTCATTTCTAAATGAACTGAGACAAAGTAGGGCCCAGCAAGTGTGATGATATACGTCCCCGAATGCGTTTGCGAGAAGTCGGAGCTAATCCTTTTTCTTAACTCTGGTGCCTGGCAAGTCTCATTAGCTGTAGCAGATCTGCACTCGCTACCATGTAGCTTCACACGACTGCCTACGCTTTCAAAATATGATGGAACTACCTATAAATAAATATAAAAGGAGGCAAAAGGTTCAACAACTCAGTGAATTACGCTGTCCCTGTGTGCTACTCAAAGGCAGCTCGTTAATTAGATTTGCATCTGAAACAGGCAGTAGGAGTTTTGGGGAAGTGTTTGAGAGATAATTAGTATTAATGTGCTTGAAGGGCACACAAATACACCTTTGAAGTGAGCCACGTCAGAATTCAAGCTTTTGACCTTGATCAATATATTTTTTTTCCAGAATCGGTGAACAAGAAGAGGTCTATAAAATATTTTTAAAGACATTCCTATGTAGAGCACGAGGATTTTCTTACACGTTGAAGAGATCTTTAAAAAAAAAAAAAAAAAAAAAGGGCAGCTTTTACTAGTGGGAAAATAAAGGAAGGGATACGACCTTTTCCTACAAGGAATGGCAGGAGGACGAAGCGATCTCGAAAGCTACTCTCTATTTTAAGCTGTGCTTAATATTTAGTAGTTCTCCAAGGCTAAAAGGCTTTTCATTATACAGTCGTCTGGAATAAAAGGAAACACATAAAAAACCCACAAGCACCCCTCTCCGCCATTACCACCCCTTCCTCCCCCTTTTCTTCTCCACAAGTTAAGCCCTACCAGCCTCACAGGGAGAGTTTGATCTGGGGATGATAAATGTTTGTACAATTAATTCTTTATTGCTGCTTTTCTGCAATGCCACTTCCAGGCAGTCATGTAGTTCCAGTATATTTAGTAAAAGTAAACGATTGGAAATTAAAATAATTCAAGCACCGTATCCACGTAAAAATATGAAAACAGGACCCCAACCTTGGAGTGTATGCGGGGAGGGGGCGGGCGGGGGGGCGGGGGTGGTCGTTGCTTGCGGGCCAAATCCTTCAGTCTCTCGTAAAACAAGAACCCCTCTGAAAAACCTTCCTCTCGGGGATGCACCGCAAACCGTGTCCTACGGTGCTGACGACCTGCAAGACAAAAGTGGTAGGAGAAAAATATCTCTGAACACGCTACGAGTCTCCCGAAAGATGCTTTCACCGGCACCGCGCGAAGGCGAGATAAAAGATAATTACTTTCAGTAATTATAGCGATCTCTTCCGAGTAAATCTCCGGTCGTCCCGAGCCTAGTGCATCGCACTGTAGATGTGCAGCTGACATTTTACAATTTTGGATTTGCAGGGCATTTTTCATTAGTGCTCTGAAAAAAAAACAATCCCGCAAGATCCTCCGCCCCCCCCCCCGCCTCCCTCCGCAATAATAAACCAAAAAGACTAGTGGGTGGAAGAGTAACACGTTAATGACTTTTGCTCAAATTGCTTCCATCTTGATCACATTTTCATAATTAGCACCATCATCTACAAATCTTTCCGCCCTGGGCATCTGACACAGACAGGCTTCCCAAGCGATGTGTATTCTACTTATTAGGGAGGGGAACACTTATAGGTCTATCATTAATGGTTCCCTTTCAAATGAAATGAATGCGACCTCCACGGAAATATCAAAGGGCTGTAGCTACCTTGTCTCACTTAGTACAACACTGAATAGCAAGCAACCTTAAGTCGTTTTGCTCTAGTCAGACTTCTATACAATAAAACATAAGCCCACTCTTGTATATTTTAAGTTGTCTGGTGACCATTTTTGAAAACAAAAAGGGTCCCTTTGATGTGGTCTAATTCTAACAGGGGGTGGGACGTCAGATGTGGTCTACCGATTCTTTCTGGAAATATTTTTAATTATGCCCCAAAGCTTCTTGTAGCCCCAAAGTAATAATCAGAGAGCAGTTTGAGTCTGTTACTTAATGTGGAGGGGAGAATAGGCTCTAGACCGTATGTAACTAGATTAGAATTACAACCGATAATGATCTATTAATTCGCTCGAAATGGATGATTTTAAATGGAACATGTTAGGTATCTGTTATTCTTTATGCTTGATCTTGCTAACGGAATATTTCTAAGCCTTCTTGCAGTAAAGCCATAAAACCAGCATTTCTCCCGGCAAGTCATTGGGTAAAAGTGAGTATTTGAGACAGATGTTTTTATCCTCACAAGCGTGCGCGCTGTAAGCACACAAAGCACTTGTATACTTAACTGATTACCCTCGGAGAAGGACCATATATTCAGATATGTGCGTGTAAGATCTTTATGATAAAGTAACGCATATTTCTATTTAGGTATTGCATAAAGATAAAGAGCGGGGGAAAAACTACGCGTAATTCTGAAAGCCCCCTCCCCCTTAAAAATACTAACTTTAACCTGTAATAAACTTTACAAACACGCATTTTGCAACGACGCAGCTTTAATGCTGCTGCGAATCAGGATCTGATTTTACTACGCGGTCCAACGCCTCTGCTGCTGCTGCTGCAGCCGCCCCAGCCCCTCGCTCCTCCGGCCCCCAGCGCTGATTTACGACCGGCCCGTTACTCTAACGAGAAGGAAGTTACAATTTGTAGAGCAATAAATACCGAGGCGGTAGGTGGAGCCCCCAGCAGAAGAAAAAAAAAAAAAAATCGGTCTCCTACACCAATTAAAAATCCATCCTAGCTCCAATGTGGACCGTGGGAAGGTCTCAAAGAAAACACAGCCTCGGTGATTATTAGGTGTTTGTTTGCAATGTGCTAATGTCATCTTCGGAACATAACTTTCCTGCCCGATGCAGTTCGCTCACACCTGCTGATATTGGGAAGAGGTTATAAAATTCAATTGATATTATTCAGCTATATTTTGTTTTCTTTGTGGTTTCCTAGCGGGGCTATTCTGCACCCTGTGAACAATATAATCTTGTTTAAATGACTTTCCAGACCACACAGCATCACATTACCCTGTTCTATACGTGTAGGCAATATTGTTTATTGTATTGTACACTATTAACTCCCAGAAAGCAGGATGAAGGGGGAGTGGAGGAGGAAAGCTCCGGGGAGTAAATTCATAGCTTCCAAGGTTCAGGTTGCTTTCTCAGGTGGAGAAAATAAGATTTAGATCATTTTGAATGAAAATAGATAGAAAGAATTCTCTAAAGGAAATGTTAAACACATAACAGGCATAGCATCTTTTTTCCCTTTATCCACTCATATGAAACGTTTTTCATGTTCACTGTTACTTTTTATGGTTTATGGACAAACAATCTGAGGTCTCCAGATTTAGGATGATACAGTTGATTATATACACATTATGTGAGCTACTGCTGTATCGCACTTCAGACAATAAATTAATTAAGAATTTTTAAACTTTTGTATTTAGGTTAAAAGCATGTGTCATCTACTGATATCATGCAGATCTGCTAACTTATATTTTATATTATTCTTATTATTGTTATTGTTGTTATTATTATTATTCTTATTTTGACATCAAGATGCAAATGCCTAAGTTCCTTACTCCGGGAAATTTCTACTAAAGTTGGTGTGCTGGTTTCGGCAAGAGTTTCTTTGGCTGAGGATGGAGGGATTAATCCTTCATTCAAAGTCCATGGAATTCACTAAGAGCCTTTTCTTTAATGCTGGTGAATTTGGATCAGGCCCAATCTTATTACTAGAAAAATTATTTTCCCTTGTTCTCAGATAATGTCTTAATGGTTTACTGATTGAAAATATTCAAAACAACAAATGCAGCAACATTAAACAAAAATTTTAAGTCTCTTTCTTCCCTCTTGCTTACTCTTTTTCAATATAAGAAACAAAGGAAACAATAGAAGAAATGTAACAGTACTGAAATATGTGCGACGGTGCAGTTTAGATGACAGTCACGTGGCTTGTAAAGATTTGTGGCAGGCTCAAACCCAGCTACAATAGGGATATTCAGACCAATACAGAACTGTAAACTGCAGCCATGAAAATAACTAAACACAAGGGATATGGGGATGTCTAGAAGAGGAGAAAGGGAGTGTAAAAACAATGTAATTTGTTGATAGCTTGGGGACGAGATTTGCACACCTGCTTCACACCTTTGATATCTCATTTATCATTTAATAGCCTGAGCTCTTGGAAAACCTTTGCTCCTGTTTTTGGAAACTCAGCATGTGTTTTTGAAATGGGCTTCAAAGCTTTTCTGTAGATTTACAGAGAAGTGTGGTGTACCTGAGAGAGGTATCTGGCCCATATCCATGATGTAATTGCCCTTCGTGACTGAAGGACCTGCTATTCAGATAAATCTCTTACTACTTTTAGAATTTATCCCCTGGTTACTTTCACAATCAGAGGCTTGTTACGATCTCACTCAGCCCTGCAAATCTTTGGGAATTGGGTTACCTGAAGATAAAAGATCTCTCTTTCTCCAAGCTCTGGTTGGATCAACACTTTGCAAAATCAGATGACAGGTGTAGGGGTCAGGCCTAGGTCTGTGCATGGGGCTGCCCAAGCGCCAGGGATAAAAACTGAGAGTAGCTGCCTTAGGGAAATGCCACGTGCGTGAACATATGTCCCTGGAAGAAAAACCTAGTGCCAGGGATTATCCACTCCAAACTGTAGATTAGTAACTTTTCTGGTTTTAGGGAAGACTACTTCAGATCAAGGTTTACATCATACGGCTGGGGTTTTCCCAGAAAATCCCATTCATGGTTATATGTTGTCCTAAGGTGGTCACAATGCAAAGTATCTTGAAGTTCCACCTAGATCAAGGGATAAGAAAGAGGGTCAAGTAGGCAGGAGAAGTACAGGCAAGGAAAGGTTATGCAACTATCAAATCTGAAAAGGCAATGTAGAGAACAAACAGAAACACAAATTACAATTAGTACCTTAGATGAATTTCAATGGAATTCCTTCTTTTGCCTCAAGGAAAGAGGTGAAAGTACCTGGCATTTGTCATCAGTGCATAAAGGAATGATCGCTTCTGTATTCCTCACACGCACATGTGCACAAACACACACTGACATCCCACACGGTAAAGGTGAGAGGAAAATGTGCAGTACGAAGAAGGAACAAAATGAAAGGATCTTTCCTTCTGGTACTCCCCGCATCTACGTAACAGGGCCTGGATGTTAAAATAAAATGGAGGAATAGTGTCAGACCCTGGCCGTGACATCTCTATCCCATCTGTGTTAAGCAGGTAGGAGGCACTCAGGACACAGGGGTCACCCAGAGTGGTCCTGAGGAGTCCCGAGAGGCTCAGGCTGAAATTGGTGTTGTTTTGCTCCCCTCCAAGTCTCTGCCATGGTCACCCAGGAGGTCTGTGGTTGAGGAGAATGTGGGACCAGGCTCTGGGGCTTGCTCAAGCTAGAAGAAAAGCAGCCTCCACTTGATACTGTGCAGGTATAGACCCTTCCCACAGGCTTCCTCTCTAGGGAGGGACTGAAGGTCCTCCCTTGCTAGATCTGGAACTCTCTAGAGGAAGTTATCTGCTGAGAAAAACCACATACGACCTTTCTTCATAATTTTTTCCCATTTTGTGGAAGCGGAAGTCCTCCTACTTAAATCCCCCTCACCAGTTGTGCAAACAAGGAGGAATTAATCTCTTTTCACTGCTACATCCCTCTGCCTTCCTTTGGGAAATTTATACTTCTTATATGGTCACTTTAACATCGACATTTCAAGACAGAGCTTGCAGTATTCTTCCCGAGCAGTATATGGGCCTAGCAGTACAGCTGTCATTTGAGATGCCACCACACTAAGTTCCCTTTTGCATAATGTTTCAGCATCCTTCCCTGGGGTGCTCCGTGTCTGGGTATCAGACCCTCTTTGCTGGCTTCTCCTGCAGCCCCAGCAGCCCTGGCAGCCCCTGCCGCCTCGCTTCTGGCTGCCCTCTCCCCTTCAGCACCTGCTCTCCTGCAAAGCAGAGGGCTCCGGCATCAGGGTGCTGTCCTGTCACTGGTCCCCCCATGTAGCAGATGTGGCCTCAGTTCCTCTGGCGCTCTTCTGCAGCCTTTAACATATTCTTTTTCATAGTAATTTCATTAATTAGATTATTAATCAAGTGATTACTACCATGTTCCAGACATCCCATATCTAAGACAGTGCATCTAAGAAAGTATTGGGTAGATCAAGACAATTTGGCTCTCCCGTTTCAACCCAATTTGACAAGTGGGTAAGGCTGTCAGACCTGCTAGATCTGAAGGTATATTTTTCACCTGTAACATAAAGACGGAGGTTTAATAATTTAATAGTATGTTATCTTAGTGCACTATCTAATCTGAGACAGACTTCTACTACTTCTTCCGTCCTCGGAAACATTTCATAGAAGTGATGACCCAATTAGCCACATGTTAACCAAAAGAAATAAAAGATGTTCCTGAAGAATCTTAAAAGGAAGCTGTAGACATAATTTGTGATTGATGACAACACAGAAATGGACTGAGGACTGTGTGTGACACAGCTGGTGTCGCAAAGCCATGGAACACCTTTCTCACTACTTGCAGCCTCTGGTTTAAATTAGTGATTAATAGCCCCAATAGAATATTTTCCCACTGAAGACGGCTTTTTGGTGGCAAAGGGATATATTGTGATCAATAAAAGAGGTCAGCGCCATTTTCTTTCCTGGTCTTTACATTGGACAACTGCAGCACTGCTGAATGCTGTAACTCAGTCTTCGATACCAGTGCTTAGATACCAGATTTCAGGTCATGCCTGAGCTAAAGGCTTGCACAGAAGTGGTCGTGTAAGCATCAGGTATGGGAATTCTTGGTATCATCAACATCCACAGGCAAATTCCACATGTGCTGGAAGCCACAGGTGAATTTGTAATGGATATTTTTCTCACTACTTTGGCAGTTGTCTCCCTTTCCTTAGAAGTTGAGTAACATAAGCTCATAAACTCAGAAGAGGGGAACTAGGATTTAATGGCCAATATTATTTTATTCATCTCTAACCCTTATTGCCACATTTCACCCCACTTCACCATTTTCTTTCAGAGATTTTTCTCATTGGGAAATGAAACAGCATTCTTCCTCCTCTCGTTGGGATGTCTGACTAGTAAGCACAGGTGATTCTTTTTTTCATCACTTGTGAATACCCTCAGCATAGGCGAGTTACATCCCATAGATGTGGCATCTTAGGTATCTTTACTGAGGCATTTTTTAAAGCAGATATGTACAGACCAGAATTTTTCTTTTGGCTCACTTTAAAAGTATTGATGTATCTTGCAGAATTGGTCCTTTAGTGAATTACAGAAGGCTGGGTAAGTACTTATTTATACCTTGATGTCTGAGAACTTCTTTCTCCAAGGGTATTGTTTGCTGCCATGAATCTCTCCTAGGTAATCCAGTTATTTGCCTTAATAATCTATCTCAAAAAATAAAAGTAACAATTTCCAGATCCATCCCTGTATCTTCTCTCACAAACTGTGCAAAGAAAATTGAGTCCAAATCAACTCCTTCAGCCACTTCTGATTTTGGTTTTGGCCGAGGCCTCCAAGACTCTAACTTGACCACAGCAGCAATCTGCAAAGTGCAGAAAATCAGCCTCTGTTTTGGATGTACCTGTTTCAGTCCCACTCGTCCTTTTCTGGGTTGATGGCTCTTACTTTAGGACTACAGTGAGGATCTAGCTAGGATCATTTCACAATCCGAAACTGCAGGACAATCTAAATAAGACTACTGGAACCCCAGCGGGTGTCCGTAAACTGTCAGGTTTGTTTTCTCCTCTGAAATACACTTGTCCTCTGATTTTAACACTTAACCCCAGAAAGCCAAAACAGATCAGGAATTTCTGCAGCAGAAGGATATAAAACTTTTTCAGGAAAGCAGAGAATCTTACTGAAGTATTTGGAAACTACCTACCATAAGCAGATCCTCCAAGAAGCAACAGCCTTTGCAGAATTTCTCAACTGGATATGGTCACAAAAGAGTGCAAGGCTACTCACAACCTTTCCTTTTCTCATCATCAGGTCTTTAGCAGACATATTCTTCTAGACTACCGCTAGCTGTTTTTCAATAGATTCTCTTCAGTTCCCAGAGCTGCAGGACTCCAAAGAAAGTCCGGCACACGTTGCAAAGAATGATCCCCAGAACAGTTTGGTAGACTAGGTAGCTGCAACATTCTGGTCTCAAGGTTATGAACAAGGGTGAATTCTAATATGAAGAAATCAGATCCCTTATGTGAGGTCCAGGGCACCGTTATTTGTTTGTCTCAGAATCACCTTGTTTATTCATATATGGAGGATGTTACCTGGAGTTGTGCTCCAGCTACATCAAAGAGCATTGTTCCCTAAAAGCTGGTCTTTGTATCAGACCTCCACAGGGGAATCCTGGAATACTTTTCAAAGACACTTCTTCAGATAGTTTGGATATTGCTAAAAGAAGCACAGTTCCCTTTCTACTTCCCCACCCTCTGCATCATTGCTTTTATGCACAGCTGATCCAGGCATAAAAAATCCTGTGCTTGCAAAATCTTGTACCTGATCACAAAAATTCCCCTTTTTTTTGACTCTGTCCATTTGGCTCTTTCTCCACTCTGCACTGGAAGTAATCTCAGTGTGGAGCAGGAAAAGTTTAGAGACTTACTCACTAGTTGTACCATTTGCCCTCACGGAAGTGAAAAAGTACATGTAATTTTCAGTGTACTATCCAATCCAGTCCAATCCAATCCAGCCTACCATTAAACATCCAGAATACATTCATTCTTGGGTAAAAGAAAAACCAAGGGAAGCACACAAAAGTAATAGAGAGCCTTCTATGCTCCCTGTGAGCCCTTGCCTTCTGCCACTCTGGAGCATGAAAGTGATGCCCAGCAAGGCTTGCACCTACTCTCATTCCGTATTACCACCTGAGACTCGATTATTTTGCTATTGGGAGAACAGAAGGGTTGGTCAGCCCCCGTCTTTCCCCCTTTGCTTCTCTGCTGCCTGTTGGCAGGGTGTGTGTCACAGCAAGTGTCCTCCCCTCCAGCCAGCCTTGTGGGGGCCTCCTCCTCGGCTAGAGAAGATTGCCATTTCACAAACGAGCTGGACGCAACCTATGTCACTAGCATCCTCTGCCAGTTAAGGCATAGGACCATCTGTTTGTAACCTAAAACAAGGCATTCTTTGCTCAATAATATTTGGAAGATAATAACTGCTGGGAGTGATCTACACCTGATGGCGATTCACACAGCTCCTCTAAAATAAATCAGTGAAGTAATTGTTAGACAAACATCTGGATTAAAAGAGAACAATGCATTTCATAATCACCTGAATTTTATGGAAGCAGAATGCAAACAGTCACAGAGATTTGTTTATCTGCTTTTATCTGGAGTTTTAAGTTTTCAAGTATATAATTTTTTTCAGGTCACTCATTAAATTCTAATCTTTGCTTAGAAAGAAGGCCACTCACCTCTGAGCAGACACACAGACACAGACACACACAGACACACCTGCATCCCCTAACCAAATGTAATGCCTGAACTTGCAAACTCTTTGTCATGAAAGTAATCTTTATTCACGTGAGCAACCCCACAGGACTATTCATGCAATGGAGAATTACTCACACGAGTAAAACTTTGCAGGATCAGGTCCTGGATCTAACAACAGCATTTTAATTACAGACAATCCCCAAGCAATGTGTACAAAAGAGTTTTTTTCCTGGACAATAACAAAGGTTATTAGCCTGTTCTTTTTTCCCCTTCTTGCTCTTTGGTTTAAAAGGAGGCACCAATAATCCAAACCAAATAAAACTGACCTTTGAACCTTTTTTGCTGTACTTTTTCTCATGCCATGATTTCTTTAGTGTGTTAGTGATCTGAAGGCTCGTTCTGGGCTACAGCCATTTTCCCAGACAGGACTGCCTTTCGTCCCCTGACAAATCACTGCTGAGCCCCTTTTGTCCTGCACCACTTTGATCTCACCTGCCTGTCAGGCAAAAAAGAACTCCCGTACAGTCAGAATGCATTGCAAACAAATTGGCAACCATTTCATTCCCATACACCATTTCAGCAAAGATCAAGATAGAGATAGAGAATTTTTAACCCTTTCATTGACCTGTAGAACCGAGAAGGAATGCTCGATTATGGCGGAGTGATAAGATAATTTCTTAAGGAATTGGAGGATTAAAAAAAACAAAAAAACAACCCTCCATAGATCATAATTGCATGGCATATTAGCTCTCAAATACAAAGGAGTTATTGCACAGTGGGCAGTGCTATGTTCAGATACAAGCTTTGTAGAAGATCGATTCCTTTTAATTGGACAGCTGCTTAAGCATAAACTAAAGAAACATAATAGGTATTCTCCAATGTGAATGAAATTAATCCTATTGTAAATAACCATTGGAGTATTTAATGGGCTATCTGAATCCTTTCCAATATACAAACTTAGCCATAGGTGAGTTTCTTTCCCAGTTTAACTCAGTAATTTTTAAATTTTTTTTTTCTTGTTTACATATTACAGTTCCTCATCACATAAAGTTTAGAAAAGGCATTATGTAGCAATTTTAAAGTGATTTCATGCTTGGCCATAACTTACCAAGATTTGTGTATTTCACTCTGGGTTATTGGATGTATCCAGTCCTTTGCTAGGTCAGTTACAACGCAGCTACTAGGCTGGTCCTACTCCCATTGAGTCATGTTTTGTCTATTATTTTAAAGGCAAAACTCGCTATCATCTTTGATGAACTCAGATTAGCAGGAACATAGGTGTATTTCAGCTGTTTATCATTTATCTGTTCCCAACTGTAACCACGTGCCAGCCTCCTGCCCTCTTCCCACAGTAGCAGCCCTGTTTGCCCAATAGTCTGCTTTCTATCAAAATACACCACATTTATTTCAGTCTAAAATGCACTGGCAAAACATTTATTACTCAGAGAAAGGAAATTTAACGCATCCCTCTCCTGTATTTAAAATGATTGAAAGAAGAAGTATAGACTTTTGGGGAAAACAAAGCTACACCAGTGATGAAAAGAAGAAAGTGCATTCAAACCTGCTGTCAAACATACATATTAATGAAACAGTGGCATACTGCACAAAAAGAAATATTTAAATTACATTTTATAGCTAAAAGTTGAAAGCTTCTATTTTCCTGCTACACTTACCCAATACAAACAATAGTGATTGTTTTATTAATTTCGGGAAACCTCTGCATGTTTATTTGATTTAGAGTGTGTAAGTTTTTCTTTCAAGTGTTACTCTGCTAATTCCTTCACAAGGAAAGAGTCCTTTATTTAACAGTATATATTACGTGAAATTAAAATAAAAGAAGCTGTTTAAGAGCTTGTTATAAATGTTAAAAAGAAACTATGACCAAATCTCAGCTTTGGTTCATTGTGCTGATGTCCTGATCATCTTCAAATACACTAATAATTGAAGTAAAAATACTATTAATAAATTCTTTCACTTCTTGGAAATGAAGCATTAGATTTTTGTTTTTAAGCTGAGCTAAGTACAACTTCATGTTCAGAAATCCCAGTCCTCAAAGCCTGAGAGTATTAGCTAGCTAGATCAGAATCTCAGTATCAGCTAGTTTTGCTACGTTGGAAGAAATTGTTGGTCTGTGTTTTCCATGTACAACACATTCCCATCAGAATTTCCTGCAGTTCAGTATATGAAAATGGCCAAGTCACGGCAGAGGAGTTGAACAACCCCCTGTGATCGTACTGCATGGCTTCTTTGTTTTGGAAAATGGCTTCTTTGACTTGAAACTGGACAAGCTTTCTGTATTTTCACCTCTCTTTGCTTCTTAACTTCAAATTTCAAGTATCTTTCAGAAAGCACTGGACAATGGCACACCTTCTGACACAGATCTTTGGGAGGAGCTGTCAGAAAGTACTCTACTCATCATTGCAGTGCTAAAGCCACCACCAAAACCTGAGGGCTAGACAAGTGATGGGAGGCTCCATCATTCCCAAACACGATCAGGTGCTCTTCTTCGAAAGGATCTCTTCCCATCTGATCTTTCAGGTCTACTTCAAGGGCATTTCATGACCACCCTTTTTTGGAGATGCTCAGTATCTCCTGATCTGAGCTCAACCTTCAAGAAAATCTTTGAGGCTCCTTTCCTATTTGCGTAAAGCATAATTTTGTCCCAACAGCGGTCCAGGAATTAATCCTAAATTGCGTAATTTTTAAAGGAAAGTGTCTGTAATGAAAATCAGTAAGTTTGGAGTGGTGTCATTTTTTCAGGAAATTTTATGGGGTTCCTTGACCTGATGTGTGGCTAGGCCAGATCATCTAAACTAGCCCTAAGAAGGCTTAGACCTAATAAAAATGCTGCTGATGGTATATATGGTGACGCCACTGCTGCTAACCCAAATGCAACTGTGCTGTTGCAGGTAGAGTTAGGAGAGATAGTAACTAAAATTCTGTAAAGACATATATACAACAGCTGTGAATACAACTGCACCCACTGGAAGACGTTGCCAAAACATACCAGTGAGAAGTTCCTTTACCATACTGATCTCCAGATATCTTTATGGCTACCTTGGACTTTTTTTCAGCCAGTATACATTGGAGTCTTTCTTAGGGTGTTTTTTTTTTCTCATGAAGGGAAACTACAGCTTGTATTTGACCCAGTGCGTGCAGAAATCAGACCCAAGATACCTTTCATATCAACTGTTTTGACTGGCATTCTTCTCCATGTAACTCTACATACTACTTTCAAGCTAGCTTTAAACATCCCCCCCCCCCCCTTTTTAACCTGTTCCCATCAACTATTTAAGGTGCACTCACTTTTTCTTTTTTTTGAGCCTGATTATTTATAATTAGCATTTTCTGCTCACATGCAATTGTGCTCTAAACTCTTTCACATTGGCTTAATTCACTGACTTTAAAATCTATTAATTGACATCCAGAGGGAAAAAAGTAAACATGTCTTTAAAGATGGCATGAATGGTTGAATCAAGATTAGGTCTCCACTCTTTTAGTCCCTGATTTTAAGGGAACGCTGCAGTCTTCAAAAATCAATTGTCTTCAAAGCTCCAAAAAGAAATGGAATGAGCAGGGGTCAGACTCAAGAGCATCCCTTGTGTGCTGGAGTTAACATTACCTAAGTACTTTAAACGATCACTAATTAGTGCTTTCAATGGGCACTCTGAAGACCACAGGATTGAAATATCTTATTTGGGAATAAACAATTGTGTAAGGCAGACTAGATCAACTCTATAACAGGGGCAGCAAAATAAATCTTCTGTTACAACCTGTAACCAGAGAGAGGTCCTCAAGGACCTGCTAAACCATTCACAATTGCCCTCTTCCATTATTCCCAGGTTATGGCCATGGCACTCTTGCGTATACATGCAAGTGTGCTTCCCTGTTAAATTCAGTTTTTAATACAGCCCTGTTTGTCTTGAATCAGGAACATGAGTGTGCCCCTTGGTATTTAGGAGACTAGGGAGTGAAAAAAGTATCCTTGCTGACCCTTTCAGATGCAACTTGGAAAAATTCTTAAAATATTCTTAAAAGTCACAGTAAAAAAATCTATAAATATTTATTCTATGGTTGAGTTGAATTCGGTAGAGTTAGAGTTTACCATCCACAACTGCATTTGAACAAAACAGGAGTATCTAACAGAGCAGTTAATTATCATTAAGTATTGCCAGATCCTTCAGTTTCAAATCAACAGCCATAAATATTTGCTAGGTGTAACAGGTACAAGAAAGAAAAAATCCTAAACCATCTGACATACATATCCAGTCAATTTTTAAGAGCGCAATTACAAATACTGAGTATTCTTGATAGAGGTTTTATAAATAACTTGCAAATCAAATGCAGTTTTCATGAAATACGGGAATAATGAGTATACACAAGGATGGGGATCTGCCTTAAAAAACCTGAAAATTGGCATAGGATCTCCGTTTGTAAAAGTAATACTTCATAATCACTTGTTTGCTTTTTTTTAATAATATTTACTCATTGGTGTAAAGTAGGATGAGGATATGTAACAGGAAGTCAATAGAGATTCCAAAACAGAAGGGCAAAGCTTTGACTTGGACATTTATCCAGAGCCTGCCATATTGCACAAATTAAATTTTCCTTTTACATAAACTGACCCACTTATAATACTTTTCCTTGCTAAAGTGCAATACAAAACATAAGTCATCATTAAAAAAAAAAATCAGAAAAATGAAAGTGGGACTGTGACTGTTATAAGGAATGATAAAATCCTCTTTACCCACCAGAAGACAGATCTTCTATTTTTAAAAAGAGAAAAATTGCATGAAGGACAAAATGATTCTGATTTCACAAAGGCTTAATGCTTTCTTTGGAAAAAAAATAATTTTTGAATTTTTCAAATTTTTTTATAAAGACAAAATTGTTTCATTTTTACACAGAAGACTGAAACTCTCATCTCTGTTTATTAACAAAAAAAAAATGTCCTGGAAAAATTCTGACCAGCAATACTGAAAGGCATAATACCATCAAAAATTTTGTGAAGTTCTACTGTGGCCTCTAAGTCTTTGCTAGACTCTGCCAGAAATTCACTTCTTGTGCTTTACATCATATTTAAGTGGAGGAGCTTCACTGTTAAGCTTTGAATATAAATAAAAAACTACCTAACTGATTTCCTCTGTCAGGAGTTTGTTTCAGATTCTAATACTTAAACTGCAGCCGTTAGAACACTAACTTCTGATGTTTCCAGCACTGTTTTGTTTTTTTGTTTGTTTGTTTTTCAATTGAGGAAAATGGCTTCAAAGATGCTGCCAGTCCCTTCTACAGGTAGTAAATAAGACACAGCAGAATCACAATATGCAACAGAAAATGAATCCTACAGAAATATCAACTGTAAGGTTAATGTAAAGTTTAAAAATAAACTCTGAATTTCTCATATTTGATGATATGAGCCAGCCTTGGTATTTTCAAATGAAAGGACCATTTAGAAAAATTTTAGAAAAATAAAAAAAATTATTCTAGTCATTGCCACTGCCAGAAAACCTCTTTTCAAACAGAAAAAAAGCCTGTTCCTCCTGTGGCACTACCTGAGAAATCAGTCATTAGCTTCTACCTCAAGCATTAGCGGATAGACACACGGAAATGAAGTTGCCTTACTCCGGGGGCTTTGTTGCAGTTAGTTTTTCAGGGCATTGTGTTTTAGCACGCCATTTTCATGGATGAATAATGGCAGGGCTGTTTTTCAGCCTAAGTGTGGCCAGGTGCTTCGGGGACGCAGCTCACACAGCACCGAGCTGGGGCTCGGGCTTTTGCAGGGCTCGGCTCTCCAGTTACCACTGGAAACCCTCTATTATGCCCCATTCTGTAGCCTGCCCACAAGGCACAAGCAATTTCTGAAAAGTTAAAGCAGGGTCATCTCTAATTGAAACAACTCAATGTATAGGTCAGATTTGAAGGATCTTTAATGTGAGAGATCATGAAATAAAGAGATTTAAGCAATTGTTGAAACATGTAATTTCAAAAGCCAATCACACAAAGGGAGATACGAGTTGGCCACACTGGAGAAAGCCAAGCCTCAGTTCGAGGATGGTCAATAGCTGATCCATGGTGCCCTTATTCTTTGTCAAAATTAATCTTGTATTTTTTCTGGGGTTTGTTACTACAATTTAAAGCTCAGTTCTATAAAACTCTCCTGTTCAGTGGTAGATAAATGATTCAAATTATTTACATGTAAAACTACATTCTGGATCAAACTCTTTCCTTCTATATTCTTCTATGGATGTGCAAAACTAAATTTGTCCAGACAGAATATAATAGAATTCCACCATGAAAATAAGTTTGTTGGTTTTTATATGTCAGAAAGGGCAATGTCACTTGTCTTTCATTTCTAGGAACTAGATTCTGCAAGTCTAATATATGCAGAAATGTTTAATTTACATTCTTGAATCAATAACCACTGATTTTGGAAATATAATGTATAAACTGCTCTGCTGTGCAATCCAACCAGCATTACCTTATTGCTGAATAAGGGATCAGAAATTGAAAATAGTTAATAAGAAATTGAGAATAATTGAACTCTTTTCAACACTTATTCAAGAAAGCAGGGATGGTGTCATATAAAGTCTTTATTATGTTAGATCTGCAAACATCAGAACAGTTTGGATTGTAAGCTTTAAGGCTTGATCCTGTAAGAAAGCGGCCCTTTCCTAAAATTTCCATTCCCACTGATTCCAGCAGGATCAAAATGTTTGAAGGTGCTCAGTGTCTTTGTGTATTGTGGTTATTGCTGAGAGTCCAAAGATGGTGCAAGGGAAAAATATTCCATAGGGTTTCACATTTTTACTGCATCCCCTAGATAATTAACAGACTGTGGGTCAACTTTAAATTAATTATTTCTGTTTCTTTTTCCTGAAGAAACCCAACATTGAAAAGATTCGTAGAAGTAGTATTTCCAGCAATGCTCTTTACAGAAATTTCAGTGGCTGCTCCAGGCTGGTAGTGCTAATTCCCTTTCTTACACATAGCACAGGAGCCACTCAACTAATTCTGACTTTCAGGCCTGGCTGGCATCATCCCCTTGTCGTAGGAAAACCAAGAGCAGCACAAACTTTAAACTACCCCAGTAGGTCACTGGTTGTTTCTGGGCTATGTGCAGTCCATGTAAACATTTAGATCAGTAAAATACTTTTTAACTGAACCTCTCCTTTCAAAAGCAGACAAAGAAAAATGGGAAGCAAGATAGTGTTCTGAAAAATGAAAGAGGGGTCCACACACCAATATAACATAGACAGTCTTTTGAATCATAAATCTATCAGAAAAAAAACCTCTATATGTGGAATCTGACTGCATAAGCTCAGCAAGAGTTTTGAATTAACATCATAAGTTTTGGAGTGTTTGTTTAAAAAGTCTGATACTGATTTTAGAAGGCTTATTGAAGAAAAGCTTTGACTCCGTTACCTGGCAGACTGAATGGTTAGCAAAGTCTTAAGAGGAGTTTCAAGAATTTTTTCTTGCTCTGTACAAGACATCTATGTGCTATGGCCATAGGAAGGCACTTACGGGATTAAATCAGCAGCTGATGCTTCCCTAGATATATTGTGAGATGTTTTCCTTTCTGTGGCTTGCTTTGGAGGTTGGTGGGTGTGATATGAAAATTGTGTCCATCATGTATTAGTGGCCTTGTACCAAAGGGGTTAGGTTTTAAGGGAGCCTGTGTGACCAGTTCATTTAGCTAGTGCCACAGCCACGAAGTATTTGGGGTGCAAATTAAAGTCTCTGTACAAAATAAAGTCATATTAAAACTAACTGCATATTTTTTCAACTTAAATCAACAGCATATGTGGCCACAGCTTCCCAGGGACACTCTGTGACAAGACTTCTTGTAAAGTATCAGTACCCACTGTGAGCTTTTCCTGAGGTTCACTGGCTGCTGGAGAAAGGAGGTGAAAACACAGGAATGCCTGTTCCATTCCCCACATGTGAGCTGAATGATCATCTATCTTTTTGGAGCATTCTGCCTCCAGTCCTTTGCATCTACCAGCACATAGCCATAGAGCCCACACCATCCCTCTGTCTTGCCATTCTCCCCAAACTCCCTTGTACTGGTAGGATGTGCCACCTTTTCACTTATCATACCATGTCCTCACAGTGAGCCAGATGTGGGAGCAACCCTGATTGTATCACAGAGCTGGAAAAAGTCCCATGTTGCCCTCTTGCTAGAAAAGACTGATTTTGAAAGGCTACCACTAAGGGTGATGATTGGTCAGGCAGGCCAACAGGGAAAACAATCTTAAGTTAAGATTGTAGGTTATCATTGAAGGTTACATTACATTAAAGATCACATTAAAAGGAAAGATGGAAACATCCACTAAAGTAGTGGTAACTTTTCTGTTTTGGATAGCAGCGGCTCAATCTGCTATGCAAACAATGGAGGTGCTTGCCCAATTTTCTGGTGGGGAAGGAGGAACCTCATCACTTTTGGGGGAAAGAGTGAGTAAGACATGGCAGAGATGCAAGCCTCTTAATACAACGCAGCACCTGGAGAGGACAGTAATAATGAGCCTTGGCTTCCCCTCCCAAAGCCAACAAGATATGGTCTCTGGCATGAAGCTTACTGCTGACCCAGACAAGCTGAACTCCACCTAGGACCCAAGGTGTTGGAGCACAGCAGAGCTACCTGGCTGAACCGATCCCTCCCTGGCTCAGCCAGGAAGGAGTCTCATGCAGGATGACTTTGTGAGACAAGTTAATGGCAGAGGTGCAGGACTTGCATCCTTGCTACTGCCAGCCTCACCTCTAGTCAAAGCATGGGCAGGGGAAGGCTTTTTGCATCTCTAATGCTCAGGACCTCCTGGCTGTTTTCAAGGGAATCCAGGATGATATCAACCAGTTATGGATGGGGAACTACGGTGCTAATTGACTTGTCTGTATTATACAAAGAAACATATGGCAGAAGATAGATCAGACTTGGGGTCTTCCACGACCCCAAATGACAATGTAAAAACCAGCTCACTCCTGCTTGTTAGACTCCCATATGTTGCGCTGTTAAATTCTTCTAAATTGATGTTTAATCTGCTTCGTGCTGTCACACTTAGTAATTTGAAGTGTTGGAGCAGGCTTATTACTTACAACTCATAAGAGGAATTATTTAATAAAATATTATCACTTGTTTGATCTTGCTCTGCCCTTTTGGGAAAAACTTGGGTTTGTATCCCAGATTTCTACATTTCCCAAGTGTGTTAGCAGCAGAGCAAAAGAAGAAAAAGATTCTCCAGAAATCTCTCTACTACAGACTTTTTAACAAAAGGATTTTTAAAATAAAAGTGAATGTCACTGTGTACATAGCATAGGCTAAGATAGCAGTTGCATTGCTTAAATGTGCTCTTTAGAGTTTTAATTCACCAGGAAAACCCTCCCAGAGAAATTAAATAGTACTCATGGGAAAGGATCCTTCTTTCAGCAAGTTTTCCTGGGACTTTCAGGGCCATTAACAGGCCTAATACACTGCATTACCTTTCCAGTCACTTCTTTTCCCTTTGTTGTGATACCTACTTAAAATATCAAAGCTGTGAGAAGTTCAATGAGATATTGAAAACTGAGTAACACAGGTTTTATATGACAACCCCAAATCCCTCCCTCTGTCTTTTTTTTAAGAGTTCTTTGCCAGCATCACTAGATGAAAAAGAAATAAAAAGTCCATGGGTGGGACATGAAGGACTGACAAGGTAAAGCCAGATCAAAAAGAAGCCTCCGTTAATAAATCAAAGAGGCTAAACAAAGGACAGAAGAGAAAAAAGTATTTTGAATCCTGTAACCTAGATGTAAACTGTCCTAATTCAGCATTATTTAGCCCTCACAAGATTAATTCTTAGTCATTCTAACCTGAAGAAGAGGGAGGGGAGAAGCAATATTCCTCTGGTTGTATCAGTAAAAATCTCAAGCTTAGGGATCAGTGGACAAAATCAACATATTTTTCCTGGAGACAAGGAAGAAGAAAAAGTACTAGTTCTTGATGTTTCTGATTAAACGTTAACATTTAAGGGTTTTTTTAGTATGCACAACTATTGGTCTAATAAAGCTAAAGAAGGAAATTGGAAAAAAAGAAGTACAGATGTAGCTCTGAAAGTACACTTAGATAATTTGTTAACTATCACTGGACAGATATAAATTCCTAGAATATGATATGGAGGTGACAGGCCTATCGCATGTCGTTTAACCTAAACTCAATTCTACACTTTTAGAATTAGCTTTCCATCAGATCTTTTCCTTTATAACTGTTTTGATCATCAGTGTGACTAGGTATGAGATGCAATCGATAAAGCTGCCAGAACCTCATAGTTGCAGAGGCAGCTATTAAAAGAAAACCAGGAAGAATGTTTGGAAGAACACTTTACAATGCTGTGATACCATCCGGCACATATTCCATGCTATGCATAGGTTTGTGATCCAGCCAGTCAACTGGCTTTCACAGTCCTGGTCCAAAAAGTTCTTTGTCAAGTTTTACAATGTGTTCTGAATTCAGAGCAAATCCTGACTTCCTGTTGGTGGATGTCATACATTGAATTAGATTTTATCCTGAGGTTTTCAGTATCCAACCCAAGCCTGATGGGCTGAGGACACAAAATCCAGAAATCCAACCCAAATTGCAGTATAATATGCATAAAGCTTCCGAGAGTCAAAATAGATTCACATAGCATAAACATACAGAAAGCTTGTGTGACTTATGATGTATAAATATGAATTACTTACATTTTAAGAGCATATCAAATACAAAATGAACATATTTCCACCCTGAATACACATTTGGTGGAATTGTAGAAACAAATTTCCTTACGATTATACTTTTTAGAAAAAAACCAGCAAGTGTCCTCTTTCCATTGACACATTCTGACCAGTACATTTTGTTAGTGAATGTGTGGGACTTCTGCAATGCATTGCTGTTTGTATTCAGCTACTTAACCCTGGGAATTCTTCTCAAAACCAAGCTGAGATTCAATCTATATAATCCCATTGAATGAAAACAGAGAAGTGAAGATCTGGTAATCCAAACCCAAGCAGCCCAGGTCTAACTTTTAGAAGCTAACATTAGAGTGCCTGGTTGCTGTAACCAGAGGTCTGCACCTGCTGGGTTTATTTCCAAAGATACAGGTATAAGCCTTCGCAAATGCCTTTTGCTTTACTTAAACATTCTGTAATTTGACTGGTCTCAATTTGAAATTGAAGGCAAGTCTTTTCTTTTTCATCAATAATCTGCTACATCTTTTAAAATAAATATTCTTTTGAACATGCTTATCAAATCAGACATCCACTATGGTTCTTTAACAATGAAACCGTTTAACCTGACATTTTAAGGTGGACTTGATAACCCCTAATCCTCAACTGCTCCATAATCTTTTCTTTTTTTTGTAAATTGCCTTAAAGTAACCTAGACATGTCTTTGATGTGGGTTTGTCCTTTATTTACTACACCTTCTGAAAACCTTTGATAAATTAATCTCACCAATAGAATAGCAATGTGTAATTCGTACTTTGATGCCTGCTATTGAAGGAACTGCTATTCACCACTGCTACTCAGTAGGTTAGAGGTTCAGGAGAAAATACACAGAAGGCATCCTCATTTGAATGGTTTCATATATCCAGATGAGGAAGACTTTTTGTGTGCTTGAGAAGAAAACCATTTCTTCCATGATAATTTCCATATACTTACACAGTACTGTTTCCTGCAGTTCTGCATCTGTACATGTGTGATCCACTATGACTCAGCTTTCAGAAACAGTGGGTTCTGGGAGATTTCTTTTTATGTAAATATGTATAGTTACAAATAAAAATAGGCATTTAAATAAATAAATATAAGTGTGTGTATGTGTCTGTGTGCATACTCCACTGGTGTTCAGTGGGACTGTTGCTGCACATCTTCCACCAGTATTTCAAGATGACCTGTTGTACAGCTATTTACACTCTGTGAACTGACACATTTCAGATTAATCTGGTATTTAGCTCTGCGAAAAGGAAATCCAGTTCACATGACTTATGGCACACAGGCAAATTTTAATGTGTGGATCCAGATATACTCACCTGAATCAGAAGCTGTTGACTCTCCAGTACCCTACAGGCTGTATTTGTTTGAATTATATCAGCACTGCCATGGTAAATTGTCACTATGAAAAGATAGTGTATATATGCACATAGTAAGTGCACTCTGCCAAAACATCTCTACTTTTATTAGCCCTGCATCCCAGATTAGTACAGCTCAAACATGACATTGATGGTTGCAGGCCATACCTTTGCTTGCAGCATACTTGAGTCCGAAAAGGAGGTAAGAATCAGGGCTTTTAGCATCTTGTACAATTAAACCCTTAGGCATACTAGAAACTGAAACTGAGTGAGTATCAGTTGAAAACAGAAACTTGCTGATGCACTTTGTTGTCACCAGCTTGCATAAAGTAATACACCAAAAAGCCTCTTAGCAATTACCCCAACATTTAAGTTTGTTCTTAATTTTAATATAATGGCTTAAAATTATGATTTAAGTGCTTAGGGTTTTCTTTGCAGAATGAGCAACATTCCAAAAATATTTGACACTAAAAATGGACATAAACAACATTATAATTAGGCAAAGTCTATTTTGGGAATGTCAGAAAGAATGTCAAGAGTCTGTTGGGCCGGTGCCCAATGTCATCATTTGGTATAATGACTCTATTCATCCCATTTAAATCCAAGATCACAACATTTTTCTTAACTGTAGGGCAAAAGACAGGAGACTCTTTCTCATTCTCTTCTCCCCACAGTTTGTAATGATCTTTGTTTTTAAGATACGTTCTATCTCTGCCTTTACTTGTGTTCTGCTCTTATGTCTTTACTCATACATAGAGAAAAGTTGCAAAAATTTCCAAAAATTGCAAACACAGGTATGAGTGTGAAAGGCTAGGCCTAAAGACACTGTGATGTCTGCTTACTCTCAGAGAAGAAAAGAGCAGAGAAGAGAAGAAAAAAAGACAAGAAGAGAAAAGAAAAAGGAAAGACCTTGTCTTGCTTAATTAGTAAAAATGCTGGTCATATGAAACAGTGAATTTGAGGTGATATAAGTTTGCATTTGCATTGTAATAAAAGGCAGCTAAAGGAATTTGATTTTTTTTTTTCAGTATTCCCTCCTGTGATGGATGACTGTGGAGACTGTCTTGTAGTATTCATATTCAACACCTCAGATCATCAGACCATTTAATCCAGAGTGTCCTGTCTCTAGGAAGAGGGTTTTTTTACTGAGAAGATGGTCAAATATTGGTCCAGGTTGCCTAGAGATGTTTTGATATAGCTGCCCTTGGACATATTCAAAACTTTACCAGATGTGAGCGACCTGCTCTAACTGGACTTCCTTCAAGCAGGGGATTGGGCTGGATGACCTCTGAAGGTGCCTTCCAACCTTAGTTATTCTATGATTCTGTGCGGCTGATGTATAAGAGGGATAAAAGACATAGTACTTCTCCCTCACATGGCTGTGAAATGTGGGAAAAACATGATGTCACCTTCTTCTCTATAAATCTTTGGAAGTCCCAGTGAAGATACCAGTGCTAAACACATTTTTTTGTGAAGCTGAAGGAGTTGTTAATTTAAATTTTGAAATTAGGTTGCAGATCTCTCGGTTTGGTTTGTGGATATATAGATACCTGTCTATTGGCTCAGATCTTAGAAGATGATGCCTCCAAGTGCTTCTTCTTCCTCTTTGCATTATTCCGTTTCTATGTTTTTACTGACTAATTAATAATTCAGGTTCAGCAGTTATCTTTTTTTTATCATTGATATGAATTTATTTGCATAGTGAGTTGAATAGTTTAGTCACTGGTATGAATCTTTTTTTTTTTTTTTTTTAAACTTTTTCACATAAAATAAGGAAAAAAAAAAAGTTTACCATAAGGATAATTTCTCAAGAACAGCTGATAAGCAAATGTGTCAGACAACTCCCAACCACTGTGATGACATTTCTATGTCTGCTAATTAACATGCCAAAGTCCAAGAGTCCAAGAAGATGATAGCACATGTAGATACATAGATTAGATTATACAGAGATATTAGGTCAGGCTAAAAAGCAAAGAAAAAGATACTCCAGTACGATCACATATTTAGAAGGCTGCCCAAACAAAAACATTTGGAAGTATACTCTTTAGTATTTATTTATTCTTCTCACTTTTTCCATATAGGAAAAAAAAGAAAGAAGAAATGCTTAGATCAAGGGCTAAGTTCTGTCATCATTTATAATACCAAACCAAAGTTAATTCAACCAGTTCTGACTTCAGTCATAGGTTGCATCCATGATAAACTTAGCACAAAGTGAGGTAGCTAATACACTCTAGTGCCCTACGTAGACTCCTGTCTCCCAACTTTACATGCTGCAGTGAAGGCTTCTACTTCAGGGTTATAATTTTTATTCTCCTTAGAGGTATTGGAGAGAAATAAGCAGAGTTTGTGCTTAAATCTAATTCTGATATTAGTCATTTAAGTTGTAAGTAAAAGGAATACCAACCCAGAAGTACCTGTTTTCCTTAAGTCCTTGTAAAAAAAAGATTCAGAGGTACAAGCGTATACTGTTGACATCTGAAGCAAGGTGAATTAAATCTCATCTTCTGCCCATGAATCAACACTTTTCCACAGAGCAGTTCTGGAAATAGAGGAAGGTCCTTCAGGCCTCCAGGGCATTCAGGCCATGTCTGTATTTCCAGACCTGAGCCCCTGCGCCTGGATGCAAACCACGGCCACATCTTTGCTCCCTGGCAGGGTGAGACCTGGAGGTGAACTAGCCCGTTCTTCCCAATCTTACCCTACTTTTACGGAGCGGAAGCCTAAAGAAGCAGGGCACATGAAATATGTGGTATGCTCTGAAAAAAGAGAAGGCCAAGACCCTGTGGCAAGTACCATTAGGTGCAACTTCAGTCTAGAGAGAACCATTTTTGTAAGGCAACTATTGGGCTGTAAGCATGTACACCAGTCCTCTGGGCACGAGAATCTCCACCTAGATGACCCCTTCTTTATGCTCCTCAAAAGCCAAATAAATCCACTAATTTCAGGTGATCCTTTCTGGTATATCAGCACAATCAATATCTCTACTGACACAGATGTTGTACCAAAGTAAGCTGAGGGGAATTTGGCCCTGGGCTGTTCCGCTCTAGGGCAGTCAGAGGGATTGCTATTTGAAGTAACAGTACAAGTTGTGAATTTCCTCGTCTGCAGACATAGACAAATGAGATGGGACAACATTCTCTGAGCAAGGAGCCGTTAGTGAAAGGGAACTGGAGAAGTGGAAAGTCTGCGCTCAATTACATTAACAAGATAAATCATTTATGTGCCTCGAATCGAATTTGCTGCATGATTTAAGGGCATCATCACTATATGCAGTGTTGTCATTCCTTGTTAGTTGTTATTTCCTTGTTATTAATTCTAATTCTTATTGCCTCTCAACTGTCCGCACTCAGAAAGAGAAGTGCTTGAGTTTTCTGTATTCTGTTGCTATGTAATGTGATATAAAACAAGTTTGGAGTGTCTCCCTGAATGCATGCAACCAAAACTAGGCCAGAAATCCCTTCCGCTGCAGCTGCTAATCATTAAATCATGGACCTGTTCAAGAAGCCCTACATCCTTATGTCAGACTGCATCAGAACCTATAGGAAGGTATTCATATGACAACTAAGAAATCCCCTGGCATATAGTATATGTGCATCCTCTTCCTACTTTTGGATACAAAAGTCTTTTGGTTTTAATAGAATCACTACAAAATTATGAAGAGGATTTACATGTATGTATATTTGAATGTACACAGAGAGAGACAGAGGGAGAGAGCTGCTATTACTTTACTAGAGCTGGTCAGAAAAAATTAGTAGAAATGAGATTTTTTTTTAAATTGAGGGGAGGAGAAAAATTAAATGTATATATATTTAACACGCTATCTTTTTACTCAAAGGCATGCTAGATTCTTTGTGTCCCAGTGCTGGAGCCTGGGGCAGGGGAGCTGGCTGGGCTATAACACTGGTAACTGGGACCACAGCTCCCACGGAACGCAGGGCTGCAGCAAGGTGCTGTGCTGCGCAGGGATCCTCTGCTGCAAGGAAGCAGGCAGTTAATGCTGGGGGCTGCTGCAAGGCAATCCCGGCAGCAAGACTGTGCTTCTCCCCCAGCGCAGGGCTCTGCCGTGCAGGAAGGAGGGCCACCTGCAAAAAGCAGGTTTGGTGCCTCTGTAGAGTTCTCTGTTATGATGAAGACTCTCATTTTCTTTTCCAGCTTGGCAGAGCCATGATTTTTGACAGGTGTATACTACTAATATTAGTCTACCTCACAAGGGTGTTTGCTAGACTCAGTTAATTAATATAGGTCATGTTCTGAGATAATTAGGAAATGCTCTATAACTGAATCCCAGTCTCTATGATCATCTGCAGGATTTTTGCCACTAGCTTAAACAGGGTGAGGATTTTGTTGTACAATGAAAACCAAGGAACAGGTTTTTATGAGACTCAAAGAGTATATAGTAAAAGTAGGGCAACTCTGAGTGCTTTCTAACATGTAACAATATCGATCCGCTATCACTGACCTCCTACTGCTGCGAGCAGAATGACTAAGCAAAGGCTGTTTATTTTCCTATAGATCAAAGAGAGGCAACAAAAGATATCTCCCCAAAAGGTGGTTCACTGCAGAAGCCTGTGCTCTTGTTTCCCTATCTGATCAGCAGATTCCTTCAGATTGCATTGATAAACCCGGCTGCTGCTCAGTCAGCCTCAGCCCTGTCATCAGTCTTGTCCGACAAGATGCTTGACTCTTCCCAGGCTGCATGGGAGAATAACAGTGTTGCTCTGGCATAGCTAAAATACAATAGATGGGAGCTGGAATATAAAGTGGGGAATTCCTCACATACCTTCCCATTTTCATGGACTATTGGCAGTGAAGAAGGAAAAAAAAAAAAAAAAGGCTCACTTTGGCATTCAGCCAGATATTTCATTCGTTTTCCTTTTAATTGCCTGAAGTCATTCCACATTGTGCTAGGGTCTCCCCTCCCCGACCTCTCTTTTCTCCCCATCCTTTCCCTCCCTCCCCCTTGCAGCCACCCTCAGCCCCAGTGGCACTGCAGGAAGGCTGGGTCCTGCTTTCCGCACAGCCTCCAAGGAGAGGAGCACCTGGGTGCCCACGTTACTGGGATGCTGCTCTCGGGTCTGATGCAGAACACGCAAAAATCCCCCTATGGGGTAGCAAGTGCTTGCCTTACCAACATCGTCAGCCTTAATATGTGGCATAGGACCACATCGTTAACTTGGGCAAACTGCCATAGTTGTGTGGAAATCGATGAAACTGCAACAAAATACATCCACTGAGGGTCTTTCCCTGGGTCTTTACTTATATTAATTATCTGAGGCGTTTTCTTTAAGGCTTTAACTAAATTCCAAATCCCCACTGCAGTCTGCTTGCTGAAATTCCCACTACAATGTCAATTACCCAAAACAGTCCCCTCTCCCAGCACTGCACTGCACTGTTGTGCAGTGCTATTGGGATGTGTAACACAGAGTTGTTTCATTCAACTTTGGACCAGTTTGCATCTTAGTGAATACAGTGGGTCTCTGTCCCCAGTGAACCTTATTTAATATTTTAAAAATGGAGAGACAGGTGTGAGAAGTAGTACTTTTTTCTCTAGTCAAAGAACACTAATCAGCAAATTTGTTTTTTTTATTTATGCTGAAGAGCAAAGCTCTCAAAGACTTCATCTAATATCTTTTAATAGACTGCTTTTCTATAATAATTTAATGGAAATGCATTTTAAAGAGCTTTAAGACAATCTTTACCTCAAAATCTTTATATAAACAGTTGGATGTGTTTGTATACCAGTCATTTCAGGACAGTGGATTATAATACATCCACTGTTCATTAGGGATCAGGTCCTTGAATATCTTACAAATTGAGACCTTGTTCCCAAAGAACAGTCAAAAAAAAAAAAATCTATACTACTCAAATAGGCAAAGGCCTATTTGCTGAAAAATAGGCTGAAAGACTATTTTTTAGATTGAAAGCAGATATGGTTTTATTTTGACTATGTAACAATTTCAGTTTTCTGGGATATTCTGTAGAATTTAAGAAGAAATTAATATACCAGATTTTGCACTTTAAGGTGATGTTCTGGGTTGTAGGAGTTACTGTGGTTTCAAGTCTAACATCTGCATTCAATCTTTATTATCCTAGTTGTCAGTTGCCAATTTTATGTCAGCAAATGATATGGTGATATTCTCTGTTGGAAAAGTTGTAGCAGAATGAAAGAGAAGAAGAGAAAAGAAGGGAAATCTGCCAATAGATGGAGGGAAGAGTAAGACTGTTGTCTTGACAGGAAGGAAAAATGTAGAAAAACAAAAAAGGAAGTATTGCTAATGGAGTTTATACTCTACAAAATTTCAAGAAAAATGCTTGCAAGTCCAAAATATTTGGCCAAAATGTTTGGGGTTTTTAGATTATTACTAAGGTTCTTGCTGTATCTAAAGTATCAGTCCAGTCTTAAATGAGACTGAGGAGCTTGCACGAACACCAGCACGAGAGCACCCTGGATTCTAGCCAAGAGCTAAACCATTTGCTATACCTGCATATACCTGGCAGAACCTGGGTGGGGAGCAGAGCAGAGCCCAGTCCCTATCCCATGGTCTTTGCCTTCACGCCAGCAGCAACGGGTTACAGGGAAGTGCTATTCGAGTGTCTCCGAATCACAGGTTGCCACCCTGCATGCAACTGGAGCCCAGTGACAGTGTCTGCCCAGCAGTGAGCCCACGACATCGAAGGACTGTGGTTGCAATCTGTGTTTGGCTTTCAGTATGAACTCCAGCTCATATCTAAAGGACAAAGATGGCCTGTTGATTCATATCTTAATTTTGTCATTAGAAACACTTTCTTAAATGAAGCCTAGATAGAAATCTGCCACGGTTGCACGGTAGATGGGGACAGCACTGCATTGGGCAGTAATATGTGTCCAACCACACTTCTACTGAGCAGCTGCCAGTCACGGCAACTGGGGAAACACAGCAATAGAGGATTTTATCTTGTGTGTTTCCATTAGGCTAACGAGAGGAAACCTTGCTTGGCTTCCCACCACAGTGCAGCCTCACCTCCCTGTAACAGGACAGACACCCCCTACAAAATGGAGCTAACTACAGGAAGGATAAAAGGAACAATAAAAAATGTGGGATGTTCAGCTATTATACAAACAAGAGCTATAAAAATGTGACAGAAAGAGGATGGAAATGCAACAAGTAGCTAGAGAGGGAGAAATTATGCAAACTTTCAAAAGCACTGCAGTGATGTAGTGTTTAGTGGGTTGTTAGTAAGGGTTAATGTTTGTGCACTGATTATATCTCTGATTTACAAAGCACTTTTCATTCAGAGATATACAAGTGTCTCACACACACTAGTGCCAAAGCCGCTGCATTTGCCAGTAGAGTAAGCCAGCTCTGGAATGCCATTAAAAGCAAATGCTGTCTAATGTTCTACTTTTTAAACACAAATATCAAAGAGAGGGAAAAAAGAGAGAGTTGGAGGGATGGGGAGGAGGGAGGGAAGAGTCAATTGCTTTTGCAGAAACTGCAGTTTCTTTCAAAAAACCTGTCATTGACATCTTTCCCCAGAAAACATTTTGTCATGCACATCAGTGTATGTCTTTAAGGAGATCAATCTAGAGAAGGAGTCAAACCAACAATCATCATGTGACAGATTTTCAGATGGTGTTCTCATCAATCACACTGATAATGAGGTGGCAAATTGCTGTCTTATAGCAAAACTAGAAAGACAACTACCCCAGTAGGTGTCAATGAATATGTCAAAGGATTGTCCCTAGGGGAGTCTGAGGAGATTCTCAGAAACCTTTTTGTGAAGCCTGAATGCAGAATACTTTATTGATCACTAAAGAACTTGCACTGACATGCTATTTCCCAATGACATCTGAACCGCCAATTTCCTAACTCATGGTGAGTACCTGTTTGGTAAACATTTCGGAAGTTTTCTTTCACCTTTAGATATACCAAAAAATCTTGGTTTAATATTAGCTTAGTCTTTCATTTCCTAAAGAACATCAAAAGCAAAATTTTACAAGTTATAAGGAAGAAAAATGCCTGAAAATGGTTAATGACCAATAATCACTCTGACCCAGTAATAATAATTAAGAATTAACTTGTTTAGATTATATTCTGAGCTATTTTCTTAGGTTGACTAGTATTTTATATTCTGTCTTCTTAGCGAAATAAGTAGTCCTATTTATGGATTAACCTGCTATTAATCTGCAGAGCCGTGTTATCAGTACAGTGACTTTTGAAGATAAAATCGTTCTTTTGTTCTCCATTTCCTGAGGCTCTTAGCATCTGAATTAGAGCCCAGTATGCTCCTGCAGCTTGAGATCACGCAGTGGTGAATTCCCATCACTCCAGGTTGTGTTCTAGAGAGTTTTGGTGGCAGACAAGCCGCTGTTTACCAGGCCTGGAATTCTACATGCCTTGTTTGTCCAATTTTCAAGCAATCATGGCAATGCTTATTTCCTCTCATTTTTGTCAGAGTGCAAACAGTATGGACTGTCCTTCTCAGTTCTGAGGCAAATAATATTGCAAAAAAGTGTAATAGTGAAAATTTTACACACTGCTTTGATTGCTCTTGCCTCAATCGTGAGCCAAATTTCACAAGATTTCCCCCGATATTTACATGAAAAAATGTGTCCAAACTCCTTCAGAGATAATTTGAATGGTCTTTAAGTTTAACACCGCTCAGTTTTGGTAAGAAAATGTAATGTGAGCAGATGGAATTTGTTTAAATTTTTCTTGAAAAACACTTTGATAAAAATCTTCATTTAAAATCAGTTACAAAAAGAAAATATCCATCCAGTTAATAATATTGCACAAAAAGATTTGATGCTGAGAAAAGGCCATGTTTCAATAATAAATATTTTAATGCAAACAGTTCAGTTTGATTTGGGGCTTATATGATGCCTAGTACAACTGTTTCTAGTCTTGAGATTAATAATGCAGAATCATACCTGGAATAAGTTTTCTAATATCCATTTGGGCTTGTGTGGATGAGGTCAAAAGTATTGAGGGCACAGCCTCACTTCTGTATAAAATTGTAAGTGTATGGTTGATGACTCATAGTGCATATTTTTGGCATAAAAGCACAGATTTTCCACATGCAGCTGCCTGGGGTTACCCATGCCTGGCATTGTCCCACCTTGAGAATATTTAGGCATTCAAAACTACTGAAACATATTTGGTTTTACATTCAGCTTTTGTCATATCAAATTAAACATGTGCAAAGCACATGTAACAATAGGAAATGCAATTGCAAGCAATAAGAACGCAAAGGCAAAGAAGACCCAAGCCCACCGTATTGTCTGTGTACCACTTATGCTCGCTTGCTGGCAAGTTTTGCCTAAAATAAAATGAGGCATCAGCCTAATTTCACATGCATCTTCTGTCAGAAGATGGTTGTGAAAGTCTGAGAAAAGCAGTCCAAAAGATTGTTTTGCAGAATGTCAAAAGTTAGAAATTGGAACAATGTCTGGGATTGTTCCTGCTTCCGACCTTTGACATTCCATGAAACAATATACTGAAGCACAGCTCTACTTCAACATTATGAGTAATGTATTTCAAAGGGTTTATGAGCCTTATCTAATTCCAGTTAAAGTTAATGGAAAAATTCCCACTGAACAATAGTAATAGTAAGTGTAGTCTTGTTGGATTGCCAAGGGGCCAGCAGTGAAAGGACCACTATTGTGCTAGATGCTCAGTGGAGCAGTAGCAAGCTCAAGTCCCAAAGAATTTATGATCTAAACAGACAAGACAACCCCATGGGGAGGGAACAAAATAGCCCAGGAACTGAATGGCATCCTATTATACCATGCGTAATTGAGTCATATCAGTATTTAGTATCTTGGATCTTAATCTCCCAATTAATACAATTGGCATTAGAGACTTGAACTAGAGCAAGCCCAATTGCACCTTAATTGGAAATTTTTTTTGGTTTTAATTTCCATCATATCTGGGGCTCTGTTCATATTCCTTTAGTTTCTTACCTGGACATTTAAGGCATGAACAATGTGGCACCCGAGATGAGGTAGCAGGTGTATTTTTTGAAGGCAAGGGACCATCAGAGCCTGAGTAAGCATTAGAGAATATCAGTGGCATGTACTTTGGCATATGGAGTAGCTCTCCATGTGTGTACTAAAACTCAAAGAAATCTGCTGCAATAAGTGCTGCTGAGACAGGCCTGCCATGGGATTTAGGATTTTTTCCCTTTCACATATGCCCAAACAAAGCAGCAAGGCAGGCAGCATGAAGATCAGTGACACTACTGCCATCCCTAGCCAAGCTGGCTGTCCTCCTCTCGTGTTCCCCTGTGTGCAGCTAGCTTGGATGGAGATGAGTCTTAACCATATGACGCTGTTGGCCATTTAGACTCAGGAGGGCTGACCATTTCTCTCTTTCTTTTTGCAAATTTCATAAATACTTTCAGTGCTGGGCCTTTACTTGGCTAAATGTGTATAACATACGTGCTATGGCTTCTGTACTGATCAACATCAGCACCCAGGAAAAGACCGGGTCCCTTAGCAATAAAATCTAGGTCCTTTTGGTTTGAGTGATGAGAGAGATATTATCAAGTATCCTTTGAAAGATATGCTTGCAGTATGTTCAAAGGACACAATCTGGTTTCACCATTATAAAAATTGTGATGTATAAGGCAATTAGGTGAAGCATGAGACTTCTTCAACCATTCCTTTCCTCAAAGGCTCAGGGTGGGGAGGAGGGCAAGGAAATATTGAGGAGGTTGCTATCCTGAGCCTGCATTAAAGTCCCTTCGCATTCTCAGTTATGTTGTCCCAGCCTGAAAATTTGTAAGAATGTTGATGCACTATAAGCAGTGAAAACCCACAGCTGCTATTCACATCCTGAAATTAGTCTCTGCCCAGAAGACTGTCTTGGAGGATTATGTGATCCTTTCTTGCCACCCACTCACTCTGTCATTTCCTAAACTCTGATGTTTTTTACAACATCTCTGGCAGTTAAAAGAACATATGTACATGTATACCCCTGGAGCAGACTGCAAACATGTTTTTAGAAGTGCACAAGAAGACATCTATTTCATAGGCCAACCAAAAGTAACTGGCTTTTATTGTTAAGGGACTCAAGGGAACACATGTACCGCTGTCAGCTTCTTTCCACACCCACTCTATGAGATGACTACAGAACCAATTTAATCAAGAATGAAGACTGCATAATTCAAGCAACAAGGTCAAAAGTCTTGTGTCTACAGGAAAAGTACACTGGTTTAACTTCAGTCAGTCTTTAAATCAACATTATTAAAACTTGGTTAAATAATTAGGTAAGTAAATTAATACCACTTCTAATTTAATTTAAAGCTAAACTAATTTAAGACAAACTAATAGCTGCTCTTTCACTCTAAAATGAATATATGCCCACAAACGTTTGCATTGATTACATAGAATCGTAGAATCATAGAATACCAGGTTGGAAGGGACATCAAGGATTATCTGGTCCAACCTTTCTTGGCAAAAGCACAGCCTAGAAAAGATGGCCCAGCACCCTGTCCAACTGAATCTTAAAAGTGTCCAGTGTTGAGGAATCCACCACTTCCCTGGGAAGATTATTCCAATGGCTGATTGTTCTCATTGTGAAAAGTTTTACTTTTGTGTCCAACTGGAATCTCCCCAGGAGTAACTTGTACCCATTACCCCTCATCTTTTCCATGTGACTCCCTGTAAAAAGGGAGTCTCCATCTTCTTTGTAGCCGCCCTTTAAATACTGGAACATGGTGATCAGGTGTCCCTTAAGCCTTCTTTTCTCAAGGCTGAACAAACCCAGTTTTCTCAGCCTTTCCTGGTATGGCAGGCTTCCCAGTCCTTTGATCATCTTTGTGGCCTTCTCTGGACCCTCTCCAGCCTGTCCACAGCTTTTTTGCACAGCAGGGACCAAAATGGAACACAGTATTCCAGGTGTGGCCTGACAAGCACTGAGTAGAGTGGGATAATGACTTTATCTCTGCTGGTGATGCCTTTGTTGATGCAACCCAGCATCCTGTTGGCTTTCTTTGCTGCAGCAGCACACTGTTCACTCATATTGAGCTTGCTGTCCACCAGGACCCCCAGGTCCCTTTCCACAGAGCTGTTCCCCAGCTGGGTAGATCCCAGCCTGTGCTGTACTCCTGAATTGTTTTCCCAGGTGCAAGACCTTATGCTTGTCCTTGCTGAACTTCGTAATGTTCTTGTTAGCCCACTCTTCCAGCCTATCCAGGTCTTCCTGCAGGGTGGCTCTCCCTTCCGACATGTCCACTTCCCCACTCACTTTGGTATCATTAGCAAACGTCATCAGGGTACACTTGATCCCATCATCCCAATCACTTATGAAGATATTAAACAGCATTGGGCCCACTATCTATCCCTGGGGGACCCCACTTGTGACAGGTCACCAGATTGATAAGGAGCTGTTTACCACCACTCTCTGGATGCGGCCTCTCAGCCAGTTCCGCAGCCACCACACAGACCACTTGTCTAGACTGTAACGCATCGGTTTCTCTAGGAGAAGGCTGTGGGAAACTGTATCAAAAGCCTTGGAGAAATCAATTATATTCATATCCTAGGTCAAACCAGTGCAACTTTCCCATGTTAACTAAGGCCTTATAAAAAGGTTTTTAAAGATAGATAACTCAGTTAAACACTTAAGCTGTAGTCTGAATCCTATTGAAAACAATGAGACAAGAGAGCATGCTGCCAGCAAGGCACGCACCGAAGTGTGTTTCTGAATGAGTGGCTTCATTCCACTCTGAGGAAGAAACATCCACTTCAGTGGGAGTCATCTTAGGATCATAGCAAGTAAATATTTTTACTTCTTCCATGTTGGCAGATGAAGACTAATCATAGTTACTTTCAAATTAACTGGTCTGAATGATTTGTACCAGTGTAGCAACAGCCTAAGTAATGCAGGGCTTAAGACAGACTATGAAACCAGAGATATCTGCATAAATATTCAGATAACTGCCATGTGCTGAGTGGTCATGGCTGCCCTGCTAGTTAGACCTTGGCAATACAGAGGTGAAAAAGCTCTGATGAGAGTAACTTTTTTGTTCTACTTCTTTTAGGGAATGGCACCCCAAACAGCATCAGGGATTGTAAAAATGCACATGAGTTTGTAGTGCCTTCACACCTGATGCTCTTTACACTGACTTGTGGAGTGAGGGCACTGCATGAAGAGAAGTATACTCCCTCACTAATCGGATGCTCATCCCTCTGGTATGGGCAAACTCCAAACAGATCACTCTGCCTGACTCCCAAGTGGGTGTGTTGTGTCTGTGTGTATCAAAAGTTCTAATAAAAAGGTGCTGCTAAACCATGCTTAGATAATTAGCTGTCGGTTTGTGTAATAGCTGCTCCTAGGGTTGGCAATTTACTGGTGAGGGAGAGCCTGCAGAGATTTAACCCTGCTATCTTTCAGCCTCTTGACCACTTTTGCAAACCATGCTCAGCCCTGACTATGCTCCAAACCGACATGAAGGCTGTGTCCAACACTGATTTCTGCTAGCACCTCTTACAGCTTTTCTGGTGCTCTACCTGGTATGAGTGCTACCTCAAAGCTTTCTCTCTACCATAGCCCTGTAAAAATAGTTGCATAAACAGTCACACCCAGAGCTGAAATAAAAAAGAAAGGAAAGGCAAATAAGCAAAATATCCTGTGACAGGAGCTAATAGGACATATATACAATATATGGACACAAGTCAGCACAGGTCTGGGATGCTACCACCTAGCAAGAGAAGATACAGGGAGTGGGATGAAGAAGAGAGGCACTGAACAAGGCTCTGAATGGAGAAGTGGACTCAAACCAACCTTCCTGATGCATGATTGAGAGGTAGGCAGTTGTATTCAGAATGTGCTTTCTTCCTCTGCTTGTTATTTATCAGTCATCTCCAAACTCTCATCCCTTTACCCAGCTTTATCCAATATTTCCTTTCAAATCCAAGGACATAGCCCACCATTTTCGTTCTGCTCTTCTTAAGTCTCTTCTCTCTTCTGCTTTTTCAGTACAAAAGCATTTGAAGCTCTTCACTGTTTCCCCGGGTTAGTACTTGTTGGGTAGTGCACATTTCCTAATGTCCATCAGCCATGTAAGAAAAAAGCAAGCTATTCCTGCATGTTTGGTCACTGTGTGGTCTTTGTATGTAGTGCTGGGTCTATTGCTCCTTGCCAGGACTCAGGTATATGTCAGCTGGATCACTTTTTACTGCACAAAAGCTGAGCACATCATGCAGCACATTTCCATAAATATTTATTTGAATGTTGATACAAATCTAAATCAGCTGTGTTTCAGTTCATTCTGATCACTCTGAGTGTTCATTGGAAGAAATAGATAGGAATTTTAAGCAAATACTGAAAATAGCCTCATGCTGTGATTTCTGAATTGCTAAATGTGAGTTCTTGCACCAAAGAGATGCTTGTAAGCATTGTGGCCATCTAGCTGGGGTACAGAAAAGTCCTAGCAATTCAGCTTGAATTATGGAACCCAACTATTAGCAACAAATAGCTTATAAAAAATTTACTTGCTGTCCATCAAATCATACAAGCAATAAAATCAATACGCAAAAGCAGGACGGAACTTGGTGAAAAAATAACGATGTGCAAATTATTCATCCAGCTCCAGATAACACAAATAACCCATTACCTTTCTTTGACTTGGGTATAGCTTGTACTAACATAAAACATCCATAGAAAAGCTCATAATTAATGAAATAAAACATTGCATGATTCAGTCAAAGGAGTGGAGCTATGAAACACAATCTGTAGCACATGTATTTAGGTAACTCCTTGGCAGCGGACAAGTAAATGAATTTTTTATAATGAAAATGCCAACTGGAAGAGCAACTGCCAATGAAATTGCTAACATTATTTACTCTGTCTTTCTGGAAAAAAGAGCATCTTGAATCTGATTCTGGTCTCCTTTGCGTTCAGTTTATACAAGTGAGAACATAATTAGACCCACTCATTCTGCCTTTAAAAAATGATTTCTTTCATTAGGACTAAATGCTGATAACAGCATGCTAGGTGAGTTAGGGATTTTTACAGTGTGGGTGAAAAGTTAAAAATGTGTAGTGACCATATGTGTCTGGACAACTACACCTAACTCCTTTCTTTAAAGTGCAGATTAATTACAGAGAAACAGAAGACAATACATCTTTGCAGAGGGATGTTGCAATGTAAAAGCATCATGTAATTTCATCAGTTAATCTGATTGAATGATAAATAAATCCAAAAGGAAGTAGAATACCTCTAATTATATCCCAGGCAAGTCAACATGTACCTAGCCCAATTTCCTGCAGAGAAAACTGTATGGCCAGTGAAGGAATCTCCAGTTCCATGTACAGAGCCCTCAATAAGCTAAAGAATAAAATAAAAGGTTACCTGTTGAAATTTCTAAACACAGAGTTAGATATCTGGTTTTATTAATTTTTTGTCAAATATCTTTGCTCGTACCTACTACTTTTTAAGTCTTTGCTCACCTACAAAGAGAGGCAGGATATGAACAACAACAACAACAAAAAATAATCCTCTAACAGTGTTAAAAGCCTGATTGGTCTCACTTAAAGAATCAAAATAGTGTACTAAATTAGGAACTAACAGGTTCTGACATCAACTTACTCTGTGATTGTTAAAGAGCTACTTCCAAGCCTCAGTTCCCCCACGTGGTTAACTGCAAACTGCCTACTTGTAACAGGGAAATTCCAGGAGATTTTAGTGATAATAAAATATGACTCATCTTGCAGTGGAAATTAAGTGGCTATTTTATCCTTTCTTCACACTACTTTGGAGGTGATGTACGTTAACTGTTACTGACACTTCATGTGATAAATACATTTACTTTAGAGGAATCATGAGAAGTCATGATGTCTCCCACCAGTGTGAATTAAGCCAGTTACCATATTCCATATGTAGCTTTTCCAGCACAGGTTATACTGATTATGGAGGAATCAAATTATTCCTACTTAGAGGTACCTTGCATAAAATTACTGATGGAGAGGAAGTGAGTTTTTAAGCATACTAAGGAAGTATGGTACTTTATCTTTCAGGGTGTTTGGCTCTGATGGCAAAAGCCAAGGTCTTGCAGATGGTGTTGACACTTTTCCCCTTCAGGTTTCATATAGAGCTTTAAAAGAAAAGAAGAATTAAAAAATGCTGTAGGATCAAAGTAAACAGACTGGGTTATGAACCTAGATAAAAATGTGGGGAGTCTAGACACAATATGTGGAAATTTTGTCTTATAATTTCAAGGGTTTTTCTCATGGGAAAAGTAACACTTTGCTTTAATGAAAGAAAATAAATAGTTACAAGCACAACCCATTTGCTGTTTGATGTAACAATGTTATCTGCTCTCTGGGCTTTTTTTGTTTCTGTTCAAGGCATAAAATAATTATTGAAGAGGGCTGTTTCATCTCCGTAGAGTACAAAAGTCCTCTTGCTAATTGCCACATCAAATGACTAGAGGACCCCAATGGAAACCTTCAAATGACTGTGAAAAAATTCAGGCCATCACTAAATGCTGGGCACTTTTTTTGTGTGTGTGATTTCCCATTGCAGATTAGGTTACTTGGGTGTGGGCTTATCACACAGGAAAGGCCTGGCTGCAGATTAGTTCTGCACCATTGCAGGTCTGTTATGCCAGCTTCATCCTTGACCAAATCGATGGCTAGCACCTTTATTGTATTTTTGTGATACGAAAGAACACTGGACTGTCCAGGCAACAAAAGAAGCAGCAGAAGGCCTACTGTGTTTCTAAAGTGTTACTTCTCTACTTTTTGTCATGCACCAGTGACATGAGTGCCGGGTCCCAGACTTTAACCTCACACAGAGTCAGAAAAAAGCTGTCAGTCTCGGCTTGTTCAAAGACAATTCCTTTGTGAAGATCAGACTAAAGTGGCATGGTCCATATACTCACTAAAGCATGCCAAGGAGTCAGAAAGTCATAATCCGCCTTTGTACTTATGGCCATTCACGTTTTCCTCCATAGCTGGTGCCCAATTACCAGTGCTGTAATTTTTTCTATTGTTAGAAAGCCATAAGGGTTTAGCTACCACTTATCCAATCGGGGTCATGACCTGATGTATTTAGGCTTTGCAAATATAAGTAACAGTTCCCTTATCAGTGTCACCAGGACTCTTTAACACTTAGCAAGCAGAAAGATAAATATACTTGGCAGATACAATTTGATCCATTGCTAAGCCTTCCATTTTACCAATGACCCATGGCGCTCTGCCATTCAAGGGTATGTTAACTATTATAACCTTATACCCTTCAGCACCGGCTCAGAAACTGGCCAACTTGTGCTTACAGGAAAGACTTACATATGACAGCCTGTCAACCTGATCTATAATATAAGGGTTTGCACTGGGAAACTAGTGATGATTCTGACCTTGCTTGCACTAGTTCTGCTTTGGCCCAGTTTTAGCAGAATTCCTCCTGACTTACACCAGGACAAGAACTGGGCTCTATCTCAGGCCAATTGCTTCCAGGAGGAAGCCAAAGCCAGCTGATCTGTGTGTTGCTATTATTAGAAGCATGGCTTTTTACTGCTCGATTTTCTTTGATTAACTGGCTAACTGAAATATTGCTTTATGGTATTTTATAACTCAGAGTTATCCTGGAAAGTTCTAATTACTTTCTTCTCCTCTTTCAGATCCTTTCTAAGACCTCTGCTAGCCACAAGGTCTACCAGAGATAGGACGAGGCCCTGCCTTCAGAAGCTGGAGAGAGCAGATTGTCTCATTCATCTACCCCTCTGGTAGGTACTGAAATAAGTACTCTTAGCAGGGTTATGTTCAACAGGCACATATTTAAGATGGGCTAAAGGTGCAGCATTAGATCTAGAGAAGCACCTCTTTTAAGCAGAATAGGACAAGAGTTCAAGTGTGAACCACTAGCATGAAAATCCTATAATAAAATGATCAAGACAAGCTGGAGCTTTCTGCTGTCTTGAAAATGCATCTTGATTGACTAGAGGTCTGAAAGTTTGAGACACTTGGCTATTGCCTCTTCAACAGTAACTTGAGAAACTTCATTTTCTCAGAATGAAGCTTCCAAATGGTATTTCGCAACCTAAACATAAAGGAACTGAAATGTGTTTCTTAGCAGAACAAGTAGGCGTAGACTAGTTAGCTAATAGAAGATAACTTCTTTTAGGAAAATTAGAAACAAACTAGTACTTACAGTGGAATCTTAACAAATCTAAAAGGGTAGTTAAGACTCCTTACTCTTATTAAAATGGCTTAGCCAGAATTAATGGCTGAGTAGCAGCATCAGCTCATGCATGTATGTAATTGGGTCATGATTGGGTCAGCATTTCAGTCATGATTAAAGCGCAGAGTCTATCTTCCCACTTAAACATATATCTGTGCACATAAAGGATGGTTTGGCCTTCAGGCGCATGTCTGGAATGTAGAGGTGAATTTACACTCTTTAACAAGGCAAGGTCCCCTGCCCCCTCTCTTACATGTAAGTTAAAAGCTTTATCTGAATAAAAATTGCGAAGTCATTTTTATACTCTGAATAACAACGAAATATTGTGCTATGATCAGTGCTTTCAGGATTATGAGTCTAACACTTTACCAGTAATAATGCAGTGTCAGCACTATTAATTCTAAGGCAGAGGCCATGAGATGGTGGGGTGTTGAGAATTTCCTGTGAAGAAGGCAGAGGAAAAAAATTTACTTTGCATTTGCACAGCAATGTCAGTTCAGGCTGATGATACTTTTATCATCATTAAACATTGTTTTATCTCCCTGGTTTTGCAGGGACTTGCTATGCATCCTGCATATTCTTGGACACTCAGCTAACAAGGTCCTCTTCCTCCTTGGAAAAACTGACCAGAGTCATGTGGTTAGCACCCATAGTTAAAATCAGCAGAAAAGCATGCCCATTTATTACATGGCTTTTCTAAGTCCATATTGTTTCTCCCTCTGCCTGCTCCTTTCCTTTTTTCTTCCTTTTAATATAGTCTATTATTCAAAATCTCTAAGTGCTAAGTAAGCATAGTTTTTAATAATTCTTAAACCAAGAGACAGCAATGTAGTGCTGGACCTAGCCCTTGCAGTATGCAGCAGGAGTTGTGAAGGGTGAGCAGAATACAGTCCTCACCCAGAGGATACCAAAGTCCATGCTTTGATGATCCAGTAGAGACTTAGCAAGCATGTCTTTACTGCTGGCCAGCTGAACTTCTAGATTCATACTCTGTTAGTCTAGCCTAAATGACATTATTATTATTATTATTATTATTATTATTATTATTATTATTATTATTATTATTATTATTATTAATTGTTGTTGTTGTTCAACTAAATTTCCAGTTTAAATTCCTTAGAGTTTATATCCTTTGGAAGTGCTTTATGGAAGTTTTTTTTTAAGTGGCAGCAATATAGGACTTAAAATAGATGATGTATTTTAGGCTATCACTCTTATCTGGAGCTGAGATGCTCAAGAGAATAGGGAATTCTTTTTTGTTTTTTAATGATGTGTTAGGGCATGGAGTTTCCTGGACATTTAGCAAAGGGATGTCAGGGTGAAACAGCTGCACATATTAAACCAGCAGTGAAATCCAACTCCTTTTCATCTTCTCAGTTATACAGCTCTTTGTGAAATTATTCCACAGGGCAACGTGTGAATAACTGCTAACTAATGTATGATCAATTCCATTTTAAGGTGGTACAAATGGGACTGCCTGCATAGTGCTGACATAGGTGATAGAGCCAGCACTGAGAAAACACAGTGTCATAAATTGATTCAGGTTAAATGACCTGATTCTTAGCTAATTATTTTATAGTTCATTGACATTCAGCAAATGTGAGAACTGCAAACCTTGTAGCCACAAGGTGCTATGAGATAGCTGTAAACAGAAGGTCTTTGATGCGACAAATGGTATGTAGGGTAGTTCCATACCGGCTTCCTAACACAAAGGCTCACTTACAGGGCTACTGCCAAAATAAAAAATAAATCAAACCATAACAGCTATTTTCATCCTGCTTGGAAAACTCTTACATGAAAGAATCTGATGCACTGACCTTACCTTTCCCTCATCAGTTCCTTGTCTCTACTCCAGTTACAGTTTAGAAGATGTTTACAGAAAGTGTGTAGAGAAATCAACCTAATAATTAATAACAATTTATATCAGTATAAAAGTAAAGCACTTCCGGAAACAGATATTGTAAAAAAATATCACTTTGTAATTTGAATATTAGAAATCCTCAAAAGTCTTGCAGACAAGAATACAGCTAAAATAATACAAGATGTTTACAAATGCCCTTCACTCTCCTTTAGAAGCAGACAGGGTGTTCTAACTGATAGTACAGTCAAATAAGATGGAGGGGAGGACTGATAAAAATAGTTGATTTTAATCAGCTTTTAAATTAACAAGCAAGATGTGTTGATTTACATGACTGGCTCTGATCTTGCTTGATGTTTGTTCTTCATCCTTTTCACATTAAAATAAGGCGGTTTCTTCAATAAGTGGCAAAGCCTCCTTCTCCTTTTTGTTTACCAGAAAGTTTCCCTGTGTCTCTTCATATTTATTTCAGAGTTTGCATTGCCTAGTGTGTATGACTCATGCATTACCAAGATTATCAAGCCGCATTTCAATGAGAATTTAAAACTAAACTAAACATACAAAACAATATTTTACCAAAATAATGCTACCCTAAATACACATAAGAACAAGACATGGTTTTACCAAGATAGGGCATTGAGAGATTTCTTAGATAAAGAAATATATTATCTGTATGTATTAAACTTAATTGATTGGCTTTTGATCACTACAGATCAGAATTTAAGATTTACTATGTACTATCTCTCACAGTCTGACTTTACTCATGAATTGAGAGGGGAAGACAAACTTCCTTGCCTTCCCAGACCCTGAGGAGTTTCTGAAGTTAAAATCAACTAATCATTGTACTAGACTAACCAGATAGATGTAAATGAAAAAGTTTAATAGTGCAACAAACTCTGTTTAAAGAAGCTCACCCAGCAACCAGTTCAATGTTTTGGCTTTTGTTCAAAAGGTCAGCAGAATTAATTCATTGTTGCCAGAGAAGCTGACAAAATATCATGCTGCTGGACACTGATTAGAGGGCCTGACTCTGGAGATTCAAAAAGATCGGGGCCCATTTATCTTATTTTTATCAAAGTCCAGGGCGATCCCAAGAATTATATATCCTTCCCTTTCCTTCACCCTCCCAAGCTGGAACAATTCAAGATTGATGTGGTTTAGAACATCCCTAGGATCAAGCATCTAGTATAGGAAATTCATCAATTGTAAGCACTTAAAAAAACCTTCGAGCATTAAGTTATTGATTCACTGTTAGTGATTTCAAGAAGTCAGTCAGACTCAAGATGTCAGTCAGACACTGTTTTCCTAGGACCACTGAGGCTCTAAAACCAGGGCTGCTCCTTGTCTTTGGGGCATAGATGATTGCCCAGAGAGATTAGGTTTGAGTTCTCCCATCTATATTCACATTCACATCATTGTGGTTACTCATGCCTAGAACTCAGAGCAGAAGGGATGGTAAAAATGTAATGTGAAAGTACCAATGATAATCAGCATTCATTCAAGTATATTACTTAGAAAAAAACGACACATTTTTCCACAGTGATTAGGGCAGGAAGGGATATCCATGTGAAATGGGATTTGTTGAAGAACAAACATGCATTTCTCATACAATTTCACATGCCAAAACCCACTAAGACTTGCAAATTCAAAACTTTCCCAAATTAGAAGCAGAAGAAAAATATGATTTCTCCTGGAAATTTGCCTACAAATCTTAAACCAAAATAAAACACATTTTGAAACAAGTTTCCAAGTTAAACACAATTTTTAACTTAGTTTTTATTTTCAAAATTATATATTATCATTTATAATATTTTTTATTATTTATTTTAAAATTATTTTTAAGATCCTATTTCTCTTATTTCTCCTTTTCTTTCCCTCTATTTTCCCTTGTTGGAAAATGATGAAGTATGAGAAAGAAGGGGAAAGTGCTTACTTTAAAGAGCAAAAATATGTGAAAAACTGAACACATCTTTACAGAGTTCTCAGCATTGCCTTCTAAACAAAAGCCCCAAATGGTGAAAGAAAGTTCGAAAGTATAGAAGGAAACTTACTTACTTTCCTCTGTTCCTGATTTCATTTTCCTCAATTGTTTTGTGAGGAATCTACTTGAACTGAACAGTGTTTTAAAATGAAGGATATCAGTTTTGTAATTTTATTTGTTCAACACATTTAGTCAAAAATATTTTTATTTATATTGTTAAATTACACTTCCCAACTCATAAAATAAAAACAGCTGTGCTAGAAATGTGTGGGATAATTCTGCTCCTAGCTTTGCCCATGGATAAATATTTCAAAGGTCCTTGTGTTCAGGTGCTTCATTTAAATTAACTTTCTGAAAACCTAAATGGGAAATGATATCAATACAGAGGGTCAATTAATTCAAATTGTCTTTAATCTGCAGTTTCAAAATGTTCATTATCATAGAAGGTACACCATACAATTGTTCAGTTCAGTATTGCCATGTATGTGACAGCATCAGGGAATGTCACACTATTTAAGCTATTCACATTTTCTATGCTGGTATGGAATTTTGCTTTCTATTTTGTGTCTGCCCAAGTAACCCTACTTTACTTATAAGACCTCTTCATTAGAGATACATGCATTTGCTCATGACTTCTGTGGAGCATCTTTTTGTTGATCATCATATTTTGTGAAATAAAAACAAACAAACAACCCACAAAAAAAACCCTGGAATAAGAATTTCTTCTTTCTTATTAGGAAATCACCCTTTCGCCATTTTCTTGCTTCCTCTTAAAGACTTAGTCCCCTTGATTAGCAATAAACAGACATCTGGTAATCATAGATAAATGTTACTTGCTATTCCTACGCCTGTTGGCCAAAAAAATGAAGAAAAATGAATCAAAAAAGCAAGCTGTAAAAATGAGTAAATTAGTGCTTAATACAGACTTAGTAACCTTCTTGCAAAATGAATATTCATTCCTAAAGGTCATGAGTCAGTAGAAAACAGATTTCAAACTATTATTTTGGAGTGGGGTTTAAGTGGGGTTTAAGAACAGACAATGAAGACTGGGAATTCAGTCTTGCTCTTGATCCCTTCAGTGGTGCGCAGGTCTCACTGAATTTGTTTTGTCAGTCTATTGGCAAGAATTTGGCATAGGAGTCCAGCCATCAATCACTAGAGTTTCTTCAGTTTAGATATAAATAGCATAGGTGAAGGTTTAGGGTTGTTTATAAAGAATCCACAAAATCTTTTTTTAATCTGTTACTGACAGATGGAAATACCACAGCATGTTTTCAGGCCAAACTCAATGCATGTTTCTTGAGACAGCTTGGGGTATGAAGTGCCAGCTAGCTGGTCAAAATACAGGAAAACAGCACTTCTCATTAAATTCTTCAGTCCTGATATGGGAAGAAAGGTGTTCAGGAGCCTGAAGTGCCATCCTCCAACACCAGAGCACTGAGCTGAGTCTCCCTTGGCAGACGCCTTGTGTACCCCTACAAAATACGCAATGTTTCTGTGCCTCAGCTCCGAAATTATTTCCAACATTAAACATCTTTCCCTTTTGTCCACCTCATTATCTTTGTTTTCAGGGAAGTTCTTCAGAGCAAGAGGCTCTATTATGTGTACACGTGTGGTGGGTTCACCCCGGCCAGCAGCCAGCCACCCAACCCCAGCTGCTCTCCCACTCCCCCTCCTCAGGGACAGAAAGCAGGGGGAGAAAATGGGATGGAAAAAGCTCATAGATTGAGATGAAGACAGGGAAATTGCCTACCCTTTCCGAGGCTCAGCTCCACTCCTTCGCTCCTGATGCCTGCGGTCAGTCCATGACAACTCCTCTTTCCCGCTTCTTCCTCCTCACGCGTCTCTCAGCAGGCTGCAGGGGAATCCCTGCTCGGGTGCCTGGAGCACCTCTTCCTCCTCTTCCTCCTCTGACCTGGATGCTCGCAGGGCTGTTTTTCCCCCTTTTTTTCCCCTCCTCCTCTGCCTGTCTGGCATTTTTTGCCCTTTCTTAAACACTCTTTCCCTGAGGCACCGCCAGCCTGGCTGAGGGGCTTGGCTGTGCCTGGTGAGGGGGCCATTGGAACCGGTTGGAACCGGCTGGAACCAGCCATGTCCTGCACAGGGCAGCCCTGGCGTCTCCTCAGAGAGGTGCCCTGCAGCCCCCACTGCCAGTACCTTGCCAGAGACACCCAAAACAACATGTTTTTACATTATATTGCAAAGGTAACTCCAGCAGCGGCCATTATCACCGAAGGGCGGGCAGCAAACAAGGAGCCGCGCTCTTCAAAGCCCCTCAGGTTGTCACCCATCGAACAGGAGCCGTGCGGCTTGGTGAAGAGCTAAGGCTGGCGTCGTTAGCCTGGTAAGTAATTTTTCTGTGAGAAAGTTGATATTTATTAGTCTATCGCTGCACCCAGTTGCTCCTAAGGCAGCTTTAAAGGCTACCTGGTGACTGTGAGTCAGGCAGGCCTGGAGCTGTTCCAGCACGGCGACAGCTCAGAGGTGCCCGGCGTTCACGCTGGAGATGACACCAAGGCAAAAAGCCACACGAGCTCCTGGGGCCTGGGCACGTCTGCCAGGATGGCTGTCGGTCCCGCAGGCTGGGACATGCCGTGGGCCTGGGCAGAGTTAGCCCCACAGTGCAACAGGGAACCTTCCTGGGATGTGTGAGCACGCCACTGGAACTCGATTTTAGAAAACCCCGTTCTAGCTTTCCATAGTGTGTTTCAGCAAATTGTTGCACTGTGCTGGAAGACTGTCTGGAAATAAAAATCCAAGTCCTGCACAGTGTTAACTTCCATTTATTTTATTTGCAAAAGCAGGGTATTCTGTATTCCTACTAACACAGCTGAGTATTATGTCATCACTGTTGGTATATTGCTTGTTCTCATGGAAGGCAGCAAGCTGATAGATAATACTAGTATTTTCAGCCTCAGATATTCAGCTGATACAAATTTGTCCCCAAATACTGCTTTTCAATGGCAAATGTAAATACCTTTATGTTTGCATTTTGACCTCTGAGCCTTCCTGAATCTTTTTCCAAGCTCTTCTCTCCAAACACATGGTGAAGAAACTGACTTTTCGAAAGTCAGAAGAGCTGAATTTCTTATGACAGTCTGACCCACACCAGAATAGAAACCTCAATTTATGAAAAATAGTATTACAACTGTCATGCTGGCTGATGCCCTCTACTTTTACAACAGAACAATAGAAAATCAATTATACTGGCACCCCCCTGCCTTGCAGGGTGAGACTGTGTAAGCTTTCTCAACAGACATAGCAGATGTTTTTTAAAGACTGATGTCTGAAGCTTGGTTCTTTAGGTAGGGAAATTAGGCCTCCTTTCACAAATATTATGTCTTCATTTCCTTAGTTACAAATCACAAATCATTCTGCATTTCCATGAGTGGTAGGCTAAAGGCTGGACTAAAATCACTAATTCTTGGCGTGTGGGCCACCAAGCAGTCCACAGATGGTGACACTTGCCAACAACCTCAGCAAATCAACACTGCATAGAGTTAAAAATGTTTATCTCATTCCATTCCCCACCATACCACCCTTCTCTGTCGTTAATTTTTCCATCTAGAGAAAAATAAAGTATTTGCTGTTAGGACTCACTTTTGTAAAGGATTTTAGCAGCCCACATTTTTAGAGATGTATTCTGCCAGGTCAGGGAAGGACTTGTTTTCTGAATGCCTAATACGTATTTAAAGACTGATAATAGCACAGGATAGCTCCAAGAATGTTATATAACATATAGAGTGTCTATTATAAAAAGAGAGACTTTGCCATTTAAAAAAATAGAAGCCTGTGAGATTCTCACCATCTGGATGGAGTCTTTTTTCTTCCCAGATGAATTAGTTGTCAGGGGAGGAATTATTTTAGGCATCAAGTAACCCCTGATTGTGAGTGACAGACTAACACAAGAGCAGATGCAAGGTTACTGCTGCCTATCCATTATGTGGAAAGGAGACCCATGCATGTCCTACTTACTGTGCATACTGACTTGGGTTATTAAAAGAGTAACGAGAGGTGGGTCAGACCCAGAAGATAGCTCATACCGCTCACAACAGATGTTCTTTCACAGGAGGGAAAGCAAACACTAGATACTTTCTGGGGATACTATAGAAGGAGGGGTCTTCACTGCTTACAGCAACTCGCTAGTTCAGATTTTCAACAGAAGCACAAAACCAACTTTTTCACTCAAACAACAATTACTTTGATAACCTTTCTTAGGGTCTGAATTCTGCAGAAATCATGTCCTGGTATAACACCCTTATTTGCAAGTATCCTGTGCATAACAGCATCTTGATGAATCCAGATAAATAGAGCAACTGGCAACATTTTGAATACATCTTAAGATAAAAATCAGTTATCACCATCTCCTATTTCAGCTAATGGAGATGTCTTCATTTACATAGATATGGATATCTGTAAATGCCCTTGTCCTTGCAGGCAGTACCAGTCTGTTATGGGAACATTTATTAGTATCTACTCAACAATGTTATATTTATAGGTTTATGTAATATAAGCTATAGCCTGATAGACAATAAAAGAGGCATTTTTATAGTATAAGTGCATAAAATGCTGTCTAGAAATTTTTGTGCCACCTGATTTCTCTATGAATGGGAAACTCAAACCCTGTCCATCCAAATCTTTACCAAGGCTCCTGAATTTGGGAGAATATCTGGATTAGTCTCACATCTGAAGCTTTTTTTTTTTTTTTTTTTTTAATTTCATGGATCCAAAGTAAGCCTGAGCTGGTCTGAGTCTGAAAATTCAAAAGTGAAGTGGCAGGCTGTGAAACATTTTACAGTCTGAAAGGAAAATAATGTCTACAATCAATAAACACTGCAAGTCAAAAAACGGCATTTTTCAAATCTAGTATAAAGAGAGCAGATGGTCAAAATAAACAGGTATATGAAAAAAATGTGTGCTAAATGTTGAGATTTGATCATTTTCTCTTCAGAGAACCTGATGAAACACAAGAGGACTGTGGACAGTGCTCGCCGACAATAAAGAAATAAAAAACAGTGCCATCTTGTGGTAAGTAAAATGCGTTGATGAGAGAAAATCAATTTTTCATACATACTCAGAAATCTAGATGTTAGAATAAAGCTATTTAGAACTTGAGGTGGTGACTTTTCCCCTCCTCTGGGTTGGTTTCTTTGACGAGCTCATAAGTGCTCCTGTTAGAAAAACAGAAAGCTATAAAAAACATCTGCTTCCACCAACAAGAAATGAACAGTAGCTACATTAAGTTTAAATTAATATATTCATGTGTCAGTCCTCATTGTGTTGCCTTATTTAACATAAATCACTAGTCTCCATATCTGAATTACTGAGGCATAAGGTGATTAATACTTATGCCCAATATCTCACTGCTGAAATGCCATAATGCTGAAACTGCAGCTCAGGACAGCTGTGCAGCAGTAAGACAGTGTCACCTCTGTGGAAGATCATGCTGAAGAAATAAGGTGTATTTTCTGAGAGCAGACTCTCTGAAGTTATGCAGTCTGCCCAGGCAAGCCTGTGCTGTTGGGAATGGAGTTGAGAGTATCAGAACAAGACCTTATTAGTGCTTGCTCTAATTACTGATAGCACATTATGACTAAAAATAAACCTGAAGCTTTATGAGGCAGAGTGACTTTGGCACAATATTTCTAAGGCCTGACTAAGACTACTGAAATCAGCAGGATCTTTTGTCTTTGACCTAAATGGAACAAGACTTCAACCTAGGGTACACATACTTCTAACATTCTCCAATCTTTTCTGTCTTACTCCATGAGTTTTTTCTTAAATCACGTGATCTGTTTACCAGTGCAAGTAGTAGTAATAAGATAATAAAAGCTTGATAATTATTTTAGGAGCCATGGACTGTCTGGTACAGTATCTCCCAGTGAGTAATAAATACTCTGAAGTTACTCCATTAATTAGTTCCTCTTGCTTGCTTTTGAGATAAGAAAAGAATTCTACAGGGGTTTTTTAGTTAAAAAATCCTTTCAAATACTTGCAAAGAAAATCTTTCAGATTTCTTGATATTTGCCAAGTTTATTTATTGACAATAAAAGAATGATGAGAAGAAGGATGTATTTTATGGAATTTTCCAAAGTTCTCAATCAAGATTTCTTGGAAACTGTCAAAGTTAGACTTAAGGTTAACATAATTAATTCCTGGTCCTCATCCAAAGGTATTAGAATTAAAAGAATTGCATGTCTTTATCTGAAGTATGTTATTTATCACAAGCAATAAACACATCCCTTTGCCGTAAATGTTAGGCCTACAATATTCTGAATGTTGCCAAGAGGAAAAGATTTTACATCAGGAAAAAATACATGTAACTTCTGGCCAAACCATGAATAACCTTATTCCCATTCAGTTTCAAGTCTTAAATATACAAACATTGGTTTTATAATATGATTGAAACAAATCTTTTTTTTTCTTTTTTATAACAACACATGTTTAAAAATAGCGGTCCATCATTTTTATTTGGCTAATTCTTTACTACTGAAGAGCCTGGCAGCACATACGTTCAACATCTGTCAAAGTCATGTCCATGATTTCCTAAATTCAGTCACCTGAAAATTGAAGTTTCCAAAACTATGATTTCTTTCTGAAAATGAAGGTCAAAATATTTGTTGTCTTTCATTGTTATTCTACATACAAAACCGAAGGTACACTTCTGATTTTTTTTATTGTAGGCGATTGGTAAAAAAAGCAGCTCGATGTAACTTAGGAAATAGGATGCTTACATATTTTCCTGCACCAAGCTTTTGCATAATTCTTTGATACTTAAGGTAGCAAGAGAAAAGCACCAGGTTGCAATTACAGACCTCTGTAAGTCATTGAACACTAATGCTTCAACACCTAGTCTGTGAAAGAACTGTTGAGCCTCACAAGCACTAGTACTTTGTATATTAAGAATAAGCCTTATTGTATTTGACAAAGTGTGTTGAAGTCTACAAGCACCTGAACTGGCACTTCATCATTCTTGGTAAGAATGCTCAGGTTATCACAATAACAACTGTTCAAGTGAGGGAAAAAAGACTGCAGGTCTCCCTAATGTCCCTTTCTACATACTGTCTTACCTGATTGATCAAAATCTAGCTATTTGCTGGAGGAAAGTGCGGTGGCTATGCTCCTAATCAGCTCCATACCAATCTCTATGAGTCAGCATGTGATCTCAGGGTGTATACAACACATAATGCAGAAGTAGTGAGGAATGTGTTGAGCAGTGATAGCTCTCACTAGCTACAGATCTTTCTTCAACAGTGGTTTCCCAAGTACGTGGAACTGGTTCAGAAGGGTAAAGAGCAAACTGGCTGGTTCAATCTGGATTTCTGGGAAAGGTGTTACTCTACCATCTGAAGGATACAATTGCTGATGCAATAATCTACTGCATAAAAATGTACTTGTGTACCTTTGAAAGTAGGCCCAACTTCTTAGGTGATGCAATGTTGGCATACAGTGTTTCTGTCAAAAATGATTCACACCTTAAGCTGTTCCTCCTCTTGGTTCTCTGAAGTATGTTGAATGTATCTTATAACACTCAGCCATATAAAAATATTAAAATGCACTGCTAGAGTAACTAAGTTCAATTACCCCATTGTAACAAAGTTGCCTTTTTTGTTGTTGCTAGAAACATGAAAGTATTTCCCAAATGGCTAAAATAAGCCATATTTTTCTCCAAAGTACTTCCCCAATGCCTGAAATAAGTAGATGTAGCCATGCTCTTTGCTGATGGGAGTAAAATCACACACTAAGACACAGAGCTTAGCTGAAAGAGCATCAGACTGCTGCTCTTCTAAAATACCAGAAATGAATCATTATTTTATTATTTCCGATCTTTGTGCTGAAAATAATCCTCAGGCCTAAAACAACAGAGGAATTTATTCTAGACCTTGACAGGTATTTATTCACTGACACTAAGAAATACTTGATCATAAATAACATCACTGGATGGAACTGATGTTAGGCTGTGACCACAGCAGGTAAGTGTATGAGTATATTACCAGTGTGCACAGGCCAATGCACAGATTAAGAGCATTTTAGTCACATTTAGGTCATAATTGTCTGGAAGGTGGTGTTATAAGTCACAGGAACTGGAAGTTTCTTAGGAAAACTGAAGTGACCTCAATGTTACAAGTAGTTCTGGCCTTTGGGGAACAAGGAGGACTACTTGGTTAAACTTTAAAATGTGGAACTGTTTGATTAACAGTTAGAATTTCTTTATATGACACAGTGTGCCCAGTTAATAATGCAGGTGGAGTGACTCAGATATAGGCACAAACTCATAGTCTGCTATTTTTTTGTTTGTTTGCTTTTAAGACTGAGATTCTACAACAAATCCATATACAAGGCGTGAAATAGACCTTTGTCACCTCTGAAGGACTTAGTCTTATTTTTATTTCTAAAAATGGAAAACCTGACTGAAATGTTGAAAGTTAGGATTGTTCAAATCTAGGAACCTGTTCCAATTTAGTCCCTTGAAAGAAATGCCAGGATCTGCAAATGTATTACAAAACCACTAGAAACAATTGAGGGTTTGCCTTCTTAATATATCAGGATCTAGGAAGAGGTGAGAGATGCATGGGAAGAAAGAGAACAAATGGGCTCTCATTGCAAGTGAAAACAGACTTATGGCTTCTCTAACCTGCATTGGGAATCTAATGCTCCATAGGGCACTGGGCTGCTGGCTACAGTTGCCAGATCGCATCACACTTTGGCCCCAATCCCATTTTATAGCTCTAACAAGCATTTGTCACATGGTCAGCAGCCTCACAGAAGATTTACATTTCACTGCTGTATTAAGCATGTGCAAAGAGGCTGAGGATCAGTGACAGAGGCTGTAGAAGGACCATTCTCATTGTAGCAGCAGGGACATTTTCATACAGAAATGAAGTGTTAGAGCAATGGTTAAGTGAATGGAAGACCTGGATTAGAGTTTTTTTCCTGTTTGAGGGCTGCCCTAACCCCTGTAGTTTGTTCTATATGCTCTCTCTTTTCTACTAACATTGTTCTATTCTTCAGAAGAGACCTCAAGAATTGCTAAGCCAGGGAACCTGCATTTGTATGGTTGCTTTCTCTAGTAAGTAGGAAAAAAGGAGAGCCCTGAAACCTGTCTATTCCTTTGCCTGTTTTGCATTAACCAGATACCATGTAAAATACCCTGGCTATTGGTGGAGTGTACACCAGAATCCAAATTTCTCATGCTCTGGGTGAGTTCCTGATTCATTATTTGACAGCAGGAGACACCAGTTCTCACCCCATGAATTTTTAATTTGTTCCTGAATGATGGCACAGCTTCACCCTTTGGTCTGGGTAGCTAGGGTACCTTACATGAAAGTCAGAGATGTGGGGCTGATCCCTCCTAGGAGCACACAAAAGCTAAAGCTAGGCTTCTTGCATCCAGGATGTTTGTCCCAATCCCATGTGTATGATGATGCATATCTCTTCCTTCTTTTCAAAAGGCTGAGAAATACTCTGTTTCTTTCCAAAGAACCCTTGCAGCCAATTAACCAGAATTTCTTGACTTTCATTCTGTTCTGAAACACAGAAAAGTCAGGTTCTTCCCAGATGAATTTGTAGCTGCTGCTGACAAGCTGAATTCAGCAATACAGACTCTTCAGATACATATACTGACTTCTAGAACCAACTCATAACACAAGAGGAACATAGGCCTCATGCATGAGCCTGAAGTATGGACCGTCAAGTCCACCCATTAGTTAAACTGGAAATATTATACCAATCAGATTTAAACAATGACTATTTTTTGAGCATAAGACTGTAGCCCAAAGAGCACAAAACACTTAAAGATGTGCACAGAATTTTGTGAGCTTTTAAGTACTGTTGCTGCGCATGTGCTATTAAAGACATGCAGCAGGATATATAGTAGATGCATTTCTTGTCCCTGAATGCTGCAGGACTGGAAACAAGGTAGACCCTACTCTAAGAAAAGTAAACTAAAAGGTGACCTTTTATGTAGGTAAGGAGTTCAGACTTAGATGGTTGTTATTCCTTAATTGTTTTAGCTAGAACATGAGTTACCCAGTCACTGTGCTTTCTTAGGCATGCTTTTTTTCCCCTGTTAAGAAGTAGCAAAGTCATATTGCTAACTTCCTGCTCATTAAAGAGGAATTCCAACAGATAAGTCAGTAATAGAAAGAAAAGAAATTTATTAAAAACAAAACCATTGATGAAATAACAATTCATCAATTATAAACCTCTAATTGTAGGGCTTATCTCCCTTTTGCCTTTCACCACCTGTTACAGATTTGATGGCTTATCATAATTATCTTGTTTATTACTGATATCCCAGGTGAGTAATATGTGAGAGGGCGTATTCCAGGAGTACAATACAGAGAAATCGTGTGAGCAACCATTTATTGGGATTAATGAGTGCAAGAACAGTAATAGTTATATGGGAGTGTAGCAGCAGTGTTGGAAATAGTCATGAAAAGGACACCTAAGACAATGATTTGATTAAAAATAAAAAGTTCATCACTTGTAAATGCATAACCACATGTTTATCTAAACTTGACATACCTCTTAACCCCTCTCTCCCCTTGATATACGCCTTACATTTTGTAAAATCAGTATCAAACCCCGTGCAATGCAATTTCAATTTCTCCAAATTTGCTTGACATGTAGCAATTAACAGCGAGCAAAAAATTTCCAAAGTCTATAGAGTAATAGTTTAACCACTCCAGGTAGTGAAGCTTCCAAAGAACATCAGTCTGGTTTGGGTTTACAGGTGTTTCTTAGGTTAAAAAATGCACTTTGAAGAATACTAGCTAACATGAACAAAGCAGAAATCCATCTTGTTCCTCACACACCTACATCACTAAAAATGGAAGTTTTAAGTTTCAACTTGGAAAAAGCCTTCTAGAGAAATGCAACCTTTACCTGACAAACCCAGCCATAGGGGGGTGTGTGTGTGAAATGCAGTTCCAGTAGTACTCTCAGCTTTCTTTTACACACTTATATTCAGCAGCTCAAGAAAATGCTGTGTCTTCAGTGGATTATGGATTGGGTCCTTAGCACCTGTGAATGTCTACGTTGGTTAGGTGGAATGACTGTGGTTTTTTTGCTGTGATATGAAAAATCATCCAAGAATTTCCTTTTCATCCTGTGTACAACTTGACTAACTTGAATCTTTAATAAGCAAATCAGGAATCCCATACTAAATCACAAAATATCTCAAGTCTTAAATTAGCTGATGACAGTCACACCAAAGCAACAGTGATTTCACTATCCAACTCGTTACGTAAGGAAAGTAAATCTTCCTAAAAGTGTGTGGCCTAATGTATGATAATTTTTTTATGATCAAAGGTTTTTCCTTTTCTTCCTCTGTAAATTCTTAAATAATTATGTAGAATTAGTCATAGGCAGTGCTTATATGATAAAACTTTAAGTTTAAATCACAAGTGACATCTGATAGGAACTGGGTGCTTCCTTCCGTGAAGGCTTCTTCGGGAAACCTAATTTTTCTCTGTAAAAACGTGATTTCTAGTACTTTGCAAAGATATACATAAAACATACAAGTTTTCCTTAAAAAATAAACTAAAATTGTACATTAAAAAAGTCTATGATTTAAAATATTTGCCACAGGATGTTTTCAGAAGACTTTCTGAAAAGAGAAAAGAAGCTGGTGTCTGAGACATGATATTCGTTCACAGTCCAGATTGCTGTTGACTTTGTGTGTATGGATGATGGAATAAATACCTGTTTCCATTCTCTAACAGTCAGACTTTCAGGCTGAGAAGTTCTCAAGGACTTTTGAACAGACTCAGGGTGGAAGTACATGAAAGTGTATTTAGAGTACGAGGAACTGATGCCTTGGCATAACACCAAAGTGGAGCACCACTATAGCACAGCTTGTGGAATGGCCTCAAAAATGTTAGCATTTTCTTACTGCAATTGTTTCACTCTCTTTTGCTCTAGGCACCTTTCTTTTCAATCTAAACAAAACTGCCAGGGATTAGGTTGAATCAACTAGCTGCTAATATTTTAATCCTTTTGCAGCTCATTGACCATAGCTGAACTAAGCGCTGGTCAAGTGCCATGTCACTAGTTCAATGGAATTCAGACTTTGGCACTCTGAAAAATGCAACAGATGTGCTTTAATGATTATCTAATAACTTGTATTTTTTTTCAGTTTTCTGTGCTAATGAAAACTAATCTCATTGATCCAACAGACAAAACCGTAACAGTAAGAACATTAATGGCAAGACAAAGGACCTGAACAATACCACACTTTGGCAAAAGTCCAGAAATCAAAGTGCTGCAGAATGTTCTGGGAGTAACAGACAGGTTGACTTCCATTCCAGGAGCAGTTAAAAAAATTAGCTAAACAATCTGTGAATTAACTGTGGGAATATGAATTCAACATGCCTTCAAATAAACATCCTGAAATATCACTGCTTTTCCTGGGATGGGAAAAGACCAGAGTAAAATTTCTATCAGGAATCAGTAAAAAATCCAGATGTCCAGATCCAAAAGGTCAAGTTTAACTCTTGACTGTTTCATTAAGGTCAGTGGAGGTGTATAAAAGATTAATTCAGTTCATGATGCCTGATTTTATGTATAAAATTAAAATACTGCATGCAGCAGTGCAGTTTAAGTGTCTGACTTGTGTTTTTCACTTCATGTTCAATGACTGTCAGACCATGTACTGAGCAGTCTAGAAAAGAGATTAACAAAACGGCATTTAAATAAAACTGGGACTACTGTTTAAGGCATAAAATTAGGGATTTCCAAATCAAGTGGACTTAAAATTTGTCATCTGGATGCTGTGGCAGCTGGCTTCACTGTTCATTACCAATTTCACTGCAAGGACTGCTGCTCAGATGCAGTGATTTGGAACAAGTGCCGAACTCCTGTTGATTTCTTCTGGGATTTTAATGGGAGTAAAATATCTAAATACTTTTGTGGACCTGGGCAAACTTTTTAAATACCAGAATTTGTCTGGAATTCCTTGCAGCAGCATACACAACTGTAAATAAACACTGTTTCAGAATTGTCCCTTAGCTTGTGCTGTCACTGCTATACTAGTGCTTGTGCTATACAGTAAAAGTCTTGTTTATGAGAAGCTTAAAGAGAGCTTTAAAAGAGAGAAGACAAGCAGCTCTCTAAAAGACAGTTTTCACTCATGGGCCATATGGCTGATATTTGTAACATATTCATTTAATATGCTTTTATTATTCTTTTTTATCTGTAATATTCTTTATTTGTCTCAAAATGTTGTCCTAGACTGCTGTGAAGCTGCTCTGTTCCCTCAGTGATTCCTGACTTTTTTTAGCATTGATATTGCCATTGTATAATTATATAATTATATTGCTAAACAAGATGATGAAATGTTTTCTTCAGCCTTATGTGGCTCAATTGACTTAATCAAGATGGACTGTATGGCATTAATCAATAACAACAATCTGGGAATCAAAACTAAGCACATATATCTGGACTTGAGGATTGGAGGCCCTATCTGAACCAAAAAAGTCTTTGAGTCTATTGATCTTCAGGGCTTGTGCTCTGTATGTATACTTCCATGGGGACCATTTACCTAGTGATCCCTCCTTCCTGGCTGTAATTATTTTGCCTTATCCAGGTTGAATTTGATCTAGCTATCTCTGGTTGGAAACTACTTTTCTGTAGGCATTGCGATATCCTATTTATATCGCTGGTGACATTAATGGCAAATGGGACACATTTGTAGCATCACAAGAGAGTTGTCAGATGTTGAGGCCATGACTTCTCTCTATCTCTCCAGATGACAGCAAGTAAATATTTTGAGGTAGAGGACTTAGATAGAAGTCTTTGATCTTCATGTGTGCCTTGCAGAAGCTTCTGGACTCTAGGGGAGACGAGCACACATCAGTCATGCTAATATACAGTTGTCAGAGGAAGCCATGTCATCTATAATTGGCAGCACCCCTCTTCTTTGATTGCTGAAATTTGGCTAAGAAGCTGAAAATTATCCTTCTGTCTTCTACAGGCTTCAAGCCTGTGAAAGGGGTAGGGGAATTAAACTTACTGGCATCTCTGAGCATTTTTATTGACTGTGTGGTTGTCAAAGGGGACTGACCGAAAGATCAGAGATGACCTGATTGACCGGATGTGGGTTGTTGTTTTAGTTTTAGCTTCTGTGAATCCTATGTGCTTTTGGAATCACCAGAGATAAGAGGAGGAAAACGCACAGGAGGGAAATGACCTACCTTGTTGGACATAACAATCACTCTGGCAGGAAGTTTTGTTGATGTGAAGTTAGAAACCTTTAACCCCGTTCAGCAAGGTTTTAGCCTGTGGAGTTTAATGGAAATTCTGTGCCACTAACGAAAGAGGTAGGAAACCTCAGTGGTAACTGCGGCAAATGAAGCTATATGTTCCTCTTTCTGTGTTTCCAAGTAACAAATCCAGCTTCCCAGGTACCCTGTAATCAATCAGAGAGAGATTGTTCAGGGAAAGTCTCTGACCCAGAGGCCTGTGAGTACAGCCACGCTATTAGAAATCCACAATGGTTCTTCTGGCCAAGGATGAATTGAGCTGTGGGATTCAGCTCCAGGTTAGGACTGGGGATGCCTCATTCAGTTCTTGGTATTATTAGTGGCCTGCAATGCATGTAAACTTTGGCAAATAATTTCACCTCTGAAAGTATCCATTCCTCAAGCTGTGAAATTGAAATGCTTCCCTGCTTTGCAGGGTTCCTTGTTGAACTTTATTTAGGTAAGCATCTAAGTTGTCCAGAATTTGTATGAAAACAGATATGAACAGGCATATCAGTCTTTTTTAACTAGCTCCGTACTCTGTGGGGCTTAAGCTTCTTTAATCAGCTAGCAGTGAGCAGGCAGCTCCAGACGTTAGAGCAGACACAAGGTTTTTTAAATTCCATTGCATTTTGCAGAGAAAATTTACTTACTATGCCTAAACTATCATGGTCATACAGGAATAAAACATCCTTTGCTCTAAATTTGATCCTTGAAGGTATCGCTGGCTCTTGGAGTGTTGGGTTTGTTTTAACAAATTCTCTTTATGTTTTTCTGTCAACTTCTATTTTTCCTGTCAACCTCCAGTTTCCCATCTCTCCATCTCTGTGGCTTTGAAGCTTATCCCTGATAAAAGACAGCACTTATGTCAAAATACACTAATGTCATTTTGACACACAAGTGCACAGCCTGGAAGCCATTTCGCTTGGCAGAATTATCTCCTTTGGCAGCCTCACCACAGCTGAGTTGAGCTACTGGGCACTCATGTGTATTTGTCCCACTCTTTTTGTCAGAGGTAAACCCTTGGGACTTTCATCAGCTCACATGAAATAAACACTAATGCAAATAACTCTGAAAAAACTTGCTAGTCTGAGACTGTTTTCTGGGAAACAGTTTCTTGTTAGCTTTGGGGGTTTAATTCAGGGCACCAGCATAATCCAGGGAAATGCGTAACAACGTCAAACACAGCATTTGCTCCTTTCCTTCCTTTTCTTGTGCTAAAGCAACATGTTTTTAGTGAATGAAGGTGATAAACAGTTTGGAATTACTATGGATCGTCTACTTGGTGTGAATAACTCTGTTGTGCTCCTTACTGCAGCTCACCTCTTTACTAATTACTGTATAGGAGACCTGTATTAATATCAGCTTTTTTTTCCTTCAAGAGAAGAATGATCCAGATGCCAGTACTAAGCTTTGGGTCTAGATCCTCCCTTCCAGATCTGACAGGGGGAACCAAAAATTCTCATACTATCAATCAGCTACATAAACTGTAGGTCACAGGCCTTGCAGCTCAATGTAAGTTTTCAGAGTTTTTTCAAAATAAATCAAACAGCATTTTTGCCAGGAACCCTTGCATGTTTCTTCTTCTTACACAGTTTTTAGGGACTATAGCTGCCAAGAAATAGCTCAGCATTTGTATGTACCTACAAAGTGACACCATCACCACTCCAGCTGTTTTTCAAAGGAGGTGTGTGCTTACACCCTATACTCAGGCCATTTTGATCTTTGTCTTTTGTACCTATATTTCACGTAGATTTCCTAAGTGCTAAGTGGAAAGTGACACATTGTATGTGTGTTGAAAAATTTCCCATATTTGCCTATGATTTTGTTTTAATCACTGACAAAATGGACATAATGCTTTCCTTCTTCTACCACTGCCTGTGTTGTCTGTTTAGGCAGTAGCTCTTTGGGACATGATTCTCCTCTGTGAAACAGGATGTTCCTCACCTGGCACTGCCCTGGTCTCCCAAGGGCAGGCTGGCTAGTTATTTTGATCTGATCTTTCTCAGGTAGTGTTAAAACTTGGACTTCTCATTATCTGGTGCCTGACTTGAGATACTGAGTTCTGTGGAAAAACAAAGCACTCACAGACATTAATAAAGATAGCCAGCATTTCATTTTAAAATGTATGTGCTACATGATACTTATACTCTAAAAAATCAGATCTTAAGGGTCTCAAACTGAGTATCTACAGCCTGTGAACAGTAT